>NW_027555958.1:299037606-300237606 GCF_003287225.1 Phascolarctos cinereus | reverse complement strand
TTGTTTAGTTAAACTTTGTATCTTCCCCAGTGCTTAGTTAGCATAGTGCTCTGCTGTATACAGCAGGGAAAGGAGGCATCCTGCCTAAAGCTTGTCTGTGCCTTTCCTTCCTGTTAGGCATAGTTGCCCATTGTTAGCACAGTCAGGAAGGCAGATCAGTTGATCTTTGGGGAAGGAAGACTTTTAATGATGGCACCAACATTCTTTCACTCACTCTTTTATCTACAGTGTCTGTACACTGTAGATAAAAGTTGGGCAAGCCTAAACCTCTGGCCTGATGTTAGGCTAATCGGCTATGCTAGGGTCTTTGACTTGTGTGTTTTGCATGCTATGTGTAATAACTATTTAGTTGTTGTTGTTCAGTTGTTTCAGTCATATCCAATTCTTCATGACCCCATTTGGGGTTTTCTTGGCAATGATACTAAAGTGGTTTGCCATCTCCTTCTCCAGCTCATTTTACAGATGAGAAACTGAGGCAAACAGGGTTAAGTGACTTGCCCAGGGTCACACAGCTAGGAAGTATCTGATATCACATTTGAACTCAGGTCTTCCTAACTCCAGGTTAGGCTCTCTATCCATTGCACCACCTAGTTGTCCTAATATTTATTGAATTTTTAATGTCCACAGAGCATTGTGGAGAGAGATAAAGTTGAGCTGCTAAGATATGGTCCCTTCCCTCATGGAACTTCTAGTTTAGCAGAGAATGAGACACAAATGCAGATAATTATCATTCACATTACATAAGCACATCAGAGAGCTACAAAAACAAATGTTAGAACAAAATGTCAAATCTAGAAGTGACCTCAATGAGGGAAATTATGGAAAGAGGGAGACCTTGGAAGGTTTCGTGGAAGAAGAAGCATTTGAATTGAGCTTTAGGTAGGAATTCAACAGGTAAAGATGGAAATGGAGGGTATATATCTATATTTGTATTACCCAGTGTTATATATGTACCTGGGCTAAATCTTGAGCTGTGCATCAAGATGCCTGAAGCTTCAGGGCTAGCTAGACAGTGATGACTATTTCATAAGGCTATTGGTAATCGTGGCTTTAACAACACCTTCTGAACCCTCCCCATTCTCTCAGGATTGCCTGAATCAGTGGTTCTGGGTCCCTAGCAGTCAGCAGTAATAAGATTGATCCACCCAGTTCCAGAGAGGCAGCAGGCAACATGCTGAGTCCTGGGCCATATATTTTAATTGTCTCAATACTTTTTTTTTTTAAACCTATGAGAGCATTTCAGGGCTAGAGAGAAAATTGGTGTCCTTTCCTTTTCTTCCATTCTCCCCTGGTGTTAGCAAGGACAAGAGCTTGTTCTGTCTCTAGGAATTCTGAAGAGGTTGTTATATTCCTAAGGCCTTGGAAATCAAAACAATTTATAGTCGTATAAAAAAATATGTCTAAATCATTAGGGATCATGACTTTTTCAAAGTGCTTCCTTCCTTCCCTCAGAGGGTATGGGGAGCATGGATGAGACTTTTTTGTGAAGGAGAGGAAAATATTACTATGGGGATTTCCATGGCATGGTACTGGAAATTGAAAACAGTAGAAATGTCCAACATAGATAGGGTTGGGGTGGGGAGGCTGCCTTTTGGGATTTGTAGCCCTCTCTTTGAGATCTCTCCTTTGAGAGACAAGGACAGGTCTCCAATATCCAGGTCTTTATCTCTTCCAGTTCTGATACTCTGTTTCCTAAAGCTCTGCCCTTCTCTCTACACTGCCCTCTCCAGTACCATATTCACATAGTGGTAGGGTTGGGGCACCTCATTCCCCTTGAGGCAGGCTAGGAAGCCAATCTTTCCTGGGTACTTAACTAACAGTCTCATGGAGGTCAGACAGGAAAGAGAGAGGCTGCTCTGTCCATAGGGGACGTGGATCCAGAGGCAGGTTTGACATTACATAAAAAAAGAACCTAATTAGGTCTGATGTGCAGGAAAAAAAGCCCAGTCCTCTGAGGTGCTGCTCTGGAGCTGTGGAGAGGGAGAATGGGGAGTAAAAGGATTGGAGGGGATTAGAGAGGCAGGGAGTGAAGTCAGTGCAGCTGAGCTCAGCCAAGGCTCAGCCCTGGCATGCTGCCTCACCAGCAGACTCATTTTAGCCCTACTCACCTATGCCAGACTTCCCATTGGGAAACTGATGGAGTGGGGTTGTGTGTGTGTGCATGCATAATTGTGCATGTCTGAATCTGTGTTTGTGTGTGTGTTTATGTGTGCACGTGTAATGGTGCATGTCTGAATCGGTTTGTATGTGTTTGTGCATGTCTGCATAGCTATGCATGTCTGAATCTGTGTGTGTGTGTGTGTGTGCGCGCGCACACATGCAGAATTTCATGGTGGTGAGCAAAGTGAGTGAGTGCTCTGAATTCCCAAACTCTACTAAAGTACATCTGCATTAAGACCCCTATCTAAGCGCACATGAGTACACTTAGCTCATATTTACATGTGCGTGAATACTGTCTGTCTTTTTGGTCTTCTGAGAGAATTCTCGTGAGAGATCCATGTTTAAATTTCCATCAGTTGTTGTTCAATCATATTTCAGTCATGTCTGATTCTTCATGACCCTATTTGGGATTTTCTTGGCAAAGCTACTGGAGTGGTTTGCCATTTCCTTCTCCAGCTCATTTTACAGATGAGGAAACTGAGGCAAACAGGATTAAGTGACTTGCCCAAGGTCACAAAGCTAGTAAGTATCTGAGACCAGATCTGAACTCAGGGAGATGACTCTTCCTGACTACGGCCTGGCACTGTGTGCACTATGGCGCCACCTAGCTGCCCTTCCCATCAGTGCACAGAAGCTTCTTTATGAAGATTTTCTGTAAGTTCTCTGAATTCAAAGACCATGTCTTACACCTCCTGTATTCCCCGGGATGTACAAGGAGATCCTAGACCTAGGCCATAAACTTTAAGAGACAAAAGGGACCTTGGAGATCACCTAATCCAGCTTCTTCATTCCAGGAAAGCTGAGGCTCAGTAGGATTCAATTATTTACCCCAAGGTCACATGGCTAAGTAAGGCTAAAAGCTGTGATATTATCACACCTATTCTCACTCCAGATCCTAACACCAGAGATTTAGAGCTGAAAGGGACCATCATTTTTACAGCTGAAATTTTGACCTAGGAAAGTTAAGTGACATACCTAAGGTCATACAGGTAATATCAGAGGGAGGATTTGAACCTAGATCCCAGAGCTGATCCCAGAGCTCTTTTCTTTAGCACCACTCTTCTTGTTTCCTGGTTGTTCAGAGTAGCCTACAGGTGTGCTGACTCCAGTGCCCAGAGATGATTGTTAAATTTTCAGTGTAAGCATTACATCTCAGAAGTCAGCAAATGCTACAAATCCGGGGCAGGTAGGTGGTGTCATGGTATACAGAGTGCCAGGTCTGGATTCAGGAAGACTCTTCTGAGTTCAAATCTGGCCTCAGATGCTTCATAGCTGTGCAACCCTGGGCAAGTCACTTAACCCTGTTTGCCTCACTTTCCTCATCTGTAAAATGAGCTGGAGAAGGAAATGGCAAATCACTCCAGTAACTTTGCCAAGAAAACCCCAAGATGGGGTCACAAAGAGTCATACACAACTGGAAAATGACTGAACAATAAATCAGGGCTTGATTTATGGTTTTTTTGATTGTCTAAACTTAAGAAAGTGATGGGGCAAATGTTAATGATGCAGATTAAATTTAAAAGTTATGTCTTTTTAACCCTGGGTGAGGGGAAAATAGTTTTTGGAGTTAGCCAACAGGTTTGTTTCCTCTCCCGTGTTTTGCATCATGTTATATTGTGTTGGTTTTTGTCATGCAAAATCTTCCTTAAAATAAATCCCTTTTCTGCATCAGAAAAACAAAAACAAAAACAAAAACAAAAAGTTATGTCTTTCCCTTCTCCCCAGAGCTGGCTGTTAAACATTTAACAACACACCCACTAGTTCTCTTCTCACCTGGGTCAGACTCCTTTCACAGGCCCTGCTTTCTGCCTCCCCTTCTCCCTGATTCTTTCCCTTGTCCTTTGCTTCCCTCTAGTCCTCTTCCCACATGAGTATCAGACTCTGTGGAGCCCAAAGACCAAGTTCCTCATCTCCTTCTGTTGTGCATTTCTTCTAGCCTGTGAAACCCAATCTGGACAATAGCTTGGGCTGTGTTTGTGAAAGCAGGGTAGAACTGGAGTGGGGAGGTTGCAGATGGAATCTGGGGGACATAAGAGATCCCAACAAGGCGGGGAGGGGTTGGGGTAGTTCTTTTTGGGAAAGTTTCTTCATATCCCAACAAATAACCCAATCCTATTTCAGTTTCCTCCAGGAGGAACTGGAACACACAGGTACTGTGCCTGGGAGCTTAGTTAGGGAAGGCATCAAGCCCTTCCCCAGCTAGTGCCCTCTCTTCTCTTCCCTTACTCTGGTCATCTATATACACCCATTCCCCCAAACAACTCCTTTGTCAGGGGGAGAGGGGAAAAAAAGGGAGGCAGAGAGGGAGGAACTATGTTCTAGGCACTTAGTGTACTGTCTTCAGTTCACGAATTCAATGAAGTAGGCTCTGGGGCAGAGATAAATTGTAAACCATACACAGAACTGCCCTTGAGCCCTTCGGGGCAGGAGGCCTCAACCTCTTCCTTACCACTAATGGGCCTCTCATTCTAAGCAGGCAGCCTAGCTTCAGTCCTTCCAAAGCCTAAAGAAAGGAGTTAGGCCCTTAAACTTACTGGCTCTTTATACTCTTTATACCCTTACCCTGGAGCCCCAGGGAGACTCATTTAAAACTTGGGTTTGACTTATTTCTAGGGTCTTTCCCAAAAGAGAGGAAGTAGAAAGATACCATGTAGATTAAGTATAGGACAGCTATTTATTTCTTCTGTGCAAAAGAAACCTTAAACGCAAAAGACTCGTAAGAGTTCATTGACGAGGCTTGAGATAGTCATCAATTATAACTGCTGTTATACTCTCATAGGAGTATAACATTAAAACATGAAGCATTTTGCAATAGACTTTTTGTGCCAATAATTCCCTTCAAGTCCTTGTGCTCTTTTGAGCCAGGCTGGGAGCTGAGTTCATCCTCCTACTGGGAGTCACCTCCAATAAATGCAGCCATAGTTGTCTGGCCTCCCGATGAAGAACACTGACTGAGGACTGAGTAGCTCTTGAACTCTCAAAATAGCTTCTGATGCTAGAAATGTCCGTCTCAGGTTTACTGCTCAGTCACTTATACTCACAAAGCAGCAGAGGCAACTAGGGCATTGATATCCAGCCTCAAACTCAGGTAGCTGAGCATATGGGCTGTGTGAACAGTATGTCATTTCAGCTAGGGTTGGGGAGGGGCCCAGCCCCTTCTCCACTCCTCCAGGGAGAAGTCTGAAGAGTTCCAACATCTTGGG
The DNA here is from genome assembly GCF_003287225.1 of Phascolarctos cinereus. NCBI lineage: Eukaryota > Metazoa > Chordata > Mammalia > Diprotodontia > Phascolarctidae > Phascolarctos > Phascolarctos cinereus. The sequence goes on along the minus strand of NW_027555958.1, from coordinate 300,232,243 downwards.
TAGACTGAGAGACAAGCAGAGAGGGTATGCCAGAGAAGGAGTCATCACTTCTTTTAAAGTACACTGAGTGCACCACTTCTCCTTGCTCAGTGGCCAAACCTCCTGGTATAGATACATACACCCATCACAGAGACAAGACAACCAACAAGGCAATTAATTGTTTCATCATTCCAAAGTTCCCAAGACTTCAGCACTGACGTAGGTAGAAGGAGCCAAGACAACTCAACATACACTTGGTGGGCTGGTCTCTGAAAACCCAATCCCAGCCACACAAAGGTCACATCAGACACAGGCCCTGCTTTCACGAAGTTTGTAATCTGCTCAGGAAGTATGGCACATAAACACACAAATAATCATGATACAAAACAATGTAGACTAGTTGCATTAAAAAGCATTTAAAACAAAATTAAATGGAGATAGCATTTAACTTGGACTTCAAAGTATAGGTAAGACTCCAATAAGGTGGAGCAGAGAGGTAGGGGCAGATCTTCAACTAGCACCAGGAGAACAGGTCTTTGCCCCAAGGTGTAGATGTGTTGGGGGGGGCAGCTTCCTTCTTGGGACAGCATCCTTTCATATTTTCTCCCCCCATCTTCAACCTATTCTGCAGACCTAGGAACTAAATTATCATCCCTGGGGAACAATCTGGGCTGTGCTCACAACCCTGGTGGGATGATCCTCTGCATTCCTATGCTAATAAGCCCCATCAGACTGTTTTCTATGCTTCCAGGTCTTTTTGTCTCCTTCCCTTCCTTGACAACCGAATTCATTCCAGGTGCAGTTTCAGTTAATAACAGCTCTGATCTCAGCCATTTTAATTTGTATTCCAATTATCTGTATTTTTGTCTAATAACATATAGTTGACATTTCTGTTATGCCTTAGAGACTACATCATGTTTTACATACGTTATTTCATTTGAACTTCAGAAAAACCTTCTATGATAAGTAATACAAGTGTTATCATTCCCATTTTACAGATGAGGAAATGGAGGTTCAGGAATTTATGTGACTTGTCTACAACTAGTCAGTACCAAGTGGGAGATTTGAACTCTGAGCTTTCTCACTCCAAGTTCAACACTGCTGTCCAGTAGGCCATACTGCTCTTCCTTGTATTTACTAGCCTATAAATTCCTAAAGGGCAGAGATTATGCTGCGTGGTCTTTGTTTTCTTCCCAACAGCATAGCACAGGACTTTGTACAATGTAGGTACTTAATAAATGTTTGAATGAGTGAAAACAATCTGATTTCCCGGTTTCAGTCAAAACAGCCAAGGCAACCGTGACTTCCACCAGGACAGGTGCCATGGTCTCCTTGAGGCAGGCTGTTCAAAAGAGGGAGATTTCTGGGGCCACTCCAAAAAACAGTTTGATGTGATAGAAAGAGTACTGGCTTTATTGACAGAAGACTAAATTCTAATCTCAGCTCTGCTGCTTATTGTCTTTGTGACCTTGGACAGGTTTCTTCACCTTCCTGGGCCTCAGTTTTCCACCTCTGTAAAATGTAGGTGTTTGGATTGGATGACCTCTAAGGACCTTTGGTCCACCCCCAAATCCCATGATGCTAACCCCGCCCTAGCAAGATAGTCCATCATCTCTGGACCACACTCCCTGTGGTATTAGAATCTCTCTCTTGTTTAAAGGCAGAGTTCTTTTAGAATACCTTTCAAAGATGTGTCACCTTTTTGTCCCTAGAATCACAAATTTTGTGTTAAAAGGGACTTCAGGTCATCTATTACCATCCACTTATTATTTTTTTTAATTTTTAGGCAATTGGGGTTAATTGACTTGCCCAGGGCCACACAGCTAGTAAGTGTTAAGTGTTTTTGATCTGAGTCTGAGGCCAGATTTGAACTCAAGTCCTTCAGACTTCAGGGCCACCGCTCTATCCACTTCGCCACCCAGCTGCCCCCTCATCCACTTATTTTACAGATGAGAAAATTAAGGCCAAGAAGTTAAGTGAGCTGTCTAAGACCACACAGGTAGAATATCCCAGAGCTGGGAATTGAACTTCTGTCATCTGATTACCAAGCTAGCATGCTGCCTCTGTCTGTTGGGGAGGATGAATGGGGTTTGAGAGCTAGTGGTCATTCTCTCCCTCTCCCTCTCTCTGGTTACTTCTTTTCCTTGAACCTCCTAGTGTCCCATATACTGCCCACCTCTGCCCCCACCCCTACTACTACTGCTACTACTAACTACTACTACTACTACTACTACTACTACTACACACACACACACACACACACACACACACAGAGTAGAGAAGTAGAGAACCTGGTCCAGCCTCAACACCCTTAGCTCCTTCTTTCCTAATGATTAACCACAGTTTTGAGTCATTCCCAGAACAGAATCTGTTTCCCAGGATTTTGTCCCTCCTACCCACCCACCTACCCCCCACAACCCCTGGTGGAAACCAGAAACTCCTGCCTTGACTCATGCTTTCCAAGCTTTTTTTTCCAGCTGAGCTAATTCTGATGACTTGAGAGACACGTGTGTGTGTGTGTGTGTGTGTGTGTGTGTGTGTGTGTGTGTGTGTGTGTATGGCAGGGTATGTCTTAGTAAGAGAGTCAACTTTATGCCAAATCACTTCTATTCAAAAGATCTATTAAGCACTTACTATGTGCAGAGCATTATGCTGAGTTCCAGAAACACAAAAACAAAAATACAAGAAAAGGTGTTGCCTATGGGAAGGGATGAGAGATGCTGAAACAGCCTCTCTGCTGTGGTAGAAGGAGGAAGGGAAAAGAAGAGAGAATAGCTAAATCCAGGAGAGAGTCTTTTCTATCCAGAGCAATTTTGGTGAGAATAGACAACATTCATTTCAATGCATTTGGAGCAAGAGGGCCTGGGTTTGAATGTTAACTCTGCTATCCTTCTCCTTCCCTCTCTCTCTCCTCCTCTCTCCCTCCCTCTCCCTTCCACCCTCCCCCTCTCCTTCCTCTTCTTTACCTCCCTCTGTCCCCCTCTCTTTCCCTCTCTCCTCTCTCTCACTTTCTCTCCCTCCCTCCCACTCTCTTTCCCTCTCTCCTCTCTCTCTCTGTCTCTCCTTTCTCTCTCCCTCTCTCTCTCTCCCTCCTTCCTTCCCTTCTCTCCTCCTCTCACGGCTTACTCATTTTGCTTCTCTGGGCTTCAGTCTCTTCTTCCATAAAATGAAGGCATTAGATTATATCAGTGGACCAGCTAGTGCAAAGATGCAGAAATGGGAGGCTAAAGTAGGTCAGTTTGGCTGAACCAGAGGGCATGTGAAAGGGAATAATGTATGAGTCTGGAAAGGTAGGTTGGAGCAGATTGCAAAAGACTTTGCATGTTACATGGAGGAGTTTGAATTTTACCTTAGAGGAAAGATGGAACCCCGGAAGCTTCTTGAACAGAGGACTGAGATGGTCAAACAATCCTTTTAGGAAGATGGGTTTGGCAGGTGTGGAGGATGAAACGGAGAAGGGGAAGACTTGAGGCTGGAAGACCAACTAGGAGATTATTCAGATAATCTAGGCAAGAGGTAAGAGTGACCAAGGAGGCTGGGTATGAGAAGAGAGAAGGGAAGAGAGGCAGTTATCCTTTCTACATCAAGAGGGTTATAGGCATGGTACCCCTGCAATCTGGACAATCCATATAAAAATTTTTGGCCCTCCCTCAGTACCAGAGAAGAAGAAGTCTGAATTTTTTCTTCTTCTTTAATGGGGTATCAACAGTACCTTATTGTAAAATTTGTGTTGATATTATATAATACTATTTTGTGCATTTCTGAGTTTCTAAACTTTTATGTGTCATCTGCTGGCCTTTGTGTGTCTTCTGTGGCTTCCACAAAACTCCCCCAAAATTTGCATTTAATTTCTTATGCTGACCCACGATATATCAAAATCCTCGATGGGGAAAGACACGATGTGGAAGGAAGAACTGTATAGTAGTGGCAGAATCACTAAAATTTGGCTACTGATTGGAAATGTAGAATGAGGGAGAGGGAAGAATTGAGGATGACTCCGTGGTTATTAGTGACTGGAAGAATGATCATACCCACAACAGAAATAGCAAAATGAGGAAGAGGTACGGATTTTGGGGAAAAGGTAGTGAGTTCTGTTATGGAAACACTGAGTTTTACATACCTACGGGACATCCAGTTGGAAATAGTCAGTTGGTGATATAGGGCTGGAATTCAGGAGAGATTAAGATATATAGACCTGGGACCCATATGCCTAGAGAGAACAGAATCTGTGGGATTTGGTGAGATCATCAAGAGATGAGGTATAGACAGTGGATTGATGTAGTGAGCAGAATTGGATAAGGTTAATCCTTGGAAGATTTTCCTGGAGGAAAGAGGGAGAGCTATGAGCTAGGTTTGGGAAAGAAGAAGGAAGAGACATGGATTGGCAAAGGAGGGAAGGTGTCTTGGATGGGGATAGACAGCTGGTAAAAAGCCAAAGCAGAGCTGTAACTAGCAATTTTTAGGCCAGAGAAAGGAGCATAAATCTCCTTTCATGGCAAATGCCATGAAACAGTGACCTCAAATGTCCTGCTGAGGAGGCCACTGGGGGATGGGAGGGAAGGGGATGGGGAGGAGCAGGCTGAAGAAGAGCTCACAGCCCTCTGATGACTTTCTCTATGAACTACTTAGTTTTCCTAACTAGATGCTAAGCTCATTTGTTTCTGCACTGCTGAAAGAAGGAAAGCGCCATTAGTACTCTCTGAATTTTGGTGACAAAGCCCCAACTGCCTCACTCTAGTTATGACTCTGGGCATGAATGACTGACTAGTTATAGGTAGTCCATTCCTAGTAGCAGAATCAGAGAAGGAAACATTTAGGGTTTGAGGCATTCTGTGAACAGGCAGCAGCCTGGTGTAGTGGATAAAATACTGTACTTGGAATCAGGAAGACTTGGATTTAAATCCCACTTGAAGATCCTGAGTAACAACAAGAAAAAGATCAGCGCATTTTTTAAGGAAAGGTTTATATCCAATATTGCTTCCAGTAGCATGCTGGGCTCAGGCCACTACTGCTTCTCCCTGCCTTAGAGACAGTGAGTAGAGTGCTTCCCTAAAGCTAATTCACCTCCAGCACTTAGCACCATGTCTATACATAGTAAGTGTTTCTTTCTCTTCCTTCTTTCCTCCTTTTCTTCCTCCTTCCCTCCCTCCTTTCCTTTGTTTCTTTTCCCTTCCTTTTCCTTCCTTCTTCCTTCTTTCCTCCTTCCTTCCTTCCTTTCTTCTTTCTTCTTTCTTTCTTTCTTTCTTTCTTTTTTTCTTTCTTTCTTTCTTTCTTTCTTTCTTTCTTTCTTCCCTTCCTCCCTTTCTCCCCCCTCCCCCCTTTCTTCATTTTTCTTTCTTTCTTGTTTCTTTTTGCCTTTTTCCCGTTCCTCCCTCTTTCTTTTTTCCATATTTCCTTCCTCCCTCCCTCCTTCCCTTCATTTCTTCCTTCTTTTCTTTCTTTCCTTTTTCTTCCCTTTCTCTCTCTCTCTCTCTCTCTCTCTCTCTCTCTCTCTCTCCCCCTCTCCCTCTCTCCCTCTCTCTCTCTCTCTCTCTCTCTCTCTCTCTCTCTCTCTCTCTCTGTCTCTTTCACTCTCCAAAGGGAACTTGCCTGGCCTCTTTCTGGCCGATGGATTGGAGCAGAGAAAGAATTCTCCTTTTCCAGGAGCTTATTCTTGCTGCCATGGCTAGGTAAGGCCCAGCCTCCCACAGGGATCTAGACAAGGTTGGATCACACTGATGAAGGTTGGCAGTGAAAACATTGTCTCTCTGGGGAGAAGCTTGCCCTGGCTCAACTCTCTTGCCATGCTAGCCCCAGCAACTACCTCCTGGCAGCCTGATTAATGACCCGTATTGGAAAGTTTGTCCCACACACCCCCTCCATCAGTCTTGAGGCCACTCTCTTTCTCCTTCCTACATCCATGTGAATCTGGTCCTCCTCCTTTGCACACAGTTTATATCATTGCCCAGCCTGATCCTCCCATCCTCTCCCTCCCCATGAGCTTTCACTCCTTTCTTCCAGCTCACTTGTGTCTTCTCACATTCAAGTCTGGCTTTGAGATTCCCCTCTTTCCAGAAGACTTCTTGGATTAACCCCAATCTTTTTTGCTTATTCTTTTCCTCTTCATTCCCCTGGCATTGATGCCTGCAGTCTGCACTCAGTGTTCCTTCATCTGAGTGACTTTATCTTTGGTTCCAGAGCATGTATCCAATCTCTTCCTTAGACAAGGAGTTCCCTGAGGGTAAGCAAACACCAGGTCTCTCCTCAGAGCCTGGGGGATTCCCTTAGGTCAGGGGCTATATTTCCTCTGTCAAACCAGAAGCTCCTTCCTTAGACCAAGAACTCCAAGAAGTCAAAGACTATGTTGCTTCCTCCAGAATCCCGGTTCCCTCAGAGGATGCTCAGGGTGGGGTTCTGGAGGATGGATGAGGAGTACTTGGCTATACTTTCCTAGAATGCCAGAACTAGAAAGATGTGTAGTGGTCAGCTGGTCCAATATTAGTCTTCCAGAGACCCCTCTGGAATCTAGAATCTGGAGATTAATGCTAAGAGAGAAGTGACTTGCTCAAGGTCATATGTGATGAATTAGCAGCAGACTTGAGGCAATAGCCCAGCTCTCCTGCGTTCCAGTTCAGAGATCTTTACAAAAGTCTTTCCACACTTCCTCTTACTTAACACTGAATGGCAGAGCTATGCTGAGGCCCAGGAAAGACTTAGAAACAGGACAAATTTCCCTTGCCCCAGGGAATGATTGGGTGGAATTTTCAGAACAGATGTGAAGTATTGGAAAACTTATCAAAGATAAGTTCTGCCCTCAGTGATGCTAAGGAATTACTGGAAGGAGGTAAGGAGAGAGTTTGAGATTCACCAGGTACAGTGGAACCTGTGCTAAGCACCTAGATTTGGGAGAAAGCTGCCTGTTTGCCTCTCTCCAGCAGTGGAAGGGGGAGAGACTTAGTTACAAAGACCTGAACTCCTAGTCACTGGGTATCCTGGGACTGTACTCAGCACTCTTTGGGGATTTGGTATAAGGCTAGTATCACTCCTCATTGGGCCAAATCTAATAAGATTAAATTTAACAGAGATAAATATGGCCTTATACTAGTATTCAGAGAACCAGTGCTCCAAATATAAAATGGGTGAGGTCAGTAAATAAGAAAGCAGAACATCCTACTTTCTGTCTTTCTTTTTTTATTCAGTATTTTTTTATGTCTCCTTTACAAGCTGTTGACTCGTTTTTCATGATTTTCTTATATCACTCTCATTTGTCTTCCCAATTTTTCCTCTACCTCTCTTAATTTCTACCTATACTTGATTTTCAAAATCCTTTTTGATCTCTTCCATGGCCTGAGACCAATTCGTATTTTTCTTTTTTTTTAATTTTTTGCTTTGGCAGTTGAGGTTAAGTGACCTGCCCAGGGTCACACAGCTACTAAATGTCAAGTGTTTGAGGCTAGGCTTGAACTCAGGTCCTCCTGACTCCAAGGCCGGAGCTCTGTCCACTGTGCCACCTAGCTGCCCCCAGAAGATCCTACTTTCAAGGAACTCCAGGTCTATTGTATAGGAGAGACAACGTGTAAACCACTATGTACAAACAAGCTATAGGCAAAATAAATTGAAAGTGTAGCTAGATTGTAGTTCCTCTGAAAACCATCTGAAAATGGTAGTGGATTGAGTCAAGTGTGTAATGGCAGCCAAGAAAGCGAATGCGATATTAGGCTGCATGAATAAAGGAATGTTGATCAGGAATCCAGTCCTGGTCTCTCTTGAGATCCAGTCTCACATCACTGATTGCCTATTGGCTGTTTTCAATTGGATGCCCACTTGGTATCTCAAACTCAACCTGTCCAAATAGAAGTCATTATCTTTTGTCCCAAACCCACCCCTCTTTTTACTTTCCCTTTTTTTTTTTAAGGCAAACAGGGTGAAGTGACTTGCCCAGGGTCACACAGTTAGTAAGTGTCTCAGGATGGATTTGAACTCAGGTCCTCCTGATTCCAAGGTATCCACTGCACCACCTACCTCTCCTCCTATTTTTACTTTCATATTTCTCCCAGGGCACCACTATCCTTCCAATCACCTAGATCTAAACCTTGGAATCATCTCTAACTCCTCACTCACCCTTCCTTACCATGTCATTCCCCTTCATAATTAGTTCCAATGGCTCCCTATTTACTTTGGGATCAGATACAGCCTCCTCTGTTTGGCATTTAAAACCCTTCACAACCTGGTTCCTGCTTACCTCCTTATCTCCTCCTATTAGAATTCCTAGCTTCCACCAAATCTCAGGCAGCTAGGTGGCACCATAGTGCATAGAGAGCCGAGACTCATCTTTCTGAGTTCAAATCTGGCCTCAGACACTTACTAGCTGTGTGACTTAACCCTGTTGGCCTCAGTTAACTCATCTATAAAATGAGCTAGAGAAGGAAATGGCAAAGACCACTCCAGTATCTCTGCCAAGAAAACCCCAAATGGGATCACGATGAGTCAGACATGAATGAATAACACCACCAAATCTCAGCTTAAATGCCATTTCCTGATGTCTTTGCTATTTCTCCTTTCCCCCAAATGCTAGTGCCTTCCCCGAAATTACCTTGCATTTGGAGGAGTGGGCTATGTACACTTATGCAGGGTGTCCCAAAAGTCTTAGGGTAGTCTTAAGCCTTGAAAGCTTAAAACTGCCCCAAGACTTTTGGTACACCCTGTAATCTACACGTGTTATCTTTCCCAATAGAACGTAAGTTTTTTGAGGGTTCAGATTGTCTCACTTTTGTCTTTGTGACTCTAGTACCTAATATAGTAACTGAATATAGTGGGTATTTGGTAAATTCTTGCTGATTGGTTGAATAAAGAGCTTATTAAGAAAAGAATCCAATTATACTCTGCCCTAAACAGACCGCATATGGAATATTATGTTTAGTTTTGGATGCCACGTTCTAGGAAGGAGAAGAGAGAGAAGAAAAGGGAAAGAGGAAGGGTAAAGAGAGAGAGGGGAAGTGAGAAGGAGGGAGGAAAGAAGGGAGGGAGGAAGGAAGGGAGGAAGGAAGAGAAGAAAGATTTGAGGAGGCACTAAAGAATACAGCCTCATGTCTATCTCAGAAATCTTGAATGGGGCATGTCTTTTACCCTGTTGTTTGGGGATCATCTCCTACTTTTTCTTGCTCCTTCCCTACACCTGTACTGATCTTCCCTGTTCCTTAACTTAAAAATCAGGAATCATAGATTCAGAGCTGGAAGGGACCTTAGAAGTGATCTATTTTAAACTCCTCATTTTATGTATGAGGAAACTGAGCCCCAAAGGGGTTCATTAAGTGACTTGCTTAAGGTCACACAGGTGGTAAGTTGGCAAAACCAGTACTGGAAGCTTGGTCCTTTGACTGTACATCCAGAACACTTTTGTCCTGCTGTTTCTTGGACTGTTGATAGGAAGACAACCACAGCTACTACATTTCTCGAATGTACGGCCCCAGCGAGCCCCGGACTCGAGAGTTGTGGGTAGATGTGACAAAAGCCAACAGAAGTCAAGTCACAGTCCATGGGATCCTTTCCAATACCCACCGGCAAGCTTCGGTGAGTGCCCCTGAGGCATCTTCTCTCTTTTTATCATCCCCATCCCTATATGGGGGCATATCAGAACAGCCCCCCTCCCCATCCTTCCCCCAGGCCACAGGGCTTAGAACCCTAGAACATGGGAGAGTAGAACTGGAAAGGTTCTTAGAGATGACCTAATCTAACCCCCTCATCCTACAGCAGAGGCCCAAAGAAAGGAATGACTTGGCCCAAGGTCACCTAATTAGTTAGAGGTATAATTAGGATTAGAGTGCACTTTTTCTGACTCCCAGTACAATAGATCTAGAGCAGCTAGGTGGCACATTGGATAAAGTGCCAGGCCTGAAGTCAGGAAGACTTATCTTCCTGAGTTCAAATTCAGCCTCAGACACTTACTGTGTGGCCCTGGGCAAGTCACATAACCCTGTTTGCCTCAGTTTCCTCATATGTAAAATGATCTGGAGAAGGAAATGGCAAACCACTCCAGTATCTTTGCCAAGAAAACCCAAATGGGGTCATGAAGAGTCAGATATAACTGAAACAGACCTAGTCTACCTTTAGCAATTCTCAGACTGCAGCACATGCCATTTTCTACTATAGGCTTCATGACAAGTCAGACAACTGTAATCAAAGCTCAAAACAATAGTAAATTACAGTCCCAATAATTTTTACCTTAAATAGAAAAATTTCACTAGCCACAACTTAGGGCTTGAATATCTTTCCCGGTGTTTCCCTAACAGTTAACATTGCATTTATCCTTTACTTATAAATTGAACCATCCATATTCTGGGGCTTCAGACATACAACAAATACCTGATAGTTGACTCATCATTAATATGCTGAAACTACATCTTTAAACCACCCTATATATGTCCATAATAGCCAAGAATTTCAAATGAAAATTCACTATTAAACATTATTATTATTATCATTATGTGTTTTATAACAAATATACCTCATTAAATATTTAACAGTTTTCAAATATCTATTTTTTATCACATCCTTTTAAAAGCCCAATTCATAGTCTAACAGCATCCAGATTAAAAGGGAAGTTGTTTTGTCTAACAGTATTTCTGTTACAAAGGTCTCTCAAATTTTACAATATAAGAGAATTTAGAAATACAATAATAACACAAACCATATCATGTATTTAAAACATGAAGCAAAACTTCAGATGACATTAATTGCACTTCCAAATTATCCCATATACAAATCGTTAATCTTTATACTTTAGCATTTTAAACTCATTTTAGAGTTATCAGGCATGGAACAATTACATTCAATTAAAGAAATAATAATAATGCAGTGCTTAGCATATGCCAATTACTGTTAAGCATTTTACAATCATTATATTATTTTGATCCTCACAACTCTGGGAGGTAGGTACCATGATTATTTTTCTCTTTACAGATCAGGAAAGTGGGGCAAACAGAAATCAGATAACTTGCTTAAGATTGCACAACTAGTAAACCATACCTATTTCACTGAATAGTTTGTTTAAAGAATGTGTATATTCAATTTTACAAGGTGGTAATGGAATTGCCCAGTTTCTTTCTTGTCCTCTTCTGAACTTCTTTGTTTCCTTCCATGTGTCTTTTTTAAAATGGCACCCTTTCTTCAATCCCCAGTCACTGAGCAGCATATAATAACACCAATCATCATAATGGACAATATAATAGCCTTGGACATAGGGAGACCTAGGCACATATCCCATTTCTGACACCATTATAATCTTTGTGGCTGTAGGCAAGTTACTGAACCTCACTCACTGAAACTCATGTTCCCCGTATGTAAAATGGAAATCATAGGGTCATAGCCTTAGAGTTAGAAGAAGCCAAAGAGGCCGTTTAGTTTAATCTCTTTATTTTACTTTTGAGGAAACCAAGTCCCAGGGAAGTTAAGTGACTTGCCCAAAGTCATACAGGTAGTATGTCAGTGGCAGAATTTAATCCCATGTCCTCTGACTTTAGAGCTATTGTACTTTCTTCTCTCACAACTATAATGCCTATGTCACAGGGTTATTGTGAGATTCAAAGGAAATAAGAAATGTAAAACCCTGTAGCAACTTTACTCTGTAAAGATGATGATGATAATGACTTTCCTCATAACAACCCCACCCTTACCTCCTGTCCCAGCTCAGTAGCACAGGCATTGTTATCCCCATTTTACAGATTAGAAAATGCATAGTAATAAAGAGATTTACCCAAGGTCACCCAGAAAGTAAGACGCAACATTTGAGTACCTTGCTCAGGACTTGACAATTAGTCATTCGTTCCTGTTTTAAAGTAAATATCTTTCTTTACTACTGGATAGTAGAGAGAACAGTATTTCCATCAGCATATTTTGTCGTATAACCAGGGGACCAGGATAGACTCTGGTGCTACTTGGTATGTCAAAGAGAGAAGGGCACAACAATGGCCTGAACATTCCTCCCCAACCCCTGCCAACGGCTGGGCGTCACAGGGGTGTTCCTGCCCAGCTGCATGTAGAGAGGCTGAGCTCCCTGCCTTTGCAGGTTAAATGGAATTTGGGACAAGTGAAAGCCATTGGTCTTTTTCCTTGCCCCTCATGTCCATGCTGACTCTCTCTCTCTCCCATCCCCCACAGAGAGTGGTCCTGTCCTTTGATTTCCCATTCTATGGCCATCATCTGAGGCAGATTACCATAGCAACCGGAGGTAAGGCTGTGACTGGGAACAGCCAGTAAGTGGGTGGGCTGTGGGGGCTGGGGGTCTCTCCCTAGTGACTTCCCCTGGAGAGGTATTGTAATAAATATGCTGGGGAGGGGAGGGTGCAAGCTTGGTTCCTTCAGTGACCTGATTCTCCATAGGGAATGAGGGAGAGAAGGACAAAGAAAAGGAGTGATACAGGAAGGGAGGGACAGAGGGAGGGAGGTGGATTCTCAGGGTAGTACTCTGGTGTTCAGAGTTCAGAGAAAGAGTTGCTTTTTGCATGTTTCTATGTTTGGATATTCGTGTTCATGTATCTCTCTATTTTTTGTTTTGTTGTTCAATTGTTTCCAACTCTTTGTGACTCCCATGTACCGTAGCATACCAGGCCCTTTTATTCTCAACTATCAATTGAAGTCTGTCCAAGTTTATGTTCATTGTTTCCATGACACCATCTATCTACCTCATCCTGTGCCATCCCCCTTTCCTTTTGCCTTCAGTCTTTCCCAACATCAGGGCTTTTTTTTTCTAACGAGTCCTGTCTTCTCATTATGTGGCCGAAGTATTTAAGCTTCAGCTTCAGTATTTGACCTTCCAGTGAATTAGCCTAAATTAATTTCTTTAATTATTGACTGATTTGATCTCCTTGCTGTCCATATATCTATGTGAGTGCATATGGTGGGAAGTGGTAGGAGGATGGGAATGAGGAGAGAGAGGGAACATATATAATCCATGAAGCAGCCTATTTCCCTGGTACCTTGACCTGCAAGCCTCTGCCTTCTATTGTGCTGGGGACGGGGCAAAAAATAAGAAACCAATGTTTGATTTCTGCCTGTTTCCCCAGAGTCTTCTCCACACATCACCTGAATGGAGGCGGGATCTTTTCTGTGTCCCATACTCCATTCCACATCTGTCAGGAAGAGAAAGCTGGATTAACTCAGAGACAGACTCTCAAATATCCCCTTCCCTTCTACCTACCTTCTTTCCTTCCTTCATTTCTTTCTTTTTCTTCCTTCCTTCCTTCCTTCCTTCCTTCCTTCCTTCCTTCCTTCCTTCCTTCCTTCCTTCCTTCCTTCCTTCCTTCCTTCCTTCCTTCCTTTCTTCCTTCCTTCCTTCCTTTTTTTCTTTCTTTCTTATTTTTTCAATGAATGAGAATCCAACATTCTTCTTTCTCATCTCCTCCCTAATGAAAAAGAAAAACAAAACCCTTATAACAAATATGTATGGTCAAGCAAAACAGATTCCCACAATGATCATGTCAAAAAAAAAAAGTCTCAATCTGCACTCAGAGACCCTTTTTCTGTAAGATCCAGACTCAGGGCAGGGCAGGGCGCCACCTAGTGACCATTTCTCCAACTCTATCTTATAGCAAGACAGCTCTAGAAGCCACTCTACATCCACTTACAGGCTTTGGACCAAAAGAGATGGGCTAGATATGACTCACATATCTAGGAGGAGAGAAGGAGGGAGACAGTACTATCTAATAGCTCTAACTCAAATGAGTAATTACATAACGAAAAAGAAAAGGGTGGTGGTAGCTGCATGAGTCAAGTCTGTTCCCTGGAAAGCTCTCCCTCCTCATCTCTGCCTCCTGACTCCACCTGGCTTCTTTTGAGTCCCATCTTAAATCCCACCTAGGGGACAGTTAGGTGGTGCATAGGATAAAATACTAGGCCTGGGGTCAGGAAGACTTATCTTGGTGAGTTCAAATCTGGCCTCAGACACTTATGTGAGCCTGGGCAAACCACTTAACCCTGTTTGCCTCAGTTTCCTCATCTGTAAAATGAACTGGAGAAGGAAATGGCAAACCACTCCAGTATCTTGCCAAGAAAACCCCCAATGGAGTGATGAAAAGTCAGACACCGCTGAACAACAAATCCTACCTTCATATTGGAAGCCTTTCCCAGTCTCTTAATTCTAGTACCTTTCCGCTATTGATTATTTCTTATTTGTCCTGTATTATATATAGGTTGTTTGTTTGCATGTTGTCTCCTCCAATAGACTGTTACTCCATGAGGACAGGGTCTATTACCTTTCTTTGTTTTGTCATGCTTAGCACAGTGCTTAGCACATAGTAGAGGCTTAATAAATATTTATTTACCGAAAAGTGCACTGTGTATTTTCCATAATACAGATACAAATTATTTTAGGTTGTTAATTCCATAATCAAACTGAATTAAGGGTTTATTTCAAAATTACAAAATAAGTAACTAATTATATTTTTCACAATACCAGCTCTGATTGATCAATTTTGGACATCTCTCTCTCCTTCCCCCTCCCTCCCATAGGCTTCATCTTCATGGGGGATGTCATCCATCGAATGCTCACAGCCACCCAGTACGTGGCACCTCTAATGGCCAACTTCAACCCTGGATACTCTCCAAACTCCACAGTCACATACTTTGACAATGGTGAGACATGTAAACTTTGCTCAGCCACCACACACCTATATTTTCCCTGCAAACTGGAAAGAACATCAAGGTGGGGAGTACTGTACGACCCCTTCCCATCCCCTGCTCCTTTTGAAGCCATTTTATGCATTCCCCTGCCTTTATTCCCACAACTAAGGAGAATTCTTTTCCCCTCCAGAATATCTCCTAGGCATCTTTCCGAGGAGAACAAAGTTTTCTTTCTTTTCATGTTGGTGGGTGGGAATAGGTGTGAAGAAAAAGACATGGCAGGATGTGCTGGTAAATGTTTAACACCAAGTCTATATATGACACATTTTTAAGTTTAATCTGCATTAATTTTCTCCATCACTTTCTTAAGTCTCTATAGTCAATGGAATAATCAATCAGGCCTTGGTTTGTAGCATTTTCCAATTTCCAAGGTATAAATACTCACATAGAAAATTTAACAATAGATTCTCACAAGGTCAGGCTAGCTCCAATACACCCCTGACTCAGTCCCTGGGGCCACAGCCTGTGTGTGTATAGTGTGGTATAGTGAAAAGGGTGCTGGATTTGGCATCTGAAGACCTGGATTCAAATCCTGGCTCTGCCATTTATTATCTGTGTGACCTCAGGCAAACTATTTCACTCCTCTGCATCTCAGTTTCCTCATCTGTAAAAAGAAGGAATTGGACTAGAAGACTTCTAGGGTCCCTTTCAGCTCTAAAATCTATGATCCTATGACCTCAGTATGCATTGACCACACCCTCTGCAGGATCCCTCTCTCAGCCTCCCCACCCCCATCTTTCCTTCCCTTTTCAGCTGGGGTGTCTGCTCCTCTCCCTCAGGGACAGTCTTTGTGGTACAGTGGGATCACGTCTACCTCCAGGGTCATGAGAATACAGGGAGCTTCACCTTCCAGGCAGCTTTGCACATCGATGGCAGGATCGTCTTTGGCTACAAGGAGGTAAGTAAAGACAGAGCTGGGCTGCCTAATCTGAGAAGCAATATGGTGTAATAGAAACAACATTGAACCTGGAGTTGAGAGATGTGGGTTCAAATCCTGCCTCTTGACACTTACTGGGTATGTGACAATGGGCAAGTCAGTCTCTCTGAGCCACAGTGTCCTCATCTATAAAATGGGAATAAGAATCAATAATAATAAAACTGCAGTACCTGCCTCTTTCATCTCAATCCCCAGTGTGTTTCATGAAGAAATAGAAATGTCACTAAAGAAAACAAAATTGAGAAGAACAGCTGGGCCATACACAGAGGAGATCTGTGCAGGAGGTGACAGTTTTAAAGTCATTGAAGCATCAGTTCTCAGGATGTATTAACGATACTGAATAATTAGGGGAAATCATGGGTGCTTTGCTACCCCCATAGGACATGAAAGAGATATCAATAACAACTGATCCATCTCATCTCTATAAAATCCTTTTTGTGAATAATTTATGCACCTACATAGGGCATCCTTGATAAAAATAATAATAATAAGAAGAAGAAGAAGAAGAAGAAGAAGAAGAAGAAGAAAAAGAAGAAGAAGAAGAAGGAGGAGGAGGAGGAGGAAGAAGAGGAGGAAGAAGAAAAGGAAGAAAAAGAGGAAAGAGAAGGAGAAGAAATAAGTGGGTTTTGATATAGTAGAAAAAGAGCCAACCTCAAAGCCAGGGAGACTTGGGTTTGACTATTGCCTCTGACACATACTGGCTGCAGCAATTAATCAATCAACGTTTATTAAGTGCCTACTATGTACCATGCACTGTGCTGAGCCCTGGAATGACCCTAGGCAAGTCAATTAACTTCTCAGTACTCTAGGCAACTCTTCATTGTTTCATTCTCCTTTGCTATCATTTCCAGAGAAGGTAATGATCTCCATTGGTAGAGGGATTCTCCTAAAACAAGGAAATCACAGGTCCAGTCCCTATACTTATTCTACAAGAGACCACATCTTCACAGCCACGTAGTTGTCTGAAAGGTCAGTCAGTCAGTCAACAAATGTTTATTAAGCACCTAATTAACATGTGCCAGGCCCCATGCTAAGCACTAGAAGGTGTGGAGAATACACGAGCCCACTGTACTTAATGTTCTCTGGCTATTAAAAAGGTGTAATCCACAGGTCTACCCACTGGGGAACGTTTTGGACTCCAGGCCAATTGTGGAGACTTAAATTTTTTATTAGTTATTTGTTTATTCTAAATATTCTTTTCTTTTTAAATTTTAAGTTCCAAATCTTCTCTCTCCCCTACCCTTCCCCCCACCTAGTGAGAAGACAAACTATATCAATTATACATGTGAAATCATTCAAAATATATTTCCATATTAGCCATATCACACAAAAAAGAAAGAAAAAGAAAGAAAGGAAGAAAAATATACTTCAATTTACACTTAGAGTTCATCAGTTCTCTCTCTGGAGATGGATAGCATTTTTCCTCATGAGTCGTTTTGGATTCATCTTGGATCATTTGATTGATCAAAGTATTCAAGTCTTTAATGTGGAAATATGTTTAATATGATTGTACATGTATAGTCTATATCAGATTGCTCGCTATCTTGGGGAGGGCTGAGGGCATAGAGGGAGGGAGAAAAAAATTTGAAACTCAAAATCCTATAAAAGCAAATATTGAACACTATCTTTACATGTAATTGGAAAAAAATGCTATTAAGTGGAGAGGTAAGTATTCAAATCTTTCACGGTTGATTATCATTACAACATTGCTGTTACTGTGTACAATGATTTCCCAGTTCTCACTTCACTTTGCATCAGTTTATATAGATCTTACCATGTTTTTTCTGAAACCACTGCCTCTCATCATTTTTTATAACACAATAGTACTCCGTCACAGTCATATGCTACAACTCATTCAGCTATTCCCCAGTTGAGGAGTATCCTTTCAATTCCATTTTTTTGCCACCACAAAAAGCTGCTATAACATTTTTGTACATGTTTGTCCTTTTCGTTTATCTTTGATTTCTTTGGGATATAGGCCTAGTAGTAGTATTGCTGGATTAAAGGTTATGCACAGTTTTATAGACCTTTGGTCATAGTTCCAAATTGTTCTCCAGAATGGTTGGATAAATTCATAACTCCACCAATAATGTACTTATTTTTCCTCATCACTTCCAACATTTATCATTTCTGATAGATAGATATAGGGTGGTACCTCAGAGTTGTTTTAATTTGCATTTCTCCTATAAATAGTGATTTAGAGCATTTTTTTTCCCTATGGCTATAGGTAGCTTTGATTTCTTCTTCTGAAAACTGCCTATCCATAACCTTTGACCATTTATCAATTGGGGAATGGCTATTATTTTTTATAAATTTGACTTGGTTCCCTATATATTTGAGAAATGAAAGTTTCCCTTTATCAGGGAAACTTACAAAAAATTTTTTGATGTTACTTCATTGTCTATGCTACCTTTTAGCAAAATGTAATTTTCCTAATTATCTCTTTTAAGTAGGTCTATTTTTGCTTTTACTTTGCCTGAGATCATAACTGCTATTCCTGTCTTTTTTATTTTAGCTGAAGCATATTAGATTCTACTCCAGCCCTTTATTTTATCTCTGTGTGTCTTTCTGCTTCAAGCACATCTCTTGTAAACAACATATTGTTGGATTCTGGTTTCTAATCCATTCTGCTATCTACTTCCATTTTATGGATTAGCTCATCCCATTCACATTCACAATTATGATTACTAGCTGTGTATTTTCCTCTATCCCTTTTTCTTTTTTTCGTCTCTCTCTCTTTTCATCCTCTCCCTCCTCAAAAGTCTGTTTTGCTTCTAATCATTGCCTCTCTGGGGACTTTTTAATGGGAATTCTTCTCATCTGGCTCCTTTTGCCAACCACCCAATTGAAGACCACAGATTTCTGAAATTCTCTCCAATCTAGCTCAGTTGTTCACCATATTAATAGGTCCAGTATTGAAACACTAAGACATTTAATTGTAACTAGAAGAAATTTTTAAAGAAGCATAGACGTCTCAAGTGACAAAAACAGCATCACAAACATTCTTCAGCACGTACAATCCTAGCCCCTTTCTCTCTGAGTATTTTGGTAAACATGACCCTCTAAACCCACTACTCTGATGGTGAAAGCAGGTACAAAATGCAGGTAGAATGAAGAAAAGGGAACAGAATTCAGCCAGTGTCTGCCCCTCTGCAGCCACTCAGATGTCTGTGAAGCTTCAGGGATATCATGGGATTCCTGGGTTCTTGACATTCTCACTGTGGTCTTGGGTGCCCCTTTGGTCTTTTCCCCTGGTCCTAACACCGGCAGAAACCTTCATTAAAATCCTATCCTCTTAAGGCTAGGGAAAGTTACATAATCAGGGCCCACAAGTAGAAATCTGTATGAAAAAAGAGGAAAGGGTGGAGAGAGCAGCTGATACCTGAGCCTCAGTCTCATCTCAGGTGGTCAAAATAGGAAAGAATATACGCACATACACCTACACACATGCACACACAGAGTTGGGTATGGAAATACACTTCATTCAGCAGGGAAATAGGAGAGAGAGCATTCCATAAGGTTCAGAGGAAGGAAACAAGTAGCAGTGATTAGTGATTTCTTGCGGAAGGGCACCAAATTGACTATTTGTTAACCTGATAACAACGATAGACAAGTCTTCTGCCTTTCCAGGGCATGTGTCCATCATAACAGAGAACGTGATTTGTCAGGCCTGGTGACTATTACCCACTTCTAATGATTCATGTGGGCACAAATTATAAGGTCAGAAGGTAGCTAAGATAGCATTGCTAGCAATTACAAAGTCTGGGGAAAGAACCTAAAGAGCTTAGGGGCACAGGTGGTAATATCATCAGTGCTGCCCACTAAAGTCAAGGACTTCAAAAGAGAGACTTAGATTTGGGGAGTAACTGTAAGCTGGTTAAGAAGATGATGTCTGAGAATGGGATTTGGATTTTTGGACTGTGGCTTACAATTTAGGAATGACAGGCTACCGGCCAAGGATGAAATACATCTGTGTAGAAAGGCTGGAAGGAATAGATTTGCCCCTTTTCTTAAAATTTAATCAAAAGAACATTAAACTGAAAAGTAAAAGTGAGTAAGAAAAGTAGTTATGTAATTTACCATCTAGATTTTATAGAGAAACTGTAATGTAGGAAGAAGAGCAGTAGAGATACCTAGAAGTTCATAGGTGATAAAATCCAAGAAAAGAGTCAATAATAAGAAGCAAAGGCCTCAAATTCCTATATACAAATGCACAAGATATGGTTTGTACATTTTGTTAGCAAGATGAACTACGGATTTGTGTGTGTGTGTATATATATATATATATATGTATGTATATCTTGTTAACAAGATGAGCTGGAGACCTTAAGACAAGGAGGCAAACTTGACCTCATAGGTATCATTGAGACTGGGTGGGATGAGATCCATTACTGGAATATGACTCTGGAGTGGTATCCCTTATTTAGAACGCAACAAAATAAAAACAAGCAAGGTAAAAGGAGTAGGTTGAATAATATTGTGTAGCACCCCTTCTGGTCTACTTCCCCATCTTGTACCTGCAGGTTGGGCAACCAAAGAATGCTGCTATCTCAGGTTCTGGAAGTGCCTTGTGCATGTTTGCTTCTAAAAGTATAGCCCACGAGCCCCCACTGGTGTACTTCCCATTAACAATCAGCTGGTAAGACACAATTAACTCTTAGCAAAAACATTTACCAAAATTGCATAGTAAAAAGCTATAGCTACATAATATTCCCCTCCCCAGTTACCTGAGATACACTCTCCCACAACTATATATACCACTTGTGGGAAAGAGTGGGCATAAACTTCAAGTATAATGATAATGAAGTCCACATGTAGCAAACACATGTATCAAGGCAACTTACAACTCTGGAACTGCAGGCCCTGAAAGTCCTTTTTGCATAAAGTCCTTATGCAGTCATCTGGGATACTAGGGTTTGCTTCTTTTCATAGCTTAATTCTTGGTTGCAGGGCTGACTCTCTTGAGTCCATAGCTAGCTCTCTCTTCTGTTTCCAGGGTCTAATTTCCAAAGTTGCTTCTTCCCTTCTTCCTTTCGCATTTCTGTATCTCTGCCCCCTAAGTTGTGCCTCAGATTCTCTGGAAAGCAGACAGCTGCTCTCTTCAAGGCCATGGAGTCCTATGCAATCATGGACCCCTGCATCCAGGGGTCAGCTCTTTTATTTATATATCAGACATATAAGGAAGGGCTCCACTGGTTATCTTATTTTAAAATGGTTACCTCTGTTAGGTGAGAACTCTTCTTGATGGAATCAGTTAATCAGAACTTAGCATGAACAGGGCCTGTACAACCCTTTCAATCAAAGCCATTGTGGGACAGACATAGTTTTTCCCTGAGGAATTTGTATATAAAGAGGAAGCAGTCTCAGAACCAAATAGAGACTTCTAAGAGTCTGAAAGCAGAGAGGAAGGAATAGGATCACCCAGAGCTGAGCCAAGAACCAGGAGCCCAGGGGCACCCAACAAAAAAAGAAAAAGAAGAACTATTTGTTCGTATCCATGGGTATGTTCCACACTACGCTTTGGCTCACCTTTCGGTCTGCTCTCCCTATACACCAGCTGCCTGACACTCCAAGATGACTCTACTCTGAGTCCATCTCAATGATTGATAAATCCTTGACTGGAATTTCCATATTGCAAGAACACCCAGCCATACTGCTCATTCTCTACTATTAGTTCATCCTCAGGCCTACCCGACCTCCATAATGGCTGCCTATCTCCTTCTCTGCCTTTATTAATCACTTGGATTAAGGAATGGATGACTTGCTTATAAAATTTATAAGATAACACAAAAATTAGAGAGTTGGCTTAATAATCTGTATGATAGGATTCAAAAATATCTTGATAGAGTAGAACATTGGGCCAACTGAATAAAATGAAACTTGATAGGGTTAAATGTAAGGACTTCCATGTGGGTTCAAGAAATCCAACTTCCAAAGTATTTAGTGAGGAAAATATTGCTAGATAGCAGTTCCTGTGACAAAGATATAGGGTTTTAGTGGACTTCCCCTCAATATGAGTTAATAGTATGATATGGCAGCTAAGAAAGTAAATGTGGTCTTATGTTGCATTCAAAGACTTATTGTCCTGAATGAGGGAGGTAATAGTTCTATCAAAATTTAGAGTTGGAAGAGACCTCTGAGATCATTTAGTTTAACTCCTCCATTTTATAATTGAGAAAAGTAAGGCCCAGAGAGATTTAAGTGACTTGATCAAAGTCACACAGGTAGTACACTTACTATGTGCAGACCACTTCTGGAGTACTGTGTTTAGGTCTAGGAATCATATTTTTGGAAGAAAATAGGAAGACAACCAAAATAGCAGAAGTCCATAAATTCATCCATGTGAAGACTAGTTGAAGGAATTAGCAATGTTTAACCTCAAGAAGAAAAGACTTTTCTGGGAGAGGAGAAGGAATGATAGTGTATTTTAGGTATTTAAATGGTTTTCATGTGAAGGAGGGTCATAGGATCAGAAATTTAGAGCTGGAAGAGACTTCAGAGGTCATCTGGTGCAAGCCCTTCACTTTACAGATGAAGAAACAAGTCATAGAAGTTAAGTGACTCGCCTCTTTTAATGCAGTAAAGGACACATTCACTTTCTCATCTGCCATATCACACTATTGACTAAATGAGCATTGCCTCACTCAAAGTGAGAACTTGAAGAGACCTTAGCTTAAAAGGGCCAAGGTCTCCCACTGCATCTTGGGTCATCTCTAGTTGTCCTGATCAATATCTGGCCACTGAACCCAGATGGCTCTGGAGGAGAAAGTGAGGCTGGTGACTTTGCACAGCCCTCCCTCACTTAAATCAGTCAATTTCAAGTCATGTCATCATCTCCCTGATGTCATAGTCCTCTTCAAGAATGAAGGACAAACCACAATTGACATATTAAGCTGGCAATCCACTCAACCCTCTAGATCTTTTTCACATGAACTACTATCTAGCAATATTTTCCTCACTAAATTCTTTGGGAATTGATTTCTTGGACCCACATGGAAGTCTTTCGATTTATCCCTATTAAATTTCATCTTGTTCAATTGGCTCAATGTTGCTCTATTCACTAGAACATGCTAGAAAATCTTCCTAACAATTAAAGCTCTCCTAAAATGGAACAATCTGCCTCAGAAAGTAGTGGGTTTCTTCTCACTGAAGGTCCTTAAGCAAAAGATAGATGACCAATTGCCAGGCATGCTGCGTCAGAGATCCTTGTTGGGTATGAATTAGACCCTGAGATCTTTTCCTCAGAGGCCTCAGAGATCCTTTCCAATCTTTACAATCCGTGAGACTCAATACACAGATGGAATAAAGATACATATACACAGCATCACACACCAGTGTTGCATACTCTGGACCAGGGGTGGGGAACTCACGGCCTCAAGGCCATATGTGGCCTTCTAGGCCCTCAAGTGTGGCCCTTTGACAGAACGTGAAGTTTGGATTCAGTTAAACGGCCTCACTTGTCAAATGGCCCATCCCTGCCTGGACCAAACATCAGCATATAGTGCATGTGTAGGCACATTTACCATAAGGAGGAGACCAAAAGAGCCAAGCAACTGCTTTATTCAGCTGATGTCTTTGCTGTGCAAAAAGGATATGGTGCCCAAGGGCAACACCAGTTGAGAATATTAATTAATTTGCAAAAGCTTATGCAGAAGGATGATAGATTACAAGCCATATGAAAACAGTGAAAAGTAGTAGAAGAAGCAGGTTTAAAGAAGTTTGGTGAGATACTCAATTGAGCAAAACCATCCCCAAAGCATTTGTGGATGAAACCAGAAGAACAAAAATTGGGAAAGATCAGCAAAGACTTTATAACAAACTCTTTTTACCACCAAGTACAATGAAGTCCCCACATTTGTTCTGTTCCAACACAGTCCTCATTATGTAGCCTGAGGAAATGGAAATGGCACTGAAAGAAAGTAAGTTCAGAAAAGCAGTCTGGACCTTCCCAAACTGAAACATCCCTTCTTGCTTGCCACTTCTCTATGTGTATCACCTCCCCCTATTCGAATGTAAGCTCCTTGAGGGCAGGGACTGTCTCATTGTTATATTTGTAACCCCAGCATTACCTAGAGTGCTTGGCACATAATTAGTACTTAATAGGTGCTTTTCATTCATTCATTCATTCTCAAATAAGTTGGTGCTGGAGGGGACACAATTTTGACAGAGCCGAGGGATAAATTCTCAAGATATTTGAAAAAGGGGAAGGCACTTCATCCTCCCCACAGCTACCAGGATGATATTCCTAAAGCATGAGTCTAATCATTTCACTCCCCTGTTTGACAAACTCCAGTGGTTCCTAATTGCTTCTAGAATCATCTCCTCTGTTTGACTTTTGAAACCTTCGTAAGCTGTCTTTAACCTATCTTTCCAAGAATATTGTAAATATAATTGGAAAAAAACTAAAATACAAAATTTCAAAAGGAAAAAAAAAAGAGAATTGTACATTACTCCCCTTCATGTGCTCTATGGTCCAGTCTTTTTGCTGTTCCTTAAAGCACAGTTCTCACATATTTTTCAGTAAACTTCAGTGGCTCCCTGTTAATCTTAGGATCAAATATTGTTTCATCATTTTTGCATGTTTTTTGATTTCTATTTTGTGTGTGTGTGTAAGTTGTATAATGTATATGAGATTGCATGATACACTACATACTTAGGACCTTCCATCTCCTGCCACCATGTCTTTCAACAAACTGTCCCCTTGTCTGTATATAATGCCCTCCTTCCTCACCTTCTCCTCTAAGAAGCCCTAGGTTCCTTCAAAGTTCAGCTCAAACATCGCCTCCTACATGAGGCCTTTCATGATCTCCACCAGCTACTAGTGCCTCCCCATCAAATTACCTGCCATGTATTTTCTATATCCTTGTCCAGTACTGAGGAACTACATGTGGACCCACAGGGTCTGCAGTCCTGTACCTATTCTATACCCAGACATTTGGTTACTGGATTGGGTTCAATACTAAGAAAGCCTGACCTTTAATTAGAGGAATTAGGTTTTCTATTCTAGAACTTATTGTTTCTGAAACCCCAAGTCTGTCATTTGGAGACAGTGCTATGTACAGTAAAAGTTATAGCTTTCAAATCTAAGGTGAAAGGGATGAAATAAAAGAAGTACCCAAAGTATAATGTCAATCAATTATAAAACAAGTAATTTATTCCTACATAGAAAAATCTGCTAATCACAGAATAATAGAAGAATCACAGTGCACATTAATAAAATTACCCAGATTGACAGCATTCAGTAACTTAACCCATAACCATGGTAACAGTAGGCTAGGAGGATGATATTTAAACTTCTTAGGACATAAGACACTTTGCAGAATTGCTAATTAGACATGTTACATTTCGTCTGGGTTAGGCACTGTTCAGCCACATAGCTAGGCTCTGTCTTCTTTCCTTCTGCCAACCTCTCTGATACAGGATATTAGCAAAGACATTTATAACAAACTGTTGTTTACCATCAAGGACAGTGAAGCTAACATATTTGTCATCTTACTGCCATAGCCACTACCACTTCAGGAACATCATAGCCACCACCTTGAAGGCCTCCCAGGACTCTTTAGAATTTACAAAGTATTTCCAATCCTGGACACACCCATGGCATTCGCCTAAAATCAGGAACAAATAATGCAAAGGCAAAGGCAACCAGTGGCCCTTGGCAGAAGCCCATCTAATTGAGTCCACATTCCACATGAGGAGTGGCAAATAGGTCACCACGACCATCCCCTTCCAAATCCCACACACACACACACACTGGAGATATAGGATGCCACTAGGAGAGCTGTGGCCAAAAGAGCACTGGCTGGAGACTGTCTCTTCTTTGAACCGATCCAGCATCAAGCCCCCTTGTTGCTATCATAATAATACCTAATGCTGCGTGAAAATCTAGACCCCACCGCAGGTGCTCAGGATTAGTATGGTGGACTAGGGGGGTAGAAGTGAAACTGATAGACCAAGAGAGTATTCAGGACACGAAAAGTTGCCTGCATATAGCCCCAAGTCTCTTCAGGATTGGACCACACAAGAGTGGCTAAATCAGATCCGTCAGACCTCAACAGAGAAGCTTGGGTCAAGCCAGCTGGAAACGGGGCCAAAGAAGTTTGGGCTGCATTGGTGCCCATGGAATCATTAGCATGCATGTAACATCAGAGGATCTGAAGAAAGGCCTCCAGCATGTTGGGTGAACTCCTTACCGAGGATTTGTAGGAGGACATGGATTGGAGTCAAACAGGATGAGAGGGGCAGGTATGGGTTGTGATCTGCTTTGATGGATGGGATGTCCACATCAATGAGATCACAGATCCACTGTAGCATTTATATGTTTACCTACCTCACAGGGTTGTTATGAGGCTCAAAGGAATTAGAGCTTGGGTTAGAGTTAGGGTTAATACATATTGTAAGGGGCTTCAGAAACAAAGAATTATGTAAATATCAGCAATAATAATTATTATCATTCATATCAGCAGTGGAGCAACTGAACTGAGGTGAAGATGAGGAGGGGCTGGGCAGGAGATAGAGGAGAAGACACACACAGCTCCACACACACAGAGGAGAGCCCTGGCACGATTAATCCAAAAATGCAATCTAATTTAGTTTTGGAATGCAATCAATGATTTTGAGAGAAGGGTGTAACTTTGTCTTCCAAATTGCTTTTGGCACAGGATGACATGGAAAGAGTCATGCATTCTGTAGGCACATAGCAGCTGGCCCCCAAACTGTGTTGTTTGGCAGAAAGGATGAAAGATTTGCCACAGACAGTCCACAAAACAGAATCAAGAACTGACATACAATTGGTGTAACTTGTCAGGGAATGAAATCCAAACAGCATGGTAACTCCAATTTACATAGTACTTTAAGATTTTGAAAACCTACCCCTCCTAACCCTGAAAGATAAGTAATGCAAGTTGATGATATCCCCTTTTACAGATGAGGAAACTGAGGGACTAAATGAGCACTTTATGATTGTTGTTATTGTTGTTCAGTCATGTCCCACTCTTCATGACTCCATTTGGGGTTTTCTTGGCAAAGATAATGGAGTAGTTTGCTGCTGCCTTCTGCAGCTCATTTTACAGATGAGGCAAACAGGGTGAAGTGACTTGCCCAGGGTCACACAGCTAGTAAGTGTCTGAGGCTGCATTTGAACTTGGGTCTTCTTGACTCCAGACTCAGC
This sequence comes from Phascolarctos cinereus, assembly GCF_003287225.1. Classification (NCBI taxonomy): domain Eukaryota; kingdom Metazoa; phylum Chordata; class Mammalia; order Diprotodontia; family Phascolarctidae; genus Phascolarctos; species Phascolarctos cinereus. The sequence continues at coordinate 300,205,502 of NW_027555958.1, read as the reverse complement.
ACTCCATCCACTGTACTACCTATCAGCCTGGGTGATCACACAGCAGTTAAATGTCTGAAGCAGGATTCAAATTCAGCTCTGCTGATGTCAAGTCCAGCACATTAGCCCCTATATCAGGGGTGGGGAATCTGCAGCCTCAAGGCCACATGTGGCCCTCTAGGTCCTCAAGTGTGGCCTTTTGACTGAATCCAAATTTCACAAAACAAATCCCCTTAATAAAAGGATTTGCTCTAAGTTGTGGTGTATGAATATAGTGGGATACTATTGTGCTATAAGAAATGATGAGCAAGTGGGTTTCAGAAAAGCCTGGAAAGACTTGTATGGACTGATGCCAAGTGAAGGGGCAGAACCAGGAGAACATTGTACACAGTAACAACCATGCTGTACGATGACTAACTTTGATAGTCTTAGCTTTTCTCAGCAATGCAAGAATCTAAGACATCTCCAAAAGTCTCACAATAGAAAATGCTATCCACATCCAGAGAAAGAACTATGGAGTTTGGTTTTTTGCTTTTGTTTGTTTGTTTTTAGGCAATTGGGGTTAAGTGACTTGCCCAGGGTCACACAGCTAGTAAGTGTCAAGTGTTTGGTCTGAGACTGGATTTGAGCTCCGGTCCTCCTGACTTCAGAGCCAGTGCCCTATCCACAGTGCCACCTAGCTGCCCCAAGAACTATGGAGTTTGAATACAGATCAAAGCATACTATTTGTTCTTTTTTTTTTTTTGCTTCTGTTTTGTTTTGTTTCTTCTTTCTTGTGGTTCCTTCTATTGGTTTTAATTCTTTTTTACAACATGACTAATGTAAAAATAAAAATAAATAAATAAAAGGATTTGTTCTGCAAAACTTGGACTCAAATGGCCGAACCCAAGGACCTAGAAGGCCACATGTAGCCTCAAGGCTGCAGGTTCCTCATCACAGCTCTAGATCATATTGTCTGCCAAAGACTAAAACATAAGAAATGCCATGGTATGATACTAATAGCACTGGTTTGAAGGTAAAGAGACTTAGACTCATAATTCTGTCATAGTCTACCTTATGCAAGTCCCTGGGCCTCAGTTTCTTCAAATATAAAATACAGGAATTTAACTAGGTATGTTCTAAAGTTCTTCCCAATTCTGATATTCTGTGTTTTCTGGCCTAAGACTTCTTTCAGTTCTAATATTCTGTGATTCTGTGACCCTGAGAAGCCAAGGACGTATAGTCAACCAATAGTGTTTGAGCAGATCTCTAGAAAGCTTGTTGAACTTGCTGAACACTATGGGGGACACTGAAGTGTAATGTAAGACATAGCTCCTGCTTTCAAAACCCTCATGTATAAATTAGTTACAACAAATTAAATGCAAAAGTAACTTGGGAAAGAGACAGCTGGGTGGTACAGTGGATAGAGCACCAACCCTGGAGTTAGGAGGACCTGAGTTCAAAGATGTCTCAGATGTTCACTAGCTGTGTGACCCTGGGCAAGTCACTTAACCCTCATTGCCTCTACCCCCCCAAAAAAATATGACTTGAGAAGTCTAAGGGGATATAGAGTAAGGAAATGATCAGTGTAATGGAGTTAATCAGGGAGGGCTTCTGGGAAGAGGGAATTTTTAAACAGGAATTTAAAACTGAAAAGCCTCTTAGTAATCACCTAGTCCAATCCCTTCATTTTATAGTTGAGGTAACTAAGATTGAAAGAATTTAAGTGAGTTCTCCAAGGCTATTCAGGTAGTATGAGTAATAGAGCCAGGATTTTAATAATAATAATAATAGCTAGCACTTATATAGTACTTTAAGGTTTGCAAAGTGCTTTAAATGTGCAATCTCATTTGATCCTCACAACCACCCTGTGAGGTAGGTGTTCTTGTAATCCCCATTTTACAGATGTGGAGACTGAGGCTAAAGATGGTTCAGTGATTTACCCAGGGTCACACAGTTAATAAGTGTCAAAGAAGGGATTAATTTATTTATCAGACAATTGGGGTTAAGTGACTTGCCCAGGGTCACACAGCTAGTACAAGACAAGTGTTTGGTCTGAAGCCGGATTTGAGCTCAGGTCCTCCTGACTTCAGGGCTGGTGCTCTATCCACTGTGCCACTTAGCTGCTCCTAAGTCCATCACTCTTTGCCCTACATCACCTAGTAAACACAACAGATGACAGATATTGGCAGGCTAGAAAACTCAGGGTGAATCAGATGCGATAAAATTTAATAGGGGCCACTATAAAATCTTACACTTGGGCTCAAGAAATCAACTTCAGAAGCACAAGATGGGAGAGGCATGGCTAGAAAGAAGTCCATCTGTAAAAGGTCTGGGGATTTTTGTGGAATGCAAACTCAATATGAATTCACTGTGTGATATGGCAATCCCCAAAGTTAATGCAATGTAGTGTTACAATAAGAGAGGCCTAACTTCCAGAATAAGTAGGTGATAGTCCCGCTATACCTTGCCCTAGTCAGATCTTATGTGAATAAGTTCAGTTCTGGGCATCCCATTTTTAAAAAAAGATATTAATAAGTAGGCAAGTCTCCAGAAAGGGTTAAACTGAATGATCAAATGGCCTTGAATTCATGCTATTTGACCATTGGTTGAAAGAATTGGGAATGGTTAACCTGGAGAAGTGGAGGGTCATGACAGCTGCCTTCCAGTATTTTCTAGACTAGATGGAAGAAAGATTAGACTGTTCTCCTTGGTCCTGAAGGCAGAACCAGGATCAAAGAGTTAAAGAATCAAAAAGTCAAATTTCAGCTTAATATAAGGAAAAACTTCCCAACATTCAGGGTTATCCCAAAGTGGAATAAGCTGCCTTAGTAGGCAGTGGGATCCCCCTGTCTGGAGGACTTTGAGTCAAGGTTGGTTGACCACTTGTTAGACATGTTATAATGGGGATGCTTTTTCAGGTTTGGGTTGGATTGGATGATGGCTCAAGTCCCTTTTAATTCAGAAATTAGGGTCTTCTGTGAGTTCTCTGATTCCAAAGCCAGGGCTCTTCTAGCATGTGCATAATGAACATGGCCTAAGTAGAACAGAGGGAGAGAGTGCTTCAGGTAGAGGATATGGGTTGAGCAAAGGTATGTAGAATGGTCCAATATAAAGGATGGTGAACAAATTGATAAGTAAAAGAGCCATAAATTGAGGAGTGAGAGAATGAGCCATTAGTGGAGTATTCTTGAACGTCAAAATGAGGAGTTTAGATTTGATCCATTGGGCATTAAGGGGTCACCTTAGGAGCTCAGCCTAAAACTTCACTGCATGTGTTGTAGGGCTAGAGGGAATTACCTAGGTGGAGTAGTGTAGGTTTGTTTGTGGGCACAGGAGGAGAACATCTCTTCAGGACTGGGGATTACCTTTGGAATGTAGAGGTCATGGTCATTCTGTCTGCCTTGTTTCCCCTAAGGGATGTGCCCAACTAGACCAGGTCTCTTCAGGATCTTCTCCCCCTTTCAGATCCCAATGTCCGTCCTGGACATCAATTCCACCCAGCACCCTGTCAAAGCCGGCCTGTCTGATGCCTTCATGATTCTCAGTCCAGCCCCTGATATGCCAGGTGAGTCTTCAGGGCCCAAAGGAGGGTATGGCCAGTGTGGACTTTGCCTCCCCCTTAACTCCCAGGGTGGGTAGATGGTCACTGCCTCAAGTGGTGAGACCTGCATGGGACTGGGAACCACCCTGCTATGTCCAGTTATTTCTTGGGCTCAGGGATCCCCAAAGTCACAATATCTGAGCATTAGATTGTTTTCTGTTTCCCCAGGGAAGTGATTAGATAATTTATCCACTTTATTCACTCTGCGATCTGTGGATGGCTCTTTCTCAGGCAACCCAGTTCTCTTCTAGCTCTCAGATGTCTGGATATATTCACTTATTTTATGGTATTAGAACATAGAGTGTTAAGATAATATTATAAAATAGAGACTCCTCATTCTGTAGGCAAGGGAATGTCTTAATGAGATACAATGTGTGCAATCAATCTATCAACAAGTATTTACTATGATGGCCTCTGAGGATACAGTGAAAGATACTTTGACCTTGGAGAGTTTATATTCTAGTGGGGAAAGAATAAGAGAGATATAATGTATTCATGAAAAAGCAAACCAGTACAAAATAAGTATGAGGTGATGGGGAGGCAATACAGCAATTTGCAGAATCACAAAGGGCCTCTTGAAGAAAGTGGCATTTGAATTGGACCTTGAAGAGAACATGGAGTTTTTTTGTTTGTTTGTTTTAGTTTGGTTTTGGCTAAGCAATGGAGTTAAGTGACTTGTCCAGGGTCACACAGCTAGAACATGGAGTTTCTAGAGGCAGAGGTAAAGAGTGAGAGCCTCCTAGGCAAAGGCATGGAGGTGGGAGATACCAAGTGTGCTATTTTGGTTAAAGTGTGTAAGGACAAGTAATAACTAATCAGACTGGAAAGATGAAGTAGTAAGGAGGCAAGAGCGCTCCACTAGAAGCTAAGGAAGTTGGTTCCAATTCTGCCACTATCTTGTGACCTTGGGGCAGGTCAGTTCTATAGGTATTTATTAAGCACCTGTTGTTCTTTGTGACTGCACAGACCATAGCACGTCAGGCCCTTCTGTCCTTTGCTATCACTCAAAGTCTATCCAAGTTCATATTTGTTGTTTCCACGACACTATTTATCCATTTCATCCTCTACTGTCCCCTTTTCTTTTTGCCTTCAGTCTTTCCCAGCATCACGGTCTTCTCCAATGATTGCCCGCAGTGTCACAAAAAGTCAGACATGACTTAACAACAACAAAATATAGTAATTACATATGTATGTATAGTAATGGGGGGCAGCACCAGCTGGGGGGGATCCCTGGACATCATTGCCTTTACCTAAAAATGAAGCCAGTGGACCAGAGAGCACCCAGCTTTGAGACTTACTGGTTGTTAGATCATGGATGGGTAGGTAAGTCACTCCACCTCTCTGAGACTATTTCCATGTACATAAAATGGGGATGGTCACACCTGCTTTTCCTACCGGATAGGGGTATTGTGAGGTAAATGCTTTGTAAATCTGGAAGTGTTATAGAAATGTGAGCTATTAATAATAATTATTGCTATATTTATATTACAAAGTGAGAACTGGTATTATCGATTTCTAAAAAGGATCATGGGGTAACAGTGTGCTGGTAACACTGTCCTAGGTCCTGCTGACAACCTGTGGAGCTGAGGGTACAGAATGACCCTTTCAGGGTGGTAATAAAGTCTATGGGGGCAGGTAAGTGGCACAGTGGATAAAGCACCGGCCCTGAATTCAGGAGGACCTAAGTTCAAATCTGGCCTCAGACACATAACACTTACAAGCTGTGTGACCCTGGGCAAGTCACTTAACCCCATTGCCTAACCAAAGTAAATAAATAAATAAATTGTCTATGGTGCTCTATCATTTCTACCACTCCTTCTTTCTTTCTCATTTCTTCCTTCATCCTATATTTCTCTTATATATCTCCCTTGCTTATTTTCCTCTCCCAACACTCATGTCCACATCAGACCTGTGCCAGCCATGTCCATCAACAATACCCACCTTGCTCCACACTAGAGAAGTTGGTGAGCCCTAGTCTAGGACATTCTCAAGAGGCTGAGAAGACATTTTTAGAAACTCCCTGCTCAGAAAGCAACTTTTGGATCTTTTGTAGATCACTCTTTCACATCTCCTGCCCTCTCTTCCTCCCAACACCTGCCTCCTCTCAGTGGTTCCCTAACACCTCTAGGATCAAATATAAAGTCCTTCGTTTGGCTTTTAAAAACCTTCACTACTTGGCCCCTTTCCTCCTTTGCAGTCTTCTTACACCTTACTCCTCTCCACACTCTGTGATCGGGTGATGCTGGCTTCCTTGCGAGTCCATCTTGCATTTTCACTGGCTGTCCCGTATGCCTGGAATTTGCTTCCTTCTCAACTCCCCTTCCTGGCTTCTCCCACTTCTTTCAAGTTCCAACTAAAATCCCACCTTCTACCTGAAATGTTTCCTGCTCCTTTGTAATGCTAGTGCTTTTTCTCCATTAATTAATTCCAATTTATCTCATTTGTACATAATTGTTTGCATGTTGTCTTCTCTACCTCCCCCCCCCAACCCCCTGCCACACACCACCCCCCTCACTTAGTCTGTGAGTTCTTTTAACTTACTTTATGTTCCCAACACTTAGCACAGTGCCTGGCAAACACTTAATAATGCTTCTTGACTTGGTGCATTGACTTGAGTACCACGTGGTACCGATATTATCGTACAAATACATTAACTGTGAATTAAGCTTGTCCCATGACAAATACCACTTGTTCCTATTGCCGGCTTAGATATGGAAAATGTTGGGGAGGGCAGAAGTCAGGAAGAGGCAGCTGATTGGCATAGTCTTTGGTGTGCCCATGGATTTCATTTAGGGAGAACACATGGATGGGATTAGGCCCCGGAATTATCTCTCCTAACAACTGAAGGGGCTTTGTCATCATGGCTGATTCAGTCCTCAGCTGGCTGTGGTGGAGGGAAGCTGAGTGAGTGGGAGGGCAGCCTGGGTTGATTTGTTCAGGACTGATGGCTTTAGGGAAAACATATTAGGCCAGTGTCTGAAACTGAAAAAGAACATTTTTCTTTTTAGTTTGCGAGTAGGCTGGTTGTTAGGCAAAGTCCCTGCAGCTAAAGGCCACTGGACTCTGGAAACAGAGCTGGTCTTAGAAAATACTGGTGTGAAGGTTTAATCTTAGCACCTCAAAACACATGTTTTGTGCTCTATTTTCCCTCCTTTTAGATTTCCCAACCTCTTTAGGGGCTTGTTCCTCCCTCTCCCTTATTAAACCTTGCTCACAGACAGGAATTCACCATTTACACATTAGTATGAATAAATTCTTCCATTAATGTCCTCCTTGCATGGAGGTAGCCCTGGGTTCTCAAAGGCTAAACCAGAGTATTATAAACTCTGTCATTTTCTGCCAAGCTGGAAATGCTTTGTGTATGGCCTTTGCAATAGACTACAGTCTGCCAACTTTTTGAAAACTATCCTTTCCATGAAGCCTTCCTTGATTCTCCCTTCCAAAAAGTCATTGTTGTACTCTCTTGGACCTGGCATCATAGCACTTTGTTTTGCAACTATATAATTAGCCCTCTCTTGTGTCTTATCCTCCTTTTTCTTATATATTCTCTGAGGAGAGAGATCATGTTATGTCTATGCAGCAAAGTGGAACACACAATTGGCCAGAACCAACTCTGACTATGATCCATGGGATGGATAAGCCAATACAATCTCTACTTCATCTAAACTTTTCATCTCTCCCCCACCCCCAAGACAACTCTCTGCACACAGTATATCAGGGGGTCCCACCTTTTTCAGTCTTCTCCCCCCTCCCTTTGCTTTTCATACAGGCTTCCCTTATCTACATTCAATATGAAAAGAAATAAATTCTAGAGTTTACCATAAGGAAGAAAATAGATTAATTTCAGTAGAATAGTATAATTATTTACCAAATACTCCCTACACCTTTTGGCAAGCTCCTTAGCCTCTGGGAGTATACATACCCTAAAGTGGGAACCCCTTCAGTAGATTCTTTTAATGATAATTAACCTATCAATTAAGCAACAAGCATTTATTAAGCACCTGCTATATACCTTCACTTTGGTTAGCATTCTTACCTCCTCCCCACCAAAGACTTAGACTCCATCCTGGGAACCACCTTGGGTATGATGGGTGAATTTTCACCTTCTCTTGCCTGAAATCAAGGCCAGATCAGGCCACCTTTCCACTTCCTACCCATACAGCTCCCCTTTACATGGTGTCTGTCTTTCTTGATTGTATTTGTATGGTACCTCCAGCCCTTGGCACAATGCCTGGCACATAAGCATTTACATGTCTGCTTGCTTGCTTTTTTCCTTCTTTTCCCCCTCCCTCCCTCTCTCTCCCATTTTCTCTCTTTCTTTCTTTCCATCTGCCCATCTTTCTTTCTACCTACCTCTCTACCTCTCTATCTAATTTTCTGTCTAGGGACAAAAAGAAAACAATGAAACAGCCCCTACCCTTAAGGATCTTATCTTCCACTGAGGGATACTAATTATACATATATTAGTATAAACAAAATCAGTTCAAGGTAATGGGAAGAAGCAATAAGAAGGGGGTGGAAGGTCAGGGAAAGCTTCACATAAGAGAGAATGTTTGAGCTCAGCTCTGGAGAAAACTAGGGCTTTCAAGAGGCAAAGATGAGGAGAGAATTCATTCCAGACATGGAGAACATGTGCATGCAGACAAAAGTTGTAAGGTCTTGAATGAATGAATGAATGAATGAACGAATGAAAAGTTGTCATTGGCGGTCCCTGCCTAGCTGGACCTGGCTGGGAAAGGCACCATTACCAGGTAAGTCGTGTAGTGGATAAAGCTCTGGGCCGAGAATCAGGAAGACCTGAGTTCATATCCAGCCACAGATACTTACTAGCCAAGTGATCTTGGGCAAGTCCCTTAACCTCTGTTTGCCTCAGTCTCCTCAACTGTAAAATGGGGTTGATAATAGCACCTACCTCACAGGGTTGTTATGAAAATCAAATGAGATGGGGGGCAGCTAGATGGTGCAGTGGATAGAGTACTGGCCCTGAAGCCAGGAAGGCCTGAGTTCAAATGCGGCCTCAGACCAAACACGTGACACTTACTAGCTGTGTGACCCTGGGCAAGTCACTTAACCCCAATTGCCTAAAAAAAGGGGGGGGAAATGTAGAAAAATAAATCAAATGAGATAATCTTTGTAAAGCTCTTAGGGCAGCACTTAGCATACAGTAAGTGCTATTTAAATGCTAACTATTATTATTAATCCAACCTCAGACACTTACTAACAGTGTGACCCTGGACAAGGCGCTAAACCTCTGCCTCAGTTTCCTCAGCTGTAAAATGGGGATTGTGATAAGTCTGCCTCTCAGGATTGTTTTAAGGATCAAATGTGTAAAATGCATGGCACAGTGCCTAGAGCATACTGGGTACTTAATAAATGTTTCCTTCCTTCCAGATGAGGAATTTTTTTTAAGATAACAAGCAATTATTGATTGATTGATTGATTGATTTACTTTTCTCATTTGTTTTTAGTTTTTAATATTCACTTTTAGAAGATTTTGAGTTCTAAATTTTCCCTCCTCCTTCCCCAAAATGGCATGCAATCCATAATCCAAATATACCTGTACTACCATATTAAACATATTCCCACATTAGTCATGTGGTAAAAGAAGAATCAGAGCAAAAGGGGAAAACTGCAAGAAAGAAAAAGAAGAAAACAAAAAAACAAAGAAGAGAAAATAGTGTGCTTCAATCTGCATTCAGACTCCATAGTTCTTTCTCTGGATGTGGATAGCATTTTCTATCACGAGTTTTTTGGAGATGTCTTAGATCATTGTATTGCTCAGAAGAGATAAGTCTAACAAAGGTGGTCATCACACCATGTTGCTATTACTGTGTACAATGTTCTCCTGGTTCTGCTCTCTTCACTCAGCTTTAGTTCGTGTAAATCTTTCCAGGTTTTTCTGAAGTCCACCTGCTCATCATTTATTATAGCACAATAGTATTCCATTACATTCATATACCACAACTTGTTCAGCCATTCCCTAATTGATGGGCATCCCCTCAATTTCCAATTCTTTGCCACCACAAAAAGAGGTGTTATAAATATTTTTATACATGTGGGTCCTTTCCCCTTTTTTATGATCTCTTTGGGATACAGACCCAGTAGTGGTATTGCTGGGTCAAAGGGTATGTACAGTTTGGTCACCCTTTGGGCATAGTTCCAAATCGCTCTCCAGAATGGTTGGATCAGTTCACAACTACACCAACAATGCATTAGTGTCCCAATTTTCCCACATCTTCTCCAACATTTATCATTAGGTTTTTGGTTTGTTTTTTTTTTTTTACCACAAAAGAGGCAGTTGGGGGTTTGGGATGGAGAAACAGGAATTGGAGACAGGACGACCTGGCTTCCAGTCATGTGTCAGAGATGTTCTAGCTACGTGACTATGTACATGATCAGGTTCCTTAACCTCTCAATATATCAGTTTAGATGTTGCTGAGAAGGAAGCTTAGCAGCCTGGGTCTGTCTGTTGGGCCTCAGCTCCAATTGTAACCAACTTCTTTATTTATTAAAACTGCTTTCATTTGGCTGAACTTTGCAGGAAGGCCCAGGAAATGCCACCAGGGCTCTGTAGGAAAGCTTTTTGTTTGTCCTTCATTCTAGAAGAGGACCAGCGATATCAGAAAAGTGATGTCTTGACTTGCAAGTGGATTGGATTTAAGTGAGGCTAGGCTGTGCAAAGTCATTAGCCTCACTAGTCCAGTGGCAAGACATTGATCAGGATGACAGGTGATGGCCCCAGATGCAGTGAGAGACTTTGGCCTTTTTAAGCTCAGGTCTTTCCCTAGTCTCAGTTTGTCTGAGGCAATATCCATTCAGTGATTAAAGGCTAGATAAGAATTGAGGCAAAAGATGGCCTAGTTTGCCTTCTCAAAAGAATCATTCAGAGAGGGGAAGACGTTCAGAGCTCCTGCCCAGAACAAGAAACAGTGGCTATTTACACTCACTCTGAGCCATCAAAACCCAAACAATGAGCAAGTGAAGCTTGGACTGGAACCTATTATTGGCCAATCAGCTAGAGCCAGAGTGAGTTGGGTTTAAAGGCATAGTCAATAGCTCCATTTGAATCCCAATGGGCTTTATCAAAGCCTGGTTTTTCCTAAGCTATATTTCAAGAAATCGTAAATGAACATTGTATGAGACAAAAGAGTTAATTGTTCCAATTTTTCTGGAAAAAAATGATAGAATAAATAAGTAGGGAAGAAAAAAAATCTAGCCCCCCAAACCCCAAGATATCTTGTGAAGTATAAGTGATCAAAATTTATATTCCTTTGGACAGAGCACAAATATGCAAAGGTATGACTACCCTTGTGGACAGAGGGAGAGGAGGAGGAATTGGAGGAAGAAAGGAAGGAAAGAAGATAAAAAGGAAGGAAAGAAGGAAGGAAAGCAAGTCAGTGGAATGCAAGGTTTAATTATCAAAGCAGGATGAGGAGACAAGGGGATTCTGCTAGCACAGACAGGCATTTAAGGTCCTCAGGAACTATCCTAGGCTCATAGGAACATATATTTGGAACTGTAATGAACCCTGGAGGCCAATCCTCTCATTTTATAGATAAAGAAAACAAGACACGCAGGGGTAAAGTGTCTTGTCCAGGATCGCACAGTTACTAAGTGTCTCAGGCAGGATTTGAACTTGGCTCTTTCTGATGCCAAGTCCAGTACTCCAGCCCCTGAGCCACTTTTCCTGTCTTTCCTTTTCTAATCCTGTGTATCAGAGCCCCACTGAAGTGGGAGGGGTTAACAGCTGGTAGTCTGAGCCACAGACATAACAGGAGTCCTTGTGAGAAGCTAGTGTTTCTGGAAAACATTGATGGCACAATCAAAAGGAAATCACATTGAGCAAATGGGGGTGGTGGGTGAGGGCCAGGGAAGGAAGCTGAAATGTCAAATTGAATGGAACAGACTGGAGTAGAAGCTCAACCCGAGCCAAGTCAACTGGAATAGAATACCAAGAGAATTAGACCAAGGCTAGAATGGAAAATCATAAAAAAAAAAAAAACCAGAACGGAGAAGAATGAAGTCCTGCCTTCATTCCCAGGTGTTGTAGGAACAGGGCGTGTTTAAAGACAGTAGGGAAGGAGCCAGTAGACGGTGAGAGAGAGCTATGTTCCTCATAGCCACACTCTAGGATGAAATATGAGTCTGATCAATCTGGTGCTGGTTTTCTTTAGCCCCTACTTCTCCTTGCCATCTGAATCAGATAAGGAATTATCTTATCCAAATTATAATTACCTTATATTAATTATAATATAATTATCTTATATTAATTATAATACAATTAAAATTATAAATAATTATCTTATCCAGAGAACTAGCTTTGGAGGTCCTGGGTTCAAATCTCACTTCTAATAATTATTACCTGTGTAACCTTGAGCAGATCAGTTAACCTAACCTGGCCTCAGTTTCTTTATCTGTAAAAGGAGGAGTTGGACTAGATATCCTCTGAAGTCTCTTTCAGTTCTAGACCTACGAGCCTAAAGAAGTTATCCTAGCTTGCACTGGTATGTGGATTTGTAGTTTCACTTTTTGTGTATTTTCTCATTTGCATCTCACAACAACCCTACAGGTTATCTTGTCTCAGATAAGGAATTGTCATTAGCCATTTATCAAGCATTTAATCAACAAGCCCTTATTAAGTATTCTCTTAGCTTAAAAAAGCCACGGTCTCCCACTGCATCCAGGGCCATCGCCAATCATCTTGACCTATGTCTTGCCACTGGATTCCCATGACTCTGAGGAGAGAATGAAGCTGATGACTTTGCACAGGCCTGTCTCACACAAATTCAGTTCACTTGCAAGTCAAGACATCACCCTCCTGATATCATTGGTCCTCTTCGAGAACAAAGAACAAACAGCAATTAAGTACCCCCCTAAGTGCTAAGCCCTGTGTCAAGTACTAGCAATAGAAAGACAAAAGTGGAGCAGGCCCTTGCCTCAGAGGGCTTCCATTCCAATAAGAGAGGGAGAGACAACATGGTACATGTACAGGTACATACAAGAAACATACAAAGCAGTTACCAGATAATCTGGAAGGAGGAGACATCAGCAGTTGGGGTGATCAGGAAAGGCAACCCTCAGAAGATGGCATTTGAGCTTAATCTCAAAGGAAACCAGGGATTATAGGAAGTAGTGGTGAGGACGAGAAGTATTCTAGACCTGGGACACAGCTAGTACAGAAAAACTGAAATGGGAGATGGAACGTCTCTGTGGACATCCTAAGTAGACCAATAAGGCTAGACTGTAGAGTTTGGAGGGGAATAGCACGTAAAGAGACTAGGAAGGTAGGAAGGAGCTATATTGTGAAGAACTTTCATATTTTATTGTGTTTTATAAAATAAAATATATATACATATTATATATGCATATATAATATGTACATATACACATATGAAATTATTCTATATTTAATCAGTTCTTTCCCTCTGTAGCACTAACTACCTTGCTGGCAGGAAGGCCAGATTAACTTCCATTTCACCCCTTCCCTCAGGTTTATCTGGTATCCTTAAGGGAATTAGGGGTGTCTAGGCTTTCTGCAAATGGCTCCGGCTTCCTCCAATGGAGCTCCCCAATTGTAGGGGGGAGGTCCCTTGCGCCCCAGTTCCATTTAGACATTAACAGTCTAATTAGCTTTTACAAGGAAATATTTAGATTCAAAGGTATAATCACAAGTATGCAAACTTATTCCACATTCATGGATGACATAATCTACTCTCTCCTCTGATATCACCTCAATCTTTGGGGTGGGAAAGGGGATTGGGTTAATATAGAGCACACTCCAAATTCCAAGTCTGAAACCCTTATCAGAACTGAATCCTAGGTACCTGGAACCTTAGGACTTCCCTGCCCAGCTGGCTTGCTGTCTGGCTACAACCTCCTGCCTAGAATTCTGACTCCAAAGTCACCATAGTGCAAACTCCCAGATCTGGTGGGCATCACTGCTGGCACCTGAAACTAAAAAGGACAAATGAAACAGAACAAGACAAGCACCGTTCTTGGAGCTAGGGTAAAGGAGGGACACTGGGAAGCACTTTCAGTCCACCTCTGGCACTTGCTATCTTTGTGATCTTAGGCAAGTCTCAACTTCCCTGGGCCTCAGTTTCTCCATATGTTAAGTGAGAGGGATGGCTAGGTGGCACAGTGAATAGACCACAGAGCCTAGAGTCAAGAAGAACTAAGGTCAAATCCAGCCTCAGACACTTACTAGCTGTGTGACCTTGGGCAGGTCACTTAACTTGTTTGCCTCGGTTTCCTTATCTATAAAATGAACTGAAGAAGGAAATGTCAAACCATTCCAGCATCTTTGCTAAGAAAATCCCAAATAGGGATTACTGGGGATTAAAGAAAGGTAAAAAAAAAATCCAAACAGTCCCTGCCTTCAAGGTTCTTACTGGTAGGGCCTCCTGCAGAAGATAACTTTCGAACTGAGTCTTGAAAAGAGTCAGCCATGTCAAGAAGGGGAGGTGGGGAGGGAGAGCATTCCAGGCATGGGAAATAGCCAGTACAAAGGAATGGAGGTGGGAAATAGAGTGTCATGTATGAAGCACAGCAAGCAGGCTGGTATTGTTGGATTGTAGAGTGTATGGAGGGAAGTAAAGTGTGGAAGGATAGAAAAGGTAGGAAGGGGCCAGCTTGTAAAGAGCCTTAAATGTTAAATGTGGTTGTTCAGTCACATCTGAGTCTTCATGACTCCATTTGGAGTTTTCTTGGCAAAAATAAGCCAAGTGACTTGCCCAGGGTCACTCAGCTAGGAAGTATCTGAGGCCAGATTTGAACTCAGGAAGAGGACTCCAGGCCTGGCACTCTATCCACTTCACCACTGAGCTGTCCCTAAATGCCAAATACAGGACTTTATATTTGATCCTATAAGTAATAGGGAACTACTGGAGTTTATTGAGTAGAAAGGTGACACAGCAAACCTATGCCTTAAGAAAATCAGTCTTCATGTGGAAATATATTTTACATGATTGCAAGCATATAACCTATTTAAAATTCTTACCTTTCTGGGAGGGAAGGAAAAAATTTGGGACTCACAATTTTATTAAAATGAGTGTTTAAAATTGTCTTTACATGTAATTGGAAAAAATAAAGTACTATAAAAATAAAAAAGAAATTAAAAAAGGAATATCAGTCTGGTAGCTATGTGGAAGCTGGACTGAAGTGGTAAGAGATTTAAGACGAGGATACTGATTAGAAGGCTATTAATAAGCAAATGGGAGTGCATAATTGACTTAGGGTGGTGGTTGTGTGAGTAAGGTGAAGAGGACATACACAAAAGATATTGTGAAGGTAGAAATGTCAACATCTGGTAACTGATCAGATAGGTGGGGTAACTGAGAGCAATGAAAACAAAGTTATGAACTGGTAGCTAGAAAGATGATGGTCCCCTCTTGGGAAGTTTACAAGGGAAAGAAGTTCGGAGCAAAGAACTCCATTTCAAATGTGTTGACTTTGACATGCCTATGTGACATCCAGCTTAAAAGGCCCAGTAGGCAGCTGGAGATTCGAAACTGGAGCTATGGGTCCAAATGTAGATGTAAAATCATCTGCAATTCATAGAGATGATAACTGACCACATGAGAGCCAATGAAGTCAGCAAGAGAGAGAATGTGGAAAGAAAAAAGGAAAGGACCCAGGACAGAGCCTTGAGGAACACTCCCAGTTAGGGGGCATGACAAAGATGAAGATAAAACAGGAGACAGACGAAATATGGGTAGGGGAAAAACTAAAAGAGGAGAGAGTATCCAGCAGGAGGTAAGGAACAATATCAATGGCTGTAGAGAGGTCGAATAGGATGAAGATCACGAAAAGGCTATTCGATTTGTTAATTAAGAAATCACTGTTACCTTTGGAAAGAGTGGAATCATTTGAATGACGTGCTTGGAAGCCAGCCTGCTGAAGGTTTAGAAGCAAACAAGGAGAAAACCAGCGTAGGCACCAAGTGAAGATGAAATTTTCAAGGTTAGCAGAAAAGGGAAGGAGAAATATATCTGTATGTGTATATATGTATACATGTATGTATGTATGTATATATATAGAAGATAGTGAGCGGGGGTAGTAGACTCAGATAATAGTTTTTTGATGACAAAGGAGACATGGTCATGTTTATAGATAGTAGCAAAGGAGCCAGTAGACAGGGAGAGATAATTGATAGAGCAGGACTAACAGAGGGGAGAATCTGCTGGAGAAGAAAGGCACACATAAAGGAGTTGGCCTGGGCCAGGAGAAGAGCCACCTCTTTTGTCAGTTTCCTGTGAAGAAAGACGTGGAAGGGGATAACGTCAGAAGAATTTGAAGTAGGAAAAGAAGAGAGAGCTCTCATGGACGGCCTCAATGTCTTCAGTGAAATATGAAGCAAGGTGCTTAGGAAGGGGGTGTGGGAAGAAAGTGGTGTGGGAGGCTAGAAGAAAGAAGGAAAAAAGATTGGAATAGCCACTGCAGTGAGTGGGATAGAGAATAATTAAGAGAATAGGAGAAGGATTACTTTGCTGTGGTAACGACCCAGTTGAGATTAGATAACATAAATTTGTAGTAGACTCAATCCAGCATGGTTTTATGACTTCTACCAGCTCTATGCAACATGTGATTAGGAGAGAAGGAGGCAGATGGTGGTGATCTAGAATCGAGTTTGGCAAGACTTGATTGACAATAGGATGAGAGGGCAAGGCGTTAGAGAGTAGAGAATAGTATAGAGTTTTATTAAGGGATCAAGACTGGGAAGAGGAGAATGTAGCCAGTGCAGGAGGGGTAACCTGGGAAAGTATTGAGGGATGGAGGAAATAGTGAGAACAGGATTAGGTGTCAAAAGGCATAGGAAAAGAGAATGATAAAAATTTATGATCAGATGAAAGAATTTCAGGGTACATGAATATAGAAGTAGAACACTTGTGTGTGATGGCAAGATTAAGGGTATGAGCATCTCTGTGTGTATCTGAGATCATGTATAGGAATAGATCAAGAGAACTGAGATGAAAGAACGGGGAAGTTAGAATATTTAAGGGACCATTGACATGGATGTTAGTCTCCAAGTAGGAAGGCAGGAATTTGGGTGGAGAGAAAGACATTGATCAAGGAACTGAACTCATTGAGAAAGGAGGAAAAATGACCTGGAAAAATGGCCACCAGGATCTTGATTGGATGATAAATTTGGATAGTGTAAACCTCAAAGGAGAGGTTACAGAGTGATGTAGTAGAGGGAGAATCTGGACATGGTAATGGAGAAAAAAGCGATATTCCTACTCCCCTCATCATGACCAATGAGCCAATGCAGGAAAGGATGTCTAGGAAAGCAGGGTCATCAGGATGGAACTAGGTCTCAGTGATGGTCAGCTTTCAATCTTTGATCTATGGTCCTATTTGTTGTTGTTTAGTCCTTTCAGTTGTGTCCAACTCTTCGTGACACCATCTGGGGTTTTCTTGGCAAAGATGCTGGAGTGGTTTGCCATTTCTTCTCTGATTCATTTCACAGACAAGGAAACTGAGGCAAGCAGGGTTAAGTGACTTGCCCAGGGTCACCTAGCTAGCAAGTGTCTGAGACCAGATTTGAACTCAAGAAGATGAGTCTTTCTGACTCCAGCTAGCGCTCCACCTGCTATACCACCTCAGTGTTCCTGTGGTCCTGTATCAAAGGATAGTATGGCATGGTGCATAGTTTGGAAGACCTTAGTTCAAATCCTGCATTTGCATTGCACCTTGCTTTGCATTTATTGGCTGTGTGATCTTAGAAAAGTCATTTACCCTTCCTTAGTCTGTTTTCTCATCTATAGAGTGGGAATAATAATATATCTGCCTCTCAGGGTCATTATGAGACTCATGAGATAATAGGAAGCATTTTGCAAGCCTTGAAGTGCTATATAAATTTCAGCTATCATCATCATCATCATCATCATCATCATCTTGTTGTTGCCTCTTTTGATCCTTACAACAGTCCGATGAAGTAGACAGGATAGGAGATATTCTCCCCGTTTTACAGATGAGGGAACTGAGTTTTAGAGAGGTAAAGTTATTTGCCCCAAAGCAGCACTTAGCACAGTCCTTGGAGCTCAGTAAAGGCTTACTAAATGTTTATTGATCGGTTGATCCGATGGCTGGTGAGAGGCTGAGCTGGGACTAGAACTAAGGTCTCCAATTCCTCATTTAGAACCCTTCCCCCACACACCTGAGAAGAAGCATAGTGAAATAGAGAGAAGGCTAGTTTTGAATTCACACGACTTGGGTTTGAATCCTGGCTTTTACCATCTGTGTGGCTTCAGGCAAGTCACTTAAGCTCTCTGTTCTTCAGTTTCCGTATCTGTAAAATAAGGGGGTTGGACTGGATAGTCTCTGAGGACCTTTCCAGTTCTAACTCTGTGGCCTTGGGACCACCACTTCTATCATATGTTCCCTTGCGTGTTACCATCATCTGACTGGAGTAAGGAGAGAAGGCATTGTGTGTGTGTGTGTGTGTGTGTGTGTGTGTGTGTGTGAGAGAGAGAGAGAGAGAGAGAGAGAGAGAGAGAGAGAGAGAGAGAGAGAGAGAAAAGAGAGAAAGGGGGGAAGGGCGTGTATTTAATGAAAAAACAAAAGCTCTAGACCTAGAGAGCAGAAGCTACATGTGCCTTAGGGCAGGAGCTGATCATGTTGCAGTGTTGGGGGAAAAAAAGCCCTCTTGTCCTCTCTGCTCGGCAGCAATGGGATGGACCTTATTTATAAGTACTCTCAGTAAGGTTATTGAGAGTCAGTCTGGGGTAGTAGACTTGTAGTCTGGAGGACATGGATTGAATCCTGCCTCAGACAGGCACTAGCTGTGTGACCCTGGGCTAATCATTTAGCTTCTGTGGACTTCAGTTACCTCCTCATCTATAATATGGGGGGGGAGGGGTAGATGGACTTGATAACCTATAAGGGTCCTTTTGATTCTCAATCTGCCATCCTCTAAGTCATGGTCTGATTAAGGAATCCATTAACTTCCCCCTTAACCCCTTTAATCTATTAGCATAAGGTTAAGCTGCCACCATATCCCACCAGTGCGTACTATGGGTCAGCTGGCATCCCGTAACCCCCAAAGAGTTCACGTAACTGGTTAAGGTGACTTGGAGGGAAATTGCCAATGCAAAAAAGGACCTGGGAAAGGGAAAAATAGAAAACTAAAGGCCCACAGAAATGTAGGAGTCAGAGGGCCGGTCCTGGGAGATGAGTCATAGAGCCCCAGAAGCTAAGCCAGTGAATGACAGGGAAAGAGGGCAGCCAATTAGTCAAATAGCCGAAAAGCCAAAGACGATTCAAATGATTCTGGCTGAGGGTCCCTCCTCATTTCCACAGCTCCCTCAGGAGTTATGCAGGCTGTTAAGAGACCCACTTAGTGATTCAGTAAGGAGAAATGTGTCTCTGCGCCTTGTGTTCATGTTTATAAACATTTGACAAGGGCAGAGATTTTGAGTTGCTGGGAAAGACAGAATTGAAATGATTGCTTCTGAAATATCCCATACTTGTTTCCAAAAAATCCCATGCTTGTCTTCTAAGTATACTATGCTTGCCTCTGAAATATCCTATGCTTGCCTCTGATGCAAAAACAGTAATGGAAGAACTGCATTTTGCCATTAAGGTTTTTTTCTTTTTATTATTCTCTTTTGTTCCCATTTTTACCTTCATTTCTAAATCTGTCCCTCTCCCTTGCTCTAACCATTGAGCCATCCCTTGTGAAATGAATGTTAAAGGATTTGAAAAAGTAGTTCAGCAAAACTAGCTAACAATTAACTAAGTGTGTTGATATATATGTAATGCTCTACAACCATGGCCTTCCACTTCAGTAAAGAAGGAAATAAGGGGTCTTTTTTCATCTCCAAGGCCAAATTTGGTCATCACAATTACACAGGATTGACTTTTTTTGTCTTTCATTCCCTTTGCATTGTTGAATTCTACCAAGATTTTTGAAGGAACTTTTACTATTACAGATTTAAAATGTTTTCTTCCCTGAGAAATCAAGAATGGACAACTCAATCACCTCACATGTAGAGATTTAACTTTGGTATGATCAATTATGAATCACTCATAATTACCAAATTACACTGGAACAAATTACTCTAGTTTGGGGACTATTCCAAGGACCTTGTGTTCTGTTTCTTTTCCTCCTTCTGGCTGGATGTTATTTTACTGTTATAATACAGTGGGAAGGCCAGTAGGTTTGGAGACAGAAGATGTGAGTTTGAATCCTGGCTCTTCACTTAACACCTGTATGACCTTGGGAAAGTCACTTAGGTTCTCTGGGTCTCAGTTTTGTCTTCTGTGAAATGAGGGAATTGGACCAGATCGGGATTTAAAACCTGTGTTAAATGGACCCCTTTGGCTATTTGGTAAATCTATGAATCTCTTCTCAGTTTAATATTTCTCCCCCCCCCACTTAATAGTATTTTATTTTTTCCAATTACATGGAAGATAGTTTTCAACATTCACTTTTATAAGAGTTTGAGTTCTAAAATTTTTCTCCCTTCCTCCCCTCCAAGACAAACAATCTGATATAGACTATACATGTGCAATCATATTAAACATATTTCCACATTAGTCATCTTGTGAAAGAAGAATCAGAACAAAAGGGAAAAACCCCAAGAAAGAAAAAAAAAAGAAGAGAGAAAATAGTATGCTTCAATCTTCATTCAGACTCCATAGTTCTTTCTCTGGATGTGGTTAGCATTTCCCATCTTAAGTCTTTTGGAATTGTCTTAGATCATTGTATTACTGGGAAGAGCTAAGTGTATCAAAGTTGGTCATCACATAATGTTGCCGTTTCTGGGTACAATGTTCTCCTGGTTCTGCTCTCTTCACTCAGCATTAGTTCATGTACATCTTTCCAGGTTTTTCTGAAGTCTGCCTGCTCATTTCTTATACCATAATAGCATTCCATTATATTCATATACTATAACTTGTTTATCCATTCCCCAATTGATGCGCATTCCCTCAATTTCCAATTCTTTGCTACCACAAAAAGAGCTGCTATAATTTTTTTTTACATGTTGGTCCTTTTCCTTTTTTATGATCTCTTTGGGATACAGACCTAGTAGTGGTATTGCTGGATCAAACGGTACACACAGTTTTGTATCCCTTTGGGCATAATTCCAAATTACTTTCCAGAATGGTTGGATCAGTTCACAACTCCACCAACAATGCACTAGCATTCCAATTTTCCCATATTTTAGATTAATGTTTTTAAATGTATAAAATAAAATACATGAGAGTACAAAGGAAACCGATCATATTCAAATACAGTTATTGAAACAATTTTTTTTGAAGTCCACAGACTCCAGATTAAGAACCCCTGGAGTAGATGAACTTTTTGATTCTTTCTCACTTTGTGAACCTATAAGCCTCATTCCAGCTTCTTTTATCTTCCGTGCCCCTTTCCTTCTCTTCCTCTTCTTCTATCTCCTCTTCTTTTATTCCTTTCCCAACATTTTTCTTCTGTGGTCATGACTGGCTAGCTCTATTCATAACTTCCTTTAATACTTTGAAGATCCATGATTTTATCAGTGTGAATAGATCCATGCCTTAGGTCATAGTTCCATGAGCTATCATAGCCAAAAATAACACAACTGGTGGCTAATATTCTGGTGATAAGCTTCTCTGCAAGTGGCAAGTTGGCTCTCAGGCTCATCCTCAAAGTCTAGCTTTCCAGCTTGGCAGGACCTACCTAAGTTTGTACTCTGCTGGCATAGTCTTCAAGAACCCAAAGGTTACCTTCACCCCATGATCAGGTATTGGAGGAAGAATTCAGCTGAGGATGTGTATATATGTTCCGTGGAGACAGCTATGGTATGGTGGATAGAACACTGAACTCAGTGTCAGAAGACCTGGATTGTGGGCATATCACCTAAACTCTCTGTGCCTCAGTTTCCTCATCTGTAAAATGGATGCGGTAGTATCTATAATCCCTATATTATGGAGCTGTTGTGAGGACAAAATGGAATAATGTATACGTATTGTTTCATGAATTGTAAACTACATAAATGTGTATATACATAGTTACTTTTTTGTCTAGGACTATTATTTCACTGACAGAACCTTAGAGAGTATCCGAGGTATAATTTGAATATAGGTCTTACTGATTCTTACTGCTTTTGATCCACTACCCTACACTGCGTCTTTGGGTAATAAGTTCTCAATTCTGTTATTAATATAGAAGCAATGGTGTTATAGTACAAAGAACATAGGCCTCGGAGTAAGGAAAGATGGGTTTGAATCCTAATGTTGATACTCAGTAACTGAGTAATAATGATAATAATAATAATATCAGCTCTCATTTACAGGGCACTTTAAGGTTTTCAAAGTGCTTTACAAATGTTATCTCATTTTATTCTCAATAATCCTGGGAGGTAGGTGCTTTATTATTATATCCATTTTACAGATGACAAAACTAAGGCAGACAGAGGTTAATGACTTGCCCAGAGTCACACAGCTAGTAAGTGTCTGAGGTCCCATTTGAACTCGTGTCTTCCTGACTGCAAGTCTATTGCACTATCCACTGTGCTACCTAGCTGGGCAAGTCATCTAACATCTCTAAGCCTATTTCTCAATCTGCAAAATGGGAGCAGTTAGGGGCAGCTAGGTGGCGCAGTGGATAGAGCACCAACCCTGGATTCAGGAAGACCTGAGTTCAAATCCGGCCTCAGACACATAACCCTTACTAGCTGTGTGACCCTGAGCAAGTCACTTAACCCCATTGCCTAAAACAAAACAAAACAAAAAAACCAAAATGGGAGCAGTTAGACTGCCACCACCATCACCATCACCATCACCACCACCGCCATCATCATCATCATGACCACAGGGTTGTTGTAAGGAAAGGACTTTGGATGTCTCAGGTAAATGTGTGTCGTCATTAATAATGTTATGAATGCAGACACCCAGAGACTGGGAAATGATCGAACCAATTGTGGTATTTAAATGCAATGGAATATTACTATGCTGCTGTGTTTTTGTATCCTTAGTGCTTAACCTGGTGCCTGGCGTGCAGTAGACACTTGATAAATGCTTATTGCTTGATTGACCATTTGGAAAGATTGCTGTAGCAGGAGTCAAAGCCCTGTGTGTTGACGGAAAAGCTGCAGGATCTGATTCAGCTTATTGGAGTAGTTAGCCCAGAATCCACACTGCACTGATGGGAAAGCTTGTTTCTGGTACATTTGATGCACATGAAGCATCTTCTGCAATCTGAAGCATCACAGTGCTCGTTTGCTTTATTGAATACAGTTGCCTTTGAAAGGAACATTTTCTAGAACCTGTTTAGTTCCCCTTTGACACGTTGTCAGTGAGTTGGATGGATGCCACCAAACAGATAGTGATACCTCTAAAGCTAGTGTAGGACCAGTGAGTTAATATATTGCAGGCATGACAGAATGGGGTCACCAAGACTCGGACACAACTCAAACAACTGAACACCACCACCACCAACAAACCTGGAATATACTTCCCGGGTCCCAAACAGGACTCCCCTGACTATGCTTAAGGATCGGAAGCTTTCTGTTCATTCTTGTGCCAGCTATACTTTAAAACAAAAACCCACCCTTCTACCTGTGCCTAGCTTCTGGAATGATCCCACATTTCTCTCGCTTTTGTGACATCTGAGAAGTATGAAAGCTAACCACTTTAACCTATAGCATCTCCTTTAGGCATTAAGCTTGTAGTCATTCATTCATTCATCCATTCAATCAATCAATCAATTACTCTAATTGCCCTACTCCAAGCATGTCAGGGCTATTTGGCCTTTCACTGTGATTCTTTAAAATACCCCTTCTGTCTTTTGTTTATTTGTTGGATTGTTCTTCTTGGAAAGGAAAGTCATACTAGGTCACACTAAGTCATGCCTTTGATCTTGCCATTATCCACAAGTATTCCACTTCCAGTTTCATAAATTCTGAAATTCCTTTATCTAACCATAACCTTTAACCCTTTTCTTTATCTTCCACATAACCTCCAAACCCCTGAACCCTCAATTCTCTCCCAATCCATCACTCTTTCACTGGCTTCTCCCTTCCTCATCTTGACCCCTCAATGAACGAATTCAACTCTACATTATTCTCCTCTCTAGAGTCCCTTGCCCCTTATCCTAGCAGCAATCTTGTCCTGCCAAGTCCCAGCCTTGGATTACCCCCATTGTTTCTTTTAACTATGGAATCCAATGGCTTTTTTTCAATCCTCATCCCTCTTGACATATCTGCAGCCTTTGACATTCTTGACCTCCATTTTTAATTTGATACTTTCTTCCCTCTAGGTTTTCATGATGTTGTTCTCTCCTGGTTTTCCTACTACTTGTTTGACTGCTCTTACTGTCTCATTTGTAGGATCCTTATCTATGTTCCTGGGTATCCCACAGTGCTTGACCTGGGCTCTCTTTTCTCCCTCTATACTATTTTGCTTGGTGATCTCATCAGCTCCCATGGATCCAATTATTATCTGTTTACTGATGATTCTCAGATCTATTGGTTTAGCCATAACCTCTGTAGTTCATATCTGGCCTCAGACATTTACTAGCTGTGTAACCCTGAGTAAATCACTTAACCCTGTTTGCCTCAGTTTCTTCATCTGTCAAATGAACTGGAGAAGGAAATGGCAAACCACTCCAGTATCTTTGCCAAGAAAACCTCAAATGGGGTCACAAAGAATCGGATACGACTCAAATGACTAAACACCAGCACTGAAGCAGTCTTGAATGTCCAACTACCTATTAGACAACTTGAACTGGATGTCACATAGATATCTTAAATAGATATCACATATGTCCAAAATTGAACTCGTTAGTTTTCCTCACAAACCTTCTCCCTTCCAAATTTCTCTATCACCATGGAGAGCACCACCACCCTCCCAGTCCCCCCGGTTCATAATCTTGGTATTATCCTCGATTCCCCACTATCTCTCACCCTCTATTTCCAATCTGTTTCCAAGGTCTGTCAATTTCACCTTTGCAACATCTGTTGAATATCCCCCCTTCTCTCTTCTGCTATCACCCTGATGCAAGCCCACATCACTTTGTGCTTGGGTTATCAAAATAGCCTCTTAATTCCTTTCCCTTCCTCAGATCTCTCCCTACTCCAGTCCATCCTCCACTCAACTGTGATATTAATCTTCCTAAAGAGTAGATCTGACCATATCACACCCTCCACCACCACCGTTCAATAAATTCCAATGGCTCCCCATCACATCGAGGATCAAATATAACCAAATATATCGAATCTGTTTGGTGTTCAAAGCCTTTCATAACTTGGCCCCCTTCTACCTTTCCATAACCTTACTCCCAATATCCCCCCACATTATCTGCAATCCAGTGACTCTGGACTCTTTGTTGTTCCCGACACAAGACACTCCATGCATTTTTACTAGTTGTGTCCCATGCTTGGATTTCTTTCTTTCTTTTTTTCTTTCTTTCTTTCTTTGTTTTTTGCTTTTTGGTGAGGCAATTGGGGTTAAGTGACTTGCCCAGGGTCACACAGCTAGTAAGTGTCAAGTGTCTGGGGCCAGCTTTGAACTCAGGTCCTCCTGATTCCAAGGCCAGATCTCTATCCACTGTGCCACTTAGCTGCCCCTCATGCTTGAATTTCTGTCTCTCTTCACTTCTTTCTCTTGACTTCCTCCAAGTTCCAGCTAAAATCTCATCTTCTGTTAGAAGCCTTTCCCAATCCTCTTCAGTGTTAGTGCTTTCCCATTATCCTGTATATATCTTGCTGATACATAACTGTTTTCATGTTGTAGCCTTTGTTAGATTGTAAATTTCTTGAGGGCAGGGACTGGTTTTGCCTTTCTTTGTATCTCTAGCACGTAGTACAGTGCCTGGCACATAGTAGGTGTTTAATAAATGCTTATTGACTTAGTTCAGGAAATGCTGATAGTAGACAAAGGTATATTAGATCCATAGAGTGCCAGGGCTGATAGGGCCCTTACAGAGTCCAATCCCACCATTTTATAGGTAAGAAAGCAGAGGCCCAGAGAGGAGAAATGACCTAGCCCAGGGTCATATAATGAGTCAATGACTTAGTTTAAAACATAATAATAACAATAACCTAAGATATGAATGGACTAGCATTTAGCACATTATTGTTGTTGTTGTTTGTCCTTCATTTTGGAAAAGAACCAATGACCTCATGAGTGACGTCTTGATTTGTGCATGAATTGGATTTTAGTGAGGCAGAGTTTCACTGAGTCGTCAGCTTCACTCTTTCTTCCTGAGTCATCAAAGTCCAGTGGCAGGACAAATGTCCAAATCACTGGCAATGGCCCAGGATGCAGTGGATGACCCTGGCATCTCTGATGCCTGACCAAGCTCTAAGCACTTCACAGTGACTGCTTCAGCTGCCTTCATGGCTATTGGAACAAATTGTTCTCATCAGCCCATTCCCATAAGGGAAATCTTCACATGCTTGGGCTAGACATCCCCCTAACTCACCAATGTCTGAGGTCTGTCAGTTAGCCTCAACCTGGTTTAGCCCATCTACCAAGATGGTTTGCCAGGGTGTGGCCGCTACAGCTTCTCGGGGCCACAAGTGAAAATTAAGTAAATCAGGTAGACACCAAAGGTGGATGAGCAGCCTTGAAAAGGGCTCAGCAAGCCCTCACACCAAAGGGGCTAGTCACCCTGAACACCCCATACGCTCCTTAGCTTAGCATATATGCTTAATAAATATAATAACACATATATAAATAGCATATAAGCTTAATAAATGCTCATTGACTGACTATGGGACCTGATAAACTCTCATTTGAACTCAACTTATAATAACAGGGATTAGATGTGACACAGAGAACTCCATGTCCCTTAATGGGGGAGCAAAAGCTGATATGACATGACCAGCCCTTATAGAATGGGTCAGTTTTGTAATAGGTTTCTAGCATTATGAAAGCTTTCCTTTGTGATTATATTAGATGTAGGTCAATTGAATCAGCATAGTCTCATCAACACATATTCCATGGGATGGCCCCAATTTCATTCTTTAGCATTTTGTTGTATTAAATACTGCTACAGTAAGTAGGCAATTGGCTATTAGCTTGCAATTTTTTTTTAATTACATTGGGATTTTGTTGTAACAGGGTTCAGTCAGTACAGATTGAAGGAAGGGGCAGGATGGGGAAGGTCAAGTTCATCATTGCAAAAAAGAAACTAGGAAGGTTGGCATATGAATGAGCTGCACGTCCAGACGGGGCCCATAAGGTGACACTATCAGTAAGCCTCTCTTCACTTAGATGCTGAGTGATACCGTGGAGACAGCACTGGCTTTGTAGTCAGGAGACCAGCACTTAAACCAATTCCTGCTATCTCAGGATTGACATTGACTTGGATTTAGAAAGGAAAAGAACCTCAAGAGATCCTTGAGTTCAACCTCCCATTTTAGAGATGTAGAAACTGAAGCAAAAAGAGGTGGGAGACTTGTCCAAGGTCACACAGGTATCAAGTATCAAAGCTGGAAGCTGGAATTCAAACCTAAGCCCCCTAATTCTAAATCCAGTCTTTCACCAATTCTGCTGCCATCTTGGTACAGGCCCCCTCATCCATTACCTCACATTGGGACTATTGCATTAGCCTCCTCATTGCTCTCCTCCCTGCCTCAAATCTCCTCCCAACTCCAATCTACCTTCCACTCAGCTGCCAATAGTAATTTTCCTAAAGCATAGACCTACTCAGTTAGCTCCAGTGGGTCCAAGATCATATAGAAAATCCTTTAATTTTTGTTTTAAGTCCTTCATAACCTGCCTTTCCAGGCTTCTTACACTTTAGTCACCTCCATGTACTCTTTAATACAGCTACCCTGGCTGTTCTTCACTTAGAATCCTACATCTCCCAACTCCCATGCCTTTCACTGGCTGTATCCTGTGCCTGGAATGCTCTCACTTCTCACTTCCTCCTCCCGGCTTTCTTTCAAGACTCAGCTCAATCCTGCCTCCTACGGGAGACCTTTCTTTGTTTTCCATTCCCCCCCCACCTCCAAAAATAAAAAACAAACCAAACATGCTAGTTCTTTCCCTCTGAGGTTAACTAACTTCTATCTAATTTAAACAGAGTATGTGAGATGATGCTGAAAGGGTGTCCCAAAAGTCTTAGTGCAGTTTTAAGCTTTGTTAAGCAGCTAGATGGTAAAGTAGATAGCGCCCTGAACCTAGAATCAGGAAGACCTGAGTTAAATCTGGCCTCAGAAACTTGCTAGTTTGTGTGACCCTTGGTAAATTACTTAATCTGTCTCAGTTTCTTCATCTGTAAAATGGGGATAATAATAGCACCTACCTCCAAGGGTATTCTAAGGATCAAATGAGATTATAATTATAAAGCACTTTATAAACCTTAAAACATTATATGATACTATTATTATTATTATATCTTATACATATATGTATATACAATACATATGTATGTGTTTACATATATATTTGTGTATATATATATTAGTGTATGTGTGTGTATATATATATATGTCATTGTTCAGTCATTTTCCGTCGACTCTTCATGATCCCATCCCAGGGATTTTCTTGGCAAAATACTGGAGTGGTTTGCTATTTCCTTCTCCAGCTCATTTTTACAGATGAGGAAACTGAGGCAAACAGGGTTAAGTGACTTGCCCAGGGCCACACAGCTAGTAAGTTTCTTAGGCCAAATTTGAACTCAGGGAAATGAGTCTTCCTGATTCCAAATCCTGTGCTCTATCCATGCAACACCTAGAGTGAAAAACTTTCTAGCAATTAGAGGCTTCCCAGAATGGAATGCCTTGGAATATGGGGGATTCTCCCATAATGGCTTGTTGGGGAAATCTTAGAGGGGATTAGTTAGATAGGGGTTAGACTAAATGTCTTCTGAAATCCCTTTCAAATCTGGGATTCTATGATAGAGTTTGGGAGAGGACCTGAGCCTATGGCCCTCTCCACTTAGCCCTGGGATTCCAGAGCAAGTTGGAGGCCAGCCTGGACAAGGTATTGTGTTGTGGCCTTAGCTTCATCATGTGGGTAGTAGCCTGAAGAGCAATCGTGACTGGTACAAGTGCCCAGCCTGCTTATCAAAAAATCACCAAATCCTTACATTGTGTTCTTGTCCATCCCCTTGACTCCAGAGGTGGCCCTCTGCTCATTTGTCTCAGACAGACAAGTACTTTTTCTGCACTTACATATGGAAAGATTTCCATTTCTAGACAGTCCTTGACAAATCTCATGTTCCTCTGAATGTAATTTCCTGCAATTGATCTTCAGTGGAATTCAATAAGGCAGAAAGGGATGTATGTACAAGGTTGGAGTGTCCTCAAAGCTGGCAGGGATAACTGCCACAGTTTTAGAGCTGTGGAAAAGTGAAAACAGTATCTTACTGATGATGTATGTATGAATTATGTGTGTATATATGTGTATGTGAATGTACACGTGGATGTGTGTATGTATATTGTGTATTTTTTTGTTATCATTCAGTTGTTTCAGTCCTGTCACACTCTTCATGACCACATTTGGGATTTTCTTGACAAAGATGCTGGAGTGGGTTGCCATTTCCTTCTCCAGCTCATTTTACAGATGAAGGAAGAAACTGAGGCAAGCAGGGTTAAATGACTTGCCCAGGGTTACACAGGTAATAAATGTTTAAGGCCAGATTTGAACTCACCAAGATGAATCTTCCTGACTTCAGGCCTAGCACTCTATTCATTGTGCCACCTGGCTGCCCCGTATGCATATGTATACATACATGTGTACATTTCTAGTGGGAAAGTCTAGGAGTAACAAACACGGTCATAGTCAGCTCCATGCTATATCACCTAGAATATGAGTTGTGCATAAGCAGATAGTTCTTTAATGTATGTATCATATACAAGGTGTCCCCAAAACCTCAGTGTTGTAAAACTGCACTAAGACTTTTGGGACACCCTTTCTTGCATTTATCCGTGTGGGTCTTATCCTTCTACTAGCCAAGGGTTCTTAACCTGGGGTCCATGAACTTTAGAAAAAAATGTTATGACAACTGTATTTCAGTATAATTGGTTTCTTTTGTGATCTTATGTATTTTATTTTATGAATTTTAAAACATTTTTATGAGGAATCTATCCATTTAATTCAGCCAATAAACATTTATTAAGCATCTACTATGTTCAGGCACTATGCTAAATGCTGGGGATAGAAGAAGAGTCAAAAGACAATTCCTACCCTCAATGAGCTTACAATCTAAAGGAGGAAATGACAAGCAAACAAATATGTACAAACCAGTTATATACAGGATAAATAGGAAATAATTAAAAGAAAGGGACATTAGAATTAAGAGGGGTTGAAAAAGGCTTCCTGTTGAAGACGAGATTTTAGTTGAGACCAGGGAAACAAGTAGGCAGAGATGAGAGAAAGTATTTCAGGCATGGGGGACAGCCAGAGAAAATTCCTGAAGCCAAGGGATAGAGTGTCTCGTTCATAGAACAACAAGGAAATCAGTGACATTGGATTGAAGGCTTCACCAGACTGCCAAAGGGATCCAGAACACACACAAAAAGGTTAAGAACCTCTGTGCTTGAGATATCATTTTACACCTACCAGATTGGCTAAAATGGTAGAAGGAGAAAGTGACAAATGTTGGAGGAAATGTGGAAAAATTGGGAAACTAATTCATTGTTGGTGGAATTGTAAAATGATGCAACCTTTTTGGAGAACAATCTGGAATTATGCCCAAAGAATTATTAAACAGAAATTACCTTTGACCCAGCAATACCACTACTTGGGCTATCTCCAAAGATGGTTAGGGAAAGAGGAAAAGAACCTATCTGTTCTAAAATATTTATGACAGCTCTCTCTGTCATGGCAAAGAACTGGAAATTACAGAGATGTCCATCAACTGGGGAATGACTGAACAAGTTGTGGTTTATAATTGTGATGAAATACTACTATACTATAAGAAATGATGAGTTCAATGATTTAGAAAAACACGGAAAAACCTGCATGAAACAATGAAGAGCAAATTGAGCAGAACCAAGAGGACATTGTATACAATAACAGCAATATTGTTTTAAGAATGACTTTGAGTGAATAAGTTATTTTGTCTATTATAAATACCTAAATTAACTATAAAGGACATATGAAGAAAGAAGTTGTCTGCATCCAGAGAAAGAACTGATAAATAGAAGTATATGTAGAATAATTTTACTATATATATATATATATGCACATATATATATATGCATATATATATATGCATATATATACCTATACCTATTTGTACTTAATGCTAGCCATTTCTAGGGTGGGGGAGGTGGGGAAGAAAAAAAGAAAAAAAAGAAATTTACATGGTAATTTTGTTGTATATTTGAAAGGAATAGCAAGTTGTGCATAGTATTTGTAGTTTCATGTATAATCATCTTTTTTATTATACTACATTGTGGAAATGCTTGGTTTATTCCATAAATTAAAAATAAAAAATTTTTAAAAGAACCTCTGCACTAGAGTGTGAGCGCCATAACAGAAGAAAACATGTGTTATCAAAACTTTGTATCTCTCCCAGCTCCTAGGCTGGAAATAGCTCCTTATCTATAGTAGGCATTTAATAAATAATGTTTGTTGAATGAATGAATGAAAAAAAGGTACAAATTATGTAGCCTACCTATCAGACCCCTAGACACATGCCTCAATTGCCTGTGGGCATGGGATATCCTTATTTGACCATGGAAGCATAGAAAGAGTTTGAAGAGACTTTAAAAATAAGGTTATAGAATCCCTTAATTTTATAAATAAAGAAACTGAGGCCCAAAGAGGAGGAATAAAGTAGCAGAAGTCATATGGTCATTTTGGTGACAGAGATGTGACTAGAAAGAGGGGTGGCACTAGAGTTAAGAGATTTTGCACACTATTAGAAAATTCTTCCCTCGACAGATTGATCCCATGCTGATCAATCCTGTGTTTGTTTCAGAATCTCGCCGAAGAACAATTTATGAGTATCACCGGGTTGAGTTGGACACCAGCAAGGTCACCAGCACATCAGCTGTTGAGTTTACCCCACTGCCAAGTGAGTAGGAATTTCGCCAGGGGTTGTGCTATCCCAGAGTTCCCTACCATAGGACACTCCCAATTGGGATATAGAATTCTAGTGGAAGATGCTGCTTTGAGAAACCAGGAAGACAATTGAGCCATAGCATCCCTTTACTTTGGGGAGATATGGTTTGGGAGTTCATGAGTGAAAAAGAAAAACTGAGAATCAGTCTTAAAGCACAGACAAACTCTAGGCCAACAGACTTCTTTTCTTTCCCCCTTCTTTCCCCAGTTTTCTTTGAATTTCTATTAAATGGTACTGCCGCAGTTACAATCTGTGGTAGCCTGGCCCCATCTCAAACAAGACCAAGCTGTTGGATCACTGATGGATATTCATGGTAAAGTCAGGACTAGAGGTGGGAGCAAGGAAGGGAAAACAGCATTCCTGCTTGGATATGGCTTTTAATTTCATCATAATCCTGAGTGGGTGGAAACCACTTGCAGAACACCCACAATGGTTTCTCGTAATCCCTTTTATTCCTAACCTGCCTCATTTTTTTTCTTCTTCTCTTTCTTATATGCCTCCTTTTCTATTCTTTCCCCTCCTTTTCTCTCTTCTCTTACCTTCTTCTCCAAGATGGAAACAAAACCTCAGAAGAGAATTATGACTAAGCTAGAGTGACCAGGACTTTGCCAAAATTTAACACGCTAATAGCTCTTATACTTCTCCAGTGGCATAAAAACAACTGAGCTTAGTATCTAGCTAGTGGGCGCAATTAATGAACATAAGAATCTGCCAGCTCCTGAGGACTTGCTCCCCTGGATACTGCACCCAAAGGAAGCTCTTTTCTGCTCCCCATAGTATCATGGTCTCCCCAAAACACCAACTGCATTTATCCTTTAAATTGCATCTGAGGGTGCTTTTCACACCATTTGTTCCCAGTACTAGGCTCAGCTGCAAGGATTAAGGTAGGAGAAGAAGGAGGAGGAGAAGGAAGAAGAGGAGGAAAAGGAGGAGAAAGGGAAGGAGAAGAGGAAAAGGAAGAAAAGGAGGAAGGAGGAGGAGGATGGAGATGAAGAGAAGAAAGAGGGGGAGGGGAAAGAGGAAGGAAGGAGGAGGGGGAGGGGAGGAGGAGAGGGAAATGAAGGAGAAGGAAGAAAAGAAGGAGAAAGGGGAGGAAGAGGAGAAGGAGGGGAAGGAGAAAGGGGGGAGAAGGAGGAGGAGAAAGAGGAGATAGAGAAGGAAGGAAGAGGAAAGGGAGGAGGAGAGGGAGGAGGAGAAGGAAAAGGAGAAGGAAAAAAAGGAGGAAGAGGAGGAGGAGGGGAAGGAGGAAAAGGAAAGGGAGGAGGAGAGAATGATTTTTGCTTCACTTTGGCTACCATCTCAAACCCTTCAGAAAGCATAAGCTGACACCCACTAGACTCTGAGCACATGTGCCCTCCAGCCTGTGATGGTCCTTCTGTCTTGCAAAGCAGGAGGACAAAACCACCAACAGACACAGCACCTCCAAATCAGCTGAAAGTGCTGATTTACCCAGGCTTCTATCCAAAACGATTGCAGAAATCCAAAAGAATCTCCAAAAGCATTTCAGAACCAGGGATATATTAAGAAATGATCAAAACAAAAGAAAAAGGGGAAAAGAAAACATCCCAGTGCTAGCATGGAATTCCAGGAAAGACTGAGAAACTTGGGCCTGAGCTCCCAGGGAATGGGAATGCAGGAAGGGAATCAATCCATAGAATTCGTTTACTTTGGGGAAATGTGGTTTTGGAGTTCATGGGTAGAAAGGAAAAAAGAGGGAGTCACCCATCATCCTACAAAGCCTATCTCTCAGATCTTTTTTTCTTTATTTTTTTTGGTGACAAGGCCTATTTTTTCAAAGAAAAAAAGCAGCAATTTGTAGCAAGGGCATAGATGTGCAGGGCTAATTTTCATACATAAGTACTAAGGAATAAATCAAACTCTCCTGAGACTATATTTCTGGGACACTCTCTCTGTACATTTGAATCATCTCTTCCCCAGTGAATTAAGTGAGTCTTTAACAGCAAACAAGGTACCTGAAACCCATAGCAGAAATAAAGATTAGTTGATTTTATTAAAACCATGTGATGCTTTTATTATTATAGGAGTATATATTTAGAACTGAAAGGGACTTTAGAAGTCAGAAAATCTAACCCACCTAATTTTACTGATGAGCAACCAAGGCCTATAGAGGTGACCCAGCTGGCCCAAGGTTAAACAGATAGCAAGTAGCAGAAATCAAGAATGTGAACCTAGGGCCTCTCATTCCAAATCCAGTGATCTTTTCCATTAACAAATGAGATAACATGCAAAGCATTTTGCAAATTAAAACATGATGTAAAGGCTAGTTATGATTATTATCTTATGTATGGTTTGGCCTTAGAGTTGTGACCCATGTGTAATGTGGCCCCACATTCTTCCACTCCCTGCCCCTTTCCCCCCTATCCAGCCTAGACAAGACAGTAGCAGGACAGACCAACACCTTCTTCTGCCCCTTACCCTCCACCTTGCTAAGAGGAGCAGGCATCGGTGTTAACTAACCAAGGCACAGCATTCTCTTCTGTTCCCTACCCTTCCCCTAGTCTACAAAGAACCAGTGGTGGGGTTGACAAAAGTCTAGCATGTCTTGGGCTATTCCCTGTCCCTGACCCATACCACAGGAGTAAGCTAGATGACCAAGACGCAGAAGACCCTCTTTCTATTCTATTACACCCCATCCCTCATATCATCTTGCTCACCCTCATTCAGTCCAGCAGATGATCAAGGCTCAAGGCTTTTGACTTTTGTCCTGTAACATACCCCATGAACCCTATGAACAATCCAATTCATGTCACACTTTCAGTTAAGACAGCAATATAAAAGGTTGTAGAGGAGCCTAGATCTCCCCGGAGAAAAATGATTATTTCTCTCTTATATTAATAACTAATTTTCAAATCAGGACTAAGGTTTTTTTTCCCTTTTCTACTTCCTCATCCAGAAATCATCTAGTGTGGGAAGTCTTTCTCAAAGATTTATTCAGACAGGATGGTTGAGATCTAATCAAAGACAGTAAAAGAAATTCTAAGTTTAGGATAGTGGGTGAACTCCTGCTCATTGTGTTTACTCAGAGAGGTCTGGGAAAAATGTGGATTCTCCCTTTTGTCAGACGGGTGATATGAAAATTGATAAATTTCTTTGACCAAGACTTGGGTGATTCGAATCATGTACCTTCAAGTGCCTCATTATAATAGAACCCACCTCTCATTGTAATATTCATTCTCTCATTAATTCTTAACCAATCAAAGTTAATTGACACCCTCAGGAACACTTGCTTTTCCGAGAGTATATAAACTATGAGCCTACCACCATGAAAGGTCTTTGGCATTCAAGAGTGCCACTGACCCTCTTTTTATTAAAATGCTGGCATTTTTAATAAAATTACTAATTACCCAGAAATAATGTCTCTTAAACTTTTTAAATGCCACACCCTCACATACCCCAGCAAATATCCAAAAAAGGACACCAAGTAGAATATAATAAAAAAAAAAATCAGTTTCCTCATTCATTCTAAAATGGCACAAAATGATGACCAGAAGTCAATGGAGACTGGGAGAGAGGTTACACCAGGCAATTCCATATAAGCCCTGGTGAACAGACCTTATGAGTAATGGAAGAAGGGCCCTACCAGGGAAGGGAAGAGTAAACAGAATGGAAAAAAAGAAAACAATGAATATTATGGGTTAAGAGAAGTTCAAGTGGTAAACATAGATAAAGAATGATTCCACAACAAATACAAGCAGAATCTCAGAGAAAAAAAGGGAGGGGATAGTAACTGCAAAGACTACAGGAATGACTAGAAACAAATTAAGATTAAAAAATTAAATAAATGGTAGAAAAACTTAACCCAAGTGCTGGACTCTCTAAAAAAAAAATAGAATGCAGCATTCAGAATTCAATTATTCCATAAGACAATAAAAATATTAAAACAAAATTAAAGGATTGAAAAATAGAAGAAAATGAAAGGTATCTATGATTTTGTAAAAAAACTTTCCTAGAAAATAGGTTAAGAAAAAATAATTTGGTTATTAATAATTAAATTAATTAATAATAATTAACCATCAGCCTCTCTGGAAATCATGACTAAACAAAAAAAACCTAAATAACATGTTTCAAGAAATCATTTTTAAAACTACCCAAATCTATTAGAATCAGGTGGCAAAGTGAAAGTTATCCAATGATAACTTCCTAAAAGAAACACCAAATTAAAAACACCCAGGAATATCATAATGAAAGTTCAGAGCTTCCAAGTCAAAGAAAATAATACTGAAAAAAGAGTTCACCCTGAAAAACTGAGTATTATCCTACAAGAATGAGCAAATGTACCTTTAATAGAAAAGAGAAACCTGGAAAGATAACTACATTTGAACAACTGAAGGGACTAAATGATGATGAAATTCTGAGCATGTAAAAGAGGGAGAGGAGATAAGGGTCCCTTCACTAATCACCAAGGGAGTAAAGCTTCATATAAACACTGAAACTGGTTTTGTTGTTGATTTTGCTCTTTTTTGTTGATTTTAAGAGAGGAAAGGAAAGAAAGGGAGAAATGGAGTACAGTAGGAAAGAAATAGGAGGAAAGGGTGGAGAAATTTACTTCACATAATTAGGGTGTATGCAAACATGGAGGAAGGAGCATTTCATGAACCCTATTCTTATCTGAATCAAACAAAGGAGAGTTAAACGGATACATAGAGTTTGGTATAGAAATATATTAAACAGGGGAAGTACAAAAGTTCATTTAGAAGGAAGAACAGACATATGAGACAATTTTGAAAGTAATGGGTCAGCTTCACAGCACCATGTTTTCATCAATAGCCCCAGTGCTTGATAACTGTGTACTTGCTGGGCTTGGAAACTCCCATGACCCACTCCAGGCGATCCTGACAGCTAGATGCCTCTGCTTTCTGTCTTTCAGCCTGTCTGCAACATCAGAGCTGTGAAGTCTGCGTCTCCTCAGACCTGACCTTCAACTGCAGCTGGTGTCACGTCCTCCAGAGGTAGCGTGGACAGGTTGACTCTGATGTCTTCCTTGTGCAGGCAGGAGGGGTAAGGGGAGAGGAAAATGGGTTTGCCCACCACCACCTCCTCCATGACCTTAACACTCCCGTGCCTGTTCCTCTTGTCCTGTTGCTTGGCATCATGGGGATATGCCCAGCTGGGTATGAGGGAGTATGTCCTGCCCTGATTCAAATCTGTCAGACTTCCAAAATCTAAAGATTAGCCTGGAGACTTCGCAAGAGAAGAAATTTCTGCAAAACTGATAGAGGATTAGGATGACAAACTACTGGATAGAATTTCTAAGAACCACAGCCACTGTTGTTTCTTCCCCACCTAGGAAAGGGGTCAAATTATTCAGGAACCTGGAGCAGGATCTGAACTTGGGCTCCCATCGGCCTCTGAGAAAGGTCCTGATAGTGCCATGCTTTACCAATGCCATGGAGCAGACTTTCTGCAGACAGGCCATCCTTAAGGACACCAGGGGAGTGGATAGCTAGATGGAAAAGTTAGGGAGACAGTTTACAGAGAGGAACTCAGAATAAATCTTTTCTCTAGACCAGACTTGAGAAGAGGAAAGTAGGAATGCACGTATTTGAGTAATAGCTGCTGAGAATGTTTCTTTTTTTTCTTTTTATTGATATCTCTTATTTTGGACCTCACCTTTATTTCCCAATATATCCCTTTCCTCTACCTCAGCCAAGTGGCAGCGGATAGAGCACTGGCCTTAGAACCAAACTCACCTTCATCAGTTCAAATCTGGCCTCAGACCCTTACTCACTGTGCGACCCTGGGCAAGTCACTTAACCCTGTTTGCTTCAGTTTCCTCATCTGTAAAATGAGCCAGAGAAGGAAATAGCAAACCACTCCAGTATCTTTGCCAAGAAAACCCCAAATGGGGTCATGAAGAGTCAGACACGACTTGAAAGGACTGAACAACAACTGCCCCAGCCAGAGAGCCACCCCTTATGACAAAGAATAAAAAAGGGAAGAAAAGGCAGCTTAGCAAAGCTAACCAACCCATCACTCAAATCTGACAGTATATGCTATGTTCTACTTCCATAGTCCCCCACCTCTGCAAAGAAGGGAAGGAGGTATATTAACTAAGAATATTTCTAATGTTTGTTTTTATTTCTTTTTCTGTTTTAATTAAATGATTTTGCCAGCCCTCAAACAGTTAGTGAAAAAGTGCAGACAGACTTTGGTTAATTTGTTTTTGGAAGCACAGAAAGTTCTGGGTTATGTTCAAGTCTGGGATTGAAAAGTCTTGAAATTAAACTCATTTTCCCATTTAGAACCCAGTTCCTCATGAAGTAAATTGGGAATCTAAGCCCTGGTCTCCTAATCAGGAATTTACTTTGATAAATAAGAGCCAGGAGAAAGATACCTTTTTTGTATAACTAACTCTTACAAGCCTGGAAAGCAATAGAAACTTTTAAAAAAAAAACCTTTAGGCAATCTTGAAAATTACAGTGTCACACTTCCCATGAAGCTGTCATATCTTCAGTCACTATTTCCTTTCCTCCTTTCCAAAATCTTGATGCATAAATAGAAACTGACTGCCATGTAATCAGCTGTCTTTGCACAGCACTGACTTAGTCCGGGGGTGAAAAGGGGGGGAAAGTTTGCAAATTAGGATCCTTTCCCAATAGGTACACTTTTGCTCTTCCTCATTAGAGATCAGTTTGCCTGCCTGCCAAATGGGTTGGGGTCGTGTGGGTTGGGGAGAGGATTACAGCAACTTTAAAAAACAATTCATGACTAGTACCACATGTGGTAAAAACACGGATGAGTTATTATCTGCAACCACAGGGAGCACCCACACAGATGAGATCATAAATCTACCCAAGTACTAAGTAAAACTACTAGGCACTTGGGGTATATGAGGTGTCCAAGGAGATGAGGACTTGCTGAGCTCTTTTCAGGGCTGCCTATCCACCTTTGATGTCCACCTG
This sequence comes from Phascolarctos cinereus, assembly GCF_003287225.1. Lineage (NCBI taxonomy): Eukaryota > Metazoa > Chordata > Mammalia > Diprotodontia > Phascolarctidae > Phascolarctos > Phascolarctos cinereus. The sequence continues at coordinate 300,167,008 of NW_027555958.1, read as the reverse complement.
ATTCACCCAGTTCTCACCTATGGCTCCAAGAAGCTATAGCGCATACAGTGACCACACCCAAGCAAACCATTTCCGCAGACGAGCTAAACCTGGTTGAGACTAATGAATAGAACTCAGATCTGTCAGTGAGGTAGGGAGATGTCTACCCCAAGAATGTGAAGATTTCCCTCATCAGAATGGGTGGATGAAAACAATTAGTTCCAATGAGTACTGAGAACTTGGTCAGATATCAAAGATGCAAAGGTCATCCACTGCATCCCAAGCCATCACCAATCATTTTGACTTTTGTCCTGCCATTGGACTCCATGACTCTGGAAGAGAGAGTGAGGCTGATGACTTTGTGCAACTCTGCCTCACTTAAATCCAATTCATGAACAAGTCAAAACATCACCCGTGATATTACTGGTCCTCCTTAAAAATGAAGGAAAAACAACAAAAGTAGGCACTTATATCTTTAAAAATGAGAAATCCAATTGAATTTACATCTACAACTCTTTGGGCAACTAGTTGGTGCAGTGGGCAAAGAGCCGGGCCTGGAGTCGGAAAGACTTGAATTCAAACCTGGCCTCAGATACCTACTAGCCGTGTAATCCTGGGCAAATCTCTTAACCCTGTCGTCTTCTGCCTCAGTTTCCTCATCTGTAAGATGAGCTGGAGAAGGAAATGGCAAACCATTCCAGTATCTTTGCCAAGAAAATGCCAAATGGGGTCACAAAGAGTCGGACACGAGTGAAAAATGACTCTACAGCAAAATTTCAAGAGAATGTATTGATAACTGGGGGGATTGGAAAAGACATTTTATGAAGAAGGTGAAACCTGAGCTATACTTTGAAAGAAGTTAGAATGCCTAAAGTCCCTGCTTCTGGGGAGCCTGAGCTTGGTGGATTTCTTGAGTTCAGGAGTTCTAAGCTGCAGCGGAGCTAAAAATGATTGAGTGTCCAAACTAAGTCCAGCGCAAGTATGGCAAGGCCCCTGGAACAGAGGGCCACCAGGCTGACCAAGGAAGGACAAATTGGCCCAGGTCAGAAAATTCAAACAGGTTAACAGGTTAATGCTTCAGTGCTGATTACTCTTGGGATTAGCCCATGGATGCCAGGCTTCCAGCCTGGGTGAGATGGGGAGGCCCAGTCTCCTCCTCTAGAATGCCCCTCCAAAAAAGAGGTGAAGGATTCTCTGAGGGGAAGGTGAGGAGGTAAGGAGGGAGTGTGTTCCAGGTGTGGGGACAACCTCCTTGTACTGAGACAAGAGATGGAATATGATGTATAGAGAACAACCATCATATCAGCATTTACCTCAATGTTTGCTTTTTGTATATTCCTTCTACGTAACTGTAGCCAATTTTCCGGCCCTGTTTTCTTCACCTCACATTACTTCATATGAGTTTTCCATATTTTTTTTTTACATTCTTCACATTTGTTTTTCTTAATTGTGATATAGCGTTCCATTCTGTTGACATATGGAAATATATTAAGGCATTTCCCTACTGTTGGACAATTGTTTCTAGTTTGGGGAGTTTTGTTTTGTTTTTCAATTGCAAATAATGTTGCCATAAATATATTTGAACAAAGCCCTTTGTGTTCTCTCTCCCTGCCCTCCCTCCCCCTGTTTTTGATGAATATTCCTTTGGTACAGACCTGTAATGGAATGATTAAGACAAAGAGTACAGTTCTTTTCACTCCTCAAAGGCAAGGATAACATTTTGTAAAGCATCGTACTGTTACTTGAAGTCAAATAAATGTTGGACTGGGGCATCTCAGATGGGAGTCGTAATGACAGAACACAGAATACATTATAAAAGCAAAAGTCTTGTTTACACAGATCGTATACTTCTGTTTCACATATAGGCCATGACTTGTGAAGGTTGGGGAGGGGGGTGTTGAGGGTGAAGGGGTGAGGAGGTGAGGGAGGAAAAGAGAAATGCAGCCAGAGAACATGACAGCTTAATGAGGTTTGGGTCTGCCTCAACTTTGAGAGAAATTGGCCAGGACATAGTTGGGGGAGGGGTTTATGCAAGGCCTACGTTTTCAACTAGAATACTATGCAATAAAATTACAGTGGAATTCACTCAGAAGAAATGCAAGGCTATAACTTCACTATTAAGTGGGAAAATATGTTGACATCACTCCTCCTCTGTACCTCCTTGGGTTCCCACCTCCCATAGAAACAATAGAGCTTAGCACCTGAAAGAGTTAGTCAGACTGGGAAAGTGCAAGATGGTGGGCTGTGGTGAACTTTCTTTCTACCATGCTCCTTCAACTGAGGGTACCACCTGTCCCAGATATGAAAATTCCCAAGTACAGCTCCGGACAGGGACCTTGGGTTGTAGCCCTAGTTCCATCACAAACTGGCTGTGTGACCTTGGGTTAAGGGACTTCATTTCTTCTTTAAAATGAGGGGGTTGGACATCATCTGTAAAGGTCCTTCCAACTGTGATAGAAGTGGTTTTGACCTGAAGAGATTGTAGGGATGACTTAAGAGCCATTAGTGCTCCCGAAAATAGCATCCAGAGTACGTGTCCCAGTGATGTGGAGCCATCAGCAGAGAGCAAAGCCAGGATGCACCTCTTGAGAAAGAATACCTTGGAGTTCTGTACTACAGGGTGTGTAGGGAGCTTTCTTACTGATAATCACTTCTTAGCTCTCTTTGGGTTTTCATGTTACTTTTTCCCTGCACAGATGTTGTTGAACCCAAACACAGACTTTGTAGATTTCCCAGGCATCAAAGACTAGAGAACAGAAATTTCAACATCATGATTTTGAGAATTATTTTTTTTGTCCATTTTACCCCATCTTTCTCTTTACCTTTCCATCTTCCCCACAGGAAACTTTGGTGCCTTCCAACACAGCTGGACTAAGGAATGGCCTCTGTGGGGACCTCTGACTTCCAGCTTTTTCATCCTTCCCAGCAGTACTCTTATTTCTGGTCATTAATGGCAAAGAATTGGGGAGAAGTGTGAGCTAATCCCCCTGAGTTACTAATGAGTGATGGCATATTCCCTCTTTTTGGCAGGATTTTTCTTAGTATGGGAAAGGTATGAAGAGCTCACCAAGTTCCTGCAGACTTCTTGGGATTCTGCCTCCAAAGAAAAGTAGTGTATGGCTGTTTTTGCAAGCCTTCAATGATTTCATTTTCTGGTTATCCCTTCAGATTTGAGATCATGAGACACACTTGTGAACCTGAATTTCCCAGAACTGTAACTAGGGCAGGTCAACTGAGACTTTGTCCCAGGGTACAGAATTTAGAGGATTCTGACAACACATTTAGTACTTTAGTAGTTGAGTTTTTAAGAGCCAAGTTCACAAGAATAATTAGTTAAAATAGAAAACTATCAGATATCTACCTGGGTTAAAATCTCCCTTCCTACCTGCTGCCTTCCACACCCGCTTTGTGTACCCGCACACACACACTTCATGCTATTTGCCCTAAGTACAAAAACGCCTAGCTGCAGCTCTGGAATTACTTACCCATGAATAGCTACTCTTAATGGAAATTGTAAACAGATATCCCCAGGGAAGTAATTTCATATTTTGTACCCAACCTACTGGGTGCTTCAGTGAGCCAGAGCAGGGAGAGACCTTTCACCTTGGATTATAGCCCTAAGCTGCATTTGAAAGGTACAAAATGTAATCCTGGGCACAGAGCCCCATATCCCTGTTTTCTTGCTTTCAAACCTCACCTGAATTTAATGCTTCCTGGGGAACCCAGATGCCTCAGTGTGGATGCTCAACACTTCTTGGTAGCCTGCCATCTTGTCTAAACTGGCTCTTCAGTAACATTAGGCTAAAACTGCTCTGGGCAACAGAACCTCAACCCACCCCAGCATTCCATTACCAGTCGGGCCAAAGCCACTCATCAGATCATTTGGGATAAAGGAAGTTTTACTCCCTTCCCACCATCCCCTACCACTTCACCATGGCTATAGTCTAAGTTATTGGGCCACTGGTCAGTAGTATGCCTGAGAAAGAGAATGTGGATGGTTCAGTATAACCTACTCCCACATCTAGAAAAAACCTCAAAGGGTACCATCCATGCCAGTGGGAGAAGCACCTTCTAGCTAGCATTTCTGTAGCACTTTAATATTCAAAAAACACTTTACATGGATTATGTCATTTGATTCTCACAACAATCCTGGGAGGTAAGTGCTATTATCAACCCCATTTTAAAGATGAAGAAATGGAGACCAAAAGAGGTTAAGTGACGTGCCCAGTATCACAAAGCTAGGAAGAGTCTGTGGCAGGATTGAAACTCAGATCTTCCTAAAAAGTCCAATACTTCACCCCTTGAGCCAACTATATTCTAATCAGTCCAGAATATATTATTATTACTATTATTATTAAACTTGGACTAGGGCATCTCTTAAGTAGTTCTCCTAGCCAGCTTAGATTAGTCAATAAATTTGCTTCTCCCCTAAGTTGACCAGCAGGGTAAAGCATCCAGGTTAGATTCTCTGTGAAGGATTCTTAGTCAGCTCATAGGATCAGAATTATAGGGTTAGGAGAGATCCTAGAGGCCATCCAGTCCAAGCCCCTCATCTTACCAATGAGGGAGCTGACGAGCAGAGAAGTTAAGTGATTTGCTCAGGGTCATACAGCTAGAAAGTATCTGCCGTGAGATTTGAAGCTAAGTGTGTCTGAAGCCAAGTCTAATGCCCTGTTATGCCATGCTGCCTTTCAAAGAACCCTGCCTGTCTCAGGATCCAGGTCAGGCCCTTCAGATTATGATTCTGACATACTCATGGCAATGAATTTAAACTTCAGGCCCCAGAATCCGGGTCTGGTGATGACTTCAAAGCCCTTTTGAACTCCCTCACTGCTCCACTTTTATCCTTCAACAAGGTAGAAGCTTTTTGTCTTTTAAGAAGTAAATAAATCTTCAAATAGATAAACATTTATTTATTTATTTAAATTTATTTTATTAATCTATTTTGATTTATCAACAATCACTTCCATATGCATTTGAGTTTAAAATTTTTCTCCCCCCTCTTCCCCACCACCCTCCCCAAGATGGCACACAATCTGATATAGGCTTTACATTTACAATTCCTATTAAACATATTTTCACATTAGTGAAGTTGTAAGTAAAAATTAAAACCAACAGAGGAACCATCAGAAAGAGGAAACAAAACTCAACAGAAGAGAAAAAAAAAAGATAGCGATTCAACTTTCACAGTTATGATTACTATCTGTGTCTTTTTCTCCATCCTTTTTCCCCCCGTTTATGATTTTCTTTCTCCTTTCTCCTTCCCCCCCACTAGTGTTTTGCTTTTGACCACCGCCTCCTTCAGTCTCTCCTCCCTTCTATTATCCCTTTCCCTTTTCTTCCCCTTTGCCCTTACTGCTTCTTCCCTCCCTTCTATCCCTCTCCCTTTTCTTTCCCCTTTTCCCTCCTACTGTTTATAGGGCAAGTTAGATTTCCATAACTAACTGATTATGTTATTCCCTCCTTGAGCCAAATCTGATGAGAATAAGGTTCAAACAATGCTCACCCCCCTCTCTTCTTTCCCTCTGCTAACATTTATTTAAACAAACAAAAAATAAATGAATGGATAAGAGAATGAATGAATAAATAGAAAAATAAGTAGATAGTTTTTTATATTACTATTAACTTCCCAATGGGTCCTGCCCCTTAAGACAACAACAGCAATAAACAACTATATCTATAGTAGCATTTTTGTGGCAACAAAAAACTAGAAACAAAGCAGTCATGGGTGCTCCTAATTTGGAGAAAGGCTAAACACTTTGTGGTATATTAGGAATAGGAACTGGACCATCTCTAGATGAGAGGAGAGGGGCAAGGGATATATAACTTCTCTTTTTTGTCCTTTTTCATAGAGGAGAGGAGAGAAGGCTGTGTCAGTGGCCTCAACCCCTGCACATGGCCAGTAGCCCGACATCATGGGAATGTGTCCCAGCTTCCTTTGAGAAAGTCGTCCCACTCTAGCTTCAATCTGCTGAAAACATGGTTCACTGTGGTTAGCCTGTGTCCGCCTCAGGTGAAATGAATGAGGAATTCATTCACTATGTGATCAGATAAGCACCAATCTTTCTGTGGTATCTTCCCTGCAGGTGTTCCAGTGGCTTTGACCGCTATCGGGAGGAGTGGTTGGCATACGGCTGTGCCCGAGAGGTGAGAGAGAGAAATTATTTGCTTCTGGCGATCTGGGTTGGAATGTAGGGAAGGCAGAGGTCTGTTGGCAGGTGGTTTAGCCATGTGGTTGATTCTGTTGGCTGCTATAAAGTTAACAGCTCCACCTGTGACTTGCCTCATAGGCTGTCTTTGAGCCAATCAGATTAAGTCTATAGAGACTGGGAGACTGAAATGTCTATGATTCCATTGTTCCATGGAACAAAGAAACATCATCAGTAATGTTCCATGATATATAGTTCAATGTTGGAAATTTACTCAGAGCTTGGAAGGAGAGAGAGCAGTGCCTCTGAATCATATCTGGCAGGGCTGGGCAGAGACCATGACACAGCTAGACCTGGTCTCAAACTGATTTGGTCTTCTTCTGGACTGGGCACTCTGCTGGTTAGAGGGCAACCATGGATTCAGTCCTCATATTAGAGGGGAAAAAAGGGGGCAATTAAAAATTTCTCTATGTATATTGGACCCCTGATTCCAGTCAACCATATCCCAGGATAGTTGTTCAAGTATTGGGCATGGATTGGGCAGAACCATCCACATTTCTTTTGTATTATAGGATTAAAAACAAATATCCTGATTTCAAATCGAAAGTGTCCTCTTCCTCTGCTATCATGGGATCATCAGTTTGGAGCTAGAAGATAGCTTGGAGCCCATCAAGTCCAACTCCCTTATTTTACTGATGAGGAAACTGAGACAGTGATTAAGTGACTTCCCCAGGCTCATACAGGAAATAAGGATGTGGGGCAAAATCAGGTCTTCCTGACTCCAAGTCCAGCACTTGACCTCACCTTGCTCTATCTCACCTCTTTTCTTCTGCCAAAATGGACTGAGTGACATTGTGGCATAGCAGGTGGTATTCTGGACCTGGAGTCAGGAAGACCTGGGTTCAAATTCTGACTCAATACTTATTAAGCTTCTTGAGAGCAGGGATTATTTCATTGTCTGTATTTGTGTTCTCAGTATCTAGCACACAGTAGGCACTTAATAAGTGCTTGTTGATATGATTCCAAGGACAAATCACTTAGCCTTTTTGAAACTCAGTGCATTCATCTGTAAAATGGGGAGGGTGGGGGGGGTGGAGCAGACTAGATGCCCCATCAGGTCCTTTCTGTCTCTATAATCCTATGGAGACCTGGGTTCTAATTTTGATTCTGCCATTCACCAGTTTTATGACTTAACCCCTGGGCCTCAGTTTCCTCATCTGTAAAATGTGAATAATAATGCCTGCATCATCTACCTCTTAGGGTTGTTCTGAGGTTTGACATGCTGTGCAAATGGCATCAGGGCAAGGAGATTTTTAAGAGAGACTACAGCTGTTAGTATTTCAAATTTATTCTATTTACTATTCTATTTACTTGAGATTTTGACCCTTACCTCTTTCTAAAAAGATTTTTGGCAGATTAAGTTGTGCCAGATGAGATACTGAAGAAGGAAACTATATTGAGTGTATCTGAGGAAGGGGGGAAGGAGTAGGTGCTTTCAGGCATAAGAGTCAAGCCCTTGGACACTATACTTGGCCCCAGGTCTTCTGGCAGCTCAGGTCAAATAAAAGGAAAGTTACACATGGGTTCATTTTCTAACATCAGAAAACATATTGTTTGGGTGTGAGACCTAGGTTCCAGTCCCAGCCTTTGTCGCTTATTACCTACCTAATCTTGAGCAAGTAATTTTCCCTTCTAAGCATTAGCTTCTTTTGCAGTTGTTTAGTCATTTCAGTTGTGCCCTACCCTTTGTGACACCATTTGGGGTTTTCTTGGCGAAGATACTGGAGTGGTTTGCCATTCTCTTCTTCAGCTTATTTTACAGGTCAGGAAACTGAGGCAAAAAGGGTTTAAGTGACTTGCCCAGGGTCATACAACTAGTAAGTATCTGAGGCCAGATTTGAACTCATGAAGATGAGTCTTCCTGACTTCAGGCCTGGCACTCCACTGTGCTACCTAGCTGCCTCATCAACTTCTAATTGGCAAAAATGAGGTGAGGGTGTTGAACAAGATGATCTCTGGGGTCCTTTTCTATGATCTCTGATCCTATGATTGCCAAAATCCTTTCTAGCTCCCAAATCCTACAATCTTAAGCAGAACTTAAGACCACTGTGCAAAGAAGAATCCTCAGAGGCCGGATCTCTTTTTCAGGCAGAGGGCAGGACGTGTGAGGACTTCCAGGAAGAAGAACATTATGCCTCATCCCCTGAGACCTCCTTTACCCCTTTTGATGGAGAATTCACCACTTCTGCCTCTTCCCTCTTCATTGATCACCTCACCACGGAAGGTACATCCAGGCAGAACCATAACTAGGAAAGGCGAGTAGGACGTTGGTCTAGGCCACCAAAATTTAAAGGATGTCATAGCTTTCACAAAATCAAACTGAGCTCAATACCTAGTTAACCAGAACAATTAGTTATAATAGGAAGCTGCCAGATGGCATGCTTACTCCTCCTTAATCTAGCTCAGCCCTCAACCCCAGCCCTCTCTCATGAGGCTATGACTAGGGTCTGTCTTCCTGGGCAGCCTTGTCACCTAGAATCTTTACCAACACTATCCCCAACTAAATTTGTCTTTGAAAGTTGCTTGAAAGCTTGTTTTATGCCAATTGTAAGTTTATAAAGTTTGCCTTGGGTAGCAAAATTGACCTGCAACCAGAAAATTGTAAAGGGCAAGGACAGGAAAGAATCATTGAATTGACATCTAATTCATGGATTCATCATTGGATCCTGAGAAACAGCGGGGTAACGCATACTCCAGAAACTTTCCTTCAAATCTCTATCTGAGGGACATCTTCACAAGTCCTGGGGATCAACCAATCAATTGGAATAACACCCATACTTGAGATATAGAAGGAAAAATATTAAATTTTAGGTGGAGGAAAATAGTAGCTAGAGTGAGGGTGGGGGAAGGTGACATAACAGATAAATAGATTATATCACCATCAAATTCCCCAGTAATAACTGGAGGCTTAATAAGCATGTATTAAGTACAAAAAAACCCCTGTGCTAAGGACTATGAGGAGATACACAAGAAGAAAAGATCAGAGGGTAGCTAGGGCAGAGCAATCAGAGCTTCATTCTAGTGCCTTGAAACTTAGAGGGCATTGATAGAACTTATGCTCCTCTATATAGAAACACAGAATTCTATATGTTTCTATACTTTGCATTCATACATATATATATGTACATGTACATAATATGGCATATAGAAACAACTCAATTTAGCCCCTAATTAGCTAAAATACTTGTAATTCCCTCCCCTCCTTCTCTGTCCCCCAAAGCAGTAGCACCCCATGAAAATCCCTGCTTGGCCCAGTCCTGCTCTGTCCTCTTCATCCAACAGCTATGTCCTGGGATCTCTCACACTGACAGAAGAATCCGAGGTCCAAGGGCTTTTCACAGCTTTCCCCAATTGAATCCGTCTTTTTAAAAAGTTAATTTAAGAGTGCCTTTCATATTGCTTACTTCCAACCCCCTCACCTTTTTTTCACTGCTAGGATTTGTCCTGGGCACCAGAATTCCTGGTTAATTACTCTGGAAATAATCCTTACCCTGAGGAGCTAAGTAGTTGAGTTCTTACTTGAGTGAAGAAATTGGTCAGTCAGACAAGCAACAGATAATTACCGAGGGCCTCCTAGAACACTGTGATAGGCACTCTGGGGGATGCAGAGGTATGTGCCGTGACTCCCTCCCTTTGAGTAGCTTGCAAGCTAGCTGAAGAGCACACTTGAACCAACTAGAATACAATCTTTGCTAATCTGTGTGCTATTGACTATGAGCCCAGTGGCAGTTAGTACAGGAAGAGAAGCTTAGAATATTCTGATACTGGCTCTTGAAGGAGGTGGACGTGGAAATGGGCTGTGAAGGGAAGGTAGGATTTCAGTAGATGGGGGAGAAGAATGAAGGCATTCCAAGGAAGGGGATAAATCCTTAAACTCTGACTCCAGCTCTAGAATGTGGTATGGTGGAAAGAAGATCAGGCTGGGAATAAAGGGACCTGGGTTCTTTTCTCTGACTCTGTCACCCATGAGTTGACCTTGAGCAAGTCACTTCCTCTCTTTGTGCTTCAGTTTACTCCTCTGTAAAATGGGGGGGCACTAATCTCTAAGTTTCCTTCCAGCTGTAAATCCTATGCACCTAGGAAGCACCTGTGCAAAATAGAGATTCTTAGTTTCATGTACAATCCTCTTTTGCTGTTCTATGAAAGAGAGAGAGAGAGAGAGAGAGAGAGAGAGAGAGAGAGAGAGAGAGAGAGAGAGAGAGAGAGAGAGAGAGAGATTCCTTTTATTTGGTATTTGTTTGGAATTTTAAAAAAATTTACAAAGAGGCCAAAACCACAGGTTTTACTATTATATGGACTGATTATCCTTTGTACATTACCAAAGACTGCACCATAATCCCAGCCAACCACCTTGAAAAGGGGTACAAAAGAGAAAGTGTGGGCAAATTATATAAATATCCCTTCCATCTGGACAAAGAAAAGGGCTTGTTCTGAAGGCAATGGGCCAGGAGGGTCATTTTCCCCAGCAAAGGATAGTACATTTCACTTTTAATTTGTACTACTGACACATGGTTTCTTTTGAACCCAGGAGCCAAAGATATCACTCCCAATCCCTAACAATAGCTACTTATTGTAATAATGAAAATAATCCATAGTCTTCCTGCAAAAGTAATAACAGAGCTGACCATATTACCTTTTAAGTCTTGTTATTTTCCCCCCAACTTTCAAGGAGTCTTGGTCAATTAATAAGTATTTAGTCAACTTCCCATGTATTATGAGTGGGACAAAAAGTTAGATTTGGAGGAGCCGGGGACATATATCCCATAAGGAGCCCCTCCAGCCTGTGTGTAGGAGCTACAAAGTTTCCAGCTTGAGGGAACTTAGCTTGGGAGGGCTGCAGAGAGGGAAGGTGCATGGGTAGAAGGATACATGGGTAGAAGGATACAGGGATCAGCCTTGGTATCTGACCACTCGAAGGGGCAAAATGTTTGATGCCAGTTGAGAGGCAATTCTCTTTCCAAAATATTGACCTTTTCAGGATCATTTCTTTCAGAAGCAACTAAAAACATGCCCTTATGTGAACCTGAAAGAGTCAAACCAGCAAATAGTTGGAAGCTGCTCTTTGCTTTGAGAAGAGACAGAAACACCTTTTCTCTCCCAGTTACCTGGGTATAAAAGTAAGGCAGCATATTAAAAGCAGCAGATAGAGCACACTGGATAGTAGTAAGAACTGAAAATTGACAGGGAGGAGAAATTAAAATTATCAGCATTAAAAAAATAGCACTCGGGTCATTTATTATAGGGAGAGATGTGTGTATTATATAAGTGTATTATACATAAGTATAATGTATACATGTAAACATAAATATATTTATGTGTGTATGCATAAACATAGAAATATGTACCTGTATGCATAAATATACAAATAGGTGTGTACATATGTAAATATAGGCATATACATAAATATATGTATGTATACATATATATGAATGTGTGTACATACATATATGTGTGCATAAATATGTGTGTGCATGTATACATAAATATATAAATGTGTGTATACATAAATAAATGTATGTGTATGTGAATATGTGTGTGCATGTATGCATAAATAAACAAATGTACATATGCAAAAATACATGTATGTACACACACACACACACATGCAAACAACACCTCAATAGCTGTGGTGTCAGGGTCCTACAACCTCTGACAATGAAGACCCCTTTACCTCTGGTTCAGGTAGACACAAAATAACGGAGGGCTCAGGTAGTATTATGGAGGTCACAGCTGCTATTGACCTTGCAAGGCAAAGTCATCATGTTTTCCTCTGTGCTCCAGACCTCCAGTAGCCTGCTCCCAGGCCTGGCACACAAGACTTCTCCAGGGACACCAGGTCCCTGGAACCATTCTGTTGCTCCGGGGTCTGGTGACTTTCTCCTTCTTGTTTTTTTCAATACAAGAGGCTGTACAGCTGCAACTTATTGGGCCAACCTAAACACCATCCCAGAAGTTTGGGCTTCTCTGCTCTTCTGCCCGCAGGCAGCCTCAGAATGGGAGAGCGGTTGGTGTCCTCATTAGACTATTAGCAGCAGCTGCTGCCTTCCGGCCCCACAGGTCAGCTGCCTTGTCCCCCATTTATGGCAACACCCTGAGGACATCATTGCGTTAGACTGTAGTCAGTCCTGCACAGCCTGCGTGACACACAGTGTTCATGATGATGACTCCATAAAAACTAGATTAAATTATATTCAGTATTCTTATTTTAAAAACAAGAGGGATATATATGTATATATGTATATATACATACATATATATATACAGGTGTATATATGTACATATATATATGAGAGAGACCATTTTAGAAGTGTCCAAAATGGTTACTTTTTTTTTAAAAAAGTTTGTGTTTAGAGGAATAAACTTCAATTATCTAAAAAATGCACTTTTATGAATCTCTTACATTCCTGAAAAACCAAGACTTAAATCTAACACAGTTTTTAAAAAATCAATCTCTTTGGGGGTGGGGAGCAAGAAATTGCCCTTTCAAACCTTTCTTTTTAAAATCTATAGAACAAAATATAATTGTTTCATTATTTCTTCTTGTCCCCTTCTTTAAGATGACACTAAGTTGAATCCATATGGAGGAAGAGATGGTGAGTATTTACTGGCCTGCGTTTAGTTTAATATATTTTGTATGCACACGCATATTTTTTCCTCCCAATTAAATGTAAGTTCCTTGGGGGTAAAGGCTTTTTACATTTTTATCTTTATATCCCTGAAACCTAACGCTGTGTAGGCACTTAATTAGTACTTCTTGTTGGATTGGCTGATTTCTCCAGATTTTGCTAACACTTGGACAATGAGGCCTGTGCCCAAGGCACATACACGTTTTGCCTTTTCCCCCCAAAGTCTGGGGAGGGCTAAATCCTCTGAACATCTTCTCTCTTCCCGATGCTATGCCCCCAGGGACTTTGAGAAGATTGCTCCACTCTGGTCATTTCTAATTTCTGCACTCTAAATTTCACTAATAATTCTGCTTTCTTGACCCTCTGTGTGATTGAATATGTATAGCTCTGGAATGAAAAGGCAGCTTGGATAAGATGGGATGAGATTGCCTCATGGCAGCTCTCAGCAGATGGCTAATGGGTTTTCATCAGTACCAACATCCCAATCAATGAAGGATATAGATTTAGCTTTTTACAGGAGGTGAGGCTTCCCTCAGTTCCCAATCTGTGTTGGCAGTAAACACAAAAAACTTGCAACCTGCAAGGGTATTTGAAGGGTGAGTGTCTAGAACCCAAAGACTGCCCCTTACTCTCCACACTGGTACCCACTAATAATTATCTAGAAAGTTAGCATCTTGAAGATGAGTGATTCCCTAAATGGGGTGCCACATCTGAGCAGGACAGCACTCAGTTCCAGACTGCTTGCCGCTTTTTTAATGGAGTCTCTCAATGAACAGAGTTCGATTGACAGCCAGCCAGCCAGCCCCCAGAAATGAGGGACTGTTATCTGGGAATCCTGAAATCAAGAAGGGAGCTATTAATGAAGCACCATTTAACCAGGTCTCCGGGAACATAACAAATGGAGAGCAGACAATTAACCAGATCCTCTCCTCAGCCAGATACTCTGGTTAGGATACAACCATCAGATGCTGGATCACATAATTAGAATCACTGCAGACAATGTCTGATTTCTAGCCAAGTCAAGGGAAAGCAGTTAGGAGAATTGGCTCAATGATACCCCTCAATTGCTAATTAGAAGCTAGCTTTAGAGAGATGAAAACTATAGATTATGGGTACCAGAGCAGAGCTGGGTTCTGGGGTTTCCTTATTATTTGCAGTAGAGCTGGCAGCAGATAGGAGACCCACAGATAGGAGTCATTAGGGAGGCAGCCATGAGTTGGAGAAGAATACGTGATTTGCTGTCAGAAAGTCTGGGTCTGAATCTCATTGTAACTTACTACCTTTGTGATTTTGAAAAAGTCATATAACCTCCTTGGGCCCTTTGTAAAATAAGGATTTTGGACTAAGTGGCTTCTAAATTCCCATCCAGCTCTAAATCTATGATTGTTTGATCTTAGAGGACAATTCATCTTTACCCATCAATATGGCAATGATAGCTAGCATTTATATAACACTTGAAGGTTTGGAAAGTACTTTCATATGCCATTTCATTTTATCCTCACAACCACTCTGAGAGGTAGGTGCTATTATTATCCCCATTTTGTAAGATGAGGAAACTGAGGCAGGCAGAGGTCAGGTAACTTGTCCAGGATAACAGAAGTAGTAAGTGTCTTCGGCTGGATTTGAACTCAGGTCAACCAGACTCTAGGCCTAGTTGTCTGGCCACCTGGCCACCTCCCTGATAGACCACATAAGAAGTGTCTGTTCCTTTCAGCTTTTCTCGTCCCATCAAATTTCTATATAGAGATGATCGAGTATTTTTGTTTATCATATGTAAATTCATCTTGACTCCCCTATTATATGGTGTCCTCCTAGGACAGAGATTTCTAACCTGTGTATAGATTTTAGGGAAATCCATGTACTTGGATGGAAAAAAATTTTAAATCTTTACTTTCACTAACTTTTAGTCTATCAGTGAGGTGGCTAGGTGGACAGGGAACTGGGCCTGGAGTCTGGATGACCTGAGTTCAAATTCAGCCTCTGACACTTACTATCTCTGTGACCCTGGACAAATCACTTAATCTCTGCCTGCCTCAGTTTCCTCATCTTGTAAAATAAGGCTAATAATAGCACTACCTCTCAGGGTATTCTGAGAAGGAGTCCATAGGTTTCACCAGACTGCACAAGGGGTCCAGGACACACAAAAAAATTTAAAACCCCTGTTCTAGAAAACAGGGAACATATCTCTTCCTAAATATGTATTTTAACCCCTAGTCTAGGGCTATGTATATATGTACCCTGGTTAAGTGTATGCCCTTTTGGTTAGCTTATGGGCCCCCTGAGGGATCATTCCAGAAGCTCTAATCTTTTCAACCCTTGTCTAGCTGTGCAGTTGGTAGTAGTATTATGTTGGTACTAGGGGCTGAGGCTACATCTGTCTTTGTGCTTCAGGTTCAAGGCTTTCTTTTGTTTAAAATGCAGGATATACTTGTGAACCATAATAATCCAATTAAAACTCCTTAAATAATTGAAGTTTAAAACATGTAATACAAGCATGAAAAGAATACAAAACACAACTTTCCCCTACATGTCAGGAATTGGAAGAAGAACCCTACAGGCAGCAGGGAGCTCTAGAGAACACTTCTGGCAACTTTCCTCCCTGCCTCACCCCACCCCCTCCATCCCCCCCCACCCCTAATCTTTCAATAATTCAAACCACCAGGCTTGCAGAACACTAGGTATTGCTGAGCCAAGGGCTAGATAAGATGGGAAACACACAGGACACTGACCACAACAGCTGCAATGCACCTGCCCAAGTTCCCACTACAGCTGGGCTGGTGAGATTGAGTTGTCCCTCCTTTTTTACTGTCCCGCTTGTGTGGGGAGGCCCCTCCTATGCTGCTCCTTCCCAACCATTCCCTAGCTGCCTCCTCTTGGGTGTGGCTTTCCTTGTAGCTTCTCCTTCAGCTCTGCTCTTCTAGAGGAATAGCTTTACTACATGGGTGAAATCTCACAGGTCCATACAAAAAAAAAATGACAGAATTTGGTGATACTGGTACCCATCCATCATTTTATAAGCCCTCTCTATTCTGCCTTCTTTGTAGATCTACAGGACAACCTTTCTCCTAAAAAGAAAGGTCCTCCCATGCATGCAGGGGCTATTGTGGGCATTGTGCTGGCGGTACTACTAGTTGCGATCATCATCCTGGCTGGAATCTACATCAACACTCATCCCACTTCTAATGCTGCCTTATTCTTCATTGAGGTAAGTCTAGGTCTAGGATTTAGCAGCAGGTTAAAAAAAGCAGCTGTCTATATTCTTTTTGGGTCCCAGAGCAGATAATAGCATTCATAACACTGCTCCTGATTCCTAGACCCCTCTGGGGGGTCTTTTGCTACTCTATATACTAGCATCATATTGCTATTAAGATAAAAATAAGAAACCCTCATTAAATCTATCATAGCACTGTGTTGATTGCTGGACTGAGCAAACTGGATACCCACAGTCCTTTATGCTCTCAGGGTTTATCATCTAAGAATACTACATAATCAACGTAGTAAGCTCTTGCCATCCAGTGGGGCACTAAGAGGAGGAAGTAGGAAAGTAAGAAGTAGGAAATTGTCTCTCTCTTAGAGTGCACATTTAGTGGCTCAAAAACAAGTTTTGGTCACTTTGGAAGCATCAGCTAGGTAAGCAGCTAGGTGGTGCAGTGGACTTGGAGTTAGGAAGACTTGTCCCTTAGACTTAACACTTACCAGCTCTGTGTGTGTGTGTGGTATATACACACTTTACATGTAAAGTGATTTGCAAACCTTAAAACATTGATTATAGATTATTTATTTGTTATACATGTATATTATTTGTTTATTGGTTAGCTATTGTTAAATTAGTTAAAAGGGAGCTATTTTCTCATGTTCTTTGCAGGGTTTCTTAATCTGGTGTCTGTGAACTTTTTATTTTAATATTTTGATAACTGTATTTCAACTATGTTTCCTTTACAGAGGAAACCTATATGTTTTATTTTATGCATTTAAAAATATTAGTCTGAAAAGGAGTCCATAATCTTCACCAGACTGCCCCCAGGGATTTAGAACTCCTGCTATAAAAGGGTAGTTAATTCTCTTTGGTATTTCCAAACACTCTCAATTCTTGTCTCATTTCTGTGAGTAGCCCTTGGCTCTTCCCACTGGGATTGGATCTCCATAGTCCATGCTCTGACTTTGAATGTGTGTGTGTGTGTGTGTGTGTGTGTGTGTGTGTGTGTGTGTGTTTGACTCTGCAGCGGAGACCTCATCATTGGCCAGCCATGAAATTCCATAACCGAACCACTCATGGAACCTACACGGAAGTTGAGCCTTCAGGACAAGAGAAAGAGGGCTTCATGGAGGCAGAGCAGTGTTGAAAGCAGCATTTCTTCCACTCCTTCCCTCCTCTTCCTACCAAAAACAAAGACTCCAAACCCCAAACCATTGGTCTTGATTATGGAGTCTCTCCTTTTTTAGGATGAGCTCCATTCTCTTGAGGATGGAAAGGAAGACCCAATGAGGCCCCAAAGTCAAGGCCAATATTCTTCTTTTGTTGACCGCCTCTTAACGTATCCTGGGGCATGAAGACAGGGTGAGGAAGGATTTACCAGATTGACTGCATGACAGCCAAGCCACAGAGGCTGAAACAGGAAATGCTGCACTCCACTTGATCTTGCAGGAGAATAATAATAGCCTGCCCTCGTGTTCCCCTGGTGTCAATGATGTATAGAAGCTCCCCGATCTGAGTCTTGAAATATGTCAGTCTATATCCATTCCTCCAGCCTCTTCCTGCATAGGAATGGAGAGGGTTTGGAGACACTGCAAACCTCACTAGGACTAAAGGGTGTTGGGTCTCTACAGTACATAGACTTGAGAGCCGGTCCTCACAGCTATGGATCCAGCACATAATTAGCTTCTTTGGATCAGCCTGCCAGAAACGGGCATGCTCTCCATCTGCTAAACCCAAGCATTGCTGCACTTCAATGCTCTTACCAGACTACTGGAAATAGACCACGATGTCAAACTAGGGTGAAATGAGGAGGGAAGACAAGATATCTCTTAGAATTCCCATCCTGCCTACCCAATTACTCCTTTCCAGAAAATTAGTTTGGAAAAGTTGGAAAGGGAAAAACCTCACACTATGACCTAGTATGAAACATTGTTTTTACAACTCCGAAAAACCCACTCCTATTGAGAGTGTGGGTGTGGTGGATAGAGAACATTGAAAATTAAGTCTAATGCCACCTCAACTCCTTACTAGCTTTATGAACCTGAAGGAAATCATTTAAACTTTCTGGGCCTCAGTTTCCTCATTGTAAAATGAAGACTGGGTTTGATGATCTCTATGGTCCCTACTAGCTCTGGTTTTCTGATCTTAGCCAAGCCAATAAGCATTTATTAAGTTCATATTTGGGGCAAGAGTATGGAGATATAAAAAATAAAATGAAAAATTAACAACAGGTAATGAAAAATGAAAAGCAGGTAAGCTCTGAGGGAGCTTACCTTTTACTTGAGCAGGACATAGCAAATAGGTATATACAGTTTTCCCTTCCACAGTACCCATAGAGGTTACCATATATCTTGGGTTAGCATATGAAATTAAATGGCAATTTTGGGGGAGTTTTGTGGAAACCACAGATGGTGACATGCTAAGGCCAGCAGATAACAGAAAAAGTTTAGAAACTCAGAAATGCATAAAATATATGTATAGTATTGTATAATATCAACATATTTTATCTTTTAATACTGTAATAATTCAGACTTCTTCTCTGGTGAAAGAGAGGGACAAAAAATTTTATGTGGATTTTCCAGATCACAGAGACAGCACGCACCTAACCCCTGCGATGTGGAAGGGCTAACTGTACATGACAATTTGAGGAGAAAGAAGACAATAATGAAGGGGATGATGAAGAAAGGCTTTCTGTAGGAGGTGGAGCATGAGCTCAAGTTTCAAGGAAGTTAGGGATGCTAATATGCCAAGGTCATATTTTCCTACCGGGGGCTATTTATCCTGAGGCCACCTCTGATGCAAATTTTATCTACTGACTTGCTTGGCTGTCTTTGCCAGGGATTCTGTCCAAAGGCAGGGCCTAACTGATATTTTCATTCTCCTTGACTGGATTCATGGAGCCATTAAAGATAAATATGGTGGCTAGATGTCCAGCCCCAACTCTACCTCCCTCTTATTGCTTGCTTCTTGAAATAAACCCACCAGGGAACCTCTGTTGAATTCTATTCAGAAACTAGGATGCCAAAGTGGCTGGGGCCAAGGAGGCAGGATAACAGGGCACCATAGCCTGGTCATTATCTTGGCAGGGGCAATCAAAGGCTAAATTACCGTCTCACTTATGAAGACTTTTTCTTCTTTTTCTCTGAACATTTATTGATGCTTTTTACTTTCCAGTGATTACCCTACCCTGTCAAACCCCACCCTTGCATACTCTTTGTAAAGAAGAACTTTAAGCAAAACAAACCAACACATTGATCAAGACTGGCAACTTATGTATACCTCATTCTACATCTGTATTCCACCACCTCTCTGCTAAGAGGAGAGGGTAATGTCTCACCATCAATCCTCTGCAGTTACAGTTGGTCATTCTTTTGATTAGATATAGTCTTGTTTTCTTTTACCTTATTGTGGTCACCATGTAAGTTGTATTCCTGTTTCTGCATCAGTTCATGTGAGTCTTTCCAAGTTTCTTTAAAGACCTTTTTCAAAAATAACTCGACCTAAAAAGCTGATATGACTTTCCCCAGGTAAATTGTTGGGGGCAAGAATTCAGGCCCAAATTCAATACAAAAGACAGTCCTAATTGGGGTGGTAATGTCCTCCTTGGAGCATCCAAAATCACACCCAGCATTTACTCTAGTCAAAGACGAGAAAAATTAGTGCCAATTAATATCCAAGTTTTCCATGTCCTTATGCCTTGTTCCATGGTGTTGTCACAAAGGAAACAGTAAGAACACCCTCAGTCAGCTATAGATAAGTGATCTTAACAATGTGGTCATTCCCTCTCACCATGAAAATCCACTCCCATTCATGTTTACCTATTGTTTCAAAAATTTCCTGGCATCTTTCTGTACGTTCACCACTGGTGATATACCCAGTGTCCTTCCATCCAGTCTTCCTTATCCTGTATTGATGTTGTGAGGACATCATGGGGCCTGCAGGCTATCCATTGGGTATATCTCCCCCTCATCACATGACTGGCCATCGTTTTCAGCCATATATTTCTGCAAGAACACCCTTTTTACGATTTCTTCTTATACCTGACTCGTGATGTGCTGCGGCTCTCTCCCAGTCACCATGAGATTCTTTGTTGCCCTTTGGGTAATCTTCAAATCCAGTTCTTTTGAGACTGTGGTGCTCCTTGGCCAGCAGTCATAGAATACATTGGGAGAGAATAGGTGTTTAAATAAGATGGACCACTTTTTCAGGGTGAGGCTTGGATCATTAAAAGAATTTTGCAGTTTTCAGAAGGAAACCTTGCCCAGTCTCCTCCTGCTTCTTATTTCTAATCCTAGCTTATTATCCATTTGCAGAGTCTTCTAAGATGTATGGGAGGTGGGGACAAACACAAACAATCATCCAAAACAAAAACCTTATTGATATTTTTTCCAGTAGCTCCATGGTTTATCCTCAGTGAGGAAGCAATTGACAATTAAGAGAGGAAATATGGCAGACTTCTGGTACTAGTGCTTAATGAAACAACAGTAGGGAGGGCAGAACTAGCTTACAAAAAAAAAGTCAAGACAAAAACAAAAGGCAACAGAAAACTGGATGATTTTCAAGCTTCTGAAGAAGACAAAAAAGCATCTAATAAGTCATTCTTCATGAAAGGAACCACTGAGGCATTTCAAGTGATCTAGTAGAAGGGCAGGGCTCCCCTAACTGTTGACTGATTTTTTTTTTCTAATGGTATACTAGCAAGGCATTTATGGCCACCGTGGGAGGTGTGGAGATTTGACATGGGGACCAGAAAGGCTGTGTGTAATTTCTGCTGGAATCCTTGCAGGATGTGTACCATCATTTGGTGCACACATCCTCCAGTATGCCTTTTCCCAATCTGATCCCTACTGCTCTGGATTCTGCAAAGGTAAGAGCCTCAAGCTTTGGATTAATGAGTTGGTGGAGGCACTCTGCCAAATATAAGGTTCCACAATGGAATCAGGAGGTGCTTGACACCATCCACTCCAGGTTAGGTAAAGCATCTGCTATGCCTGTGGTCAGAGAAAGCTGAGGTGTAGGGCAACGTGCCAGCCCTACCCATCTGTATTCATTAAAGAGAGGACAGAGGATATATTCCTTCGTGAAACCTATCACTGTGCACTCAGCACACAGGAGGTGATTGGGTGAACTGCCTGTATACCCAACAACTGTGACGTTTTAACAGAACTAAGCATTCTCCATCTTCCAAACCACCTCTTCTCAGACTTTGGCTTAAAGTGAGCCAGATGAATCAGGCACAGGCTGAGAACCACTGGCATGATAGAAATACGGGTTTTATCCTTAATCTCAGAATTCTGATCCTTGACAATCAGAAATGGCCAGGAATACAAGGCACTCTGTACAGTGGAAAGAGCTCTGGCTCAGTCAGAGGATCCTCATTCAAATCCTGCCTTTGATATGGTCTGTATGACCTTGGGCAAATCACTACTCTTTCCTAGGCCTTGGTTTCCTTATCAAAGGGGAACTCTGAAGTCTCTTCTAGTTCCATAATGAACTAATGGCACCTTATAGAAGCCATTGTGTTTCTGGTATATTGGATGTCTGCCAAAAGATCCCCAGCTTTTCTTTGTGCTCTCTTAGTGTGATTTTTCTTTTCTTTTTTGGGTTTTTTTTTTTAGTGAGGCAATCAGGGTTAAGTGACTTGCCCAAGGTCACACAGCTAGTACACATCAAGTGTTTGGTCTGAGGTCAGATTTGAACTCAGGTCCTCCTGACTTCAGGGCCGGTGCTCTATCCACTGCGCCACATAGCTGCCCCTGTGATTTTTCATAAGACACAATCCCCCAAGTGTGAAGGATCCTAAGGAAAAAGGATCACAGATTTATTGCTAGAAGGAATATCAGAGGAACATCTAGTCCAACAGATAAGGGAACTGATGCCCAGAGAAGGCAGGCAGACAAGCATTAAGTGCTAACAAGCTAGGTGCCAAGGACTGGAGATATAAATACCAAAAAAACAAAACAAAACAAAAAAACCCAGCTGTTACTCAAGGACACACAAATAGCAAATAGCAGAGCCTCATCTCAAGCCTGGGTCCTCTAGTGCCAAATCCAGTGCTCAGTATACGTCGTGCCGCACTGACCAAGGAAAGAGTTGGATTTAGTTGAGGGTGGTCAGAGAAGGGCAGGGCTTCTTTCTCTGAAGTCAAATGAGCTTCCTCCACCCTTTATAAAGAATACTGGTTGAGTTCCTTTCCTGAGGGTCTGATGGCTATTCTCAATGCTGGTCCCAGACTAGGGGGGTATTAAGAGTCAGTCTCAGGAAACAAAGCACCAAGTCTGAGGCTTCTTTTGTTAAACAATAACCTGCTCCCTCAGTAAGGCCAAGAAATCCCAGGGAAACCTCTAATAGGAACTCAGCTTGTAAGAAAAAAGGCCCTCCATGGTCAGAAACTCTTAGGAAAAGAAGGTCAGTACAGAGATAAAATCAGGTTATAAGCAATACTAGCCTCCTCTTAAAGGGAAAGTAGTAATCTATTCAGGAGGCTTGCCATCCCACTGTGAATTGTAAGCTGAGAACAAAAGATTCCTAAAGGGAAGGAATTTAAGAAGAGTTTATTAAGTTGTCCTTCATAGGGCAGAGTCAAAATAGGTGGCTTATCCCCTCTCTCCCCTCCCATCCAACAATCTCTGAAAGTTGCACACTATATAGGATTCAAACAGAGGAACAAAGAAACAGTAGCTGATTGGTTAATATGTAAGTTTTCCAAATAAGGCACAATAGATTAACTAAACTTCACATAGATTAATTAAAATGTACTTCTCAGGAAACAAGAAATTAAATGGAACTGCCAAACATCAATCTTTGGGTTCCCTGTAATTTTCTGGGGTTGGTGTGACCCAGAGCTCTAACTTAAGCATTAAACTAATCTGATCTCTAAGCAATACCTATCTAGTTTCTTGTCATGCAAGGCTAGATTCAAACAATTAAATTAATAATCTTCCCTACAATTTAGCACTTAATAATTTTGTGTAAAAAAATCTATTTGCCTATAGGATACATCCAAAACCATTCTGAACTGCTGAGGTCAAACCATGAGTATAATTGAGTGAATGAGTGAGTGACTATAGTAGCATTTTTACCATGACTAAGCGCTTCCTCAGCTTTCCATTAAAGCCAGCTGTGATTTCAGTTTTAATATCTTCAAAGCCTGGTCTAAAGATGTAGGTCAAGCATCTTTCCCCAGAGTCATTTGGAGACACCTTTATAAGTTGGCCTAGTTTTTTGTTTTGGGTTTGGGTTTTTGCTTTTTTTTTTTTTAAGTTCTGTCTTAAAGGGACTATTGAATATGCATGTATATATTGTATAGCTCCAAGCATTGGACTGGCCAGGGCTGTTAGCTGTGCTCAGATCCCTGTATTGCCCAGTTCTTTAAATCAAGACAGTGGAGAAATCTCTAGCCATCAGTCTTTATAAGGACTGGGCCTCCACCACTTTAAGATGACCATTGATTGAATTGTTGATGGGGGATGGGGGTGAGAAAGAGTCTTAAAACAGGGTCATAAATGTCTTGAGTGTCTGCCTGCCTGCAGGTTCAGAACTCAGGAATCTTCATCTGATTTCAGGATTAAAAGCAAAACAAAGCAAAGTCACTCTTTTTCCTCATAGAGACAAATTTTCACATACTCGAACTCCCAGAACTGGAAAGATCTGAGGATGGAAGGTCCCTTGTCATAAAGTGTCCTGGTTCATTGTGGATGGAATCCAGTGTTAATACTAAAAGAAACATTGCCCTTGGACTGCCTTCTTTTCCAAATAAAAAGTGTAAATGGTTATGGATGGCATTCTGCTACTCTGTATACAATCCTCTTAATCATTTCTAGTCTCTTATATCCTTCCATTACTAAGTATCGGGTTTTGGGAAAGATTTAAGTCAGCTTCTGGCTATTGATTATGTATGGCTTATGCTAACCTCCTAGGGCAGCAGGCTGGAAATGTACTGCAGCAATATACTTTTCTGGGGACTTATAATTCCCTAGAAGTAATTTATGGATCCTACGCTATTATCAAGAGATAAAATAAATCTGATTAAGTCCATGCTGTTATTTTTTTTTAATTTTGTGTTACTTTTAGTCCAAGGTCTCCCTCTCAGAAAAGGGAAGGCACCATTCTGGACTTAACATGAACCAGGTAAAGTCCTTAGAGAGCCTAACTCCAAAGAGAGAAGTCAAGTTTCTCTCTATTACTCTGGCTCATTATGCCCCAACCCCAGAATCTCAGGAGCAATCTCTTAAAACAAGATTAGGTATGGCTCATATCTAAGGTCTCTCCAAAATAAGTTAATAGAATGGGTCGCAGAAAGGTACTCACTGTACAAAGAGGTACATATCAGGAATGGGACAGCTATTTTTTTCCTCCATCACAAAAGAAAGGCTTAATGGTTGAAGGACTCATAGACGGGCATTAACAATATTAAAAACAGGAAACAATAACTCATCACTTCTATTATACTCTCCCCAAAGGTGGACTTGCAGAGCTGCTGAACAAATATTGTACCTTCATCATGTATCTGTACTGTCTGAGCAATTCACAAAAGTGATTTGCATGATCAAGCCAGCTAGTCTAGAAGCATCTAGCTATATTGGTTATAGCTACATGCTTTTAAGCTATAGCATCATCCAGATGGTGGTCATCTCTTCTGAAAAGGGTATTCTTGCAGTAAATACCTTCCATTGGACAGCCAGCTCCCAACTTCTTAAACTCACAAGATTAGTTTGGGAATCTGGGGGATCAAGTCTAGAAATATATGGTTTTCAAGATTGGGATTCATTGACCTGGGCTCAGAGAATGAAACTCAGAAGAACCAGTCAGTGACTTGAGGTTTAGTTTCTGGATGGCCCAGGCAAGAAAGTTCATGTTCTTCCTGCCATGTGTATGCAGTCATCATTGTTCCCTGGAGTAGGGGGAAGGGCAGAAGACCAAAAGAGGGCTGGGATTAACCATATCTGAACAAAGAAACTGCATCAAAAGAGAACAGAACCCATCTCTCTTCAATCCTTTGTAACCTCAAAAATGACCAGCTCTTCAAGGCTCAGTCACCAATCACATTCCCCCTTCTCATCCCCATCATGGGAACCAAAGGAACATCTACTAGCTGCTCTTACGTGACCATTAACAAGGGACGGGGGCAGCTAGGTGGCACAATGGATAGAACACCGGCCCTGAAGTCAGGAGGACCTGAGTTCAAATCTGGCCTCAGACCAAACACTTGATACTAGCTGTGTGACCCTGGGCAAGTCACTTAACCCCAATTGCCTTAAAAAAAATTTTTTTAAAAGACCATTAACAAGGAACTAGAGAATATAACTCACCAGAAGAAACCTGAGATCATGATGAGGTCCTGAGAAATGCTCCAGACCAACCCTCCTTACATTTGTATTTTTAAAACAATTCAATTCAGTTCCATAAGCATTGTTTAAGCAAGTATTGTGTGCCAACCACTGGGGATGTAAAGATATAAACAATATCTTCCCTACCTTCAAGGAGCTTACAATCTACTGGGGGGAAATGGTGCCCACTGATAAGCAAACATAAATCAATGTAATCTTGTGTGGGGCTTCACTACAGCTGGGGAAATCAGGTTGACACATACTAGCTGTGTGACCTTGGACAAGTCACTTAACCCAGATTGCCTCACCAAAAAAAAAAAAAAAGGAAATCAGGAAAAGACTGTTGTAGGAAGCAGCCCTGAAGCTGAGCCCTGAAGAGGCTCATTGGAGGCAAAGGAGTAGAGAAGGGAGATAGAATGCTGCATACTGGGAACAGCAAGTAAGCCAATTTGGCTAGAACTTAGAATCCCTAGAGTATGTGAAAGGGAATATTGTGTAATCAGCCTGGAAAGATAGGCTGGCACAACTAAACAGTGTTTGGGTTAATCTGCTTCTTTGTTCAACAAAATCTTGTTAAGCAAACCCAAAGTAAGGGAAAAGTTTGCACTCTCCTAAGCCAAAATTGTCTGTTGCCAAATTTCAGCCTTGGAACCAGTTGTAAATGGATGCGCTGCCTGCCACATAAAGAAATAGAATTTATTGAAGAATTAAGTGCATCCTTAGGTATTACAGGAGAGACATGTAACTACAGTTAATAATACTAAACATCAAACTGGCTTGGAGATTGCCACCAAGAAGGATCTAGGCTCAAATGAACTTAGACTCTCCAGCTCTTGGTTAATTATACTCTAAGTTTACAACATAGCTCTCCACCAGAGCTTTTTTTTTTTTCTCATGGCACAGAAAGAGTTGTAAGAGGAAGCAGCAATAATTGGGGAGAGGACAGTTTGATGGAGGAGGCCAGTGGGAGTGTCAAAACAAATGACAGTCCAACTGAAAGTATGAGATTGTCCCCAGACTTCAGATGGTCTGGCCTGTGCTCCTGAGGGGACTGGGAGAGAAAGAGGTCCCTGGGAGAGGACCATCTTAGCAACAGGACCCTATGCATGACACTCTGTACCCTTGTTGCTTGAGGGTTGTAGAGGGCCACAGGCAGGGGGATGGCAGCCTCTGGACTGCCATCTGGAGGAAACATGCCCCACTCCAAATGTAAGTGCCCTGTGGAAAAAGTAAAATCACCACACCCTGGTTACAGCTCTGATCTCTATCTCAAGGGCAAGAAACTTTGATTATTATTACTACCAATAACCATCTCTTTATCATCTCATTTCACCACGCCAGCCACCACAGAAAAACTCAGAAATATTCTCTATAAAGCCTCACAAGACAAAAACTTATGTCAGTGTGTTATTAATCTTGAATGAAAGACAGTGACTTCATTCACAATGTTGTCAGAGTGGAGGGTGCAACTCGTGATTTGGATGGTAGGATCCTAGAATACAGAGCTAGCTTTGATCTGGTAGAGCCCCCCCAAAGTTATCTGTATGACAATTTTACTGATATTCATAACATATTTTTATATTTTGTCTAGAGAAATAGCAGATTTATGTCTTCATTTCATTACAAAATTAAATGCACTGCAGGAGCAGATACACGCTAGAGAAATGGGCCATTGAACTTCCTTCTTAGAATCCTAATGCCTTAGGGATGAACTCATCCTCCCAGAGTCTTTACCTTCATAAATTCCTATTACTGTATTATTAAGAAGCAGCATGATATAATGGAGAGAGAGCTGACTTTGAAGTCAGTAAGACCTGAGTTCAAGTCCTGCCTCAGACTCAGACTGACTGTGTGAGACTGGGCAAGTGACTTAACCTCTCAGTGCCCTAGACG
This sequence comes from Phascolarctos cinereus, assembly GCF_003287225.1. Classification (NCBI taxonomy): domain Eukaryota; kingdom Metazoa; phylum Chordata; class Mammalia; order Diprotodontia; family Phascolarctidae; genus Phascolarctos; species Phascolarctos cinereus. The sequence goes on along the minus strand of NW_027555958.1, from coordinate 300,139,776 downwards.
GCTCTCTATAAATTGCAGAAAAGAGACTGATCATCTTGCACTGATAGGGGAAGTTCCCTAAACCAATGAAATCCCAGGTCCAGCCTCTAACTTGATCAACTTTGTAATCAGCTTCATTTGGTTGCAGGATGCATCTATGAAAAGATCTGATGAAAAAGCAGATGTCTTTCTAGATAATCCCCAAAAGAGCAACCTAGGCAAACAAACAAATTGGAACGTTGGGAAACTTTAAGAAAAGTATGTTTGGAAGACTGCTTCTTTCTTGAATTCACCTATCCTACAAGCCCCGTATCCCAAATCCCACAAATCTATTCTTACATAATGAAAAGCAGTGTGATCTAATGAACGTGTAGTTAGGAATACTCAGGCTCAAATTCAGATGATATAACTGAGTGACCCTTGGCAAATCATTTTACCTTCTCTGAAACTTTGGCAATTTTCTGCTGTAGTTGTTCAGTCGTATCCAAATCTCCATGACCCCATTTGGGGTTTTCTTGGAGAAGATACTGGAGTGGTTTGCCATTTCCTTCTCCAGCTCATTTTACAGATCAGGAAACTGAAGCAAGCAGGGTTAAGTGACTTGCCCAGGGTCACACAACTAGTAAGCGTCTGAGGCCATATTTGAACTCAGGAAGAGGAGTCTTTCTGACTCCAGGCCCAGCACTCTGTGCACTATGGCGCCACCTAGCTGCCGTTTATCTAATCTTATCTATTAAATTGCAGACGTGTGTAATCTTGGTAGGGAAAATCCCCAGCCTAAGAAATTACAGATTCAACAAGACTCTTCAGGTCTTACATAGGAGCAAAGATGTAGGTTTGGAAGGGACCCCAAAGGCCAGCTGATCCTCATTTTTTGGTGAAACCAAGGCCCACGTAGGTTATGATTTGCCTAAGGTTCACACATCTAATAAACTTCAGAAGAAGCTTATTAGATTATTTGAATACAGTTTCTTCGTCTCCAGAACCTTGTACCCCAGTTTGTTAATTTAATCCAATAGAGAAACTTCTTTTCCCCTACACCAGGGATGGGGAACTGTGGCCTCGAAGCTAAATGTGGCCTTCTAAGTCCAAGTTTTATAGTACAAATCCTTTTATTAAGAGAATTTGTTCTGTGAAGTTCAGATTCAGTCAAAGGGCTACACTTGAGGACCTAGAGGGCCACATGTGGCCTCAAGGCTGCAGGTTCCCTACCCCTGCCCTAAACCTTTGCTATCTGTCACATTCCCCAATCTCCTAGATTTATACCCTTCCCATTGAACCACACTGCCTCCTGAGCTAGAAGAGATCTTGGAAACCATTTTATAAATTGTAGAGCAGTTGCATAGATGAGGAACCTGAGACTCAGAAAACCAAAGCAATTTATCCAAGGTCACACCAAATCATGGCCAAGATAAGATTAGCACCTGTAGTCTCTCCCCACTGCCAGTCCAAAGCTTTCTCTCTACCCCTATCCTCCTAGCCACACTGTAGCCTCTCAACTAATTCAGCCGAGATTTTTTCCTAATGCTTCATGCTATCTAAATCATGGACAGTTTCAGTGGTGTGCTAATGAATATTTAACAACCAGCTTTTTGGAAAAAAATGTATGCAGGAAACACTTTTAAGTTTAAGCTGTATAGTTTATATTCTCTCTATCACTTCCTTAAGTCTAGACAATCAACAAAACAATAAACCAAGCCCTGATTTGCAGTGTTTGCCAATCTCTGATTTCCAAAGTGTAAATGCTCACACTGAAAATTTAATAATGGACTCTCAAGAGGCAGTTCCATCTGGCCCCAGCATATCCCTGCCACTATCAGAAGAAATGCTATTAGGCTTTACTTGCCTTAAGTTTCTTTTTTTAATTTTTTTTTATTTAGAAAAGTTTTTCTTCCAAGAAAGATTTTTTTTTTGCCCTCAAAGACATTGCATTCCACCAGGGGAGACAATATCTGTGTGTATAAGTATTTAATGAATAAATAAATATGTGTAACCTTGGACAAGGGGAGGGGTGAGCCTCTCTATCACTACAGGCTGCTAGGGGGTACAATGCATGGAGAACTGAGTTGAGTCAGGAAGACCTGAGTTGGAATTTGGCCTCAGATATTATTATTAGCTGTGTGACCCTCTGCATGTCTCTTAACCTCTCTCTGCCTCAGTCTCTTCAACTATAAAATAAGGATAATAACAGCACCTACATCTCAGGGTTGTTGTGAGAGTCAAATGAGTTAATATTTGTAAAGCGTTCAGCACAGTGCCTAGCACATAGTAGGCACTATATGCTTATTCCATCCCCCTTCTCTCCCTGCTACTTGTTAATTTTCCTGATTCATTCTCAAGTCAAATTCTAAGGTAATCAAGGAGTATGTTCTGCTATCTCAACATTAATTACTAAAATTACATCTTTCCCATGAATTAAACAATGAGCTCTAAGCCCTTGCCCCAGTTTATTAACTTAATAAAGTGGAGAACCCTCTTTTCCCATAAGCATTTGTTCATCTCTATTCATATGGAACTCCCTAATCTCCTAGATTTAACTAAATGCCAGGGTTATTACCTACACTATTTATGAAAAGTATGACAAACAACAAAACAAAGACAAATAATTATTTACAATACATCAGCTGTGAAAAAGATCATAGCACAAGTCACCTTTAAGCATTGGAGCTACTTTCTTGTTGATTCTAGAAACACAGTACTACCATTCAGTTATCTCAGGATACATATTCTCAAGAATCCTCTTCATGTTTCTTAATCAGATAAACTCAGTTCTTTCAAGAAATAATTTCTTAGTCTTCTTGCTCTGGCCTCTTTTCAGTCATCACAGTTAACAGCAGAGATGTACTGGTAAGTGTTGGAACAACCACCACTCTGGAAGAAAATGTATGCACTATGCACTTTTAGGTTTAATCTGCATTATGGGGCAGCTGGGGGCACAGTGGATAGAGCACCAGCCTGGAGTCAGGAGGACCTGAATTCAAATCCTGCCTCAGACACTTAACACTTACTAGCTATGTGACCCTGGGTAAGTCACTTAACCCCATTGCCTAGCCAAAAAAAAAGTTTAATCTGCATTATTAACCTTTCCTCCATTGCTTTCTGAAGTCTAGACAATCAGTAAAACAATAAATTAAGCTCCAGCTTGTAACATTTGCCAATTTCCAAGGAGTAAATGCTCACATGGAAAATTTGACAATAAGCTCTAATGAACCAGTTTGAGCTGACTCCAGTACCTCCCTGAACAGTATTTCCAGAATAGCAATTAAACTCTTAGTCTCCTTCTAGATGACAGTTATATGATCACTCCAAGATTCCATTCCCTTTTAAAGATACAGTAATGGTATTCATTATCTCTGTAGGAGAAGATAAATACAAAGTAGTTAAATACAAGTGAGGGACAACACTAGCAGTTGGCAGAAGGGGAATAAGGAAAGGATTCATGTACAAGGTGGTACTTCAGTACACAATACTACTGTTGAGGAGAGGAGTAGCACGATCAGATCTACACTTATGGAAAATCACTGTCAACTGCAGAGAATATACTGGAGTAAGGAAAGACTTAGACAATAAACTCTTTAAAAAGTAGAATTGATCAAATGGAAAAGGAGGTACAAAAGCTCAGTGAAGAAAATAATTCCTTAAAAATTAGAATTGGACAAATGGCAGCTAATGACTCCATGAGACATCAAGAAACAATAAAACAAAATGAAAAGAATGAAAAAAAAAAAAGAAAATGAGAAGTATCTCATTGGAAAAACAACTGACCTGGAAAATAGATTCAGGAGAGATAATTTAAGTATTATTGGACTGCCCAAAAGCCATGATCAAAAAGAACCTAAACATTATATTTCAAGAAATTGTTTAGGAAATTGCCCTGATATCCTAAACCAGAGGGTAAAATAGAAATTGAAAGGATCTGCTGATTATCTCCTGAAAGAGATCCCAAACCGAAAACTCCCAGAAACATTATAGACAAATTGCAGAGATCTCAGGTCAAGAAGAAAATCTTGCAAGCAGCCAGAAAGAAACAACTCAAATATCATATAGCCAAATATTCAAATATCAGGATAATACAAGATTTAGCAGCTTCTACATTAAAGAATCAGAGGGTTTGCAATATGATATTTTGGAAGGCAAAAGAGCTAGGAGTACAACCAAGAATCACCTACCCACCAAAACAATGTAATCCTTTGGAGGGAAAAATGGATATTTAGTGAAATGGAGGGCTTTCAAGCTCTCCTGATGAATAAGACCAGAGCTGAATAGAAAATTTGACTTTCAATTACAAGACTCCAGAATAGCATAAAAAAGTAAACAGGAAAGAAAAATCATAAAAGATTCAATAAGGTTAAACTGTTCACATTCCTACATGGGAAGATGTTACTTGTAATTCCTAAGAACTTTCTCATTATTAGGTTGGTTAGAAGGAGTATACATAGACAGAAGGCATAGGTGTGAGTTAACTATGATGAAATGATATCCAAAAAACAAAAAATTAAGAAGTGAAGAAAAGGGCTGCACTAGGAGAAGGGGGAAGAGAGAGATAGAATGGCATAAATTATCTCACATAAAAGAGGTGTGAATGAGCTTTTACAGTAGAGAGGGATAAAGGGGTGGGTGGGCAACACTTGGACTTCATTCTCATCAGAATTGACTCAAAGAGGGAATAATATACACACTCAGTTGGATATAAAAATTCATTTTACACTACAGGGAAGTAGGAGGGGAGGGGTATAAGAGAATGGGGGCTGATAGAAGGGAGGACAGACTGGGGGAGGCAGTGGTCAGAAGCAAACACTTGTGAGGAGGGACAGGGTGCAAGAGGAGAGAGAAGGATAAACAGAGTGGGGGAAAGCAGGATGGATGGAAATACACAGTTAGTAATCATAACTATGAATGTGAAAGGGATGAATTCAGCCATAACACAGCAGGCAGCAGAGTGAATTAAAAAACAGAATCCTATAATATGTTGTACACAGTTGAAGCAGAAACGCACACAGACTAAAGGTAAGGGGATGGAGCAGAATCTATTATGCTTCAGCTTAAATTTTAAAAAGCAAGGGTAGCAATCATGATCTCAGACAAAACAAAGAAAAATAGATCTAATTAAAAGAGATAATCAGGAAACTACATTTTACTAAAAGATACCATAGACAATAAAGTAATATCAGTACTAACCATATATGCATCAAATAATAGAGCATCCAAATTCTTAAAGGAAAAGTTAAATGAGTTACAGGAGGAAACACACTATATTAGTAGAGGACCTCAACTTTCCCCACTCACAACTAGATAAATCTAACTAAAAAAATAGACAAGAAAGAAGTTAAAGAGATGAATAGAATTTTAGAAAGGTTAGATATGATAGATCTCTAGGAAAAATTGAATGAGAATAGAAAGAAATATACCTTTTTTTCCAGTGGTACATGGCACCTACACAATAATTGAACATATATTAGGGCACAAAAACCTCACAACCAAATGCTAAGAAGCGGAAATATTAAATGCATCCTTTTCAGATCACAATGCAATAAAAATTACATTCAATAAAGGGCCATGGTAACATAGATTAAAAATTAATTGGAAACCAAATAATCTAATCCTAATAAGCGAGTGAGTCAAAAAACAAATCATAGGAACAATCAATAATTTCATTAAAGAGAGTGATAACAATGAGATAACATGCCAAATTATGGGATGCAGCCAAAGCAGTAGTTAGGAGAAATTTTATATCTCTAAATGTTTCTGTCAATAAAATAAAGAAAGAACAGATCAATGAATTGGGCATGCAACTTTAAAAAAATGAGAAAAAGAGCAAATTTCAAATCCCCAATTGTACACCAAATTGGAAATTCTGAAAATCAAAGGAGACATTAATAAAATCAAAAGTAAGAAAACCATTGAACTAATAAATAGAACTGGGAGCTAGTTTTATGAAAAAAATTATAATAAAATAGATAAACCATTAGTTAATTTGATTTTTTTAAAAAGAAGACCAAATTACCAGCATCAAAAATGAAAAGGATGAATTCACCATCAATAAAGATGAAATTAAAACATCACGAAGAACTATTTTGCCCAGTTACATGTCAATAAATCTAACAACCTAAGCAAAATGAATGAATATTTACAAATACATAAATTGCCCAGATTCACAGAAGATGAAATAGAATACTAAATAACCCTGTCTTAGAAAAGGAAATTGAATGAGCACTTCATCAATAAGCTCCCTAAGAAAAAGTCACCAGGACTAGATGGATTTACAAGTGAATTCCACCACACATTTGAAGAACTATTCATTCCAATACTAAATAAACTATTTGGAAAAATAGGCAAAGAAGTCCTACCAAATTCCTTTTATGACACAAATATTATGCTGATACCTAAACCAGGAAGAGCAAAAACAGAGAAAGAAAACTATAGGCCAATTTCCCTAGTGAATATTGATGTGAAAATTTTGAATAATATACTAGCAAGGAGATTATAGCAACATATCACAAAGATCATACACTATGACCAGGTAGGATTTATACCAGGAACAAACTAACAACAACAGTGATTTATTTTAGCCCTTCTATTTCCCCTTCCAATCTCTCTTTCATGCCACATTCCTTCATGCCATATAGTTCAACAAACATTTATTAAGTTCCTACCATGTGCCAGGGACTGGGCTAAGCAATGATGACAAAGACAAAAAATGAAAAAGGTCCTGCAGTCAAGGAAATTTTATTTTAATGTAATGTACAGATATACATCTTTATACTTTCATTCTTTTAATAAAATATATATACATATATACATGTATATAATCATAGGTATTATTTTTGAAGTAGTTCTTAAACAAGAGCAGGACAGAATGGGAGTTAACATCAGCTTCTCTGGGCAAGTCCCATGAACTTAATTAGGCTATTGATAGGTCCATATCAGAAGAATCTGTACTGTCCTCAGGATGAGTAATTCCCAGTGTGGGAGCTCCTTTCAGCTACCCATCTATGATTTAAGGGATAAATCCCAGTGAATTGGGCAGCTAGGTGGCACAGAGGCTAGAGTGCCAGACCTGAAATCAGGAAGATGAATTTTCCTGAGTTCAAATCTGGCCTCAGACCCTGGGCAAATCACTTCACCCTGTTTGCCTCAGTTTCCTCATCTGTAAAATGAGCTGGAGAAGGAAATGGCAAACCACTCCAGTATCCTTGCCAAGAAAACTCCAAATGGGGTCATAAAGGGTCACACCCGACTGAAATGACTGAATAACAATAATCAAGTCTGTGGCAGGAAAGACCTGTCCAACCACGTCACCCCACCTCACCCGCAGTCAATTCTGGTGGCTCCTTTTTGCCTGAGGGATCATATATCAAATCCTCATTTGCCTTTTAAAGCCCTCCATAGCCTGACTACACCTACCGTCCTCCACACCTGGAATTCTCTCCCTTCTCATCTCTGCCTCCCGGCTTCCTTCAGATCTCAGCTAAAGTCCCCCCTTCTGTAAGAAGTTTTTCCTGCTCTGCATTAATGGTAGTGCCTTCTCTCTCAGATTATCCCCAAATTACCTTGTCTGTATCTTGTTTATACATAGTTGTTGGCATGTTGTCTCCCCATTAGACTATGAGCACCTTGAGACCAGGGACTGACTTTTTGTCTTTCTTTGTATCCCCAGTGTTTAGCACAGTGCCTGGCATATAGTAGGTGCTTGATAAATGCTTATTGACTCACTGACAAATGGGGGGGGGAGAAAGCACTAGATATACCTAGCAAGTAGGATTTAGAAGTTGGAAATCTTGCTCCAAAATAGTTTCACCTTAATGATCATAAGATGTGAAGGTGGAAATTACTCTAGAAACCATCCAATCCAACCTTCTTGCTTTATAGAAGAGGAAACTGAGGCCCAAATTGGGGAAGTGATCTGCCCAAGGTCAGGCAGGTGTTATGATAAGCTGAAGAATCAAAATTCAAACTCAGGCTTTGATCATTCTAATATCTAGCATTTATTTACAAATATCATCTCATTTTATCCTCACAACAACCCTGGGAGGTAGGTGCTATTATGATTCCCATAGAGGTTAAGTGACTTGTCTAAGGTCACATGGGCAGTAAGTCTGAGATCAAATTTGAACTCAGGACTCCAGGTCTAATGGTACTATTCACTGCACCACCTTAGCTACCAATGAATCCAAATCCAGGCCAAATTCAGGACCCTTGACACAAATGTGGGGCTGGAGTTCACTGTTCTGAAGGACAGAAGCACTAAAAATAGTTTCTTATTCACTTTTCTTTTTCTGCATTCATCTGTTAAAAAAAAAAACACTAACCCATTCTTATCTTTTTTAGAACTGAGAGTACAAGGGAAGGATTTTCCAGAATTTCTTCTCCAAAAATCTAACTGTGGAGAATTTCCTAAGTGACTCATTTTAAAGGAGGAGGGTTTCAGTGTCACATGTTGATTGTCTTGTAAGTAGGTCAGACCAGATGGATTTTTTTTCCCTTTTCCTTAAGCTCAATTACATTAATTGTTGCTCTCACTGTTTTGAAAAACAATATGTTAAAGGATAACAAAAGGCAGGTGGTTTTGGTGTTTATAAAAATCTGGACAGTGGTAAACCCTGAAAAGCTCTTCTCCATGACGTTTTTATGAACGTCCCTCCCCCCAAAAGGAGTGAAAAGCTCATTATCTTTTTCCCAAAATCCATCTCTCTTCTGAAATTTTCTATTACTGTAGAAGACACTACCAACCAAGGCGTTTGCAACCTTAATGACATCCTCAGCTCCTCATCCTCATGTTATCTTTCTCCTGTGTAAGTACCCTCCTCTCCACTCACAGGACTAATCCCCTAGTTCAGGCCCTAATCACCTCTTGCCTCAATTATTAAAATAGCCTCCTCATTGTTCCTCCTGACTCCTAGTGTCTCTCCACTCCAAACCACATTCTACACAGCTGCTAAAATGATTTGCCTAAAGCAAAGATTTGATCATGGCATCTCCCCCCCACAAAAAAAAAAAATTCCAGTGACTCTCTATAGCCTCTATGATCATATATAAACTCCTCCACTTCACATTTCAATCTCTTCACATCATTTTCCTTCTTACTTTCCCATTCTTCTTACTCAGGGGTGTGCAGGAGTCCCCTTGAATTAACTCAAGAGAGAGAAAATAGTTAAATTTTCAATGTGAGCAAATGCTACAAATAAGGGTTTGACTTATTGTTTTGTTGCTTATCTAAACTTAAAGTGATGGAGAAAATGTTAATACAAATTAAACTTAAAAGTGTATTGTAGGTGCATCTTCCCTCTCATACTCACACCCCCTTACCACAGAGCTGATTGTTAAACATTTACCCCTGACAGACCCCTGACATCCCTCTTTGGATAATGAAATCCAGCCATATCGGCCTCTTTGTTATATCCCACATGATATTCTATCTCCCATCTTTGCACCTTTGCACTAACTATACCCTAATGCCTGTAATGAGTGCCCTCCTCACGTCTGCTTCTTGGAATCCCTGGTTTCCTTGATTGAATCTTGAAAGACTTGACTCAAGAGCTATCTTCTCCAAGAAGCCTTTCTTGATCCCTGACCCCCTTCCTAAAGGTACTTTGTATTCATTTTGCATATGTTACAAATATACTTACAGGATATTCCAAAAGCCTTAGTTCAGTTTTAAGCTATTCAGGCTTACTAAATTTAAGCTATCAAAGTGCTGAAAGGAAAATTCTTCATTTGGGCTTTCATCCTGATTAGTGAGGCAAAGCTCAGGACAAAGAGAATTAAAAGGATTTTATTATAAATTCATCAAGGTAACAATTTCTTATTAGGCTGATTACTGGAAATCAGCAAGGCTTCAAGGTGGGTATAGCTTTTATAGGTAACTTTTAAGATAATCCAAATAGTTTCACCTCAGCAAAAGAGGTTGGGCACTTGCAACTCAGTACCTCCCCAAAGCAGCAAGAACGTGACAATTTGTAGGTAAGGATACTTGACAAAGAGCTGGTAGTACAAAAAGCTACAAACTTGCTGTCTCCTTCCCCGACAGAGCCTCCCCCAACACTGTTAGAATAATGGGTAATTGAGTCAACATAACTTTCATCAAAAGCTTAAAACTGCATTGAGACTTTTAGAACACTGGCACATAGAAGTACTTACCTTTTTTTTTTTTAATTAAAGGCTATTCCCTTGGCCCTAATAACTGAATGGGTATTGCCTCAATCAAACCAAGACCTGTTAAAGACCTTAGCTAGAAAAGGTCAAGGTGCCCCAAAGCATCCAGGCCATCTCCAGTTGTACTGGAGATGGCTCTGGAGGAGAAAGTGAGGCTGGTGACTTTACACAGCCCTCCCTCACTCAAATCTAATTCAACTGCAAGTCGTGGCATCATCTTCCTGATGTCATGTTCCTCTTCAAGAATGAAGGAAAAACCACAACAATTTACTAAATGCCTGTTGGTTGATAGATATTATTCCGAAGGCATGGAATGCACCACAACAACTTACTAAATCCTGTTGGTTGATAGATATTCTTCCAAAATCATGGAATGCAAAGAAAAAACAAAAATTTAATGCAGGCTTGCTGCATTCTGACAGGCTGCAGATGTACTGGCTCCTTCCTCCCATCTGATGATGAAAAGTAACTTCAGTTACTCCATGCAAAGCTGACAAGTGAGCTCTAATCCTGACTGCCTATGGAATTATAGGACAACCCAGAGCCAGAGTCCCCCCAGAAAAAGAAAAAGGTAGACATACCCTGTAGCCTGTACCCTAGTAGTGAACCCGAGTATTTTCCACTGACATAGGGACCCTCCCCCCTAAAAAAAGTCCTCCCATTGCTTAGCAAAAGACCTTGAATTAACTCAACCCTCAACACCAGAATAGATGACAAAGAGGCCTCTAAATTGCAAGGAAAGAACACACGATGAAATGGAAGCCAAGAGCAAGATAACGGCTTTTTGAAAAAGAAGGCCCTGAAGTCAGCTCTGATTGTTCTTTACAACTCATATTCCTCAGTTTGATCATAACTCAATATTACTAAACAGGAAGATAAATGCAGACTGAAGAGTGTGACTAGTAATGTCACAACGTAATTAAGCAGTAAAAAAATTCAGGGAATTTTTCCCTTTCCTTTGTTCAGAAAGGCTCTTTTAGTTTTCTTTTTAAAACCTCTGCAAAACTGAAGGGTAACTTGTAAAGCCTTCTCTAAAAACAAGGTTTTCCTCCCACTTCTACCATTGGTTAGTCTTGGTTAGTAAAGCATAACACCACCTCTAAGCTCTTTATCCACGTAGCAGTTTCTACTTCTGTTTTCTCAGGAACACTTGTGGGTAAGTGTATCCAAAATTAAAGCCCCCATTGGTGAACTTTTTCTTTACAGTCATCTGCTAAATACAATTAGCTGAAAGGAACAGTCTTACTAAAATGACATAAAAATAATAACTACAAAACCTTTCCCTTTAAACCTGTAACTTATTCTCCCATAAGTTCATAGTATTGGTGGGAAGACTGGTCACAAGCTTAGAGAACAGTGGCAGTGAGGTAGATATATAGGGAAAATATATGGCCAAGAAAAATCAAACCTCTTGTGCTACAGGATCTATGTCCTTTCTCTCCTTGTACAGTCCTCAATGTTGCTCAGTTTCCAACTGCCAGAGCTAGTTCTCCTTCGATTTCTCAGTCTGCTCTTTTCTATGCTGCCAGGTTCATATTATTTGAAGCTGCTATCTCCTTTGAGTGACTTTTCCTCTGCAATGTCAATGTCAATTTGGAGAGTATGTATCTCTATTCCCTGCTAGCTGCATCTCAACTGTGCCTTAATTTTTCTTGACTAATTCTTGAATTGGTAGATGAAGTGTCTCATACCAGACATGTAGATCTGCTGCTAGAGGCCATATCTAATGAAAAGAAAAGATAGGAGGAAAAAAAAATCCCTTTCCCCTTTACTACCCTCTGGCATAGGCCCAGGGACCTCCTCTACAAATATGTTTCTGACTAGAACTCACCAAAACTGAATCTAGAACTGTTTGACTATCATTTAAGGGTCCTCTGGGAGGTGTGGACAATCTTTCCTTGGTCAATAGTGTGTCCCTTCCAATTCAATCAAGGAAAATTTATCCACACTCTATAAGGAGATCACTTGGCCTGTTTATAATTAGTTTAACATCTCTTTGTTGGCACTTTCCTTTCTCTGATTAGATCTTCAGCTGGAGTGTTGGATAGAGACCAATTTTCTTACCCTAGAAATGCCCAGTACTGTAAAGTATAGTTCTCTTCCTTCCAAGCAGGAACATGGATTGATAAGTAGTAATTAGAAGAGCTTAGATTGCTACAAGTTTTTACACCATTCACATTTACTTCTCCTTAAAGGAACTCAAAGATCTTAGTATCAATGTGACTTAAACAGAGATCTTTAGAATAAAATCCTAGAACACGATCATAGAGATGATAAAGCCCAACCCTCTCATTTCACAGAAAAGAAGACTGAGTCCTAGATAAGAAGTAACTTGCTCAAGGTCACTCAGTGACTTAGCAGCAGACCCAGTATTTTTGAACCCAGATCTCCTGATCCCCACTTCTCTTTCCAATACATGAAGGACCATGTTACACTTTCACTAACATAAAGCCACTTCTGGGAAAGAACTATAGCTCTTAAATAGCTGCAAACTCCAGTTGATATTTCAAGCTGAAGAATGGCCTTAACTACCCAAATGAAAATGTAGAGATTTTCTAAAGGAGAACATTTAAAGGAGGTGAAATATCCTCATTCATACTTTTTGGCCATCTATCAGTCATCCAAGCACCTATTCTGTGCTCAGCATGTACTATATTGTGGGGACTGAAGAGACACACTTGCTCTTAAGGATTTATAATCTAATTAGGAGATAAGACTAAAACCCTGAAGCAATTAGAAAATAAGTCAGTATTCTCAATGCTAAATTGTGTTACAGACAATAAGCACACTGCCCCCAAGGTCAGTCATAACTTCCATGAAAATATAAAATTGAATAAAACATTACAAGAGCAATTAATTCAGATAATTAGACCAATGCCATTTATAGCTGTTTTGCTATGTTGTCATACATAGTCTTTGGTTAAAATGTATTAAGGCATGAGTAAAACCAGGAAAACACTTTGCACAAGGAAAACAACATTACAAAGAAAAACAACTTTGAAAGACTTACGTGAATTGCCATGATTCCAGAAGATTGATAATGAAGTATATGCTAATCATTTCCTCACAGAGAGGTGACAGACACAAAATGCAGAAACAGACACACATTTTTGGACATGGCCACTCTGGATTTGTTTTGGTTGACTGTGTATTTGTTGTAAAGCATTCTTTCTTTCATTTTTCTTTTCTTCCCTTTTCTTTCTTCCTTCCTCCTTCCCTCTTTCTTTCCTTTCCTTCTTTCCTTACTTTTTTTCTTCCTTCCCTCCTTTCTTCCTCCTTTCCTTCTTCCCTCTTTCTTTCTTTTCCTTCCTTCATTACTTCTTTTCTCTTCCTTCCTTCCTTTCTTTCTCTTTTCCTTTTTCTTTTCCCTCTTTCTTTTTCTTTCTTTCTTCCTTCCTTTCTCTCAGTTTTTAATGGAGAAGGAACAGATGAGCAGGCAGGGTTAGCAATAATGCTTCCAAAAAAAAGAGGATTGTTAAAACATTTTTTTAAACATACAGAGGAAAACAAAAGGAAGTTCAAAAGGAAGCACAGACAAGCAATATAGTGTTGAAAGTAACACATAGAATTTATTATACACTTTAAAAGAGTCAAACAGCATAAAATGGAAATTCACAATTTCACATAAAATCCTCTTTTTGTGTTCTGCTTTGTATAGGAAAATGCTCTTTCTAGGTATTTAAGTCCAATATATGTTTTTAATAAAATAAAATGTATTAAGGCAATGCGATATAGTAGAAAGAGCACTTGATTTGAATTGAGAGAACCTAGGTTTAAATGCCCATTCTGCTACTTAACAGCTATGTGGCAACTCATTTGCCTTCTTTGGGCCTTGGTTTACTCACCTGTAAAAAAAAAAAAAGATAGATGGACCAAATGATGTCCATGTCCTTTCCAACTCTATATCTTAGGATCCTCAGATATTGTAGCCAAATCTTTGTTTGAAATCACCTCGTGTAATATCTGAGCACTTTTTAGAAGGGTCATAGTTTTAGAGCTGAACCTTAGAGGTAACCAACATTTATTTTCTAGATGCAGAAAAAGAGATGAAATGACTCATGAACCAGGATTTGAACATCTGTCCCCTGCCTCCTTCTGCAGTGTGCTTTCTACTGGCCCACCTTGTGGTTTGTAGCAGTGGTCTCTAAATTCTTTTCATTATTCTCCCCATGAGTAAAAAAAAAAAAAGTTGAAGATGCAAATCAATATATGTGCATTTACACATTACATGTACTACTGTATCATTAATTATTCACATTACACAAAATAAGATATTTTTAAAAGATGAACTAAATATGAAATAATATTTGATTCCTGAATCAATAAGGAGCCACTGGAGCTTATTGAGTAGAGGAGTAACATTGTCATACCTAAACATTAGGAAAATCACTTGACAGCTATGTAAGAATATGGATTAGTAAGGAGAGAGATTTGAAGCAGGAAGAACAATTAGGAAGCCATTGCAGTAGGTCCAGGTGAGAAGTGTGGAGGGCCTGCAGTAAGATGGAGGTTGTGTGAGTAGAGAAGGGAATGGATACAAGAGATGCTACAGCAGTAGAAATGACTGATTGGATATGTGGGGTAAGGGAACGTGAGAAGGCAAAGGTGAGCCAGAGATTGTGAGCCTGGGTGAATGGAAGGATGGTAGGAGGCTGAACAGAAACAAAGAGGATTAGAAAAGGAATGGGTTTAGGGAGGGAAAGACCATGAGGAGATCTGTATCTGTCCAGGCCTTTTCATCCTGTGTGACTCACTCTATCTCACCCAAAATAAAAAGGAGGGAAACTGGACTCTTTCTTACAGGTCACTTCTCTGGAAAACAGAGCCCACCCTCCAAGGGCCTTGGACATAAGGCGATCTTGGAGCCAAGAAGTGGGTATGTTGGGAAGGGCAGAATTTTCACAATGGCACCTGCATGGCCAATGTTGTGGACTTGGGGTATATACATCAGGTTATAACTACAAGACCCAGTCCAGAAGGAAGAAGTCTTATAGCTTGCACAGTGAAGAGGAGGAGACAGAGTTGGAGGGGGATCTGGAAAGAATGTGAGCAGTGAGGTGACTCAGTGAATAGAGCACTGGGCCTGAGTTAAGGAGACCTGAGTTCAAATCCAGCCTCAGACACTTCCTAGTTGTGTGACTCTGACCAAATCATTTAACCCTATTTGCCTCAGTTTCCTAATCTGTTAAATGAGCTGGAGAAGGAAATGGCAAACCACTCTGGTATCTTTGCCAAGAAAACCCCAAATGGAGTCACGAAGAGTGGGACACGACTGAAATGACTGAACAACAACTGGAAAGAAAGGGTAGTTATGGTTGTGCTGGAGACAAGCCTCATGATTGGTTACCGAGCAAAGAGTACAAGACTCATCTTCCAGTCCTCTGACTAGGTGATCACGTGCCTTTGGCCCCACTGTGGAGACCATTGGGTTAGAGGAGTAGAGTCTGTGAGTGCGGGAAGAATTAGGGAAGGGAGAAGGCAGAGCTTGGGCTAGGCCTTGGAGAATGGGTGAAGTTTGGTAATGGGGAGAGAGAAAGGCATTACAGAGGAAGGGGACAGCATCAGTGTTTACACCAATTTTCTGGGGGAAATAGACTTTGGTAAGAGTTCACGTCTAATTTGAAGGACAGAATCACTGGCAATCCAAACACTGAACAGAGCCCCCAGCTCTAGCAAACACCTGCATCTTGTCTCTGAGTCTCTCAGGGCTGGATTGACTGACTTCTGTCCATGTACTAAGCCAGGTGAGTCTTGCATGCCTAGTGTGAGCTGATTAGATTACAAGGCTTTGCTGATACAGCTGCAGGAAAGTGCCTGAATTCCCATTCATTGAGAAGCCTCCCACTGTTTGAAAAGATAATTATCTCCATGCTGCTCTGACAGGTTCCCATCTGTTTAAGGCTGAACACTGTTTTTAAAAGACCCAGAAAAGGAGACTCACTAGTGACGCTTTGATGGGCTCACTCAGTCACAGAGGGAACAAGTGTAGATAAAAACGACATAAAGAGGTGGGGGGGGGAGAGGAGAGAGACAGAGGCAGAGAGAGATGTGGGAGAGTGGGGGACAGAAGGAAGAAGATGAGGAGGAGGAAGGAGAGGGAGGAGAAAAGGGGAAATAAATAAGGGGAGAGGAAAAGATGGGGAGACAGAGACAGAGAGAGAAGAAGAAGAAGAAGAAGAAGAAGAACAAGAAGAAGAAGAAGAAGAAGAAGAAGAAGAAGAAGAAGAAGAAGAAGAAGAAGAAGAAGAAGAAGAAGAAGAAAGGAAAGGGAAAGAGAAAGGGAGAGAACAGGGAGGGGGGAAGGGGAGGAAAAAGAGGGAAAATGGACAGAGAGAGAAGGATAGAGGAAGAGAGAGAAGGGGAAGGAAAAAGGGAAAGGAGAGGGGGAAAGGGGAACAGAAATGGAAGGGGAAAAGAAAAGAAGGTAGAAAGAGGAAGAAGAATGTGAGATGTTGATAAATTTCTTGTGATTTCACTCTTCTCCATTACAACACATATTTCTCTGTAAAGTTGGTTGGGGTTACTTGCCAGCTGGAGACTGAAAACACTCCCAGGTATGGTACCCATTGTTCTGAAACATGCTATGAAATGCTATTTGTCTGTAAAAGGAGAGCTGAAATTACTATATGCAGGATGGTGAGAGAAGATAATTAAGAAACGCACGCACACCTCCTTTATAGTTTGCATCAATTGCCCAGCTCTGTGTCTTTCCCTTTCTGTAATAGCCCACAATGCAATGACAATAGAACCTAGACGTGTCCACTGACAGCAGTCAAAAAGTGGCCCTTTTTAATTTTCTGCTTCCATTCTTCTGTCTACCCCCATCCATTTTGCTGGGTTTTTTAAACCAAAGTGAAATGTCCTGCAAAAATCCAAATAAATGCTTATAGAAAGAAAGAAAGGAAGGAAGGAAGGAAGGAAGAAGAAAGGAAGGAAGGAAGGAAGGAAGGAAGGAAGGAAGGAAGGAAGGAAGGAAGGAAGGAAGGAAGGAAGGAAGGAAGGAAGAAGAAAGAAAGAAAGGAAAGGAAGGAAGGAAGGAAGAAGAAAGAAAGAAAGAAAGAAGAAGGAAGGAAGAAAGAAAGAAAGAAAGAAAGAAAGAAAGAAAGAGACCTGTCCCAGCACTCTGAATTCTTTTTTGCATTTATTCTAACTTTGCATTACATGACAGAAGATCATAAAATCAAGATTTAGAGCTGCAAAGGAATTGAGAGGCCAGTATTTGTAACCTCTACTGAGAGACCATGGGCTCATCTAGCACAGGATGCTGTGAAAAGAACACTAGATTTGAAGTCAGAAGATCTGAGTTCCTATGATATCTTTGCTGTTTATTAGCTGTGTAACCTTGGGCCAGTCATGGGGCTTGTCTCCAATATGACCATTGTTGTTGAATTGTTTTCAGTCATGTCCAACTCTTCATGACCCCATTTGGGGTTTTCTTGGCAAAGATACTAGCGAGGTTCGCCCTTTCCTTCTCCAGCTAGTTTTACAAATAAGGAAACTGAGGCAAACAAGGTTAAGTGACTTGCCCAGTATCACACAGTTATTAAGTGTCTGAAGCCATATTTGAACTCAGGAAGATGAGTCTTCCTGACTCCAGGCACTGGCACCACCTAACTGCCCTAATATGACCATAATTACCCTTATTCTCCAATACTCCCCCATTCCATCCCCTTCCTCCACTATGGGGGCACCCACAGTAGCACCTGCACTGATGCCCTTGGGGCACACTCATTCCCTGTCCCCCAGGGACTGAGTAACAACGAAAGCATCTGGGAAGACTTCATGGAGGGGTTGGCCCTAAATTCATGCTGCGTCTTGATGGAAAGGAAAACTTTTAACAGTCAGAAGCGAGAGGAAATTTATTCCAGGTAAGGAGGACAATATAAGCCAGAGTACAGAGGCAGAAGGCAGCAGTGCAAAATCAGAATACAAAGTAGCTCAATTTGGCTAGAAAACAGGACTTACAAAGGGACATAGAGACAGCTGGTATGGTGAAGAGAGTCCTGGACTTGACATCAGGAAGACTTGTGTCCAAATCCCAGCTCGGCTTAGAGGTGTGACCCCTGGGTAAGTCACTTCATATCTCTGGGCCTCAGTTTCCTGACTGTAAAATGAGGGGGCTGGATTGGATGGCCTCTAAGGTCCTTTCTTACTCTCAGTGACAGGAGTTACTCTAGGAGTAGAATAAGGTAAAATGGGAGAGTCAAGTTGGAATTGGATTATGGAGGCTTTTGAATACTCCAGGTCAGGGGCTTGTACTCAGCCCAGCAGGCAGTAAGTAACTGCTGAAGGCCAATTCCTGAGAATTAGATCAGCCTGCTCTGAGGAATGATCCACCCTTCCAGGCTACCCATGCTAACAGCTACCAACTCACGTGGGAAAGCCAGGGAAAATGGCCTTGTGCTAATCATATGGATAGTCTCATCAGGGCCAGAACACCACACCCTGTTTTCATTCGCTGCCATGGAAGCCTACAGCTTAGTTTCTACAGTTCAGATTTCCAATCTACTAAAAAGCCCATTCTGTGCTAAGGGCATGAGGAGGCAGGACTGTTTTCCAGGGTGTATCACTCATTAAAATCAGCATAAGCTCTGAAGGCCTTTCCCAACAGGAAAGACTTTAAATCCTGGCTCAGTGTTTAAAGCTTGGCTAATTTGGAGAGGCCTGTGACCAGACTGGCCATAGCAGGGTAAATTTTCAGCTGCTGCAGCTCCCAAGAAAAAAGCCACTGGAGGGCTGTGGTGTCAATGGAAGAGGCCTCTACACCAAATAAATCACAAAGCTTTGAAATATTGACCTATAAGGGGTAGCTAGATGGTGTAGTGGATAGATCACCTGCCCTGGGGTCAGGAGGACCTGAGTTCAAATCTGACCTCAGTCACTTACTAGCTGTGTGACCCTGGGTAAGTCACTTAACCCCAATTATCAAGAAAGAAAGAACTCTTAACTGCTTCCATACTGCGGAAGACTATGGAATACCACTGTAGTGTGGGCCCTTGTTTCCTCTCTCCTGGACTATTACAGTAGATTTCTGGTTGGTCTTTCTTCTTCAAGTCTCTCCCCACTCCAATCCATCCCTCAGACAGCTACTAAAGTGATTTTCCTACACAAAAGACCAGACCATGTCATCTCTACTCAGCAAACTCCAGTGGCTCCCTATTACCTCCAGGATGAAATATAAAATACTTTCTTTGACAGTTAAAGCCCTTTATAGCCAGGAGCCTTCTAATCTCTTTTCACTTTAGTCTTTTCCATATACTCTGTAATCCAGAGTCACTTGCCTTCCTGCCATTCTTCAAACACCAAAGTCCATCTCCTGTCTTTTCACTGACTGTCTTTCTCCCCTCACCCCACCCTGCACCATGGCTAGAATGCTCCTCCTCCTTATATGTGGCTCCTGGTTCCTTTGACTTCCTTCAAAGACCCAGCTCAAATCCCACCTTCTGCAAGAAGCCTTTCCCTAGTCCCCCCAGCTTTCACAAATACACACATACACACACACAGACACACACACACACACACACACACACACACACACACTCTGCTAGTGCCTTCTCTCTGAAATTAACCTTCCAATAAACACTGTATCTATGTATGTAGTTAGTTGCATATTATCTTCCTATTTAACAACTTTTGGGCAGAGACTGCATTTTTGCCTATATTTGTTTCCCTGGTGCTTACTACAGTGCCTGACATAAGAAAGCAAATAATAAATGCTTTGTTAATTGATTGATACTGAAGTGTACCATGGTCCAAAGCTTCAGGTTTAATCTTGTAGGTTGACCCTCTAATCTTATTTCTTTGCCTGTACCCAGAGTTTCCTCTGGGAGCCTCAAAATAGTGAGTAAAAGGATCCCTAATTTCTCTGTAAACTTTCAAAATAACAACAGACATCAGCTACAGGCCAGCCTTTATTTTACTGCAGAAATGCAAAGTAATATAAAGGACCCAAAGTAGCCCATAAACAATTAATATAATTCTCCTCCTCTTTTGGTTGAATTTTTTTGTCTGTTTGTTTGTTTGGGTGTTTTAGGCAATTGGGGTTAAGTGACTTGCCCAGGGTCACACAGCTAGTAAGTGTCAAGTGTTTGGTCTGAGGCCAGATTTGAACTCCGGTCCTCCTGACTTCAGGGCCAGTGCTCTATCCATTGTACTTGGTTGAGTTTTATCTTTTACCCCGGGGATCCGAATAGGCCTCCAGCCTTATAACATTACCTTAAGTGTTTGGACTCCCTATGGAAGAAAGATGTACTTGGGGGCAGCTAAGTGGCACAGTGGATAGAGCTGTAGCCTTGGAATCAGAAGGATCTGAGTTCAAATCCAGCCTCAGACACTTGAAACTTACTGGCTGTGTGACCCTGGGCAAGTCACTTAAGCCTGATTGCCTCACTAAAAAGGAAAGAAAAAAAAATATATACTTGGAGTTGCTGGAGACACGACACCCTTGACATGCAAGTGAGTCCCATCTCCATGCTAGGGACATCTACAGAAAAACTGAAGTATCAACCAAACCACTGAAATCCTACTCTGATGCCTCATTGTAGTGGGAAGGCAACCCTGGGTTCTCAAAGACTATGTCCTCTGAACCACAAGCTCTGGGGAGATCCTACCTAGCTGGAAAAGCTTTGAATAGAGGCCCATCACTAGACTGTGAGTCTCTGTTCTCCAAGGACCAGCCTGCCTAAGTGCAAAGGGGCTTCACCCTAGGAGGTCAGTGGCTGAGTGACGGATGACTCATGTAGCCCATCTGCTAAGGATTGGAGAGTTAGCAATATGGGTGAAGGGTAAATCAACACTGTTGGAATCCCAGATCCTTGAAATATCAATCAACCCCAAAATATTCGCTGAAGGCCTATGTTGTGCAAGGCACTATGGTAGATGCTTTTTAAAAAGTCAAAGAAGTATAAGGCCTAGTGTTTGCCCTGCATGAGCTTTGAGTCTGGCTGGGGAAATCTGACCTCTCTATATTTAAAAAAAAAAAAGTTCCAAGGCAGCCTGTAACAAATGCCAAATGAGTGGTACTGACAATACATGCTATTGTTCAGTGTAGGGAGAGATGAGTTCCAGCTGGAGTAGTCAGGGAAACTTTCACAGAAGAGACAAATTTAAGCTGATTCTAGAAAGATAGGCAGAATTTTAACAGGCAAAGAGGAGAGAAGGCAGTACAGGTCTGGGGAATAGCATATCTACTGTGTGTTTTGTTTCTTGGTGCTCCCTAACGTCAACTATTATGTGCAAAGAAAATCAGGGTGTTGAATGAAATTCAACATGGAGAAAATAAGATGTTCCAAATGTGTTTATATTATTTCAATAGTAGGTATGCTAAACAATCATAATAGTGATATTACAATATAATTATAATTATACAATAATTATAATAATCATGATACATTTACATAGTCTTCAAGGTTTGCAACATGCTTTACAAATATTATCTCATTTGCTCTTCACAACAACTCTGGGAGGTAAGTGCTATTATTGTCCCCATTTTACAGATGAGGAAACTGAGGCAGTCAGAAGCATTGAAGGCTAGATTTGAACTCGAGTCTTCCTGACTCCAGGTCCAGCTCTCTATCCACTGTGCCACCTAGCTACCCAAAAGAGTGTTAAGGAGCGGAGCCAACTAAGAATTGGAAATTGAGGGGATGCCCATCAATTGGGGACTAGCTAAACAAGCTGTCGTATATGATTATGATGGAATATTATTGTGTTATAAGAAATGACAAGAAGGATGATTTCAGAAAAACCTGGAAAGACTTACATGAATTGATGCAAAGTGAAGTAAGCCAAAGCAGGAGAACATTGTACACAGTAACAGCAATATTGTTCAATGAAGAATTGTGAATGACTTAGCTCTTCTCAGCAATGCAATAATCTAAGACAATCCCAAATGACTCATGATGAAGCACACTGCCCATCCTGAGAGAAAGAACTGATACTATCTGAATAGAGACTGAAGCATACTGTTTTCTCTTTTTCCTTTCTTTCTTTCTTTCCTTCCTTCTTTCTTTTTTATTCATTTCCTTATACAAAATTATTAATATGAAAATGTTTTACATGATAACATGAATAAACTACATTAGATTGTTTACTGTCTCAGGCAGGGAGGAGAGGAGGAAGTGAGTGATAGAATTTGGAACTCAAAACTTTTTTTTAAATGTTTTAAAAAGTGTTTTAACATGTAATTGAGGGGGAGAGGAATTATAAAATGGAAAGAGGAAAGAGTAGAGCCAGTGACTAATAGTCCAACATGATCAGAGTATTCTCAAATATATTCCCTTGAGAATCATAAAGCTGCTCTATTTGCCAGAAATGCTAAGGATGAAAATAAGCAACAAGATTTTTAGAAAGATTTCAGAACCGTATTTGAAAACATCGGGGAAGACAAGGCAAGAAAACACTCTCAAAAGCCACATAGCCACTGGGAAACTTCAGCTATCTATAAAAGCTCTCTCTCAAGCTAACTTTACACAATCTGAGATAGCAAAGACTAGTGTCCTCTGTGTACCACATGCTAAGGTTCTGAGGTAAATTAATTTATAGAAAATGCCAGGTCACAGGAAAGGGGTAGGTATTCCCAAGCTATTTTTTAAATGTTTTATTTATGCTTTTTAAAAAAAATCTTGCCATCACTTCCTAATCTCTAACCTCCCTTCCCCACCTCCACCATAGATTCCTCCCTCATAACAAAATACAGGTAAGCTAACAGACCTACAGATTGTCCATGTGTAACAAAATATGTTCCATTGGTACCTGTAGTCAGCCACCTCTCTGTGAAGAGGCAGGTGGCTTTGTTCTCTGCAATCAAGACTGACTGCTCACTGCATTGATCAGACCTGAGACACCTCCAAAGACATTTCAGATTTCTGAAAATGGTTCCAGTTATAAAAGTTGTTTTTACAGTACAGCTGAGAAGGCACATCCACTTAAACTATAGGAATCTCTTGGTTTGTAAGAGACCTCTAGTGGTTTCTCTAAGTTTTTTGTTTTTGCTTTTTGGATTGGTTTGTTTTTTTCTGTACAAGTTCCATTGTCCTTTGACAGGGGAATAAATTTAAATTCTAGGGTCCCAAGTGAGAACTTTAGCAAAAACTCCCTAATCCTTTGTCACTTGCAAGATAAACATATCTCCAGTAGAAAGTTCCTTGCTTCATGCAGGGGCCATTCAGGTGGTAATACTACCTGTGTTCATTAAGTAGTGCCAAAGGATACTCTATTTAGTCTTTTTCTTGAGTAACACCACTAAAGGAGGTTGCACAACTTCCTGTGGCACTGTGTTCTCTTTCCCAGTCTTGACAGTTTGGAATTTGTTTCCCCTCTACTATTTAACTTAATTTGTTCAGAATGTAGTTGAGACTGAATACTAGTCCCATTCAAATTAGAAACCATTTATTATACCGCAGGTCATAATTAGCTATTCTGGTGTCTGGGACAGGCACTGAAAAATGTACCTTGGAAAGCAGCAAACAAGGCACACTCAGATCAACTTTGAAAAATAAATTCAGGGCAGCTAGGTGGCGCGGTGGATAGAGCACCGGCCCTGGAGTCAGGAGGACCTGAGGTCAAATCTGGCCTCAGACCAAACACTTGACACTTACTAGATGTGTGACCCCAGGCAAGTCACTTAACCCCGATTGCCTCACCGAAAATAAATAACTAAATAAATTCAGAAAGGAAATTCTGCTTTTCACTGTTGCCTGCCCCAGTGCCCTATGTCTAGCCCTGCCTTCACATCACTCATGACTTCCACTAGCTGCTGTTGTGGGTTGGCAGGTCAAAGAACCTAGTGGAGCCTGGAGATGAGACTGAAAATTCCATCTAGACCCTCCACCTGAAGACCCTGGTAAAGTCCCCTGAGGCCTGCCCTAAGCCCACTGCCTCTGGAGATAAGCTTCACGTTGACTACATGTGCAGCCTTGGAGATAGATAAGTAGTTGACACCTCTCTGGATTATCAGAGACCCCTTGGTTAGAAAGCATGGACAAAAGCAGGTCATCTCAGTCCTAGAGCAGAGCCTGCTGGAAACGTGTGGGGGAGAGAAGCAAAGAACAATCAATCTTCCTCACTTAGCCTAAGGAAAACACAGATTCTGTCTCTCCCTCTACCCTCAGCCCATCCCTTCTATCCCAGGGGATGCAACACTGCAGTTTGAGGTAGAGTTCATTGTGTTGATACAACTCAGCTACTGGCAAAAGCTGGTGAAAATTGTCTTGTGGGCATGGGTGTGGTAGTAGCCCTGCTGGGTCTGCTGGGTTACTTACAGTGCAGCAAGGTCAGAACCCCTTCTTTCTAATAAGAAGCTCAGAGAAAAAAAGAAAAAGGGGGAAAAAAAGAAAGAAAAAGGAAAGAAGGAAGAAAAGAAAGAAAGAACAAAGAAAGAAAAAGAAAACTTCTTTCCTTAAAGAAAAAAAAATCAAATGCAATTGAACAAGGAATTGATGGAGAGGAGGGACTAGGGAGACCTCAGACTCCAGGACACAGGAGCCTGTGGGCCAAGACCTGGAACACCATGAAACCTCTGGTGGGATGGCCACTGCTAGATCTAAGCCAAAGAATAATGTATCTGTGATGCTATCACCTGGGATGCAAGTGCATGGAATTGGGAGGATTAGGCTAGGTTGGAGAGTAGATTACGTGGATTATGTTGCGTGTGTATGTAAGGAGCTGGAAACAAGGAGAGAGTGCCGTCTAATACATCCTATTCTAACTAATTGCCCTTCCTAGATGCTAAATTTCAGTGCATCTAGCCTAAGAAGTAGAAAAAGTAGAGCATTAACTTTTTCAGAACATATCAACAGCATGTTTGAAACAGGCTCCCGTGACTCAAAGGCCCATTCATTTAGAGTTAAGTAATCTGTCCCAAAGCCGTAACTTCTGAAAACATTTGGTCCTAGTGAAAGCAGTATTCAAAAATAGTTGCTTAATATCTTTTCTGTTTATTTATCAAAATCCAATGTGTCAGCCAAGATCTGTCTAGCATTGGCCTGTGGGTAGATAGATATATAATTTTTTGTTTGTTTTTAACTTTTTGGCATGGAGTCCATTCATTCAGGCCCAGCTGGTCACTGCTATGCTTTTGTAGCTGCTAAAATATTCATACATCCCCCAAAAATTTTTCAAAAGAATTTGCCAAATTCTTACCCACTCACCAAAGCTAGTAAAGCTCATTTGCTAAAAAAAATTCTAGCCTGTCACTCCCAGACTACTGAAAAGACTGAAAGACTCTATACCTTTCCTCTTAGCATAATTAGCTAAATAAGAAAGAATTCGTTCTCATGTTCCAGGAGTGCAGATGAGTCCCAAATGAAATTTGGAAAACACAATTCCCAGGGCCTACCACCAGCCCTTGCACTTAATAACACTTATGGCCCCAACTGTGAGAGAGCTAAATAATGCAGGTATAAAGCATTTTGCAGCCCTCAAGTGTCGTATAAATGGCAGCTCTTATTATTATTATTGCTATATAAATGTTTTATATTGCTATTAGCACTAATGTTTTTGGAGACATTGATTACTATTACATATTAAGGGTATCACCAGTCTTTGCTTGATTTTTTTTTTTCAAACTTCACTACTTACCCTCACTGTCAGGAAAGCTCATCTGCAACTATTTGCTTTGAAGGGAACTAAATGACTTGCTTTAGCATGGACTAAGTTAGCATAGCTTAACTGAGGTACTTTGATTTTCTTTTTTGGTAATTCTGGCCTGTTTTTCCCATCACAGAGTGAACCAGAGCAGCTCAGAAGAAACCTCTTCTAAAAACTCCACACATTGGGGCAGCTAGGTGGCACAATGGATAGAGCACCGACCCTGAAGTCAGGAGGACCTGAGTTCAAATCTGGCCTCAGACATGTAACACTTACTAGCTGTGTGACCCTGGGCAAGTCACTTAACCCCAATTGCCTCACCAAAAAAACAAAAACAAAAAAACTCCACACGCACATCTTTGGGCTCCTCTTGGGGGAGGGAAGCTTGGTTTTGCTTTTCCTTGTCTTTTTCTTTTGAAGAAAAGAGGGTTATTGTTAGTTTTACTTCTACTTTCTTAAAGTTAATTATTTTATGTTGACTTTCCAAATTTATTATGGTCTCATTACTATTCAATTTGTGGAAATATTCTTTACTGGAAATCATCTCATACTTCATTTTACAAACTGTCTTCATCCATGTCAAGTCTCAACATTTTTTGAGTACACTGTTCAAGGTGTCACGTAAGGGGTGGTAGAGATGGGACACAGATGAAAGTCAGGAGGCAGACCTTGAGCAAATCATCCAGCTTCTCTGTACCTAGGTTTTTTCATCTACAAAATGCAGATAATACATTTCACATATTTATAAGTGAAAAGGACCTCAAATCTCAACAAATCCTTCATTTTGCAAATGAGGAAATTGAAGACTACAGAGATTAAACAACTTGTCTAAGGTCCTTGCCCTTCCTAACTCACAAGATTATTGTGTAAGTAAAAGGACATAATTTATATAAAGCATTACTTTACAAACAGAAAAAAATTTACTTGTATGAGAGGATGCCCATCAATTGGGGAATGGCTGAACAAGTTGTGGTATATGAATGTAATAGAATACTATTGTGCTATAAGAAATGATGAGCAAGTGGACTTCAGAAAAACCTGGAAAGACTTATATGTACTGATGTTGAATGAAGTGAGCAGAACCAGGAGAGCATTGCACACAGTAATAGCCACATTGTGTGATGACTAATTTTGATAGATTTAGCTCTTTTCAGCAATGCAAGGATCTAAGACATCTCCAAAAGTCTCATGTTGGAAAATGCTATCCACATCCAGAGAAAGAACTATGGAGTTTGAATGCAGATCGAGGCATACTATTTGCTCTTTTTTTCTTCTATTTTGTTTTGTTTCTTCTTTCTTGTGGTTCCTCCTATTGGTTCTAATTATTCTTTACAACATGACTAATGTGAAAATATGTTTAATAGGAATGAATATGTAGAGCCTATATCAGATTGCATGTCATCTTGGGGAGGGGGGTGGAGAGAGAGGGGGAAAAAATGAAAACTCAAAACCTTGTGGAAGTGAATGTTGAAAACTAAAAATTAATTAATTCATTAATTTCTTCAAAATTGAAATTCAATAGAAATAATGTAAAATCTCACAAAAATATTTATAAACTGTAAAGAACTACATAAATGACATATATTCATATTATCATTATCATTATTAGATACATAAGTTCCTGACCTCAGGGAGCTTACAAAATTGTAAAGTAAGTGTGATATTTTAAAGTGTTCAAGAGATATAATTTCTGGGCAATTTAATCTTTGTATTAATAATGCCAGCACTTTAATAAAAGGATGATCATTTGGCCATCTCTCTCTTAGACCAAAGACTGTCATGGCTGGCAGCTCACAGTTTTTACACCCTTTGAAGAATATAGAATGGCAATCAACTCTTATTGGTTAACAATAAATGGGAGGATGAATGTTACAATGAAGGGCTGGACCTAACCTTTGCTTATATCTTCTACTTCTAAGTTAGCCCCAGCTTTGGGCAATCTATTCAAAGAATTTATGCCCACCCAAACCTGAGTGGAACAGAATGGTTGCCCTATCTGGGTGGGGTCTGGATAGAGAAGGTTAGCTCAAACTTTAGAGACTGAGGTCTTGATAAAAGAAAAGGGGACATCTGAATCTCTCCAAATCATTGGTTATTAATAATCATTTCTCTCATAAGTAAGACTATACATATACCTACAATACAAATTAGAAGATGGGAAGTTCTTAGGTTAGAAACAAAACTCTGAGACTGTCTTCAAGGATGTTTGGAGCACAATGCATCCATTTATCTTGGAAAGATGTCCTAGGAATCCAAGTAGCCAGAAAACAGTTGTCCCATTTATACCCTGCCTTTGTGGAGCCTGAGGAACTATAGGAGTACTTGTTTCCCTCTAGCAATTCAGATTTTAATAGGTTTCTTTTGTCCTAACCTATGATTTCTTTGGTTTAGGGAATTCCCTTCACAAATGCAAATCACCAATTCATCTGTAACTTTTAGTCATAAAGAAGTTCCCTGGAGTACTTGGAGGTTTAGTGACTTGCCTAGAGTCACCTAGTCAGTGTAAGTCAGAGGTAGAATTAGACCTTAGGTCTTCAGCCTTCTTTCTGTAGCACAAGACTGGCTTTAAAAAATTATTCAGTCAAATTTTGTTAACATTTTATGTGAAATCTTACTACTACATATCTGATCAAGCTAGATTGCAATCAGTGTAGCAATTCAATTCAACAAGAATTTATTAAGTGCTTTCTGTGTACAGACATTGTGCCAGGCACTGGGGGAGAATTGGGTATTCCTGACTCCAGCTCAAGCCCTCTATTCATTATGTCATACTATCTTTCTTAAAAAAAAAAAAGTACTCAGTGAGCTTTATCTTATTACTCTACGGCACAAGATTCTCCTACAGCTACCTTTTGCCAACCAAATGATGATTAAGTAGACATGTGGAAGATCATTACCTCATGAAGGAAGTAGCATTTGAACTGGATTTTACAGGGTGGTAGGATTTCATCAGAAAGAAGAAATAGAAAAGGAATTAGAGATATAAAGAATAACATGAACAAAGGAAGGGAAGAAGAGAAAATACTATAAGCCCCATAAGCCTATTACCAGTCTAGGTCAACCAGAATGTAGAGTATGTGGAGGGGAGTAATATTAGATATAAAGATTTAATTAGAAAGGACCCAGACTACAGAGATACTTGATTTCCAAGCCAGGGAATTTGAATTTTATTCTGTAGGCTAATTGTCTCCAATGTGGGAGCTCTGGCATAACTCCAAAGATGTGATCAATTATTTCTCAATTCAGGAAGGAAAGCTAGAAATATGAATAAACAAAAGAAATCAATGAAAAATTAATTTTATAGATCCACAGATATCCAAGATACAAGCATAGAGGAAAAGACCATAACTCTATAGTCACTATGGGCAGAGTCTCAGAAACAGATATGATTTATTAGTACTCCTGGAAGAGACAAAACAAAAGATTGAAAAGGATGTTATATGAGGAAGAGGATGATTTCAGAGAAACCTGGGGAGACTTCTATGATCTGATGCAAAATAAAATGAGTAGAATCTGGAGAACAATTTATATAATGATAATAATAATAATATTGTAAAGACAAACAACTTTGAACTACTCGTAATGAAACATGCTACTTACCTGCAGATAGAGAGACGATGTACTCAGAGTGCAGATTGTGGCTTCTTACCTCCTACTCGGGGTCAATGAAAGAATTTGTTTTGCTTGGATATATATGTTTGTAACAGGTTTTGTTTTTCTTGTTTTCTCGGGGTAAGGAAATGGAAGGGAGGAAATGCAAACCAAAAAACAAACAAACAAAAAACACCACCAAAATTTGATTTTAAAAATATATATATAAATGAAATAAGTTACAAAGGAAAAAAATGAAAGGCAAATAAATAGCTTAGTACAAGAGATGCAAAACCTTATCCAAGTAATGGTTGGTCAGTCAGTCAGTAAACATGTATGAAGCACCTACTATGTGACAGGCATTGTGCTGAGTGCTGAGGATAAAAAGAAAGTAAAAAACATGATCCTCCCAGAGCCTTCACAAATGTCCACAGTTAATGTGCCTGCCCTGAATGAAGATTTAGCAAAGGAGATTGAGAAGGGCCGGTCAGACAGAGGAAGAATCATGATGAAAACCTAGAGAGGAGAAAGTTTCCAGGAAAAGAGAATGATTCAAAAACTTCAGAGAGATCAAAATGGATGAGATCTGAGAAGAGACCAGTAGAGTTGGCAATTAAGAGACCATTATTGACTTTGAAGAGGGTAATTTGAGTTGAATAATGAGGTCAAAAATTAGATTGTGAAGGTTTTCGAAACCAGTAAGAGGAGAAAGAGTAGAGTTACCTGGTATGGCCAGCTTTTCTCAAGGAGCTTAGCTGAAAGGGAAAAAAATTGATATAGTCACAGAATGTAGTAACACATAAAGAGTTTTTAATGTGTAAACAAGTCTACTCCCAGCCATCCCTTTAATGAAGTGCGTAATCCTTTGATTGGGTCAAAAGAAAGAATAGTTCCGTTAGTTGAAAAAATAAGCCAACTATGCTTTTGGGGGCTGTAAACAGCTGAATGAATTTCAACAGTTGTAGTTTGAATTAGATTCAGTTATGAAAAGGGACCCATGCATCTATACCACAGGGCAGTGAACTGGGGAGAGAGAGTTTTCTCTCTTCCTTTCCCTCCCCACTCCTACCGTTGATCACGTCATTAGAGCTACTGGACCAGTAGAAGATTTTGCATCCAGTGGAGTGTAGAAACACACACTCCAGACAGACATAGATATGGAAAGCCAATCACCTAGGTGAGAAAGCAGCTTCAAAGAGCTAATCTTGATAATCAAGAATCAGTTATAGAGAAAACCAGATCCTAGGAGCCCAGCTGGGCGATAAACCCAACAGAGATGCCACACACAAGGGTAGCTGCAGGAGGACTCTATGAGGAGAAAAAGAACTTCTAGGCCCTGAAATTTCATTCTAGTAAGTTGATTTTGCCATACTTGAATCATATGTGTGGAACTCACCACTATTCTACTCTAATTTTGAGCCTACTAGTTCCATGGATACTGTGTATGTTTGTCAGAAAATGTGCTCCAGATTTATGGAGAGTGATTTTGTATCCACTGTTATTATTATACCATTTTTTTTTAAATAAAGTTATGGGGCAGCTAGGTGGCACAGTAGATAGAGCACCAGCCCTGGAGTAAAGAAGACCTGAGTTTCAAATCCAGCCTCAGACACTTGTTACTTACTAGTTATGTGACTCTGGACAAATCAATTAACCTCACCACCAAAACAAAAATAAAGTTATTATTATGATACCGTTTTAGTAAATGCCTTTGCCAACAGCTATTGGCTCTACTAACCAGGAAGCACACTAGTTGGGGCTCATGAGCTATAGTGTTAGAAGTACAGCCTCATAGAATTATCACTACAACCGAAGAGTAATCAATCACCTCCTGGAGATCCAACCTGAAAATGTGAGTGCAAGTTGGAGGGAAGCGCTCAGAAAAAGTGCTATACATTTTTATTTAATCTTTTTCTTAATTTCTATTTTTTTAGTTTTATAATCTATATAAAACATTTGGTATAGAATATTGCATGTACATAATTCATAAATAAATATACATATAATGGTACATTTGCTTAAAAATTTTTATTGATGGAGTTTGATCAAAAAAGTTTGGAGGACATTGAGGTAGGCAATGGAGAACCATTGAAGGGTTTTGAGTTAGAGGAGTGACATGATAATGAAAAATGATAGCTTATATTTATGTAGCTTTTTACTGTTTACAAAGCACTTTCCAAAGCCTGTGAGACTATTAGTGAAAATGTGCAAGTGTTATAACCCCTGCTTTTAAGTATGAGGACAGGAAGGAACAGAGACCTAAGTGACTTATCCCAGTCACAAGGCTAGTTAGTGGCATGGCTAGGTTTTGAAGCCAGATCAGCTAGGTGTTCATTCCTCTACACAGAACATATGAAATCTGCAGATTTTCAATATATGTTACCATCTGATTTGCCGCTATACCCTAAAGACCATGGGACCTTTCCACCCAGCTTTCATCTGACACCTCCTTATCTCCTTAATCTTATTCATATATTTTATCTCCCCCATTAGAATATGAGCTCCTGAGAGAAAGGACCATCTCTGCTTTTCTGTTTGTATACTCAGTGCTCTGCACACAGTAAACACTTAATAAATGTTTTGTTCATTCATTCATTCATTCATTCATTCATTCATTCATTTTTCTGAGGAAAAAAAAGAATTGCTTGTTCTACATAGCCACAGAGGAAAGAACTGGGACCAACAGGCAGAAGTCATAGGAAGGCAAATTCAGCTAAAAAAAAAAGGAAAAGCTTAATTTAACAATTAAAGCTGCCCCAGCGCGAAATGAACTACCTTGTAAAGCACCTTCCCGTCACTGAAAGGGTTTAAGTAGAGGTTCAGTGCATGTTACAGGAAAATCAGAGAGGAGATTCCTAAATGGAGGAGGAAGATGGACCAGATGACCTCACAAATGTTGCTTCTAAAATTACATAGTGCAATGTTTTACACAGTCTAACGTCATAAAGTTGCTAATTTGTCATACCATGAATATTATATTATATGCTTATAGTCATTATAATGTGACCAATAAATGTTAGAGAAAATTAAAATAAATAAGATATTAGTTATAGAATATACTCAAAATGTTTGAGGCCATGCACAAGACAGGAGTCACTAATTTTTTCAGATAAATTATTAATGCTTCCTTTGAAAACTTTCTGTCACGTCATGACTTTCTTTGGGTTCCCAAATCTTTTAATATGAGAATGTTTTGGATGCTAAATTCTTATTTTGTCAGAGTTCAGAGTTGTGGAAAATCTCAATAATTATTTAATCAAATTTATTAATATTTAATATTAAATTTCATGTATTACATACCTGATTGAGCTAGCTTACAGGGTATGCAGGTAATTTTGTAATACATTTGCATTTTGTCAAGAATTCATAATAACAAGATGTTGACTGCAATTTGAGAAAACCATGTTAAAGCTGCTGTAGCCTCCTGCTGCCACCTGTTGGACAATGTTCAAAGTGGAAAAAAAATCAAATGGTCTCTTACAGTAACTGTAAAAGGAAAATCACTTAGCAGTGTGACATATTACTTAACTAAAATTTTCAGCCAACAAATGGGAATTACTGTGTAGTGTTCGGTTTTTAATCAATATGTAAGATATAGGGAACTGACACAAACCTATTACTTAGAAGTCACAGCAACGCAAAAGCAAGGATAGCTTAGCACAGTCCCTGGCACATAGTAAGCACTTAATAAATGTTTGTTGATTTGTTGACTCAGAACCGATCCCCACTACATAAGAAGATATTTAGTTATGGAACATACTCAAAATATTTGAGGCCATGAACGAGACGAGTTACTAGTTTTTTCAAATGAATCCTTAATGTTTCCTTTGAAAATTCAAAAGAAGAAATAGAAGCCATCAATGACCACATGAAAAATTGTTCCAAATCATTAAAAATAAGGGAAATATAAATTAAAACAACTCTGAGGTTTTACCTTACACTATATAAATTGGCAAAGATGATAAAAGGCAGAAATGGTCTGGAAACATTAGGAAGATAAGTATGCTAAAATATAAGACCTTTCTTGATAGAGCTGTGAAATGGCTCAGTCATTCAGGAAAACAATATGAAATTATGTGAAAGTCATCTTACTTGACCTAGTGATCCCACTACTGGACAAGTACTCCAAGGAAGTAAGAGGCAGAAATACCAAAATATTTGTAGCAGCAAAAAATGGTGCCAATTATTTGGGATGACTAAAGAAGCTGTAGTATATAAATATAATGAAATATTATTGCACTATAAGTAACAATTAACTTTGGTGATTCGGAGAAACATGGAAAGACTTAGATGAACTGATGCAAAATCTCTCCATAGGTCCCTGAAACATACAGGGCACCCCACTTTTATCCAATGGATCCTAATAATGTATAGGACAATTCAAAGGGAAGTCTAAAATCACTTGATGATAGAATAAGCAGGCTTAGCTCAAAAAGAAAGCTGCAAACTTAGATAAGCCCTAAACACATGTGGGACTCCCAAAAAGGGATTAACTCCTTGGAATGATTCAGATAGATCCTTCATATCCTAGACAAGGTCCACAAGTGTTAACAATACAGAACCATCATTGAGCCCTGGGTAATTGAAACACTCATTTGCCCTCATAGGTGACCCTTAGGTTCTTTTGTCCTGGGCCCTTTTCTCTTCTCCCTCTATACCACTCCACTTGGTGATCCCATCAGCTCCCATGTACTTAATTACCATTTCCATGCTGGTGATTCTCAAATCCACCTATCCTGCCCTAACCTCTCTGGTGACCTCCAATCTCACATTTCCTACTGCCTTTAAAGTCATCTTAAACTGGATGGCCAATAAAACCTTAAATTCAACATGTCCAAAACAGAACTCTATCTTTCCCCCTAAACTCTTGTCCTCCTCCTATCTTCCCTATTAAAGGGTAACACCATCCTCTCAGTTCCTCAGGTTCACAACCTAATTATCCTTGACTGCTAATTATCTCTTACTTCCATATCCAAGCTGTTGCCAAGACCTGTCAATAACACCTTTCCAACATCTCTCCAATATGCTTATTTCTCTCCTTTGATACTGCTCACCACCCTGTTGCAGGCCCTTATCACCTGGACTATTGCAAATGCCTGCTGGTGGGTCTTCCCATCTCAAGTCTCTCCCAAATCCAATCATCCTCTGTTCAGGCACCAAAGTGATTTTCCTAAAGTACAGGTCTAACTGTGTCACCCCTAGTCAACAAACTCCAATGGCTCCCTATCACTTCTAGGATCAAATACAAAATTTTCTGTATTTTTTATTAAAATGTTTTGCAAAATGTTCTCTATTTTTTATAAAAACCCTTAGTAACCTAGCCCTCTCCTACCTTTCCAGTCTTCTTATACCTTACTCCCCAGCACATATTCTTCCATCCAGTGACATCGATTTCCTGACTGTTCCACAAAAAAGACACTCCATCTCTCAGCTCCAGCCATTTTCTCTGGCTGTCCCTCATGCCTAGAATGTTCTCTCTCCCCAACTCCTCCTACTGATGTCCTTGGCTTCCTTTGTTGTTTAGTCATTTCTAACTCTTCCTAATCCCATTTGGGTTTTCTTGGCAAAGATACTGGAATGGTTTGCCATTTCCTTCTCCAGCTCATTTACAGATGGGGAAACTGAGGTAGACAAGGTTAAATGAGTTGCCCAGGGTCACCCAGTGTCTGAGGCTGGATTTGAATTCAGGTTTTCCTGATTCTAATCCTAGTGCTCTATCTACTAGGCCACCTACCTGGATTCCTTTAAGTCCCAACTAAAATCCCATCTCTTATGGGAAGACTTTCCCAACCCCTCTTAATTCTACTGCCTTTTCTCTCTTGATTATTTTCTATTTATCCTGCATAAAGTTTGTATTCTGTGTGTGTGTGTGTGTGTGTACATAGATACATAGAGATCTCTAGAGACATAGATATAGATAAAGATTTGTTTGGATATTGTCTCCCCCATCGGATTGCAAGTTCTTTGAGGTCAGGAACTGTCTTTTGCTTCTTTTTGTATCCCTAGCACTTAACACACTGCCTAGCACATAGTAGGTACTTAATAATTTTTTTTTATTATAGATGATTATTGATGGATTTCTAAAGAAGCCTCAAGCTTTGGACCTATGCATGTGTACCTGGTGCCAGCCTGATCGAGGAAGGAGGAAAGGGTAGCTTCCTTCAATCGGAAATCCCAAGGAAAGTCACATGGCACACATTCCAGAGAGTGTAAGTAAGAAAGGGAGTCCTAAGCCAGAGTCACTCCTTTAAATATCTGCTCTGTGGGTGACTCTTCTGACATCAACAATCCATTCTCTTTGATGTAGCCACTTCTTACAGCTGCTGTCATAAGAACCAACGGATGCTGGCTGATTCATCCCAAACCTCCAGGTCTTTCAGTACCTGTAAATGTATCTCCATACAGCTGCAGGCATGGTTCATAGGTGAACTTTAGCCAGAGCCATTGGTGATGGGGAGAAGGTAATCAGACATTCCCCTGATTACCAATTATACCATTACATGAAGAAAATAGAACCAGGAGAAGAGCATATTCAACAAGTATGATAATATAAATGAAAACCATAAAAGGCAACTGAATAATTTATGTGCAAAGATCAATCATGATTTCACAAGCCATATGATGAAATATATAGATAAAGAGGTAGAAGAACCCGAGAGTGGAATGTTCTCATTCTATATCCTGTCTGACAATGTTAGTTTTGCTTAACTGATCTCTTTGTTAGGGCTTTATAGAGGAAGGAAAAGGCTATATATATATATATATATATATATATATATATATATATATATTTTGAGTTTCAAAGTAGTTGCTTCACATTCTAACAGGCTGAAGTTCAAACCAGTATATCTTTGACCATCTGGACTTTAGTGTTTTCCATTGGGGAATATTTTTTTGTTTGTTCTTTTCTTGTTTAGACCTTTGTAATAAGTCTTCTGCCAGGTCTATTGAGAAATTTTTTGTTTTAGTTACAATATGAATGTTAGTAGTTATGATGTCTGAGGAAAGGTATTTTATAGGACAATGGAACAATTGAATTATTATTATTATAATCATCACTGAAAAAGACTCATAAATTTCAGAAAATTTGTTATATAATATTACAAATAAAATGCTCCTTTTGCTGCTCCCTCCCCTAAAAAAAAAAGATGGATTCAATTTTTACAAATAGACATTTTATCATTGCTGCCCCATCTCTGTCAAAACTAACTTTCTAAAAAAAATTCATCTACATTTAAAAAATTAAAATTCTCTATCTGCATAGCCTTTCCAAAACTTCTAAAGTAAATAGTGTCTGCACAGTGAGGTGACATGGTGGATAAAGTGTCAGAATTCACCTTGCTGGGTTCAAATCCAGCCTCAGACACTTACTAGCTGTGTGAAGCTGGGCAAGTCACTTAATCCTGTTTGCTTCAGTTTCCTCATCTATAAAATGAGCTGGAAAAGGAAATGACAAAAAACAAACGAACAAACTTTGTCAAGAAAACCCCAAATCAGGTGATGGAGAGTTGGACACGTCTGACAACAACACAAAAGATAAAAGTTGGTGACCGGGAGTAGTTAATCCCTCTTAGATGTACTCCGCCCTTCTGGGGCAGCAGCATTTATTCTCAGCTCAGCTCCCTCCCTTCAGGCATAACTTTTCCCTTTGTCAGCCATTTCCGCTCCGCCTTTGAGTGATGGGCTCGCTTCAAAACTTGCCAAAGGAATTCAGCTATGGGAAAGGGGGGTAATGCCAGAGAAGCCATGTCGTGTACCCTCATGCTGTTTCATTCTTTGTCCAGGATGGTCCAGGTTAACTTGTCCTTCTCTGTTTTGGGGAGCTTATAACAATAAAAATTCATTTGTTCATCCGGTGCCCTCAACTGGGAAAGTCCCTAATGATTAATTTTGTTTTTTTAAATCTCTCTTTCTGGATGTGCTTGTGTATGTTTTTTCTGGCCTCTGGGTATGTATGCATCTGTGTGTTTCTCTGGATGATATATATTTATCACAGTAAAAAATAATCCCAATTCTTTCTCCTATATGCTTTACCATCCATCATCCCTTTCTTGGTTGCAGTTATTACCACTACCCCTCATCCCTAACCCCCACCCCCTTGCCCAGGGACACACATGGGATCTTAGGGGAACTGATTCCTTTTAAAACAAATAGTGAGGGGGCAGAGTCAAGATGGTGGAATAAAGGCAGGGACTTGCCTGCACTATCCCAAATTTCCCTCCAAACAACTTTAAAATAATGCCTCAAAATGAATTCTGGAGTGGCAGAACCAACAAAAGGACAGGGTGAAATGATTTTCCAGCCCAAGGCAACTTAGAAGTTTGGCAGGAAAGGTCTGTCTCACTGGTGTAAGAGGGGAACACAGTCCAGCCCAGGCAAGCCAGCTGCAGACCTTGTGGGTGCTCCTGGAGCTCTTATCTCACAGGCGGTAAGAGTGTTAGACAGAAAGAGATCTCCAGGAACTCTTTGCTGGCACTGGGCACAGGACTATCTGTTGCACTGCCCATACTTCGTTCCAGGTACCAGTCCCAGGGTGAGGAGAAGCACTAGCACACTAGGGCCAGTGTCACTGGATAAAAGTGTATGTGGTAGAAAATAAAGTATAACAAGACTGGAAAGGAAGGAGAGGGCTAGGGTATGGAGGGAGGTCTCTGAATGCCAAACAGAACATTTTGTATTTGATCCTGGAGGTAATAGGGAGCAACTGAAGTTTATTGCATAGGGGAGTGACATGATCAGACCTGCACTTTAGGAAAGTCACTTTGGGGACTGAGTGGAGGATGCAGTGGAGTGAGGAAGGGAAACCCACTAGCAGGCATTTGCAATAGTCCAAGTGATGAGGGGCAGCTAGGTGGCGCAGTGAATAGAGCTCTGGTCTTGGAATCAGGAGGACCTGAGTTTAAATCCAGCCTCAGACACTTAATACATTCTAGCTGTGTGACCCTGGGCAAGTCACTTAACCCCAATTGTCTCGCAAAATAAATAAATAATTAAATAATTAAAAAAGAATAGTCCAAGTGATGAGGGCTGCACCAGGGTGGTGGTAGAGGAGTGTTGGAGGAGAGAAGGAGGCTTACTGGAGAGATGTTGCAAAGGTGGTATTGACATGCCTTGATAATTAGATTAGGTATGGGGGAGGTGGACTGCAGCAAGAGATAGTGAGGATTCAAGGATGACACCTAGGTTTTGAGAAGATTAAATTGATTCTTTATAATTTTTTATTGATGCATTTACAATTAATTGATTTTGTCCTGTAACTGCCTAAGTCACAGTTCCTCTGTGAACTTAGTGCAAAAATTCAGCTGGTCTGTAATGAGTTAAATTTAGAAATACAGTTCTCTTGCTTATCACTGTTCTATTCTTGCCTCGAGGAACTGAGCTAGCCTTGGGGATTCAGGTAGACACCAGGGAGTCTGGTCTAGTATCTGTACACTACCAGCATATTCTTCAAGGATGTCTGGTTTGCTACCCAAAGAAGTCTGGCCCACCCTGCAGGTGGACTCAAACAATGAATTTTTCTTACTTACAGGAGGGAAGGAGTTGGAGTATTGTTAGTCCCTCATTTCCAATTTACAACCAATCATATTGTTCCCTAGACTCATGTAAGTAACCAATCATGTTGTCTTTAGTCCCATGATGCCACCTACCCTGCTCTGTTCTTTGTTCTAACCTTATAAAAATGGGTTAGGTCCTCATCTAGGGCTCTTTGGCATAAATCAATGCAAGCAATTGACCCTTTATTAATAGATTAATAAACTGTTATCTTGCTTGGAGAGAATGTGCCTAGTCTAATTTTGTTAAATTTCACTCGTGATAGTTCTGAGTGCAAGGGACTGGGAGGATAGTGCTGCCCTAGGGAAAGTTGAAAGGATAGAGAGTTTGAAAAAAAAAAGGATGGAGGGTTTAGGGGGAAAGATAAGGAGTTCAGCTTTTAATATGTTGAGCTTAAAATATAATTCAAAGTTGTCTTCCATAGTGGTTGAATCAATTTACAACACCAACAATAACCTATTAGTATTCCTCTCTCCCCACTAGCCCTCCAACGTTGAATATTTCTGTCTAAGCCTTGCATTTTTGCGAACTTGCTGTGTATGAGTTAAAACCTCAGAGTTATTTTAATTTGCATTTTTCTTATTACTTGTGATTTAGAGTAATCTTTTATATGTTAATTAATAGTTTAAAATGTTTGAGAATATTTGTTAACATCCTTTGGCCATTTTTAAATTTGGGAATGGGTCTTAGTCTTATATATTTGCATTAATCTCCTCTGTATTGTGGCTTTCAGATCTTTACCAAATATATTTAATACAATGGTGATTTTTTCTCTGGTCATCATTTTACCTTCTTATCTAACTGATTTTGTCTATGCAAAAGTTTTTCAACTTTATTTCATTGAAATTGTCTAGTTTATCTTTTGTGATCTTCTTCGTCTCTTGTTTTCTTAAGAATTCTCCCCCTAACCACAGTTGTAAAACATACTGCCTTTCATTTTCCTCCAATTTTTTTTTCTAAATGTGACCATGAATCTATTTGGAACTTTTTTTGAGCTATGTGGAATAAGATGTTTATCTAAGTCTATTTTTTTTTTTGCTAAAGTGTTTTGCAGTTTTCCCAGCAGTGCTAATTGAATAGGTAATCCTTGGACAAGTAATTTATGTTCTTAGGTTTATCAAACACTGGATTTTTTAGTTTGTCTATTCTTAATTATTTGTTCTATTCCATTGACCTATTTTTTTAAACTAATACCAAATAGTTTGGTTGATTACTGCTTTATAAAGTATTTTGAGGTCAGGAAATGCTATTTCCCCTGCGTTACTACTACCCCCTCCCATACTTACCTTGAGATTCTTGACCTTTTGTTCCTCTAGATGAATCTTATCATTTTTGCGGGGTGGGGGGGGGTTGGGGGAAGGGTTGGCCATGGGGTTAAGTGACTTGCTCAGGGTCACACAGCTAGTAAGTGTTACTTGTCTGAGGCTGGATTTGAACTCAGGTCCTGCTGACTCCAGGGCCAGTGCTCTATCCACTGTGCCACCTAGCTGCCCCAAATTCTATCATTTATGGGCTTTATAGGGGGCCACCTCCTCTGGTCCTGATCTTTATCTTGCCACTGGACCCAGATGGCTCTGGAAGAGAAAGTGAGGCTGGTGACCTTGCACAGCCCTCCCTCACTTAAATCCGATTCACTTGCAAGTCATGGCACCATCTTCCTGATGTCACAGTCCTCTT
The DNA here is from genome assembly GCF_003287225.1 of Phascolarctos cinereus. Taxonomy (NCBI): domain Eukaryota; kingdom Metazoa; phylum Chordata; class Mammalia; order Diprotodontia; family Phascolarctidae; genus Phascolarctos; species Phascolarctos cinereus. The sequence continues at coordinate 300,099,237 of NW_027555958.1, read as the reverse complement.
CAAGAGCAAAGGGCAAACAACAACAACAACCCTATAAAGAAATAACTTGGTAGTTTGATTGAAGCAGCACTAAAATCTATAAATTAATGTAAGTAGTATCATTACTATTATTGTAATAAGTACACCTTGGCCTTGCTCTCACAGATCAAGGCTGGCTTCATCACCTCCTCATGGCTCTGGGGTACCTAGAGAGACTGAGGGTATCTTTTCTTTAATGTCATAGACGAGAGCCCTATTTTCCTCCACTGTTAGGTGCTACTGGACGTTGTGAACAAAGGAATCAAAAAGATCCTCTAAGATTGAGCCTCTGAACAGATTTTTCCCCCATTTGGAGTTATTTAATGTTTAGACCTGATTTTTATGCATGGTTTAAAATGGGCAGGGAAGGGGCAGCTAGGTGGCGCAGTGGATAGAGCATTAGCCCTGAAGTCAGGAGTACCTGAGTTCAAATCTGGCCTCAGACCAAACACTTGACACTTACTAGCTGCGTGACCCTGGGCAAGTCACTTAACCCCAATTGCCTAAAAAAATAAAATAAAATATAAATAAAATAAAATGGGCAGGGAAAGAGGGAGGTTAGTAGAAAAGGCAGAACACTCCATCCTACCCCCACCCAGAGAGGGTTTGCAGGTCCTAAGCCAAGTGGGTTTTGTTTCTTACCTAAGAATAAGGATGACTTTTAGCAAACTGTAAGTTCTAAATCCCTTTAGGGAGAGCTGTGCATGCTCTAGGAAGCTCTGTATGGGTCAGATTTCATTTTGAGATCAGAAACTAATTTTCTTTTATCTTTTTCTTTTCTTTATTGCCTTCAGGTTAGAAAAGGCCATTCAAGCACCAAGACAGGCGTTTGTTGCATACTAAGCAGGTTGTCAGCTTTGGTAAACTTTGTGAAATGTCCCTTGTTAAATCTGTATAACTTTATTTTTTGTGATTTTCATCTATATACATAGAACTGTATAAGATGTTGCTACATTGACTGTTTTGAGAGTCTTTCCTGCATGGTGCCGGGGAAGCAAACAAAAAGACAGTGCTTAGGCTCCCCAGGACCCCAGAGGACTTTTGTAGTTCAGGGATATGGACATGGACAATGTATGCCAATTTGCCAAAGAAGACAAATTTTTCAAACCGAGGGAGAGTGTAACGGGGACTAGAGCATTCACAGTTTATCAGTGCATTTGGCTGATACAAATTTCTCATGTGGAGAGGAAAGGGAACCTGCTTCCAGAAGAGTTTTGATGACCTGTGATGAAAGTGTCTTGAAGAGACTGAACCACATAGTTAGGAGAAGTCTTATTTGATTGGCTGCTTATCTGGAACTGGGGCGTGTTCAAAAAACCACCTGAGTCAGCTTTGGATGTCTCTTCCCTCATTCTCTTCAGCTGTTCTCTGATATTGTGACTTCTTTACTAATGGTGTTAGGCAGCTATTGGAGTAGTACATAGAGCACTGGGCCTGAAGTCAGGAAGTCCTGAGTTCAAATCCTACATCAGACACCAATTAGCTGTGTGTCACTGGGCAAGTCACTTAACCCTGTTTGCTTAAGTTTCCTCGATTATAAGGTGGGGATAGTAATAGCATGTACATCCCAAAATTGTTGTAAAGATCAAATGAGGGGGCAGATACGTGGTACAATGGATAGAGCACCAATCCTGGAGTCAGGAGGACCTGAGTTCAAATCTAGTCTCAGATGCTCACTAGCTGTGTGATCCTGGGCAAGTCACTTAACCCTGATTGCCTCAACAAAAAAGAAGGATCAAATGAGATAAAATATTTGTTTTTTAAAAAATGCTTAGCATAGTATCTGACACTATATAAATGTTTATTCTTTTTCCTAATGGTATCAGGTGAGAGATAATAGCACTGAGATTATGTGGTCTCAAGAAACAGGCTTCAGCCCTTGGCCTCCACTTTTATAGCTACATATTGATTAATTAGTATGAATAATGAATCTCTTGAAGTGGTAGCATTATGTCCTTGTTCTGGAATGAATTAGCATATTTTGTATTATTGTAACTTCAAATAGTGTCAGTTAGAATATTTGTGATCACTTTACAGGACTCAGTGTTCACCCATATTGGGATCAAACTGTATATTTTTTCTATTATAGGTGAAGGGATTGGAGCTTCCTATCTTCTGAGTTTCAAAAGATCAGAAGAGCAAGCAGCCAAGCACCAGAGTATCCTGGTCCCATGGTATCTTAGCACCCCAACAACCAATTCAGCATGAGTACCCCAACAAACAAGGAATGACCTTCAGGACTCAGCCCAGTGTTAGCTAAGACAGGGACTCATCTGGCAGCAACGTTGCATTTGGTCACAAACTTGGTAGTTACGCTATGTTATGTTATATACTGAGTTATGCTATAATTATACTAAGAGTGTGCCCACTATCCCCACAAACAAAAGTAGCATAGGGAACAATGTGCCCCCAAGGTGTTAGGAGAGAGAAAATGTTTGTAGTTTTGCTCTTGCTTAGCCTTTGGAATAAATTACCCTTCATAAAAGCTAATCAATTTTAAGTGGCTAAATGGAACTGGGCTGCCACTCATTGGCAGTGGAAGGAACAAAACCAATGGGGGCTCGAGCTTATAGCATGGTAGCATTAGAGAAGATCTCTCAGGTACCCTAAACTAAACTCTGAGGAGATGATGTAGCCAACCTTATTCTGGGAAAGTAAGCCAGAGAATATTTGCTACATTATGATATTGGTATGGCTAACCGTAAGTAATGACGTCACCCCAATTATGTCTTCCCTTACGTGGAAGCATATAGGGCTAAGGTCTTAGTTGTGTTAAGAAATAATATTGTGACCATGTTTCCAAGACCTAGGCAACCTTCCTTAAGTAGAAGAATTAATCAGCTTCTGGTAGGAACTTCATTGATTCCCTGAAATTGAGATTCTTCGAAAGAGTTTGATTTATTTATGTTGATGAAACTAAGAGTGGAAACATCTTTTGATCAATCCAGTTAGGAGACATCATTTTGCACCTATATGACCAAAATGAAAAGGGAATTCTTTGAGGGAATGATTAAAGAGGAAGTAATTCATTTCTGGAAGATATTTCCTCCCAGCATTTGTAACTCCTTTACTAATGGTGTTAGGCAGCTATTGGAGCAGTAAATAGAGCACTGGGCCTGAAGTCAGGAAGTCCTGAGTTCAAATCCTACATCAGACACCAATTAGCTATGTGTCACTGGGCAGCATTCACATCACTATCATTCTGTTTGGTGAATCAATCAACCATAAACTTCAACTATGCATCTTTGTTTTACTTTGCTAGATAATTTTATTTTGTTTCACTTATTATAAAATATAAGTTGGAGGTTTCTTGGAGCAGTTAAAACTTGCTCTAAGAGAAGTGCTTGTATATTAATTGTACCTGACAGACTTTGGATAAATTGCAGAGCATGGAGTTTTTCTTCTACAATTACTTCTATAAAGAGTATTTTGTCATTATATTTACGCAAGGCTTGAGCATGTTTTGGTAGATTGATGTGGCTATGTCTGACAAGAGCTAGTCCTCTGGTAGTTTATGTTTGTTATTAGAACAAAATGAGGCACTCCCCATCTGCAGCTCAGCTTGATTTCAGCTCCACAGAATAAGATACCCCCCTCCCCATCCCGCAACTTTCTAGCCTCCTTTTCTGCGTTGTCTTCCCCTGTTGGACTGTCAGCAACTTGAGGCCAGGTACTACTTTTCTTTTTCATTTGTATCGCCAGAACCTAAGCATACATCTGGCATATAATAGGCACTTATCAAATGTACATTGAATTGGACATTTAACAAAGGTCGGTTTACTTAGCCCTGGCAGGAGAAGGATATTCCACAAAGATAAGTATTGAAGACACCATGAGTTGATTCAGCTGAGTAAAATTCCCTTGCCTGAATTGTCCATCACAGTCCACCAGTCAAGCATCAGAGAGCATCTGGAGCTCATTGTGGTTTTTTTATACTTAGGCGATCAAGAAGTAATGTCAGCAGCACAACCTGAGCCTTTAATCCTTTGTGCCAATAAAGTCTTGAGGATGGTTTCAATACCTTTTAGGAAAAACTCACTTGAAATGCCTCAGCCTCTCAAGTTATCCCTAGAATTCTGAAGGGGAGATGTAGTAGCTTGGCTCTTGGGTGTTGAGCCAGAGCATATTTAACACATCTCCAGGAGTTAGTAATTACCAAGAAGAAAAAGAATTTGAATAAAAGAGGGTTATTGAAACATTAAAATGCATCAGAAGGAAGTTCAGAAGGAGACAGTGACAAGCAGGACAGTTTTGAAAGTAACATGTTTAATTTATTACATATTTTAAAAAAAAGTTGTATGTAATAAAGATTCACAGCTTCACATATAATCCTCTTTTTAATATATTTTGACTAATTTTTTGCTTTTACATCTCCTAGATTTCCCCATTTCTCTCTCTCTCTTCTCTCAGAGAGCAATCCTGTATAGCAAAGAATTTTAATTTTAAAAAAAAAAGGAATAGAAAAAAAAATTTCAGCAAAATCAATCAATACATCAAAAACATCTGATATTATATGCAATGTTCCATACTCCTATACTCCAACCTTTGTGAAGGAATAGAGTTGTATTCTCATATCTGTTCTTTGGTGTGAGAAAGGATTAGCAGTTAGGCTTCCACAACAGAACAAGGGAATTCTGAGAAGGATTTCCAATATCTTGTGGATAGTCCCTCAACCAATCAGAAAGTGCCCCAAACATTCTGCAAACAGCTAATTCCTTGAGAAAGAGCCCTGAAGGCTACACTGGTTGCAACTTGTCAGGGTCAAGGATGGGGCAAAGGCTTTTCTCCACAGTGCTTGCTTAATAAACTTACTGAATATTAACTGACACACCCTGAGAGTGGAGATAGCCACCATTTTTGAACATGGGATGCATGAACTAACATGACAAGGAGGAACATGGAGAAACATGGGATGAGCGGTTCAGGAAGCATGTAACTCAGATGAGCTGGTCCAATCCCGGGCTCAGATAGAAGTATGGATTTTACTAAGCATTTAAAAGTTGATTCTAGGGGGCAGCTAGGTGGCGCAGTGTATAGAGCACTGCCCCTGAAGTCAGGAGGACCTGGGTTCAAATGCAGCCACAGACCAAACACTTGGCACTTACTAGCTGTGTGACCCTGGGCAAGTCACTTAACCCCCATTGCCTTAAAAAAAAAATCTTACAAAGATGAACGTTGAAAACTATCTACATGTAATAGGAAAAAAATAAAATGCTATTAAAGAAAAAGGGGGGGAAAATTGATTTTACCTCTGTACCAATGCACATATGCTGCTAGGGTATGGTGTGCCCACTTCTCCACAGAAGCATAATAAAGGCTTTCCTTCACTCACTCCTGTAGTAGATTTTTGTTTCAGATTTTTCTAACATTTGGGGCCAAACTCATTCTTTATAAATTAGCAACATTCAGTTTTTGTTGTTTTATCATACTACTTTTCTGTCATTCTTTGTATAAATAAATGTTTTTTGGAAGTAGTATTCTTTAAGTTAAGTGGATAGAGCAGCAGGCTGGAATCAGAAAGACTCATTTTCCCGAATTCAAATCTGGCCTCAGAAACTTACTGGCTGTGTAACCCTGGGCAAGTTACTGTTTACCTCAATTTCCTTATCTGTAAAACGAAGCTAGAGAAGGAATGGCAAACCACTCCAGTGTCTTTGCCAAGTAAAATCCAAATGGAGTCACGAAGAATCAGACACAACTGAAATGACTGAATAACAACAAAATGAAACTTTTTCAAGTAATCATTTCTTTTGTCATTCTTTGGGTTTTGTTAATTTGTTGATTTTTCTAGTTTTTTTAGTCACATATTCTTGGGATCAAAGATTTAGAACTGGAAGGGAACTTAAAAGCCATCAAGTTCAGCTTCTCACTATAGTTCATAACCATTTTGTCGATGAGGAAATTGAGACACAGAGAGTTTAAGTCACTTGCCTTGGGTCACACAACTAGTGTCTGAGGCAGGACTTGAATGAAGGACTCTTGACTCCAAGTCCAATGCTCTATCTATTATGCATGCTACCTCTCTTTCTCCATTTTGTTCATGTATATTTTCAAAGATATAATTGTTCCTCTGAAGACTGCTTTAGCTGCATCCAACAAAATTTGTTATGTTATCGAAACAGTATCCTTTGGTTTGACATAATTGTTCATTGTTTCCATGATTTATTTCCTGTCTCAGTTGTTATTCAGAATATCATCTTTAAATCTCCATTTAGATCTGTATTTTTTTTTGCCTGTGTTCCCTATATTAATTTCTATTATACTGAATCGTGGTTGGTAAAAGATATGTTTAATATTTCTCCCTTATTTAATATTTACTTATAATTCCTTTACAAAAACAGACCGTGTACTAGGGCACAGAGAAATGATAAATAAATATTAAATATCCTTTATAGACCACAATTCAATGAAATAGAAAATAATATAGGAAACACAAGCAAAAGATATAGCTCTCAATAGAAATGATTATATTAAATGTTATACATACTTTTAACCCTCTCCTTGACCAAATAGTGAAGTTCAAAATCCTCCCACCTATGACCTTATACAACTGCTTGGATTAAGTGACATTATTTTGTGTCATCCTTTTTCAAGAGGTATCCATTTATTCTTTATATCTATCCCCTTCTAATTTAATCTGAATTCTTTTCATCCATTCGTAGGCTATATTCCCACATCTTCCTTCTTTATTTTATTTCCCTCATGAGAGACAGTACTCACAAGAGAATGTGAAATTGATTATTGATTGATTAATAGTTAAGAGTTTTATTAACCGCAGCAATACCAGCTGTAACCAATTTCTAAAGGCTTAGATTTAGAGCTGTTTTGTATAGGCCTTGGTACTATGATACTTGATAGGAGACATTGCAGGCCACTCTAAGTGAAACTGCCGCTTGAAGGAGATAAAGAAGATGAATGAAAGATGATTCAACTTAGTCATGGGATGTTTTTCCTAGCACTGGGTATCTGTAGTACAGAGGAGCGTGGGGTTGGGGACTTTCCAAGGATGTTGACTAATTCTGTGTCCCTGTTACCATGGGATCTGGAACATCTCTTTTGTAAATCAGCAGAATTATGGACCAATCACAGTCCTAGTTTAGTTGGCACTAGTTGACATTATGTAATGGACTTATGTAACCAGATTGTATAAAAGGATTCTCTGATTGTAAGGTACGTCTGTGGTCGCTGAAGGGCCATTGACCTCTATTCCTGGTAATTGCTACCCTTACCAATAAATAGATGATGTTGTTTTTTGTGCCTCAGTTTCCTTTAATTGCAGATTTATCACAACAAGAATTAAATCTGAGCTCCTTCCTTTGTCATATTTTCTGTGTTATGGCATTTGTAGATCTCACTCAGGGCTTGATTTTTGTTCATTTATTTATGTATACTTTTTTTGTAACTTCATCTTCTCTAGTAACTCTTTCCTAAAAATATGAATTCAAGAAAGAAGCAATGATATATGGTAGTTGTCATTCTGAATCCTGAGTCAGTTCTGGTCTTATTCTTTGCCTTTAACATTATTATTCACTTGTACTAAGGCTAGTATATCCTTTCTTTGGATCTATGTTCCTCTCTTTCACCCTGGGCACTAGGCAACCCTGGGGTAGGATTCATCTTCAGAAGCATAACCGGGGCAACTAGGTGGCACGGTGGATAGAGTGCTAGGCCTGAAGTCAGGAAGACTCGTCTTCCTGAGTTCAAAGCTGGCCTCAGACACTTAGTAGCTGCATGACCTAGGGCACTTAACCCTGTCTTCTGCTTCAGTTTCCCCATCTGTAATATAAGCTAGAGAAGAAGGAAATGGCAAACCATTCTAGTATCTTTGCCAAAAAAATCCTGAATGGAGTCATAGAGAGTCAGACATGACTGAAACAACTCAATAATACTACTAGAACAAAAGTAAATGCCATTATTACAACAGATAACGAGAGGCAATGTGACATAGTAGATAGAAGTCTGGCTTTGGAGCCAGGAAGACCTCCATTCAAGTCCTGTCTTTGACACATAGTGGTTGTATATATAATCATGGGTAAATTACTTAACCTCTCAATGTACCCAGGCCACTCTTGAAAATGATGAGTCGTAAATCTGCTTTGATAGAGGGAGTTTACATACTGGGAAGTCCTAACAGCTAGTGAAATCACGAGACAGGATTCAGCAATGACGACCTCATAGCCTCTTCTCTAGTTTAGGTCCTCATTTGAAGGAAGCTAGGAATCAGAAATGAAGAGGAAGAGAGTCCCAGACATGAAAGATGGCCAATAAAAATGCCCAGAGTTTGGAAAATGGGCTGTTTAGATCAAGGAACAGCAAGCAGGCTACTGGATCACAAAATAGATCGTGGTTTACAAGTAGATACTACCTAGCACTTGACTAGGACAAGAGAAAATAAGAAGTTTAAGACCTGGTCTCTGGTCTGGCTAAACTTACGATCTGGTCAGGGAGACACAAAACCTGGTGGAAGAAGGATTTATGGTGGTAGGATTTGAGCTAGTAATTAAATTTGGAGAACTAAAGAGAGAAGAGAAAATACTGAGAGTGGAGGGAATTAAATGAGCAACATCTATGAAGAGAAAAACTTCTGTAAAAAACCTTATCATGTAACATTATTTATTGTAGCAATCTATTTCAAGGGTTACAGCTTAAACATTGGTATCGCTTGAGGAGGACAAAGAGAAATTCTGCAAAGCACTTGACAAGGCCTTTCAAATTACATCAATTTATAATTTGAGACTCAGTGACTTCATTGCAAAAGTTTAAAAAAGGAGAGAGTGATGAAAAATATGGACCAGGAACAAAGAATGAGATGTCTCTATATCACTAATATTTTCTTTGAGAAAAAAATAGGAAGGTGTTGCATATACATAGCAACAATTAAATCAATCATGCTTTGACAAGAAACAATTTGTTACTAGAATCATTGCTGAATCAGCTATCATGTAAAGTTAGACCAGCAACTCGTTAGAGCAAAGAACAAAATTAATATAAATCCGGGGGGGGGGGAGGCGAAGCCATTCCCTAATTGATAAGTGACAGGTCTTATAGATCTTAAAAGAACTGCAAACAACCATATGAAAGAATACTCTGAATCAGTAACAATAAGAGAAATGTACATTAAACAACCTGAGTTTTTACCACACACCCAGAAAATTGACAAAGAGAACAAAAGACAGGAATAGTCCATGATGGAGGAGTTGTAGAGATAGACACAATAATGAATTGTTGTTGGTGAAGCTATAAGATGGTTCGACCATTCTGGAAAACGATTTGGAATTACACAAATAAAATGACTAAAATGGCCATATCCCTTGACCCAGAGATTCTGCAGCTAGGTATATGCCCGAAAGAGGTCATTGACAAAAACAGGGACTCCACATACACTAAAATATTTATAGCAACAACTTTTGTGGTAACAAAGAATTGGCAACAAAATCGATGCCCACCAATTGGTGAATGGCTAAACAAATTGTGATATATAATGGAAATGATAAATACAGACAAACATGGAAAGATTGATATGCAATGGTGCAAAGTTTAGTACATAGAGCCAAGAAAACAATATGTACAATGACTACAAAAAATGTGAATGTAAAGAACAACCATAGAACAATTGAAACTGGATGTGGCAAAATTATGAAGTATAAGCTTGGCTCCAAAGAACAAACACGAGAAGATACTTCCTCTTGTTTGTAGAGGTCAGGGTTCATGAGTATGGCATATTGCATATGAGGGAATTAAGGGGATTAGAACACCAAGTTGTAGTGAGAATTGAATGTACCACATTGACTCCATCTTGTGACTCCGTTCTGGAATTAGCTCAGTTCCCTTTCTACTCAATTATGTGTCTAGTCCAATTTCTCTTTTGTGAGAAAACTTTATTTAATTGTGGGAACTGTGAGAAAACCTTATTGCATTGCTTAAACCTAGCCCTGCATAGCTGGGAAGCTAGACCACCTCTACTAGCTGTTTAGACCCCCTTAACTAAGGATGGACCTAGTTTCTGCTGGCCAGAAACCCTGTCAGACCTCATGATTGATGCAAGAGTTTTCTCGCAATTATACATTTCAAGCAGCTCATGTGTCTTATCTGAAAACTGGTCCTGTACTGCTCAGTCATTGTTTCCATGTTCCTTTGAATGAATGCAGACCCCTGGGGGGAGTGGAACACCTTTTTTTCTGATTTCAGGGAATTACACCTGTTTATTCTCCCTCTCCCAACTTAGAAATTCCTCCAATTCGAAATCAGATGACTTAATATCGTATCCTGGCTAATTGTTTTCTTTTGATTAATCTTTCTTATTTTACTGTTTTTAATGCATAAAAATCTGCCACCCTCTATATTTGGGGTCTAGTGCTGAAGCTGAGGACATCTAGTTTTTTGAGCAACTGGCATGCATTGTTTAATAAATTGATATGCTTGGAAGCTCAAACTTTTGTTTCCTGTCATTTCATCTGCCACATATATAACATGAGATATTTTACAGTGTATTGATAAGTTTTGATGAATTTTTCCTCTCTTAAAAAGTACATTTATTTAATATTTTATTTTTCCCAATTACATGTAAAAATAATTTTAACATTTGGTTTTTTTTTAATTTTGAATTCCAAATTCTCTCTCCTCCCTTCCCTCTCCCCTCATTAAGAAGGCAAGTAATTTGATATAGGTTATACATGTGCAGACATGCAAAACATATTTCCATATTAGTCATGTTGTAAAAGAAAACACAGACCAAAAAAAGAAAAAAGAAAGGGCTTTTTTTAAAGTGCTTCAATCTACATTCATAAGTCCTTCAGAATTGTCTTGGATCATTATATTGCTGAGAATAGCTAAGTCATTCACAATTGATCATTGTACAATATTGCTGTTACTACATAAAATGTTCTCCAGGTTCTATTCATTTCACGTTTGCATCAGTTCATATAAGTCTTTCCAGGTTCATCTGAGAGCATTATGCTCATCATTTCTTACAGCACAGTAGTTTTCCATCACAATCTTATACCACAACTTGTTCAGCCATTCCCCAGTTGATGGGCATCGCCTCAATTTTCATTTTTTTACCACCGCTAAAAGAGTTGCTATAAATATTTGTGTACATAGAGGTCCTTTTCCCTTTTCTTTGATCTCTTTGGGATACAGACCTAGTGGCAGTATTGCTGGGTCAAAGGGTATGCACAGTTTTATAGCACTTTGGGCAGAGTTTCAAATTGCTTTCCAGAATGGTTGAATCAGTTCACAACTCCACTGACAATGCATTAGTATTTTGATTTTCCTACATCTCCTCCAACATTTGTCATTTTCCTTTTCTGTCGTGTTAGCCAGTCTAATAGGTGTGAGGTAGTACCTCAAAGTTGTTTTAATTTGCATTTCTCTAATCAGTAGTTATTTGGATAATTTTTTCATATGACTATAGATAGCTTTGATTACTTTATCTGAAAACTACTTGATTATATTCTTTGACCATTTATCAGTTGGGAAATGGCTCTTAATTTTATAAATTTGACTCAATTCTCTATATATTTAAGAAATGAGGCCTTTATTAGAGAAACTTACTGTAAATTTTTTTCACATTTATAATTATTAACCCTATATTTCCCTTCAGCCTCTTTTCCCTCTTGTTTATCCTACTCTCTCTCCTTTAATCCTATCCATCCTCAAAAGTGTTTTATTGCTGACTACCACCTCCCTTAATGAGCCCTGCCTTATATCAGCTCCTCACCCCTTCTCTTATCATCTTTCCTTCCTACTTTCCTATAGGGTAAGATAGATTTCTATACCCAACTGAGTATGTATGTTATTCCTTCTTTGAGTCAATTCTAATTAGAGTAAGGTTCAATACTCCTCCATCCTCCACCTTCCTCATCTTCTCCTCCACTGTAAAAGCTTCTTTTATGTGATATAACCTACCCTATTCTACCTTTCCTTTTTCCCTTCTCCCAGTGCATTCCTCTTTCTCACCCCTTAATTTTATTTTTTAGATATCACTCCATCATATTCAAATCACATCTGTGTCCTCTGTCTATGTATACTCCTAACTGCACTGATAATGAAAAAGTTCTTAGGAGTTACAAGTGTCTTCCCATGTAGGAATTTAAACAGTTTAACCTTATTGAATCACTTTCCTGTTTACCTTTTTATGCTTCTCTTGAGTCTTGTGTGTGAAAGTCAAATTTTCTATTCAGCTCTGGTCTTTTCATCAGGAATGCCTGAAAGTCCTCTATTTCATTGAATATCCATTTTTCTTCTTTTTCCTCTTTTTTAAAAAAATCTTTTTATAAAGGATGGCTCTCTGTAAAAGGAAATAAGAGGCATATAAAGGGAAATTTAGGCAAGGGAAAAATAAAGGATGTCAATAAAAATCTATTTTTAAAAAACCAGGATAAAGAAAAAGATATAGCATGCAATTAAAACACTTCAAACATGACCAATTTAAAAACACTTTATTGACATTGAAAAATGTGTTATGGACAGACAAAAGGATCTTGATGCTGATTACAATGATTCATACAAAAGCTCAACTACTATAAATTGGCATAAAACAAAAGATCCTAAAAGCCTCCTTATTCAGCAAGCTTTGACTTTTTTTTTTTTTGCAAAATGGAAAGATGTGAAAATGAAGGGCAATACCAGTCTAAAATACAAACTCATTTGTAAAATCTAATGGAGAAATATTGTGAAACATTGTAAGTACTATTACCTCATAAAACAGAGAGAAGCTATGGAGAATATGACCAAGTGAAGAAAGTTTAGCAAGAGATTCAACTAAAGAAAGATTTCCCAAGGGCATTTTAGGATAAAGCTGAAAAGGGAACAAGAGGTGGACAAAAGATGAGTCTGCAATTTAAAAAAAAAATTCAGCAAGCATATATTAAATACCTTCCATCAGGCCTTCAGGCACTATGTAAATGGAAGGTTGTTAGGGTTTTTTTCTTTTAGCTTTATTAACGTGTTTTATTTTTATATCATAATCATGTCTGGTTATACCCAATAAACCTTCCCTTACAATGACCTGTCTGACAGCATATACAACTTCCTATACCCATACTACCCAAACTTTCAAAAAAAAAAAAAGCAGGGAGGTATATTTCTTCATGCACTTTCTAGGGCAGAACATTGTTCATTATAATTACCTAGCATTTGGCTTCATTATATCGGATCTGTTTATTTAATAGGGCACTTTGGAGCTGAATTAGATTGCCATAAAATCAAGATTGGAAAGCGAGCAAAGTGATGAACAAGCTGTAGTAATGGCCTAAGAAAGGATGGGAGGATTAGAGGTTGTGATGAGAGCAAAGAATTGGTCCTATTTATTTTCTGACTATAAGACATACTGAAAGGCATAAGGAGAGAGAGAAAGAAAGGTGATATGGTCAGATATAGTCATCTCAGAGTTTCAAGGTAATGGAATGCCTGTGCTTAATAATGAGGTCCAAAGTGTGACCAACCATCCCTGCTAGTGGCTGAGGTAGTGCTCTACTCAGAGGTGTAAGTCCTAGGATCTGAGGAGACTGAGAAAGTGGGAGGTTAAGATGTTGGGGGATCATCAGTATAAATATTGAAATCCCCTAGCTTAAGAGCAATAGTTATTGTTAGTAATTTGGAACACGGTTGCATATGACTATTGATAGCTTGTGATTCTTTTGAAAACTATTTGCTCATATCCTTTGACAACGTATCTGTCCTAACACCTTATAGATGTGCTTATAGAGGAAAAAAATGGCACTGAATCAAACAGATGGGAAAAGCAGCTGAACTAGATCAAATGTTGACATCCGAGGTCCATGCTTGAGGTGAGACAAGTGGGGGCTTTGAAGAATCATTCTCAAGGTAGCTGAAGAAAGAGAAGGTACCAAATTGATGGAAAAATTGAAACTATTACTACCCCCCCCAAAAAAAAGGGGTAACAGAGAGAAGATAATTCCCACCTACATAAAATTTTATGGCAATAATCTACACATGAATCAAGGTCATCCTTTGTGAGGGTATTGGAAGAGAATAGGCAAGCTTCCACAAGTTGTATGCCATGGTATTAGAATCATGCATCTTTATCAACACACAACTGACTAAAAAATATAGAAAAGACAAGATCCTATTTATTTTCTGACTATAAAAAAGCACTTAATTAGGTAAGGTTGGGACTGGAATTGAATACGGAAGAGAGCTGACTGGATTGCCTTTGGGAAAACTTTGAAGTTCTCTTAATTACCCCAAACTTTTCCTTGAAATACAAGCCTATCTTTTTTTAAAAAAAAAATTTCCAATTCCATGCAAAAACAATTTTTAACATTCATTTTTCTAAAATTTTGAGTTCCAAATTCTCTCCCTCCAACCTCACTGAAAAGGCAAGCAACTTCATATAGGTTATACATGTGCAGTCATGCAAAACATATTTCCATATTAGTCATGTTGAGAAAGAAAACACAGACCAAAAAACAAACAAGCCCTAAGAAAAATTAAGAAAATAAAAAAATAATAAGTATGCTTCTATTTTCATTCAGACTCCATCAGTTCTTTCTCTGGAGATGAACAGCGTTTTTTCATCATGAGTTCTTTAAAATTGTCTTGGATCGTTGTATTACTGAGAATAGCCAAGTCATTCACAGCTGACCATTATACAATATTGCTGTTACTGTATACCATGTTCTCCTGGTTCTGTTCATTTCACTTTGTATCAGTTTATGTAAGTCTTCCCAGGTTCTTTTTGTTTGTTTGTTTGCTTTTTTTGTTTTGTTTTGTTTCAGCTAGGCAATGGGGTTAAGTGACTTGCCCAGGGTCGCACAGCTAGTGAGTTTTATGTGTTTGAGCCTGGATTTGAACTCAGGTCCTCCTAACTCCAGGGCCAGTGCTCTATCCACTGTGCCACCTAGTTGTCTCTCCAGGTTCTTCTGAAAGCCTTTTGCTCATCATTTCTTATAGTACAACAGTATTCCATCACAATCGTATGCCAGAACCTGTTCAGCCATTCCCCAATTGATAGCCAACCCCTCAATTTCCAATTCTTTACCACCACTAAAAGAACTACTATAAATATTTGTGTACATGACGTCTTTTTCGTTTTTGGTTTTTCAATCTCTTTAGGCTACAGACCAAGTAGTGGTATTGCTAGGTCAAAGGATATGCCCAGTTTTAAAATCCTTTGGGCATAGAAGGCTCATCTTGTTAATACTAAGTTTCTACCTGTATCATATAGCTATGAGTCACAAAATACTATGATCCCCAAGGAACTGAAAAGCAGTCTCTCAGAGGGCATTGGAAAGGTACCAGAGTGTATTGCTGAGTCATCCCAGTAGTGTCTGACAACTCATGACTCCATTTGGGTTTTTGTTGGCAAAGATACTGGAGTGGTTTGCCATCTACTTCTTCAGCTCATTTTACAGATGAGAAACTGAGGCAAAAAGAGTTAAGTGATTTGCCCAGACTCACACAGCTAGTGTCTGAGGTTGGATTTCAACTCAGGAAGGAGTCTTCCTGATTCCAAGCTCAGTGCTCTATCCACTGTTACAAACATTAATGCAGAGTAAAGACTGTCATCAAAATGTTTCAGAAGCAGACATTTACCAAGTAGGTGACCTTGGGAAAATCACTTAACCACTGTCTGCCTCAGTTTCCTCACCTGTAAAATGGAGATAACTTGAGAGAGGACACAGATAAGAGTGAAATAAGATAAGCAAGCATGGCTACAATCTGTATCATTGGATGGAATATCCATTTTGATGTAATCACAGATCCAATTGAGTTTTTGAAAGTTATGTGTATTGCTGTCTTGTCCTCCTTAAAAAGACAGAAAACTAAACAGCTAGGTGGCACAGGGGATAGAGCTCTGGCCTTGGAGTCAGGAGGACCTGGGTTCAAATCCAGCCTCAGACACTTGACATTTATTAGTTGTGTGGTCTTGGGTAAGTAACTTAACCCCGATTGCCTCACTTAAAAAAAAAAAAAGACAGGAAACCCCAAGAAGGCAGGCAGGGATTTTTTTCTTCTAAACTTTGTATATTCCTACCAGGGCCTATCATATTCTCACATTCATGAGAAGAAGTGGGCGGATCTAACTCTCAACCATAACCAGAGGTGAGTGGATCCAACTCTCCCTCGTTAACCATTGAACTGGACAGGTCCAAATCTCTCATCACATTAAACAGACGTAAGTGGGTGTGGTTCTCCATATGAATTATTCACGGACAGAAGAGGACGAGTCCTACAGCTTTATTTACCATGCATGAGAAGAGGTGAGCGGGCCCCGCCCTTCTAGATTAATTATTGATGAGCAGAAGTGGAGGGGTCCAACACTCTCACATTAACCGGAGATAATTCCGGCCAGTTTTCTGTATTAATTATTCTTGACAGAAATGGAAGGTTGGAGGGGAGGATGTCCAACCTTCTCATATTAATCAGAGGTAAGTAGACCCAGCTCTACATATTAATTATTCATGAAGAAATGGGCAGGTCCAACCCCTCACTCTAACTAAGGTAAGTGCGTCCACCTCGACACATTAAATTTTTCATAGAAAAGTGGGTCGGGCCTCAACATTAATTATCATGAACTGGGGTGAGGCCAACATTCATTTACCATTCATGAGCTGAGTGGGCAGGTCCAACCCTTTAACTTAAACCTGAGGTAAGTGGCCCCATTTTTCCACATTGAATAATTATATTCACGAATACAATTATATTATTATTAATTTTATAGGAATAATTATATTAATGACAGAGGTGAGCGGGTCCAACCTTTCACTTAAACCCAAGATAATTGACCCCGGTTCTCTAGATTAATTATTCATGAACCGAAGGTAGGGGTGAGCCCAACACTCTCCATTTAACCATTCGTGAGCGGAGGTGAGTTAACCCTCCCACATTATTCATGAGCGGAGGAAGGAGAAAGGGAGGGTTCCAAAGCTTGAAGGGACAATCATCGTCTACAAGTGTCTAAGCCTGAGGGCGAGGCCTTGACTGGAAGGGAGTGGGAAGTTTAAAAGTGGTCATTTTGATTATTCATGAGGGGGCGGGGCGAGGCAGCCGGGAACGCCCCGCTCCTGGGCGGGTTCCAAATTGACTATTCATGAGGGCGCGCGGGCGACCGCGTAGGAGGCGGTGGCGGAGGAGGTTGCGAGGGCGGGAAAGCAGCGGAAGCACCTCCTGGTCGCGAGCCACCCCACTTCTCTGCGTTCCCCACTTCCTCCCACGCGGGGAGAACTTGAGTGAGGGGGATTTTTTGTTTAGAAAAAAAATTTTTTTTTTTAAAGATTTAGGCTTCGAGTGAGGGGTTAAGAGGCAAAAAATCGATCCCGCCTCGTTTTCTCGTGACACCCTGGCCAGGGAACTGTCAAACTCTGTGGTAAAAAGTGAGCTCCAGGCGATTTCCTTGAGGAGAAGCTCGCAGCAGCTCGGATGGAGCTGAAAGAGGGGGCGGGAGGGGAGAGAGAGAGAGAGAGAGAGGAAGCCCCCTCGGGACCCTGAGGCCTCCTGGAAACCCTCGCCCTTGTCCCCCTGCCTTCCCTTCCTCCTCCCTTCCCTGGAGGTCCTCTCAGAACTCTCCCCAGGGGCTGGACCAGACAGGCTCCAAGGCCAAGGCCTGGGCCAACCTCAGAGCCTACGGGGTGACTGACCCCTGGACGGACCTGAGCCTTCCGGGGCCTGTCTGCCCCAGGGCTGCTGGATTTATTCTTTAAAAAAGAAAAAGAAATTAGTTGTGACTTGATACTTCTTCCCTCGAGAAAATTCTTTGCTCTGGTAGGCTTTCAGAGGCTTGCTACTGTATCAAAAGCAAAAAAAAAAAAAGTATTTCAGGAGATTGCCATGAAAACACCCCAGAGGGTAATTGTAAAGGCAGGGGGGGAAAAGCCTGAGGTAACTGGATTGTAAGCATAATATGGAGATGTACAAAGAAGCCTGCTTCCCTCTCCATCCTCTACCTTAAAATATGGGATTTGGTTTCCTCATCCCTAAAAGGAGATTGTACTAGCCGACCCCTGGGGTCTATTCCAACCTAAAGATATGACATTAGGATCTTATGCATGTGCAAGTGAAGAATAGCAAAGGGGATTTGTTGTAAGGGGATCACTGATACTCATTTTTAGAGTGAATTTATGACAGAAAAATGTGTTAGTCTTTTGAGGGGATGAAAAAAATGTGTGTGAAAGTGTGTAGCACTTTAAACTGCTTTTTATTTCCCTAGTTTAGTCAAGCTGCAGGTGTAAGTGAATGTCCCAGAAAGAAGACAAGTGACTACTGGACCTCAGTCATTGAAGAAAGCTGCAGGCCCTTATTAGTGTCATGCTTTAGTTGGAATCCTTGAGAAGTGTAAGCTATGTTATGATTTTCTATTTTCATTGACAGAGCTTTTCATTTGTAAATATAACAAAAGTGACTTTTAAAAATGCCTGTTAATTTTTCTGTCTTCAGGGCATGATCTATAAAAAGGGATGCAAAGTTCTTTGTGGTGTTTTTAAAAGTTGCTAAAATTGTGCATGAGCCAAGTAAAAAATTAAGCTTTAAGTTTATTTATATTTCAAATATCATGTAACTAATTCAAGCTAAGTTAAATAGAGTGCAGTTCCATAAATGAATATGTGACAAATTAGCTAGAGCAACACTCTGGGCACAAAGCAGAAAATAAATTTTGCTCAGGCACATTTACTGTGCTTTAGTGAAATGTCTTGATTGTTTAATTCTTTTAAAAAAAACAACATTTGCACTGAAGTTAAGTATTTTCTGAAGTGCAGTAATCAAATCATGTTGGCCAATTTGGCTATACATAACAAGAAAGATGCTTTATAACTGACTGCTTCATTCAAGTAAATAACTATTGACTTTTATAAACTTTATCAGCAAATCTTCATTCTTCAAATCATTGTCCAGTCTCTCATTAAGGAGTTAGTAATTCTTATCTTAAAATGGAATCAAAGGGAAATTTAGTTGTTTCCCGTTTGAGTTCTAGTCATGTAACAAGCGACTTCTTATTCACATTGTCTGTGAATAATAAAACATACATTTAGAATTATAATCTCAATATATTAGAGCTCTTTGAAATTTACATTTTTTCTCTTTTTTTGGTTTCTTTTTCTTCCTACAAACAAGGTACATGATTGTACTTAGTTCCAAAGAGACAAAAAGAAAAATACTATTTTTAAAGACACATTAACTGCTTTCTATTTACAATTATTTTGAAGCACCATACTGTTTGATGGAAACTCATGCTTTATATTAGCAGTTTCATCTTTGTCATGACACATTGACTATTTTTCACACTTGGTATGATTTTCCTTGTCTTAGAATATATTCAATTCAGTTAAATGTTAAGTTTACTACTGTGTGCAGAGGCTGTGTTGAATAGGAGCTATTGAATAGATAGAGTGGACACAAAGATAAATAAGACATGGTCCTTGCCTGCATGGAATTTACAACCTATTAAAGAAATACTGCATGTATGCAGCTGACTATAGTACAACGTGGGTTGGCATATCACATATGAGAAGTGCAAAAAGCCATGGCAGGTCCAGGGAAGGAAAGATAAATTTTGATTAGGGGAACAGAGAGGATTTAGGGATTAAGAATTAGGGAGGTTTATGGAGGTGGTGGTATTTGAGCTAAATTTTGAAAGGGTTTCAACAGACAAAGATTGTGGGAAGGACATTAAAGGCTTGGGAAACAACAGAGGAGGAGAGTTGAGGAAGTAAAGTGGCATTAAAGAAAAAACACTGAGGTCAGAGACTCTGGGTTCAAATACTGCCTGTTAAGTTTCTTATCTATATTACAGTGGGTAAATCTCTTAACTTTGCTGGGCTTCAGTTTACTTATCTGTAAAATAAGGGGATTGGACTAGATTATAATGGAATCATGCTCAAATAAAATGGGGTCCACTAATCCATACATAAGGATCCCTGATGGTTGTATATTGGCTTAATTTTAAAACGTAATATTAGCTATGTTTTATTGTTTATTTTTTTTGTTGTTGTTAAATATTTCCCAATTACATTTTAATCTGGTTGCTGCAGTACTTGGGAATGTTGCTTGCCTCTCTTTGACACCACTGGACTAGATGCCCTGTGAGATTCCTTTTGGCTGTAGATGTAGCTAGGCTCTATCACCCTATAATTTGATATTAGTGGGAATAATGCAGAGGAAGAGTATCTCATTCACATATCTTTCAGCTAGTAAAAAGCCTTTGGCTGGAAGTTACTGGTTTAGAAATGTTTCAGCTGGTAATGTTGTGGCTATTTAAGTTATTTTTCAGTTGGTCAATTCTTCATTACTTTATTTGGAGTTTTTTTTTTGGCAAAGAATGGTTTACCATTTCTTTATCCAGCTCAGTTGACAGATGAGGAAACTAAGGCAAACAGAGTTAAGTGACTTGCCCAGGGTCACACAGCTAATAACTGTCTGAGGCCAAATTTGACAGGAGGATGAGTTTTATCCTATCCACTGCATCACCTAGCTGCCCTATTCAGCAGGCAATACTGAAGAGCAAATGATTTAAATACAACAGCTCCACAAAGGTAACTGCATAAATTGCACATCATATTAACTAAGACAGAAATGGTATCCTCTGTTATATAGGAAGACATTTGTAGCCTATCAAGATATCATTTGGACATTTAAAAAAATCACAGTATCATAGATCTAGAACTGGAAGTCACCTCCCAGGCCAGACAGTACAACCTCCTCATTTTACAAATGAGGCTTAGAGAAGTTAGGCGACGTGTATAAGGTTATTCTTAGCCAATAAGTAACAGAGGCAGTTTGGTTCAGTTAAAAAAAAAAGCAACTCTTTCTATAGTCAGAGCACCTGAGTTACCTGTCTCTGATGGTTGCTACCTATATAACTTTGGGCAAGTCACTTAACCTCCTTGGGCCTCAGTTTCCTCATCTGTAAAATGAGGAGTTTGGACTAGATGGCCCTAGAGGCCCCTTCTATCTCTAGATCTGTGGGTCTAAGAACTAGGATCCAATTAAATCCAACAAGTATTAATCAAGAGCCTACTAGGCAATATGTTAGGTTCTGGGGATTTAAAAACAAAATGAAAAGTCTTTATGTTCAAGAATCTTACATTCTCTCGGGGGAGGGGATAACACATATGCCAATAAGCAAATACAAAATATATACAGAGTAAAATGGAAATGAGAAAATGTCTATAAAACATTTTGTGAACTTTAAAAGAAATATCAACTACTTTTATTATTTCTGACCAGAGACTTCAAGGAAAGTATAATAGAAGAGGTCGCCTTGGGCAAGCACATCCTCTCCCCAGGCCTCAGTTTCCTCATCTATAAAATTACAGAGTTGGAAGTCTTTTCCAGTTCTAAATCTTATGATGCTAAGCAGGCCCAACCAAGGAGAGTGGATAGAATATCAATTAATGTAGGTGGAAGTGCGAGGTGAGAAGGAAGGCATTCCACGCTTAGGGAGGACAATGTGAGCAAAGGAATGGAGGTAGTAAAGTGAACTAGTCAATGAAACAAAGAGCAAGAGGCAAAGCTACAACAGTAAGATGGTGATGGATTCATTCCCATCTTCATCTTTGAATCTTTCCATTGCTTTAATTCTCTTCCCTCTAAATCCTCCCTTTTTTTTTTAACTAGGAGAAATTTATGGGATAAGTAAAAGGATGACATCCATTGTAAGTACCAGCTTTACCTTGATTCCCAACCAGAAATACAGACGTAGCAGCCGACGATCCAACCATTCTTGCAACATCCTTGGCTCAGATTCTCAAAACTTATCAACACTTGGGGACTTTAAAGCATTACCATTAGAGCTTTTCCAGATAATTTTGGAATATCTGTCAGGTGAGGTTTTTGGAGAGGAAATATTGCTAAACTATAGAGTTCACCATTTCTGTTTTCCCTAAGAAACTATACTTTTCAGTGGGCCCTGCAGCATTTTTAATATATTTCAACATAGCTTAAACTAGTTTCTAAATTTAATTTTCTGAGGGATAACAATAGATGCCTATAATGGGGGGGTCCCCCAAACCTTTTTTTTAGTTACTTTATCCCTTGGCTTTAGGTAACTTTCTTGAAACTCCACTTCCAGTTCAATATGAAAGGAAATAAATTCTATTATTTACCAAGCATATGCATATAAAAATAAAGAGATCAATTTTTCAGAAAACAATTTGAGTGTAAATAAAATTTTAATATCATAAAGTTGTTAAATGTTTATCAGAAAGTTAAATAAATTTGTGAGATCCTTAAACCTGTTTCTTGTCAGCCAACAATTTTATTCATGGTAGCTATTTTTAACCTGGGATAAGTGAGTTTGTTTTTTAAAAAATAGTTTAATATCTGTATTTCAGCATAGTTGGTTTCCTTTATGATCCTATATGTTTTATTTTATGCATTAAAAAAAAGTATTCTGAGAAGGGGTACATAGGTTTCACCAGACTGCCAAAGGATTCGTGACACAAAAAAGTTAAGATCTAGTTTCTGAAAGAGATACCTGCATATTATATTCAGCCTCCAGTTTGTTTCTTCCTTTGTATTTGAATAAAAAAGAACTGAGAATAATTATTCAAAGAGATTAATTTTTATACACTATATTATAACTAAACATGTTTAATAAGAATGGGATATTCTCGAAGGGTACACCAAAAATTCTGTGGCTTCACTGATTGGAAATTAGTTCGAAGTTCCTGGTTATTTCAGAGATCAATTAACTTATCTTTCATTTGGTCATTTTTGCTGATTTCTTCTAGATCAATATAAAAAGAATTTTGTAACAAACTTCAATTCATTTTATTTTGATCAGAAATTATCCCTTCACCTGTCTCAGATTTTTCAGATGTACTATAATGTTTTCTTCTTTTCATTCCAAGCTCTCCTCCCACTACCACATTCTCTTTCTGATCCACAAACTAACTAATATTTCAATAGTATAATATATTTATTTACCAAACATTCCTCACAAGCCCTTGACAGACTTCTTATATCCACAGTGGATACTGTTAAGGGCTGTGAAGGAATCCCTTGACCTTGTCATGTACCCCAGATTAAGAACCTCTGGCTTAGGATGTGCCAGAAAATAGCTCCAACTCCTTAAGGCAGGGCCCTTGCTTCATTGAAGTAATTTCATTGTTATGTGTTCCTAATGTATTCGTAAAAGATAGAAAAGAATTCATACTCTTACATTTTTTCAGTAGTTTGTTAATGTGTTAATTTATATGATTAGTTCTATAAAGTATAGCAAAAGTTAAGTTCTTATAGTTAAGCTAGTTATATTGGGTTTTGTTGTTTTAGTGAAGGATATCAGCATGCTAAGCATGGTGTCGAAAACCATCAGCCACCGCCTTATTAATTACATCTCAACCTCATCCGGAAGCAGAAGGCTTTTACAGCAAGATTTTCATAACCTGGAGCTGTCTGGCAGAAAACAAGGCTCCTATATGTTGGAGCACTACAGATCTCTAGGTGACCTATGAAATGAGAATTATGATAAGTAAAGAGTTAAACTTACTTAGAGGGATCCTATTATATAATTCTTTTGCCAGTGGGAAGTGAGGATATTTTCCAAATATTGCCTAGTATATGGATGATTTCATTACTTTCAATATGATCTTTTCCCATTAATTATATATTTCCTTCTAACTATAATTCCAGCAGTTCTTTTGTGATATGCTTATCTTCAAAGATAAGTGTAAAAGAGAGTATATTTGAAAGGAACAAACACATGTGGTCACTTTTTCTCTTTGTTATGTGGCTTGAATTGGAGTTTAAGAGGTTAGGGAACTGATATTTCTGTGCAGCAGCTTCCTGTGAAACATAATGAATGAGCTTTATTTCTGAATTTCTTATCCCTTTCAATCATATTCTAATCCTGTAAAAAAAAAAGTGAGTCAAGATTTTAAAATAATATATTGAATAAAATCACTTATTCTCTAATAAGAAATGATGGTTTCCTTTTAAAAACATACTATCCACATTTACTAATAAATTATATGTTTAAATTGCCCTTATCAAAGAGAGTTCTATATAATTTTTCTTCCCTTGGCCTGTAATCATTTATCTTTTTTTTTCTCCTGGTTTACTGTTTCCATTCTCTCTAAGAGGAATAATGAAATAAAAATCTAATTTGGACCTTACTGATGTGCATCAATTTAATCACAAAACTGCTGTATATAATTAACCTTAGCATAGTAATAAAATCAGAACACAGCAGGGTGAAATTCAGAGCTAAGTAAAGGCAAAAGAGCAAACTAAGCAAATACTGTATTGTTATATCTCGAGGATGCCTAATTTTAAGACAATTATCAGGGAGACTCCAAGCATAAAATAAGAATATTTATATAAATAGATTTAACAAAGACAAGATGAGTATAAATTTTGCTGTATAATCTTACCATTTTTTTCATTGTTAATAACCAGATTAATGAAGATTAACTGAATTTAGCCATTATTTTTAGCTATTATTAAAAAGTATACATTTCTTCAAGGTTTATGGGAGGGCTGTTACAATGCTTATTTCAATATTTGGTTTTGACCAAATGAAAGCACAAATTAGTACAGGTTTTTGCTTGTTTTTTTTTTCCCCACTATGGTCAAGTGTCTGCTACTTAAACAAAACAGCCTGAATAATAAGCAAAAATCCTCATTAGCCTGAATTTCCTGATTTCTTGAATTAGTTGTATAATAATAATCTTAGATTTCTATAGCTCTTTATATTTCATTTCATTTGATCACGTACTTACATTTGATTCCATGTGTTTTCTTCAAGCTTCTATTTTCCTTTAGCTATAGATATCTAGTTCTTCAGGTTTCTTAATGTTTAAGTGCAAGGACCATTTTTTCCTATTGCTTTTCTTCCCTGATCTTTTATAGGTTTCAAGCAGTAGGATAACATTTTCAGAATCTTTCACTCTGAAGATTGTGAATTTTAATTTACTGCCTTCACACAAGAAACAGAGCAGATGGCTAATATGGAGAGAGCATTGCATCTAAGTCTATTTTTGCAGCAGAAAAAAAAATTTAAGAATTTGGTCTGTAACTGCTCTGAGCACCTGTATCTAAAAAAAAAGAAAGAAAAGGAAAACTTGCTAGCATTGTTAACATTTTGTGGACATAATGATATGCCTTGAAAGTAAGGATTATGGCAAGCAACTAATGTTCAGTTACAGCTTCTTCACTAGAGACCAAGCAACAAAATATGAAGGGAAAACACCACTGAAAGAGTCTATTACATATAAAACTAAGCAAAGTCAATATTTAAACTTCATATTTAATCATAAGTTGCTCAAATAGAGTAATTTTCAAAACTTTTATCAGTAGAATTTACAAGTTTATATAGTTTATGTAACATTTTTAAATCTTTTTTCCCAATTATGTGTAAAAACTATTTTTGGCTTTTTTTTTAA
The DNA here is from genome assembly GCF_003287225.1 of Phascolarctos cinereus. Classification (NCBI taxonomy): domain Eukaryota; kingdom Metazoa; phylum Chordata; class Mammalia; order Diprotodontia; family Phascolarctidae; genus Phascolarctos; species Phascolarctos cinereus. The sequence goes on along the minus strand of NW_027555958.1, from coordinate 300,073,876 downwards.
AAGTTTTGAGTTCCAAATTCTTTTCCACCCTCTTTCCCATCTCCCTTCTTTGAGAAGGCAAGCAATTTGATATAGGTTGTACGTATGCAGTCATGCAAAACATATTTCCGCATTAGTCATATATGACATTTTTTGATGAAAGAATTATTACTGTTACTGCTGCTGAAAGTCATGTGGTTAGGTTTTCCTCCACTGAAATAAGTTTATTTTCAGAATAAGGATAAATAGGGCAGCTAAGTGGTACAGTGGATAAAGCACCAGCCCTGGATTCAGAAGAACCTGAGTTCAAATCTGGCCTCAGACACAACACTTATTAGCTGTGTGACCCTTGGCAGGTCACTTAACCCCCATTGCTCAACCAAAAAACAAAACAAACAAAAAAAACAGAATAAGGATAAGTAGATCATATCTCATTTTAGTAGTACAGTCCATGTAAAGTCACAGAAAGTGCATAATCCACTTACTGACAATGTAGCAATAACAGTTCAAGATGCACAGTTCCATGGAAAATTAAAGGTTTTTTAAAATTATCTAAAAACAATGCTATAAAACCTTTATATGATTCTCCCACTAGAATATTTTGAAGGAAAAGTTTTAAGCAGTCATTATCCCAAACCGAATACTTTGTAGTAACAAAACTATTTCCAACTTCTGGAATTTTAAATACTTATAATTTTAAATTTCTATGTATTTGGGGAAAAGGTTAAAACTGTTTTTGCCACTATAGCCAGATTCTTCATTGACAACAGAGTATTTTCTTGTGCTTCCCTACAGAGACATGATGTCAAGACATATAGGTTTCCTTGATATATCTTCAAATTTTACTCATTATGCCTTTTTTAATACAAATATTTTTCCACATTTATACTTTAAAGCCAATATCATATTTTACTATACTATGTTTTTATTTTATTTTTAATTTATAGAATAAAATAAGCAATTCCATATCATAGTATATTAAAAAAAAAAGATGATTGCACATGAAACTACAATATATTTTTTGCAGAATATGGCCCTGGGTGTCATAAAAGGACATTAAAAGAATTTAGTAAATAGCATATGCCTTGCACCTTCTTGACAAACTTTGTCTTGCCAGCTCACTTGGTATGGTATTACTTTGATATATTCAAGAGACATGTGTCTACTTGGTCTGTTCAAATTATCTGCCATTTTCTTATATGTGTATCTATTTTCTTTCTCAGGTTTATTGTTTAAAAGGTGTACATTGCTGCTGCCCACAAAAGAAAGGCTAAAGTACATTCACAAGATACTCTCAGAAGTAAGAATAAATGTATACTTCTGAATGTTTATATGAATTTATTTTTAAGTAAACATGTTTTATAACTGTCTTGCAGTAATTTTTTATCTATTTCTTATAATTTTCAATTCTTGTCTTAGGATAATGAAGTATACTCAATAATTTATTTATAATGATCAAGTGCTTCATGGGCTCAGATATAAAATATAGACATGTTTATCTTGTTTTTTAGTCACCTTTTAAATGTAACTAAGGACTTTGTTCAAATTCATGAGATTCTATGGGAGAGTATAAAAAGCACTGTGTTTGGAGTAAAAAAAATCAGGATTCATTTTCTAGTTTAAGACATTTCCTAGCCACATACTATGGGAAAGTCACTTAACCCTTTAAATCACAGTTTCCTCATGTATAAAATGTGGATAACAATACTTGTACCACCTACCTCATAGGGCTGCTATGTGGAAAGCACTATAAAGTGTTATATAAATCTGAGCTATTATGATTTCCCGTGTTTTTTTATTTATGTTGGAATTATAATGTTTTTTTTAATTAAATTTGATTTTATTTTCAAAGGAATATCCACCCTCTTTCTCTCCCACCTCTCTTTTCTCTCCTGTTACCCTTCCATCCACTCCCTCATTGAGAAAGCAAGAAAAACAAAACCCCTGTTATAGACATGTATAGTCAAGCAAAACAATTCCAGAATTGATTGGTCATATCCAGAAAAAATACATATCTTAATCTCCACTCTGAATCCAATGCCTCATTATCATGAGGTAGACAGCATAGATAGCTCTTTCCTTCTATTACTACATTGTAATAGTCATTTTTTTATTAAAAACAACTTATTTTTAGACATCCAGAAAGAGTAAAGTTGATTTTAATCGGAACAAAAACATCAACTTTAGAAGAGACCAATAATAGTTTTATAAATTTATGACAACACTGTTGGATCTGGTATTCAAAAACTTTCACTATACAGAAACAATCATCTAAATCAAGTAATTCAGTCTAATACATTAAGGGCAACTTACAAGCACCTGAATTGGTGGAGGTAGTTCCTTCACCTAGAAGTTCCCTATGCTAATAAAATCACAAATCTAGTCACAGTGCTCAGTTAATAGGGTATAAAATATTTCTTATATATTATTTATTATGCTGATATGATATTCATTTGGAATAGAATTCTGGCCTAAATTGTTGTAATATCTTTAAAACTGACCTTTCTGCTTTGTGTGATTCCCTTCTCTAATACATTCTATACATTAACCCAAGGTTTATCCTCCTTGAATATAATTAAAAATTCCTATATTCTTGTTATATTCCCACATAAAAACTTTCAAGATTTCCCTATTTTTTGCATGATAAAATCCAATTGTTTAATCGTTATCTCCTGTCCAATTTGTTTTGTCTAACCAATCCAACAGAAACCTTCTCCAGGCATATGGTTCTCTTTACTATTCCCTAAATTTACCATATTAATTTCTGTCTCCTTACCTTTGACCATGCTATTTTGCCACATGAAATGTCTTCCCTCTCCTCCCTGCCTGTCTAAATTATACCAGTCTTTTGAGGTTAAGTCAAGTCTCACCTCTTTCATGAAGGTTTTCTCATTGTTCTACCCCAAATGGATTTCTTTCTCCACTGAATTCTTACAATATTTATTGCTTTTCCAACCAATTTAGCATTTATACATAAACGATCTTATATTATTATTTAACTGTGTAAAATTATCTCCCTTAAAGAAATCGTAAGTTTCTTGGGAACATAGACCTCATTTAACAGGGGTTTTTTGTATCAACCACACATAGATATAGCACATAGCCAGGTACTCAATAAATGTTATTAAAAGAATTTGAAAGTCAAACTGTTATGGTTTAATTGATGAGGAAGTGACAGCTTTTCTCTTTATAGGTTTCATGTTTTAAATTCAGTGGTTGTGGAATTCCTATGCAGTGTTTAGGATTGCCATGTTATGGAATGTTTTTACAGGTACTGTACCTTTTTAAACAAAGGAGAAAAAGCATTTTTTATTAGTTAGTAGTAAATAGAACATAGAAGTATATCCTATGGCCAATTAATAGAAGTTGAAACAACTCTAAAGAGAACAGTAAATAATTGAATCTTTGACTATATTATTCTGTTATGGGCAGCATACCTCACATATGCCCTAACTACATTGTTCTGACCAACACTATTTTGTAATTATTAATACATTTTACTAAATTCCTACCTTAAAGTTGTGAAACCCTAATGTCTTTGACCAACTGCCCATTTATAATATTGTTCCTAGCTGCCCTTGATAAGACTGTTGCACCAAAAATTGTGATATATTGTGGTCCTAAAAATACAGTACATCTAATGAATTCAAGGACTTGGGCTAACTCTTTAAAATATATTGCAAGCACTGGTACATCTATACTCTCAGAAATCAGTGTTTTTGTTATTGAAACTATTATTTCAATAAAAAGTTGTAATATTGGGGGCAGCTAGGTGGCGCAGTGGATAGAGCACCAGCCCTGGAGTCAGGAGGACCTGAGTTCAAATGTGACCTCAGACCAAACACTTGACACTTACTAGCTGTGTGACCCTGGGCAAGTCACTTAACCCCAATTGCCTAAAAAAAAGAAAAAAAGTTGTAATATTGCTAATCTTGTAAACAGGAAAAGTAAAGACTAATAAATTCTGAGACTATATTTAGGGATATCTTTTTAAAAAAAAACCTGAATACTTTTCTAAATTAATCTGCTGGAAGGAATTCTAAATAAAGAAGACATTTTTAAATGGAAGAAATTCAATTTAATTATTCTAGTGAAGAATTTATGTACCTAATTACCTTTTTGTTTTTAATTTCTTTTTCACAGATGTCTGACTTAGCTCTGTTATTTTTCCTAATAGATAACTATAAATTTTAACTGTAATAAACTCTTCCACTGCTTACTACATCTAAATGTCACAAATGAATGCTAATATTTATAATATTTTAACTATTGGTAAATGATAGGTTTTTGTTTATTTTTCATTACAATCTCTGTTAATAATTCTAAAACTCAGTACCACAATATAATTCTGAGTGAAATCCCTAAATCAGTGCTCTTGAAGTCTTGTAAAAAAATAGGTCTTGTTAAAGAATCAAATTTTCCGCAGTATACTACTGTCAAAGTTCAAGTCAGAGTGCATGCAACAAAATAATAAACTGTATGTACAAGAGCTTCAGGTGTCATTTAGAAAGTCCATTGAAAAGTTTATTGCCTTTCTCAACAAAAGAAAGGAATTTGGATTTGGAGCATCTAAAGATATTGTTTATAAAAACTATTTCCTGTATATATGGAAAATCCATAATGTATGAGAACAAAATATGCTGCAGATCATCTTCATAAAGAGCAAAAGTGACCTGAACTTCAATTTGATGGCCTGCAATGTTTCCTTTATTTTGTTATCTTTAGACCCTAACAGCAGGTTGGGATGAGTTGGAGTGCCATCGTGTTTATAACTTCCTATGTGAGTTGACTAATCTACCCCGCAAGATGCATACAGTTGTTTGCAGTAAACCAGGTAAAAATGTGATATTCAAATAGAGTATTTTAAAAGGGGGGAAAAAAAAAGAAATAAAGACCCAGATTCAAAAGCAGATTCAGTAGCCCAATACAATATTGAAAATTTTAATTTTAAATATCACTTTCATCTGCTTCAGACTAATCTTTTTTCAATCCCCTGAATATTATTTGTATATTCCTATCTTAATGTTGTTGCAGTCTAGGGATGCTCAATGCCACATTTATGTCACATTCGTTACTCATTATATTTTGCCTTGTCTTGTTAGATGAGGCATTCTATACATGAAAGAGTAAGTAGCCTGATAAAATTGTAAGCTCCTTGAGGGTAGGAACTGTATTTTATACTTGCTTCTATTTCCCCATAGCACCTAGAACATGGTAGCTTTTCCATAAATATAGTGATTGATTAAAAAGGAAACATAGTTAATTTAGACAATAATTTGGTCACAACCTTTTTGATTCAGTTTGGTTCAACAAATATTAAGTATCTACTTTATTCAGGGTAGTTTGCTAGGTGGTATGGGGAATACAAAGACAAAAAAGGAAATAATTACTACCCTCAAGTTTACATTCTACGAGGCAATACAATATGTACACAGATCAGTGAATAAAATTTGAAGGGAGAGAGAGCACTAACAAATGGGAATGTTGGAGAAGGCTTTGAGTAGAACTTTGAACGAACATAGTGACTACGAAAGATAAAAATGAGAGACTGCTTTTCAGGACTAGAGGACAGGTTATGTGAATGGGAAGAGATAGAAATGTTGAGTTGTAAGAAACACCTAATAGACCAATTTGTCCAGAACTTAGAGTGTATAAAGTTGAGGGAGTAATAATGAAATTAGGCTAGAACCAAATTATGGGAGGCTTTTAATACTAAATTTAGGAGCTTGTATTTAATCCTAAAGGCAACAGGAAGACACTGAAGGTTTTTGTACAAGGAAGTGAGATTATTACCCAAGAGGAAGATTATTTTGGTAAGTGTGTGAAGAATCAATTAGAAAGGGAAAAGATTGGAAACAGAAAGAAATTAGGAGACTACTACAATAATTCAGGTGAGAGGTGATGAGGGTTTGAGATACAGTGGCTGAGTAAGTAGGGGGAAATGGGATAGGTGCAAGATATGTTGTGGAGTTAGAATTGACAGGACTTGGCAAATGAGAAGATAAAAGAGGAGGGGGAAAGGGAGAGCCATAGATAACCCCAAAATTATGAATCTGAGTGCCTCAGAGAATGTGGTAGTGTCATCAACAAAAATAAAGGTGAAAGTAGGAAGTAGGTATAGGTAGGAAAGAAGAAATCTATTTTGGTCATGTTGAGTTTGAGATGCCAATGAGGCACCCAAGTAGAAATATCCATCAGGCAGTGGAAATTGGAGAACTGGAATTCAGGAGAGATATTAAGATTAGGATGTTATAGATTAGGAAACATCTGCATAGAGATGACAGTTGAATCCATGAAAGTAGGTGATATCACTGAGGGAGAATGAGACAGAATGAGACAAAACTAAGACTGAACCTTGGGTGATGCCCATGCTTAGAGGGTGGGAGACAGATGTTGAACCAGCAAGGAAACTGGAGAAAGAATGGTGAGACAGGTAAGTGGAGAAGCAACAGAGAACAGTGCCACAAAAGAAAAGAGAGTGGAGAGCTTCAGAGAAGTCAAAGAGGCTAAGGGATGTGAGGTCACTGGTAATTAGAACAGTTTGAGTAGAATGGTGGATAGGGCTGGAAGCTAGACTGCAGAGGGCTGAGAAATGAGTTGGGGGGGTGAGGAAGAAGAGGCAGTGAGTCTAGACAAGTCTTTCTAGGAGTTTGGCAGTGAAAAGGAGAGAGCTAAGATGATATCTTGAAGGAATTATAGCTTTTAGGAAAGGTTTTTGAGAATGGAGTTGACCGGGCGTAAGGAATCTGTGGCCTCAAGGCCACATGTGGCCCTCTAGGTCCTCAAGTGCTGTTCTTTGACTGAATCCAAACTTCATTTGTTCTGTGAAGTTTAGATTCAGTCAAAGGACAGCTCTTGAGGACCTACAGGGCCACATGTGGCCTCAAGGGCGCAGGTTCCCCACCCCTGGGGTAGACGTGGGCCAGTCTGATGGCAATGAAAAGGAGCCAATAGGGAGAGATTGAAGATAAGAGAATTATGAATGGGGCCATAATTAATTAACACCTAGAGGAGACAGCAGGATATGGGATCTAGGACCTAGGCCACAGAATCTGGTAATGGGGTTAACTTTGACAAGAAGAGCTTTGTTTGATGGCTGAACAGGAAGAGAGGAAAAGTAAAAATTTTGGAGGAGTTTTGAGAGGTGAGTTAGGGGAGATGAGGAGTACATGATGATTTCAATTTTCTTAGCAAAATAGACAAGGTTATTTGCAGGGGGAGGGAAGAGCAAGTAGGGAAGTCACAGGAGGGTTAAAAGAGAGAGAATAAAGTTTGAAGCAGTTATGGAGGGAAGTGGAATAGAGGAAGAATAAAAAAGAATAAAAGATAGCAATGCAGCAGTGGAGGCATAGTTGGAATCAGATAACATCAGTTTACATAGTGAATCCAGTATTCACAACTATGTGACTTCCTTCAGTAGTGTTTGATGAAGTTAGGTATTGAAAAAGAGAATGTGGGAGTGGCTTAGCGGGTTTGATGATCCGGAGCTTTGTTGTGTAAGACTAGTAGAAACCTTTTATTCCATACTGACTAATGATGTGATACATACCTTCTACGTTTCTCTATGTACTTATTTTTTAAAATTGGAAATCTCATGAGGTTCTGACCAAATTGTTCTGTCTTTTCATTAGCCATGCTCCTAATTTTAAAGTATAGAACAGGGCAAAAACAATGAGCAGATTAGCAAAGCTAGAAAATTGGGGCAGGTAAGAGAAGACTCCTAGATTACTTCTTGTCTAGAGATTTCAGCTCTTCAAAGATCTGTTATTTTATTGATGGGTTGCTCCCTCTATCAATGTAGATTGCAATCCCACTACACCATAGTAGAGAATCTATAAGTTTCTGTCACTAAAAAAGAATGCATCATTTGCTAGACAATTTTCTGAGAACCTAGGGTCACCTCCACAACACAGTAGGACATCAAAATTGGACTTTATTGGAGATTCTGACTTGATAGCCCATTTAGAATCACTCTGTAATCACTGTGGTATTGCCTTCTGATTTTCCAGAAATTTTTTGAAGGTAGATTGATTTAATTTCTTTCTTAGGAAGTGCACGAAAGTTGGAGTTAAGAATTAGACTATTTTGTCGGAGTGTCCTATTAGATCACTGGACACAGCAAAGTGACTCTGCCTTTTGGTTGACTCGAATACTAAAACCATGGCCAATGGTGAATCAGGCACGACTGCTCTATATAATCTTTGGACCAATATCATCTCAGGATGGTAAGCATTTATTTTCCAGTAAAGCCACATTTCTGTTTAACTTAATTTGTTTTAAAGGGGAAATATAGTTTTGTTATATGTATTTGGCAATCATGCTATATTTCATGATTATACAGGTATATTTGTGGACCCTTAGTGAGAAGGAACACAGTATTCCCTGGGGGAGCCCATTTACTTTGTATCAACCTAACTTTTAGGAAGTATTTATTTTTATTAAACCTAAATCTTACTCTCTGAAGTTTCCTTTTTTTTCTGTACTTAACCTTAATTTTACTTTTTTTTTACAAGCATTTACTTTCCATCCTATTGCTCCCCCGAAAAAAATTGAACCATAAAAAGAAAAAGAATACTTGTAATAAATATTCATACTCCAGGAAAACAAATTCTCATATTGGCAGTGTCCAAAAATGAATGTCTCATTCTGCATTTCAAGTCTATCATCTTTCTGGCAGAAAGTGATTAGTGTATGTTTCATCTTTGATCTTTTGGAGTCATGATTTGTCATTGCATTGATCACAGTTCTAAAGTTTTTCAAAGTTGCTTTTCTTTTTTTGCCATTGTATAAATTGTTCAGCTTCATCTACTCACTTCATTCTGCATCATTCATAGAGATCTTTCTAGTTTCCTCTGAAACTTTCCATTTCATAATTTCTAATGGTGTAGTAATATTCTTTTACATTCATATGCTATAATTCATTTAGATATTCCCCAATGGGTGGGCACCTCTTTAGTTTCTAATTTTTGCTACTATTAAGGGCCACTATATATATTTTATACATATGGATCTCTTTCCTCTTTCTTTGATCTCTTTGTGTTGCTAGGTCAAAGTTTGGTGACTTTTGGGGCATGGTTCTAAACTGCTAGCTCTCCAACAATATATTAGTGCCTGTTTTCCCAAAGTCCCTCTAACATTTGTCATTTTCCATTTTTGTCATCTTTGCAAATCTCATGGTAGAATTCAAGAGCTGTTTTAATTTGCATTCCTTTAATTATTAGAGATTTGGAGCAATTTTCATATGGTTGTTGATAGCTTGGATTTTGTCCTTTGAAAACTGCCAGTTTATATCCTTTGATAATTTATCTATTGGGGAATGGCTGTGTTCTTATAACTTTGAATCCATTCCTTATATATCTTGGATATGAAACCTTTGTTAGAGAAACTTGCTGAAAAAATTTTCCCCCTGTTATGTGTCCCCTTTAATTTTAACTGATTTTGTTGGTACAAAAGCTTTTTAATTTTACATAATAAAAAATGTCTCTTTTATCTTCTGTGATTCATTCTATCCTTTGTTTGGTCATGAATTCTTCTCCTATCCATAAATCTGAAAGATAATTTCTTCCCTGCTCTCCTAATTTGTTTATGATGTCATTATCCATATCCATTTGGATATGTAAGTTATGTATCCATTTGGAGTTTATCTTAGTACTAGTGCAAGAGGTTGGTCTATATGTAATATAATTTCTTCCACACTGTTTCCACTTTTCCCAGAATTTTTTATACAGGTATATCTTTATATTAGCTTGTGTAAACTTCAAAAGCTTCAAAGATGGAAACTGTTCTGCTACAGTTCATTATCAAATATATTTCCATTATCTCCAATTTTTAAATTAAAAAGGTGCTATACATTTTTCAACATTCAATCAATTCTTTGTTGTCTAGGTAATTAGAAGAGAATAATGCAGCCAATAATCCAAAAGAGCAGTCAAAATACATATTTGGTTTTTATAATGTATTGTGATGTATGTGTGCCCATATGTACTTTTTCCTTCCCACAAGCAGATAATTTTTAAATTGACATGATTTGTATGTTCTGATTAAAAATATTTATAAAGATACCAAGGATAAGCATATTCTTGGTATAAATTAGTGGTTAGTATTTATTTGATAAAAACAATTCAATGAAGTTACAAAAATCTTATTTTTCTCCATCCCTGTTTGTGGTATGTCAGTAGCATTATCTTTATTCTGAAAGCATTATTTCGCCTACTAAAACAACCTTTCTTTTAGCTCCTTTAAATGCTGTTAACATGTTTCCTCATTCTAATAAGGAACATTTCAAAGTTATATTGCAGTCTAAACCAATCTACCATTATGAAAGTTCAAATAAATGTAATGTGCTTAAATAATGAGATTTCATTTTCTAATCCTATTTATTTTTTAAACTACTAAAACCATCTGCCTCAAAGAAATTCTGTCACATTTTGCTTGTTCCAATTATTCAGGACAGGTGGTTTGGCAGAAAATGACAGAAGGACCTACAGATGAAACCAGTCTAAAAGGCTTAGCTGATGCCATTAAATTACTGTATGACAATGACACTAAAGAGTGGACAGCAGATGATGTAATCAGTCTTGTAGATGAACTATCAGGTAAAACTGTTTGTTTACCAGTGTTGATTACTGAGAATTCTGCTATCAGAGCATAATTATTAAACATAAGGCAACTTCTACAGGGAATAAATTTCCTATTTTAAATCATAATACTAAAATATTTTGTTGGTAATGAATTTAATTTTAAAGTTGAAGAGAATGGATATAACTTAGTCCAAATACCATCTACACAGTTACGTATATGCATATATAATGTATAGATTCTTTGTTGAACCATAGTAAATTAATCATACCAGACCTCAAATTCCATCCCTGCAGGTTAACAAATTACTGTCTAAGGATAAATAAGGGAGAAAATTCTCCACTTGCCACTGTTATAGGGAAGGGAAGAGTATTTTCTGATCCCTGTACAATCCTAAAGAAAGGCACCATATATAGGTTCATACCATCCTGCCTTGTATATATGAGTCAGAGAGTTGGAGTTATTCATTTTCTCTTCAATAAAATTATGTAATATATGTGTTTTGTCATCACTGGGCAATTTCTCATTAAGTAATTTTTTTTTTCTACAACAAAAGTGGTTCCCCGAGAATGGCTTTTGGAGAACAATGCACGTCTCCTTATCCTAAGTGGGAACAATATATGTTTCACCTTCATGGCTAGCAAAGCTGTGAATGGACGGGCCAATGAACTAGCACGGATGATAGTCTTTTTGGCTTTGGTAAGTACAGAACAAAGTCTTTTCTCGTACCCAGACTAATACTGTATTCACCACCACCTAAAAACCTGATGGATCGCTCTCCCTGTGTAACTGAAATATACTTAAAATATCAATTATTTTGAGAGATTAAGAATATTAAGTATATCATGTTTTCAAAATATACACAATAAACTAACATCTTCTGAAACATACTTCATATATGTCACTCCCTGCCTTATCCCCTGCCCCTTCCAATTCATATCCCTCACCACCTTAGGAGGACAGAAATTAATGCCAGACCTTGGTGATCGATCATCAATCCCTTCATTTGACAAAGGAGAAAACTTAGATCCAGAATGATTACCTGACTTACCAAATGTCAATCAGATAATTAGTAGCAACCAGAATTCAGACAGTTTCTCTGACTTCAAATCTAGTGTTCTTTCTATTGTACCATGTGACTTTTTTTTCCAGAACCTAATTTAAAAAAAAACAAAACACCAACATTTCCTCCAGGAATACTTTCCTATTTAACTTCACTTCAATCTAAGCATTCCTTTTCTCTAAAACTTCTATGTTCAGTTTGTATTCTATCTCAACTCTGTGATTCTAGAATCTTTACTTTCTCTACAATCTTTGCTAATATTCTTAAGTCATTTGTGTATGTATATGTTTCATCACCCCTAAGGGACTGTAAAATCTTTAAAGGAAGGGATTGTCTTCTTATTCTTTAGGACCTTAGTGTGGTGTTTTGTATGTAGGAGATATTCAGGAAGTGCTTGCTGCCTAACTGATAATAATTAGTTATCCATATTCTGATGAAGTTTTTCATGATGTATATCTGCTACACATGATGAACTGGTCATCTGAAAGGTTAGTGAATAAAACTTCCCCCCTTGATGTACAACTTCAGCTACAAATATGCTATCATTACTCATAAATATTATAGTTAAATTAGTATAAATAACCTCTAAGCTACTATTTTTGTTAAAATTATTAAATTTTTTTTAAAAGGTAATCAATAACTTCTATAATGGTTCTTATGTTAAGTAATAATATTTTGTGACAATCGTGGACTTGAACATCTCTTTAGCAGTGCTTCTCAAAATTAAGTAAGCTGTGGAACACTTTTAGACTTGCAGTAATATTAATAAAAGCCATATATGCTGGTGGGATTGGAGGAAGGAAGATGAGAAGGTCTACTAGCATGGCTATCATTAGGATAATGCACAATTCCATAATTAATATTTCAGATGGAAAAATATCCCTAGCATCAAAACGTTCTCATGTAATCTCTAATCACAGCATGTAGGACAGTGGGGTTTCACAGAATACAATTTGTGAAGGAGTGATTTAAATTTTTTTTTCTAAATTTGCAGCTTTCGAATGAGATATTAGATTTGAAAGCATTTTTCATTCTAGTGTTACATAGCTAAAATTGATATTTTTCAAAGCATATGATGATTTAACAGTTCTATACTTTAAAAATCAACAATAATATTTCTTCCTCATAAAAGATATCTGTAAAAGTCAAAGAGTGATAATATAGAAAGTAATTGTGTGTATCTAGTTCAACATTCCCTTTATAGTTATCCCTTCCACATCTCAATTTTCCCCATCATGGTTTCGATATATCTTGGGTTAGCATAAGAAATTAAATGGGAATTTTGGGGAGTTTTGCAGAAGCTGTGGCCAGCAAACAACACAGAGCCTATGACCAAATTCTTAACCCAAATTTTATAGTAAGTTTCTGTAAACACACCATAAACAAAAAAGAAAAAAAAAATTTAGACTTCTTCTCCAGTACAAAAGGAAGGCCAAAAAATTTTACATGATTGTTTAGATTGCAGGGGCACCATGCCCCTAACCCCCACAATGTGGAAAGGATAACTGTGATTATTTATTATTAGCAATAATCATCCTGATAACAGCTGATATTTAAATAGCACTTTGCAAATTACAAATTGTTTTATATGTTAGTGCCTCATTTGATTTCCCCCAGCAACGTAGTTGTTGTTCAGTAGTTTCAGTCGCATCTAGCTCTTGGTAACACCATTGGAGTTTTCTTGGCAAAAATACTGTAATTGTTTTCCATTTCCTTCTCCAGCTCGTTTTACAGATGAGGAAACTGAGGCAAACAGGTTAAGTGACTTGCCCAGGGTCACACATTAGCTAGAACGTGTGTGAGGTCAAATTTGAACTCAGGTCTTCATGACTATAAGTCTAACACTCTCTACACTACACCACGTAGCTCCCCTAAGGGAGTCAGTACAATAATTATATCCATTTTATGAAGAGGGAGGAAACTAAGGTTGAAGAATGTGGTAACTTGCCTAAGTTCATATAGTTAGTAAGTAGCAAAGCCAACTTCCCTGACTTCTAATCTAATTATCTTACCACTATACCACAGCTGTTATAGTCTATGCCAAGTCAAGTCAACAAGCATTTATTAAGTGCCAACAATGTGCTAGGTAGGCACTAGATAAGTGCTAGGGATACAAAGAAAATCAAGAACAGTCCCTGCTCTCAAGGAATTCACAGTCTAATAGGGGAGACAACATGCAAACAGCTATGTACAAACAAAATATATTCAGTATAAATTGGAGATAATAAACAAAGGGAAAATGCTAACTAGCTTTAAGAGGGTTCAGGAAAGGCTTCTTGCAAAAAGATGGGATTTGCTTGGTCCTCAAAGGAAATCAAGAAAGCCCGGAGTTGAAGAGAAAGAGGATTCCAGGAATGGGACAGAGCCAATGAAAATGCATAGTGTCGGGAGATAGAGTCTCATATTCAAGGAAGAGCCAAATCCCAACTCCAGGAGTACTTACATTTATAATAATCTTTGTCTAAATCAGGTCTGCGAGAAGGACCTGTACTGCATGGACTGGGCAGTAAAAATGATGCAAAAAGTCTGCAAAGTCTTTAGCACGCAGGTGGAGAGAAATAACTTCCTACAGAATGTGGAAAATGCATTTGCACGTGTTATAATGGACATGCTGCAGTCAGTTATGTCTGGTGAGTACTTACATAGTCATTACACTAGTGTGCAATAAGAATGCCCAAGGTCACATTACTAGGAAAGGGGAGAGTTAGAAGTAGCACCCACATTTTTTGACTCCTAGTCCAGTGTACTTTGTTACAGGATTCCATGGTTGTCATAACTGATTTTTGATTGGGTGAAGCTTGCTGACTTGTCTTCTGTTAAATTATTCAGGGAAAATTTGGAAATCTTGTGTTTCAAATAAATCATATTTGAAAATTGATTATCTTCCTCTCCCCACTCTCTCTATCCTGTTTCTGGCGTTTAGGAGACCAAGATGAAGAGGATAGCAGCTTTTTGAATTTGTTTCATCTTGTGAATGCACAGGCTAATTTCCATAAGGAAGTTTTATATATAACCATGAACAGTACCTCCACCTAAATACTCAGACATGATTTTAGGGAGGGCCTCACTGATCCAACTTTTAATAGACAGCTGCTTTTTCTCCATGCTCATCTTTTCACACATGAAATATATGATGTATGTGTGATTTTTTTTCAACTAGTTACCCTGTCCTAAGAGCCAAAAAAAGGTGCTCTAGTTTTAGCAACAACTGATTACACCATTGAATCTAGAATGTTTTGTGAAGACTTGTAGAGGAGTTTGAGGCTGTTTAAAATACAAATTCACTTTGCCATCTCTCTGAACATATAACCACTATGAGAATATTATTCACATTACTATTCACTTTTGCAGAAAATAACAGATCATCTAGATATAAAGAAAATATATTTTGCTCCTTTTCTTTAAAGTGAATCATATACTTTGCTAGGGATGGAGATAAATGCTGCAAATAGAGGAAAAGTATAAAAGGAAGGAAATTACCTATCTTGCTGCCTGAACAACTTCAGAAGTAGCTTTTACTTTTTCTAGGTTTTTTCATAAGATTTTCCCCTCATCCTCAGAAAGTGAGTTACTTCAAGGAGGTCTGAAAAAGGAAACTGGAAATATCAGAGCTTAGAACAGATGAATTAGCCACAGATCTAGTTCAAAGGATAGTGGCTGTATCTGCAACCAACTAATGAAAACCCAGGAAGAGCAACCTGGTAAGAGCAGAGGTCTAGGATAATTTGAACCTAACCAACTGTCTCTGTCACATTACAATTATAGTAAAAGTTAAAGTCCCCAATGGGGCTAAAATCATGTTGGAATTCATCTCTCTGTAGCTCTGCCTTCCATCACTCACTTCTACTAAAGATAAACTGTCGGTGTCCTGCTGTGATTCTTTTAGGGTTTGGCAATCGGGGTTTGACTTCTTTCACCAGACCTCCAGCTTCCTTCACCAAACCACTTGAAATGACTCACCTAGGAATGTAGAAAGGACCCTGAATAAGAAGTAAAAAATTACTTGAAGACAGGTTAGCTCTAGCAAGTGAGGCTAGTGCATGGGGAAATGCAAATTGTGGGAAATTCTGGCATATTTGGTTGTGTTTGGTACATGAAAAAGACAGGAAATGGACAAAACTAAGGAAAAGCATAAGTTGTGGGAAAATATTAGTTGTGATAACATAAAAGCAGGGTTTCACCAGAGTTTCTATTCCAACAGAATTTATCTTGGAAAATTTGCACTCAGAAACAAATATTTCCTTACTATGATAAAAGTTTTTGCAGGGAACTTTTTAAAGCATTTAACAACAAATGGTCCTACTTTAATTACTTTGATGGTGGGAGTTTTTTTGTTCCCAGTTTTGGTTTAGCTTTTTCTGCAAAAGACAAAGATTCTTGCTTTTTTTCTTTGGTTTCATTTTGTTCTTTTTCTGATAAGAATTCTCCCACAGTTGAGGTCTAAAAATTAAAAGTTGAGAGATAACCAGAATATGTAATATGATTTTAATTTTAATATAATAGTGTCATATCCATTAAAGCCTTGTACATACCAGAATTTATTTAATACACACATTGTTGAACCTAAGTTGAAAATACACCCTATTGAATAATTTTAGGGTGAAAAGGGGAAATTATTTTTTAAAGTGATCATAATAGCTTGAAAGGTAATTATTTACATGTAGGTAGTAATGATTTTTCATATTGTTTCACTGTAAAAAGCTAATCATTATGCATCTTAGTGGTAGAAATGTGGCATATTGAGGTTTCTCTTGGGTTATTATTAAACATTATCAAAGCTATTTGGTTGTTTTCAGCAAGATTGCAAAATTAGCATAGTAAGGTTTCTGTCAAATATAGTCCAACCTGGATTTTAGATCTTATATTGTATTGACAAGTTGACTACTTTGAAGAAAAAAAGTATATTTTGTTATATTTTTTCACTGTGAAATGTTATAGTACCCTCCAGCCAAACTTGGGGAAAAAGCAAAAACTACATTCATTCTTTGTTAATGGTGGCTAACTTGACGTATTTTGCCACCAACAAAAAATAACCTGACAGATTTTAAGGCCTGTCTTTGAGGACTACAAACAACATTTGAAACCAGATTTCCAATTTCCTCAAGCCAACCAGTCCAGTTTTCCATGAAGTGATACTTATATATTTGTCATCAGGAATAAATTGTAAAGTTAAACTTTTAAAGAAAGTTTCCTATTATTGTTTTAAAAATTACCACTGCTAAATTAAAGGAAGAGATATATAATATTTCTATAAAGCAGAAGCATTTCGGGGCAATAAATACCATTAATGCTCTGCAAGAAGGGCTGTTAGTCAATTTTCACTAATTACAATAACAAAAAATCATAACAATAGTATTGAAAATACTAAAAATGGGGCAGCTAGGTGGTGCAGTGCATAGAGCACCGGCCCTGGATTCAGGCAGACCTGAGTTCAAATGCGGCCTCAGATACGTAACACTTACTAGCTGTGTGACCCTGGGCAAGTCATTTAACCCCATTGCCCAGCCCCTCCCAAAAAAAAATACTGAAAATTACATGCATTTTTCCCCATAAATTAGATTGACATGCATGTCTGCTGGCCTTTTCTTTCATTGGTATCCTTAGTCACATGTGACTTGTTGATAGCATAAAGGCCACTTCTGCAAGAAAAGTTTCCAAAGTGCCATTAATCATAATAATAACACTCATTAAAAATGAATTCACAGTTTTTACCTAGTGACAAGTGCTTTATATCTCATGATACATCTCTTGTTACAGTTGTTGGTTTTTTGTACAATTTTTACCCCTAAATTTCATCTTACTCAGTTGGCAAGTGGTAAGTGGCTAAATTGTTACCTAGAAGTTGATCTAGTCAAGTTGCTGATCATCATGACATGCTTGGAGGGGTGGATACCTTATTTTATGCATTTTGGCTCTTGTGACAATGTAGTTAATACTCTCAGTTCCTCTGTTAATAACAAAAGAGTTAGTGCTAGAACTGTCATCTCTTTCTGAGGACTGAAACAACCATAATATATGTACTCACACACATATGTGTGTATACATATATATGTATAGGTGTATATGTGTGTATATGTACATATGTAAAATTGGAAACCATCTTTTTATGCCAGGAAAAGTATAGAGTAGCTTATACAGTTAAATCTTTCCAGATTTCTGTGTCAAAAAAGGTTGTATTAAAAGGAAATATTTGTTGGGTGCCTGCTTAGTTATTCCCAAGTAGAAATATGACTTCACTGCCAATTCAACGAATCAGTTAGCTATGAAGCCTAGAAGAAATCAGGATATATTCACATGCCACCTACTTAGCTGAAACATGATTGAGGATGAAGGGATAAACTAAAAGATACCTATATTATATAAGCTTCTCCAGGCAGAGAAATAATTAGAAATACTGAACACTTTTCATTAAGAAAGTAGGGGGGGAAAAAAACCCCAGAACATATCTCTGACAACAAAAATAGTAATTGGATTTTTTTTTAGAAAAGCAAACTGTTTGTATCTTGCAAGAGTTTTGACTTTGAAAAAAAGATATTTAATATAGGTAGAATTCCAAGATCATCGCTTTCTTAAATATATTTTACTGAAACATATATATTGTTATAAAAGTTTTATATTTATGATCAAATGTATTTAAGTGACTAATATTTAATATTTGCTAAATTTTAATTTTTTTCATATTAATAAAGTGAAGTTGTAAATTTGGAAAGTATCACCAACTTATTCAAAGTTTGACTTTATTAAAGCCTTTGGAGATCAATTTATTTATGTTTTTGTGAAAACTCATCTTTCCATCAATTTTGATTATGATCCTATCAGGGTCAAGAAGTGATGTTTTGCATTTAAATAACACTTAGTCACATACACATACCCACTGACATAAAAGCAGGTGACTGCATCAATAATTTGCATTGTTAATCAAGATTTAACTTCAGTACTCCAGTGGGTCTATGATCTAATCTGTGTGGTTACAGTGATACAAATTGCAAACTGCCCATCATGTTTAACGAAAGTAAAACAACATTTAATGTGCGTTAAATATTACTTTAATCTGCATTATTCTATTCTCACTGGAAACTTTCAACGAATTTACATTCCAGTGGTTGTCAAACTAGATATGCTACAAATATCTGTTATTATTTGCCATGTGAAAGTTTTTTTTTGTTTTGCTTTAAAACAAAATAGATAAATATTTTGGATTATTTGAAATTTCCCATTACTGTATCTTCTTCAATCATCAATTTTTGGAGAAAAGCCTTAAATACGACTAAATTTTTCTACTCAACTGTTTGGTCTGGGGGTAGAGAAATTTTCCATGGTTGAGGTCAACTGTTTTTCCCCCAAACATAAAAATTAGGTCTTGTTTATATTTAAACTAGAGGGAAATAGAGACTTTTGAGAGGCTATTCCAGGCTTAGCAAATGTTTAAGATTTGATAAATCCACCGTATACATTTTCCCAAGACATTTTTTCACTTCTCTTTTTAGTCTAAGTATCACTAAGAGAAATGTAATCCCAATTTTCCTAAGCCATCTTATATTTAAATTAAATTTAGAGAGTCTTTTGAAGTCTAAGATTCTGAGAACCTTTTAAAAATGTGCAGTGTTCCTAAAAATCAAGAAATTGTCATGTCAATAAGATTTCACTAAAAACTCTCATCCCAGAATTCTTGTTTGATTTGAATTTAGCAATAGCCACTTACACATTGTGCTGCTTCTCAGACTGTCCTCCCTTGGCAATCCTTCTTATCACAAATGAATCTCTCTTTTGAACAAACTCACTATTTTAATATAATACTATATTCATTTTTATGAATATCAGTTTTTTCAAAGTTATTTACAGTCTGAGAAAGTGTTTTGTTTTGATTATCCAAATCAGGCTATCTCTGTTATACATTATTATTATAACATTGAAATGTAAATTTATCAAAAATTTTATATTACAGAATTTCTTGCTTTGACTGTTACAATATGTGCATTTTATAACACATCTGGCTAAAAGTCAATCAATCTGTTTTTGACCTCCATGATGCCAAATATATTATAACCATGTTATAATACAGCATGTTACTAAATTAATTCAAACATACAACCAGCCAAATTATAGCCCCTGAAAGACAAATAAAATAAAAACAATCTAATAATCAGTTGATGAAATAGGTATTAGTCCTCTCTCTATTAACACTGTTGAATAAATCCTACTGTGACTGGTTTGGCTGATTTTTTTTTTCACTGAATATACTAGTTGTTGTAGTATTGCCCAAGTAATTGTTGTAATATCACTGGGGAGCCTTAGACTCAACATTTGAAGGAAGGGTCAGACATATAGCTAAGATGTGACATGAAAGATCATAGAAGAGCTCAACTCTTCTACATATGTTCCAGAAAAGAGCTAAAAAGAATACCAGATTGAATAATGATTAAAATAACCAAAGAGAAACAATAGCATACTCCTTCTGACCCAGGACTTCACAAAAGACATCTGTGTGTTTTGGGAGAGTGGTCCCACCAGGAAAACCAGTACAAGCTTAGGTAAATAAGTACGGAAGTTTCTGACTCCCAGGGGTATCCCTTGATGCACTCTCAGGCATACATGCAAGGGTGGGGTTACCAAAAACATATAGAACTCAGCTGGGATGCTCCAATGAGGTCAATGGAGCCTGAAACCCAGTCAGTACCCTGACAGCAGACCTACCAAGGAAAATGGAAACAAGCAGAGAGACCCAAGAAATTGGAGACAAAACCAATAGGGCATTGCTACTCCAGCCAAGAGGGTCAGAGGGAGCAGACCTTGGATCTGGAAGAAAATCCCAAACCAAGACTGAGGCTGTAGATATAAGTAAAGAGAAGAAAACACCAAGCACAATGAAGAAATATAGGGGATCTAGAGATGCCAAGAGGTAAACCCAAAAGAAGAAGATTACTCCACAGTTAGCAGAAACAGAACCTCAAGGAGGGGAAATGGCTTGACTGGATTTAAAAGTATGACTGGAAAAAATAAAGAAAATTGATTTCAATTTCCAAAAAAAATTAAGATACTAAAAAAAAATAAATTATAAGTGAAATAAGAACCATAGAAGAAAAAAATGAGGAGCAGAGAAAGCTTAAGACAGAGGTAGAAAGTCTTACTTAAGTAGTAGACTCTCTGAAGTAGCTAGGTGATGCAGTGGCTAGAGCATCAGGCCTGGAGTCAGGAAAACTCATCTTCCTGACTTCAAATCTGACCTCAGACACTAGCTGTGTGACCCTAAGCAAGTCATTTAATCCTGTTAGCTTTAGTTTCCTCATCTGCAAAATGAGAGGGAGAAGAAAATGACAAATCACTCTTTGCCAAGAAAACTCTAAATGGGGTCAAATAGAGTTGGACTCCACTGAAACTACTAAACAACAACAACAATAACAGACTACCTGAAAATTATAATGGAGTAACAAAATTTGACTCCAGGATACAGGAAATACTCGAACAAAATGAAAAGATAGAGAAAAAAAATGGAAGAAAATAACAAGGTATCTGCTGTCAAAAACAATGGACCTGCAAAACAGATTCAGGAGAGATTATTTATTTTTTTTTTTGTTTTTTAAGGCAATTGGGGTTAGGTGACTTGCCCAGGGTCACACAGCTAGTAAGTATCAAGTGTTAGGTCTGAGGCTGGATTTGAACTCAGGTCCCAGGAGAGATAATTTATGACTTTTTGGGAACTCTGAAAGCTATAGCCAAACAAAAACTTGAATGTCATATATCAAAAAATCATAAAACTACCCAAATCTATTAGAACTAGAAGGCAAAGTGAAAATAGAAATAATCTACTCATATCCTCCTGGAAGAAGTACCAAACTGATCATCAAAGCTGCTCCGTACTAGCTAAGAAATAGAGTGATGGATCAGTGGAATAGGTTAAGTATGCAAGACACAGTAGTCAATGACTACAGTAATCTATAATTTGATAAACCAAAAACCCCAGCTTCTGGGATAAGAACTTATTCTTTGACAAAAACTGCTGGGAAAACTGGAAAAGAGTATGGCAGAAACTAGGCATGGACCAAAATCTCACACTATATACCAAAATAAAGTCAAAATGGGTTCATGATTTAGATATAAAGGCTGATACTATAAGCAAACTGGGAGAGCAAGGAATAGTTTACCTATCAGATTTATGGAGAACAGAAGAATTCATGACCAAACAGGAGATAGAAAACATTACAAAATGCAAAATGGATAACTTTGATTACATTAAATTGAAAAGTTTTTGCACAAAGTCAATGCAACCAAGATTAGAAGGAAAGTAGAAAATTGGGAAAGAATTTTTATAACCAGTGTCTCTGATAAGGGCCTCATTTCTAAAATATATAGAGAATTAAGTCAAATTTATAAGAATACAAGTCATTCCCCAATTGATAAATGGTCAAAGGATATGAACAGGCAGTTCTCAGATGAAGAAATTAAAGCCATCTATAGTCATATGAAAAAATGCTCTAAATCACCATCAGTTAGAGAAATGCAAATCAAAAGAACTCTGAGGTACCATATCACACCTATCAGATTGGCCAACATGACAAAACAGGAAAATGATAAATGTTGGAGAAGATGTGGGAAAATTGGAACACTAATGCATTGTTGGTGGAGTTGTGAAATGATCCAACCATTTTGGAGAGCAATTTGGAACTATGCCCAAAGGGCTATAAAAATGTGCATACCCTTTGACCCAGCAATAGCACTTCTAGGGCTGTATCCCAAAGAGAGCATACAAATGGGAAACCCACATGTACAAAAATATTTATAGCAGCTCTTTTTGTGGTGGCAAAGAACTGGAAATTGAGAGGATGCCCATCAATTAGGGAATGGCTGAACAAGTTGTGGTATATGAATGTAATGGAATACTATTGTGCTATAAGAAATGATGAGCAGGCTGACTTCAGAAAAACCTGGAAAGATTTGTATGGTCTCATGCTGAGTGAAGTAAGCAGAACCAGAAGAATGTTGTACATAGTAATAACCACGTTGTGCGATGACTAATACTGATAGACTTAACCTTTCTCAGCAATACAAGGATCTGAGACATCTCCAAAAGCCTCACGATGGAAAATGCTATCCACATCCAAAGAAAGAACTATGGAGTTTGAATGCAGATTGAAGCATACTTTTGCTATTTTTTTCTTCTGTTGTGTTTTGTTTCCTCTTTCTGGTGGTTCCTTCTATTGGTTCTAATTCTTCCTTACAACATCACTAATGTGAAATTATGTTTAATAGGAATGTATATGTATAGCCTATATCAGATTGTGCATCATCTTGGGGTGGGAGGTAGGGAAGGAGGGGGAGAAAAATTTAAAACTCAAAAGCTTATGGAAGTGATTGTTGATAAATCAAAATTAATTAATTAAAAAAAAGAAATACCAAACTCAGAACATCCAAGAATGTCATAACCAAAATCCAGAACTTCCAGATTAAAGGGGGAAAATACTGCAAGCAGGCAGAAATAAAGAGTTTGAATATCAAGGAATCAAAGAAGTCAAAATCTTGGACTTTGAGATACTCTAAAAGGCAATGAAAAAAAAGATAAAAACTTACAACTACAAGTTGTACACCTGAAAGACAATATAATTCTATAGGGGGAAAATGGATCTTTAACAGGTCTTTTAAGCATTCCTGATGAAAAGATCTAGAGAGGAATAGAAATTTTGAAATGCAATCATAAGACT
The DNA here is from genome assembly GCF_003287225.1 of Phascolarctos cinereus. Lineage (NCBI taxonomy): Eukaryota > Metazoa > Chordata > Mammalia > Diprotodontia > Phascolarctidae > Phascolarctos > Phascolarctos cinereus. The sequence continues at coordinate 300,050,560 of NW_027555958.1, read as the reverse complement.
TGAGAGGAACCTAGTGGGGTAGTTACATTTGAAGAACTGGAAGAAACTGAGGATGATCTACTTACATCCTAATGGGGAAAGAAGAAAAAGTGCCCCTTCAGAACCACACTTTCTCCAAAGGTGACAAAGGGAGTTAATAAAAAACAAATTCAAGGCCTGGCTGTGGTTTTGTTCCAAATTACTAAATTCTAGGACAGCTAAGTGGCTCAGTGGATAGAGCACTGACCCTAGAGTCAGGAGGACCTGAGTTCAAATCTGACCACAGACACATAATACTCACTAGCTGTGTGACTCTGGTCAAGTCACTTAACCCCAATTGCCTCACAAAAAAAGGAAAAAAAAGGGAAGAGATGTTCATATATAATCTGCTAATAATACAGCAAACCACAAATTATTAAATTCAAAAATGAAAAAGAATTAACAATTGAAGATGGAATAAAGTTATTAGAAATTATTTTGCTCAATCATATGCCAACAAAATTGATAACTTAAAAGAAATGGATGAATACTTAACAAAAATCTAAAATCCCCATATTAACAGAAGAAAAAATAGAGACTTTAAATAACCTAATCTCAGAGAAACTGAACAAACTATAGAGGAAAGGGAAAAAAATCCTGGATTGGAGGGATTCACAAGTTAATTCTTTCAAAAATTCAACAATTAATTCTAACAATATGAAATGTTTGCAAAAACAGGAAAAGAAGGGATCCTTCAAATTCTTTCTATGAAATAAATATTGCCTTGATGTCTAAAAGATATAAGGCAGAAAGAAGAGAAACTATTGATCAATATCACTAATAAACATTGGTAAAAAAAATCTGAATAAAATATTGACAAAGAAGCTACATAATAACCAAGTTGGATTTTTAACAAGAATGCAAGGTTTGTCCAGTATTAGGGAAACTATAGACCATATTAGTAACAAAAAACAATAAAAATCACATGATTATATTAAGAGTAATAGAAAAAGCTTTTGACAAAAAACAACATCTATTTATGGGTTGGGATTTTTTTTGATTTGTTGGTTTTGCTTTTGTCTTTTTGAGCCCTGATCTCCCTGAATTACCCACTACGGTGAATTGCACTTACAATGCCAGTGCAGGGGTCACTCCAGGGCCCAAATCCAAAACTGATTAGCACAGAGACTTTAACCTGTTCCATTTTTTCAACTCCAGCCAGTTGACTGCTCCTTAGGCAGCCTAGAGAAAGGCTCTTTATATTGATGCCATACTTAGTGTACACATCTATTTGGAGGTAGTCTTACAGCAACTCAGAACTCCTGACCTCAAGCTTCAGCCTCTCCAGCAGGAGTGTGCCATCATGCCCACTGTATTTTCAAAATTTTTAAAGCATAGGAATAAATGGATCTTTCCTTAATAAAGTAAAGAGTATCTATTTAAAACCAAGAGCTCTCATTATCTGTAAGGGAGAAACTAGTGGCTTTTCCAATAAAATCAGGGGTAAAGTAAGGAACGTCCACTATGACTACTATTATTTGATATATTTCTAGAAATGCTAGGTACAGCAATAAGACAAGAGAAAAAAAGGAAATAAACACAAAGAGAAAATAAAATTATTGCCTTTTGTAAATTATATGATTTACCAAGAGAATCCTAGAGCTTCAACTAAAACATTAATTGAAACAATAACTTTAACAAAGCAATGGATCATAAAATAAATCCATATAACTTATCAGTCTTGCTGTATATTACCAACAAAACCCAGCAGGAAGAAATATAGAAACACCATTCAGAATAACTACAAATTGTGTAAGATATTTGGGAATCCATTTTCCAACACATGAATCATATGAAAATAACTATAAAACACTTTACAGAAATAAAAAAGACACTTAAATAATAGGAGACATATTAATTGCTCATGGTTGGGATGTGCTAACATAATAAAAATTATAATAGTACCTAAATTAATTTACAAGTCTCAGTACTATACCAAACTACTAAATAGTTACTTTGTAAAACTAGAAAAAAATTGCAACAAAATTCATCTATAAGAGCAAAACATCAAGATTTTTTTCCACAGATTTATTTAATTTTTTTTTGGGGGGGGAGCAAAAACATCAAGAATTTCAAGGTAAATAATTTTTTTAATTGAGAAGGAAGAGGGCCTAGCAGTACTAGATATCAAACTATACTACAAAGCAGTAATCATCAAAACTACTTGGCACTGGTTTAAAAATAGAAAAACTGAACTGTGGAATGAGTTCACTATAGAGAAAACTGGAAAGCAATCTGGCAGAAATTAGGTTTATACCTATATCTCACATTTTATACTTCAATAAACTCCAAATAGATACATGACCTAGAAATAAAAGTTTGTGTTATAAACAAAATAGAGGAGCATGAACCAAGGTACTTTTCCCAAGTATAGGAAGGAGAAAAGTTCTTGACCAAAGTATAGAAAGGATCACAAGATAAAATAGTTAATTTTTATTACATAAAATTGAAAAGTTTTTACACAAAATTAATCAATGAGAAAGCAAGGAGTTAACTGGGGGGAATAATCTTTGCAGCAAACTTCTCTGATAAAGGTCTGATATTCAAGATATAAGGGGAACTCAGTCAAATAAATAAGAACAAGAGCCATTCCCCAATAAATAAGTCATCTAAAGATATGAACAGGCAAGGGAAGAAATCCAAGCTATTAACAACCATATGAAAAAAATGCTTCTAATCACTAATAAAAGAAATGCAAATCAAAACAACTCTGAAGTTCTACCCCACTCCCAACAGATTGGCTAAGATAACAAAAAGGGAAATGTAAATTACAGGACAGGAACACTAACATACTGTTATTGGTGCTATAAATTGTTCCAGTCATATCTGGAAAGCAATTTGGAACAGTGCCCAGAAAGTCATTAAGTTATAGTGACTATAGCAGACCCTTCAACCCAGTGATACCACTCCTATGCTTTAAGTTCAAAGAGATCAAAGAAAGAGGAATAGGACCCATACAAAAATATTTATAGCATTTCCTTTTGTTATAGCAAATAATTAGAAACTGAGAGGAAAGAAGGAGGAAGGGAGAAAGACAGGCAGGGAAGGAGGGAGGGAGGAAGGAAGGAAGGAAAGAAGGAAAAAAGGAAGGAAACAAGCATTTATTAAGTACCTGCTGTGTGCCAGGCACAATGCTAAATGCTTTACAAATATTATCTCATTTCATCTTCAAAAACAATCCTAGGAGGATAGAGGAGACAGACAGAGGTTAAGTGTCACACAGGGCCACACAGTTACTAAGTATCTATGGCCAGATTTGAACCTAGTCTTCCTGACTCCAGACCTAGCATTCTATCCCCTGCTGGAGGTGCCCATCAACTATGAAATGACTGAACAAATGATGATATATGAACAGAATGGAATGTTTGTTGCATTGTAAGAACAATGAAAAAAGATAGATCCAGAAAAGCCTAGGAAGACTTATATGAAGTAATACAGAGTGAAGTGAGAAAAAGCAAGAGAACAATTTATACAATAACTACAACATTATAAAGAAAAACTGTTGTAAAAGACATAAGAAATCTGATCAACTCCAGAAGACTGATGATAAATCATACTTCCCACCTACTGGCAGAGAGATGATAAACTAGAGGTGCAGAATGAGACTCACATTTTTCAGACATGGCCTATGTGTAGGTTTCTTTTATTTGTACTTGTTACAAGGGCAGGCTTTTTCTCCCCCAAGGAGAGGTATGGAGGGAAAGGAAGGCTAGTGATAGCAATGCCCAGGAGAAAAAAAAAAAGAAGAAATAAAGTGTTAATGGAACATTTTTAAGATGTACATACAGAAGAGAGTAAAAAGAAGTTCAGAGAGACTCAGAGAAGCAGGATAGTTTTGGAACTACAGTATTAAATTTATTATATACTTTAAAAAGAAACAAGCTATACATAATAGACTTTTAGTTTCTTATAGAATCCTCTTTTTCTGTTCTTTGTATATGGAAATGATCATGTTTCTTCATGTTTGTCAAGTTCATAAAAATAAAAAAGTTTTCTTAAAAGAAGGGTGTATGACTTATGAAAGAACTTCTTCTGTAAAGAGCTATATTAACTACATCATTAGGTCTCCCCCAAAATTGCCAATTTTGTCTGAATTATCTAGAAGCTATCACAGACTTGGCACTCTGGTCTAAAATGGAGAATTTCAGACTAGAATTTATACATATGCCATAGGGACATATACCATAGATCTTTACTACAGAAGAATATTTAATAAATAGGAAATAATGCATTAAGAATTCTGCTAATATCCTCAAATATTCCAGCATTTAAAGAAATTTTTTTTTCAAAATTCTTCTCTTGGCATTTATGCATCTTTCAAATTGTCATTGCCAAATATTATCATACAATAAAATGTTAAAATCACAAGTGGTAAAATACATCATTTACTCTTCAGTATGTGGTTATTTATGATACAATAGTTTATGTTGCATCAGGGTTTTCATTACAAAACTTGACTTGTGGAATGAGAAGAAGAGATTATTGCTTAATTCTTAAGAGTTTGTTCCAAAGACCCAGTCTTCGTAAATATTGAGTCATAGAATTTTAAAGCTGGAAGGCACCTTGGAGACAACCTATTCCCCCTTCATCATTTGACAAATGAGAAAACTGAGGTCTAGAGAAGGGACTTGACTTGCTCAATGTCATAAAGCTAATTAGTGGACAAATTGGGCCTGGAACAGGACTCTGTGTATAGAATCCTGACCTGATTCTCCTTCCGTGAGCTTAAAGAATGTAAGTTTTTCATTTCCAGTATAACTAAAAAGTATCTCCTCAGTCCTCGTTATTTGAAAACACAGTACAAATGTTTCAATTTGTATTAAGTTTATAATACAAGATGTTAATTTTTCATGTTCATTTCTTTTAAAAATAGATCATAGGACATGGAAAGGATATTCCTAGACACCCCAGCCTCAACTTTTAAATTCTGAGGCTAATCTGCACTCTAGACTGGGTCTATGCTTTCTTCAACCCTATTTGGATAGAGGATTCAGATGATGCTGATTGATAATACAAAGACACAAAAAATGCCTTTTTGGAGGAAGGTGCAACTATCTCTACAACATTCATATTTGGGGTACAATATATACAGAGATTTCATAACAAACCCTTCTCCTCTGGGCCAAAGGTGCAGAATGTGGCCATCTTATTTGTGATTTACAATTCCAGTTCTTCAATTCATCTGGCACAAAGAATGAGGATTTACATACCACAATTTCTCTCTTTATAATGAGGACCTGGGGCAGTAGGATGGGGAAGGAATGATAAAGCAGCATTAAAAGCTGAAAAGATGAGTTTATGCAGCCTAAAGAGAGCAGAGCTGGAGACAAGTTCTAAAAATGAGGTCCCAAAGTTTTGACGAAGGAGTGAAAAATGGATCCTATTCCCTTGCAATAATGTATTTAGTCCATATATGGAGACGTACAAGTTGTCCTTGATTTTATATGGGAAATCCTTGCATGTGGAAGCCCTAGTGAGAAGGAAAAGGGAGAAAGGACACATGAGAGATTGTACAATAAGATTCACTTGCCCACAGAACCAACAAAAGGCTGTCTCAAATCTTATTTTCTAGCAGCCCTTCATGGGGACTTTGGTGATTTCACATTCCAACTCTCTTCTTGGGGCTTTTCTTCTGCCACTTGAACTCATCGCGGCCTGCATAGCCTGCCAGCAACATCCATGAATTCTGCTGGACATGCTGAGATGCAGCTGCTTCTCAGCCTGCCTCTGGCTTCCATTTCAAAATGCCATTTGCTTGCCAAGGGTTAACAGTCTCCAGAAGGCTCTGGGAGAGGTCCCGTTAGGGCAGTAATCTGTGGCTGCTGCTGAAGATAAGAAGTCTCTTGTTGAACTGGGGGACCCGGAGCTGCAGAAAATCCAGAGAGGAGGGACAGCACAGATGTGAACACAAGCAACAACCTCTGCTCAGAATCCACCCTTCCCTCCCTCGCTGCACCCCCACCCCCCATTTTCCCTATGAAGGAGAAAACCAAATCCAGCTCAACACATGTGCATGAATATGTCCCTGGAGTGTCCCAGATGAAGAGAAACACAAGACCTTCCCTCCCGCAAATAAATCTCATTTGTCTCATCTTCAAGCCAGAATGAGTCACTGACAAATGCATTTATAATTGCACTGTTTCTATAAACCTGTCTGCTGATGAGTACAAACACTCTATCTACAGCTTGTGGGAAAGGAGGTTTGCCGACTAAAAATTTGACTCGAACAAGAAATGAAGAACAATAATTCCTCCAGCCCCTGCCTTCTTCCTCCCTTAAATCTTTTTTTATTATGAAAAGAATGGTTACATAAAAACAAGATCCCATAATAGTTTAAATTAGGCCCAAACATATTTTTGAACCAGAAAACAACTATTTTTAAATGACTATTTCAAGATACTTTAAGAAGCATTAGAGCAATGCAGCAAAGGAAAACGAAAAGAAATATTTTTTTAGGGGAGGAAAGGGTTTCTGGATCCATTAGTACCCGAAGTGATGATCTGATGATCAGAAGCACAAGTCCACTTGGACGTGGGCAGGCAGGTTGCTCGGCCTCTGGACTCCATCCTTCTCTTCCACAAAGCCTTCCTCCCCACCAAGAAGGCTCCTAGGATGCTAGAGCACATAGATGATGTAAGACAGGATAACCAGACCTATAATAGCGAAGAACATCAGAATGAAAATATCCAGCATGGTGGATGCTTAGGCTTCTGGGAAACCCGGGAGCTGTAGGCACTGATGCTGCAGCAAGGGAAGGAGGGAGGGAGGAAGGAAGGGAGAGAGGAGGGAGAAAGGGAGAGAGGGAGGGGGGTGAGACAGTGAGCAGGAGAAGCGGAAAGCTCCCTCCTCCCTCCCACCCCCCTGTCCTTATTCCCACCCCACTCCCTGGCTGGGGAGGGGGGTGGGATTGAGATGTCGCTGCTACTCCATCACCACCCTTTTCTTTCTCTACCCTGCTCCATGTCAGCCAATCAAAACTCCAGTGTCTAAATAACCTGGGAAATGCTAGATTTAGACAGGGTACCACAGAGGAGACATTAATTCCTCTCCAGGAATGTAGTCTCATTCATTTGTATCCACATAGCAAATTGGCATATCAGGATTTAAAGGATTTAATCTCTAGGGAATCCACCCCTCACTCCTTCTCCCTTTCTCCTCCCTGATTCCACCCTAGTCACAATTCTGGTCCTGGAAAAATACCAATAGGCTGTGACTCAATGACCAGTCCGAAAGATGGTTAGTTTGCTATATATATTAAGGCAAATAAGATATTGTGCAGGAGGGGGTTAGTTTATCATCTCTGGATCATTGATATTTAATCCACCTTCTCCAAAAATCTTTCCTTCCTTTACCTTTACTTCGGTAATGATATCTCCTTTTCCTTGGATCTTCTCAGCATTTAGGTACATTAAGTGCTCAGCTTAGCAGCATTTGGAAGCACTCTGTAAGCATTCTTAAATCTTTTATCAGTATGTTCTGTGACTCCCCCTCCTTGGAGCTAGGATCATATGCCAGATTCCCAACTGTAGGTCCTATCACTAGATGATAGATGCAAAGGGTACAGACTTCAACCCTAGAAGGGGTACACAACTGTCCTCCACCCAGTGCACCCCCCTCATCATATCCCTTCCCCACCAATGGCCGTGTCCTATCTGAAGCTCCCTGAAGGCACTAAGCTTTTAATCTAGTTTTGGTGGTACCCACACCAATCTTAGGATAGTGTATGTATGTACCATAATTTCTGGTTATACATCTTGGCTTCCAACTCCCTGAACACTTAGTTTCTCAGTCCTCTTCTTGTCACCCAAGTTGGTTTGAGGAAACATGTTTATAGCTGGGGCCAGAGTAGAATACCTTTCCCGTAGCCTGCTGAGCAGCTTTCCACCATCCTGTCATTTCCCCATACCTAGGCCGGGTCACCAAGGAATGTCCAGAGCTTCAGATCACTGCCGCTAGGAAAAAAAAAAATCCTATATTCTGCTCTCCAAGCCTCAAGAGGCAGAAGGCACCAACATCAAAACAAAGGAGGAAAATGTCCAGAGGTCAGAACATTGAGGCTTTTCACTTCCCCCAAATGATATGAAGGCAGCAAACTTGGTATGAAAACTAAACAACTTTAAAAAAAAAGAAAGAAAAAGAAAACTTTTAGTTTTAAGTCTTTTAGACTTAAATTTACATAACAGCATTTCCAAGTCAGAGAGGGCAAATGAGCAACCAACAAAAGGACACACTATTTGCCAACTGAATTTCATTCTATTAGAAAATGTTATGTGGAAGTAGAGCTAAGAAGGTGGAGTGGTAGAAACCAGTATGGTGGAGCTCCCAAATCCTGATGGGGAAATCCAGAAAAAGTCACAGTGACTTATTTCTTTAGCACAGTTTGGCATAAGGAGAGGGCCAGGGAGGTCATGGATGCTGAGGACTGGGGTCAGAACAGAAGCATGCCACCTAGGGCACTCTAGTGCCCAGGTAAAGGCTGTGTACCAGGCCAAGAGGAGATCTGAGACCCATGCCAGCACACTGGAACCAGGTGCGAACTGATAGCTTTGTCTCCCATTACTCAGTTTCAGGTCATAGACCCAGGGTGGACTGAGAAACGGACTTCTTTGGGTAGGGAGGCTCTGAATGATATACCAAGAAAAGACAAAGTTCAGAAGCCATCAATGGCAGTAGCAGCAGTGTGTCTCAGGCCTCAGAGGCAACACGAGGTCTCATTTCCAGCATCTATCCCAGCCTGCAGAGGAATAACCAGATAATCCCAACCAAAGAGGAACCTCTAATTCTGCCACTATGAACCAACAGAGCTTTCCAGCCAGATGATAAGGGTTGAATCTAACAGCAGTCTACTCTTGCTCAGACCCATATTCAGGTCAAGAATTTGCAGAGCTCAGACCAGATAGGCAGTAAACAGACTTTGCCCCGAATCAGACCATGCAGGGAATCACTGAATGTTGCAAGTCCCCTGCCTGTCACTGAGATCCTGATATAACACAATTCAATATCCCCAAAAAGCAGTCCAGACGTTCCCTGAAGAAGTATGGCAGAGCCCAGCCCTAACATTAAGTCTAAAGTCAGAAAGTAGGCTGGAAGAATAAACAATACAAAAGGAAGCCCATAATAAAGAGCTATTATGATGGCAGGGACACTCAAGATATAAACTCGGAAGAAGAGAATGACTGCAAACATCTACAAGCAAAACCTCAGAGAAAAGCATAGACTGGGCAAAAGACTCAACTAATACTCCTGGAAGAGATGAACCAAGAGTTTTTTTTTTAAGAAAAGAACCAAAAATTTTTTTAAAAATTTTATAAATGAAATGAGAGTGCTTAAGGGAAAAAATGGAAAAGAAATGAGAGTTTTGGAAGAAAGATTTGGAAAGGGAATTTTTTTGCATAAGAAGTACAAAACCATTCCCAAGCAATGAACTCCCTGAAAATTTAAATAGACCAAACAGAAGCCAATGACTCCATAAGGAAATAAGAAATATTAAAACAAAGTCAAAAGACTGAAAAAAAAATAGAAGAAAATGTTAGGTATCTCGTAGAAAAATCAACTAACCTGGAAAACAAATCAAAGAGAAAAATTTAAGAATCACTGGACTATCTGAACATCATGACAAAAGAAGAACCTAGCCATCCTATTTCAAGAAATCTTAAAATAAAACTACCTGATCTCTTAGAACAAGGGGGTGGGATAGAAATAGACAGAAATCTACTGGTCATCTCCTGAAAGAAATGCCCAAACAAAAACTCCCAGGAATATCATAACAAAAATCCAGAGTTTCCAAGTCAAAGAAAAAATACTGCAATTATTCAGAAAGCAAATTCAATTAATAAGGAGCCACAGTTAGGATCACACATGATTTAGCAGCCACTACTATAAAGGAGAAAAGAATTTGGGATACAATAATCCAGAAGGCAAAAGATAATAGCCAAAACTAACTTAACAAGGAAAACTGACTATGATGCTACAGAGATAAAAGTGGATCCTTAATGAAATAGAGGACTTCCCAAGCATTCCTGATGAAAAAACAAGAGCATGCAATAATGAAGAGAAATGTAAAAAGGTAAACATAAACAAACAATGATAAGGGACTAAACAAAGATAAAGTTATGTTCAAATATGGGGAGAAGATAAAAGGGAACAGATTAACAAATTATGGCATATAAATGTGGAATACTATTGTGCTGATATGTTATCAACATAATGACCAATAATGATTTCCAAGGACTAATGATGAAACCTGTTGGCCACCTCAATTTATGGCATATAAATGTGGAATACTATTGTGCTGATATATTATCAACATAATGACCAATAATGATTTCCAAGGACTAATGATGAAACCTGTTGGCCACCTCTTTATATAGAGGCGAAGGATTCAGAATACAGAAAAAGATAAAACAGAGTGGGGAAGGGGTAGGAATGGCCAATATGGAAATTTATTTTGATTTATAAATATATGTTTGTAATTGGCTTTGTTTTTCTTGTGTTATCAGTTGGGAGAAAGGGAATGAGAGATTAAGAAGGTGGATTTTGACTGATTAAAACAAATAAAATATTAAAAAGGTAAGAAAAAATATATAAAAATATGAATGTAGCCTTCATTATTGTTTAGCTGTTGGGGGAAGCAGAGAAAAAGTGACAATAATCATTCTTAATTTTTACATTTTTCTATGACATTTAGTTCTGTAAGAGAACCTTGAAGAAAAAAAAGGAAGATTAAGGATAAAATAGTTGGCAAGGAAAAAGCAGGAAAAAGTAAGCAGAGTAAATGGATGGCTAAAGCAAAATGGAAGAGTATTTGTCCGTAGGGCAAGTTAGTGCAGCATCTATATAGGAGATTGGTGTAAGGGGGAGAGGAGGCAGGATATAGCTGAGGAGCTGCTAAAATTAAGGAAAGGAAATTAGGTGTGGCTGCCAAGTCCCTAAGAGGGAACAGTAGGTTGTAAAGGCCCTGATGAAGTAATAAAAGGTGAAGTGTAAATACCCACAAGTATTTCTGGGGGGAAAAAAAGGCTAAAAATCTCAGTATAGAGACCATGTGGAATTTTGCAGTGACTTGCAATGAGTATATCTCTGACACAGCCAAGGGGCTGCCATATAGGATGAGGCAGATTTACCTCCTAGAAAAGAAGGTGAAGAAATTTAGCAATGCCACACTCCACATTCCAGATTAACAGGGAGAATGAAGTGTCTTCCCACCTACCCACCCCTAGAAAAGAGAAACAAAAGTCAATGAGTAAAAAAAAAGAGAGAGAGAATCTGAAGAGAATGAGAGAAAACCTCCTTAAGAGGAAGCTGGAGAAAAAAAGGATGTTATCTAGATGAGGAAGACAAGGAGAAGGACAAGTACACATAGAGTTAAAATAACAAATTCAAAGTTTTTCCTGAAGAGGATAAATCAGTTGTTAGTCCTCCAAGGAATGAAATTATAAAGTTATCAAAGTATCAGGTAAGAGGTCATCCAGGAATGTCCAGAAGAAGAAATGAAGAGTAAAGGGGGTTTGTTCTGGGATACAGAAGTAGCTATTTATCACTTGTCAATGTGATAACAGTAGAGAAGTCTATTGTCCTCCCCCAGGCATGTATTCAAGACAGAGCAGAGAATCTCCCAAGACTTTTCAAAATAGATAATGACTATGGCTTCTAATGAATCTTGAGCACAAAAGATACTGACAGAAGGAACTTTGTAAGTATTGTCTAAGATTACAAAGCCTTGGACAAGAAACTGAAAACCATAGAGATACTGGTTGGGTGTGTTTTCCTCAAAGCTGCTAATGGAAGACAAGGGATACAGAAGTGCAAAATAGGTTTTGGCAGGCTAAGAAGGTGGTATCTGTGAATGGGATTTTGATTTCTGGACCAGTACTTAAAATGTAGATATGACAGTCTCCTGGACAGGGACAGACTCTGACAAAGGATAAGAATGTATTTGTCTAACAATGCAATGACCAACCATGATTCTGGAAGACTGATGATGAGCCATGCTATCTACCTTATAGCAGAGGTAATGAATTCAAGACGCAGCCTGAGACATACATTTTTGGACAAGGACAATGAGGGAATTTGTTTCGCTTGATTGTGCAAGACTTGTATTTTTCTTTCTCTTTGGAATTGGGGGGAGGAATTGGAAGGAAATAAAATAAAGGCTTGTTAATTGAATTTAAATTAAATTATGCAAAAATACTTGTACATTTTTGTGTTTGTACATACATATACACACATAAATACATACACATATGTATATGTACACACATACACATACATACACTTACACCAAAAAGAAAAATCCCATATATACCAAAATAGTCATAGCAGCACTTTTTGTGTTAGCAAATAACTGGAAACATGGATTAGGAGAATAGCTAAACCAGTCATGATAGAGAAATGTACTAGAATATTACTGTACTGTAAGAAACAATAAAGATGATGAATACAGAAAAGCAAGGGAAAATATATGCAAACCGAAGTAAGCACAACTAGGAAAACAACATGCACAATGTCTACAACAATGTAAATAGAAACAGCAACAACAAAATAACCATAATTGAATGCTGTGAAATGATAATAATCAAACTTGGCTACAAAGAAATAAGATGGAACCTCCTCTCACTTCTTTGCAGAATTGGGATACTATGATCTTCCATATGATGTCATTGTGTATAATGTCAATATGTTGGTTTTGTTGAACTAGTTTTTTTGGAGGGTTTTCCCCTTTCTTTTTTATTCTTTGTTATGAAATGGATCTCTAGGAAGGGGTGTGGAAAAATACATTTGGAAGTGTAAGTGATATAAAAACAATAGACTTCAGTAAAGTTTATTTTTGAAAAATAAGAGATGGGGGAGGAAAATGTGTATGTGAATTCATATTATAAGAACATCTTAGAAAGAAGGAAAGAGAATAGCTGTCGAGACATTTGAAAATCCATAAAAGACAAAATCCAAGCAAGGAGCTATTGGCAAAAATCCATGGCCTCCATTCCCCAATAGATAAGTGGTCAAAGGATATAAATAAACAGTTCTCAAAAGAAGAATTTCAGACTATTAACAAGCATGTGAAGGAATGCTCCAAATTACTAACAAAAGCAATGCAAATCAAAACAACCCTTAAGTTTCACTTTGCAAACTGCAAATTGGCAAAGTACAAAAGATGGCAGTTGGAGGGGTTATGGGAAGATAGACACACTGGTGAATAGTTGGTGGAGTTGTGAATCGGTACAACCATTCTGGAAAGAAAGCAATTTGGAATTATGCTAATAAAGTAACTAAAATGCTCATACTTCTTGACCCAGAAAATCCGCTGCTGAGCTTGTAACCCAAGAAGGCCATTGATAAAAAGAAAGTCCCCATATAAATCAAAATATTTTGTGATGGCAAAGAATTTAGAAACAAAGTAGATGCCCATTGGTCAAATTGTGGTACATGAATATAATGGAATATAAAGTGCTATGAGAAATGATAAATGTGATGAATAAAGAGAAGCATGGAAAAATCTACGCGAAATGATGCAGAGTGAAATAAGCAGTCGAAAAAAGTAACAACAACAAAAAAACCAACAACAACAACCCAATGAGTTGTCAATTCTGCTGTAACATGATATGTGTTCCTAAAAAGCACTAAACTATGCAAAATTGAGCAATAGAAACCACTGTGGGGAAAATGAGGTTAGGGCCACAACACTCAAACATTTTTTCAGTGACATATCCAAAAAAAAAGAGAGGAACCTAATAAAAACAGTAATTTTACACATGTTAAGTGGTTAAGAAATGCATTTGTTTTTAGCTGTGTCTGACTACATGAGTCCATAGACTTTTGGCAAAAATAGTGGAGTACTTCACCATTTCCTTCTCCAGTGTGCCCCCCATTTTATAGATGAGGAACTGAGGGAAACACACAGCTAGTAAGTATTTTTGACGTCACATTTGAACTCAGATCTTCCTGACTCCAAGCCTGGTACTCCGGCCACTGTACCACCTAATGGCCCAAGAAACACACAGATACTACTATACATAGGAGCATAGTACTCAGCCTGAGCAGGGTATAATTCTGAGCAAGAGGTCATGGTGAAAGTAGGGGTGAGGTAGAAGGGAGGGTGTGAAGACCAGCCGTCCTCCCTCCACCCCCAACTCCTACTGCACCAGAAGATACAGAGTATGACACCTTACCTTGACAAAAACCTGAAGTGTGCTTGTAGAGGGGGTCATTGGAAAGGTTGTAACTTATGAGTTATTGTGAAGAGATACACTTTTCTGTGTGGTTTCTCAAGGAAGAAACTGTGCACAAGAAATCCTTTTTATGCTCAAAATGTTCCCTGATGTCAACTGCATTGGAACAAATTTGTGTTTTTGAAATAGGCATTATAACAGTGTTTAATCCCGTCTAGACCCCTTCTCTTTTACCGCAGTCACCCCAGGCTATTGGCTCCTCCTTGATTCCATCCAAATCTTCCCACAATCTTTTTCACTATAAAAAAAAAGAGTCTTGTCTACCAAATGAGCAGATTTTTAAAATCCTGCCTGCTTCTGTTGGTGATACAATAAACCTTGTCTCTGATGGAAAGAAGGCTTAAGGGGTCAAATTCTTTCGAGGCAGAAACCACACCTTTTGCCCTTGAATTTGGGGGCTCCCAAGACCCCTAGACTGCAACAGCAGGACTTACTGTATACACAATGACTATAACAATGTCAATGGAAAAAACAACCACACACACCCAAAATATCCAGAGTGAATGCTGCAAAATTATAAAGAAAAAGCATCGTCCAAAAGAAAAAAGCATGGAAAAAGAAAAGCATGGAAAATTCTCAACAATGAAATTCTGAAGACACAAAGTGAAACCAATCCAATTAAGAAACAAAATAGGATTTGTCTGATGAGATTAATAGGGAACTCATCAACCAAGGTAGATTTTTGAAAGATGGGTAGGTTGTTTGATTGTTGTCCTTCATTCTTGAAGAGGATCAAAACATCACTGTGTGGGCATCAAGGTACCGTGTGGTGTGTCCGAGTGTGGCTGATCTGATCAGTCTGAGCTCGGAAGGCTCTACCACAGGTCAGGCACAAGCAGTCCATGTAAACATCTGGAGTGGAGGTGTCTCTAAATTTGCGCATCTCACATTTCTTGTTGAAGCAAGGACTCAAGGTAAAGGCTTTAGGATTTCTAACACTAAGAATGAGCTAAGCCAGGCATGGGGAACCTGTGGCCTTGAGGTCACACAAGGCCTTCTAGGTCCTCAGAATGGTCTATTGTGAAAAATAAGAGTTAAGTTTCCACATAAGTAGATAAAAAATAGCACAGACAAGCTAACTTCTCCGTCCAGGGGGTGAGTGACAATTCTAGGCACAAAATGTATGTTAAGGGGTGGGGATCACATGTATATAAAATACAGGAACAGGGCATATAAGGAAGATTATAACCCACCCAGAAGGATTAGGACCAATACTGATCCAGAAGGGAGGAGTTAGGCAATTACTAACTATAAAGCTTACTCTTACTTCTGTACTTGGCATACTCTCCCCTTCAAAGGAAGTGTGCCCGCTTCTCAAGAAACGAAAGGACGTACTTCAACCTCTTTAATAAAAAGTGTTTGAGACACCGGTCTTCGGAACTGAGTCTGGGGTTTTCTTTATAACACTATGAAGTTTGGATTCAAAGTGTCGCACTTGAGGACCTCGAGGGTGCAGGTTTCCCACCCCTGAACGAAGCTGTTAAGGGAAGCTAAGGTCATTGACAAGATTTTTAGGAGAAGAAGGAGCACCATGGGAGCAGCTAGGTGGCACTGTGCATAGAGCTCTGGCCTTGGAGTCAGGAGTACCTGAGTTCAAATGTGACTTCAGACACTTGACTCTTATGAGCTGTGTGACCTTGGGCAAATCACTTAACCTTGATTGCCTCAGCAAAAAAAAAAAAAAAAAGAAAAGAAAAGAAAAAGGAGCATCAAAGAAAGACTGGGACTATTGCTTGGAATGGATAAGATTTTGATAAGTGAAAATAAAGGCATCAGAACTATTCCATTCTTCTCTTCCAAGAAAAATGACCTTTGTGGCACAAGTGACCTTTAAAAAACAAAACAGTTAACAAGAACAAGGATCATGGAGGAAACAGACAGCAGTAAGGTGCCCTTGATGACTTCACCTAAACCAAATGGACTGTATTCTCAAGAGTAAAGAATTGCAGAAGTGATCGCTGAACCACTCCCTCTGATGTCCAAAACATTGTGGAAACTGAGAGAAGTCAGTAAAACCAGAGAAGGGCAATTGGCCCCTTCCCCAGAAAAAAACAAAGAGAACACAGTCCACAATATTAGCTACTGAGCTTGACTTGGATTCTTCAGAAGATTTTAGAAAATAGCATTAATACTTGGAATAGTTGTGTAAGAAAAGATTAGCAGTTAGGCTTCCACAACAGAACAAGGGAATTCTGAGGACTTCCAAAATCTTGTGTATAGTCCCTCAACCAATCAGAAAGTGCTTCAAACATTCTGCAAACAACTAGTTCCTTAAGAAGAAGCCCTGGAGGCTAAACCAGTTGCAACCTGCTGGGTTCAAGGACTGGGCCTCGACAGGGCAAAGGCTTTTCTCCACTGCACTTGCTTAATAAGCTTATTGAATATTAACTGACACACCCCAAGGGCGGAGATAGCTGCCATTTTTGAACCTGGGACACACGAAGTGGGAGGAGTTAACAGAACACGGAGGAACATGAGATGGGCTGGCCAGGAAGAGTGTAGTTCAGATGAACTAGACCAATCCTGGCCCTGGTGGGTGGAGTATGGATGGATCTTACTAACCATTTAAAAGTTGATTCTACCACTGAACCCATGACCCACATGCTACTGAAGTGCGTTGTGCCCTTTATAAAGGCCTATAATAAAGGCTTTCCCTCACTCATTCCTGTAGTAGATTTTGGTTTCAGATTTTTCTAACAATTGGATTACCAACAGCGAGCAGAACTTTATCAAAAACAAACTGAGTCAGATCAACCTTATTTCCTTTTGGTTTTTTTGAGTCATTAAACTAGTAGAGAGGGAGAGGAACTCTATGGATATAGTGCACTTAGATTTTAGCCCAAGTATTTGATAAGGTCTCTCCCATCATTCTTGTAGAAAGGATAGATTCAGAATGAAGAGGATGGTCAAACTCAGATAAGTCCTTAATAAGGTTCAGCATTAGCTTGGCACAGGGTCTCTAGTGCAGTATCCCAGGGGTCTGAGCTTGGAATGTTGTGGCTTGACATTTTTTATCAGTGACTTGGATAGTCATGGAAAGGAGGGAAACAAGGTTTTATTAAGTGCCTACTATGTGCTAACTACTTTAAAATGTTCTATCATTTGATCCTTACAACCCTGGGAGGTGTTGTCATGATCCCCATCTTACAACGGAAGAAACTGAGGCAGGCAGAGGTTAAGTGACTTATCCAGGGTCACACAGCTGGTGTTTGAGGTCAGTCTGAATCCAGGTCTTCCTGGCTCCACACCCAGCGCTCCATCCACTTTGCCCCCTAGCTACTTCTGACATAGATGGCCTGCTCATCAACTCCGCAGGTAACTTAAGGCTGAGGGGATTATCATCAAGATCAAAAAAAAAAAAAGATTTCGTCAGGCTGAAACATTGGCCCTAATAAATCTAATCTAATAAAAATATAGTAGGTATAAATGTAATGTCTTACACTTGGGTTCAAAAAAACCAACTTCACAGGTACAGGAAAGGGAAGTCACAGTATTCAGCAGTTTATCTGAAAAAAGGAGCAGGGAGTTCAGTGGACGGCAAACTCAATAAATCTGAAGTGTGCTAGGTCAGCCTAAAAGTTAGCATGATACTGAGGTGCACCAAAACAGCCATAACTTGCAGGAATAAGGTGAGGGTTCCTCTTCTGGCAGTGTTATCTTCAGCTCTGGGCACCACGGTTTAAGCGTGTGACTAAGCCAGACAGCTTCCAGAAGAGAGCAACCGGGGGGGTGGAGGGCCTTCA
The DNA here is from genome assembly GCF_003287225.1 of Phascolarctos cinereus. Taxonomy (NCBI): domain Eukaryota; kingdom Metazoa; phylum Chordata; class Mammalia; order Diprotodontia; family Phascolarctidae; genus Phascolarctos; species Phascolarctos cinereus. Next base: position 300,032,571 of record NW_027555958.1, on the reverse strand, counting down.
GTTCACGGCACATAGTGAACTGAAGAAGCTGACACTATTCAGCATAAAAAACCCTCAGAGGGGCATGCAAGCTGTGCAGACCTGTGGAGGGTGGATGGGGTGGAAGTTGCATGGGTAAATTTAATATTTAGGTCAGGAAAAAGGCTTTTAACATTAGAGACATCCAAAGTGACATGTGCTACCTTGATGAAGTGATTGGTTTCTCCTTCTATGGAGTTTTCAGAAGTTCTGGACATCTCCCCATCCCCCACCCCCATCCTTAGAGGCATCGAAGTGGTACAGTGTAATACAGCAACAGGCTTGGAGTCAGGAAGACCCAAGTTCAAATCTAGCCTCAGACATTAGCTGTGTGACCTTGGACAAGTCATTTAACCTGTTTGCCTCAGTTTCCTCAACGGTAAAATAAGGATAACTCACCTCTACAGGGTCGTTGTGAGGATCAAATGAGATATTTGCAGTTTTTGTGCCTGGCATATAGTAGATGCTCTATATAAATGCTTATTTTCTTCCCCCTTTCCATTATATTCAATTCCTCTTGGGTATGACCCCTGATGAGCCCTGAGATCTCTTCCAACTCTCAAATTGGGAATTCTATTATTTCTACTACATTCCTTCTACCCCTCTGGTCGTGTCCTAATTACAAAAAACATCTTAAATCTTTTTATCTCCACTGAATCTCTTTCCCACTCCAGCTCACTCTGAAGGTCAGAGATTTCCTTGGTTGAGATCTTGTTCGTGCTGGGAGTAGATGAATACAAAGTCAGGGACTTGAACGATGCTTTTTAGGTACTAGAACCTTCATCTTTGCCTGTGATGCTGTTCCAGAGGTCATCCAATGGCATAAAACTGAGGGTAGGGAAGGCTTACCCAGTTCTCACTGTCATCCTAAGCCTCCTAAAGAAAATGTACCTAAGGGGCAGCTAGGTGGCGCAGTGGATAGAGCACCGGCTCTGGAATCAGATTTGATTTCAGACACTTGACACTTAACTTACTAGTTGTATGACCCTGGGCAAATCACTTAACCCCATTGCCTAGCCAAAAAATAAAATTAAACAAAAAGAACAGAAAATGTAGCTGGCTTGCTGGCCAGGGTCAGTGGGAGAGGGAAGCCCTGGGGACAGTGGAGGGTAGCCACCCCAGCAGGTAGGCCATAAATGAAGGGACGATGGTGTAATTAGTGCTTTGTCCCTTTTGTGGTGGACATGACCTGAGCACTGGCAGATGTTGCTAAGGACACACAACTGGGCCTCCCTTTCCCTGCAACCCTACTGATATGTCCAAGTTTCAACTTCGTACCTTTATCCCTTACTGGAGCAAGGGACCTTAGAAATAGTTCAATCCCCCTTGTTACAGATGAGCAAACTGAAGTCCCAAGAAGGTAAAGGGCTTGCCCAAAGTCACACTTGAGTAAAGCCGGGTCCTCTGACCGCAAATCTTGTCTTCTTTCCAATACATCATTGCTTGTACGTGTATCCTCAGGGCTTGGCCCATGCTTCATCTATCTGCCTCAGGACCCTTCCAGGAGACGATGGAACACGTGTCTATGTGAGGGTAAAGATCTACACCGTTTCACCTTCTCTCAGGGTGAGGAGATAGCAATAGCTGGAGACTCTGGACACTGTTCAAGGCTACCCAGCATAGGAGATGGGGAGAAAGGAACTCAGTCAGGTCATGGTTATAACTCATGATCCATTAAAATCACTCTAGGCATTGGGGCAGCTAGGTGGTGCAGTGGATAGAGCACTGGCCTTGAAGTCAGGATGGACCTGAGCTCAAATCTGACCTTGGCTTCAGACCAAACACTTGACACATACTAGCTGTGTGACCCTGGGCAAGTCACTTAACCCTAATTGCCTTAACAAAAAAAAAAAACCACTCTATGCAGAGTCATAACTAGCAAATTTTTCATCCAGGGCAAGTAGGCATGAAAATACCCACAATTCAGCTGGGGAAGGGGGGGGAATAGTGGAAACTGGGGTAAGGCAGCTAGAGCAACTAGTAGCTTACTATTTTAACTAATTATACTTGTTAACTAGGTGTTAACATCTGTTGTTTCTATGTTGCTGAAGGACTGCAAGGAATGCCAGCTTTTCTAAATTTTAGTACCCTGGGCCGAAGCCCTGGTCACCTTTCCTTAGTTAGGGGCACTAAGTCATGTCCCTTGCCCCTAACCCTGTCTTCCAAACACACACACCAAGCACAACCCACAACCCACACCAAAATCTCAGAGCCAATGAATCCAGACCATGTCAGCAGGTAAAAATTATATTTTTATTTTGATTTGAGTTGCCAAGAGGATTCTCTTGTGGGTCTATCAACTGTTCTGAATTAAAAAGGCCAGAAATATTTGATCATGGGCACATGCCCACAGGGAGGGAACCAAAACAGACCACCACCACCCCTCCAAAAAAAAGGGGAGGGGGGGAGAAAAAAAAGACAATTCCAAATAAAAAAGATTAATTTCCAAAGCCCAGCACTAAAAACACAACTCGAAGCTTCAAATGAACACGCCACACACACATGGAAAAAGTGTTTACACAGAGGCAAATCTAACAGGGTCATTTCTGTTTACATTTTCTTTTTAAATACAGGTTTAGGTGTTTTTTAGCTATAAACAAAGGCCCAAAAGTGCGTATGTGAGAGAAAAGGCAGAAATCAAGCAGAGAGGAAATTCTCTTCCCTGCCCCCAGGAATTCCCCACAGAAGGAAGGGGAAGGGGTGAGGGAGAAAAGGAAAAGAGGGAATGAGATAAGAGAACAAGTAAACCAGTGTCACAGAGAATTCACAATTCTTAATCATCTTCCTTTCTTGCCAATATTTCTGGTTTTGGTCCCATTTGAGTAAAATTCACATTACAGTTATATTGTGGTTTGGTTTTGTTTTTCCTGGATCAGAATTGGTTTTAAGAACTGAGGACTTTAAGAAAAGGAGACCCCAGGCTGCCTCCCCTACTGGAACAGTGCTTAACTGAGGGAGAACCTAGGCCAGGCTCAGGTATGACAGACCTTTAATGAAAAATCCTCCCAGTCTGACATTCTCCCCCTTCCCTCCCTCCCTCCCCACCCCATCCCTATACCCTACTCCCCACTATACTTCTTGGGGAGTAACTGATGGTGAGAAATCTACTACAACCCTGTATCCCAAGATTGGGGAAAAGAGGAGATTATGAAAAAGAAGGTGGAGGGGTCTATAGGCTCAAATTGGCTCTTTACGAGGTAAACTGAGATGTGTGAAAATAGGTTATTTCATTCTATCCCTCAAGCTTTCCCTTCTATCTGTACTGTTTCTTCCCACCAACCAACCCCAAACCTTCAAAGAGTCTTTGGTCCCAGAGTCAACACTGTGCTTTGAGATTTTCATGAAATAGGCCAACTCCTCACTCTAGCTCCTTGGGCTGCCTCTCCAGAAAGAAATTCACCCAGGCACTGACATCTCCTCTTCCTCTTGCATCCCAAATCCCTCAGCTTGCCAACCTGAAGCACGCCTTCTATCCCATCATATCTCCTTCTCTGTGAAGCTGAGATGAAGTCAGAAAAAGGTCTGAGGCAGGAAATGCTGTCCCCCACCAATGTTTGAAAAACATTCTAGCGCCAACACACAGCCACATTCTAAAAAAAATCCCTGATGACTTGGTGCTTGTCAAATGAGCTCTTTTCTTCGATTAGACCTTCTCCAAGACAGCTTCCACTCTCATCCCATGTACACTTGGAAGGTGGACAGGCTGATGAGCAAATTTGGGACCAATGAGAAAAGAACCGATAGAAGCTACACCCAAAGGTCAAAGAGATGGCAGAGACTTGACCCTCCAGAGCCTAGCGAGGATTTTCACAGCTGCTGGTGATGGGAAGAAGGGAAGTTCGATATAGCACCATCTTCCCATGCCTCCCCTAGCAGCTGGAGCTCCAGCTCTGGGGCAGCAGTTTCCAGTTATTAGGTTTGTCCTAGGACCTACCTCCAAGTGGAGCTCTGTGTTGGTGGGTGTTTGGGGTAAGAGAATGGACCAGGGAAGTTAGGGCAGGAGAGGGCTAGGGTGGCCATTCCTGGGAGCTAGTGGGGGAGGGGGGAGGTTGGGGAAGTGCCAAGTCCTCCACTCCCCTACCCAGAGTTCCTAAACAGCCAGTGAGGGTCAGAGGGGGCATGAGCACTTAGTTATACAGTGAATCTGTTCAGGAAAAAGGACTCATCCGCACTTCCTCTCCTTTGCTCCCATTCCAAGGATGGGGGTGGGGGTAGGACCAGTTCTACAAAGCCAATCAGATGGTACTTTTTTTGACTTGTAAAGTCATACACAAAAGGAAGGGGACTTTCTCGATATCCCCACCATCATGTACACTTTTTTACCCAGCAGGCAAAATAGGGGGACAGAGATACAGGCATGCTCACTTGATCTGGGAAAGGGGGAGGAAGGGTGACCAGAAAGGGGAAGGATCCAGAGAGTCTAGGAGAGCCACTGCTCTCAGCTTAGCTTTTCCTGTCCTCCAGCAACCTCCATACTGGACAGACGTTGGGAGAGGGCAGACAGGTACGTAGTCACCCACACACAGAAAAGGGGCATGAAATGACTCACTGACCCACAGATGCCCTTTTCTTCCTGTATGAAGAGCCACAGACACGGCGGCTCCTGCCAAGTTAGCAAAGCTCAGGGCTCAGTGAGCAGGTGGTCTGGGGCAGGGCAGGAAAGAAACGTGAGGCCACAGAGCCCCAAGCTACTATGTTCTCCTCTGTGATGGACTTCGAAGACGGCAAAGAAGCAATGATGGGAACAGTCAGGAAATAGGCACTAATCAGGTCCACAGAAAGCCCCTGGAGGAAGCTGGGCCTGCACTGGCCATCCAAGGTATCCCTTTGTTCCCACCCTGCTCCCTCCTGTTTACCCCTCTGATGCCCACAGACACTAGGTGTTGGGACACAGAGGAGCTCCAGCCCCCTTGGAAGCAGATGTCCCAGAGAATGCGACTTTGGTCCCCTGCCTTGCCCTAGCTCTGGGGCACTGAAGGTGAGAGGCAGACTTCTCTGAGTTTTGTAGCTTCTTGGGAGGAATTAATTAAAAGACAGAAATGTTTAAACAGGGATTGTGGTCAGCTCCATTCCTTAAGCTACACTGTTTGAATCTGGATGCCTTGGTTAAATCACAGTGTGAACAGGGAGAACATGGGGCTGGGATGGGGAGAAAGAACAGATAAACCAGAAACTGAAGGAGTGGTTGGGGATTTCCTCCCCCCCCCCCCCCACCTCCCACCTCCACTCTTCGCTTTTTTAGATCTATCCAAATATGAAAACTAATGCAGAGATGAATGAGACCAAGAGGGGAATCCCCCAGGTGGAGAGGCCACAAGAAAAAAGCCTGGTACAAACCCAAGCACTGCCTTGTGAGAAACAGTGATGAACCTCTTACTGGTCCCTAAAACCCTGTTATTCCTTCTTTCCCTGTCCCAGCCCTGGAGGAAGCTGAGAGGGGACAAGGAACTTCAGGAACCCTGGAATGTTTATTTTGTTTGGGGGAAAAGGGTGGAGAGGACAGGTCCAGTGGGGAGAAGGAAAAGGAAGAAGGGAGAGAAATCAGGAGCAACTATTCCCAAGAAGGCTCATGGAATCTCAGTCACTAACCTGTCTGTCTCTCCACACATCCCCACACAACCCTACGCTCCCCTCCTGGATGAGATTTCCCATTCGCTAAACCCAGAGAGAAAACAAGGGAGAGGAAAGGAGAAATCCCTATGGAAGAGCAGGCCTACAAAAAAGGTGGGAGGGCTCAGCGAAAGGAAACAGAGCTTAAATTGGCCAAAGAAACTGGGGTGGGGTGGGGGGGACGAACAACCTGTCTCAGATTCTAAAAAACAGAAACTACTGACGGGGAGAGAGGTTCACGTCTCACAGGAGCGCAATGGAGGAATGCATCGAAGATGAGGTGGGCAGGCGGGCAAGATGGGAGCTGGGATGGCACAGCACAGGGCTCAGATGATCTCCACGTAGTTGGCAGGAAGCATGCCCGTTTCACCAGTGCGCTCCACAGTGCCATACATCCAGCCGTCATCAATCTGCTGCACATTCACGATGGTGTCCCCGTCCTGGAATGACACCTCATCCTCATCGGCTGCACTGTAGTCATACACAGCACGGTACCGCTTCTGGAAAGGGAAAGGGGTAGACACATGTCCATGTCAGCCAAGGTTTTCCTTCTCCCTGCCCATTTCTTACTTCCACTCTGCCTCCTGGCCCCATCAGGGCTTTGGACAAATTAACCTCCAATAGCCAAATCTAGTATAGAGGGGGAAAGCCTCAGTTTCCTTATCTATAAAATGAGCATAACAATAGCACCTACCTCAGTGGATTGTAGTGAGGATCAAATAAGATAACTTGTGTACTTACAATGTTTTGCAAATATTAAAGCTCAGAGTGACAGAATGAGTATTGGTCAGAAGTAGGATTTGAACTCAGGTCTTCCTGAGTTCCAAGTCAGTGCTCTACCTACTACGTCATGCTGCCTCTCTATGCAGAAAGCTACATAAATGCCAAATATTATCATCATAATGGAAAGAGTGCTAGACTTGGAGTTAGAAAGACCTGGGTTTGCATTTTGCAAATTTTAAAATGTTATATTAATGTCAGTTATTATAATTATCATCATAATCACTGTTATTATTATTATTCCAGAAAGCTATGTCAGGTCCTAGCAGTCTGGAAAGGCTCCCAAGAAGGGCTGGGAACAGCTGATTCTGCTCCCAGCACACTGGAATCATTTGTAACACCCAGCAGACTGTAAGTTCCTTGAAGGCTGGTAAATTCCCCATTGTCCTTCAGCTCTACATTCCCAGCATTTACCACAGTGCCCTGCCCACAGCAGGAAGGAAGGAAGGAAGGAAATAAACACATATGAATCTCCTTCAACAGGCGGAGTGCTAGGCTAAGCACTTTACAAATAGTTACAAATATTATCTCATTTGGTCCTCATACAACCCTGGGAGGTAGGTGCTACTCTTACTCACTCCCATTTTACAGTTGATGAAACCGAGGTTAAGTGACTTGCCCAGGGTCACACAGCTAGTAAATATCTGAGGTCACATTTGAGCACAGATCTTCCCGAGATTCCCCATGTCCAGCGCTCTTTGAACAATGGTGCCACCTAGCTGCCTCCGTGGCTACTTACTAAATACATTAACAATAATTCTATAAGGTAAGTAGGGCAAATATCATTATACACATTTTACAGATGCAGAAACTGAGACTCAGAGAAGTTAGGAGTAGCTTGCCTACAGCCACACAGTAAGTGAGCACAGATACAAAGCCTGATACTAAATCTAGGGCTCTTTCCATATCCCCATGATTGAGCCATCATCATCAGAAGGCCTATGGTACTACATGGAGAATGCTAGCTTTCCAGTTATGAGAAGGGTGTCCCACGTATTAAAGAGGGGAGTGTTCAGCAGGATCTGGAATGATACTCTTGGTCCTGGGAAGGGACTTCAGAGGTCACTTAGTCCAATACAGCCCAACAAGGAAAGTGTTAGAAGGGACTTCGAAGACAAAATTCATCTGAGTCACCAAAGTAGCCCGGTCATAGTTAACCGCTCTCATGTGCTACAGTGCTCCGTGGTTACAACATTCGTTTACTGCAAACTGGAGACAGGTATGACAGGTATTATCATCCCCATTGTACAGATGAGGATCCCATGGTCACCACAGCTTATAGGTGTCAGACCAGGTGGGCTCAAACTCAGATCCCTTGCCTCCTAAGTCTAACACTTTCCAGGATACCATGCTAACCTCCTTAAGGGCATCCCCAGGGTGCACTGCTTAATAAATATTCCTGACGGATGATCCATCCCCTCTGTGCAAATCAAGGGAATAGGAATAATGATTTGGCCAACCTAAAAATAAAATTCCAGAGTTAATCTTCACCTGGCTTGAACGCACACACTGTGATTCTGGGGGTTTCGGTACTCACCCCGCCCGCTCCTGGGCCACTGCGCTGTATTGAGACCTGGGCAGCTGGCTCCTTGTAGCCATAGGACTGTGATGGCTGCTGCTGCTGCTGCTGGTGTTGCTGAGACTGCTGGTAAACTGAGACATACCACCAACTCAAGGCCAAGAAGCCCAGTGGTCCTGTCCTAACACTTTTCACCCACCACCACAACCCATAACCCTGTTCAGAATACTCCATCCCTCCTGCTGGCCCGTGGACTGGCTGGGAGGCTTCATTCTCTATACCTGAGATACCAACTGCTTCCTGCCAAGTCATACCCTCCTCATCCTAATTCTAAACTCACCTCCTTCAGGCAGTCTTCCCAGACTATTGACTATCTGCCTTCTACACACAGGTGAGCAGTAGAGCCAGAATATATTCACCTGACTTTGTTTCTGTGTTTGGGAAGTCCCAAATGTAGAGTCTGAGGACCCCTTCCCCAAGTAAAGAAAGAGCTTTCTCAGGAGGGGGGTGGTATTGACTGGCTTTAGATTTCTTTCCCTCATTGGCCCAACACTGGATCCTGCCTATAGGAAGTAGTTAGGACCATGCACCTGTGGAGGGCTGGAGAAGACGGGCAGATTAGCTGATTACAGTAATAGAGATACCAGGCTATCTCTGATCAATGAGCTCAGAAGGGAGGTGCACATCCATTAAGTGGCTCGAGGACTGACTCCCCGACAGACTTGCCTAATTTTTCCCAGCCTCCTAGATAAGTCCTCTCTGGGTATTCACACCCTCACGGGTCCCCTCTCCCCAGCTGTTCCTACCAGAGGCGCTGGCTGGGATGTGATGGGGCAGCTGCTGCTGTTCCTGGGGTCGACGGTAGCTGCTACTGTCTTGAGAATTCCGGCGTTCAAGGTCAGAGCACTCACCCCCACTAGGACCCATCCGGCTCTTCTCAAACTCTTCATGATACTTTATCTGGGGGAGAGAGAATAAGGAGGGGTGGGGAAAGGGGATCAACAGGTAAAACAAGTCTGGGGACTGAGCTTCCCCCACCTCCCTGACAGTCAAATAGAGGTGACGAGAGTGGCATGTGACCCAAAGGGCCAGGGGTATGTAGGACAGACTGGCCCTCCCTCTTTTTGCTGAGGGTCCAGGAGGGATAGAGAGAAAAGAAGTAGTCCCTAGTCCAGGGGTGGGGAACCTTTGGCCTCGAGGCCACATGTAACATTCTGGGTTCTCGGGTGTGGCCTTTTGACTGAGTCCAAGGGTTTTACAGGACAAATCCTTTTATTTAGGGGATCTGTTCTGTGAAGTTCTGATTCAGTCTAAGGGCCACACTTGAGGACCTGGAGGTTCCCCACCCCTGCCCTAAGGTACATTCTGGACCTAGGAAGTTAAAGTCATCCATTCATTCTTCATTCATTACCTACTTATTTTACTTTTTACCCTCCCTAGTAATAGAAGTACAGTCAAACAAAAATAACTGCTGTCTGACCTCCTCTGATCAAGTATGCAACAATGTGCCCTTGTAGTCCCCCACCTTTCAGCCAAGAGAGGAGAGAGGCTTCCTTATCTGTGCGTAGGTACCACAACCGCTATTCTAATTAGTTAGTCTGGCTTCCTTTCAGTGCTCTTTAGTTTAAATAGATTTCTCAGCATGTTGTTTTCTTTATTTCAGGCAAATATTCCCACATTTCTCTGACTTTCTCATCTTCATCACTCCTGGCTGCACAAATTCCATTCCATTCACGTAACAAAGGCACTTCAGTCACTCCCCCAAGGCTTCCACTCTGCCTCTCAATTCTTTCTCATCACAAAAAGGGCTATCCATATTTTGGTAGGTGCTGTACTTCTCTGCCTCTGACCTTAGGTAGATACATACTTATTTTAAAGTATCTACTATGGACAGGGCATCCCCACCCCCAGGTGTGCTCAGTCTAGCAGGAAAGACTAGACACACCACAGGTAAACAAAAGAAATATCACAGTTAAGTATATGTGTACAGGGTGCCCCTTGAACAGTCTAGAGGAGGGTCAGTGAGCCTGGACCTCCCCAGTCCAGTCCTCTACTCTGTGAGGGGATGAAGATAGCACACACTTTCAGAGTATGTGGGATTCTGATCCAGTTACACACAAAGGAGCTGAGACCTTCCACGGCAGCACCCATCACTCCCCTGGGGTTTCAGAGACACTCAAGAAGATCAGGGTCAGATGAGGGTGGATTCTGCTGTTGCCTTACTCTTGTCCAGCAGATGGCACTAAAAGATTAAGCCAATGGGAGAGTGGACCCAATGGGCATAGGAAAGAACCCAATGATCAGGCCCTGCTTTGGGGGACGGAGAGGTGAGAAAGGATAGCACAGAAAAAAAGAAGCGTCAATGAAACACTTTCAGAATGCATGGACAAGACCAGAGGGAAGACCAAATGGAGGCCCAGTACCTGGCACACAGTAGGCACTTCATAAACGTTTAATGATTGATGGATGGAGGCACAGACAAGGAGAATAGCGTTGCAACCAGTGCGTTCAGTTAAAAAAAAAACAAGCTGCAAGTACAGGAGATCTGTAGTTCTACGCATATCCCTCTTTTTCTTTGTTTATTGAAATATTGTTTTGTTGATGTTTGTGACATTCATAACAAAAGAAAGAAAATTTGGGGGGGGACAAGAAGGATAATATATTTAGGGAAATGGGGGGGGATCTGCATTAGTGAAAGTATATAGGGAGAAGTACTTACCCCATGATTTAAAAAAAAAAAAAAGTTCAGAGGTTCTTTAACTCTTGTCTCCAACATGGACGTAAGCAGAAGACAAGTCTTAGCTCTGGGAGAGACTCAGAGGTCACCTGATCCATTCCTCCATCCCAAGACAGGAGAAAATCTCATTTGAATGGGGATGACAGAGATTGCCAGATTCTTTTCTTTTTCTTTCTTTCTTTTTTTTTGGGGGGGGATAGTGGCAAAGAAGTGGAAACTTAAGGGGATAGCCAAAAACTGGGAAAACAGCTGAACAACAATGGTACATGAATGTAATGGAATATCACCGAGCCATAAGAAATGACAAAAGGGCTAGTTCCAGAGAAACCTGGGAAGACTCATATGAACTGATTCAGAAGGAAATGAGCAGAACCAGGAGAACAATTTATACAATAACAACATGGTAAAGACGAACAACCATAAAAGACCCGATTGGAGCAATGACCAACCACGATTCCAGAGGATTCATGATGAAGCATGCCACTCATCTCCTGATTAGAGAGGTGACGAACTCAGTACTGATGGTGACTTTTTTTTTTTGACATGGACAACATAGGAACTTGTTTTGCTTGACTATATTTACTATAAGAGCTTTTTGAGAGGGGTAAGAGGAGGGAAGAGGTGAAAGGAAGAGAAGGTGGATTTTTCACCAATTGAAAATTGAAATTAAATTTTAAAAAAGAGATTATTTGACAGTGACCAAACTCATTGGAGTTCTAGGAGTATTGGATTCTAGCCAATCACTAATTAGGTAGCTTTGATCAAGTCATCTGTCTGTTCTATTATAGTGAGGATTCCTTCAGTGAATGGGTTGGATTAAATGACTTCTAAGGTCCCTTCCAATTCTTTAACTTCTATAATTCTGTGTTACTCTGTTACTTTTCAAAGGGCAACTGGGTGGCATAATGGATAAAGTAAGGAGCTTGGGAGTCAGGAAGAGCTGAAATCAAATCCTGTCTCAGACATTTACTAGCCTGACCCTGGGCAAGACACTTAACCTCTCCGTGCCTCAGTTTCCCCATCTGTAAAATGGGGATTATAAATAACACCTACATCCCAGGGTTGTTGTGAGGATCAAATGTAGTAACACGTAAAGCACTTTGCAAACCTTGAAGTTTCTTAATCTGTAAAATGGAGTGACTCTCTGCCCTGGTGAACACATAATGAAAAATAACCTCCACTGTGATGGGGGCTGGGGGAGTGGACAATTGCCCACATTCGGTTGGTTTGGTTTATTAACTGCTTTTTTTTGTTATGTGGGGAAGACTCAGAGGAGGATGTGGGAGCAGGGAAGGGAGGGAAGGAAGGGTAACCTGGATTCATTCTCCTCCCCTACTCTTAAACCCTTCCCTGTCTCATGAACTTCCCTCTCATGGTCCAGTCACCCAGGCTCATGATCTCAGCGTCACCTCAGCTCTCTCCCTCCTCCCCCCTCCTGAACCTCTCCCCTTCTCTTCTTTTCTCTCCTTTCTTCATTCCACCCCACTTTTTTTTCCAAGCCCCATAACCAATCTATCTTTTTTTTTTTAAGTGAGGCAATTGGGGTTAAGTGACTTGCCCAAGGTCACACAGCTAGTATGTGTCAAGTGTTTGGTCTGAAGCCAGATTTGAATTCAGGTCCTCCTGACTTTAGGGCTGGTGCTCTATCCACTGTGCCACCTAGCCGTCCCTACCCCATAACCAATCTAGTCTCTCACTGTCACCCAACTCCTCTTCAGTCTCTCATCCATGGGTAGAGCCAAGATGGCGGAGAAAAAGGAGTGACTTGCTTGAGCTCTCCCCAAACCCCTCCGAATACCTGTAAAAAATGGCTCTAAACAAATTCTAAAGCAGTCTCTCATCCATTCCATAATCCAATCCAATACTTTCTCATCATCTCTCAAACACAACTCCTCCCCAGGCACAGACACCACCCTAGGTCAAATCCTCATCACCTTGTGCCTGGACCATCCCAACAGCCTCCCACCTGGTCTCCCCGCCTCAAGTCTCTCCCCACTGCAGCTGATCCTCCACAGTTTCCTAAAACACAGGTCTTACCATGTTACTTTTCCTCTCAGTGAACTCCAAAGGCTTCCTGTTACTGCTACAATCAAATACAAATTCCTTTCCTTGGCATCTAAAGCACTTAATAATGTGGCCCCTTCCTATCTTCTGGTCTTTTTAACACATTACTCCCCTCCCTGAATTTTACACACCAGCCATACTGGTCTCCTAGCTATTCCTCTCACAATCATTTCCCACCTCCATGCCTTTGCACGGGGTGTCCCCCATGCCTATAATACTCTCCCTTCTAACCGCTGACTTTTTTTTTTTGGTGTAGTAATTGAGGTTAAGTGATTTGCCCAGAGTCACATAGCTACTGAGTGTTATGTGTCTGAGGTCACATTTGAACTCAGGTCTCTGACTCTTAAAATCCCAGGATCAAGGGGCAGCACTAGGTGGCACAGTGGATAAAGCACCAGCCCTGGAGTCAGAAGGACCTGAGTTCAAATCTGGCCTCAGACCAAACACTTGACACTTACTAGCTGTGTGACCCTGGCCAAATCACTTAACCCCAATGGCCTTAAAATTTAAAAAATTAAAAAAAAGAAAAAAGAAAAGAAAATCCCAGGATCAACTCATGAGCCACCTCCCCCAGGAAGCCTATCCTAGTCCCCGTAGCAGTGAAGGTCTTCCTCACTAAAACTACCTTCCATCTCTTCTGTATTATCTCATACAGAATGCTTTATGCATAGATTTGTTTCTGCTTTGTATCTCTAACACTTAGCACAGTCCCCAGAACATAGCAATAGTTGAATAAATGCCTATTGATTAACTGATCTAATTAAAATGCCCCTAGCCAATGAGCCACTTAAGTCAGGGCTAGAGAGATCAACTCCATGGGATCTCAGAGAAGTGGATTCTAATCCTGGCCCAGCGGCTCACAGGTCCTTGGGGATGCCACCGGGCACTTACATTACAGGAGGGTTTTCTTTTGTATATTGGCTATGGCAGAGGTGGCTGAGGAGAAGGAGTGCCAGTGTGGCTTCCCTGTCTCCCAACCACTCTTACAGCTACTGGTTCTATTCCCTATATGACCTCAAAGATTCCTTCCCATGCTAAAATTCAATTATTCTCTGTCTGGAGGAAGGGATCTCCACAATCTGCCATAGGAATCTAGGGGCCAAGACCACAAGGAAGGCATACTTGAGTCTTTGCCAACACAGGCAGGTGGAATGGCTTTTTACCAATGGGAAAGGAACAACCTGCCTGCCCACCAACTCCTGGTGCAGTTGTTACGAAGTAAACAGGGAAGTAGGAAGGTTTAACAATTGTATTTAACAACCGGGTCAACTCTGAGGTTCAGGAGTTTGAAGTAATTTTGTTCACCTCCCTGCTATCTCAGCCAGATGAGAATTTATTCCGGGTTTCTCCCCCTATGCTGAGAAGATGACTTTAATCCCTTTTAGTTCCTCTCAATGCCTGGAAGTTTTCCCTTGTGGTTAACTTCAGATGCTCCTACAGTACGTTCCCCCCTTCTCCATAAGAGAGCTCAAGGCCGGGAAAGGGCAGTAGGTCAAATCCTGCTTTAGACAACTGTGTGACTCTGTGTAGGTCTCAGTTTCCCCAAAGTCCCTTCCAGCTCTAAATCTATTATCTATTATCCTATTATTATTGGAGATGCCCTGAGCCAGGGGTACCACTCTCTTGCCCTACACAAACATCCCAGCAATGTGGTTTAGGCTTCACGTCTAATGAAACAGAGTGGCCCACATATTGTGGCCCAGATGTCAAAGACACCCACACCCTGAGGGGGGAAGCCGTCTCCTGTCCCCACTGCCCGTCCTCAGGATACCAGATACGCTCTGAGAGAAGCATTAAGCCCTGCCATGCTGTGCTGGGTGCCCAGCTTCTGACCCCACGCTGCTCTGGACATCTTTATCTCCACCCCCAGTACAAGCTGAGCATCCCCTTGGGAGCAGAGTCTGCCCAGGGACAAGATCCCCATGGTGAAGGAGAGAGCTGGAGCCCAGGTACCAAAGCTAACTCTGGCAGAGACATTCACACCTGGAGAGATAACAATCACTAGCAACTCTGCCACCATTTGCTAATTGTCTTCCCTGGGAGATGCTGACATTAACCTGACAGCGAAGAAGAATGAGTTCTTTAGCTGTACTTATGAGGACTTAAGAGGTATCAGGGCAGCATGGCCAGAAAAGCACCAAGTCTAAAGGCCCGGATCTTTGAGGAAAAGTCACATGGCACATTGGGCACCTGGCACATTACAGCCCGCATGATCTGCTTTGCGATAAACAAAGAGGATAATCTGTGTCCTTCAGCCTCTCCTCCTGGGCAGAACAGCGATGCTAAATTTCCAGAGTACCTTTAGGATTAGAAAGCATTTCCCTCAGAACCGCCCTGCAAGGCAGGTGACAAGAGTGTTTCTATCCCATTTCAAAGATGGAGAAACTGAAGCAAAGTGAATTATATGCTGTCACCTGACCCACAAGCTCCATTCAGGTCTCCTAACCAGTGATTCCAGGGCTCAGAGGACCATCAACTTAGAGCTACAAGAAGCCATTAAGTCCCATTTCCTCACTCAACAAATGAGAAAACTGAGGCAGACTCTGCACAAACGGACTTGCCTAAAGCCACACAGCGAGTATGTGTCTGAAGCAAGATTGGAACTCAGGTCTTCTGGACTGGTGCTCTATTCACCGAACTACCCGGCTGATTCTATGTAGTCCAAGAGGATATTTGTAGCTATCAGAGGGACGTGACCAAGGTAATATGAACAGTAACATGGAGGGATATGAAGTCAAGTCCTCTGACTTCAAATCCACTATTCTTTCCATACTTCCTTGCAGCAGTAGCTGTATGAGCCACGGCACATTTTTTCATAACTGAACAAACTTCTCAGAGCAGGAACAATGGCTTGTTTTTGTCTTTGTCTCCCCGGATACCTCGTATAGTACCTACTACATAACAGGGGGAAAGACAGAGGAGCCAGATCTGTAATTTCATCAATGCAGGATACTTCTAGTGTGAGACCCCCCCCTACACACATACACACACACACACACACACACACACACACACACACACACACACGTCAGCACCTCCTTTGTAACTAACTCCACCTTACATCGCCTTACCCAAGTCTTTCAAAGTCACGATTTGAATCCAGGTCTTCCTGACTTCAAGGCTGTCCACTTCTCTGCCATACCACACTGAAAAAAGTAGATGCTTGCTCTTTTTTTTTTTTGGTGGCAAAAAACTGGAAATTGAGGAACTGAGGAATGGCTGAACAAGCTGTGGTATATGAATGTGATGGAATATTATTGTGCTATAAGAAATGATGAACAGGCTGATTTCAGAAAAACCTGGAAAGACTCGTATGAACTGATGCAAAGTGAAGTGAGCAGAACCAGGAGAACTGTACATAACAATAGCAACATCGTATGATGATCAACTGTGAATGACTTAGCTACTCTCAACAATACAATGATCAAAGACAATTCCAAAGGACTCATGATGAAAAATGCTATCTACCTCCAGAGAAAGAACTCATGGAGTCTGAATGCAGATCGAAGCACATTATTTTCAACTTGTTTTACATAACTGTGCGTATACAACCTTGCTTACCATCTTGGGGAGGGGGGAGATGAGGAAGGGAGGGAGAAAATTTGGAACTTAAAATTTTTTTTAAAAATCAGTGTTAAAATTTGTCTCTACGTGTAGTTGGAAAAAATAAGATACTATTTTAAAAGCGAAAATAACAGCCAAGAATGATAAAGACCTGAGGCAGATAGGTGTGCAGGGCACACAGTGCTGGCCTTGGAGTCAACAGACCTGAGTTCAAATTTGGCTGCAGATACTTACTAACCGTGTAACTGTCATGCAAGTCACAACCTCTCTGTGCCTCATTTTTCCCATCTACAAAACACTGATGATAACACCTAACTCCCCAAGGTGCTTGTGAGGATCAAATGAGATAATATGGGTAAAGCACTTTACAAAGCTTAGTTCTAGATAAACGTTAACAATTATTTTTCCTTCTTTTTCTTCTTTTTTTTTGGAGTCAATCAGAGTTAAGTGACTTGCCCAGGGTCACACAGCAAGTGACTGAGGCCAGATTTGAACTCAGATCTTCCTGACTCCTGGGCTAGTACACTGTCTCACCTAGCCGCCCCAGCAATTATTTTTCTAAAGAAAATCAGATGCTGTAATAAAATGGTGCATCCCAAAGCCCAAACAGATACTAATGTCCTACTGTAGCTGCTGTTCTGTGTTATCTGGGGTTTTGCATCCCTCCCTGTTAGGACAGAGGACCAGAGGGGTGGTCAGCATTGGTCAAGAGACAAGAAGAAGTGACAGCCCTCCTCCCTTCACAGTCACCCCGGCTTCCCTGGAGTGAGACTAGAGATAGGCAAGGGAAGAGAGGGCACAGGTCATCATCTCTCCAAAATTATACTCCTACACTCATAGGGAAATAAAGTCATAGAAGAAGAGTCTTCACAGTTGAAACAGAAGAATATCTGAGAACTGTGGGGCTAGAAAGGCTCTTAAAAAATCTTTTGATTTTGTAGTCCAACTCCCTTCTCCCCCCAAAAAAGTCACCTCTTCTAGGAAGCCTCCCCTGCTCCTTCCAAGTGGCAGCAATCTCCTCCATTTCTAACCTCGCCTAGCATTTTTAATATGGCAGTGTTTATTTGGAATCATAGGTTTCAAGCTAAAAGGAGCCTCACAAGCTGTTTATATTGTGATCTGCTCAGGCTGTCACTCATATTGTATATCCATTCACCTCTTGGAGTCAAGAAAACTTGAGTTCAAATATTGGACACATAATAGCTATGTGACCCTGGTTAAGTCACTTCACCTCACTCAGCCTCAGTTTCCTCAACTATAAAATGGGAATAATAACAGCACCCCCCCCCCAAGGGTTGTTGTGAAGCACAGACAAGCTAGGAATATACATGAAGTGCTTTGCAAACCTTAAAACCCTACATAAATGCTAGCTGTTATTAGTTTGCCTCCTTCCTTATCTTAGCCTCCAAGCTCCATTAGGAACTTGTTTAATACAACTATCTCACCCCAGTGCCCAGCACAGCACTCAGCCATGGCAAGCAGCTTCTTGAAATATTGCTGAATAAAGAAACGGCTCCTGGCTCCACCCTCCCTTTCCAGACTTACTACACCTTACTTTCCTTCAGGAATTCCACCATCCACATCGATTTCCTTGCTATTTCTTGGGCACAGCATTTCATCTCCACCCTCCAAGCATTTGCATAGGCTATCTCCCCCACCTGGAATACACTTGTTCTTCTCCCATATGCCCCCTTTAGAATGCCTAGCTTCCTTCAGAAATCAGTCTAAATATCATCTCCTCATCCTCCCTTGCAGCTAGCGCCTCCTCCTTCGCCCACCCATGAAAAAACAACCTTGTAATTTGCTCTGAATAAATTCATACTTGTATATGTTGTTTCCCCTGATTAATTAAAAAATACCTTGTTGACTGATTTATCAGCCCATCCACAAGTACTCATTAAGGACCTACTAAATACTGGATTTGGGGAATAGGAATTCAATGAATGAAATAATCCCTACTCACAAGAGAGCTTACATTCTAAGGGAACCTTTGTATACTCACATATCTGAGCATACATATCTGAGTATACAAAGAAATAAGTACCAGTAAATTATTGTTGTTCAGTCATGTCCAACTCTTTGTGACCCCGCTTGGGGTTTTCTTGGCAAAAATACTGGAGTGATTTGCCATTTCCTTCTCCAGCTCATTTTACAGATGAGGAGACTGAGGCAAAAAGGGTTAAGTGACTTGCCCAGAGTCACATGGCTAGCAAGCATCTGAGGTTAGATTTGAACTCTGGAAAATGAGTCTTCCTGACTCCAGGCCCAGCAGGCCCAATGCTTTATCCACTGTGCCACCTAGCTGCCCCAATGTACAAGTGGGTACAATGTAGTTAAATAAAAGATAGTTTGAGAAGGAGGTACTAGTAGTTGAGGGGACCGGGAAAAGAATAATGTAGGAAGAAATGCTTTTGCATGTTTCAGGGATATTATAGGGTGAAGGTGTGGAGGGAATGCATTCTAGGCATCAGGGGCAGCCAGGGCAAAGGTATGGCATGGGGATGAAATATGTAAGCTGCTTGAGGGCAGGAACTGATTCTTTTCTGTCACCATAGTCTTATTTCCTAGCATATAAGCACTTAAGAAATGTCTGATTGCATCTGAACTCCTTATTAAATCATGAACTCCTTAAGGACAGGCCCATCCCAGGAGGGTGCTCAGGCCAGCCGTCTCTTCATCTGCCACTCAGCCGCAGTCCTCCAGTCTTCTCCAGCATGCCCTAAGCTGGGCACCTTCCCTCTCTAGCCCCTGCTGCTTTTCAGTTTCCTTTTGTGTGTGGCCTTTCTCCTTAGATAGTAAGCTCTTCGAGGGCTAGGGCTGTCTTCCTTGTTTGTCTTTCTGAATTGTCGACCCAGCATTTACTACAATGCTTAGCACACAGTTGGGGCAGCTAGGTGGCCCAGTGGATAGAGCACTAGGCCCGGAGTCAGGAAGACCTGAATTCAAATCTGGCCTCAGACACTTACTAGCTGTGTGACCCTGAGCAAGTCACTTTACCCTGTTTGCCTCAGTTCCCTCATCTGTAAAATGAGCTGGAAAAGGAAATGGCGAACTACTCCACTATATCTGCCAAGAAAACCCAAATGGGGTCACAATGAGTTGGACATGGCTGAATAACAGTGACAAAAGCATATAGTAAGGACTTATTAAATGTTAATTTACTGCCTAACTAACTTATCTGACTTAAGTTTGCCTCTCCACTGACACTTAGCCCAGTTTTCCGCACTGGTTCATACGATCTTACCATGCATGGTCTTTACATAAGCAAATCTTTGGCTAATCCAAAGAAAATGTATTTGGATAATCCAGGTCAACTTTTCCCCCACTGTGACTCCCAAAAGGACTAAGAAGGAAGGTGGACAGGTTGGAATGTCTGATCCTCTCCCTGACCTCTAACAAAAAGAGGGCCAGACAAGCAGGGAGTGCAGATACAGGTGGAAAGAGACCCCCAGATAATCAGCCTGGGCACACTGGTCTAAATAATATGGGGACTGCCAGCCTTTCCTCTACTTACCTCCCTAGGCAATCAGCTGCCTAGACACACTCGTACTCACTCTCAACCACAGCACAGACCCCTCCTGCCCTACAGAGTCCCAGCAGGCCATCCGTGTGCAAATTCTAGTCCTAATTCATTCCCTGTCGGTGGTGAAGGTGCTCTTTAAACCCAGCGGGGAGACAAAATGAAGAGGGAGAAGGTGGGGAGGGATGTCCTGGCAGAGCCAAGAAAGAGGAGACAAAAGAACAACCTAGGAAATGACTGCAATAGAAAATAAAAGAACCAGAATTCGATCAATACAAAGACCAACCTTGACTGCAGAGGACCGAGAATGAATGAAACACATGGACAGAGAGAGAGAGAGAGAGAGAGAGAGAGGCAACATAAAGTAAAAACATCAACAAAACACATTTGTGTGTGTGTTAGCATAATGCCTGGCACTTGGTACGCACTCAATAGATGCTTTATCTCTCACTCTAAAAGAGTACAGGGGGAACCACGGATATGAAATATTGCACAGACTGTCAGATGTGACTGATATGTTGGCTCACTTCACTTAACTGGGTTTTTCTTCCTTTCCTTTTTAGTATTTGTTTCAAGAGAAGGCTAGCTGGGTAAGGGGGAAGATGTATTCAAAGAAGGTGATGTAAAAACAAAAGACATTTTTAAGATGGAAAAAAAAAGATTCTTTAAAAGGGGAGAGGGAGGGGGACGGAGAAGAGAATAGGACCTAGAATTGCCCCTGCCCCCTCAGGCCACCCACTGGACTGGGCAGAAGTGGTAAGAGCGAGCATTGGGTTTGGTTTGGTTTTTTTTTTTCAATCTGTAGGGGGAAAGGATGGGATAGGAAAAATCCCCTCCTCTTTCCCCAGAAGTACTAGATTCTGTACCTGGGGAGTTTGCGGGAGAAACCTGTTAAGTTTGGAAATGGAAGCAAAGGGACAAAAGAGCCCCCAACCCTGTTCATGGTTTGGGGTGTGACCAGGCACTGCTATAAGCTGTCCCATCCAGGCCTGTTTCCTTTTCTATCTCTGCTCAAGCAGTCTGCACAGGAAGGAAAAGGGTTAAAGTCTAGCCAGTCAGAGCTTAAAAATTAATAGCTAGGCTAGAGTTAATGAAGCTGCAGCCAATCAGATAACAATTGTATCTCTCTGTCTCCTGGCTAAATAACAGTTATTGACCATAGTCAGGGCTAAGAAACACTGGCCTCAAGGGGGTGGGGTGGAGGTGTGTGCAGTGACAAAGCCTGGGATGGAGGTGAGAGACTTGGTCACCCAGGCAGGCAGCTCCCTGGGGGCAGGCTCACGATGCTAGTGCTGCCTCCTTCTCCTGCATTATGAGGTTCAAAGCAAAAAGGGACCTTGAAGATCCCTTCTCCCACAAGATTCGATGACACCAGAAGGCTGGGCAGGAGGTTCAGGTCTAGAATGACTGAGAAGTGCCCTGCTACATCCTCTGAGGATGACAATAAATTAGTAAGAAGCCAGACTGACTCTGGCTGGCCTCAGGAGCAAACAGTCCTCCTCCAGCTCTGGACCACACTGGGTATGAGGGGCAGCTGTAGACACACTGTTGTCCAGAAGCCTTCTGGACACAAGAATTTTCTACTCCAGTGAAAGCACAGAATATCTAGGGAAGCGGTCCACAGCTGCTGCCACAAACATTATCCTCTCCTCCCTTGTTTCAATAGGCTGGAAAGGGATGAGGGAGGGAGGGAAGGGTGAAGAGGAAACAATGAAAGCGATACCTTGACCTAGTCTCCCTCTTCCTAAGATCTCTGTGACAATAGAGCCTCTGGTGTTTGTTTTCCAATAATGAAAATAGGCCCGATCCCAGGGGAGAAGAGCCAAGAGGAGCCTGGGATGGGGGTGAGGAGGGAAGCAGGTGTCGTGGGGGCAGACTGGAAGGGTTTCTGAAAGTCCTGGGACCCACGCAGTGCTCCTAACCTCAGGGAGGAGCCCATCTCTGGAGGTAGGACAGGAGGGGCAAGAAATGATTGAATTACCTTATACCATCTCTCTCCTTCAACCCCAGGGCCTGAACTGGGGGAGGATAGGTTTGCTAGGAGAGGATAACTTATAAGGAGGCAAGAGGGGGAACAAAATAATCTCAAGGACTAGTACGTTACTAATGAGGCTGATAAACAGATAGGGAGATGTTTGGAAGATGTGAGGATTACTCAGGACTCTAATCTGATCTCCAAAACAGGAGATGAGCCACCTATAACTGCAGCTCCCTGGTCACTTACTGCATCCACTGAGCCCAGTTCCCTCCCGGGTGAACAGATCTAACCTCTAATCTTTCTTCTAAAATGGGGTGGGAGCTCGCCATCCCCGTGGAAAAGGATTGTACTCGTATGTATGTCAATGCCAGGTGTGAAGGACCCGACTGACTCCATGCATGGAAACAGTCTCCTAAGTCAGTGGAAATGACTCATTTCATATGTAAGCATAGCTGACAGGTATGTGCATGCCTGTGGGGAGAGGGGAGGAAGAGAAGGGAAGAAAGGGAACAGTCAGGAAGGGAGAGGGTTAAGAAGAGGTAGGTTTGAAGCCCATTTCAGCCAAGGGAGATGATACAAATACAAGGCTTTGCAAACTTTAACAGTGATCGCAGGATTGTGGGATTACAGAGGAAGAGCCAAAAGGGACCTTGGAGGCTCCTGAGTGCAGCCCCCTCCTACTCCAGATGACAAATGTCAAGTGTTATTATTATTACCTACCCTGCCCATCTCATAGAGATATTCTTTGGAAAGTGCTAAAGCATTACATAAAGATGAAATTGATATTAATACATTCCATGGGAGGATAATAACAATAATAATAACAAAGTATTCCATAAATCTTAAGCTTAAAACTGCATTAAGACTTTTAGTACATCTAGCACATATACAGAGAACAGGACAGCCTACACGTAAAAAGTATGTGCGCACGCACACACACACAGCAGTAGGCTGAGGAGTGTGCACACGCATGCGATATACATATAATAAATTTATTTATTTATATGTACATATAAATAGAGAGAGAGAACATGTCGTGTGCGTGTGTATCTCCTACCTCCTGGTGCCTAAAATTCCTTTAGGTATTTACACAGACACACACACACACACACATATATACATACATATACATATATACACACACACAACACATATACATATATGTATGTATCTGATATATACATATATCAGATCTATATACCTATATGTATGTGTGTGTGTGTGTGTGTGTGTGTGTGTGTGTGTGTGTATTATATAACTGATAACTTACATAACTGAGAGTAAGAATAATTTAAATGCAACTACCCCGGGAAGAGGAGTAACTAGGTGGCACAATGGATAGAGTTCCAGGAACTCATCTTCCTTAGTTCAAATCCGGCCTCAGACACTTACTAGCTGTGTGACCCTGGGCAAGTCACTTAATCCTTTTTGCCTTGGTTTCTCATCTGTAAAAAAAAAATGAGCTGGAGAAGGAAACGGCAAACTACTCGAGCATCTTTGCCAAGAAAACCCTGAATGGGGTCACAAAGCATTGGACACAACTGAGACTAGTGAACAACACCACCCTTGGAAGAAGCAATTAAGTGATGTAATCACAGAATTATAGATGCATGTGGGAACTTTGGAATTATCTCTCCTTTTATAGATGAGGAAATGAGGTCCAAAGACTGGAGGTGACTCACCCAGAGTCACATGGTAAGTGACAAAGCCAACACCAGAACCCAGATCTCTTGGGCCCCAGCCACAATATGCAAACTATGACTTAAGTGGATTGGTACACATAAAATATGCCGCCAGCATAAACATATCTATACAACATACAGGCAACCCCTCAGGGATCAATTAAGTAGCACAGAATAATGGAGAGTGTTGGTCTTAGGAACCAGGAAAATCTGGCTTCAGGTTCAAATCATGCTCCTGAGATGCACTAACTGTGTGAGACCAGGGGTAAAAGTTCCATGATTTCCCAAAGTCTCAGTTTCTTGCTCTGTGTTAACTCAATAAGACAATGTGTCCAAAGCACTCACTAGTCAAGTTAAGACAACTCAAATTTTTCATTAAGCACCTACTTAGTGCCAGGCATTGTTAAGTGCTAGGAATACAGAGAAAGGCAAAAGACAGCCCCTGCCCTCCAGGAGCTCACAGAATTATCAGCTGTTATTAACACGATTATGTCGCTACATACAGCCAATTCGGGACTATCATTCATGTGGAGTGTTCTCTTCACCATCCACAACCCAGATGGGTCGATGGTTATGGAGATAAAGGCCATGTCAGAAGGTCTAAATGAGAGACCCAGAAGGGCTGCATGTGTGCAGGCACTGGATTCTAAAGCCAAGTGGAAAGAGAGGATGTATTTTTTAAAGTACTATGGATTATTAATATATGCTTTTCTTCCATTAACAAAAAGCAAGAAGGGACCAGAATGTGATTGCTACACCTCTACTAGGCCTGTACTCCAAAGAGATCAAAGAAAGAGGAAATGGACCCATATGTACAAAAATATCTGGAGTTAATAATAATTAATAATAACAGTAATAACTAGAATTTATGTACTTTTAAAGTTTATAAAGTCCTTTATATATAGTATGTCATTTTATCCTCATGACAACCCTGGAAGGCAAGAGCTATCATTATGCCCATTTTACAAATAAGGAAACTGAGGCTGAGGGAGACTAAATGAGTTTGGGCTCCAAGTCCAAAACTCTCTGCGCTGCATCACCTTCCCTGCCATTCTTTTTCATAGTGGCAAAATTAAAGGGAATGGCTGAACAAGTTATGGTATGTGAATGAAATGATATACTATTTTGCTGCAAGAAATGATGCTTCAAAGAAACCTGAGAAGACATGTTTGAAATGATGAAGAGTAGAGTGAGCTGAAGCAGGTTAACAAATTACACAACATTGTGAAGACAATTTTTGAAAAACCAAAGGACTCTGATCAATGCCATAGCCAAAGCTGATACTAAAGGATGGAACGTGAAGCGTCACCCACCTTCTGACAGAGAGGGGATGGACTCAAGACACAGAATGAAATACACATTTAAGACATAACTAGTGTGGGATTATTTGGTTTTTTGTTTTAGGCAGTTGGGGTTAAGTGACTTGCCCAGGGTCAAGTGTTTGGTCTGAGTCCAGATTTGAACTCAGGTCCTCCTGACTTCAGGGCCAGTGCTCTATTCATTGTGCTACCTAGCTGCCCCAATGTGGGATTATTTGATGAGGCACATCTGTTACGAGGGTTTTGTTTTTCTTCTTTTTTCCCCCAGCGGAGAGGAGGGAAGAAATGGGTAGGAGAGAAAAACAAATGTTTGTTAATTTTCTTTTACTTTAACTTACTTTTACTTTTGAAGGTAAAATTAGTTTTTTATATAGAAAGCCAATGCTGAAAGACCAAATCTAACATACAATGTAGAATACCTAACTAGTCACAAGGCTTTGTTATCAAAACTAATCATCTATTTTAACTAAAACATTCTGCCTTCATTAAAGGCATTTCTACGCATGACTAGAAGATAATTCTGTTTGAATTTCTATATGTGCATTTCTATATGCACACAGGTGAATCTAAGATTCTCAAGAAAATTTCAGAACATAAGGTCACAGGATTGTAACTGGAAAGCTGGAAGAGACCTCTGGAAGTGAGATCCCATGTCTCAAGAGTCAGGGTGCTTTACCACTGAGGCAGGTACATGGTGTAGTAGACAAGAATACAGAGTATTGGGCCTGGAGTCAGGAAGAAGCAAGGTCAAATCCTATCCCAGACATTTAGTAGCTGTGTCTGAACAAGTCACAATCTCTCTAAGCCTCAACTTCCTCATTTCGAAAATCAGGGTGGGGATTGGAGTCTACGGCCTCTAAGGTCCCTTCTATTTCTAAATCTGTGGTCCTATAATCTTATGGTCAAAAGGCCTCCTTAATCTAATATATTGTCCCTTACAATAGGAAAGCTTGCAATAGGACTTAGAATCAATTAAGACCTGGGTTGGATCCCACCTTATTTATTAGCTGTGTGACCCTGTATATGTCATTTTTCTCCTCTGTGCCTCAGTTTCTTCCACCGCAAAATGAGAAGATGGGACTCAATGCCCTTACAAGTCCCTTCCAGTTCTCAACCTTTGATCCTACGACCACAGGAATGAACCAATAGAATTTGTACACCCAAATGTCCCTACCAATATGGACCCCTCAGGGGCTTCTCTTTTAAGACCGCTTTCAGATCCTCGCACAAATTCTTCTGAATGGTAAATCCCAAATTTTTTAGGATATATCCATTCAAGAAGGGGCAAGGTATCGAGAAAAGACTGAAGACCCAGGTGTTAATCCTGGCTTGGTCATGGTGTCAGTTGAATGACGTGGAGCAAGTTAACTGCCATCTCTGGGCCTCAGTTTTCTCACCTCGAAAATGAAAGACTCACAGAGGCAACTGATTGCTGTCTTCAAATATCTGGAAGGCTGCCATTCAGAAGAGGAATCACACTCTTACTGGGTGTACCCAGAGGGTAGAACTAAGAGCTTTCATAAGAGGAAGTGGCAGACAATCAGATTTAGGGCTGAGGCCCTAAGAGAAAATGCCTTTTAGAGCTATTCCAAGTCAGAATGACCTATCTTGGGAGGTAGAGTACAGGTTACCTTTCTGGATGGCCACAGGTCACCACAGATGTTT
The DNA here is from genome assembly GCF_003287225.1 of Phascolarctos cinereus. Taxonomy (NCBI): domain Eukaryota; kingdom Metazoa; phylum Chordata; class Mammalia; order Diprotodontia; family Phascolarctidae; genus Phascolarctos; species Phascolarctos cinereus. Next base: position 300,006,115 of record NW_027555958.1, on the reverse strand, counting down.
CTCTAGAGGGGGACTTTCCACAATGGCTTAGATCTTGCTCATACCAGTCCAATTCATCCTGGAAAGTCCCTCAAAATTGGAGAGTTCATGACTAAGTGATTTCTGAGGTCCTTTTTTTGTTTTTAGAAATTCTGAGATTTTTTTTCTTTCACTTAAAAAAAAAATCATCAGAAAACCAGGTCAGATGAATAAGGTGGGTGGATCAAACTAGTAATACTATTTTAGTTTTTTTAAAAAATCAAGGTGTGATCACGAAATAATAAAACAGATCCTTGTGTGGTCCTTTGCTGAAGGAAGCTCTCAAAGTCAATGGCAGATCCTCATTTGGTTGAATAGGTTTTGTTAAAAACTCAGCTTCCTAACTTCCTTATAGCCCAGCTAAAAAACTCATCCCATTTAACAGATTCAGTTAATGTCAACCAACAAAGGAGTTTTAATACTACTTGACAGGTCCAGTTAATGGTCAACATCTCCCAGGAAAGACTCTTAATCAGCAAATGGCAATGGGAGTCACAACTGATTATCATCTCTCCAGATGTGAATATCACTGCCATAGTTAGCTTTGATACCTAGGCTCCCAGGCTCCAAGACTCCAGCTCCCAGGTACGTTTTCCTTAAACATTAATACCTCTATTATTTAGGAAGGGAGTAAAGGTGACCACGTAGAGAAAAGAGCCAAAAGGAAGTGGATCAAAAGATTTAGAGCTGGTGAGGTCCAGAGAGATAAACTTATCTAACCATCATATTTTGAGGAAACTGAGGCCCAGAGAACTTAAATGATTTGCCCAAGATCACCCAAGTAGCAAACAGCAGAAGAAGGATTCAAACACAGTCACTAAACCAATTAATTTAATACTCTTCTGGTCTTTCTCTCCACCGGGTCTCTAGGAAGCTTCAGGAATTTAGGGCCACCCTAATAGCTCAATACAGTAACAGTGCCCAAAGTCAGGAGAACATAAACACAGGCCAAACAATAAAGTTTTCATGATAAAAGAACATTACCTGAAAGGGAAGAGGGGATATATTGGGAAACAGGAGTGATTATAAAAACAAAAGATAACTTTTTTAAAAAGGAAATCTATGGAAAAGCTGGGGACTCTGGCTCCCCTCTTTTGGCCATACTAGATTTTCTGGGCAACCCTAGATTCCTAGATTTCCACCTTCCCCTTCTCCCCTCTCCCCATGCTAGAGGTTCTAGAAAAGATATATAACTCGAAGACCAACATAACCTTTATGGTTCATAACATTTAGGGTCCAAAAGCAGGCAAAAAAGGCTAATTTATTGTGTGTAAAGCAGAAATATATCATGGCATACTGGAAAGAGTCAACTTCGAAGTCAGTAAAACCTGAGTTTAAATCTTGTCTCTTATAGAAAGTGGCTGTGTGACCCGACTAGGCAAGTCACCTGCATGCTAGGAACCTCTCTAAAACTTAAGTCGCAGAGAACATTCCCATCCGCATTGGTAGAGGGAGTTTTCCTCACATGGGCGTTCCCTAGACCAGTGAAAATTATAAGTCCAGCCCCTACCCCTAAGGCTATGTCTAAGATCACAGAACAACAGTGGAATGTGTAGAGTGTGCAGGTATGGTGAAGAATATTAGGATGCCCGGTTGAGGAGCCCTCAAACATAGTAGAGGGAAAAGATTTAAGCATCTCCATATCCTAACCACCCTCCTACCTAATGATGACCCATCATTGCTTTGTTGGGTTGAAAGACTGACTGGCATTGGTCCATTATGTTTCTGTCCTTTCCATCTATTCCTATATCAAGGTGGATCTAAGGATGCAAGACCCCAGAGAGTAGGGAACAGTACTATCCAGCTCCTAGGCTCCGGTACCCAGCACTGCAGGCAGGCTGGTTTATCGGGTTGAGTGCCAGACCTGGGTTCCAGTCCAGGCTCCAGCACTGTGTGTGTGTGTGTGTGTGTGTGTGTGTGACTTTGAGAAAGGCAATAAACCTAGTGGACAGAGCACTGGCCCTGAAGTCAGGAGGACCTGAGTTCAAATCCAGCCCCACACCAAACACTTGACACTTACTAGCTGTGTGACCCTGGGCAAGTCACTTAACCCCAATTGCCTTTAAAAAAAAAAAGGCAATGAACCTGTCTGTGCTTCAGTCTCCCCCATCCGTCCCATGGGAAGAAGGGGTTTGCTCCCTTGAGTGGTTTTGAGACCAAACAGAGACAATAAATGTAGAATGAATTACTCCTCAGAACCAGTTGGTCACTCTCTACAATGCCATACCACTGCTCTCTCATCCCTGAGCACAGGCCCTTGGGGTTAGGGGTGGGGAGAGGCCTGGGAAAATGCCTGAGCGCCTTGGAAATGTAGGCATGTAGAATAAATGAAATAGAGAAGTGAGTCAGCTAACTGGCAAAGTGGATAGAGTACAGGGCCTGGAAGCCAGAAGACCTGAGTTCAAATCTAGCCTCAAACACTTACTAGCTGTGTGATGCTAAGCAAGTCACTTAACCTCTGCCTCAGTTTCCTCATATGTAAAACAGGGAAAATAAGAGCACCAACCTCCCAGGGCAGTTGTTTTGAGTATCAAATGAGATGTCAAGTGTTTAGCACAGTGCCTGGCACATACTAAGTGCTATATAAATGCTCTCTGTTATCATTAGCTATTATAGAAATTGATGCTGACAGAACACCTAAACACATGATCTGTCCCCCAACTGAGGTCCCCAAATATTCTTTCACACAGGCCTGAACACACACTCTTTTTCTCTCTCTCTCTCTCTGCAGTGCCAGGTAGGAAACCCCAAGCCCATTTCCTTCGCTAACAAGAAGTGGACAGCATGAAACCACAGTCCAAGCCACAGAAGGTACCCAGCCCCTCCACTGTGTGCTCAGAAGTACCCAGGTCAGACCAGCACTCGGAAAGCGATGACTACATGCCCTCCCTCTCTGCAGCTGCTCCCTTTTCACCCCTTCCAGCAAAGATGGGCTTGGGGAGGGGAATGTCTCTATGTGGGGGTGGCAGGACTAGGGGTTGGGGAGCTGGGAGTTGTTGAAATAAGGATGTGTTGGCCAGGGTCTTTGCATAGGAAGGAAATAAGAAGCCACCACAAGAGAGGAAATGATGGCCTCCACAGTTCCTGCTTCCTCAGCAAGCTAGAGACAAACAGACAGACAGACAGCAGGGAGTCTCGCCTCCTTCACCCCCACCCCCAAATGCAAGTTGAACCTTCTTATCAAGATGACCATCCTTATCCCCATCCCATAATCCAAACTTGAAAAAAAAAATACCAAACATCAAAAATTCCTGGTTCTAGAGAAAGAAAGGAGGGGCTCAGAGTGTGAGGGGCCCACAGAGCAACAGTAGCAGCAGCAGCAACACACACACACACACACACACACACACACACACACACACACACCCTCTCCCTCCTTCCCTCCCTCCACTGCTTTGGGGGTAAGGATGGGGGGGCCTTGACAACAAGGAGGCAGGAGGGCCCCAGGGAAACACCAAGCCCTTAGCTTCTCTCGAATGCTTGGGAATGCCAGGCTGGCCCCACTGGAGAGGGGGAGGCAGCCAGAAGAGAATGAGTTTCATTCATATTGCTTGGCCTGGGGCAGGGGAAGAGGAAAGAAGAGAGAGGCTGGGGTGGGGAGCACTGGGCTGGGGGAAACCTACATTACTGATTTGGTCCTGCGTCTTCTTAATCCTTTGAAGCTCTGGTGTGTCGGCCACCACGCTGAAGCCTTTCCCCTTGTTCTTTTCAAATTCTTCCTTGTAACGCACCTGGAGGAAAGAGCAAAGAAACTGAGTGGCAGGACATGGGGGACTTGCTGGGGGGAGGAAATGGAAGGGACCCCAAACAGGGGCCTTTGGGGGAGTGAGGCAGAACTTCAAATTGGGATGTGGGTCAAAGGTCAAAGGGCATAAGAAGCACATTCTACTATCCCAAACACTTGGGGCTGACCTCAAGGCAGGAAAGTGACCTGAATCTCTGGAGGTTTCTTCCAGGCCCTGGAAAGTGTCCCCCTGGGTAAGTGACCATCACTGCCATCAAGCTGTACTAACAGACAAAAAGCAGCTAGAACTGAGGAGAACCACCAGCTTCTGGCTGGCACTGCCAACACCTTGGAGCTTACTTCCAGAAAAGGTCAACGGGATGGGAAAAGACAGGAAGGAGAGAAAGGGAAGTGGGCAGAGGATGACCAGAACAGACCACACTTTAAGAGGGGATCTTAACCTGGGGCCTGTGGATAGATTTCAGGATCTCTGTAAACTTGGATAGGGGGAAAAAATTACATCTTTATTTTCAATAACCTCTAACTGAAATCTAGCAATTTCATGCTTTTTATTTTATGCATTTGGAAACCTCACTCTGGGTCAAATCCAAGGTTTGACCAGACTGCCAAAGAGGTCCACAGCACCAAAAAAATGGGGAAACCCCTGCATTAGAATGATCCCCCAGTGTTTGGATGGTAATCCTAGAGAAAATAACATTACCAGTCCTGACCTGAAGATTCTGTAGCAGAAATCTGGGCAGTACTACAGTAAGAAAGACTGAGGTTAGAGAAAAAATGGGATAAAACTTTCAGATGCAGATGGCAATTGAGGGATGAAGATGTTGAGAATTCGCTGGGAATATACAGGAGTGGGCTAGAATGAGTTTAAGGAAGAGGCAGCTCCATGATAAAGTGTTATACTTGGAATCAGAAAGATCTGAATTTGAATCCTGCCTCAGTCACTTACTTAACCTCTGTCTGCCTCATTTTCCCCATTTGTATAATAGGATGATAATAGCATCTACCTCCTAGGGACAGTGTGAGGATCAAATAAGATATCTGTAAAGTATTTTGCAAACTTTAAAACACTATATAAATGCTAGCTATTTTATTATCATTATCATCATAATAATTAGAGAAAGAGAAAAATAAAGTTAGAGCCTCTCAAGGCTCCTCCTTTCTCCCATATGGATTGGGAATCCAGTAAGCCCCAGGTCCCTGGGACTTCACTCTCTCTCTGAGCAGCTGTTCCCTTCCTGCTAGGTTCTCTCTCCCCCCACCTCCAGCCTGTATTTCCTCCATGGGGGGTGGCCCAGTTCCTGAAAGGCAGGTCAGCCCAGGACATGGACCACATGACTGAGCCTCCTGAGAGTTTCCAGGATGAGATCTGGGTGGTTCACAGGCAAGGAGAGGGAGGACAGAGGTTAGGGTGGAATGTACTTCAGCAGGGGTTAAGCCAGATGATTCCGGTCCCCCCCATTCCCCCACCACCCACCACCTGTCACTTGGCCCCCAAACACCAAACACTAAAGGCTTCCAAAACTTGGGTCAGGGGCCTGTGAAAATGCCATTACAACACCACAAACACACAAAAACACTTTCCTCAGGACATCGCACGAATTAGGTAGAACAAGTACCAGATTTTTGGCTTGGTCTATTCAGGGCCTTACACAGTAGTCACAGGCACTAATAATTGTTTGCTGAATCGGATTTTACAGATGAGGAAACAGAGACCCACAGAGGGTGAGGTGATTTGTCCTTGGTCACCAGAATTTAAACCTAACTCCAAACCTAGCCTCCTGTGCCTCTCTTTACTAAGAATTCCAAAGACATCCTTACCTACATTGAATAATGCCACCCAGCCACACCGGAACTTTTCCAGTCTCTGGGTCAGAACCCCTGTGCCATGTCACAGCACCCTGGGCTAGCCCCTTCTTTCATTTTTTTCAATCAGCTTAAGAATAAGAGGCAAAGTGTCATGATGTAATGGAGAGAGTCAGCCTTGGGAGTCAGACAAACCCAAATTCAATTCTTTCCTCTGATACCTACTGGCTTCGTGAAAGTGACTAGGTACCTCCAAGCTGGAGAACGAATGCTGTTATACATTGTTAGACGGAATTTCCGCATCAAACACCAATGTTGGTGGGCCTAATACTGGTGAAATCACAAGCCCGGACCACAGACTATTTCTACTTCACCCCATATCAGCAGAAGATAACAAATGTGGTTCACAACTATGGGAGTGTGGCCTGGCTGCAGAAAAAAGGTGCACTTTATTTAAAGGGGGAAGGAAGGCTAAGAGAGGAAAGTCAGCTCTGAGTTGCATATGAAAGAACAGAAAGGAGGGCCATAGAACAGCAAGAGCTGCAAGACACTAGACCAGAGACTGCTTCCGATTAAGCTCACCAATAGTGATCTGTGGCATGCTCAGTTGTGCTGCTAAATTCAAAAGGTTACAGACTTAGGACCTTAGTAACCTGAAAGATCATCATCTCTGTCCTACCACCTCATTTTACAGAGTTAAAAACAGAGGAGTAGAGATTCCAGTTGACTTGCCTAAGCCTCAAAGAGAGCCACCTCTCAACTAGGATATCTACTTGCTACCTAAAGTCCAAGGGAAGGCAGTATGAACACTGACTTGAGTCAAAGGTTCCAGGTTCAAATCCTACCACTGGTGCTCACCTGTATGACCTTGGGCAAATTACTTAACTTCACTGGGCCTCTGTTAACTCATCTGAAAAAAAGGGGATTGGAGATGAAATGGCTCTTGCAGTCCTTGCTAGCTCTAGACATCTGATCAATGAATGATTCCAGAAGCCACTCAATCTCCCTCCAAGCAAAGCTCTGATCCCATTTCCTACCTACTCAAAAAACCTTCACTGGCTACCCACTGCCTAATGAGTAAAATACAAACTGTGGGGATGGATGGTGTGCTGGATTTGGAGTCAAAGGGACTTGGATTGAAATCCATCTGACCCTCCATTTTCTCATCTTTAAAACATTAAAGACACAGGCAGCTAGCAGCTAGGTGGTTCAGTGGATAGACCACTGGCCCTGGAGTCAGGAGGACCTGAGTTCAAATTTGGACCCAGACCAAACACTTGACACTTACTAGCTGTGTGACCCTGGGCAAGTCACTTAACCCCAATTGCCTAAAAATTTTTTAAAAATAGTAAATATGAACAAGTCCCCTCCAGTTGTGCAGATCTCCATATGACCCTAGGACTCCTCCTCTCTGGCCCCTAGTTTCTTTACCTATTGAATTAGGTGACCTCCGAAATCCTTTCTAGCTCTCCATCCTAGGATGGCCATTCTCCAAGTATAGCTTGTGTTTTCCCATCTCCTCTTCTCATAATCCTACCATCTCCTACCAAGCCAGTCAGCTTAGCCTTCTGGGGGGCAGGACTGCTGCCATAATTAACCTGGGGTTTAGGGACAACTCATTGATGAGAGTACCCCATCAAACCTCACCCTCCTCCCAACTCTGGCCCATCTGGCTTGATCTTCCTCCTGTCCTTATAAGGCTTGGGGCCCTTTACACAGGGTAAAGTCCACTATGGTGACATCAGCTAGTTCTCAGCCTTCTTCCCCACCCCCAATCCCAACACAGCTGTGCAAAGGGGTGATTCACTTTTACGCTTGGAATGGTAGGCCAGGGAAGGTCAGAAAAAGGGCAGAAAACAGGGCTGTGGGCATAGCACCCCATGTCACAATTGCCGATTCACTTGACACTCATCATTCCAGTACCTGGGGAAGGGACAAGGAGTAATAGCTAATAACTGACATTTAGATAAAGAACTTTACATATGTTACCTTATTAGATAGATGATATTATTATCCCTTTTTTACAGATGAGGAAATAGAGGAAAAACCAATGAAACAACAAAGACCCAAATCCCCATAGCTCAAGTCTGAGGTAGGATCTCAATCCAGGTCTTTCTGACTCCAAGTCCTGCACTCTATCTCCTGTGCCACCTAGCTATATAAAGACCAAGCCCCTCTGTCTCCATCTTCATGATGCTCTCAGGCTTTTCCAACTGGCATGACCATGGGTCTCTGGGCTTGGTGAGAGGTGTCAAGAGACACCACAAGAGACAGGGGAGTTAGAGGTGGGAGAACATCCCCATGGTTCTCAACGTCCCATCCCCAATCCCATCCCAGCTTCTGCTTTTAAGAAGGTAGAATTCAATTGAATAAACATTTGTTAAACACCTACTACGCGCCAGCCACTGTGAGAGACCCTGAGAAGAATGATCTTTGGTACCAGAGAACTGGCTGCAGACAAATCTGTGCTTTGTCTTCTTGGGTAGGATTTGAACCCAGGCCCGTGTGGACCCCGCCATGTGAGCCATGTGGAATTTGTCTAGAGTGAGCATTTCTTCTCCTCCTCAACAGAGAGTGAAAGCAGAGGCCACACCTGCCTCAGACTAGGGACCAGGAAGATGGCCTATAAACTACATCCACACCCACACCCAAACACACAGACCTGGTCTCCAAGGACAACACAGAAGTGGACATTTGAGTCAACCACAAAGAGCTAGGGACTAGGGTGTGGTTACCTGCATGTCTAAAAAGGAAAATCCTCCAGCCCTTCCCTATTTCAGGGAATAGGGAAATGGATCAAAATGGAAGGAGGTACGACAGTATAAAACATAGCCAGGAAAATAATGCACACAATTACATCAACAATTAAAACGGAAAGATCCATGAAACAATCAAAAATGAATGTTGTAAAATTATAAAGAACATGCATGGCTTCAAAGAAGAGACATGAGAAGACGCTTTTGCCTCACTCCTTTGCAAGATGGGAGGTCCATGGATATGGAACAATATAAGTTTTGCTGATTTTTTTTCTCTTTTTCTTTAAAAATATTATGTTATGTAGAACGGCTCTCTGGCAGCAGGAAGGTGAGGGATAGTAGGGGATATTTGGATGATGTAATAAGACAAAAGATGTCAAATTTTATTTAAAGAAGGAAGGAAAAAAGGAAGGAAGGGAAAGGAAGGGAAGGGAAGGGAAGGGAAGGGAAGGGAAGGGAAGGGAAGGGAAGGAAGGGAAGGGAAGGGAAGGGAAGGGAAGGGAAGGGAAGGGAAGGGAAGGGAAGGGAAGGGAAGGGAAGGGAAGGGAAAGGGAAGGAAGGAAAGGGAAGGAAAGGGAAGGAAAGGAAGGAAATGGAGTAGGGACGAGACGGGGCTAAGAGAAAGGGAACTCAGATACCATCCTCCAGTCCATTCCTGTCTGGGCAGGAGAAGGGGGCAGGGTAATCCCTCCTCTGCCAAGCCTCAGGGTGGAGCCACTAAGGTGGTCATTTCTGGATGGACACTCAGGCAGAGGAGTAAACCAACCCTGTGGTTCCCAGACCCAGTGGGGGTGGCCCTAGGTGTCCCAGACACCCAAGGTGCCACTTTGGGGGAACCAGTTTAGACACTGGAAAAACAAACCAACCAAAATAGATTGGTCGATTTTCAAAACAGAACAGGTTGGATTTCCAGTGTGATGGAGACACAAAGTCGAGACACAGAGATAGTTCCAGAAAAAGGAACCACTTGCCTGAGCTGCTTCCCCAGGCCTTCTTAGCAGCAGAGGACATGGTAGGAGAAGGCTGAGGACTTCCTTTATTATGGTCTCGTCTCAGCAGACCAGTCCCCAGGCACTTTAGGAAGCACCCAGAGACTACCTCCCCAACCTCATCCTCCCCAGCCAGAGTCAGGCAGCCTGAGCTGGAGACAGCCAGCCCCATTTCTCTCTTCTTAACTGGCCACTAAATATAGCTGTTGCCAGAGCTGCGCTTAAGAGCAAAGATTTTACAAAGAGCTTGAGAACACTGGCCTCCAGAATGAAACAACACTGGAGTCAGAGGGGCTGAGTTCAAATCTTCCCTCTTATGTTTATTATCTGTGTGCCCTTAAGTTATGTAACCTTCCTGGGCCTCAGTTTACTCAGATGTAAAAATAAATAAAAACTAAAATATTTCTGAGGTCTCTTCCAGCTCTGACATTCCATAACTATCAGACCACTCACCACTCCTCTCTGAAGAAAAAATATGAATGGCTTAGGCTCTCTACAAGATCTGGTTTTATCCACACCCCTCAGAAACTCCACACACTCTCTAGCTATTGGCCATCTCCTGTGCCTGGTTCCCTCTGTGTTCAGTACAACTCTCTTTCCTCATCCCTAAATCACCAAGTAAAAACAAGGCCCCGGGTGCACAAGCTAGGAATAGGCAAGCAGCTGTGCATGCTTAGGGAGCCTGAAAGATACAAATATGACTCTGGCTTCCTGTCTGTCCCTTAAAGGTAGATGTAACCCCTTCCCCACTCCTGCCCCACTCCATGGTCCTGGGATTTACCGGTTTTCTGTGCCCCCAGCACACATGAACACCCAAAAGACCCCTAACATACACACACATACACACATACACACACACACACACACACACACACACACTCTCTCTCTCTCTCTCTCTCTCTCTCTCTCTTTCTCTCTCTCCCTCTCTCTCTCTCTCTCTCTCTCTCTCTCTCTCTCTCTCTCTCTCTCTCTCTCTCTCTCTCTCTCTCCCTCTCTCTCTCTCTCTCCCTCTCTCTCTCTCTCCTCTCTCAGGTATTTGATGCTGGGGGGAGAAAAGAGCTACAGCTGCCTCCTTTGTGAGTTAGACAAAAGAAAAGGGAATTAAGATCTCTATCATGAGGAGGTGTAGAATTTCTCTCCCCTTGGAAGGGTGTGTATAAATGTGTGTGCATCATGTATGTATGTATGGGTATGCGTGTGTGTGTGGTGTGTGTGTTTTCACTGTGTTTCTGACCAAGTCTTTCTGAGAGGGTCTCTGTTCATATCACAGTCTAGAGGCCTTTCCCAGAGTGCCCATCTCCCCAGTCTAAGACCCTAACACTGACAAGAGAATCTATAGTTATAAATCAGCCCCATAAAAGTTTCCTATTTGTCTAGAGGGTGGGAATGTGTTAGGGGTTGGGGTGGGGGGAGGGAGGATGGGGACGGGGACGGGGACGGGAAGGACGGGACTAAAGCTGGGACTTCAGCCAAAACTCACATATCCCCCTCAGCTGTTTGGGGGATTTGGCTGGGGAGGGCAGATGTCCCAGGGCAGCTCTGGAAGACCCAGCCTCTCCAACCTGACATTGGTGAAATCTCATCCCTGTCACAGAGGCCAGCTGGCCTCCCAATTTTACCCCAAACTGGGGGGCCTAGAAGGAATCTTTACCAAAACGGGCATTTCTGGGCCCCTACCCTTACCCCAGGAAGCCTGCCAAAGACTCCTTGTTTTGCCTGACCCTCCCTACTGATATGCCACCCAGCAGCAGCCTGGCGCCACCCCTCCTGTGCCAACGTGCCTGGCATGCTCACCCACTACCGAGTAATTGCAGCTTCTCCCCTGCAGCGGAGGCAGGGGTCCCTGAAGAGACAGATGTGAACTGCTGCTGTGTGTAAAAATGAATTTCCCCTCTTCCCTCCTCCAGAGTTTAGAAATACACAGGGAGTTCCAGTTTGGGAGGAGGAAAAGAAACGGTCATTGCCAAGTAGAAAAACAACCAGATCCTTCTATAGGGGACTTCTCACTCTGCCCTAGATGGGCCAAGCAGATTCTGCCCGTATTAAAATAAGAAAAGAAAGAAAGACTGAAGCCCAAAAAGACAAGCATCTTCCCTCAGGGCAGTCTAGGTCATCTTAAGTCAGTAAAGATGTTTTGGTTTTTTGGTCTGTTTCCCTATTGCTACCCCAGTGTCTTGCATGAAGTAGATTAATAAGTTAATTAACAAATGTCTACTGAATGTAATTAACTCCCAGACTCTTACAGCCCTGTCCCAGTACCCTGCAGAAGCTTCTCAGGTAACAAGAAGATATATGGCCTTGCTCTTAAGATGCTCATCCTGTGGAAGAGCTCTCTGCGCTACAGACCATTTTAAAAAGCCCATTACTCGATAGAGCTCTGGCTTTGGAGTCAGGAGGACCTGAGTTCAAATCCAGCCTCAGACACTTAACACTTACTAGCTGTGTGATCCTGGGCAAGTCACTTAACCCCAACTGCCTCACCAAAAAGTAGAAAAAAGAAAGCCCATTACTCAGAATGCCCCTGGGTTGCCTCTATGAAATGAGATGGGGGTGCTGGGCTATGTCACCTCTAGGGTCTCTTCTAGCGTTGGACCTATGATCCCCTTGCTTTCCTCACCTGTGTGCTTGGTAAAAGTAAATTTGTTTTATTATAAGACTGGGCCAAACAGAACGAGGAAGGAAAATTTTCCGGCAGGAGTCACACATTCCAAAGTCAGATGAATTTTTTTTTTTATTACTAACGTTCATTGTTTGGCATTGCTTTCATCCTATTCATTCATTGACGAAAAGCCTACAGGTAACTGGAGGTAGCCCAAGATCAACTCACAAATGATCAACTAGTTATAAGTCTCCCTTCCTCTTCTCAGTCATATTCTCTGGATGGGAACAGAGAATGTGGGGGCTGCCTTCTGAGGGCCAAGAAGGCTCCCTGGAGGAGGCAGCTTCTCCAGGAAATCTATCTGATTTCTCCCTGGCTAGAAAATAAGAATGAAGGAGTCATCTGTGATACAAAAGAATAATGGAATTAGACACAGGAAATTCTGGACTGAGCTGCTGCTCTTTCACTAACCTGATGTGTGTGCCATGGGATAAATTACTAAGGCCTCTTCCTGGGTCTCAGTTTCCTCCAAAATAAAAGAGAAATGAGGGGGATGAACTAGTGGACCTGATGCCCTTTCTAGTTCTAACATTCTATAGCCTCCAGGCCTGACTCCTCTCTGAAGAGAAAACCTGAGTTATGCCTGGCTTTTTCCTCTTCTTGCCCTAAGTCTGTGCCATGGCTAGCTACTGACCACCACCTGTACCAGCTTCCTGAAATGTTCAGTACAGGCCTCCTCCCCTGACCCGAAAGCAGGCACTGCCCTGAAGTGAATGATTCAGGGAGAGGGAGAAGCTGTAGCTCCTGGGGAACTGAGTGAATGGAACAGAATGAGTGCTGGTTGGGTGGTTGAGAACTCACTCTGAAGAACAAAACTCCCAACGGGAAGAAGGGAGAAAGGGAAGAATGGAGGAAGAAAGGGAAGGAGGGAGGGAGGGAGGGAGGGAGGGAGGGAGGAAGGAAGGAAGGAAGGAAGGAAGGAAGGAAGGAAGGAAGGAAGGAAGGAAGGAAGGAAGGAAGGAAGGAAGGAAGGAAGGAAGGGATTAAGAGAGGGAGGGAGGGAGGAAGAAAGAGAAGGAAGGAGGGAAAGAAGGAAGAGAAGGAAAGGAGGAAAGTAGGGAAGAAGGAAATAAGTATTTATTAAGCACCTACTATGTGCTAAGCACTTTACAAATATTATCTCATTTAAGTCTCACAATATATGTGATTGTCTCCATCTTACAACTCAGGAAATTGAGACTGAGACAAAAGTTAAGGGCCTAGGGTCACAGAGTTACCAAAGTGTCTGAATCTGCATTGAACTCAGGTCTTTCTGACTGTGGCCCTCTATATCCATTGCCCCACCTAGCTGCCTCTTGTACCAACAGCACGGCTGAAAGAACCCAATGACCTCCTAATATCATGACACTCATTTAGCTGAATGAGCGTGGGGGTGTTCGTTTAAATTAAAACCAGTCTCCTCACTTCACAGTCCCATCTGTTATGTCCTGGCTAAAGAGCTAACTAAGAGGTCAGACTACTGTTGGCATCTCAACAGAGGCAATTAGCTTTTCTTATCATCACAGGGATGGTATTATCCCTACAAAGTGGGCACAATGATAATACTCTTCCTACCCACCTCACAGAGTAGTTATGAGAGGCTATATTATTACTGAAAGCCCTGCACCACCACCAGGGGGGAACACGCCTTCCACTGCCAGATGCCACCAATACCAGCTGCCACCTCCAGGAAGCGTAGGGCCGAGAGCCCTAGGAACAGTTTCACCATCTTCCTCCCCACACCTCCTGCAGCCAACGTCCAGAGGAGCAGTCTTTGCAGAGATGGGACCTGTCTACTTCCTCTGCAAATGCTGTGCCTCCCTCCCCACCTCCACCCCCACCTCCTCATCAGCCACAGCAACGGAAGAACCAAAAAAGAGTCCTCACCACCAAGGTCCTTAGCACCAGCAACAGACAGAGTTTTATTCAAGAAAATGGAATGATGAAAAAGATGCAATACTATCCGTGTTACTGCTTGCTGCTCCTAAGAGTCACTGGGCTTTTCCAACTTACCTGCAGCTGGAACCTTTCATACAGGTTGCTTTGCCCCATCCGACCCCAGTTAAGCCTGCCTGAGAGCAGGAAGCTTTCCTTACTTTTCAATTTTTATCCCTAGTGCTTAGCATCATGCTTGGCATGTAGTAAGTACTTAATTAAATGCTTCCCCCCCCCATTCTTGCCTTACTATAGTTATTATTCTATTAACAACAAATCACATTTCTATAGCTTGTTAAGGTTTAGAGACCACTTTCCTCAAGATACCCCTAGTTAGTAGGGCTTGACTTTTATTAAACCAGTCTTACAGATGATGAAACTGAGGTTCAGAAAAGCTAAATGACTTAGAATCGTTGTAGCTAGTGAGTATCAGAAGCGGGCTTTAAAACGCAGACCTTCATACTAAGACAAAGGCTCAAATAAGTTACCAGATGAGGTGACGGATGTAAAGTGCTATATAAATGTTAGCCTAAAACCACAAACACCTAATGGGGGCCTTGGGCCTGACCCCATCCAGACCTAGTTCCTTAAAACCAAGCCCTCTGATCACTTCCAGGAAATAAAAAGGAACTGAGTCAGTAGCTAGTGGGGTGGGGGTGGGGGGGGTTGAGGACAGACAGCGGAGGTATTTCAGATTTATATGACTTCAGACAAGTCACAACCTCTCAGAACTTCAGCTTCCTCATCTAAAACACAGGGATGAAAATACTTACCACACGTGGGCAAGTAATAAGGATGACAATTATTTCCTCTATCTTAACTGCTCAAAGCCTCAATTGCCTCATCTGTTAAATGGGAATGAACACTTGCCCAATCTCCTTACAAGGTATTCTGAGGAAAACACTTGTGAATCTTTTTAAGAGCCCTGTAGAAACATGAGTCATTGTTAGGGTTTCAGGAGAAGGGCATGGTCTCAGTCACCTTAGCTCCTACTGCATGGTACCAGTTTGTAAATGGAAGGCGACAGTGGGGGAGGGGTGAACCAAAAGGGTAGCTGCCCCAAAGCCTGTTGTGTAACTGGAAGTGGAAGGAACTCTTGCCAAAGGCCGAGGTTGCACCACCGACCAGCACCAGGGTCCCAGCCCTGGCTCCTCCTTACCTGGCTCTGGAGCTCACTCTGCTGCTTAAGACGCAGGTTCTCGGGGGTGTCGGCCACCATCGTGAATGACTGTTTGGGGTAGTGTCTGTAAAACAAAGAGGGGAGGGTGGTCACCCTCAGAGGTAGAAGAAATGGGGAACCCTCACCCCTCATTCCTCCTAACCCAAAGCCATCTATATCATCCTCTCCCAACATCCTCTGACACTATCACCTCCCTAGGGCAACTTGTACTCACACTCATTGTTATTGTTGTTATTCAATCATGCCCCACTCTTTGTGACCCCATTTGGGATTTTCTTGGCAGAGATACTATATCGGTTTGTCATTTCCTTCTCCAGCTCATTTCACACATGAGGAAACTGAGGCAAAAAGGGCGAAGTGACTTGCCCAAGATCACACAGCTCTTAAGTGTCTGAGGCTGGATTTGAACCCAGGAAAATGAGTCTTCCCTATCCACTGTGCCACCTAGCTGCCCCATCAGCTGGATTACTGCAATAGCCTGGAGCTGTCTCCCTGCCTCAAGCCTCTCTCCATTCTATTCTACCCTCTATTCAGCCATCTAGTCCATTTTCCTAAAGCACAGGTAGGACCATGAAATCCCTCTATTCAATCATCTCCAGGGCCTTCTTGTTATCTCTAGTATCAAATCTAAATTCCGGACTGGCTTTTAAATCCTTCCCTAACCTGGCTCCCTGCCACTGTTCTCCCAACCCTCTTTTCACTGCCTATTCCTCTGTTCTCCCTCCTAACCTCCTCGATTCCTTCAAAATCCCACCTGCAAGAAGTCTCAATCCTTGCTTTAATGCTAGTGCCTTTCCCCCCCTTTGATTAGCTCCAATTGGTCCTGTCCATAGCTTGTGTGTTTCTGGTTGTGTGAAGGTTGTCCCCGCCTTCAGACAATAAGCCCCTTAAGAAAAGGGAGTTTTTGAAAAAAAGAAAAAGAAAGAAAAAGGAATTTTTGTCTTTCAATATAGCCCCAGCACTTGCCACAGTGCCTGATATGTGGAAAGTGTTTAATAAATGCTTGGTAACTTGACTTCTTTCCCAAGATCAACCAAAAAGTATTGTTAAACCAGGGGCAATTAAGTGTCATGGTGGGGAGAACACTGGGCCCAAAGTCAAATATGGACTCAGACACTTAAGCTCTGTTTGCCTCAGTTTCCTCATCTGTAAAATGGAGATAATAATAGCACTCACCTCCCAAGGTGGTTGCAAAATTCAAATGAGATAATAACTGTAAACTCTCCACCAGTACCTGGCACAGAATAGGCAATATATAAATGTTAGCTATTATTGTTTGGTTTTTTTTAACTAGATGCCAGGCACTATGCTAGCTGATTGGGGTGAAAAGGAAACAATGCCTGCTTATATTCTATAAAGCAGGGGTTCTGAACTTTTCTTTTTGTCATGGACCCCTTCAGTAGTCTGATAAACCTACTTATGGACCTCTTCTGAAAATTATGTAGTTTTTTAAAAATTCATAATTGAAGGAAATGCTAAATTTCAGTTGCAGATTAGTAGGAAATAGTTTTTTTCCCCCATCTAAGTTCACCCCCTCAAATCTACCCACATGAGACCTCACTGATCGCAAGTGGACCCCATTGACCTCATTAACCCCAGCAATAAGAGACTATATAATATACACTTATCTATGCACAGAATAAATACTAGAAAATACAAGGTAATTTGGGAGGGGAGAAGGGAAGAGAAATCAGGAAAAGCTTCAGGAGATGGCATGCTGGAGGTCTGTCTGGAAAGAAGTAAATGATTCTTAGAGATGGTGATGAGAGCACACAGCAACACAATAATAAATAGTGTTTACATAGCACTTTAAGGTTTGCAAAGAGCGGCAGCTAGGTGGCGCAGTGGACAGAGCACCAGCCCTGAAGTCAGGAGTACCTGAGTTCAAATCTGGCCTCTGATCAAACACTAGACACTTAACTGGGCAAGTCCCTTAATCCCAATTGCCTTTTTTAAAAAAAGGGGGGGGGGTTGCAAAGAGCTTGATCTCATTTGCTTCCAGGAATGGGGGATGGCCAGTGCTAAGGCACAGGGAGGAGAGATGGAGATAACATGTGCAGAAAGCAACAAGGTCAGTCCCAGTGGATCAAAGAGCCGGGAATGGGGAGTCATGTACAACGGGGCTGAAAAAGTAGGGAGGAGGCTTGGTCAGCTGGCTGGGTTTTAAAAGCCAAACAAAGAAGTTTATATTTGATCCTGGAGGCAATAACTAGAAGGTACTGAGGGGAACACATTCAGGTCTGTTCTTAAGGAAAATCATTTTAATTAAACGTGTGAAAAGACTTGAGTTGGGAGACCAATTAAGAGGCCATTACAATAAGGAGGCCAGGTGAGAGATGAAGCCCCAAAGTATGCCTGTGTAAGTAGTAAGAAGGGTTTAGATGCAAGAAATGTTATGGAGGCAGAGATTCAGGGTGGGGAAGAGTGAGGAGCCAAGAATAATGCCTATGTTAATATCCCAGAGCAGCTAGGCAGTGCAATGGATAAAACACCAAGTCCAGAGTCAGGAAGATTCATCTTCAAATCAGGCCTCTGACACTTACTAGCTGTGTGACCCTGGGCAAGTCACTTCACCCTGTTTGCCTCAGTTTCCTCATCTGCAAAATGAACTGGAGAAGGAAATGGCAAACCACCCCAGTACCTCTGCCAAGAATATCCCAAATGGGGTCACAAAAAGTCAGAAACAACTGAAAAACAACTGAACAACTAATATCCCAGCCAGCCCTTACCCACTGAGGCCTCTATTGTGCTCTCTTGTTGATTAGCCACAGTTTTAACCAATTCTCTGGATCTCCTTCACCGTTCACCTCAATGCTCACGGCAAACTCAGTTTATCATCAGCCTGAACCAAGTAAGATTGGAAAAGTCCACCTACCTCTACAACTAAAAGTCAACTATATGTTCCTGAGCCAGAGAGAAATTTTTTGGGATTATGGAGGAAGGATGGTATAGAGAGAGAGAGAGACACATATATGTGTATGTACATATGTATATATGTATAGATATAGGTATGGATATAGATATAAAGTACAATCAATATTGAAAACTGAGGAATTGTGGGAGTAGGAATAGAAGACCTAAGTTGGAGAAGTGTTGTTGATGCTTCCTAAGGCCATGCAAACTCGGACACACAAACTGGTACCACTGACTTCACAGGGTTAATTGTGAGGAAAGTACCAAGTAAACTGTAAATGTGACCCACATAAATGTGAATCTATCATCATCATCACTCCCAAAACAGAAATAGTTAACGGTGTGCCAAAGGCCAGGCAAAGACAGCCCAACTCTCCATGTTGACCCCAGATGTTGTGGTCCTCTACTGCTAAAACCAATAAATGACCAAACCCTCCCCAGTGGTTGCCACGTCACAATCCCACCCTCCATGAGGACAGGCAGTTCCCACAGTGGAGTGAGGAAAGGACAAGCCTGAGAGGTCTATATAAGGGGGGCTGATAAGAAAGTCGTGAGATGACTCTTGAGAGAGTTGGTGGGATGACATGGGAGTCCATCTGGATCAGCCTCATCAAGCTGTGTGCTTGTGTGTCTACAGCCACCAGACAGCATGGGTCTAGACAACAGAGCAGCTTTATTCCATACTGCTGGGGGGCTCTAGAGAAGGATATTCCCTCTACATCACTGGACCACAAAAGGCAAACAGGAGTATTTGAGGGGAACTCTTGGGAAGAATTTCCTTGCATTGAGAGCCTGGAACAGGATAAAGCTGCAAAGTCATTCTTTTCTTGGGATGGGGCTAGGGTGTGTGTGGGTGGGGATGGTGGTGCATTTTTAAATACAGAAGAGCCTCATTTGGCTGGCTAGGGTGAGATTTGGAAGCAGGGGAAAGGACCCCTCGAGGGCTGGCTCATCTCACTTTGAAGTCTTTGTGCTCAAGACTTCTGTGTGTGTATTCAGAGAGGGGGAAGGAAGGTTGGTAGGTTGGACAGAGAAAGGCTGGCCTGCATTTATTTGTTGTAAGGTGGTGGCGGTAGTGCACATTCGTGTGTGTGTGTGTGTGTGTGTGTGTGTGTGTGTGTGTGTGTGTTTAAGGTTGCTAGACTGGAAATAGGACAGGGGAGGAGGTAAGCAGCAGTCAGTGTGGCTGATACCCATAGCTGGGAGAAGAACGAGGAAGTTCAAGCATTTCCTGTGGTTCTGCTTGTATAGGGTTAAAACTAAGCGTCAGCTCCAAGGAAAAATGCATACACACACATCCATGTAGCATGCACTCATACACCTCTCCTACACACACACACACACCCACACACACACCATTCTCCACCCACTGGCATCCTGTTCTTTCTCACTGGGGTTCTGGGGAGACCCCAGCTCCCCCACTTCACTCAACACACACATGCTTTACCCTCAGATTCCCTGTGAGCTAGTCTCCTGAAACAACCTCTCCCTGACAGGCCCTAGCTTCTGTGACAGCTGGAACGCCCAATCCACCCTGACAACTGGAGGAAGTGGGGGTAGGCAAGGGGAGAACCAGCTTGGATGCCAACAGAGGTTAATCTAAGAATGGGAATTTTAATCCCACATCAGATTACCTTGGTTCAACTGGAGAGAATGCCAGAGACACCAATTTTGCTCATTCACCCTCAACACTGCTGTCCTCATCCTGCATCCCACCCCTTTCATAAATGGGGGGGAGGGAGAAGAACAGATACTCAGGACTGCTGCTAGGCACAATCTGCTCCCCCACCACCCGAAGCACCACTGGTGAGACATATAGGGCTCTCCCCTCCTTTCCCCTCCCCCATCCCGGTTCTCTGCTCCTTAGGTTCCCATGGCAACCTCATTCCCAGCTCCAGGCAGAATCGAGCACCAGCAAGCGTGCACAGGCAGCAAAGGGAAAGGGGAGAGTTTTTGGGTGGGGGAGGCCATTCAGGAGACAACTAAACAGAAAGGGAAAGCAGGCAGAGACAGTAGAGACATGAAGCATAAAGCCAAAGAAGTTCAAGGGGAGGGAGAGCCCTAGAATGGGAGATGAGACAACCTGGTCCCATGTCAGCACCTGCCCTGTGCCCATATGTGTCTCTCCTGATTCCTTCCAGATAGATACCTATTGCCTTGGCTCACTCTACCTTGGGGTAAAAAGCATGGGCCAGGTGGGGGAATGAGGTGGGGGGCAGGGGAGAAGTAGGATTACAATTAGTGTCACGTATCCTTTTGGAGGGTGAAGAGTGGGGAGTCTTTGGCCTAGTAACTTGGATAGACATAAAATTTATTCAACCCCTTAAGACTTCCCAGTTCCCACCCCCATTTTGTTCCTACTCTGAAGTGGGAGCTAAGAAATCCCTAGTATACTTCCTCTCCCATCCTAAGGTTGCCCTTCCCCCACACCCATCTATCTCTCTCATGTCCCTCAGCAATTCAGCAGAAAAGCTTTCCTACTGGTCCCCAGTTGGGAAAAATAAGGAAGGATACAAGGACCCAGACCGCCTAACTTCCAGCTTTAGGCTTTCCTGGGTGATAAGGACAGGCAGAGTGTTATACTGGAAAAGATACTTAGAAATAGGAGCTCTAGGTCTGAATCCTGTTGGTTTGTACTGAGAGACCTTGGACAAGTCATTTCTCTCTGGGTTTCAGTTTCCTCATTTACAAAGAGTAGGACAGATGGCCTCCAAGGTCCCTTCTAGTTCCTGTAAACCTTTTCTGTTCTCATCTGAAAGCCCCTGTAGAGGGGAGCTTTGACTCTCTTTTCCTAAACCCAAATCAGTTTCCAGGTAGTTGGTACATCACTGTGAACTGCCCCTCCAATCCCATAACCAACATCATCATCATAACCTTCTCTGGTCATCCCCAGGAGAGGCTGGCAGACATAGGCTGGGGGCAAGCTCAGGTCCAGGTCTAAGGGAAGGAAAAATCCAACATTTACAAGGCTAAAACCAAGACAAAGCTATTCCCCGCCTGTCAAGATAAGAAGACACAGACAGGTGTCTGGGGCCCTGCGGTGTGACAGCTGTTGCTATCAGCAACGCTAACAGCCAAGGCAGGGATTAAGGTGATGATGGCAAGGGCAACGTTGGCATTCTGGCATTCAGCAGGTGCCCCCAGCTTCCCACCCCTACAATTCTGCCTTACCATCATCTCATATCTTTCATGTTCACATCTAGGAGGTGGGGGTGGAGGGGGATATCCAAGGGCACTGGCCACTGCAGCCTTCTCCCACAAATGGGAGAAGAGTCAATAGCATAGGCTTCCCCCTCCCCAATTCTCTACCACCAACCCACTGCCACTGGTGGGTTGCCTTCTGAGAAGGGAACAGTACCAGCTACTGTCCTCTCTCTGGAGGGAGACCTCCTCTCTCTCTGTTTTACAATCTACCTAGAGCAGCAGACAAAGAGGGGGATAACCAGAGAAGCTCTACTGAGAGGGCCCAGAGGAAAGAAAGGGCCAGCATCTCACCCACAGACGGACATAGCGCAGGCAAGAGTGGATTAGAAAACCATTCTCTCCCCTAGAGCCTGGAGCTACTAGTCTCAAGGTTATGGACAATGGGGGCAATTTTCTAAAGAGACTAGCAGTCCTAATTTCCCCCACCTTTCCAAAAGCTAGCTTCTAAGATGGGAAAAGCAACAAGGTCAAGGCAGACCAGTGGGGACAGCAGCCCCATTCCCCCCTCCCAATCTCCTACCCAGTGTGAGCTCCCTTTCTCACTAAGTCTGGCCCCTTCAAAAACTGCAGGCTTGTTTTTTTAGACCCAAGAAAGTGGTACTGCTAACCACTTAGGACAAATAAACAAAGGAAATAATCCAGGTCCCTTCAAATAACCCATAGCTTCTACATCCTGCTGCTGAAGTTGTCGCTCATTCCTAGAAACACCCTCCACCTTGAAAATAGTGCTGAGGAGGCAGGGAGTCTGGCCCTGTTCCTGGAAGCAGTTCCTCCCTTTCTGACCCACTGAGGGGCCTAATGAGGCAATAGCAGAGATAAAGAGTAGAGGCCAAGAACTTCCCCGACCTCAGGAATGGGGAGCCACAAGACAGTAAACCCCCTATGGCAATGAGCAAGGCAAAAAAGAAGCCTGGTTAGTTTTCAGTTGGCTGGTTCTGATCCAGAGGGTTGTAATCATTTCTGTGTGACAGACCCCTCCCTTTGGCAGTCTGGTCAAGCCTACGTACCTCCTTTTCAGAAAGTTTTTATGCACAATGTTTAAATGCATAAAGTAACATGAGATACATAGAATTACAAAAAGAAAACAGTTACAACATGGGAAAGCCAAAAGATGACACAGAAAAAGTTTAGAAACTCAGAAATGCATAAAATATCACATATTTTATCTTTTAACACCATAAATATACACAATTTCTTCTTCTCTGGTACAAAAGGTGGATAAAAAAATTTTGTGGGGATTTTCCAGATCAAGGGATGTGGAAGGGATAACTGTACTTAGATTTGGCTGAACAAACTCTCAGTCTTCTAATTGGAAAAACTTGATTCTCTAGGTGTGAGAGAACATTTGGGAAGCTATTTGTGAGCCTACCATCCTATAATATAAATCCTTCACTAACTCCCACCCCCACCCCTGACAGGCTCCAAAAAGGTCAGCAGCCCTGGGTTATAGCTTCCAATCAAGGTCAGACATTTCCCAGTCAAAGCTTCAACCCCTTAAGCCTCCTCAGTCACAGTCCCTGAAGACAAAAGTTTTGAGATGGGATAGGGAAGAGCTAAGCCAAGATCCCCCCCAACTTCCCCCAGGAAAAGTATTTGGGTGACAGGGAGAAAAGTTGAGAAGAAAGTTCAGATCAGGAAGCAGTGCTTGTTAACTGCTTGTTAACTGCTTGTTAACTTCCTTCGTCCAAGAGCACAAATTCTGATATTTACTACCTCTGGGAAGTTGGACAGGTCATGACTTCCTGGGGAGCCTCTAACTTTCATCTCTTAGTCTATGTTCAGTGAGTTCCCAACCCTCTTCAACACCTTGCTATTCTCTTTCTCTGACCCCATATTTAGATTCTCAAAGAACACACCAACTAAAAAAAGCTGAGTTTCTTAGAAATCAGGAACAGGCAAACAGAGGGATAGGCAAGAAGAGTTCTTCTCCAACAGACTGGCCACCCTACCTACCTCAGAAACAGAGCCTTTCCTCCCAAGCCAGCACCCCTCTTTCCTTCACCTCTCCTTTTGGTCTGCCTTTGTCCTATACGGGAGATGAGTGTGTTTGTTTCTTGGGGCCACCAAGTATCAGGTTTGGGTTAGTTCAGGCCATTTTGGAGGTGAGAAAATTGAGGTCACAAAACTAGTCAGTGGCAAAGCCATGACTAGAACCCAGGCTTCCTAACTTCTAGTTCATTCTAAAAGGAAAGACCCAAAATCTGTGGGTCCCTAGGACTGTCTCCCTTTTTCTAAGTTAATAGGATTATTATTAATTTAGAGCTCAGGGGTCATCGACACCAACCCCCCCCCATTTTAGATAAGTGAAGTGACTTGCCCAACAAGGTCACAGAGGTAGTTAGCTGTTATTAATAGCAGAATCAGGACTAATAAAAACAACAGTTCACATTTATATAGCCCTTAAATGTCTGCAAAGCACTTTTCCCTATGGTCTCATTTGAGTTTCCCAGCAACTCCGGCAGGTAGGTGCTATTTTACAGAGGAAGAAACTGACACCCACCTGACTCCTTTAATCCAGCCCCTCTTTCCACTGTACCACAATCCCTCCGAGTTCCCCTTGCCCCACCCACCAGGTTTTCTTGACCCAGCAAAGTCTCCCAAAGCTTCAGAACATCTCCTTTCCCAATTATCTGTGGGTCAAACAGAGGAGAGACGCACAAACCCATTCTACTGCTTCTTCCCCACCCCCACCCCCATGACAGCTTGCTTCTGGACCGATGGCAAACTAGAGTAAGCTGATACCCCATTTGCAAAGGGACTCAGAGAGGGCCTCTGTGAAGGTGTGCCTCCCTTTAAGAAAACTCAGTATACAGAACTCCTGCCAGATGAATGACTTGGGGGAGGGGAAAGGGGTCTATTTGTTCCCATTATAAAAGGTTCTCTGCTTTACAGAAAGATTTACTAAAGGCATCTTTAGAACCTGTCTTCCTCCACCCTGATATATCTAAAATACGTTCCACCTTACCAAAAATTTACATTGACATAAACTTTTCAGGGCCCCCTCTCTATAAGACTATGTACAGCCAGCCAGCTTCATGCCTGTGTGTACAAGGATGTGTGTCTTACACCTCTGAGAGTGATAAGATCTGGTGTGAGTATAAGCACTAGACTTCTCTTCCAATATAGCCTGTATCAAGTTTACCCCCATACACACCCCTATCCCCCACCTCCTCTGTGAACACGTGTGTGTGTGTGTGTGTGTGTGTGTGTGTGTGTGTGTGTGAGACAGAGAGAGAGAGAGATTGTATGTGTGTGGTGCCATCACCAGACGGGAAGTCTCAGGGCCTAGGAACGCTCACTACTGGCATGGAGCCAATGCCGCCAGTTTGGTTCCTCTCCCCCCCCCCACCAAATTCACAGAAACTGAAGAGGCCTTTTTGTCGATTGAGACATTTTCCAGAAGCCACATCCCAAGCTTGTGAAGCCAAGAGGAGAAGGAAGAAAGAGCTACTCACTTCCAGCTACTTGCCACCAACCCCCCACCTCCAACAGCTCCCCTCAAAGACTTGGGCTCATCTCAGTACTGGGAGCCTGGCCAGGGAATTCTTCTACCCATTCAACTCTCCACTCCCAACACACTAGGGTAGGACACATCCCACTCCTCCCAACAGGCTACACTGAGGAACTATGTCTGCCTGCCCTTGGGTTTGGCACAAGGCTGATTCTACATAGGCTGTCAAGCTCTGCCCAGAATGGGAAAAGCAGGTCATAGGGCTGGACTCCCAAGGCCTCCCAAGATCCTAAAGGTCTGTGGTCTGGGCAAAGGGAAACAATGGAGTCACTGCTGCTTCTTCCTCCTAAGGGGGTGGGAGTAGGAAAGCAGGGGGAAAGATGACAGCCTGTACTTGGACCAAATGAACCAGAGACAGAAGGGTTCTGGAGTCAGAATGCTGGCAAGTGGGAAAAAGAGGGGGAAGGCTTCCTCCCAAAGCAGCACAGTTAAAAGCAAGAGATGTGAAGGTGGAGGATCTGGAATTGAATTCATACTCTATTTGCTACCTGCGTGACACTGAGCAAGTAACTTGCCCTATCTGGGCCTCATTTCCTACTCTGTAAGATGAAGGGATTGGACTAAATGACTCTGGAGTTCTTTTCTAACCTTTAAATCCACATTCCATGAAAGCATGCAGCTCCAATGAGCTTTTCCCTGGGGGTGAAGCAGGGACAGTAGAAAAAATACTCTCCCAACAGACCACAGGGCCCAGTGGAAGAAAATGCCCTGTTTGTACCTTCCTGGGGGTGAGGGAGCAGCATCTGGGAGACCAGCTTACAGCTGAAGAGTTGGAAGAATCTCCAAATCAGCTAAGTGTCTGTCCCACCTCCATCCCCCAAACAATGCTAGATGCTAGACTACCTTGGCATCCTAGGAGAGGGGTTGGTGGGGTAGGGAAAGAAAGATGGCTTCATATCCCCAACCTTTGGAAGAGAAGGAAAGGGGCAGGGAGGGGAAAGTGTGGAAAAACTGCAGAGCTCAAGCTCCTGGTGCCAAAAACTCTCAGAATAAGCATAAGGCCAGAAGCACCTGAAGCACTGGTAGCAGAGTTGTTGAGTTTTGGAGTTTTTTTGGGAGGGGAAGGACAGGAGACCTTGGGGAATGATCGTTCAAGTTTCTGTCACCTGGAGACATGCAGAATCAGAGCTCAGAGAAGAATTGGGATGATAGGGCCTTCTTCCTGTAAGGGACAGAATCAGCTGATTGGATTAAAGACAGCTAGGTGGTTCCCCTCCTCCTACCCAGGGCCAAGGCAAAAGGAAGAAGAAAGAAAGGAGGAAAGAAAGCTTGCTTTGCTGGCCTAGAGCCAAGGGTGAGACAAGAGACTGCTGTGCTCTGCTGGGTTACAGGATTCAGCTAAGGAAATGTAATAGCTTCTTGTCCTCCTCCTCCCCTTAACATCGCCCTCCCTCAACAAGTTGGGCACTCACTGACATTTCAGCATCCTCCAGGTCCCGATGTTACTGTTCCTAGCACAGTGGGGAGAACGGACCACGGCATCAGATAAGAAAGAGAGAAAACAAAGGCTAGACCATCCACCATCAAGGCCCAAGGAGTTCTTAACTAGGGGAAAATCCTCAGAAGACCCTTTCGGGTACAGAATAAGATATTGTCTTAGGAGAGGAGTTCAGAGGCTGTTCCAGGCAGGACTTCAATCAGACAAAAACATCCAGTCACTGAGGAGTTAACTGCCCTCTTTCTACCCCCACCCCGACATGCTGGGAGGAAGCTGCTAAAGACCAGAGCCTCTACTAGACTTGTGTGAGCCCGTAAGAATGTGAGGAATGTCCCATTTCCCTTGGGGGGGGGTGAAAGAAGAGAGGCTTATTAGGAAAGAAGATGAAGCTGCAGGGGGAGAATAAGGACAGTTTGGGGAGGGGGGAGTCTGCCCCTCCCTCTTCTAGCCCCCAATCATCAGAAAGGAATTTTAATCCACAGAAATTAAATGGAGAAACAACTTAGAACTATGGATTCCCTATGACACAGGAAGGGGTCCCCCCCACCTAAGCAAAATCTCCAAGTCCTCACCATCTCTCCAAAGCACATTCTAGATTTTGCCTACAATAATCCTTCACATTTACATCCTGTGATAGGAAAAGCTGCCCAGCCCAAGCCAACTAAAGAGAAAGACTCTGGAATGACTGGTCCTCTGCCTCCAATGACCCGTCCCCACCTCCACCACACCCCAAAGAAGGTACCATGACAAGACTTGTCCAGGGTCACATGGCTAGTAAAGAGTGGAGCAACAATTTAAAACCATTATCATATTTTCTCCCAGATTATGCCCTAGATCAGTGGTGTCAAACTCAAACAGAAACAGGGACCACTAACCTGCACATACTCAGCAGGCCACATACTGACTTAGAAAACCACCTATAAATACCATCTATGTTTTATTGCATTTTTATCAATTTTTGCAACATATTTCCCAATTACATTTTAATCTAGCTCCTGTGGCATTATGGGCCACACGCAGCTTATGCATTTGATACTTCTGCCCCAGATAACTGCTTTGTTAATAATGGGGAGGTGTGCACAGGCAGAGCAGGGTACCCCTTCTTCCCCCAACCAGGGGGGAAAAAAATCCACAACATTCGTTTGCTCTATATTTATTCTGAGCTTGGTTTTCTCGATCTTATCTAGGCAGGAGACACATCTGGCCACTCGTGGTCTGATTCTAAGATTTATGAGGATGGAAGCTTTAACTTGTTCCATTTTTCTGACCTGGGCTAGTTCGCCCCTCCTCCCAAAGGCCAGTGGCCTTCCACTCCTGGGGCTCACCATAGCGGCGCTGAATTTAGTGAGGACATTGGCTTTCTCCCAACTGCAACTGTGAACACCCGAACTCAAGGGGTCCACAGGCCTCAGCCTCCCCAGTAGCAGAGATCACGGTATTTATCACCACACCTGTTACTATAGGTTTGTGTGTGCATATGTATGCATGTCTGTATACATATGTGTATACATGAATTGTGTATGCATAACTATATGTAAGTATATGCATTTGCATATGTGTATAAATGTATATATATATATGTATATGTGTGTGTGTGTATTGTGTGTATATGCACTGTGTATAAATGTGTGTGTGTGTGTGTGTGTGTGTGTGTGTGTGTGTGTGGCATCTACTTTTATGTGTACCTATTGGTTTCCCCAAACACACAACAGAACAAACTTCCTGAGGGCAGGGATGATCTCATTTTTCTCTTTGTAACCCCAGAACCTATCCCAGTACCCAGCATATAGTTAGGGCTTGCTGAAAGAACAGCCCTTGTTATAGACCCAAACCCAGAAAGAATTATTAGATCAGAAAATTTGAGCTGGAAATACACTTTGAGATCACCTAGTTTACCAAGGAGAAAAAGACTGAAGCTGGTAGATGGGAAGTAGAGTCAGAGCTAGTTAGTGGCAGACCCAGGGACGACAGACACCTCTGGTCCTCCACTCCAAATGCAGGGTTCTCCCTACTGGACTGCAATGATAACAGGTCAGCTAGAAGACAGGGAAGGAGGGAGAAGGGCTCTTCCTCCACATCTTCCTCCATACATAACACTCAAACAGCAGCAGCCAGGCTCTCTCTCTCTCTTAAGTCAGCCCTCCCCAGACACAGACTTTTCTCCTCCTCATATGTAGCAGTCACTGGTTCCAGAGGAAGGAGGGGTCCAGTTCACCAGCACCCCACTGAAATGGGGGGATGGGATATGGGGGGAGAGAAAGAGAAAAGAGTGGTGTTGGGCAGCAACATAGGATACTAGGAAGTAAGGAGCTTGGGGGGAGGGGGAGAGGAGCAGTGAGGGTGGAGGATGGAGGGGGAGAAACACAAAAGGGATTTTTTTTTAAATGGAGCAGGTTTGCAGAAGGCATTTCAGGTTACAGGGAATTTGTGTATATGAGAGGAAGGAATGCAGACCTAAGAAGAGGAAACTGAGAGACAAGGCAAAGGGAAAGGGTAAAAGGAGGGAAAACTGAGTTGGAAGAAATGTGCCTGCTCACAAGTGCACACACGAATACCCTCCCTCTCCTCCATAAATGCCCGTTGCAAACACTCAACCAGAAATACCACTGTGCTCAGACACAGTCCAAAAAATGTCCCTATGTGATTTGTCTGTTTCTCTTTCCTCTCCTTCTCTCCCTCCCTCTCTTTCACCTCTTCTTCTCCCCCTCTTTCTCCCTCCCTCCCTCTTTTTCTTTCCCCCTCCCCTTCTTTCCCTCCATCCCTGTCTTTCCTCTTTTCTTGTCTTCTCCCCCCTCATTTCTCTCCTCCCCTTCTTTCCCTCCCTCCTTCTCTTTCCCCTTCTTTTATTCTCTTCTCTCTCTTTTTTCTCCCCCTCTCCTCTTCCTCCCTCTTCCCTTTCCCTGCTCCCCCTTTTCTTTTCTCTCTTCCCTCCCCACTCCCCTTTCCCCCCTTTTCCCCTCCCATACCCAGAGCCCTGGACTCACGCATTGCAGTAGGGTTTCTTCTCATAGCCTTTGTAGTTCTTCATATTCAGTGTCATCTTGCAGGTCTCACAGTGGAAGCATGCTTTGTGCCAGTACTGTGGGCAAGGAGAAAGACAGGCTGAATCAAAGCTCTGAATGCCCAGAGAACACTTCCCTAGAAGAAAGCCCTCTTCTCCCTTCCCCAAAACTCAAAACCAATGCCAGGGGCACAAAGGCCTTGCTTCTCATTCACTGGGTGGAAAAGAGCACACAGAACAGACCCACTGGCACAAGTTTTTGCTGCTTTCTGGGGAGAAGAGCAGCAGGTATACCCTGAGGATATTTCATTTCACAGGGTCTCTTCCCAGCAAGGTGGCATATAGCATTGGACTTGAAGCCAGAGGGACCTGAATTCAATTCCAGACTCTACTGTGTGACTCCAGGCAAGTTGCTTACCCTCTCAGGGCCTCAACTGCCTTCTCTGCAACATGAAAAGCAGGAGATCTTAACCTTTTTTTGTGTCATGGGTCTGATGAAGCCTTAGAGACCCTTTCTCAGAATAATCTTCTTAAATGCATAAAATAAAACACATAGGACTATAAAGAAAAGCAATTTTATAGCAATATAGATACCAACATATTGAGAAAACACATTCCCAGACCCCTGGATTAGATGGTCTTTCAAAAGCTCTCTTCCAGTCCTAAATCAGTCTTACAGACAAGAAATGAGCAGCTGGTGGTAGTGGGCTGCCCAGTCTGTCACACCTGAGCAGGCTGGAAGGCACTGAAGGGAATTCTACATTAGGTAGAATATCACTGCCAAGTACATTCACACTCCCATTTATATAGTTGAAGCGATTCACACATTTGCCAGTAAGAGCCAAAACCGCTCTCCAGAACTGGCCCATTGGAGCTGTCAGAAGGCAGAAGAATGGTGAAATATACTTATGTAATCAGCCCCCAAAGGAAGGGAAAGCTCACTAAGAGAATGGTCTCAAGTACCCTTCTACTCAGAATCTCAAAGACTCCTGGGAAGGTTAAGCTGGAAGGGACCCTATTAGTCTAATCTTATAGAGGAGGAAGAGCAGAGTTCAAATTCAGCCTTAGATACTTACTAGCTGTGTGACCCTAGGCCGAGTGACTTAACCCTGTTTGCCTCAGTTTCGTCATCTGTAAAATGAACTGGAGAAGGAAATGGCAAACCACTCCAGTATTTTTGCCAAGAAAACCCCAAATGGGGTCATGGAAAGTCAGATATGACAGAAATGAGTGAGAGGAAACTGAGGCCCAGAGAGAAGCCAGGAAAGATTCACGCAATTAACAGGTGGCAGCGTCTAGTCTCCTGACTCCTATAAA
Organism: Phascolarctos cinereus; assembly: GCF_003287225.1. Taxonomy (NCBI): domain Eukaryota; kingdom Metazoa; phylum Chordata; class Mammalia; order Diprotodontia; family Phascolarctidae; genus Phascolarctos; species Phascolarctos cinereus. The sequence goes on along the minus strand of NW_027555958.1, from coordinate 299,975,667 downwards.
TTGGAGCACAAAATAAATGCCTGGATGCTGAGGGAGACAGGATGGGGAGAAGGGAGGACAAAGTACCATTTCCAAACACTCTTCTAAGTCCAGATACTTCCCAGCAAGACTGGCTCCCTGAAGGAGAGGCCAATCAGTAGCTCCCCACCCCCAGCTCATCCATGGGCCTTCACAAACTAATTGTTTATGCAAAGCTAAAGGCTCAGTTGCTAAGAGGCAACTGCTAGGGAGGAAAAGGCAGCTTCTTTCTCCTGGACCAACCCCAAAAAGGGAGAGCAGTGACCAGCCCTGTCAGAGGACAGGGGCATTCTTGTCTCCTGGTCTAGGTCACAAAGTCTAACATACAGAACACCCGGGATGGGAAAAAGTCCTCAGTGCCAGAGCCAGCTTTTGTCAGGGAGTCCCAGGGGAGAGAATGTGAGGTCAGCTACGGAGGAAGCTAAGGAGGAAGAGCCTAAACCAGGGATGGGGACCCTTTGGCCTCAAGGCCAAATTCAGTCTTCTAGGTCCTCAAGTGGGGCCCTTTGACTAAATCCAAACTTCAAAACTTCCTTTTATTAAGGAAATTTGTTCTGTAAAACTTGCAGTCAGTCAAAAGGCCGCACCCAAGGCTCTAGACCCTGCTACAATGGGGTACAGCCAAAAGAACCTTGGGTCCCAGCTAAGTCAACAAGCATTCATTAAGCATCTTTGTTGAGTCACGTCCAACTCTTCATGACCCCATTTGGGGTTTTCTTGGCAAAGATATTGGAGTGGTTTGTCATTTCCTTCTTCAGCTTATTTCACAGATGAGTAAACTGAGGCAAACAAGATTAAGTGAGTTGCCCAGAGTCACCCAGCTAGTAAATGTCTGAGGCCAGATTTGAACTCAGGAAGGAGAGTCTTCCTAACTCTAGTCCTGGCACTCTGTACACCGTGCCACCCAGATGTCCTTATTAAGCACCTACTATGTGCCAAGTAGGGGCTCAGTAGATAAGAGAACTGGACACTGAAGACTGTGTGCCTCAAACAACTCACTTTACTTTGGATCTCACTTCTCTTCTGAACATCAGGGTTGAACTGAAGTTGTCTGAGGTCCCCCTTCCCTGTGCTGACAGACTACATCAACACCAAACTCCCTCCCACTCACCAGCCCTATCTCGTTCCCCCCTCCTCCCTTCCCTCCTGGATCGGCCTCTAAAGGAGTGTCTACTGGGGCCATCTCACCCAGCCCTGGTTCCCACATCTATTGCGGGGGATCCAGATAAAAGCCAGCAAGGACAAGATGGGGGAGGCAGAATAACTGAAGAAGGGCTATAGGGGAGGCAGACCAGAGTTGTAGAGGCTGGAACAACGTAACTGAATTGAAATTCCTGGCTGGGGAGAGAGTCCAACAAGATACAAAGGAGATGTAAATGCACCAATATCTTTCTCTACTTCACTGCCAACATGGGGGTATCCCCAGGGACTCCTGGCACTCAAGCAAGTAAGGTCTCTCTCTTCCCCCTCCCATTGGGAATCAGGAGATCTAGGCCTCAGTTCTTCCACAGAGCAGCCTTGCTGTGAGCCTCTGTTTCCTTCTTAGTAAAATTAAAAGGCTGAACTAAATTAGGAGATCAGACTAAAACAGTCCCCTCACATTTTGTGGCCCTTCTTCCCTGGGGGGAGGGGGAAGAATCCTAACTAAAGAAGAACAGCTACCAGAAGCCAAGGTGAGCCTAAGGCCAAACTTTCAGTTTGCCAACTCTGGCTACCACAGCTCCCCTTCCTCCAGAGCCATTCCCAAGAGACTCTCCAAGCAGTCAACTAATATCCTGAAGGTAAATGGAAACGCCCCTCAATACCCACAAGACTTTGCTTTTTAATAGGGGGACTCCAGAAAATAATGCTGAGATCCAAAGGAATCTCTCCAGTGGAGACATCCCTAGTCTCCTAAAAGGCCCAGAGAGGGGTTCGGGGGAGCAGATATCTCTCTAATCACATGACTGAGGAGGCTGGCTTTGGCCAGAGTCAGCATAACCACAAATCAGTTTTGTCAAGCCAAGGAAATCAGGATGGATACCCAAAGCCAGGACACTTCTGGGGCAGCTAGGTAGCCCAGTGGAAGGAGCACTGGCCCCAGAGTCAGGAGGACCTGGGTTTAAATCTGGCCTCTGACATTTACTAACTGTGTGACTCTGGGCAAGTCACTTAACCCCAACTGCCTCCCAAAAAAATACTTCATCTTCTGGCTTTGTGCCAGTCTACCATGCCTTCTAGAATGCCCTTACTCCTCACCTCTGTGACTCAGTTTCCTCAGCTTCCTTCAAGAATAAGTTCTAATCTTACCTTCCATGAGAAACTTTTCCTTGTCCCCACCCACTCCTACCCCATTAGCAGCTGGAGCCTTCCCCACTAAAGTATACACATTTATCTAGTTATTTACGTGTTATCTCCCTCATTAGAATAGGAGCTCAACAAAGGTAGGCAGGGCCAGGTTTTTATCTTTGTCTCCCAGCTATGAGTATAATGAAAAATTTAGAATTGAATGATTACATTACAGTCACCTCTATCTCCTTTAACTCTATTTCCCCAGCAGTAAAGCCATAGAGAAAATACTTTGTGAGCCATAAGTTCTAAAGAAATGGGAGCTAGGGTCATTGTAATTATTCTATAAGTGTCCTGAAGGCAGGGACTGGTTTCATTCTCATTTTTGTATCCACAGGGTCTAGCCCAAAGCTTGGTATATACTAGGTGCTGATAAATGCTAGAATTCAAATTACTCTCCTATTCTTTACCTCCCCAGGACAAAAAAAGAAAGAAAAAAAAAGGGGCAGATTATAACTTGGTCCCTAGGAGAAGGGAAGGTCCTCTTCCCTCACAACACCCCCCACCCTCTAGCCCCCTCAGAGGGAGGTATTGGCCCAATGCCCCGATTCTGACACCACCCAGTCAGGTCTTTGCCAATGCCCCTGCCTGGGGCCCCTCCTCCCCTCCAAAGACAAGCCTGCCAGGAAAAACATTCTCCAAAATCCAGACCATGACCCACTTTCTCACACACACACACAGAAATACCCAGTGACCTAGGACTTTTGGGCCTGGACTCCCCTCTCCCCCCTTGCCCCAGGTGTTCTCTCCACCCCAGCCCTACCTCCCAGGATGTCCAGCCACTAAGCAGAGCACCCAGGAATTTAGAACAACTTGTTTCTAGGGAGAATAAGGGGGAGAAAGAAGGATGGGGGAAAGCACAAGGGAAGAAGAAACCAGGCTAGGGATGGAATCACTGACATTCCAACTTACTGACAGGGAAGACAGGACCAGGTTTCGGAACACTTTAATAAAATGATGAGGAAGGGGTTGAAATCAGTAAAAGGATGTTGCTGACTGAAGCTCCTAGCCCAACTCTTTCCCTTCCCCTATGGGAATCTGAAAAATCTAGAGTCCTCTAAGTTCCATTTGGCTGGAGGAAGGAGGTTAGGGCCAAGGCCAAGGTCTGCTCAACACCTCCAAAGGGGACCTGAGAAAAGGAAAACATGTTACTAGGGAAAACCAGCAGCCACCTGGATGATATTGTGTTATAGATTTTGGAGGGGGGGGTGGGGAGAGGTTCAGAGGGTGCTCCCTGGCTAGAGAGAGAGAATGACCCTAGGACAGTCATGGAACCGGCCAGGACCCCACAAGAAATGCCATCTCATCCTCTTGCCTCCAGGCAGTACAGTACCTAAGTGTCTTCAGAAAGCAAGCAGTTTCCCTGTCTTTCAGGATATCAGACTTTCAGGATATCAGAGTCCCATGACTCTTAGGGGGCAAAGTCCTTCTAAGACTGTAACACAAATATTTCCTTACTACAGATGGAGCCCATTGTTTCTTTCTGGTTCTCATGGGTAGGAACTTAAACGTCACTCCTCAGGCTAAAGTGAATGGTCAAGAGGTCTACAGAAAGTCCTTCACCCCACAACCTCTTCCCTACCCAGGACTTACTCTATAAAAAAGACATATGGAATTTAGGACTTCTCACGTCTTCCCGTATGGCCTGTTTGGGCATTACCAAACTAGATATTTCTAAAGAGCCTCGCACAGTGCCTGTCACAGGAGTTGAAGAATAAATGCTTGTTCCCTTTCCCCCTTCTGCCAGGGGCTCCTCAACTCTTCCAAGCCCCATTAACTGCTTGTACCAAAAAAAGGACTAAGTAATTGGCAGCAATATGGGGGGAGGGAGAAAGGCCTACTCCAGAAGGCTTCTGTGGTCTCTTAAGTTTCCAGATGGGGGAATCCCTTTCCCACATACCTTGCACTTAGTAGACTGTTTTGGCTGGGCAATGACTCAGGCCTGGCCCTCCCCTTCCCATTGCCCCCAGGAAATAAATTTTCCTTCCCCTTCCAGGGCCTTCAACCTTGGAAAAGTCACCAATCTGGCTTAGCTTTCAAGGAAAACCCTATTGTAAAAGACTGAAACCTAGTCCAAACAGACCTTTTTGTTAAGCAACCAGTAACTACAATAATTATTATAATGAATGACTAATGCCCTGGTCTCCCAGATCTCCCATTCTCCAGGCCTAGGCTCAGGAAATAACAAGGCCTCTTCTCACTCTCCTTACATTAAAGAAAATGGGAAGGGATTTGGTGTGGGGAAGAAAGAGAACAATACTTAAAGTGACTCTAGGTCCTACGTGAGTCCAGTGACTTCAGCCTAGTGGCAACCCCAAGAACAACTCTTGCCCTCTCTACTCTGCACCTTACCCCGAAGACACTCCCTCACAACTATGGCCTCAAGGTTGAAGGGCTCCTAACTCTGGTGGAAAAGTTGGGGGGAAACCTTCCCTCTACTTTTTTCATATTCTTGCTTTTAAGAAACTGGTCCTCCCTTTTTTTGAGCTTTCCACAGTATTTGAGTCCAAAGTCAGAGAGTCTGAGAAAGGAAGAACCAGCTGGGGCAGAAGAGAAGAAAGGGAATGAGTAATGGAGGTACAAGGTCTCTTCCACCCCTGGTGTTACAAGTTCTGCCACACTCCTGGCCATGGTCTAAGGACTGGGACAGAGCCCCCAGGTTCTCCCAAATGTGTCAAGGAAACAGGGCAGAGGAAGGCAAGCCTTCTTCCTAACATCCTAAATAAGAGGAATATTCCTCTCCAGAGATCATGCTGTCCCTTCCTTTGCCTCTAACTAAATTACCTACCCCATAGCTAAGTAAAAAAAATTCACCCCTTTAAAAAATATCTTCTTCTTGAATCTCTGGGTGCAAGGCACACTCCTAGGGGTCACAGCAAGGGAGAGGAGAACCAAAGATGCATCTAAGCAAGATCTCTTCTGCCCCAAATAGGAAACTCCGGGGCTTTTTTTGAGCCCCCTCCCCCATATTCTACTAAGTGGAGACACGTAAAGTTAGAGCCAAAACATAAAGTGTTACAGCTTGAAGCTGGGCATTTATTTGTTCCATGCCAGCTTTCGGGTCCAGCTGCATTCAAGGACCCGCCTTGGAGTGGGAAGGGGGAAATGGCTTGCACTTGGGTACTAAGGAAGCCAGAATCCCCTTAACTGTTCACTCAACTCCTGGCCTTCTTCATAGTCCACCTCTGTACTTGGGGTAAGAGGGTGGAATCTCTTTGCCAGCTTTGACCTGGAGGAGACAGTTATAGGTTGTGTGCTGTCACACAGAGGAAAGGGAGGGGATAGGGGATGGTGAATAGGTACAGGGACTTCCCAATGACAAGCCTAGTGCCCACCTACACTTCCTCTTCCAGCCAAGGCAAGGGAGCATCAAGGGAGGGCAACCTATGAGCCAGGAGGAACACAGGGCACCTTCTGGGACCCCTTATTCCTGACCTTACTTCTCCTCCCTCCCATTCACCAAACAAAAAGGACTCTTCCTCAAACTCTCAGTTCCTCCAGACTGGCTGAGTAGGGCTCAGGGAAGCAGTACTTTGCAGCCCAGCAGTGTATAAAGTGGGCACATCGTCAAAAGACATGACCTGGCACCCCTTTCCTGCCTTCCCTCCCTAATACACCCTCCAACTCCAAGTACACTAGGTGCAGATTTATAGATGGGACCTTACTGGCCAGCTAGCTCAAACCCCTCATTTGACAGATAAAGAAACTGAGGTCCCAGGAAGGTGCCAGGCCTTTGCCAAGGTCACATAGTAGTAACTGTCAGAAGCAGCATTTGAACCCAGTTCCTCTGACCTAAAACTAGAGCCCTTTTCACTATATTCTATTACTTTCTGAATCCTTCATGAATGTTTCCTGTTCCTAGGAGAAGGAAAGGGGCCAGGGAGATATACCCCTTTAAAGGCTACTTGGCACATCCCCAAATGCCAAGCTAGGGTACCACGGGCTTCAGGAGCTCTCATTAGAACTCTCCCCTCCGGGTGTCCAAACTAAACTTAGACACCCACTCACCAAGGTATTGGAGCCGGTTCAGAGGCTCTCTCCCTTAACTCCACTCCTCCTAGGCAGAAGTCGAGATAAGCTATCTCTTTTCTCCCAGCTTCAATCCCTCCAGACCCTGGCAGAGGTAACACAGTAACATCAGCCCCAGAGCTCCAAGGGCAAGTTCTGGAGGAATAGAAACTTCACCCCCTCACCCTCTGACTCAGGGAGGACAGGGACAGCAAGGAAGTTAGAGCAGGAAGGGGGAGGAGAGAAGGGGGAAAGAAACAAAGTGTCCAGTGAGCTATCCCTGGCCTTCCAAAAGAAAAATCAGCCAAGTCCCAGAACAAACTTGGCCTGGAAATCCCAGCCCAGAGTGGGCTGCCCCTCCCCTCCCCCAGTTCCCCAAAGAACAGTTCTGGGGCGAAAAAAAGAAGACACGGAACACTCAGGCCTGCAAAAAAGAGAGGAGGGGGAGGGGGAAGAGATAGGAACCGAAGGGAAGGGACCAGGACAAAAGGAAAAGGTACATTCCCAAGGTCGCCAGGTGGACGTGGCTCCAGGGAAACCACCTGGGGGGGGGAAGGTAGTGTGGGGACATGCTGTATTTCCTCAATAGAACTCGGAGAACTGCAGGGAGGAACCCTGAATTGGAAACACAACCATTCCACTTCCCCACCCAATACCCAAAACAGACTAATGGGAATCAGATGAGTAAGTTAAGGCATTGGGGAGTGGGGAGGAAGGGAGGATTTTATAAAGGCCATCCCAGTGTTGAAGGAATTTCTCTCCCAACACCTTTCCCCCCAGTTTCTTAGTCTTCCCTTAAACTCAGCCAGTTTTGGCCCCCGACACCCTCCCCACCAGCAACCTACTGAACAATCAGTTCACTCTTTGTTTTACAACCAAGCTCCCCGACCCCACCTGAGGACAACCGCCCCCCCACCCCATTCTTCCACTCATCCCCATCTACTCCAACTGGGCATCCAAAAGGCCTAGCCACAGTCCCTAGCTCCAGGCTGCAGCTAGTTTGACGGTTTTACCCTTTAGGGGTAAGAGGAAGTCTAGAAGAGGGAGTTCCGAACCTGGGGGTGGGGGTGTTTCAGTCTGCCTCTCCTTAAAAGAGGCTCTTATCTAGGGATCCCCTCACACACAAACACTCGGATGGGCTCATCCTTGTGCTTAGTCTCCATCGCTGGCCCCCAGCCTACAGCCAAGAAATTGGGGGGAGGATCAGACACCCAAAAGGGAGAGTGTAAAGGGGGCCCCCAGTCTCTGCCCCGCCCCCCTCCCCCAATCCGGCGCTTCCGCCTACTTGGCGCTCAGCGCGCTAGAGGGAGCGGCTCCTTCCCGGGGCACGGGGGAGCCTGGAGATGAGGGGTTCAAGTCTATTCCCCCTAAAGTCCTACAGTCTGGATCCCCCGCCCCTCCCTTTAGCAAACTAGAGCCCTTCCCCACCCCCCAACCTCAGCATCTCGGAGCCCACGCCGCCTCCCGGGGCTGCCCGTGGACAGGCATGGACGTCCCCCTCCACTGATACCTTACAAATGGAAGTATCCCGCCCCCAACCCCGAATCCCCGTGGCTGGAGCAGGGGCTGCTCCCAGCCAGGCTGAGTACCCTCCCTGCTGATTCCCGCAGAGATCTTGCACCTCACGTCCCCCCTCCGCCCCCTTAAATTGTCCGAGCTGGGGGAGGGGGAGGCGGTTCCTCCAGGACCCGGCAGAGGCCAGGCTCCGGACGCCCTTCTCCCTGAGCCCCGCCCGGCTCACTGGGACGCAGCCCGAGGGGGCAGCCTGGCGGCGGCGGCAGCTCGCTCACCTTGTCCAAACAGTTCACCTTCTCCGTGGGGTACACGATCTTGCCGCACCGGGCGCAATTTGGGGTTCATGGTGGCAGGCGGAGTGGGCCGGGGGCGCCCAGGCTCTCGGGTCTGGTCTGGTCTTCTTCTTCCCTTTTCCCTTCCCTCCTTCTCAGGCAGGCTCGGTGCTGCGGCGGCGGTGGCTGGAGCTGAGGAACTGGCCTCCGCCTCCGCCCTGCTTCCCCTAATAAACACGGCCGGGAGGAGGGGCTGCACCGGGGCGGGGAGCGCGCGGCCGCCGCCGACACGGGGGCGCGCTCCGAGGGGCGGCTGGGGAGCGAGCGGAGCGCGCCCACGGGGCGCGTTCACGTGGGGGCGCGGGGGCGAGCCCGGGAAGGGAGGGAAGGAGAAGGGAGAGGGGCCGAAGGGGGCGGGGTGCCGACCCCAGGGACAGACAGACAGACAGACACACACACACACACACACACACACACACACACACACTCTCACACTCACTCACACTCTCTCTCTCTCTCTCTCTCTCTCTCTCTCTCTCTCTCTCTCTCTCTCTCTCTGAGGTCTGAGGTGTGCTGAGGGAGGTAAGGGGAAGGGAAATCTCCCCCTGACACGCCCCTCTAAGCAGCCTCGCAAGCAAATTGCATCTGCACCTTGCACTTTCTAGGGCCGAGATCTCTGCCAGGTCAAGAACTTCACCCTGACCTCCAGGAACTGTCTGCGAAGCAGGGTTCTAGATTCCCTCCGGCTTCCCTCTCCCATCCACCCCATGTGGCCTGCAGCGGTAGCAGCAACGACCATCTCTCCTGGCTGAAAAGGGTTACTTCCAAAACAGAAATCGGCGTGGGGGTATAGCTCAGTGGTAGAGCATTTGACTGCAGATCAAGAGGTCCCTGGTTCAAATCCGGGTGCCCCCTTCGGTGACAATTTTTTCTTGCTACAGAATTATTTATTATTCTAGTTGGGACCTTGTCTCTAGAACGGTGTCTTAAAATGACACCATAAGTCGGAAGAAAAAAAGGAAAGAATGCAGGACGCTTTTATTGCTCCCTAACCGTGGATAAGTCTCCCTGAAAAAGGCCTTCTATTTGTCTTTGCTCCTGGAGAGGGAGGGAATCCAGCATGGACCTTGCACTGCCTCCAGTTCAAAGGTTTTGGAAGTACTGAGCTACCTTGCAAGCCCTCAATTCCGTACTCAGTACAGCGTGGAGGGCGGAGGAGGTCAGGGGTTGCGGGAGGAAAAAGCTATGCCTAAGTTCCCCAATTATCCGTAGCTTGAAGGGTCGCGCGAAACCCAAACCTCAGTTCACCCTCCATCTTCCACTTCCTTTTCATTGGGAAGAGAAGATAAGGGACGTGTAGTTTCCCTTAATCCCCATTAGGCATTAGTCGTCTATCAGTCAAGCCACATTAAGTGCCTACTGTGTGCTTAGCTTCACTGCGCTAAGCGCTGAAGATACAAAAAAAGCTAAAGAAAAGTCTCCGCCCTCAAGGAACTTACATTCTAATGGGTGAGACAACCTGCAAACAACTATGTACTTACCAGATATAGACTAGATAGACTGGAAATCATCTCTGGAGGAAGGCACTACCATTAAGGTAGATTGGGAAAGGCAGAGAAGGTGGGGTTGTAGCTGAGATTTCAGGGAAGCCAGGAGGTGAAGATGAGGAGGGAAAGAGTTTCCGTAAAAGTTATATAGTCCAGGGAAAGTTAAAAGTGTCGTGCAGACACAAAGTATTATTACTATGTTGTGATTGTTTCATTACAAAAAATAACTCAGATAAATCAAATGCAAACATTAAAATACCAACCCTGTTGCTTAATCTCATCACTGCAGTCTAATGCTGGGATGGCAATGAACTGCTTATATGGTTATTATTATTATCATCCAGGGGAAATACAGGAGGAGGGGAAAGTAAGAGACCCTAAACAATCCACAGTAATGACTATCCTTTTCCCTACTGCTTTTTTGCCCCCAAAAAAGGGAAAAAATAAGGGAAGGAGCGGAGCATGCTTCCTGGGTTACAGGTCAGCCGCGTTATTTTAAATCCAGAGCAAGACTGTCATCTCTCACCCGGCCCATGGGAATCTGATGCTGCATTCTTTCCATTCTTATTACTTCACTTTCCACCCAAACAGCGGAAAAAAAAATGAAGCTCCTCCAGATACCCTCCCATTCTATTAGGAAAAACACCCTCTCAACCCTATAAGGAGAACCAATACAGCCAGCAGAACCGTGGGGACTTGATTTCTGAAGAAAATCAAGAGTGGCTAATTGCCTTGTAAAAAACCCATTCATAATTTTCCCACGTGCCTTTGCTTTCCTACTCCCCAAGATCTCCAAAGGACTTGAACCCATGACCTCATCTTTTAGGAGGCAGAAATTATTCCTCTGAACTACCAACCCACCCTTTAAGAGATGTTGCTCTTCATCTTCTCCCTTGACAATATTCCTGGTGAGGTTTGAGAATTGCAGAATTACTTTACCTGGAAACCTAGGGATGTCTCCCTCTACCTGCCCTGGATCTTTTCCCAAAGCCAAGTTTAGGGAAGTAAGAGAGGGACCCAGAACTAATCCTATTATGTGCCTTCTCCCCTAACTCTTCTGATTACAATAAAAACTAAAAGAAAAATAAGCTAGGATAGATCAATTAACAGCATGCTACCTGGGAAGCAATAGTGCTAGTCTCATACAAAGACAAGCAAAGAACCATTCCTGCCCTCAAGGAGCTTACATTCTATAGGGGAAACAATTTTATTCAGTCATTTCAGTCTTGTCCGACTCTGTGACCCCATTTGGGATTTTCTTGGCAAAGATACTGAAGTGGTTTGCCATTTCCTTCTCCAGCTCATTTTACAGATAAGGAAACCGAGGCAAACAGGGTTAAGTGATTTGCTCGGGGTCACACAGCCAGTGTCTGAAGTTGGATCCAGGCCCAGTACTCTATCAACTGCACCACTTAGCTACCCATTACCTACACGCACATACGCACACATATACACACACATTTTCGTATTATAGTTTTATATACATAGATTAATAAATATGTAATCATCTCCACTAAAAATGAGAGTTCCAAAGCCAGTGGGCTTTGGAACAGGGGTTACATACGTGAAAATTGTATATACTTATAATATTTTATAATATAAATTTCGATACATATACATTTCTATACACATGTGATGACATATGTTCTGTCCATATCTTAGATGTATCTTATATTATACTGTTTTATATTTATTTATTTATGTTGGCCACAGAAGTCCAACCTGCAAATGAAGTGGAGTGTCCTGGAAAAGCAGAAAAGCAATGAGCAGCCCTACATACTTGGTTTAGGTGAAAGAGGAAGGAGAAGGAGTGGGATTTGTAAATTAAATGTAAACACAATGCTGGACTTTTTTTGGGGGGATGCCTGTAGTTGGCAGAGCACCGCCCCTAACCCCCTTCCCAGGCGATCCTGTCCAGGAGCCAGGTAACCCAGATATGCGTGTAGCCCTGTAATTCAGGGAATTCGGTCTGGTTTGCTTTTGCACCCCCATTGTCCGGATCCTCTGTCTTCCCAGCTCTGAGAAGTACAGGTGATGGGGAATCTGGAGCATCCGGCCTCGGGCCATAACAACATAAATTGAAGAGGTACAGCATCCCAAGTAATTCCAGTTCCACTCTGCCTTTCATCAGGGATACGTGACCATTGGTTCTGCGTCAGTCGATTGGCCGGGTTTTCTCATTCGCGTCGGAGTTGGCACTGGAGTTTTCGAGTTAGTTTGTTGGTTTTTGTTGTTGTTTTGTTTTTTGAGAGGGTTGATGTATTTGAAACCTTCCAATGAAAATGCAAAAGTTGCTACTGAGGGGGCACCCGGATTTGAACCGGGGACCTCTTGATCTGCAGTCAAATGCTCTACCACTGAGCTATACCCCCTCTGTTGATGGAAGCTACCACAATTGCTTTTCTGCAGCTGTAAAGTTCTTGCGCTAAGTTTTAATTTAGTCTGGAAAGATTCTTTCCCCAATATACATCATTAGATTCCCCAATGTATAAGCAATACTTAAAATCCCAAACCTAAGACAACAAATTTTGAAAACATTAATTTCATTTCCAATATGTGTAAATTGAGGATAAAGATGTGGTGCTCTGACTCACAGGATCATGTGAGAACTTCTAGGATAACAAAGATTTCATAAATTGTAAAGAGAATAAATAAAGAATTACATTACTATTCTCATCAAACAACTTTCCTAGTTTTCTCTTCTGGAATCCATCCACCTTTCTTCCTCTGGGTACTAGCAAAATAAAGTCTTACTTTCAAATAATATCTTATTTTCTAGTCCTGTACCAGGACTAGACAAGAATGGTGTCTCATGCTGTCTGCCAAAGAAAACAAAACCTGAGCTTCAGAGCAAGTAAATCTCTGTAAATATATAGTTACTTTTTATCTATTTTGCAGAGGAAAAAATTAAGGCAAGCCAGTCAAGTCTTAAAGAGCTACAGGTCACCAAACTTGAACACACGGCCTGTTTCTTTTTAAGAAGCAACAAATATATTGACTTTAAACCAAAAGAATGAGGAAAGACTTGCATTACTTCCTCTAAATCTGAAACAAATATACTAACTTCATACCATGGTCACACAGAAAGAAAGGGAATGGCTTTTGCTAACTCAACTATTCACTTATTATGTACTGAGCCCATACACCCCAAAAGCAAGAATTATACAAAGAATATGGCAGTCCAGAGAGACAGATAACTACCAAACAGGGGAAGTGCCGAACTATTAATAGTAGTACTAGTAGGTAATAACTACTAGAGAAGAATAGAGAATGGAGGGATTATTCTGAGTTAGGGAGGAATATATGAATGAATGAATGAATGGATGGATGATCCTTTATTACTTGCTTGCTTATTGTGTGGAAAGCTCAAACTACCAAAGATTTGTTTTATAGACTGAGAAAAAATAATAACAAAATACATCTGGAAGAACAAAATGTCAAGAATACCAAGAGAATCAATGGGGGGGAAAGTGAAGGAAGTCGGTTTAGTACTACCAGGTTTCAAATTACATCACAAAGTGGTCATCATCAAAACAATTTGGTACTTGATAAGAAATAGAACAATTGATCAGTGGAATAGATTGTATATGAAATATACATTAGCAAATGACCATAGTAACCTAATGTTTGACAAACCTAAAGATCTAAGTAGATAACTAAGGGAGCAAAGGAGGGATGAGATCACGAGGATTTAAAGAACATCTCTTCCTCTGAGATAAGAAAGATTTGGGAGACATAATACCTGATTATTTTGATATCAGGAAAGTAAAATTTTAGGCCTTGTGCCAAAAGTGAAAGATGGGGAGAGGTGAAGTCAAAGTTTTCTCTTTTGTGAATAAGAAGGATAAATTAAATGAACAAACAGATCTCAATAATCAGGAAAGGGGCAGTCGAAGTTGGACAATAAATTTATAGTATGGGGCCTCTAACACTTGCTATGATAGAATTTAAACTCAAAGAACTTCCCAGCTGCCTTAACACCGAAGGGAAATGAAACCCAATGTGTAAGCCAGTAGGGTGGAGATTAGAAATGAAGAACTTCCCCGCAGAAGAGGGCAACAATGGAAGACCAGTAGTAAGGAGATGGCACTCCCTCTACTTTCCATTTGACCTGTTGGTTAAGTGCAGATCGCATTCTTCAATGCCATCCCCCGCTAAAAACTGGATTTTGTAAAGTAAACAGAACAAGGAAAACAAAATACACAATAACTAAAACAAAGTTAATGGAAAGAACAACAAAAAAAAAGAAGCTTGAAAAATTGAATTATTGTTTCTCTGAGTCTGGGAAAATGGAGTCAGTTTTATTACACATACCAAGAATATTTTGTATGCAAAGGGCCTTGCTGATAATCCAGTTAAGTGACAACAATGAAGTGAAACATTGTAGGGGGTATAGCTCAGGGGCAGAGCATTTGACTGCAGATCAAGAGGTCCCCGGTTCAATTCCGGGTGCCCCCTTAAAAGGTGTCTTTTAAATTAATTAAATAATGCAAAACCACGAAGCATTTTAGTTCCAAATGCTTCAGACTTCTAAGAATGGTACCCCAGTATACCAAAAGAATTTAAGGTGGCCAGAATTCCCTACAAGTAAACTGGAACATACCTGGAGTCAGTTGTAAGCCAATTGATAGAAGTATGTAGGTGTAGGTGAATGTGTGTGTGTGTGTGTGTGTGTGTGTGTGTGTGTGTGTGTGTGTGTGATGTCGTCGTACAGGACAAACCTGACTGATGTAATATGGGGAGTGCTGATGAGCCCTGGATTCATGAACCGATTGCCAGTAAAATATAATCTCTGTCTTGGCCTATAGTGGCACAGGTAGTGCTCAGGTGTAGACGTGTAGATATATTTCCTTCCACCACAAGAAATTCATGAAAATCTATTAAGATATGGGGAAGGGCTAAGCTAGGGTGGGCTGGATCTACACCACTGAAGTAAGCACCCACCCTCAGATTAATAAATTAACATCTTAAAGTTTAGAACAATAACTGACATTTATACAACATAATTTGCAAAGTGGTTCGCATGTACTATCTCATTTGGGGTAAGGTAAGATACTCAATACAACTGAAAGGGCCCAGACGACATTTCTTGAGTCTCTTCTTATTGTTTTCTCTAAAGTACAATGTAAGCTTCTTGAGGGAAATGTTTTCCATTTTGTCTTTTTATCTCCAGCACCAAGCTTATTAAATTCTTGTTGAACTGAATTGAATTAACCCCTATATCTCTTTCACCATAGTACTGATTTTTTTATCTTTGTGTGTGTTGTTTTGACAGCACCTTAATTTCTTAATTTCTGAATATATCTCTCTCCTTTTCCTGCCCAAAGAGCCACGATTTTGTTACAATGAGATAAAACAAAGGAGATTACAAAGAATAAAAGAAACAGCAAAAAGAAAAAGAAGAAAATTCGGTAAAAACCAATCAGCCATTAACTGTATACATACAATATTAATAACATATTAATACAAATAGTTTATTAATCGACATGAAAACAATATAAACAATGATATATCAATAATTTAATTGAAATTATAACATTTAATTATCAATAATAAAACCATAATGCAATTGCATTTAAAATGATTAATATATGGTCATACATAATTGCGATATCATTTGATTGAAGTGATGTAACACTTATGTAATAAATCATTTAAATGATAAATTCATTTCCACTTAATATGTAGTTATATGATTTTCATATTGATTAAAGAATTATTATTATTAATGTGTTATTAATGTTGTGTATATTCAAATCCAGGTGATGGGTGATGGTTTTTACGGAATTTTCTTTTTTTATCTTTGTTGTTTCTGTTTTATTCTTTGTATTCTCTTGTTTTATGTCTTATTGTTATAGAGTATAATTAATATAGATTAAATATAAGTAATGTAGTATAATTAAAAATAGCATAGGGGGAGCTAGGTGGCGCAGTGCCAGGCCAGGAATAAGGAAGACCTGAGTTCAAATATGAATTCAGACATTAGCATTGTGACCCTGGGCAAGTCACTTAATCCTGTTTGCCTCAGTTTCCTCATGTGTAAAATGAGCTGGGGATGGAAATGGCAAACCACTCCAGTATCTTTGCCAAGAAAACCCCAAAAAGGGTTACGAAAAGTCGGACACGACTAAAAACGACTGAACAATAATACAATATTCCACAGCCGTTAGTCCTCCAGCTACTCAAATAAGAGAAGGAAGAAAGTACCAGCTCCGAACTGCAGGTTCCCCGCCAGGGCTTAAGAGGGCGCCAAAGTGCATTGCACCGCCTCATCGCTAGGCTGTCAGTTTTTTTCCCTATAGTCACATGACAGGGGAACGTTCCTCCCAGAAAAGACACAGGCCCCCGGTCACGTGACAAGAGGGACAAGGCGGAGTTTCTCAGTTCATATCCCGAAGTCCTCCGCGTTTCCTCTCTCTTTCCTGTTTTCCGGGAGCCAAGATGTCTAAGCGAGGTGAGTTTCCTGAGCTGGGAAATCCGCCGCCATCCGTTGTTCCCGGGATCAGGGCCTGCTGGAGAGCCGCCGGATGGAGAAGTGGGCGCTCTTAGCTCCTCCCGGGCCTCGATTGGGAGAGGCCTGGACCTGAGAGAAGGCAGTGGAAAGGCCCCGGAGGTGGGAGGAGAGGGGATGATAAAGGGGCTCAGCTGGTTGTTCCTGACCCAGGTGACACATGAGCCCGGGCTCTGGCCCACTCGCAATCTTCTCAAGGGGCTGGCTTTGGCGGCGTGGGCTACAGGCTAGTCCGGCCCCCCTGGCATGGCCGCCGGAGGGGAAGCCCGGAAAGAAGGCCAAGGGGAGGCACCATAGATGGAGGCTTGGAGTGTTAGGGCTTCTACTGAGGGGAGAGAACTGTTTGTAAAAGGAGGGTTGGGGGGAGCAGTGCGGGTAACATGCAACTCCCTTTTAGGGTTTTGTTGTGTTGTGGAGGAGGCTGGTATATCCCTTCGACATTCACGACCACCGTGCCATTTTTAATTGTTGCAGTCCTAATTGTTCTCCGTGCCTTCTTTTTCCCTTTTCAATTGATACTTCACACAGCTGTTAAATTGCTACTCCTAAAACACAGGTCTAACCTTAGCACTCCCCTGCTCAAAAGGCTGCTGTGGTTTGCTGTTGGCCCAGGATAAAAATGCAGACTCTTCTGTTTATCCCTTGGAACGCTTTTCATTTTGATTCCAGCTTAGCTCTCCCGGCCTGATGCACCTTACTCCCCTAGACCCACTCTACCGTCGTATTTCAAATTTCCCATATTCTTCGTATGCCTTCGTATAGGTGGTCTTTATTAGCTGGAATACACTCAGCTGAGATCGCCTTCCTTCCAAGCTCAGCTCACATATCATCTCCATGATGAGGCCATTTCAATTTAGTTGTCAGTTTACATATTTCTTCTTAATCGAATATAAATTTGAGGAATAGAACTTTTTTTTCCCTTTATATCCATAGTACCTAGCACAGGTACAGGTTTAATAAATTCTTGATGAATTGAATAGGGCTTCTGCTTATAAGAGCCTGAAGTTTCTCAATAGGAAAGTGACTTATCTGTAGAATAAGATGGTTCCTGAGTTCCCTTCTGACCTAAAAGTTTGATTCTAAGTAAGTAGAAAAACAAAAGCAGTTTTTTTAAGAGCAACAAATACTTCATTTGCAATAAAAAAAGAACACAAGATGGGTAAAACGTGACTGGATCATATCATATGCAAACATAACAACATACAAAACACAAACACAACATCAGTCACCATTGTGATGTGGCAGCCGAAAGAACTAATATAGCTTTAGGTTACGTTAATAGAACATTTTTTAAAGTTTGTTTTTAATTTATCAATAATCATTTCCATAAGCTTTTGAGTTTTAAATTTTTCTCTTCCTCCCTCCCCAAGATGTAACCCAGTCTGATACTGGGTATACATATACGTTTCCTATTAAACATATTTTCACATTAGTCGTGTTGTAAGGCAGCAAAAGCAATTTTTTAAGGAGAAATAAAATCATAGTTAGGGGAAAGGCTTTTTGGACCCTGGATTGATTCCTGTATATCTTTCCTAGGACGTGGTGGGTCTTCAGGAGCAAAGTTCCGAATTTCCTTGGGTCTCCCGGTGGGAGCTGTCATCAATTGTGCTGATAATACAGGTGAGTACGCTTGACTCTTATTCTTCCATTGGATTTAACTGTTATCTGATAAGTGTCTGAAAGCATTGAGAAGCATTTGACTGTCTGGCTGTACTTAACTCCTCCCTTCAAAAAGCACTCCATGGGCCTTCTTGCAGTGACCCATAGAGTCGTCATGAAAGGGTAAACAAAATGACACTACTTTTGGGTGAAGTGGCAGCTTGTGCTGTTTGGCTTCAATCAGTGGTGTAACAATACATCTAGCCATACAGGTATTATGAAGAAGTGGAATGGTAAGAATAAATGTCTTATGGAGGCTGGTAGCCATTTATGATGAAAAAAGCACTGCTATAGCTCTATTCCTTATAGGTGCCAAGAACCTGTACATCATCTCTGTGAAGGGGATTAAGGGGAGGTTGAACAGGCTTCCTGCAGCTGGTGTGGGTGACATGGTAATGGCCACAGTCAAAAAGGGGAAACCAGAACTCCGGAAGAAGGGTGAGTAGAGGAAAAATCTCCCCTCATTCTTTTGGTGAGAATTAAAAGGCCTACTCTGTATATGATCCCTTGTCAAGAATTTCAGTTGTATCAAATGCTGTGGCCCTGAAGCCTTGTGTCTGTCTGCTCAACAGTGGCTTGCCTTGGTGGATTCTGCACCCCTTTACCAGGGTAATGTCCACTTTTAATATGGGGACGCTAAATTCTGAAAGAAGACTGGATACAGGGAAAAAGAAGCCTTGAATTTCTGTTGAGAAGTATGTAGATCCCACTGGTAGTGATCTCAGTGATAATTATGTACTCTGAAAGAGACTGAACTGTTTGACTTCATCATAAGGGATTTTATTTAAGCCCACCCTGAAGCACCATGGTGTTGACTTTTGCTTCCTTTAATGAGTGGATTTTAGTTCTGGCCTTTCCACAACCATCTGGATGGTTTTTGACTTCTCTCTGAACCTGTTCATAGTATGGGTGACAGTATCTGCACTGTGAGGTATACATCATAGGAATCTTGTGTAGGGAGAGCACATTGTATATACATATCCTGAAGGAGTAATGAGTTATATGTAAAATAAGGGTTTCTGAGATCCATTCTAAAAGCCTGTGATTCATATATGTGGGAATAACAAGTTTTTGTCTCATTTTGGAGTTTAGGTTAGTTTCAAAGCCTTGTTTCTCAGGATGCCTGGATATTTATTACCATACTTGGGTCAAGTTCTTATGGAGAAGTAGGTAAAGCTGTATTCCCTTTTGAAAGCACTTTACGGGTCTCTTCAGTGACCTGGGAAGTCGTCCAGAAAGGGCAGAATATAACAGAACCATCACTTTTGGGTGAGGTGACAGCTGGATGTGCTGTTGGTCTCAATCAGTGTTGTGACAGGTCTACAGATTTTTTTAAATCAGTGTGTTAGAGCATGGTTTGGCAACACTGCCTTTGTTGCCCCTAGCTAAGAATTTTTTTTTAATGTAAAAAACATTAGCTGGTGAGACAGATTTGGCCCTCAGTACTGAGTTTACCAGTCCCTGTGTCTCACCAGTTTGAAACCTTCCCTGGCTATTCTAGTCCACAATTTTCTCTCCCTTGTTAAAATCCCTTTATATGTGTATCAAACTAGTATATTTGTTTCCATATTTGTGGTATGTTCTTTAGTTTCAGGGATTCTTAGCCCCTTTTTGTCATTAACCCCTTTGGCAGATTAGATCCCTTCTCAGAATGCTGTTTTTAAATACATAAAATGCATGGGATTATGTGTCAAATGAATTTTTAAAATATCAAATTTTGGGGGAAGATCATAGACCCCCAGCTAAGAACCTTTCTCTGGATCGTTCCCCTAAGTGTATTGTTAGCATTTCAAAGGTAGAAAGCCTGTTCTCTTAGGAGTTTAAATAGAGCATTTGAGGCAGTATTCCCTATACTTGAGTTCAAGTAGTTTTGAAGAAAAGCTCTTAAGTGTTTTCAAAATTGATTCGTCTTAAGGTAGAGGAGACTTGTTCAGTTTACAAGTTTTGAGAACCAATGGCCAAGCAGCATGGTGTAAGGGAAAGCACTGCATTTGGAGTCAGAGCCCGGGTTCAAAGCCCACCTCTGCTACTCAATGCCTGTGTGACTTTGGGGAAGTACCTTTACCTTTATGGGTCCTCTTTAGGAGGCTGCGTTTAGATGGTCTCTAGGGTCCTTTACAATTCTAAATTTTTAATCTATGAAGGATATTTGTTGCTGAAGATAAGAGCTTGAACTCTGGTTGAGATTCCCAAGTATCTTTAAAGTTTATTTTTAATATGTAGTTGAGGCAAGTATGGGAGACCAGGTAAAGGAATGTCAGTATTTCCTCCATGTTCTCTAATATACCTTTAGTGTTGCATTTGTTGTTGACCTTACTTTTCCTCTGTAGTTCATCCAGCAGTGGTAATACGGCAACGGAAGTCGTATCGGAGAAAAGATGGTGTGTTCCTATATTTTGAAGACAATGCGGGGGTCATAGTAAACAACAAAGGCGAGATGAAAGGTAGTGATTTTGGTTTCTTCTGTGGTTGGGTGGTTAGTTCCTCCAAAGAATAGTACCCTATTCAGCTTTTGTTTTTCCCCCTTCTCTCTTCTGTAGGTTCAGCCATCACAGGGCCTGTTGCCAAGGAGTGTGCTGACTTGTGGCCCAGGATTGCATCTAATGCTGGCAGCATTGCTTGATTCTCCTAAAGCCTATTTGTAAAAAAAAAAAAGCCTCATTAAAGTGTCTGCCTATATATTTGCTTTCTTGCCTTGTGTCTTTTTTGCCCTGATTTTTTTCAGAGCCATTGAAATCTGAAAACTAGCCTGTGTTTTTCTTGTTCTAACAATTTGGAGTTGACCCACCTGTGGTAAAGCATTTCTGTTATCCTAAAGCAGAACCATCCGCTTGGGGTTGATTCAGTCTACTCCAATGTGTCAGTGACAAATTAGAGCATTGGCCTTTGAACAAAATGTGATCTGATTTGTAATCTTAGGGGTAGCTAGGTGGTGAAGTCAATAGATTACCTGGCCTGGAGTTAGGAGTCTACTTGAGTACAAATCTGGCCTCAGATACTTAATAGTGGAATGACCCTGGGGAAGTCACTTAACCCTGTTTGCCTCAGTTTCTTCATCTGTAAACTAAACTGGAGAAGGAAATGGCAAACCACTCTGGTAATCTTTTGTGATAGAAAGCAACTGAACAAGTAATTTTACTGACATACAATACCCTGTGTACCAGGGTTATTTCTTTTCTTTGTTGCTTCCTTGGGTCAGTGACTTGGTAGTTTTGAGTTTTCACTGTGTTGTGTTGCCAGTAGTAAAAGAGTGTTAGTTCCTTTATGTTGATTGGGTTTGCTATCTATAGAACAGCTGGGTACCAACTAGAAATACATATATGCCTTCAGATAGAATCTACTGACAAAGTCTGATTTGTGAGAGAATATGGTCTGTTTGGATTATTTAGGAGAGGGATTCTTTTCAAGCCCATTATACTATAACACTTATAAATTAGTGGGCACAGATGCTTCAAGGGAGAGAGTTGGACTTATGTTCAATTGAACCTGTATGTTGTTCATTTGTACATAGTTATTTGCATATTGTTTTCCCTCCATTATATTTTGAACTCCAGGGCAGGGATGGACTGTCTAGTGCTTAGCACAGTGCATGGCACGGTAGTAGGTACTTAACAAACGTTTATTGACCAACCAACTTGTCTGTTGCTCAGTTAGGGCACTGGTAGTATGCTGGCCCTAGAGTGTACAGTAGTGGATTAGTAGCGTACCTGAACATCCCCTGGGGTGATATTGCTCTTTGGTAAGGCAATTGGGGTTAAGTGACTTGCCCAGGGTCATACAGCTAGTAAGTGTCAAGTGTCTGTAAGTTCACATTTGAACTCAGGTCCTCCTGACTCCAAGGCCAAGTCTAAATTGACATCCTTTAATGAGAGGGTTTTGATGGGAAAAGAGAAGGCTTACAACCACAGAAGTAAAGTAACAGATACAGTCTTACTTCCCTCATTGAAAAGGAAGAGACGAAAGATTGATTTTTTTTCACACAGCTCTTGATGGGAAGTCACGAATTGCTGAATCTCCCTACTGCCATCCACTTTGCATCCAAAACAATGACAAGCCAGTTTGGTCTGGAATAATTATGTTTGTGAAGAGTAATGTGAAATAAGCCAGAAGGACTTTTAAGAGCCTCGCTGCTTGTTTTTGTATTAGAACACGTGGTTGATGAAGGTTACTTATCAGGACAGTAACATGGTCAGATCTGTGCTTTTAAGGTTATCTTAAAGGGGCAGCTAGGTGGCACAGTGGATAGAGCACTGGCCCTGAAGTCAGGAGGACCTGAGTTCAAATCTGGCCTCAGATACATAACCCTAGCTGTACAAGTCATATTTTTTTTTATTTTAAATTTTTTTAGGAGATCCCTCTTTAGACAGAAATAGGCTGGGAGACCTATGAGTTACGAGATGACATTTTAAACATGTTGCTTTTAATAGGATATCTGTTTAGAGATGGATAATATCCTAACAGGCAGTTAAACATCTCCCTGATGTGGAAACTGAGTTGAGGAGAGATTATTGAGTTCATTGGAGAGGGATGAGATCACAAAGATAAGGTGTAGAGAGAAAAAAGGGCCTTCTGAAACAGAACCTTGAGGGATACCTGTGATTAGGGAATGGGATATAGATGATAATCCAGCAAAGGATACTGAGAAGTAGGCCAGACAAATAGTATGAGAAAAATCAGTGTCAAGAAAGTGGGGAGATAGGAGGAGTGGGTGAGTCAAATGCTAATACAGGTCAAGGAGGATAAGGACAATACAGGCCAATGAGATTAGCCAGTAAGAAAATGATAATCTTGGAAAAAGTGGTTCAAGTTGAATGGTGATGTTTGAAGCCAAATTGAGGTTTAAAAGTGAGGATCAATAAGTCTTAGTGTTTACCCTGTGTTCAGTTTTGTGTTTAGGCTTTTGGGTACTTAAGAACAATCCCCCAAAGCAGTCTATTACAGAGCTTAGGGTGGAGGCAATGAACTTCTAGGAATTTGACTGTGAAGGAAAGAAATCCAGTGATAGCTTGAAGGGATCATAGTATAGCCAAGTGAAGGGTTTTTTAAATGGAAGAGACCTGGGCATGTCTCATTCACTCCACACCTGCCTTCTACAAAAAGGCATGTAGGAGTAAATTTCCTGTCTTTCCATCTGTCCCTCTCCAAAAAATCTACATTTGAAACCTACCCATTCTTGAACCTGTTATCATACCACATTTTTTTGAATCAACATTCAGAGGACACAATGGGTGTGTGTGTGATAGGGCATTGCCCAGTTTATGTGGACAAAAACAAAATTTGAATACCCTCGTAAGTCTTTTGCCCTGCTGGGAAATGCCTTAACTAGCAATAATCTAATAATCTAAGGGAAAAGGAAATCTACATTTGAAGAGAAGAGCTTCCCAGGGACCCTCATTTCTGTGCTTTCCATTAAAGTGTAAGTAAGCCTTTTTGGCAGGAGCTGTTCTGTTTGCCTTTGTATTCCCTGCCCTTGGTGTTTAGTAGGAATTTATAAATGCATGTTGAATTGACTATTGGATAAAAAGCCTTGGATTGTGAGCACTAGTCATGGGAGTTATATGGGATCATCTGGGATTTACCCCTCAATTTTATAGAAGAGGAAACAGGCCCAGGGCTTGAATCCACTTCTCTTAAGTCCCACTTCATCAGTGAAAATGAGTAGGTTCAACAAGGTCCTTCCTCCTACCTCTGATATTCTGATCCAAATAACCCAACATTTGGAAGAGGAGGGAAAAACTTCCAGTAGGAACATGGGAGTCCTCAGAGGGAGCTTTCCAATTTCGGTTTCCTTGGGGAGCACAGAGTTAATCCTTTATTTAGGTTTACAGTAAAAGGGGCCAAGGTTTTATTGCCATTCCTTTGGGAAGGGCAGGATCGGTAGACCAAGATTTAATTGGAGCATCCCTAAAACATTTGCCTCTTTTCCTCTGTCTGGCCTTTTGTAGCAACCAAGAGGTATTCAGACAGGCTGTCCCTAAACTGCGGTCTTGGCCGTGGCTGAGAACCTTACGGCTCCCCAGGACCTCGGAATCTGGGTGCAAGAGGAGGGTGGGTCGGGTTTGTGGCGCTAGGGGCTTTGAAATCACGTAACAATGTGGGCGGGGCCTGAAAAGTGAGGAACTGTTCAGGGTCCTGGCAAAGGGAATTCCACCGGGCGCGTGGCCGACTTGAGATGGTGCGGCTGTCGGAGCGCTCCCTGCGGCAGGAGAAGGAGTTCATTCTAGATGGGGTGGCGTTGAGCTCCATTGCCAGCTCCTACGAACGCACCTTGCCCAAGCTCTGGTCTGCTCTACCTCCTTATAACGCACAGCTGGACGTTCACGCCCGTTCCTACTTCCAATCTCCTGTGGTCCAGTCCGTGTTGCGAAAAACGGACCAGGTGAGAGGGTCCGGAGATCGAAGAGAGGAGGACGGGTCTTCCTAGGGGGTCCTCTTTCCCTCCCTGTTCCCAAGTAGACCCCACCCTCTCTGCCCCTAAGAAGCTGTCCAGGATGAGGTAACTGGAGTAAAGTCCTATAATCCAGCTTCCTACAGCTAAACATCCACGATCTCCCCTTCCCCCAGCATCTCCTCTAATTCCCAGGTGGGTGACAGAACCCAGTCTCATTTTGTAAATCTCCCCTCCTCGTTCTCCCGCCCCCCCAAAAAAACCTGAAACTTGGTAGGGAAGTATGTGACAGCAGGAAGAAAGGAGGAATTTGGGGGAAAAAGTGATATCTATAAAGCCGTCAATTTTGGAAGTTCCTATTTTGGATGCTGAAGGGTCAACCAGAAGAGGTGGCCCAGCTCTTTCCCGCTTGAATTAAGCTTTCCAATCGTTTGCATAGCCCTCTATGATGTCATTTTCCTGACTCCCAGGGGGCCATCCACAGTCTCCAGACAGTGGAGACGACGTCAGGAGACAGAACAAAGGGAAAGTAGCTTCTGGAGTCTATCTTCACCCTTATGACTTGTGACGTCATAATTGTAGCTCTAGACCTTTATGGCATAAGGGAAAGTGGGTGGACTTCTAGAAGATGGAAAATCGGGAGACTCCCAATTGTTATTATTCTGGACTATTCCAGGTAGTTATGGGTGAGAGGGAAGTATCTACACATCTCTCTAAGCTCTTAGTTAACTTTAGTATTAAGTACTACCTAACTGGCATCATCTCAAGAAAACCATACATCCCAAGTAGGTCCACACTTTCCGAGTTGCTGATCTTTCTAAATTCTATTCCATGCCATTGCTTCCCATGTTTGTGTGTCTGTGTACATTTCTTTGGGGAGGAGGGAGGATGAGGATTAAGGGAAATTTCTTTTTGAGCCCATTTTGCTGTTATTCACTTGTGTCTGACTCTTCCTAACCTCCTCAGACCATACTGTCCATGGTGATTTCTTGGCAAAGATACTGGAGTAGTTTATCATTTTCTTTTCCAGTAAATGGAGATTAAGTGAATTGCCCAGAGTCACACAGCTAGTAAGTATCTAGAGCCACATTTGAACTCAGGTCTTCCTGACACCAGGGCCAGCACTCTAGTTCTGTCCACTAAGCTATAGTTCTATCCAGTGAGCCATCCAGCTGCCTCTTTTGAGCCCATACATAATCATTATTTATTCCTCAATATATGTGCATGTGGATACAGGTGTGTGTGTGTGTGTGTGTATGTACACACACACACACACACACACACATACACACCCTTATATCACAATGTTATCTGCAGTTTGGAAAGTACTATGCCCTGCCTTAAGTTCTTGGCAAGAAGAACATAGGCACCCGTTAAATGTGTCCAAATCCTAGTGGCCCCTGCCCTACCCTAGTGACTTCTTTCAGCCTCAAGGAGACAGGACCTGTAAGTGTTGTCACTGAAGAAATGACAACTATACTTCCTTTCCTACTCCCTACCCCCTCAGACCCATGGTGGGACAAGTCAAGATGGCTGGATAGTAGATTACTTCCACATCTTTGGGCCAGGACAGAGATATCTGAACAGGAGAAATTGGGCAGGGGCAGGTAAGAGCCTCTTCACCTTCCAAAAGGGGGAGGGAGCATGGCACTGGGCAAAGGGAATTGAAGCCTATACAAAACAAGTTGGGGGAGGGGGAATGCTATAACAGGACCATGGCTGAAACCTAGACATTTAGATTTAGGCCCTCGGGTTTTTCCACACCCCACCAGGAAAACTATGCTGCCTCCTACCTGTAGCATCCTTCTCACTTGAGGGAGGTTCAAATGCAGCAGCAATGAGAAAGGCATTCATCCAAAGAACAGATCTTACCTTTGTGGAGGGAAACTCTTCCCCCTTCTTTCAGGTGAACCTATGGGTTCCTTTGACCAAGGATCAGTGACAACAAAGAAGAAATGCAGATTTACTTCCACTAAAGGAACAAGACTCCTTCACTTGCTACCTAGGAATGTTTAAGATAGCCCAGTCCCCTTACTTTTATTTGTAATTTTCCCTTGGTTTCTTATCTCACCTCTAACAATCTCTAGTATTTAGAGATTTTCGACTGTATGATCCTCAAGATTTAATGCTTCATTCCAAGAGCTTGGAACATTTTAAAATACTCTCCATCTGCCCCTAATTCCGAGTACTCAAGCACCCCTCTACTTGCTTCCCATTCTGTTCTTATTGGGGGCAGGGGAAGTAGTGTGCAGGAGGGAGAGGATGAGATGCTGGCTGAACTAGGAGAGTTAACTATCCTCTCTTTGCCCCAAAAGGGCACTCCTTTCAGCAGGTGACCGGGCATGACAGCTACAATGCAGATCTTAGAACAATCAGAGGTTACAATGGGCGATTTGGCTATCGCCGAAATACCCCTGCCCTTCGCCAGCGAACATCAGTCTTTGGAGAAGTCACCGCATTTCCACTATTTTAGCACAGCCTAACCTCTCTCCTCTCCATTCCTTACCCTATTTCTCAGTATATACATTTAAATAAATTTTGATTTTTAATCTGCTTTATTTTTAGTAACCTGTGGCTCCAAATGCTTTGGTGTGGCTTTTTTCCTAGATAAGCAAGTCAAGTATAGAATAGAAAAAATTCCACAAATTTCCTGACCTCTAGTCTTCTCTAAGATAGTAGAGAGGGAGAGAGTGGAAAGATAAGGGAGGGTTCTCACACCATTTCTATAATCTTTCTCAGGCTGAAACAGAATTGAAAAACAATGCCTGCCCATGAGATGACAATGCCTGCCTGCCCATGGGGTGACAAGGCCTAGTTATTCTCCCTGTTCATCCAGGACAAGACAGGCACTAAGAGGGACCTAAAGCTGGCTCTAGGAAGGGCTTCCTAAAGATAAGGGTTGCCCAAGGGGAGGAATGTGGAACTTCTCCTTTCCTGGGAACTGGCCTTTCCTTCAGCAGATGAGTTGGAATTCACAGGATCATAAATTTAGAGCTGGAAGGAAACTTAGAAGGCCACTAGTCCAATTCTCTCATTTACAAATGAGGAATGAGCTGAGAGGTTGTGACTGCCCGAGGTCTTGAGTAGCAGAGCTCAAATTCAAATCCAGAATTCTGTATGTATGTTGGGAAGCAGTGGGTTAGTCCAAGGAATGTCTGATTGTGTCCTGATAGTTTTATTCAGTCAAAAAGTGGAAGGTTATTACCATTCATTTTTATGAAGTGTAGGCTTTCTGCATGCAGGATGGGGCTGGTTTCCTTTTCAGTCTTTGGGGTTGTAGTTTCCAGGGTGTGTCAAGTATGCAATCAAAGGGAAGATAGGACCAAGTCTTTTTTCAACTGACCCAAGCTGTTTGTATTACCCTGGTGTCTTTTGTTTGATGAAAAGTGAACGTAGAAAGAAAGGAGGAGCTTAGCACACAGAAACCAGTATGGGTGGAACCTATTAGGAGTGAGTCACTACAAATGGACTAGGAAGACGGGCTGATCAGGGTGTGTGGGGGTATAGCTCAGGGGTAGAGCATTTGACTGCAGATCAGAGGTCCCCGGTTCAAATCCGGGTGCCCCCTTAGCCATATTTTCTCTTATAAAAATACCCAGCTGTATTTAAATACTCTTTCTCATTGAGAAGGGAGGATTGCCCAAACTTCTGAACACTGTGAAGATATGCAAATATTCCTCATAAGAATTTCCTTTGGAAATTGTTGCTTAGGGCTGAACGGCAGTTTGTGTTGTAAAGTCCAGTGAATGACTTGAGTCGGGGGTCCCTTAACTACTTTAGAGTTAAGACCTCCAAAGCAGAGCTCCTTATTTTTTCCCCAAACTCGGCCATCTTTCTAACTTCCCTATCTCTGTGGAGGGCACGATTGACCTGCCTGTTTTGCAGGTTCTCAATCTCAGTGTCACATTCAATTCTTCACTCTCACTCACTCCATGTATCCAAACATTTGCCAAGCCTTGTCATTTCTATTTCTACACCATCACTCAGCCTAAATCCCCATCTCTCCACTCTCTCAGGCCACCTTCCTAGTTCAGACCCTCATCATCTCTCAATGGAACTATTGCAATAGCCTTCTAATTGTTCTGCCTCTTTTTACTCTCCCGGTAGTGATTTTCCCAAAGCGCAGTTCTGTCCAAGTCACGGCTCCCCGTATTCTCCACTTCTGGCCTTCAGTCTGTTCCTCAAGCTCCTTTTCTGATGTTAAGTGGAGCTTTCCATACCTAGCAAAAGACGTAAAACTTGGACAGGCCTCATCAGCGCCAAGAAAGTGAGGCTTAGAGTAATCGATTTACATAAGAAAAGGTCTAACAACGAATTTGCCCCCAGGGGCCATGATTGCTTCTTCTTTTTTTTTTTCCTTCTCTCTTGCATAAACAACAAATTTGGCCCCTGGGGAATAGATTTGCTTCCGTACCTTTCTCTAGCATAAACCAACCCAAAATCATTAGAGTATTTTAAACAATTTTTTAAAAACCAGCAACAACAACCTAGGCAACTCCAAATCCCAGAACTGTTTGATGAATGTTGGAGAAATGACTATTGCCTAAATATGGTCTCGCCTACAAAAAAACAAAGATTTGAGAAATGTACTAGATAGTCACCGTAAATTAGGGTGAGTTGTCTCACCAAGCCACCCTCTGGAGGAGTTCCCGAGAGGAAAGGCTTTATAAACAAAGTCCCTCTAGGCTAAGTGGTGAAAAACCTCTGAGTTAAGACCCTGAGGGAAGAGAACTGAAGATGATTAAGCCAAATCTTAAAATTCCCTGTGCTGTCTAAAAATATTCATCCATTTCATTTGGATTATCAGTTTTATTGGCAAAATAGCTTCTAATGATTTCTTTTACTTCTTGATTGGTTGTGAATTCACCTTTTTTTGGTTTTGATGTTGGTAATTTGTTTTTCTTCATTTTAAAAATCAAGTTAGCTAATGGCTTATCTATTTTATTGTGATTCTGATGAGGATGGGATCTGAACCCCTAAAAGAAAAAGACCATGTCTTTGGGATCTGGACCCCAAAAAGGAAAATCTTCAGACTTTCCTAAATCCCAGTTTTTGCCTCAGGCTGTAATCTACTCACCTGGCCTTTCAACGTGGCCATGCTCAATCTCCCAATTCAGTGGCCACTGGCCACTTCTCACCCTTATTCCTAACCAGATTCCCGTTCTCCCAGGGCCATGTGGTCCAGGTCCCCGGTTCTGTTCACCTCAGCTTACTGGCCACTCCCATCTAGATCTTCCTTAGAATCCCTCCTCCAGTCACCCCAGACTACTTGGGCACTCCTGGATCCCTCCCACACTCTTTCTGTATACAAGGTCTATCTTGTCTCCATTAAGGTGCTCAGATTCTTAAAATCTAGCCAGTGCTCAGATTCTTAAGGTCTAGGCAAAGGCTCAGATTCTTAAGATCTGTCCTGCTTGCTTTAGGGATACAAATGCTTAGATTTCTAAAGAGTCTGCTCAATATGACTAATGTTCTAATAAACCTTGTCTTCGGCTGATAGAAGTCTTGAGTTGAATTCTTTCAGACAGGAACCGCTAATGTAATTTTGGGGTCCCAGCACCCCTAATCCTTAACCTTCAACAATTCCCTTCCCACTCCACTCCCCCCCAAAAAAACCCAGCCCTAGTTTTATTTATTAATTCAATGAGTTTTCTTCCTTCAATTTTGTTAATGATTTTCAAGATTTCTATTCTGGTGTTTGAGATTTTTGAAATTTGTTAATTTTCTACTCTTTTTTGGTTGC
Source organism: Phascolarctos cinereus (assembly GCF_003287225.1). Taxonomy (NCBI): domain Eukaryota; kingdom Metazoa; phylum Chordata; class Mammalia; order Diprotodontia; family Phascolarctidae; genus Phascolarctos; species Phascolarctos cinereus. The sequence goes on along the minus strand of NW_027555958.1, from coordinate 299,945,678 downwards.
CCAATTCATTCATCTGCTCTGTCTCTTTTTTCTTGATGAAAGCATTTTAGAGATACACTTTTCCCCCTAAGCCCTACTTTGGCTATGTTGAGGTCAGAGTTGGAAGAGCTGGTTGAGGGGAAAGAATTCACTTAGACCTCTATAGCCATTGGTGATGAGTTCGGGGTGGACCTCAAGAATGTTGGGGTGCTACCTGAAATGATGAGGAATAGACATACAAGTCCTAATTCACTCAGACAGTCTCCAAATTAAGGGAAAGCATTTATCACTCAGACAGTCTCCAAATTAAGGGAAAGCATTTATTGGGGTGACGTACCCAAGTGGGCCTGCTCCCCATGAAGCAGAGCCCCAGTGGGCTCTGCTCCATGCAGGAAGCAGAGCATAGGCCACAGGCCCTGCTCCCCTAAGGGGGCAGAGTGGCCCCTGCTTCCTGTAGGAGGCAAAGGTGGTTAACTAGGTCAATGGTATGGTTTAAATTCAATTTTATGGAATAGGGGAAGGGAACAAGAGAATAGGAGGAGCAAGCATGGCTCCAAAAAGCCTGGGATATCAGGTAGTCCTGTAATGCAGAACATTATTTTACCATTTAGGTAGTAGGACCCTTTAGGCCATGGAAAGCAGAAGTTGCTGCTTAATCTTGCCCTAGACCTCTTTCCTCCTAAATCTAAACAATAATGAAATGTACTCTTGCATAGCTTAAGCACAGCCCGTACCTCCAACGCACATGGATAAGAAAACTTGCAATATAATGGCTTGAGATAATTATGTTTATACCAGAAACCAGGACACCTGGTCTGGTTTGTGTGATCCCTGACCTGTAATGATGTGGTGCTCGGATGCTTGTGCTTATACTTTTGCCCCAGAAATGCCTCCCTAGTCTCAGAAACACTATCTCTGACAACCACTCCCCAGCCCAAGGACACTGTGCCTAGCAGTATTCATGCATGGGCCTCAGCACAACCCTTATCTGGCTGCTCAGGCCCCAGCCCTCAGATCATATCTCTGGAAGCCTCCATTGTGAGAAAGTTTTTCCCTTTGTTGCAGAGCATTATCATGTCTAGACAGAGGGAGAGGGGTGTGACCAGCCCAAAAACTCTTCCTCTTGCCAAACTTCAAAGATCCATCCCCCTCCCTATACTCCCTATATAAACCCTAGCTAGACCCCTGATGGGGGCTGCTTGATTTGGATGTGAATACCCCTGGCAGCTGTGCACTAATAAAGTCTACAATTTAAGTTAGTCTCGGTCTAACTCGCTAATTTCTCAGTATAACAGTCCAGAGGTGATAAGCAAAGAGAACAGGAAAGGGGAGGGGGAAAGTAGTTCTGGAACTGAGGGTGCTTTGTGAAAGCACACAAATAAGTCCATGGTGGGGGCTTCAATGCATAGTCTTCTTTGATCACTTTTCTGGCTGGTCACATCCTGCATCCTGTCTCCTGTCTCACAAGCTGCTAGTTCCATCTGCCTCAAGCACTCCTTTCTACCTCATCAGCTGCATCCACAAAATATTGATATATTGTCTCATTGCTGTCATTATCTTTAATAAAATTATTGGGGCAGGTGGTAGCCCAATTGATGGACCCTAGAGCCAGGAGGACCCGAGTTTAAATCTGGCCTCAGTCACAACACTTACTAGTTATGTGACCCTGGGCAAGTCATTTAACCCCAATTGCCTTGCCATAAAAAAAAAAAGAAATTATTTATTGTTTCTATGATTTGTTCTTTGACTTCACCCATTCCATTCTTTGGTATTATTTAGTTTCCAATCAATTTTCATTATTTTCTTCAATGGCCTTTTAATTAATTTAATTTTTGTTGCATTATGGTCATTAAAGATATATTAATTTTGCTTTTCTGGATTTGTGAGGTTTTTCAAATTTTTCTGAAATTGCCATGCACAGCTGAGAAATAGGTATTCCTTTATAATATTCCATTCAATATTTTCCAGAATTCTATCATATCTAATTTTTCTAAAATTCTATTTAATGCCTTCATTTCTTTTATGTTTATTTTTTAAATTAGATTTATCTAGACCTGAAAGGATTAAATTGAGATATTCCACTATTATACTTTTCTCACTGTATCTCATTTAATTTTTCCTTTAAGAATTTAAATACTATGCCATTTGGTGCATATATGTTTAGCATTTATATTAATTCATTGGCTATAGCACCTTTTGGCAAAATTTAATTTTCCTGTTTATCTCTTTTAATTAGATTTATTTTTGCTGTTGCTTTATCTAAAATCATGATTGCCACCCCTTTTGTATTTCTGCTGAAACATAATAGATTCTGTTTTGTCTCTTTATTTTAACTCTTCTGTACCATTCTGTTTCAAGTGTGTTTCTTGTAAACAATATTATTGGATTCTGGTTTCTCATCCATTCTACTATCCTCTTCCATTTTATGGGTAAAGTCATCCCATTCACACTCACAATTATGAGTGCTAACTGTGTATTTCCCTGTATTCTATTGTCTTACACTTTTCTTTCTCTTTTTCTCCTATTTTCTTTAAGAGATTGTTTTGCTCCTGACTAATCTCATCCTTAATTTACCCCCTCTCTTATTCTCTGATTTTCCCTTAGCTTCTTTCCTTCCTATTTCCTCTTCGGTGAAATGTATTTCTGTACACAACTCTGTGTGTGGGGTGTGTGTGTGTGTGTGTGTGTGTGTGTGTGTGTGTGCGCGCATTCTTCCCTCTTTTGACTAGGTCAGATGAGAATGAGGTTAAAGTGGCACCTGGACCCTTCCACTCCCTTCTACTTGTAGTATAGATTTCTACTTTTGTACCATACTTATGTTAGATACCTTCCCCCATCTTCCAATATATTCCTCTTCCTCACCCTTTCCATGCTTCTTTTAAGATTATTAAAATATAACAGAATCAATCCTAGACCTTCTGTCAAATTAGACTCCCTCTGTGACTCCTGATGATGATGGCATTCTGAGGGGCTACATGTATTCTCTCTCCATATAAGAATGTAAACAGTCTAACCTTGTTTAGTCCCTTTTGATTGCATGTCCATGTTTACATTTTATGCTCCTCTTGACTCCTGTGTTTGTAGGTCAAAATTTTTACTTAGTTCTAGTCTTTTCATCAGGAATACTTGGAAGTCCTCAGTTTCATTAAAGATTCTTTTTTCTCCCCTTATAGGATTTACTCAGTTTTACAGGTGGCTGTAAGCTTATATATTTTGCCCTTTGGAAAATCATATTCCAAGCTCTCTACTCCTTTATAATGGTGGCTGTTAAGTCTTTTGTGATCCTAATTGTGGTTCTTTAGTGCTCAAATTCTTTCTTTCTGACCACTTCAAGAGCTCTGGATTCTTATTACAATATTCTTAGAAATGTTCATTTTGAGATTTCTTTCAGGAGATGACTGGTAGACTTTTTCTATTTCTATTTTGCCTTTTAGTTCTGAGAGATCTTGTCATTGTTCTCTTACGATTACTCTAAATATGATGCCCAAGCTCTTTCTCTGGTCATGGCTTTCAGGTAGACAAATGATTCTTAAATTAACTCTCCTTGATCTGTCAATTGTTTTGCTGTGAGATACATTACATTTTCTTCTATTTTTATTCAATCTTTTGACTTTGTTTTACTATTTCTTGATGTCTCGTGCAACAGCCATTAGCTTTTATTTGGTCAATTCTAACTTTCAGGGAATTATTTTCTTGGATAAGGTTTTGTATCCCTTGTTCTCAGGTATTAATCCTCTTTTGCTATCTTTCTTCCACAGCTCTTATTTGTTTTTAAAAATCATTTTTTAGCCCTTCTCCTAATTTTTTCTTTAACTTCCAAAAATTCTAGTTAGACTTATCCAAGCTGCATTTCTTTTAAAATAGGAAATTTTTTTCCAATTGTATGCAGAAACAATGTTTTAGCCTTCTTTTTTTACAGTTTAGAGTTCCAAGTTTTCTCCTACCCTCTTTCCTCTTCGTCCTCATTGAGAAAGCAAGTAATCTTATACATGTGCAGTCATGCAAAACATATTTCCGTATTAATCATGTTGTGAAAGAAAACAGACACCCCCAAAAAAACCACATGGGAAAAAAAGTTTTTTAAAAAACAGTATGCTTTAATCTGCATTCAGACTCCACCAGTTTTTTCTCAGGAAGTAGATAATATTTTTCATCATAGGTCGTTCAGAATTGTCTAGCATCTTTGTATTGCTGAGAATATCTGTCATTCACAGTTGATCATCATGCGATATTTCTGTTACTATGTACAATGTTGTCCTGTTTCTGCTCACTTCACTCAGCATAAGTTCATGTAAGTCTTTCCAGGTTTTTATGAAAGCATCCTGCTCATCATTCCTTATAGCACAATAGTATTCTATTACATTCATATACCACAAGTTGTTCAACCATTCCCCAATTGACAAATAGCCCCTCAATTTCCAATTCTTTGCCACCACAAAAAGAGCTGCTATAAATATTTTTTGTACATGTGAGCCCTTTTCCTTTTTTTTAAATCTCTTTGGGATACAGAGCCAGTAATGGTATTCTTAGCTCAAAGGGTATACACAGTTTTATAGCCTTTTGGGCATAGCTCTAAATTCAAGCTGCATTTTTTGGGGGGTGAGGCAACTGGTGTTAAGTGACTTGTCCAGAGTCACACAGCTAGTAAGTGTTATTTGTCTGAGGCTAGATTTGAACTCAGGTCCTTCTGACTCCAGGGCGGTACTCTATCTACTGCACCACTTAGCTGCCCCAAGGCTACATTTTTCTAAAACATTTTGCTTATGGATGTTTTCGAAATAATTTATTCTTCTGGGTTTGTGCTCAGAGCTTACCTGTCATCCCTGTCATATGGACAGCATTTATTATTGTCATGTCTAACTCTTCATGACTCCATTTGGGGTTTTCTTGGCAAAGACACTGAAGTGATTTGCCATTTCCTTCTCCAGCTCATTTTATAGATGAGGAAACTGAGACAAACAGGGTTAAGTGACTTACCCAGGGTCACATAGCTAGTAAATATCTGAGTTCAGATTTGAATTCATAAAGATGAGTCTTCCTGACTCCAGGCCAGGTATTCTATCTGCTGTGCCACTTAACTGCCCCAATACATCTTTATGTGGGATTTTTGTTTGCTCATTCTCACAGCCTACTTCTTAAGTATGGACTTTATGTGAATGCTAAGTTCTGTGCGCTTTTGGAGAGAAATGTCTGGCCTGAGCTTCTACTGTTTTCACAGCTTAACCTAGAGATCTGCAAGCTCTCAGTGTTCCCAAAGTAATGTGATCTGGGGCAAAGTCTGCTCACTTCCCACCTGGTTTGAGTTTTTCAAGCTCCTGATCCTGGTTTGGGTCTGTCAGCTTGTTCCTGGTTGGGAGGTTCATTAGACTGCTTCGGGACTCAGTCACTTTAGCCTCCTGGGAAGCTCTTCAGGTTTAGCGACTGACCTGCAGGATTCCCTTTGTCTTGAACTCTTGCCCTGGTTATTCCACTGTGCAAGCTTCCACCCTAGATCACAGGCTAGAAACAATCCAAGTCTGCTCCTGGGATTAGAGCTATATAGCTATTGTTATGTTTGTCCTGGAGCTTGTTCCTTGTTCATTATGCATGCAGTTAGGGGCCCTAATGGGCTACAAAGCTGCCAAATGGCACCTCTTCCTGCACCCTGCACTAGCTCAGGGATCCCCTTGGATATCTTTCTGCCTCAGTCCTTCTTGCCCTGGTGCTCAGCCTCAGTTCTCCTTCAGCACTACATGCACTCCTGGCCAGACCCATCCCCAGAGTCCACAGACCTCTCAGTCTATCTCCCTAAGTCTGTCCAGAGCTGGAATAATGGCTCACTGTAAATTTTTTTTTAGATTTACCAATCAGAATTTGGTCCGGAGTGTTTTCTAGATCTTTGTTAAGAAGGTATGGTGGGACAACTAGGCTGTAAGGTTTCCTTTTATTCTGCCATTTTGACCTTCTTCTCTGTTTTCCGAAAGAGCACAAGAGTGCCCCAGCTGAGGATTACAGAGCAGGTATCTGTGCTAGATGGCTAAAGAGCTTCCAAGTCCTATAGCAACAAGAGTTATGAATTGCCTTTGCTTTATGTGTATCCTATTTCTATGCCTCACTACCGTTGTACTCTAAACATGAAACCTAGTATTCCTACAGGTGCTATGTGTTATTGTATGAGAGTATTTTTATTGAGAGTAATATTTTGTAGCAACTGTTCTTACTAAGCTGTTAGTAAAGGCCTTTGCTAAGAGTTAATTGTGTCTATTGGCTGAATGTTAATGAGAAATGTGCCAGTAAGGGCTCATAAGCTGTTGTTGCAGGAGTAGCTTAGCCACAGGGTTACCTCTTAAACCCCTATATAAACCACCGAAGCTTGGGACAGTACATTCTCCACATTGGAAGCAGGCTTTTACCTTAACAAAGAGTTTAAAACTCAAGTAATTGGCCGGGATCATGAGCAAGAGGCTTTGGTCAACCTCTTGGGACCCAACTTGTGGGTATAAGTTGGAGTAGCCCCTAGGGGGCATTACATGTAGGTGTCACCACCCCTATTAGCAAGTCATCAACTTTTCCACTTTTTTCCCTTGTATCTCCAAGCACATTTTATAATAGGTTTGTTGATTTAGACTCTAAACCCCTACTTTGGTTTCAATTTCTATGCCTTCCTTAGGAAGTTTCAAATTGTATAGTCACTTGAGAATGGCAGATGTCTGGGATATGAGGTTACAACTAGTTCTTTACTATCTGGAAAACTGAAACTAGGAGTGTTAGTATGGAAATCCTACTTCAAATAACTACTAAGTGCATAAAATACCTAAAAAGAATTGTATAGATTCAGTTACAAAGTGCTCCTTGAAGAAATAAAGAGCAACTTAAATAACTTAAATAACATTGTGAAAGATGGCAGCATGAAAGCAGTGACTTGCTTGAGCTCTTCCCCAAACCCCTCCAAATACCCATAAAAAATGGCTCTAAATAAATTCTAAAGCAGCAGAACCCACAAAAAGACAGAGCAAAACAAATTTCCAACCCAAGACAGCCTGGATGGTTGATCGGAAAGGCGTATCACGCTGGGTGGGGAGAGGAGCTCAGTTCAGCGTGGGCACAGCGAACCTGGAGCAGGCCTCAGAGGACTGAATCATGGGCAGCTGTGGTGGTTTCCAGACTCCTCAATCCATGAATGCCAAAGACAACTTAGAAGGTCAGTGGGAAAAGTCTGTTTTTGTGGTGAGAGAAGAGATAGGTCAGAGCCAGTTCCAGAGTGCAGAGCACAGAGCGCTGAGCACAGAGTGCCACCGCTGGGGTGGTGGCTGTGTCCTGAGCTTCCGGCCCACAGACTGAGGGGGAATCAAGTGGCTGAGCAGAGGGGGACTGGAGGAATCTCTTTGCCAGTGCTGAGACAGGAAACTCTTGCTTTGACCATGCTTGGATCTGGGTCACAGTTCTGGGTGGCGGTCCTGGGGTGAGGAGGAGCGCTGGCACAGTGGAGCTTGTAGTGGAGGCAGAAAGGAAACCCTCCTCACAGTTCCAAGAGAGAAAAGACTGCTTGTGGCCGGTTACTCAAAAGACCAGAGCTCAGGCCAGGAAAAGAGTAAATACCTTCACCCTTTTTCATACCACCTTCAGGTCCCTTAGAAGTATCTCTGAAAACAGCTATATAAACCCCCGAAGCTTGGGACAGTACATTCTCCACATTGGAAGCAGATTCGTACCTTAACAAAGAGTTTAAAACTCAAGTAATTGGCTGGGATCATGAGCAAGCAGCGCAAAAAGAGTCAGACGATATTATCTTACTTTGGTGAAAAAGAAGACCAAAATACACAACCAGAAGAAGACAACAAAGTCAAAGCCCCTACATCCAAAGCCTCCAAGACAAATATGAATTGGTCCCAGGCCATGGAAGAGCTCAAAAACAATTTTGAGAAGCAAGTTAGAGAAGCAGAGGAAAAACTGAGAGTGTTGCTAAAGGAGACCCAAAAAAATACTGAAGAAAATAACACCTTAAAAAATAGCCTAACCCAAATGGCAAGAGAGGTCCAAAAAGCCAATGAGGAGAAGAATGCTCTAAAAAGCAAAATTGGCCAAATGGAAAAGGAAATCCAAAAGCTTACTGAAGAAAATACTTCCTTAAAAATTAGAATAGAGCAATTGGAAGATAGTGACTTTATGAGAAATCACGACATAGTAGAACAAATCCAAAAGAATGAAAAATTAGAAAACAATGTGAAATATCTCATTGGAAAAACAACTGACCTGGAAAATAGATCCAGGAGAGAGAATTTAAAAATTATTGGACTATCTGAAAGCCATGATCAAAAAAAGAGCCCAGACATCATCTTTCAAGAAATTATCAAGGAAAACTGCCCTGATATATTAGAACCAGAGGGCAAAATAGAAATTGAAAGAATCCACCGATCTCCCCCTGAAACAGATCCCCAAAGGAAAACTCCTAGGAATATTGTAGCCAAATTCCAGAGTTCCCAGGTCAAGGAGAAAATATTGCAAGCAGCCAGAAAGAAACAATTCAAGTATGGAAACACAATCAGGATAACACAAGATTTAGCAGCTTCTACATTAAGGACCGAGGGCATGGAATATAATATTCTGGAGGGCAAAGGAGATAGGATTACAACCAAGAATCACCTACCCAGCAAAACTGAGTATAATCCTTCAGGGGAAAAAATGGTCATTCAGTGAAATAGAGGACTTTCAAGCATTCTTGATGAAAAGACCAGAGCTGAATAGAAAATTTGACTTTCAAGTACAAGACTCAAGTGGAACATGAAGAGGTAAACAGGAAAGAGAAATCATAAGAGACTTATTAAGCTGACCTGTTTACATTCCTGCATGGAAAGATGATATTTATAACTCATGAGACCTTTGTCAGTACTAGGGTAGTGGGAGGGGAAAAATTATATGTATGTATGGATAGATAGATAGATAGTTAGATAGATAGATAGATAAAGGGCACAGGGTGAGTTGAAGATGAAGGGGTGATATCTGGAGAACAAAATCAAGGGGTGAGAGAGGATTATACTAGGAGAAGGAGAAAGGGAGAGGTAGAATGGGGTACATTATCTTGCACAAAACAGACAAGAAAAGGTTCTTACAGTGGTGGGGAAACAGGGGAAGGTGAGAGGAAATGAGGGAATCTTATTCTCATAGGATTTGGCTTAAGGAGGGAATAACATACACATTCAATTGGGTATGGAAATCTGTCTTACCCTACAGGAAAATAGGGGAGGAAGGGGACAAGAGAGCATGGGGATGATAGAGAGAAGGGCAGATTGCGAAAGGGGTAATCAGAAGGAAGTACTTCTGAGGAGGGACAGGGTCTAAAGAAAGAATAGAATAAATGGGGGGGCAGGATAGGATTAAGGAAAATAGAGTTAGTTTTTCACAACAAGTCTACTATGGACATGTTTTGCATAACTGCACATGTATGGCCTCTGTTGACTTGCTTGCCTTTTCAATGGGGGGGGGAGTGGGAGTAAGGGAGAAAATTTGTAACCCAAAGTTTTAAAAACACATGTTTAAAAAAACATGTTTCCACATGCAACTGGGCAATAAGAAATACAGGAAATGAGGTACAGAAATCTATCCTGCCCTACAGGAAAATAGAAGGGGAAGGGGATAAGAGAACGGTGGGGAGTGATAGAAGGGAGGGCAGACTAGGGGAAGGGGTATTCAGAATGCATACCATCTTGGGGTGGGGGAGGGGCAAGATGGGGTGAAAATATGGAATTCAAAATCTTGTGGTAAGAATAAATAAATTTATATACAATAAATAAATAAATGAATGAATGAATAAATAAATAAATGGCATTGTGTTCGATGCTCATGGCTAGGCTATGCCAACATACTAAAAATGACAATGCTACCAAAATTAGATTTTAATGCTATAACAATCAAATCACCAAGGGGATACTTCATAGAACTTGATGAAATACTAACAAAATTAATTTGAAAAAAGATATCTAGAATATCAAGGGAAATGATGAAAAGAAGTAGGGTTGTAGGGGGAATAACACTTCCAGACCTCAAACTATATTTTAAAGCAGCAGTTATCAAAAATATCTGGTGTTGTTGGGGTGCTTGGGTGCTTGTGCTTAGGTGCTTGTACTTGGACCCCAATTTCTCTCTAGCTTCAGAAACACTGTCCCTGACGGTTTCTCCCCAGCCCAAGGACCCAGTGCTTAGCAATTACTCATGAGTGGGCCCCAGCAAGACCCTTATCTCTCTCCCTGGTGCAGTTCCAAACAGCACCTGAAGGATTTATTAGTTTGAACTGGCTTTGCACTGGGTCATAAAGACATTTTACCCACTGAACTCTCTATTCTACCGCCCTACCTCATTATCTACATCCTGGACTCCTCATTAACTGTTTTCTAGACTTAAGACATATGTATACTTCCTACATCTATCTTGTCAAACAAGACATTGATTGGTAGTAGACTGGACAACTCTCAGTTACCCTGAACTCTGGTTGACTTAGTGACATAGCAGGCCTAAAACCACACCTCCATGTGGCCCCCCTTGTGGGCTTTTCCCAGTGAACTCTGGGTAAATCACCTGAGCAGTAGATACAACAAGTGCATGTTTCTTTAAGAACTTGACCACTGCTTAACCACTCCCTAATCCTGCTCTGAATCACCTAGTTAGCATATTTGACACATGTCTTATCATATTTTATACTATATAAACTTTAGCTATACTGTTTTAAGATTGCAGGTTCCTTAAGAATCCTTGCCCGTTTAAAAGCGTAACAATAAACTTTTTGCAACTTGGCTTAAGATTGCTTGAGTTTGTGAATTCATTCCAGACAACCCATTTTGTACTTTGGGTTTTTTTGAGGAGTCCCAACCTCTCAACCCTCATCAGTGTTGGTTAAAAAATAGAGATACATCAATGAACAGACTAGATAATGGAGAATCAGAAAGACTACTATAACATGCCATCTTGTGTGATCAGAGCAAATCATTTGCTGCAAAAATCCAAGCAAAACTCCCTAATATCACAACATAAAAAGGGAAGATAACAGCTTAAAAACCAGAAATCCAACAGTTAGGAAAACACCACTTAGCGGTTAGAATCATTATCACTTGTACCTATGAAAGAAAATGTCTTGAGTCTTTGTTCCAGGTCTTTTAAAAATTTTTGGCACTTTCACCTTAAGCAGGTGGGGAAAAAAATGAACTTAATAACTAATTAGCTGTAATTAGCTAAAATAGGAAGTTACCAGATGGCAGCACTTGTATATCCCAGGTGAGCTCTGCTCTGGCCCAACTTTGTCTCCTCTTTAGGTGGCAATCTCCCCAGATACGTCTATGCATTTCTTTAGTCTCTTCCACCATAGAGCCACGTGTTCCCAAATCCTAGTTCTCTCCTACACAGCCCTTGTTTACTGCCTTACTCTAATGAGGGCAATTTGGAGGGGACTTTTTCCCCAACTCCCTTATTTTATATTGTTTGTTTTAAACTAATTTTTTTCAATCAATAAGAAATTATTTTCCCTCCCTCTCATTTCTTACACACACTAAAAAAAAGAAAAGTGAAATCCTTGTAACAAATATTCATGGTAAAGCAAAACAATGTCCTGCATTATGTCCTAAATTAGTATTTCATTCTGTGTATTTAGTACATGATTTCTGTCAGGCAGAGATGGGGGCAGGGGGTATGGGGGAATTCTTCATTAGTCCTCTGCAATCATAGTTGATTATTGAATTGATCGGAGTTCTTTTCTTTCAAAGTTGTATGTTTTTACAATATGTTGTTATACTATAAATTATTCTCCTGGTTTTTCTCACATCACTCTGTGTCAATTCATACAAGTCTTTCCATATTTTTCTGAAACTGTCCCCTTCATTGTTTTTTGTGGCACAGTGGCATTCCAGTGCATTTGTATACTCTGGTTTGTCCAGCCATTCCCCAATTGATAAGTACCCCTTAGCTACCAGTTCATTGCCACCACAGAAAGAGCTACTATACATATTTTTGTGTGTATATACACACACACATATACATACACATATACACACACACACATATATATACATATACATATACATATACATATGTATATATATATATAAATAAACTATTTCTTCTTTCTTTATCTCTTTGAATTTTAGGGAGAGGGGGCAATTTGTGGTACTTCCAAATGTCAGAATCACTAGCTGCCTGATTGCCCCCTATCTTGGGGCAGTTCTTCTGTATAGGATCTTCCTTGTTTGTTGCATACATTATGTTATATTGATATGCATTTTGTATTTTTTTTCATGTATTCATACTCTGAATTCTAAGCTCAAGTAGGCAAGGATCACTTCCTCCTACATCTTTTCTCTCTTTTCTTGATACCTAGGATAAAGTTCACCATAAATTGGGCCTTAGCATAGTATGTTACTAGTTGATTGGTAGATTTCTCCCTGATTCCCAGATTGAGTGAAATACTTTCTTCTATTTCTTTTTAAGGTTGGTATAACTCTACATTTGCTAAAACAATTCTGGATAACTTAAAAAGCTGCCCTCCTGTTTACTATATTCTGAATAATTTGTAGGAAACCTACATATATACTAAAGTTCCTTGTTAGTTTACAGAAAGATGGGGATTTACTAACTCAGCAGCAGAAGATTTGATTGTAAATCAAGTGATCCTTGGTTCTAACCCTTGGGTACCTTGATAGGTGCTGAAGCTTTCAGTCTACCAATAGTCACAGGATTCCAATGCTTTATGTTGCTTTTGTGACAGTCAGTGTGTGCAAATTATGCATTCAGTGGTATTAAAGGAATAACAACCCACACCTGGCTCATTTCCCAGCTTTCTGCCACCTACAGAAAAGCAGGCTGTCACTTTATTAATTAACCAATCTTTGAGTAAATTATACATATTTCGGCCACCAGGTGGTGCTACCTTCAGGATAACTCCCTCTACAAGCGGCTTCATCAGCAATTCGCCAGTGCGAAATACAATGTGTATAAAATGTATGTAAAAAGTATATAAATACCCTGGCTTTCCAATTCACAGCATGATCCCCAGTGCTCACTAGAGTGTGCTAGACTTCAAGTTGTGCTGTGTTTTTTAAAAATTTTCCCGGTAGATAGTATTTTATTTTTTTTTCCAATTACATGTAAAGACAAATTTTAACATCCGTTTTTATACAAAATTTTGAGCTCCAAATTTTCACCCTACACTCTACTTAATATAGTAAGCAATTTGATATGGGTTATATATGTGCAACCATGTAAAACATATATCCATATTAGTCATGTTGTGAAAGAACAAACAGAACAAAAGAAAAAAAACACAAAATAAAGTGAAAATTATATGTATCGATCTATATTCATATTCCCTCAGTTCTTTCTCTGGATGTGGATAGCATCTTCCATCGTGAGTCTTTCGGACTTGTTGCTGAGAACTAAGTCAATCACAGGTGATTATCACACAATGTTGCTGGTACTGTGTACAATGTTCTCCTGGTCCTACTCACTTTATTTTGCATCTGTGCATGTGTAGAATTCAAGTTCTTCTGGTCAGTCCTCTCTTTTGCTTCTGGTGCAGCAGTGATAATGCCTTGACTCAGCATTAATTTAAAGGTATGATGAAAAAAAGACAATGGCATATCACTCTCAACTATCAATAATATGGAAATATTGACATGGCTCTGTCCTTGACTCTATTCCCAACCCACATTTGGGAGATTTTTTTCAGACCAATCAGACTACCGTTCTATAAACAGTCCACCCTAATGGCCATAATAGAGATAACAGGAAAATGGCCTCAGGTCATTTCCCAAAAGAGAAAACATCCTCCTGCTGTCCTTTCTTCTTTCCCTGCTGGTAAAAGGGGCAGAAATTTGCCAGGGACTCCTTTTCAGGGGTCAAGGGCCTCAATCAACTTGATCAAGGAAACAGTGTAGGAGTAGACAGTTTGTCCTCCCTCCATCTTACCAGCTGCTACAACTTTCAGAAGCTGTTGGTCCAGGCGGCTAGGAATTCATCTCTAATTCAGACCTGATTCATTCTGCTTAATAACAACTCTCCATAGTACTGGTAAGCAGCTTGAGTCTTTGCCCTGTATCTGTTACTATGTTGTTCCTGTCAAAGCAAGAGCAAGTAGAGGCTCAAGCCCTGGCTACAATAGCGGTTATCCTTGAAAAATGTCTATCTGAGCACAGACTCCAATTGCTCTTTGTGGCTAGCATGACCAAACGGGACATGCCTCTCAGCCTCTTCTCTCCCTTCCACCACTGAAAGTAGCAGAAGAAAACCCTTTTAAAGGCAAAGAAAATAAAATGTGGGATTTTCAGAACTTATAAAGCATTACCTTGTCCAAATAATTCACCAATTTCATCTCCTTCCCATCACTTCCTCAAAGGTGAGAGGGTCATATTAGCAATATTTACTTTTGTGATTGGGTGAGCATTGGTACACTTTTCTAACATTAAGGAAACCACTGTTGGGGACCATAGGGGCTGGAGTACTGTACTGCAGCACTGGATCACTTTATGATTGGAATCAAACCCCAAAACTCCTATATGGTTGACTGGAACCAGGAAGGGCAACCCTGAGCAGATCCCATGGGACTGCACTTTTACACTTCCAAATACATATGACATCCCCTTGTAGGGTACCCTGAAAAACAGCTTTGTGTTTTATGTTTTGTACTTGGAAGGAGATATTAGTTGATAATAACTAATTAAGTTAACTATAATTAACTTGACTACTTGAGTAGTGACACTTCAAGAAAGGACCTCCAGGAGGCAGTCAAGAAAGATAGGAACAGAGAAAGAGACAAACAGAGACAGACAAAGACAGCAAGAGGGATAAATAATCATGGGGAGAGAGAGAGAGAGAGAGAGAGAGAGAGAGAGAGAGAGAGAGAGAGAGAGAGAGAGAGAGAGAGAGAGTTGGTTTTCAATGATGTGAACTTTTAAATGTCAGACTAGAGCACTTGGAGCATAGACTTGTATGGAAAGCTGGACTAATTCATGTTCCTTGACCTCCAGAGCTTACAACTCTAGAGGCTGCTATGACTGAGCTTGCCTATGATGAGACTGCTCCTTCTCTCTCAATCTGAGCTTTTTGCTCTTAGTTCATTTGAACTCATATATTCTTTGGTATATTCCAGGAGTGGGGAACTTGTAACCTCAAGGCTATATATGATTCTCTAGGTCCTCAAGTGGGGCCCTTTGACTGAATCCAAACTTTACAGAACAGCAGCTAGGTGGTGCAGTGGATAGAGCTCCAGCCTTGGTGTCAGGAGGATCTGAGTTCAAATCTGACCTCAGACATTTGATACTTACTAGCTGTGTGATCCTGGGCAAGTCACTTAACCCTGATTGCCTAAGTAAAAATAAATAAATAAATAAAAATGATTTGTTCTATAAAACTTGGATTCAGTCAAAAGGCTGTACCCAAGGACCTAGAAGGCCATATGTGGCTTTGAGGCTGCAGGTTTCCCACCTCTGTAATCTATCCTGTAGAACTTTTCTGATTTCTGTTTGCTATTTTGCTTAGATAAATGGTTTACTTGCTATTCACTATTTGTGATGATCTTTCATGTAATCAGCATCTTGTGAGAAGTAGCTGAGCTTTAAGAGTGATTAGCTTTCCTTCTGATACTCTAAAATTATACTACTAGACTAGAGATATTTGAGAGTTGGCAGATAGATGTAACTCTAGCCCAGTATCCTTTTTGGGTATTAGAAGAAAGAGTGCCCATCCTGGGCTGTTCTGGATCCTGTCTCCCTCTCCCTCCTACCTATAGTACTGGCAGTACAATCAAGGCATGCCTCTTGCTTTCCACAGATAGGCCAGATCTCAGATTGAATCTATGCATGCCACCATCAAATCCCTGTTTTTATATTGACAGTTTTCCACACCCCACATATATATTACGTGCAGATATACTTAATTTTGTTAGCTAAAATACCTCTATGATGCAGTCTTAACCTGCATATCAAGAAGGATTTATGTACACAAAAACTCTACTTCACTATATTCCTGTTGTCCCATTCTAATTAGTACTCAGGGTAGTGCTATAGACCAGGCATGTGTATTAGTGTATATGCATATTAAATTGATTGGTGTGAGTTTGCAAATGAACCAGAGGGTATAAGCTATATGCTGCTAGGTCCCAAATAGTGCGAGTTCAAATAACCTATTTCTACCAGGTTGAAATCATTATTATAACTTTGAATAACATCTATCTGCCATCCCTCAAATATCTCTAGTCTAGGAGTACTATTTTAGGGCATCAGAAGGAAAGCTGACCACTCTCAATGCTCAGTTCCTTCTCACAAAATGCTAGTTACTTAATAACATAATTATAACTTTGAATAGTATGAATTTGAATACATGTGATCATTTTAGGGAATTATTTGTTCACACTAATCGGGACCTAGTTTTACAGATATAATTATTCTAATAGAAAAGGTGATCCAGTTATTTATGGGAACAATAGGAAGTCATGGTAGCTAGAAAATCTGGGGGTGGGAAGAGTGGGACTGCAGAGTATGTGACAAGGAGAATCATCAAATAAGACTGGAAAGGTAGATTAGGGCCTTTGAATGCTAAGGGGCATCATTCAGCTGGCAAAAGGGAACTATTAACTGATTTTAAGCAGAGGTGAGATATGACCATCCATAGATAAGGAAGATTAGTCTGGGAATATGAAGAATGGATGGAAGGAAGAGAATGGGGAGATAAGAAGAATAGTTAGGAGGCAGTGGTAATAGTTCAGGCAGTTGGAAATAAGGGCCTGTACCAGAATGGTGTCAGGGAGAATAGAGGGGCTGGACATGAGAGATTACAGAGAAAGAATCAGTCAGACTTGGTAACATTGTAAACAAAATGGAGAGCGGGGGAAGAAGCAAAGACAACCTCAATATTTCCAAAATGCAAGACGGGGTGAGTGGTAGCCCCTGATCAATATGGTGAAGTCAGAAGAGAAGCAAGTTTTGGGATAATAGAGTAAACCCAGTTTGGGAGTTAGAATTTGTTATTTGTTGGGTTAGAATCCATAACTTCCTTCACGAGTCAATAGGCAATATCCCATAGGAAGTCTTTTCTGATTCCTCCAATTAGTGGCGTTCATCCTGTACCAAACATTTGTAGAGCACTTATCACGTAGTAGGCACCTCATAAATGCTTGCTTCTCCTGCTACACACCCACACATTAAAAACCCATACATGCACACCCACTTCACTTTGTATTTACTCTGTATATGCCTTTGGTTTTTCCCCTTCCCACTCTCATGTACAATGTTACCAACTCTGACTGATTCTAGACCCTCTGTTCCCACTGACATTGTCCTAGTACAGGCTCCCTTATGTTTACTTATCCGTGTAAAGGAGATAAAAGGTTTGTACCTCTTTGCTTCTCTAGGAGGTGTGAAGAAGCATCTCAAGTTAACTTAATGGAATTATAGGAAAGCTAGCTATTGGGCTGAAGAATCAACAATGCCTCAGGTGGTATTTTTATTTTACTTTTTTTTTGTAAATTTTTAAATTTATTCTAAACTTAAACACAAAATGAGAAAAAAAATTGCCTTGTTCACAGCAGAGCATAAGAGAAACAGAACAATAAATTTCCATTTCAAGAAAACTTATATAATAAATACTACACATTGTTTTCAAAGCTGCCCAGCTTTTCTTTGCTTCCTTGTAGGTTTTCTTTTGTTCTCTGCTGTGCACTTTTTACTTTATTTTCTTCCCCTCCCTCTGCTTCCCCACCCTAAAGAAGACTACAATTAAGTATGGAGATATGTATATATATATACACACACACACATATATACAGATGTCTATAAACATACACATATATGTAAGACCATAATATGCTTATTTCTACTTGTCATCTATTTCTCTGAAGATGGATAACATCTTCCTTCATAAGCCCAAGTCTTTCCATGTTTTTCTGAGTCAGTCAGCTCATTGTTTACTATATCACAGCAATATTCCAACCCAATCCCTTCAAAGAAACCATGAAAAAGAGATGTAAAGGATTCAGCGGTATCAGACCTTAAACTGTATGAGAGCATTGTTGAAGTATAAAATGGATAATTTCAATTATTTTAAATTAAAATGTTCTTGTATAAATAAAACCTATGTAGCCAAGAAAAGAAGAAATGCAGAAAATTGGGGGAACACCATCATAGATAATATCTCAGGTAGGCTGGTGGTCTTTAAAACGGCAAGTTTGCCAGCTCTGAAATCAGGAGGAAATTTTGTCATTTGAGGGACTTCTCCCTCAAGAAGGGAGCCAGTTATGGAGAAAGAACCCAGCTCTTAACGAGGGAATTGTTCTTTTTGCCTTTTCCCTTGCCTCTCTTTGAGGAGGGGGCAGGAGAGGATTTCTCTTTCTTGTAGCCGGTGACTTGTTTACCCAGTAAAAGATGCCACCCCTGGCAGAGAGGGAAAGGCCTGGGAATCCAAGCAGAAGAACTTGCTCAGCACATCCAGGAGGAGCCACAGAAGGACACCAAGAGAATGAATGGAGGACATCAAGGTTCTGAAGCCAGGGGTTTGAATTGCTTTGGCCACGTCTGTAGTTGTGTTCTTCTCTACTAGAAAAAATCGGTATCAGAAGGGGACCATCTACATTAGATCTTCAAATGTGGATGTGAGGGCTATCCCAGAGGAGATGCTTTTATCTTTGTCCTTACTGTATTCCTTCAATAAAATGTAAGCTTCTTGAGAGATGTGCCTTTTTTCATCTTTACTTTTGGATACCTAGCACCTAGCAGAGTTCTTAGCACAGGTCAGGTTTTAATGAATGCTTATTGAATGAATGAATGAATGAAATAATGAATGAAGTGCAGGAAGAATATCCAAGTAAGATGTCCTGTGGGTAGCTGACAGCAGCCTCAGGGGACTGGGAAGGAATAACAAACTAAGTCTGACTCAGGCTGGTTTCCCTTGGTAATTTAGGTCCAATATTGGAAGTAAATGAGACTCTCATAATCCATACAAGTTAACAAAAGGGGGTTTACTGAGCCATAGCAGGGAAAGATCTGGGATAAAGTACTGATTCAGTGGAATACAGCTTCCCAGTCTTGTTCATCCTGGTAGTCTATGCTGTGAAGCCTCAGGTGTCAATAAGTAGATTCTTAGTTCATTGTTCATTCAATCAAATCTCAAGAACAGTTTTAATATCTTGAAAGCAGGGATTCCTAACTTGAGGCCTGTGAATCTTTAAAAAAATATTTTGGTAATTTTCAATATAATTTACTTTCTTTGTATTCCTATGTATTTAAAAACATTATTGTTATTATTGTTATTTTTTTTTTGCTAGGCAATGGGGCTAAGTGATTTGCCCAAGGTCACACAGATAATAAGTATCAAGTGTCTGGATTTGAACTCAGGTCCTCCTGACTCCAGGGCTGATGCTCTATCTATTGCGCTACCTAGCTGCCTCAAATCCTTTTTTTGAAGGAAAAACTAGCCTAATTAGCATGGTGAATATTAGGCCATTTGCAACCATTGCTTTGTAGGAGGCTTGTCCAAGCTCAAGATTACTGAAAAGGTGCCTTGTTAATTAATGTGCCCAGTAGTAAAGCAGCTAGGTAGCAAAATGAATAAGAGTACTAAGCCTGGAGTCAGGAAGACTCATCTTCCAGAATTCAAATCTGGTCTCAGATACTTCCCAGCTGTGTGACCCTGGGCAAGTCACTTACCCTCTTTGCCTCACTTTTCTCATTTGGAAAATGATAAATTTGCCAAGAAAACCCCAGAGGCACAAAGAGTCAGACATGGCTGGAACAAATGAATAGCAGCAGCATAAATCCAAGTCCCATTTTTAAACCACCCTCATCCCCTTCTAGATTTGGGCAGAATCAGGATTAAACAGAAGACAATCCAAATGGCCTATTACCATCTTCATATTCCACCCACAAAAGAAAGCTTTGTGTCAGGGAGAACTGGGACTAGGCCAGGAGGAGTGCCACACTCAGTGGTCCTTAATGCGAGAGACTCTACCTTCTGGGCTCTCACACTTCCAGTCTCCTAAGTCTGCTAGGACTCTTCTAAATTTTCCCTGGAGAAAAAAAATAAATAAAAAATAAAAAATAAATTTTCCCTGGAGGATGTGGGAGAAGCAGTTTGATCTCCTCCCATATCAGGAGAAACAGTACACTTTCACATTTGGTAATGTGAGCTTGACATTAGATCTCAAGAGCTTTATGTTTCTTTCTTGAGTACAGGTGATAGATAGAACAACAATCCTGGGTTAGATATTTCCAGCCGTAGAGGAAGCCTTGCAAATTCAAGAAGTTAGAAGCTCCTGAGTCCTCATTTGGGGTTAGCTGCAATTTGGGAACTCCATGTAATTATTATAACACTTCTTGGAGAAGATGACTATCAGTTGGAGGGTGAGCCCAACCTCTGGCCTGGCTCACTACAAAGTATGGACCTGGAGGAGGTTGTTGGGACAGATCAGAGCTGAAGTGAAGGTGAAATGCCAATTAAGCAATTCCACAAAATGCATCATATGTTGATGTTCTAAGAATCAGTATCTTCTGAGAGATTATAATAGTAGTTAGAAGTTACCACTTCATATTTATGATGTTTGTTTTTGTCAATGCACATTTGTGAGTCTTTTATTTTTGCTAGCATTTCTTTTTTGTGGAGGAAATAAATTGCTGCCACATACCTGATTTACATTTTACAAGTTTCTTAAGATAGGGACATAAAGAACCAGAGAATGCAAGAAAAGAGTGTCCTAACCCAGGACTGAAATCAGTGCAAGAAGTCCCTTAGTGGAGAGAAGGGAGCTAAGTGCCTCAGAACAAATGGGCCCAGCAGCAGGTGTTGTCTTACTACACTGATAGTACTAGTACCTCACAATTTGTTTAGAGCATGCTATAGAAGATCATCTATAGTAACTGGTGTGTGTT
This sequence comes from Phascolarctos cinereus, assembly GCF_003287225.1. Taxonomy (NCBI): domain Eukaryota; kingdom Metazoa; phylum Chordata; class Mammalia; order Diprotodontia; family Phascolarctidae; genus Phascolarctos; species Phascolarctos cinereus. The sequence goes on along the minus strand of NW_027555958.1, from coordinate 299,924,826 downwards.
TGACTTTACTTGAGCAGACATCTAAACTGCTTGCCTTGTGATAGAATGACTTTGAATAGCTTGTCTGAGACTCTAATGAACTACAGGGTCATTAAGGTAAAGACTGGCTTGTTTATCTGGAAACCCCAAATAACCAACCCTAAGTGTTTAATCCCTTTTTGGGAGCCCCACATTTCTTTAGGACTTTTATGATTTTGATTGCTTTTTAAGCTAGCCTGCTTTGTCCTACTGAGGGGTTGAGTTTGGTCCTCCACTTGGAACGTCCTCCATGTTGCAGGGGTCCATTGAGGAAATTTTGGGTGTCTTACTGGTGTAGGAACCCACTGAAAAATTTTTGTCTGGACAGCCAGTTGGAACTTCCTATGTAGTACAGGGAATCCTTGAAAAAATTAGGTGCTGTATGCATTGTAGGTACCCAGAGATAGATAGATAGATAGATAGATAGATAGATAGATAGATAGATAGATAGATAGATAATAGATAGAGAGAGAGAGAGAGAGAGAGATATGATGTGTATATATATATATATATATATATATATATATATATATATATATATATATATATATATATATATATATATATAATATATATATATATACTCTATATACAATGTTACCATATCTAGATCTAGGTCTAAAATGACAGAAAGTAAAAAAACAGGGAGAGAAGACAGAGCCCTACAGTACACCCAGAATACCCTGTTTCCCAGAGCTAAGACCCAGCAAGCAGTCTGTGTCCTAAGCCTGGCATAACAATAATCCTTTGTGTTCAGGATGATATCACCCTCTGGTAAAGTGTATTGCTTGAACCAGCACCATGTGTTCCTTGAGGGATTTAGCTCCCCCTATTTCCCAGGGCCATCTATCATATATTTACAATCCTGTTCCTTGTCACTGACAGGTACTACACTCCTGATCCCTTCACATAACTCTGGTTCTGTGCCCCAAAGGGTGGGCACGACCCCCAAGATTTGAGACAATGATATTCCCACAGGGCCCTTGGGAACAGTAATTCAAGACCTAAAAATGATTATGTCATGGGCCAGCCCAGGATGTATATAAGACCTGCCTTTGATCCAGCATGTTAAGCCATCCTTCTTAGGAGGGGGTCTTCCCTATGCATATGTCATTTTCCCCACTCTGAAATTTATTAAACTGTTTTGTGTCTCTGACTCTCCCGTGTCTAGCCTGCTCTGTTGGTTTGGCTCTGGCCACCTTCAGGTTAGAGATAGGTTCTAGTCTGGTTGACAGGTGGGACATGAATCCAACAAAAGAAACTGAGAAGGGGTTGCCAGCAGTGTGACAAAAACCCATGTTTGAGTGTCTATGAGGTGGTTAACAGTGTCAAATGCTGCAGAGAAGTCAAGAAGTATAAGGGCTGAGAAAAGACCCTCAGATTTGGTAATTAAAAAACACTGGTAATTTTGGAAAGCAGTTTCATTTGAGTGATGAAGTCAGATTTTATGAGGGTGAAAAAGGTATGGAAGGTGAGAAAGTAGTGGTAGCCAGTATTAGACTGTGCTTTCTAGGAGTTTGGCTATGAAAAGGGGAGAGATAGGATGAGAGCTCAAGGAGGTGGTAGGATTAAGTGAGGTATTTTAGGCATGAGGAAGATTCTAGACATATCTATAAGTAGTAGCAAAGGAGACAGTAGGGTTTGTAAATAATAAGAGGAAAAGTTGAAAATTAGGGAAAGAGCATGTGATAGAAGGGGCAAACTCCTGGAATAGACAAGAGAGAAGGGGACCAAGAGCATAGGTTGGAGTGGCAAAGAAAAAGGCCACCTCTGACACTGGAACAAGCAGGAAAGTATAAAAAAAAATAATATGGAGAGGATTTGAAGCAAAGAACTGGGAAGAAGGAGATCTTGATGAATAACTTCATTTTCTTTCTATAAAGTACAAGGTGAGATATTCTGTTCACAAGGGGAGGATAGTGCTTGTATTATCTTGTTAAAGGCTGTATCCTCTCAGTTAGACTGTAAGCTCCTTGGGGGCAGGTACTTTTTCTTTTACTTTTCTGTTTCAAAAATTATTTTGTTTGTACACGCATCACATAGCATAATGTTTTGTTGAATTTCAGTGGAATTGGCTCATTACAGGGAATACCTTGATGGAGTATTTGAATATAGAGTATAAAAATAATGAGGTTCCAAATTCAAACTTAGCCATCTTTTTCATTGATTTTATAAACATTTACTGAGCACTCAGCTTAACTTAGGCCTAAGCAACTTGCAAAGATATTTTTCTACTATTCTAAGTCTCTGCTCTTTCTTTTCCAGCTTCTAAGGATGCCTATTAGAAACTTCTTCTAAAACTCTTCCTCCACTTTTTCCAGTTTATTAGAACTGCACCAAGAGGGTAGCTACTGCCCATGCCACAGCTTCTTGGAGCCATCTGGTAAACTGTCTAGGCAGAAGGGCTAAACCAGGTTGAAGGTAACCGACAGGTCTCAAACTTGTTGGTGAGTTAGGGGGATGTCTACCCCAAACTTGTGAAGATTTTCCCCAGCAGAATGGGCAGGTCAGAATAGTTTGTTCCAATAGCCATAAAGGAGGCTGAAGCAGGCACTGTGGAGCACTTAGACTTTGGTCAGGCCTCAAAGATGTCAAGATCATCCACTGCATCCTGGGTCATTATCAGCCTTCTTGATATTTGTCCTGTCACTGGACTTCAATGACTCAGGAAGAGTGAAGCTGATGACTTTGTGCAACCCTGCCTTACCTAAATGCAATTCATTCACAAGTCGGACATCACCCATGATGTCATTGGTCCTCTTCAAAAACGAAGTATGAACAAGAATGCACCCTCAACCTGGTTTAGGTCATCTGCTGAGTTTTGTCAGGGTGTGGCCACTGCACATGCTATACGGCTTCTTGGAGCCACAGGTCAGAGTCGGTCAAGGCAAACACCAAAGGTGGATAGGTAGCCCTTTGCACCATTGGTGCTAGTCCTCCTGGAACACCCCATATAGCACTTGATTTAAAAGCCCCTCCCACAAAGAGAAGAGATGATGCTATGTATTTCTAAGACTCTAAAATCCTTTGGCAGTCATTTTGGAAAGACTGTTAAAAGTGATAACTCAGAGGGACAGGTAGGTGGCACAGTAGATAGAGCACCGGCCCTGAAGTCATGAGGACCTGAGTTCAAATGCGGCCTCAGACCAAACACTTGACACTTACTAGCTGTGTGATCCTGGGCAAGTCACTTAACCCAATTGCCTAAAAAAAAAAATGCGAGGGCAGCTAGGTGGCACAGTACATAGAGCCTTGGAGTCAGGAGGACCTGAGTTCAAATGTGGCCTCAGACACTTAACACTTACTAGCTGTGTGACCCTGGGCAAGTCACTTAAGCCCAATTGCCTCACCAAAAAGCAAAAAGAAAAAGTGATAACTTGAGAGAAACTGAGAAGACAAAGGGAATGAAGATAACCTCTTTCCTGGAGAGAAGCATTTGAATCCTAATCTCACTAAGAGGATGACAAGAATTCTTGAAAAGAGATTTTAATTGGTATTCTGAAAGAATTAAATGAGATTTTAATTTGCATTCTGAATGGGAATGAAATCTTGTAATAAGAATTGTAAAGTCAGCAAAGGGATAGGGAGGTAACTCTGACTGCCATCATTTTACTCACAGCTAAAACATTGTAAATAGTCACTTGTCTTTGAGTTGTTACTGTGTTAATAAGTTGCATAGCCAGTAATGTTGATGTTTATTTAAGCCTATTTAAGACAAGATTGGGATACTCTCTTCTCTACAGGTGACTGCTCTTTCCTGGTTTTCCTCTTGTCTCCTTTGCTAGATCTTCAACTACATTATAGTCACTAACCGTGGGGTAGCCCCCAAGGGTCTGTCCTGTGCCCTCTTCTCTTTATTCACTTTATTTCATTTGATGATCTCATCTACTCCAACATGTTCAATTATCATTTCTATGCAGAAAATTCTCACATCTGTTCATCACAATCTCACCTCACAGCCCTTTCCCCTGCTCTCCAATCTCACATTACCTACTGCATATTGGACATCTTGAAGTGGATGTCATAGCCATCCTGAACTCAAGTTGTCCAAAACAGAATTCATAATCTTTCTACCGAAGCCATCCCCTCTTCCCAGTTTCCCTATAATTATTGAGGGCACCACTTTCCTTCTGATCACCTATAGTTCATTATCTGGGTGTAATTTTCACCTCTTCACTTGCATTCACCTCATATCAATCAACTTTCCCTTGGAGGCCAGAAGAACTAGACCCTGTTGTAAAGACAACTTGTCTTGTTTTCAGGAACAGGGAGGACCTCTAAGGATTAAACAACAAACAAAAAACACAAACCTGAATGATGTCCTCACTCTCTGAGACAATAAGCCAGCTGGCATGACCACCTTTATGAAGGAAGTCAGTAGGTCTAAGCACCTACTACGTGCCAGACACTGGGCTAAAACCAAGGACACAAAGAAAGGGGAAAGCAGTCCCTGATCTCAAGCTCAGAATGTAGAATCTAACCAGGGAGACAAACTGCAAACAGCTTATGGCCAAGCAAGATGTACATAGAATAAACTGGCAGTAACCTCAGAAAGAGGAACTAGCATTAAGCATGACGTCACAGAACTGTCATTATGGGGATGGGTAGAGACACAATTTGGTGACGTCATACTTTCTGACTATAACTGGGTAATAACATGCTAAGATAACGAACTGAAGGGTGTGGCTTGGGCCGGACAGCCACGGCCATAAAGACCAGAATGCAATGACGAATACTGCACTGATAAGAGCGGTGACAAAAGAAAGGTCGGGGTGAGTATGACGTAAAACAAGTGCGCCAGGACGCCTGGGCAACCCCGCGCGGCGTCTCAGCGTCCACAGATAGCTTTCCCCTCACGCCTTCCTCCTCCGCCCCTCCCTGGCTCGTTCAGCCGTCGCAGCCTGATGGCGCACTCCCGGAAGTGGCGCTCTAGACAGGGTAATAAAGACAGCGGCGGCCGTGGGGGGAAGGTGTTTGGGGTTGTCTCTCTGTATACAGTCTCCTCCTTCCCGGCTCCGGGAGCCGTGCCGAACCTTCCCCAAAAGAAGAGCAGGCCATCATGGGAGGTGGAGATCTGGTGAGTGAAGGGAGCCTGGGCGGGGAAGGGCGGGGGTGGGGGCTTAGTAACCATGGCAACGGAGGAATGCAGGAGGAGAGGGAAGGGCAGTGACCTTGGTTCCGAGGGGACTGAGGCCCAAACCCCGTTGCGAAGAGGGAAGAGAAAGGGAAGGAGGGCAGAGAGGACTGCAGAGAGGGGTCATGAGGCTTTGTTATGGCGCTTATTATTAAGCACTTACGGTGTGCCAGGCCCTTTACTAAGCACTGAGGGTACAGAGAAAGTTAAAAATCAGCCCCGGCCCTCAAGGAGATCACAGTCAAATGGGGGAGACAGCGTGCAAACAGCTACGTACAAACAACAAGCTTTAGACAACATCTTTTGGGGAAGGATAGCAGTGATTTGGTTTTGAGAAGAAAGAAGCCAGGAGGTTAAGGGGGGGGGGTGGGACACCGGGCAGAGAGAGGGGAGACATGAGAGACAGAGATAGACTGAGACCCAGGGAGAGCACCTTTCTCCTTCAAGGCAGGTAAGGTGGCCTCAAGGGAATCTGATGAGGAAATGAGTCCTAAGGCCCAAGCACCATTGCTTTAGACATTGTTATCTCCATCTTCCCATTCTTCTCTGGCAACTCTTACCCTCTTTTCTCCTTTTTGATCCTTCCTTCATATCACTGCCGAATGAATCTTCTCAAGGCACAAATCTCATTTCTAAACTCCATTCAGTGATTCTCTATTGCTGGCCAAATAAAGTACAGACTTCTTAGCTTAGCTTTAAAGGGCTTCTACTATCTGGAGTCCAGTTTTCTACCCCTGAGTTTTATCTTATTTTCCACTGTGCACTCTGCATTCTAGCCAAACCTGACTTCACACTGGTCATCTTATCACAGAACACCCCTCCCCCATATCTCATTTTTTTCTTGACACTGGCAGTCTTTCTCATGATCGTCCCTAAATATTATTTACTGATTGACACTCCTGCATATTTGGAACACCCTTTCTTAAGCCCCCATTGAGAAGAATTTAAATCCTACTCATCATTTAAGACACGCCTTAAATTCTACTTTCTTTATGAAGGTTTGCTTGATCCTTCTAGTTGGAATTGATCTTTCAATTCAGCAAACATTTGTTAAACTACTGTTGTGGGTAGAGCACTATGCTGGGCCCTGAAGAAGAAACAGTTTAGCCAAGATGTGGTTCTTGCCTGCCTGAAGCTTGTAGTCTAGTAGGGAGGGGGAGAATATGTACATAAGTTTGTTAGACAGCTGCAAAACAAAGTGCTCTGGGAGGTCCAAGTATGAGAAAATTACTAAGTTTAGGGAATAGGCTTTATTACAGCATTTGAAAGTTGGTCTTGAAAAGCTGGGTATTAAGAGGTGGCTGGTATCTGTGGAAAGGGAGAGAAAAGAAAGGAAGTATGAGTATTTAGGGGTGGCTGGTACTTGCAGGATAGTAGTCATCAGCATTTCTTAAGTGACTACTGTGTGCTAGGCGTTGTGTTAAGCCCTTTGGATACAAAGAGAGACATAAGAGTATTCCTACAAAGGTCTTTTCTTGACCCTCATAATGATACTTTACACTTTTATATACTCACAGTCTCCTCTTGTTTTGCTTCGCATTTTAATTATTTGTAAATGCCTTTAAATATGCTCCCTATGGGGAAAGATTGTCTTTATCTTTGTAGCTCTCTGGAACCTGTTGCTTATAGTTTACACTTAATAAGTGTTTGTTGAATTGCGTAGGATTTTTAGTTCTCTATCTTAAACCACATTAGTTTTTGATTGCAGCCTTAGAAGGACTCTTCCTGACCTTGAGCTTTGTGCTGCATATCCAAAACTCTCCAGATGAGTTGAAAAGGCAACTCTTATCTTTCTGACTGAGACTGTCATGAGAGAGGTTTTCCCTTGCCTTATTCCTGTCTCCTATTGTATGAAGAGGTGGAGGCCTGAGAGGCCATGCCAACGAGCATTTATTAAATGCTGAGTATGTGTCAGGCAGGCATTGGCTTAGAGCAGGTCATATAAAGAAAGGCAAAACCAAAAACAATCCTGACCCTCCAGGAAATTCCATTGCAGGGGAAACATCCTGCAAATAAAAAACTCGCCTACAGAGTAGAAAAGAAACTTAGAGGGAAAGTCTCAACACCAAGAAAAGCTTCCTGCAGAAGGAAGAGTTTGTGCTGAGTCCTAAAGAAAGCCAGGGATGTCGGGAAATAGAGATGAGGAGGGAGAGGATTCTAGGCTTAGGGGGCAGGAGATGAATTGTCACATGTGAGGAACAGTGAGCAGGCCAATACTGCTGGATTGTAGACTTCATGGAAGGAGTTACTTGTGAGAAGACTGGTAAGACAGAAAGGGGACAGGTTGTGAAGAGCCTTAAATAGCAAACAAAAGACTTTATATTTGATTACTGATGATAATGGGGAGCTAGTAGAAGTTATTAAGAAAGGGTTGGGGACAACATGGCCAGACCTACTTTAGAGTAGTCCAAGATCACTTGGACAGCTATGTGGAAGGTGGCCTAAAGTGGGAAAACACTTGAAGCAGACTTGAGACCAATTAGAAGGCCATTGCAATAGACCAGGACAGAGGTAAGGAGGGCCTGAACTAAGTTGTTGGTGGTTGTGGGAGTGGAAAAAAGGGAGATGTAATAGGATTTGGCAAGTGATTGGATTTGTGGTACTAGAGAAAGTGAATTATTAGGGATAATGCTAAGCTATCAAACCTGAGTGACTAGGAGGATGGTGGTATTCTTAACAGAAATAATGGAAGTTTAGAAAAGGGGAGAGTTTGGGAGAAAAGATAATGAATTCTGTTTTAGACATGTTGAATTTGAGATGCCTATGAGACATCCATTTGAAATGTCTAATTGGAGATTGGGGATTAGAGCACAGAGGAGACACTGAGGCTGGATATGTGAGAATCCTCTACATGGAAGTGATACAGGTCTGATGATTCTCCCTGCTCTCTCCTTTTGACTCCATAGAATCTGAAGAAGAGCTGGCACCCACAGACCCTCCGAAATGTGGAGAAAGTGTGGAAGGCTGAGCAGAAACATGAGGCAGAACGGAAAAAGATTGAGGAGCTACAGCGGGAGCTTCGGGAAGAGAGGGCAAGGGAGGAGATGCAGCGCTACGCAGAGGATGTGGGCGCTATCAAGTGAGTGTTGGAACTTAGCATTTGGTGAGAACTTTGGAACGAGGGTCTTCTGATATGGATCCAATTCCTGATAGTGGGTTACCCAACTTTTATATTATTTTCATCCCAGATTGGTTTCTTTCTTGTGTGTTGCATCTAGCACTTAATGTGGAAGAGTACCTTGCACACAATAGGTGCTTAATATTGAATTTACATATATGCTTCTACTATTGGATAGCATGCACTTTGGGAATGTAGGTTTTTTTTTTAAATGAACAAAAATTCTTTCCCCCTTCAATTAAAAAACAAAAGAAAACCCTTAATAACAAATATGCAGAGTCAAGCAAAATAGATTCCTGAATTGGTCATGTCCAAAAAATAGAAATCTCATTCTGCACTTTTAGTCTGTCACCTCTCTGTCAGGAGGTAGATAGTGTGTTTTATCATTGGTCTTCTGGAATTGTGGTTAGTCACTGTACAGATCAGAGTGCTTGAGTCTTTTTAAGTTACTTGTCTTTACAATGTTGTTGTTATTGTATAATTTGTTCTGGCTCTTCAGGAAAGTCTTCCAAGGTTTCTCTGAAACTCCCTTTTATTATTTCTTAAGAGTATAATGCTATTTGATTACATTCATATACCATAACTTGTTCAGCCATTCCCCAATTCATAAGCACCTCCTTAGTTTCCAGAGCTTAGCCAGCACCAAAAAGCTGCTATAAATATTTTTGTACATGTGAGTCTTTTCTCTCTTTAATCTCTTTGGAGTGTGGACTTGGTATGGTATTCCTCAATTAAAGGATATGTACAGTTTAGTAACTTTTGGAGCACATTTCCAAATTGCTTTCCAGAATGGCTGAACCAGTTTATAGCTTCACCAATAGAATGTAGGTTCATATTAAGGAGCCAGTGTAATGTCATGGAATGGGGAGTGGGCTGGAATTCAGAGACCTGGATTCTAGTAGCATTTCTCCCACTATCAATCCATCAGCGTGCATTAAAAATACTAAAGAGTTTTTGTAATCTTGGATATAGTTTTCTATTGTGTAGAATAAGGATAACATATTATCTACTCTATACCTTATGATGTTGGAAGGATAAAATGAAATGTGAAAAAAACAAAATCACATAATGTATTCTAAAAGTATAAACCATAAATGATTTTCTAGATTTGTTGTGTAGGGGCATCTGTACTGTTATTCTCTTCGATTAGAATAAATAATTAACAGTTCACTATGTATGTGTGGGGTGGCCTCCAGCTGTAACCAGTTACTACAGTAATATCATTCTGGGGTTTTTGTTTTTGTTTTTGGTAAAAATTCCGTTTTCTCCAGATCACAAGGGCACAGAATATGGAGGAACCCCATGCTATTGGCTCTAAGCTTTACCTGGGGCAAGTCTGCAAACTGGTTATATCCTACTTTCCCTCATCTGCTATACAGAAGGCTCTTAATTTTTTATTAACAGCTGGCATTTTTTACTTAATACAGTAAGCATTTATCAAGTGCTTACTATGTGCTAGGCACTGGAGATATAAAGACAAAAATGCAATAGTCACAGCCCTCAAGGAGCTGGGAATTGTGGTCAGGGAAAACGTACCTAGATAAGTAATTTCCGGATTGGGGTGGAGAGGCCATCGGCAAATCCTCTTTTTGGAGCAGGCACTCGGGGTGAATATTGAAGGAAGACAGATGAAGGGAAGGTGGAAGGCAGGAGAGAACATTACAGGTATAGGGAATAAATAGCCTGTGCAAAACCGTAGGCGCAGGTGATAAGAGTATCATGAACCAAGTACAGCATGTGAGCCGGTTTGGTGGGATCCTATAGTGTACATAGGGAAGGGTATCTGAAATCTGTCTGGGAAAAGAGGCTGGGGTGGGATTGTGGAATACTTTAGATGTCACGCTGAGATGTTACATTTAATCCTCGAGGCAATGGGGAGCTACTGGTTCCATGAAAGATATCCTTTGAGATCATAGCTGTACTTGGTCTATCTCCTTCATTTCACAGAAGAGAAAACTGAGTCTCACAGAGGCTTAAAGGACTTGTTCATTGACACAGAGGTAGTAAATATCAGAGGTGTGATTTGAACTCAGGTCTTCTGAATCAGGGCCAGTGCTGCTTCTACTGTTTTGTGGAATTGACTTTTCTGAAATACAGGAAAAACATACTAAATCAAAATGCTGGAGAAAAGCTAGAAACAGAAATATAAATAGGTTGCTGGTAATTTAAAAGTTCTCAATAGACATATTTATATCACAATGTATGGTGAACATTCTTAAACTGTTAACATACAGTAATCCTGGATCTAGAACTCAAAGCCACATTGAAATAGTTCTCAATTTTCTGAACTTTTTTTTTTTTAGGCAATTGGGGTTAAGTGACTTGCCCAGGGTCACACAGCTAGTAAGTGTCAAGTGTTTGGTCTGAGGCTGGATTTGAACTCAGGTCCTCCTGCCCTCAGGGCCAGTGCTCTATCCACTGCGCCACCTAGCTGCTCCTAATTATCTTTCTGAACCCTTTGAAAAAGTTACTAATTTTATCTTTTTATATTCCTCTTTATCATAATATATGTACTAAAACCTTGCAGAAGAAGAAAGCGTTTTTTAAACTACTTACCACACCACTTCTATCTGTATTATTACCAATTCTGAAATAGTGGAGTTTTCCATGTAAATGAGCTTTCTGGAGTTGAGTGTCATGTCAGACCACTTAAAAACCCCAGCTTTCTCCCTACTTACTCTGCCCCCAACGGTCTTTTATTTACATAATGACCTTTGAACATAGAGCCATGAAATATATATACTATTCTTTGTGCTGACCGTGTCTTGTTTGAATCATATGGCTCAGGAAGGCAGACTCCTTGTCCATGAGCTTTGCTCCTGTGGTATTCAATATATAGAATCATGCTTATATGCACACTGAATTTAGTGAAAACTCATTTCAAGGTGCTTGGTCATCATGTTCCCCCATGGTTGCAGTCATCTCTCAATATAAACAGAGTGGTTAACATCATTATCTATTTAGCCCCATCTTTGTTTTGATTATAATTTTATTTTTGGTGGTAGGAAAGTTTTCCCCATAGGATATTGTGTTTTCTTAAAGAAATTGAGTAGAAATCATTTTAAGACCAGATTAAGCTACAGAAAATAGTTGAGGCAATGGTCTATCTTTATTTCCCTTGACTTGACTGCTAAATTTTATTTCCCCACAGCACACCATAAAAAATACTACTCTAGTTGTCTCCTCCAGCATCTTCAATCACTCCTCTGTTTCCTTTCCTGGTGTCTCTTCTTTCTGACCCTTCCTTAAGGATGGATATTCCTTTAAGGCTTTTTGGACATTTACAAAAACTTAGCTGTGCTGCTGTTCCCTCAAACCTAACATGTTTAAAATCAAATTTTGAATCGACCTTCAAGACGCTTCTGATTTAGCTTCTTTGTCAGTGGCATTACCATTCTGACAGTCACCTGGAATCTTGGCTTTTTAAAAATTTATCCCTCTTCTTCAGTCCTCATCTCCATTCAGTTTGCACATTTTGCTTTCCCTTCAAAATATTCTACATAGCTTAAGTGTCACCTCCTCTGTGTACTCTTCCCTGATTACTCTTGGCCCTCACTGAACTCTTTCTCTCCTTTGAATTCCTGAAGCACTTAAATTTTATACACACTGTTTAGTAGTGTGTGTGTGTGTGTGTGTGTGTGTGTGTAGCTTATTAATTGAATCCTGCTCTTGACAGCTGCTACGTGAGTTTATATCTATGAAGGCATTACTGTGACAGTCATAAGACTTGGGTTTGAACTCCAACTTGACCACCTAACTCTGTGATCTGACTTCTCTTGTGTCCATTTCCCTGTGTCTCAAATGGAGATGATGAAACTAGTATTGCTTGTCTTGCCTTCCAGCAAAATCCTACTCTTGTATTGTGAAGGATGCTCAAAGGCTGTATCATTTTGGTAGGTCTTTGAGTATTGGCCATGTGACAAGGCTGTCTGCTTGTCTTCCAGAGATTATCCTAGCCAATTGAAGAAAGCCATCACCAAAAAGTGATTTTTTTTTCTTGTTACTACATCAATTCATACGTCATCTCATAGGATCATAGATTAAGAACTGGGAAGGACCTTAGAGGCTAGTGAGTCCAGTTTCCTCATGTTACAAATGAGGAACCTGAAGCCCAGAGAGGCTAAGGGACTTACTTAGGGTCACACTGTCAGTGAAGTGTTTGAGGCAGGATTTGAACCTAGGTCTTACTGACTCCACTCCCAGTGTTCTACTTATTTTTACCACATCACTAACTTCATCATCTTACTGTCTCCTAGGCTATAGAAAGCCTTTCATATTGAGTACAGAGGCAGTAACTACACACTGATGAAATCCCAAATGTTGATAGAAATATTGTGGTATTAATCTCTCTGTTCCATAAGGTTATTCTGAATAACAAATGATATAATGAATGTGAAGTACTTTGTAAGCATAAAGCATTTGTAGAATTTGCATTAGCTATTAAGTGTATTTATAAATTAGTAGGTATCTAAGCTTTCTTTGACCACATAGAAGGTGACCTATTGAAGGGATGAATTTCTGAGAACTTTTTTGGTAATTATGGAGTTTGTTTTTTTTCCTCTTGGAATCAGAAAAAAAGAAGAAAAACTGGACTGGATGTACCAGGGCCCTGGTGGGATGGTGAACCGTGATGAGTACCTGATGGGACGTCCCATTGACAAATACGTTTTTGAGAAGATAGAAGACAAGGAAGCAGGTTGTTCGTCTGAGACAGGACTTCTTCCAGGCTCAATCTTTGCCCCCTCGGGTGCCAATTCTCTACTTGACATGGCCAGCAAAATCCGGGAGGACCCGCTTTTCATCATTCGGTATTAGCATAAATTTGGGAGGGAGGCTTAATTCACTGAGACTTTAAGAAGTTTTGCTGAACTGAATTCAGTAGACTCTCTTTCTTTGTATTGGTTTCTCCTCAGATTTTTCCTTTTGAATGAATTTTTTCGTATCTAAGATTGGGCATCCAGGTGCTAGGAAAGCCCAAGTAAGGGATTTTTTTGACTTGGCCAGACTTGGAGATACTGGCGAATTTTATAGTCTGACCCAGATTTGTTTTCCTAATTTTAGTCTCTTTGTTGTAAATGTGGCTTCAAGCACAGGCTAAAGGAAAACTGGCAACCTCAGAAGGATCTAGGGCTTGGGGTAAAAGGAGTGGGTGAGCAGAGAAGTTCATCTGCTGAGGTCTTTACTAGGTTACAGGCTGTCCATGGGAACTGGTAGAACTGCTGACCCACTGTGTGTCCCCTGAATGCCAGGACCCTCAGGTTTGTAGACAGGGAGGAATAAAATAGACACTGGGGCTGTTGTGCTACCCATATCTCCATCTGCTGCTAGAGAATGTAGAAAATGTGGCTCTTAGTCGTCATCTGTAGTGATAGTATAGGCTTGATTTCTTTAAGGGGAAATCTGCCTTAAACCCCTTAAAGGTTTCACCACTTATTTTAGCTAAAGGTAAGGAAGAGCAGAACCTTCCAATTCTGCATTAAGGGTCTGTGAGACTGACCAGGTTCTGTGAGGATTTTAAGCATTGAGTTCCTCCTCTAAGGAGCAGGAAAATGAGCTGATTGCCAACAGGGAGGAGGAGAACCAGTGCATTCTAAAGGTAGTGACGTCTGCAGATTTGGGAAGTTCTTGTGTTTTAGCACTGCTGTACAGATTGCTCTGTGGGACTTGGATGGATTTGTGTGTAAGAGCATCCATTTAGAGAATCATTTCATCTCCTTCGAAAAAAAGAAATGAATGTCAGTGATTTTTATTTTTACAATTTGCTTTCAGAAAGAAGGAGGAGGAGAAAAAGAGAGAAGTCTTGAATAATCCGGTGAAAATGAAGAAAATCAAAGAATTGGTAAGTATTGCAAACATGAGGGCCCCAAAACTAGAATTAATTCCCTAGCAATCAACAAACATTTATCAAGGGCCTTCTATGTGCCAGTCATTGTGCAAGGCTTTAGGGATACAAATAATGAAATAATTTCTACTGGATAATAGCATATGTCCTAATGGGAGGGGCAGGGGTGTAACAAGGACATATGTAAGTATAGACAAAAAAAAATAAAGAGAATTCCAATAAATACAAAGTGGTTTGGGGGGCACACTGGATAGAGTGCAGGCTCTGGAGTCAGGAGGACCTGAGTTCATATCTCGCCTCAGACACTTACTAGTTATGTGACCCTGGGCAAGTCACTTAACCCGAATTGCCTCAAAAAAAAAATAAGATCAAAGGTAGTTTGGGAGGATTGGCAATAACAGGAAAGGAGAAGATGGTGCTTGAGCTTTATCTTGAAGGAAGAAAAAGGGGTCCCCTGAAGCTGAGGTAAGGAAACAATGCATTCTGGGCAAGGAGATAGTAGATAGGGAGTGTCATGTGAGGAACAATGAGAAGACCAGTTTGGCTGGGTCACAGAGTAGTTCATAAAAGAATATATTCTATTCTTACTCTGTTAGAAGTAAGATTTATGATCTGGTTCTGGAAGAGACCTCAGGCCTTCCTAGTCCAATGTCCTTAAATTTTTCTGTGTTGTATAGAGTATATATAACTTTCAGTTGACTGTATTTTTAACTTGATAACTTTTGTTTCACCAAAGCTTACAAACCCGAACAAAGTCACAACCAGCCCACCAGAGTACTGTCTCCGAAATGGTTAAGCAAAACCATCATGCTTGATATGTACTGATACTGCCTGCTGTCTTTTATTTTAGTAGTTTGCCATTTGTTAAAAGGAAGCAGGGTGTATCCTTTGACTTTAATAAGTTCGTGTATTTTGTCAGATTTTTTTTTCTGTGAGTGCATTTTTAGTGAAGCATGATTCTTTTATCTACTTTTTGGTTTGAGGGGAGAAAGGCATTGTGTGGCATAATTTCCTTGGTAAAAGAGGGAGCCTGGATTTTACTATGTTTAACAACTGATGGGGCTGTTCAGCAGATCAAAGCCTATTCCTGAATTTTTTTGACAGAACCCGCAACCCTCACCCACTTCAGCCTAGCCTGGAGCAGAATCAGACAGAATTGGGAAGTTGGAAGTTGTAGGGGCTAATCTAACCTCTCCATTGAAGGAATCCCTGCTATCCCATACCTGACAAATAGTTGTCCAGCCTCTGCTGGAAGGTCTCTATGGATGGGATCTTGCCATGTCTTAGATTGCTTGTTCCACTATTGAGTGGCTGCTCTCATTATTAGGGAGTTTTTCTTGATACCCAGCCTAAATTGCTACTTCCACCCATTGTTCTTTGTCCTGCCTTTGGGGACCAACCAAATGGAACAAGTTGGATCTCTCCTGTACTTAAACAGCCTTTATTTTTTGTAGCTGGGCCCCTCTTAATGTAGCCCAAGAACAAATTGCCTTTTTTGGCTGCCACATTACACTGCTGACTCATATTGAGCCTGCAGTCCACTACCTCCCCCCTCCCAGCTTTTTTAGAACAACGATGTCTGTCTGTGTCTCCCTCATCTTACACTTGTGAGGCAGCATTAATAGAGCATAGATCTGGGACTCAGAAAATCGGTTCTATCACCATGACTCTGGGTAAGTCCCAGTCTCCTGCAGCCTCATCTTATGTTTTTGTTTGTTTGTTTATTCTTGAAGGCAGTTGGGGTTAAGTGACTTGCCCAGAGTCTCACAGCTAGTAAGTGTCTGAGGCCCTATTTTAACTCAGGTCCTCCTGATTCCAAGGCTGATACTCTGTCCACTTGCCCCAAGTTTCTTCATTTTATGAAGTGAAGATTGCTACTATTGATTTAGAGGGAAAAATGCACTTTGTAAAAGCACTTTATAAATGTGACCTATTCCACTAAAGTCCTGCTCTGATGCTTCTTTGTGGTGTAGAGGCACTCTAAAGGCTACAACAGTGTAACATGTCCTGCCTCTGCCAGGCCCTGCTAGATTGGGAAGTCTTTGAGGATGAACTTTAAGTCTTTTTCTTTTTTCTGAGATCCGGTTTAGTTGAGTTTCATTACGAGGTTGGCCACAGAAGGATGCATTTTTTCACCATAGTATCATTCAAAGAGTACCTGGTATTTTGCTGTCTTCTTTGCTGGCGAGAACACATTCTGTTGAATAGTAATACTAACTCCTTAACAGAGGTAGCATGTTCTTGGCTTAAAATGAAGACTCCTAGAAGGCATGGAACTTTGATAGTGTTCTATACTGCTGACAATTACAAAGCTATGCAGTTAGTGGAATGTTAGTTTCTTGAAAGTAAGAACATTTTTCATCCTTCTGTCCTAAGAGCCTGGCATGTGCAGAGTGCATAGTAGGTGCTTTATGTGTGTTGTATTTATTCTGTTGAATATTTGGCACCAGTTCCCCTAGAAGGCAGATTGCCTGAGCCTGGTAGGTACCAGAAAAGTATTCCATGGGAGGGAGTCAGGAATAAAAGGTGGAGGGAAATCAACATTGTGCTTTGTGAATTTTCTAGTTGCAAATGAGCCTAGAAAAGAAGGAGAAGAAGAAGAAGAAGGAAAAGAAGAAAAAGCATAAGAAGCACAAGCATCGAAGCTCCAGCAGCGACTGTTCTGCCAGTGAGGAAGATCGTAGCCGTGGAAGGTGCAAGGAGGAGGCGTTCAGTGCCTCATTAGCTCATATGTTGCTGGGTAGCATCCTGGGCCTGGAGAGCTCGGCCTGGTCTTAGTGATCTTTTGGCAAACAAAACATCTCAGTTTCTGACTCAAGGTCTTTTGGCTTCTGATTCTTACAGGCCAGAAATGGGTTTGTCAGGTTCTTTTTTAAAACAGGCTAATTCATCCATTTTGAAAAACATTTTTAATCTGAACTTAGATACCAAATAGCATGGGCATTTTCATATGCTTAGTACAGAAAAAGAGGATTGTACATGAAACTGTATATATGCTGTTTTTCTTTTTAAGTATATGATAAAATCCACCTGTAGCTTTCAAAGCTGTTTTACTTATCTGACCTTATTTCTATTCTTTTCTCTCCATTTATCCACCCATTCTTGCCCACTCTGTCTCTCTCCACCATGAGAATAGCAGCAGGCACCTCTGCCTCTGACTCACTGTCAGCCTCTAGAATAGCAGCACAGGGTTGGGGGGAAAGAGCTCCAGTGGGGGTTGGGGCTGTCAAGCCAGGCCCACGATTTTTCACAGGAAAAACAAGATTGCGTTGATGCATCTTCCCAGCCAAGAAAACCCAAATAGGGAAACACACTCCTAAGTAATAGCGGGAAGGTGGGAAGGCCATGGAAGGGGGTAGGGAGTATGTTTGAGCACATGAGATTAAATTGCTTTCTATATCTCCTCCCTCACACAGTTGTTTGTATCTTTTTTTTGCCTTTAAATTTCTTCTTAGGTCTCAGAAGAAGATGGCAAGTCCTCCTCCTGTTTTGCCCAAAATTTCAGGTTATGGCTTACAGGTAGGTACTTGGGCTCCCCCCCCCCATAGTGATGCCAGTGTGCTGTTTTGTTCAAGTGGCACTGAGCATTTTTTAGCATCTGATAAAAGATAATAAGATGCCTAAACATTCAGGGCAGGTACCCCTGAGGCACACCTGTATCTTCCTCCATGATGTGCTTCTGTCTCTTGGCAGACAGGACAGCACCATGAATTATGTGCTAAATTGTCAAGGTTGTGATTTGGGCTTCCTCATTTCTCATTCCCCTTTGCATCCCTTGCCCTAGGCTGGGTAGGAGAGAGTTGAGAGGGGAAGTAGTTAGGTTGGGTGGATAAGGTTTGGGGGTGGCTTTTTAAGGTAATGTTGTTCCTATATTTGCATGGCTGTACCTACCTTGAAAATAGTTCTGCAAAGCTAAGATGATATGGTCTTGATGTCTACTTGGTGGTCATTCCTTACTTGGTGTCAACTGGACTTTCTTTTAAAGTTCAGGTGTTTGAATAGCTCTTCTGCTTTATCCTCTCTATAGATTAAGGACACTGGCCATGATCGGAGACTACCAGGACCTCTGGCAACTGAAGTCGGGGGAGCACACAGGGTCAAGAATCATTCTAGGTCACGGAGCGCCTCTCGTTCGCCTCCAAAACACACCAGCAGGAAGGGGTCATGGGATGGTGACACACGGGACAAGAGGTCACGGTCCCCTAAACATAGTAGACAGTGAGTATGCCACAATTAACAGGGAAATAATTGTAGGGATTGTACTTTTAATTTCAGTTAGCAGTATATCCGTATGTCTTGGATACTGTTTTTGTTACATTTAGCTTTTCTTCTTGCCCTTGGATGTAAAAATCAGAGGAACCATAAATTTATAGGTACATAGGTACATTCCAGTATATTTTGAATGCTGAGTTAAATGCTGTCTTTGTCATCTCCTGTGTATTCCCTATGGCTTTCTCTTTAAGAGATTGTCCTTCCTTCTTCCTGTCTTTTCTCTCCCTGACTCCTCCCTCCCCCCCCACACACATTGTCTTGCTGTTATGCATTATAGTTCCTTCTCCCAAGGGTTTCAGAGGCATAGAGTTAGTCCCCCTTGCTGAAAAGACTCTTTCCTTGATTACAGGCACAATTCCAAAGTAAACAGGAAAGAAAGAGGCCGAACTAAGAGCCCTTCCCCCAAAAAGGAAGGGTATCAAAGGCGGCATGCTCCAGGTTATACCAGGTAAGTTGGGTGCCTAGTTAGGGTAGCTCCAGAATCTTGGGGTGTGAATCCAGGAATAGTATAGACCAAGCTAGAAAGATGCTGTCTGTCTAATGGGCTTTTTCCCTGGCAAGTCATTTTACTGGTTTTTTCCTTTCTGCTGTCTCCAGTAACTTATGCCCCATAGAGATATCCATGGCCAAACTTTTTTTTCCTTAGAAATTTTCTGTCTTGAGATACTAGCCAAAAGTCAATTAAAATTTGATGCCAGAAAATCAGTCATAAAACATATATCATTGCTTTGTAGAAGAGTTTGGATAACACTTGACGTGTTGTCATGAGGAGGGATGGCTAAAGATACTGATGGGTCCCTAGACCAAAAGAAAAAGTCTCTGCTCTTAAAGGAGAAGTGGGGTCACAGGCTATAGCATAGAAACTTAACTAAATACAAGATAATTTGGGAATGGAAGGAAAACTAATGACTAGAAGGCTCAGGGAAGGCTTATTGTAGGACATACCATGATTGAGTCTTGAAGGAACCTAAGGATTCTCTGAAGCAGAGATAAGGAGGAAGTGCATTATGGGTATGAGGAACAGGAACAGCCTGTACAAAGCAGACAGAGAGGAGCTGTATTTTTATCCATGCTCAACAGCAAATAGGCAATTTTGGCTTCAGTCAGTCCATCAAACATTTATTAAGCCTCTATTATGTGCCAGACACTTAGGTACAAAGAAAAAAAATTAAACAGTTCCTGCCTTCAGTAAACTTGCATTCTTTTTTGTCATCTCCATTGTATACATGTACACATCAGTGTATACAAAAATTGATACAAGATAACTTTTTTTTGGGGGGGGTGTCTGCATATAATTGGAATGCTAATGGAGTTCAGGTAAGGAAGGCCTCATGTAGGAGTGGTGTTTCACCTGAATGTTGAAAGAATATAGGGATTCTAAGAGGCAGAGGTGAGGGGGGAGTACAGCACAGGAATGGGGAACAGTATCTACAAATGTATAAGGATGGGAAATAGGACATGGCCCTAGGAGATGCTTAATTCGGCTGAACCATAGAGTATGTGAAGGGAGATAATGTAGATAATGCTAGAGGGATAGCTTTGAGCCAGGTTGAGATCCTTTCAGTGCCAAACAGAGGAGTTTTAATTTGATACCGGAGGTTAATAGGAAACCCCAGGAAACTGAGTGGTAGAGTGGCTAGTCAGGCGTATACTTTAGGAATATCACTTTGGCAGCTTTGTGGAAGATGAATTAGAGAGGCTGGACGCAGGAGATCAATTGAGCTGTTACAGAGGTCTAGTCAAGAGGGCATGAGGACCAACATTTGGATGAGAGATGCTGTGGAGACTTGACAGCTGAGTGGATGTGGGTGGGGGGAGGGAAAGTATTCTGAACTGTTTGTGATCAGAAAGCAGGTGATCCACATAACCAGAAAGGTTAGGAATGAGTGATGAGTTTGAGGGAAAAGTATTAAGTACCCTACTGAAAAAGTTGGGTTTGAGAAGTTTGTGGAACATTCAGTTTAGGATATCTAGTAGATATTTGGTGATACAGGATTGGAGCTCAGGAGAGAAACTATGTCAGTGATACAGCTCTGAGAATCATCTGCATAGCAATGATAATTGAACCCATGAGAGCTGATGAAGTCACTGTGTAAGAGAGTATAAAGAAGAGGGCCCAGTATGTAACCTAGGGATAGACCTATAGTTGGGAGTGGGGGAGGGTATGGATAAAGATCCATCAGAGGAAACTGAGGAATAGGCAGAAAGAAAAGGCGTAGGGGGTTCATGAAAAAAAAGATCCAGTGTATCATCTAGGTCAGGGGTAGGCAAACTGCAGTGTTGAGGCCACATGTGGCCTTCTAGTTCTTTGGCGCAGCCTTTTGACTGAGTCCACATTTTACAAAACAAATCCTTTTGTTAAGAGGATTTGTTCTATGACGTTTGGATTTGGTCAAAGGGCTGCACTTGGGGACATAGAGGGCCACATGTGGCATTGAGGCCAAAGATTCCCCACCCCTGGACTAGGTGGTCAACAGAGTCACATGCTGTAAAAGGTCAAGAGGGAGGACTGAGAAGAATCCATCAGGTTTGTCAATTAGGAAATCATTGGTAACTTTGGACAGAGTAGTTTCAGTTGAGTTATGAGGTACATAGTGTATGAGGGAGGACTAATATGAAATAATTTGGGAAAGGTAGGCTAGATATAGATTCTGAGGCTTTCAATCCTAAAATAGTACATTTGTATTTCATGCTAGGGACATTGGGGAGCCACTGACATTTCTTGAGCAGGGAAATAACATGTTCAGACTGATGCTTAGGAATATTATTTTGATAGCTGGGTAGAGTCTGAATTGGAGGTGAGGGGGTGGGAGAGTAGGAGAAAGTGGAAACAGGAAGTCCAGTCAGGAGGTTGTTTCAGTAATCTATACACAAGTGATAAGGGCCTGAATAAAGGTGGTAGCTAAAGACATGCAGAAGCAAGAAATGATGTGTAGATTGACAAGGCTTGGTAACTGATTGGATCTGGTAGATGATGGAGAATAGAGACTCAAGGATGACTCTGAAGTATTGAACTTGAATGACTAGAAGAATGATGTATTCTCAGTAGAAAAAGGTAAGTTTGGAGGAGAGGCAGGTTTAGAGGGGAAAACATTTGGATTCAACCTTTTATAACATTGCTCCTTGGGTGTGCATCACTCACGGTCTTGGGAGCTGTGGAGAGTTAGAAATATTCTTGGAAGCCTACCTAAATGTAAGTGGAGCTTACACCATTGCCCTTCGTAAGGTTTCAAGTGAGAGACTCAGGAGGACTTGTCTCTTGGATTTTATTTAACTATTCTGTGGGATGTGTATATAATGACACTGCAGTTATCTGGCATTATTAGAAAATTAGATGGACAGCTACAGTCCTTTCAACTCTAATGATTCTGTGAGTGCATTTTCTCCCTAGACAACTGAAGATTGCTTCAGTTCAGAACTTAAATTTTACTGTAGCAGCCCTGAGTGCTAGGTAGAGCATAGATAAAAGGGATTTGCCTAAGGTGACACAGTAGTTTAAGTGGTAGACCTGAAACTAGAATCCAAGACCACTGACTCCAAGTCTGGTGTTCTTTCCACTGTCCCTTTCCTTGTAGAACTAGACTACTGAGGAGCAGCTAGGTGGCACAGTGGTTAGAGGACCGGCCCTGAAGTCAGGAGGACCTGAGTTCAAATGTGACTTCAGACACATAACACTTACTAGCTGTGTGATCCTGGGCAAGTCACTTAACCCCAATTGCCTGAAAAAAAAAAAAGAACTAGACTATTGAAACTCTGGACTTTTAATAAACAGAGTTTGATCTCTCTGACATGGATTTTCCTCTTTGTTTCCAGAGAACACTGGAAAGAATAGTGTGTGATTTGGAATGTGGAATATCAGGGATAATTCTTGTCATTTTTGTAAGGAATTAAGTTGAAATTCTCAAGCCATACTGGTTTCTAGTTTAGTCCTAGTGTTTTGTCTCCAGATTCCCAACCATTTCCAGATGTGTTTTATGGCTAAAAACAAGATCAACTTTGAAATGTTCATTTATTCAACAAATATTTGAGTGTTTCATATATACAAAGCACCATGCTAGCCCCTCCTTTATGACTGTGAGTATGGGGCCTTCTGTTTTTGTTCTCATGCTCCTTATTCCTTAAATCATTCCCAAGACCTGATTATTGACTTTCCTGAATGACTCTAAAAATAAATAAGTCTTTGATTTGATTCAGGATGGTTGAGGGTGCTATGCTCTCTAGGTCCTCTTCATTGACTTTCTTGGACCAGGGAGTTTGTGAGGGAGAAAAGGGAGTCTCAAACAAGCTAAGTGTGTGGTGATGACTAAGAGAACCTCCTGATCACACTGAACCTGGCTTTCTCTTCCATATATGAGATTGTTCCCAGCTGGGAAAAGGTAGATCTGGCAGGGGTTTATGTTTACAGAAAACTCTCAGCAGAGGAACTGGATCGAAAACGGCAAGAAATGATGGAGAATGCCAAATGGCGGGAGGAAGAGAGGCTGAACACTCTCAAGAGGCATGAAAAGGAAGATGAAAGAGAACGGAAGCTGGAGAAGTTAGACTCTCGGGATGGGAAATTCATCCAGTGAGTAGACTTGTCCCCAGCCATTCCCCTCCCTTCCCCCCAGACTGTTGGCATATTTCTTGTAATTGAGTAGAAGGGTGCCTCGGTGTCATGGCTCTGAAAGAAAGCCTCTGCTCTTGGAACTCAGCTTCCAGACCGCTGTTGGTGTAGGGGTCCAGGCCTCTGACGAGACAGTGGGATGTTTTTTATTTTGTGGTGGGCAGAAGATAGGTTTCTCAATCATTGACATTCTCTGGCCCTCCTTTTAACTTTGGATATTTCATTGTTTAAGTATCTTTTTCTAGTGGGCCTTTGCCTCACTTTCTACAGCAGATATATTTTCTCTTATGGGTACTTATGGAGAAAAAGAAATCTGCTGCTTCCCCCAATTGTATGTAGTTCCAGATGGAGTGCTGAAAGTTATGTGTGGGCTTTTAAAAGTCTGTTTAATTTATAGTAGCCAGAATCTTGCTTCTTCTTACCATGACCCAGCCAGAGAGTTGGTCAATTAGAAAGGATGTTTTTGACTTGTCTCTCTCAACTCCTCCACAGCCAGTTGAAGTTAGAAAGTACGTCCACCTCCTCCTTAGAGGACAGGGTCAAGCGAAACATCTACTCTCTGCAGAGAACTTCAGCTGCTCTGGAAAAGAACTTCATGAAGAGATGAAGCTTGTTCACGAGGCTCTTATGCTGATTATCCTGAGTTTTCTAGGGAAGCTGCTGGCTCCTTAAAGAATCCTCTTTATAAGAGTTAAGATGACTTCCACGGATGTCAGATGGCCACTGCTCAAAGTGATTCTACTCCAGTCATTCCTGAGAACAGCTAATGCCCCTCCTAAAACAGGATGAAGGCCCTGTTGTGTTACAGTACCAGTCAGTTCCTTGGTTGCCTCTTCTGGTGTATATTGCAGAGTTGGGGTTTTTCAGTTTCCCATCTTTGTTTCAGTGCTCCTAGAGATTCCTACTACTTTGTATAGCTATTCATGGTCCTGACAATGGTCCTGTAAATTTACCCTGAACCTGCCTTTTCCATCAGATTCATTCCCTTTCAATACTCAAACTCCCTTTACAAATCACTCGTGGACCTCTTCAGCTGAGAAGTAGCAAATCAAAGGATAGAATCAGTGTTCCTGGCTTCTATTACAAAATGTCTTGAAAGTTAATTTGAGACAGACCAGTGCCAGCTTGGGAAGAACCAGAGAAAGAAAAAGGGAATTCAGGGAGGAAATCCAGAGAGGTGGAGTAACAATACTAAAAAGAACCAAATGAACTTTTAAACTATTTGGTCTTTAAAAATTTACAGCAGTATATTGTGTATATGTACAAATGTATAATTTTTAATAGTTCTTTTAAAAGTTATTTTTGTCTAAACATCCCATTTGAGAAGTGATTTTTTGATATATTATTACCATATCAAACTAGATACCAAATAATCCTGTCACACAGGGCAGCTTTCTTTTCTGTGTAGCTGGGATGGTTTTAACCACTTCCCACAGCGCCTTAACCCATTTACAGATGGATTACTTTATGTCTCTGAATGTAAAGTTTATGGTTCCAGAGGTACAACCAAACTGCCAACAGACCTCCTGGCTTTTAAAAGAAAATAAAATAGAAATTCTGTTTATTTTCTTGTGCTCCTTTTATGGTGGTGTTAGTACATTGTTGGGGTTTAAAAGTTGCTGTCACCTAAAAGAAAACACAGTGAAACGTTAAGGTAATGAATGAGGTACTCCTCTACCTCCTTTTCCCTCCATCTTTTTGACCAGTGCATTTCAAATGTCAGTAAAGGATCATAGAGTTAGATCTGAAAATGGACCTTTAAATGTCATCTAGTCTAACCTTTCTCATTGTACAGATGAGGCCCATAGTGGTGGTAAGTGGCAAAAGTGGACACTGAAGCCTTGACCCTCAGACTCCACATTTAGCACTATGTCAGGGTCTCTAGTTTTTCCAAGGCATTTTTCATCCAAAGCAGGAATATTTCTTCATTTTTATCCTGATGCTGAATTAAATTCACTTTATTTATACAATGGCTACAACGATCATCTAACAGAGAAAATGAACTAGGATGTGTTTTTCATTTGTATTTGACCACAGCTATAGAATTTTAATTTCATCTGTCTTAATGCCCTACGTTTAGGGATAGAATTTCACTGTCCTCTCATGCTAGGGACTTTAAGGGTCTTTATTATATATTTACACACCCTGTCTCAACCAACAACTCTTAGTGTGGCTTTTATAGCTTGAAAAACTGCAAAAAGACTTTGGGACACCGTATTTTAATCTGTAGAGTTTAAGGGGATGTGGGGCTCAGGGGCACAGACTGGGTCAGTTCTCAGCAGCCTAGGTACCTTGGTTTTGAAATACGTAGCAACACTTCTAACCTAGCTGATTCATCAGTTATGTAGGTTCAATAAGGAGATTCTTCCTTTGGGATGAATACGTCACAACCCGTGTGCAGTTTAGTTAGGGACTTGATGTAGCCAACCTGAGAATGAGACGACTTAAAATCCATGCGGCTGAAGGTCCCTCAACTCACTGCTTTAGCGGGAGATGAAAGGGAGGCCAGGTGGGTGGATGCTGGACCCATTCATAAAACCCAGAGTTCCCGGTCTTCTCTTCTCATTGGCCGTGGGGAAAGGGGGCGTGTCCCTCGGGTGGAGCACGCCCTACGTCCAGGGGAGTGGGACAATCCATGCTTGGATAGAGCAGGGGGAGATTCCCCTCAGTTTTCCAATTTCCCTCTCCTCTCTACTGCTTTCCTCCCTCGGGGTGAGGATGGTACGTCCCACCTTCTTCGCATTTCATCCCCCACCTCCCCTCCCGGAGCCGCGGCGATTGCCGCCATCTTGGCGCGTCAAACTGAGGGAAGGAGCCAAAGCGGGGCTTCGGGGGGCCGGGGCGGGGGAGCCCCCCCTGGCGGCGGCTAGCTACACCAACCCATTCCGCCCCCCCCTCCCCGCTCGGGCGCGGGTCTTCTGGACCCGCGGAGGCCCAGCTGGCTCGGGCCGGGTGCTGTCAAGCAGTTGGCGGGGAGGGGCCGGCAGAGCGGCCACCGCCTCCCTAGGACGGGCGGTACCACTGGGGCGGGGGCGGGCGACTCCCTCACCTGGGGGCGGGGTAGGTAGCGGGACGTCCCGGCGCCTGGGGCGGAGGGGAGGGAGGAGCGTGGGGCGGACGGTACCACGGGGGCGGGGGCGGGGGGAGGTAACGGGCTGGGCGGTACCATGCGGCGGTGAAGGCGCCGCCGCCGCCGGGGCTGGGGATCGGGCCAGGCAAAGAAGCGTCGGGCCGCGGGCTCGGGAGCCGTCTCCGTCGCCGCCGCCGCCGCCGCCGTCCGGGCATGTCGTCTAACTGCACCAGCACCACGGCGGTGGCGGTGGCGCCGCTCAGCGCCAGCAAGACTAAGACGAAGAAGAAGCATTTCGTGTGCCAGAAAGTGAAGCTGTTTCGGGCGAGCGAGCCGATCCTGAGCGTCCTGATGTGGGGGGCCAACCACACGGTAACCACCCTCCCGCGGGCCCCATGCACCCCCACGCGCCGCCGCCGTCCGCGTGTGTCACCCTGCGTGCCCCGGTGCCCCACGCCCCTTGCATGCCTGCTGCCTTCCCTGCTGCCTGCAGGCTGCGCCCACCCTCCCTGGGGTTCATGCACCAGCCCCAGCGGCCCGGCCCCTCCATCGATGCACGCACCCCACCCTTCGCATGATGCCTCCGACGTGTGCGTCTGCCAGCCCCCCTGGATGCTGCTCCCCCAGGCCTGGTATCTCCCGGGTAATTCCTTCCCATTCCCCTTTCCCCCTGTTTCTTGCATCTTAGACCCCCAAAAAAAAAACCACACACAATGATTGACATGTTGTTCTGGACCCAACAGGACCCCCACCCCCAACCCCCCTAGACTGGAGCTCTCTTGGAAGGCCAGGGTGAAGATGTAGCTCTCGATCTCTTTTGCCTTTCTCTTTTCTGTGTATCTAAGCTGCTTGCGTTCTTTTCTCCCATCTCAGCTTGTTGGTCCGTCTGGGCAGGATTTGAAAGGTGGGAAATGGAGGTCGGGGAAAGAAGAGTGGGGAGTGGGGTTGGCCCGAGTCTTCTGCTCTGATGCTATGACTTCACAAAGTTTCCCATCACCCTTGGCCTTCTTGACCACCTCTGCAGAAATTCTGATTTTTCTCATGTCTCTTTCTTCCTCCAAGCAAGATGGTAGTTACGTTGGGTAAAGAAGTCTGTATATACATACTATTAGATATGATCTTTATTCTCTCCTTCCTTGCCAGTGGTTCTGTAGGAAAGAGTAGTAGAGAGAGAAGGAATGTAACTGACTTTAGGGTAAGTCCTGATTTTGATGAGGATAAGAAGGAATGTGTCTTTTTTGTGCCTTTTCACCAAGTGTTATGTGAAAGAGCTTTACATTTTAAAGTTTACCTACACCATGATCTAGGGTCCCAACCTCAGGTGGGAGAGGATATGGTCAGGGAGAATAAGGGCTTTGTGGGAAAACACCAAGCAGAATATTATCCCATTTCTGAGTTTCTTTGTCCATCACTTCCTTTACCAGGACTTACTTATCAGCAATAGATGTCTAGGAATGGGATGGCAACAGGGTGCTGAAGCCAGCTAAACTATCCATCTATGGGACCCTTCAGTTCAAAAACTGATTATTTAAGGCCCTTTCTTTTTCCTCTTGCTTTCATTTCATTTAAATACCCATTAGGCTATCTTGCCAGATGATAGAACAGGGACATTAAAGGAGCCAATCCTTTTCTTCACTACCTTTTGGCATCTATAAATTTCAGTTTTCTAGGCCACCTCTGCCTCATTGCCATTGGAAACCACCACGATCAGGTACCTAGATGTTAACTGAGAAGTGCAAGAGTGAGTGTAGGGCCCGGCAGGATTTTTTCACCTTTCTCTACAGGAGAAGACTGGCTGGTTGATTGATAGACTCCAGTCTGATCCAGGGTCTTTGATCTTATTGAGGTTAGAAAAAAAGTATGCAATGATAGTGTGCATGGTTTTAACACATTGGTTTGAAAAGTTATTGTTTCACAGTGGTTGTCCAAATAGGTTTGGGGAACTGCAAGCTCATAACTGCCAGACCTTTAAGAGCTTCTTTGGGCCAAATATCCTATTGATGTGTAATTCTGAACTTGGAATGGCGATGAAATTTTGATCACCTTGCTTTTTCAGGGGTCAACCAGGGATAGTGGTAGGATCAGGTCCTGAAGTATAGATCTCCATCTGGACTCCTAGTTTGTCTTTCTTCCATAATATTCTTAGACAGCTTGATCCTAGTAAGCAGCTGCTTCTTTGTGTAGAAAACTGGAAGATTTTAGAATATAGAAAGTCAAAGATCACATAATCTGTTCCCTCATTTTATTGGGAACGAAACTAAGTCTCAGGTGAAGTAACTTTTCTAGGGTCACAAGAAAGAGTAAGGGGGTCCCAATGCTGCCAGAACCAGTACGTCTAGTGAATATGCTTATTTTGGCGTATTTCATTGTCTTACGTCAGGGAATTGGAATACACTCATTTGGTCAAGGGCAAATGGAAATTGTCTTGATGTTGCTGAAGAAGCTTGGTAAGTTATTTTTACTTATTGGCAGGAAGTTTTACAAGTTGTGCTTGTAAATCCACATAGAATCTGAGGAAGCTTCAGAATGACAGAAAAGTAGGTTCCAGTAACTCCTATTAACATGCCATTAGGAAAGGGTACTCATCTCCTTTGTTAATTTCTATATATTCCTGTCTTCTGGTTCTTGGGAGTTTGAGTGAAGGCCCATGTTTTTAGGTATAATTTAGATCTCTGGGGAGCCTCACTGGCTCCATGCCTTCAGCCAGGAGGGATGAATCTTCCCATGCTGTTTAATTGCATCTCAGATTATATGGAGATTGAGGATTTCCGTGTTCTTAACTATGAAATGGGGAGAATATTTCTCCCCAGATGATATTGGTAGAGTACTGTAGAATCTCCAGGAGACTGGCACTAAATTTTACTTGGTGGGTGGGTGTCCTTCCTTAGAACACAATTTCTTTAAAAAGAAGAATGGCTCCTTCCTGAATAAGAGCTCTTTAGCTTCCTAAATGACAAAGATTTTAGCAAAGCATCTGGCAGGGTGTCTTGTGTAATTGTTGTCTACAAGATGGAATGCAATGATATAGAAACTAGTACATTTAGGTGAATTCTGAGCTAGGTGAATGGTTGGGCCCAAAGGAGAGTCATTAATAGTTCAGAGTTTAGCTTGGAAGGAAGTCTGGTAGAAATCCCCAAGGAGCTTTCTCTACTGTGGCCCTATGCTGTTAGCATGCCATCTCTGCCTTTATCAGTCATTAGTAAAAATGTTAATGAAATTTGCAAATACCACAGAGCTAGGAGGGAAATCAAATGCAGAGGACAGAATTAGAATTCAAAAAGGTGTAGAATATCAGGCCACATGTAATAAAATGACCTCTAGTAGGGGGTAAATAGAAAGTCATACACTTGGGTTCAAAAGACTAGTTTGTAAACATAAGATGGAGGCCTAGATAGCAGGACATATATATAAAAATATTTTGGACTTTTAGTAGCATGCAAAGTGCAATATGAATCCACAGTGGGATATGGTAGCCAAGAAAGTAAATGTGGTCTTTGGTTACATTTTTTAAAAGCATAGTGTTCAGGACTACGGATGGTGATAGCCTTACTACTAACTTCCCTAGACAAACCACATTTGAGTTATTGTGTTCCATTCTGGGAGCCGTATGTATTAGAAAGGACATTGATAAGATGGAGACCATCCAGAGAAGGACAGTGAGAATGGTGAAGAGCCTTGGGGTCATAAGGATCTCCTGAAGGAACTGGGGATGTCTTCCTTGAAGAAGAGAAGATGTGGAGAGACTTGATAGGTCTCTTCAAGGGTTTGAAAGGCTGTTATTATATGGAAGAAACATTAGACTTGGTCTGCTTCAGCTTCAAAGGGCTGAACTAGGAAGAGTGGGTGGAAGGTATAAAGAGGCAGATTAGGCTAGTTGAAAGGAAAAAAAATTCCCAACAACTAGAACTACCCCCAGAGTGGAATGAACTGCCTTAGAAGACAGGTTACCTCTGACTGGAAATCTTTCATCAAAGCTAGGGGATCACTTGTCAGCTGTGTTATGAAGGAAAGAGGAGCTTTCTGGTTTGGATTTGGGTTGTACTTAATGGCTTCTGAGGTCACTTCCAATTTCAGTTGCCCAATCTGTAGAATGAAGTAGCTGAATTAAAGAAACTTTAATAGTCCATCCTAACTCTGAGATTCTGGGACCTCTTTGATTATTACATCTCTCATTAATTTTGTATTTATGATGTCTTCCTAGGAAAAGGTGGCCCCCAGGGCTGTGATGGTGTCTGGAACAGTCAGTGTAGTAGGTATTAAGGGTGGCTATGGCTTTACCCTTGGGCCATATGCCATATAATTTCATGGCTCATAAAGTACCTGGTTATTTGTCCTTCAAATAGAGATGGAAAGGAGGAGTTCAAGACTTTGAGATAAATGAGCCCAGCGTTATGCCTGATGACAAGGTAGTGAGCTTATCGTGGATGGTACCACAGAGAGCTAACTGGCTTTTCAGAGGAAAAATGTGAAACATATTGATTGCTGGACTCTGTAGCAGCCAAAGGGTGGGAGTAGGTTGAACAAAGCAGTGCTGACTGTGGAAACGTGCGGTTAAAGGGACATGGATAAAGTGGATAGGACAACCCCTAAGAAGGTAGATTGGGGGTGAGGACACTTGTGGCCTGGTCAGCTTCTAAAAGGCCTTTGAACTTATGTGAACTGATACTGAGTGAAGTGAGCAGAACCAGGAGAACATTGTACACAGTAACAGCCACAGTGTGTGATGACTAATTTTGATAAACTTAGCTCTTCTCAGCAACTGTGGTCCAAGACAATTTCGAAAGACTCATGATGGAAAATGTTATCCACATCCAGAGAAAGAACTTTGGAGTCAGAATGCAGATGGAAACATACAGTTTGCTCTCTTTTTTTGTTGTTGTCGTTTTGTTTTGTTTCTTCTTTCTCATGGTTCCTCCTATTGGTTCTAACTCTTCTTTACAACATGACTAATGTGAAAATGTGTTTAATATGAATGTATGTGTAGGGCCTATATCAGATTGCACTCTGTCTTGGGAAGGTGGGAAGGGAGGAAGGGGAAGAAAATTTAAAACTCCAAATCTTAGGGAAGTGTATGTTGAAAACTAAGAATTAATTAACTAATTAATTAATTTAAAGTAAAGGGCCTTTGACCTTGAGGAATCTTTTTAAATCTTTGGGAGACTCAAAGTATCTCACACCTTTGAAGACCTACTCAAGTGACCTAAGGGTTCAGATCTCTGCCTGATGGTGACCATCTTCATGGCCTTTATGCATTTTATTTTTGATTAGTTCCTCCCCAGAATTAAGAGTTAAACATCTCTTCTTCCTAGTTACTGCTCTCTGAAGCATGATGTCTCCACTTTGTTATCTCCTTTCTGCCATTTCCACACCCTCTCTCACGCTGCTCTTTATTCCTTTTCCCACTTTCCTGTCTCTCTACCTTCTTTTTGATTAGTCCTGGTCTAGAACCGCCCCATTTGTCTTCTTCCACTCTCCTGCTTTTTAAAAATAATCTTACTCGTTTGTATTCTTTTGTGGGCCTTCCTATGCCTGGCATCTTTCAGTACAGGGCAGAAATTAGGAAACAGAAAGCCAAGGAAGGAGAGAAATAAACATAGAAGTAACCTAATTAGTACTTGGGCCTCAAAAAATCCCTCTTTGGTTTTCATGTTTCAGGTCTAGATGTCCAAATATTTGTATTGTCTCAGTCTCCAAGCTCTCTTTTCTTACATTCTCTCATCCACGATAAAGTCCAGTGTTTTGCACATCAAAAATAGTGATCCTTTTGGAGAGTCAGCATTAGAATTAGGTCCCCTGGATCCCCAGTGTAGCTGTTTGAAGGACAGCTAAGGTCAGATGCTCTGAGGCATAGGAGGGGTGTTTGGAAAGGTGGAACCAGGTAACCGAGATCACCTCTTTGGGCTCATATTCAGTCATTTCGTGATTTATCCATGTTGATTTAGGCCTGGTAATGTGCAGATAGGCCAAAATGGTATTCCAAGGGCTCCTCAGTTTCACCAGTGTAAATATTCCTGCCATTGGCACAGGTTATAACCCATCTATGTCTTTGTGTGTGGTGATTAGGAGATTGTTGTGATTGAATAAAGCCTTCTCTGTTCTTATATTTGATCTTGGAATATAGTAGAATTTTTTTCTTCCTACTTGTGTTTTTATTGAATTTCAAAGTACTCATTAGTAAAAAAAGGGGAGCTGGCCCAGAAGTGTTTTGGTAACAGGGAGATTAAAATACTGCCTTTAGTATGTTCCTTCCTACAGTGGTACCCCACTGCCTATAGAATGAATGTTGGGCAGAAGGCATTGAACTTTAACATCCTTAAAATACCTTTAACACAGTCTGCCCCCACTCAGGAAGATAGAGTCATGTAGAATCATTGATTTAGAGGTGGAAGGAGCACCAGAGACCATCTAGTTCTAGTCCAACCTTCTTATTTGACAGATAAGGAAAATGAGGTTCATGGAATTGAAGGCCCAAGGTCACGTAAATAATAAGCATCAGAGATAGAATTTGAATCCTGTCCTCTGACTCTGATGCCTTTTCCGTTGTACTGAATTATGGTATTCTGGAGTTCAGAAACCTGGTTTTATTTCTGGCTATGCCCTGAGATTTTGGGGCCATGGTAAATCACTTCTCCCTTCTTAGCCTCAGATGTCTTATTGAGAAAATATGGCTGTTGGACTAAAGAACTTTTAATGGTCCATCTAGGTTTAATATCCCGTTTGTATAGCTTTAACCTACTTTACTTTATGGTAGAAAACCTTTACTTCAGCCAGGTCATTTCCACCCTTCCCCCATTCTTCACTCCTTGTTCTTCCACAATGTCCTTTCCCAGATTTCTGGGCTTATTCATTCCGACTCATCCTTTAGGATCCTGCTCATGTCTTGTTTCTTCCATGGATTCTTCCTTGGCCACTCTCACCCATGCTGATATTCCCTTCCTGAAAACTACTTACTATCTGGATGGTTGTTTTTATATTTAATCACATGCAAGTATATTTTATTTAATGTTGTTAATTGGTTCTGTGAAAATATTACTATGAGAAACAGAGTTGTGGATCCCCATTGGTTCCCTAATTAGACCATTTGATTTACATTTCAGATGGTCAGGCAAACATTTGTAAAACAAGTTCTCACAATGTTTCAGTGTTCGGTTTATAATGTACTAATTTCATTATTGGGAAATGGCATTGATTGGGGCTGACTTATAAAGGGTCTGCCTATACAGTTTTATAATGCAAAATCACAGAATATGGAAGCTAAAAGGGAGCTCAGAGGTCATCTAGCCCATACTTGAATAAGAACAATCACTAAAACATTCCATTGTTGGTTGTCTATCCTTTTTTGAAGACCACTAAGTAGAAGGAAGGAGTTAAGAGATATGAGGAGTAGTGAAGGTAGAAATGACAACATTTGGCAACTAATTCGACATATGAATGAGAGAGAATGAGGAATCTAGCAAATCTCGTGCCTAGAAGGATGGTGATATCTTCAACAGAAATAGTGATGGGTTTGAAGGAAAAAATAATGAGTTCTCTTTTGGACCTGTTGAATTTGAGGTACCTGTGGGGCACCTAGTTTGAAAATTCCAGTAAGCAAGCTGGCAGTGCAGGACTAGAGTTAGGAGAAAGACTGACTAACCATCTAGAGCTAAGAGGCATATGTATAGAATTGATAGCTGCACCCATGGGAGCTGATGAGGTCACCAAATGAGAAATTGTGGAGAAAGAAGGCCCAGGTTAGAGCCTTAGGGTATATGTGGTGGGAAGTCAGATGGATGGATGGATGGATGGATGGATGGATGGATGGTTTCCAGCAAGGGAGACTGAGGAGTAGTAGTTAGATAGAGGAACCAAGATAGCAATGTCAGGAAAACCCTGAGATGAGAGAGTGTTTAGGAAGAGAGAGTGGTCACCAGTATCAGTTGTTGCAGAGAATGAAAGAAAGATGAGGACTCAGAAAAGGCCGCTGGATCACTGGTAACTTTGGAGGAATCAGTGGGAGGAGTATTCATAGTGAAAAAAGTACTGGGTCTGGAGTATCTGAGTTTAAATACTGTCTTTGATTCTAACTGCCTGTGTGACTTTGGGCAAGGCAGTTAACCACACTCAGCCTCAGTTTCCTCATTTGTAAAATGACGAACTCGTACTAGAGGACCTCTGAAGACTCTTCCAGTTTCTGTGACCTATGATATAGTAAGCAAAATTTCAGTTGAATGATGAGGTTTGAAGTCAGACTGGGGATGGCGGGGGAAGAGAGAGTGAGAATGAGTTGGAAGTGAAAGCAAGGAGTAAAGACAGTTGTTGTTTTTTTCACTAGAAAAAGGAGAGATAGAGGACAATGGCTTAAGGTGATGCTTGAGTCAGGTGAGGGTTTTTAGGAATGAGGGACACCTGTGTGTGTTTCAAGGCAGCAGGGAGCCAGTAATAGAGAGCAAAGATTAGAAAGAGAGGGTGGATGATCATCTGGACAGTCTTCCAAGAAGGAAATCAGGGAATGGGATCAAGGGTAAAAGTAGAAGATTTGGCTTTAGTAAGAAGAAAGGCCACCATTTCCTCCAAGATTAGAACAGAGAGGAAAAGAGAACAAGGGATAATGTCAGAGTATGGAGATGCAGAATGGGGGGGAAAGGGAGCTCAGAGAAAATGGTCTCTTTTCTTAGTAAAGGATCAGATCCTCTACTGAGAGAGTGGGGGGTAGGGGGAGCGTGAAAGCTTTGAGTAGAGGAGAAAAGAACTCTGATGATAGAGAGAGTTTCCTACTATGACCTGAGCCCAGATGTATGAGTTATCCATTGGTTTCAGTTGTCCATGCCAAAACACCATTTGATGGCATAAATAATCAAAAGGAGAGTAGACCCTTTTCCTACCTAGTCAGCCTGCACATAGTTGCTTTCACCTTGGCCCCCATCCCCTCAACTCCCAGGAGGGATACAGTTAGATGGATAAAATTGGTATTCCTGAACATGGTTTCGCAAAGTTATTTTCCCTTTCCCAGGCAGCTGAGAAGGTGATCTCGCTTTGGTCCCGTAACAAGGTCTAAATTCTGGACTCTGCTGCATCGATTCGCTACAAGCCCTTACTCTTTGGGTCATTTACATAGTCTCCCCAAAAGTGGGGATCAGCTGGAAAAGAGACAAATATAAGGCCTCTTTAGATGCACTTCTTGCTTCCCTTAGCATATCTAAGAGTCAGGCTTTATGGGAGAGGAAAAGGAAACAGAATTGTTTATATGCTATTTCATTTGGTGTAGAAATAAGGAAAATCAGAATGGTTTTTAGCCAAAATTCAGGCTTAGCAAGCAAATTTACCAAAAGGTAGCAGAAAAGAGGGCTTGCAAATCCTCCGAAGGGTAAGATGTCTTCTCACCTCATCACTTACTGCTGCAAAAACAGGTTTTATTTAGCTGATGGTGTTGGTGTGGAATACCTAGTCCTGGCCTCTATGAGTTGAAATGGCACATAACTAATTGCCAGAAGTATGCTGAATCCTTTGCCTCAGTTTCCACATTAATAAATGAAGACTGGGCCTTTCTCACTTCTGGGAAGGCAGGATTTCCCCAAGCTGAGTCATAGTACATGAGCTTCCTGGGACTCTTCCAAAGAAAAGGATTTGAAACATAAAAAGGGTAGTAAATTAAATGCCATTTCTAAGATTCCTAGAAGAATCTTAATGACTCTTGGTTGGGTTTTTTTGTTTTCTTGTTTGTTTGTTTTTTTGCTGCAACAAGGGGCCATGTTGAGATAACAGGATGATTTGTATAGAAATCACCTGGCAGATACCATGCTGCGGTCCTGGACCCATTAGTTATGACTCAGGTCACAGTGGTAAATACAGAATGGCAGTTGGGCTTATTACACCCAGGAGAAGTGAGGCAGGGGAACATTGATGGCTGGTAGTCTGCCTTACAGTGGGAAGAGGGTTCCTGGAGGTGAGACGGGTGCATTGACCCAGCCCTTTCTCCTGTTCATCAATGGGAATCCCACCCTTGTTTAACATTCCACTCCATTGTGTCCTGGCTCATTGCTAACTGTGATGGGGAGGGGAGGATGAAAGAAATGGGATGACTTACTTCAGTCACTGGTCAGGATTTAAGTAAGAATAATTGAGTATGGAAAACTGATAGAACTTTCTCAAGGGGAGGTATCCCTCCATCCAGATTTTTGCTCTTCCCTAGCCTGACTTTATGATGGGGTTGAATACAATACTTCCTTATCAGCTTATAAATGATCATGTCCATCTCAATACACCTTTCCATATCACATTTCCCCACTTCATATTTCTAATTGTTTCCCCGTTGATGTTAAAGAGCTATTTATTTAGATGTTTCAATTTTATAAAGAACAAACTTGGCCCCAGATAGGAGTGGAGAAGACACGTTTGCAGAGGTAGGAGTCTACGGGTTAGAATGTTGCATATGAGATCATTTTTTTGATGTGTTAATTGGTTTTACTGAATTTTCTTTCTCTTTGTTATCAGGGCTGGCTCTGGAGGAGGAGTGAGAGGGATATGGAGAGAAATGTAGGCTATATAAAAACAAAAGACATCAATAAAAATCTATTTAAAATTTTTAAAAGAGTTATTCTGAGATTTATTACTATTGGGTCATAAGATTTTGAGTTAGAAAGGACCTCAGAGATCCTTTAGTCCAATGCCTCTCTTTTCATATGAGGAAAATGAGACCCAAAATGATGAAGTGACTTGGCCAGTGTGATACAGAATCTACCCAGGCCCCTTGACTCCAAATCTAGTCCAATCCAATCAATATTTATTAAGTGCCTACTATGTGCAAGGCGCTGTGCTAAGCCCTGGGGATACAATTAATTAAAAAAAAAAATCTTCAATGGGGCAACTCTGGCAGGTATATAGTCTAAACAGTATCTTCATTTTATAGCTGAGGGGTGAAATTATTTGCCCAGGGTCATATATCAAATAACTAATAATCAAACCCAGATCTTCTGACTTCAGTATTAATGCCATGTATTTATTCATTTGTTCGTTCATTTATCTATCTATCCGTTCATTCATTTACTTATTTATTTATATATTCATCCATCCATTTATTTATTTATTTAGGCTAGGCAATGGGGTTAAGTGACTTACTTGTCCAGGGTCAAACAGCTAGTAAGTGTTATGGGTCTGAGGCCAGAGGTCCTTCTGAATCCAGGGCCAGTGCTTTATCCACTGCACCACCTAGCTGCCCCCTAATGCCTTTTAATTTTTTAATGTTTTATTGGTGCTCTTTTTCCCCCTCAGATATCACTGTCACTTCCCAACAGCCCCTGCCCTCAAGGAGCTTACACTCTAATGGGAGGGGACAACACACAAAAAGAGGCAAGAAAGTGAGGGGGGAGGAAAACCAAGGGGTACCCAGGAGCAGTTGAAACCTGGCAGGGCAGCAGATGCAAAGTGGAGTGAGCTGAGTCCGGTTTCTGCCTTCTATAAAGAAAGGCATCAGGAGGAATTTGGTGTTCTGCCCTATAGCCCTCTAATCAGAGTGGAGAAGGAGACTGAGGAAGGTAGTGTCAAGGCTTGAGTTAGCAGCATCATAATAAGATTAGAGGTGGTGAGCTTTCTGGAGTTGAAACCACAGAAAGCAGCAGATGCCAGGTGGAGATCCAGTGTGTGTGTGTGTGGGGGGGGGGTTCCTACTAATTTCAAGTCAGTTACTTGAAATTTTAATAGATGAGTACAATTCAAATAGACTCACTGGGCTTCCCCACCATTTTACAGATGAAGAAATTGAGTCCCAGATAGGTGAAGTGACATACTCAAGTTGCCTGGATACATTGGGAATCTCAGCTAACAAATATTGAGCCCTTTTTCTATCCAAACTTCTTATTGTTAGACACTGGAGGATGAGGAATGATTTAAGTCAGACCTTCAAAGAGTTTACAATCTAGTAACAATAATGTTGCATTGGTATAGCACTTAATAGTTACAAAGAGCTTTTCTTGAATTACCTCATTTTATCCTCACTCCAACTCTGGCAGGTATGTCGTTCAAATGGTAATATCTTCATTTTATACCTGAGGAGTGAAATTATTTGCCCAGGATCACACAACGAATAACTAAGAATCAAATTCCAGTCTTCTGACTTCAGTACTAATGCCTTTTTATTTTATTTATTTTTTTTTTAGGCAATTGGGGTTAAGTGACTTGCCCAGAGTCACACAGCTAATAAGTGTTAAGTGTTTGGTCTAGAGGTCAGATTTGAACTCTGGTCCTCGACTTCAGGGCCAGGGCTCTATCCACTGCGCCACCTAGCTGCCCACCTTTTTATTTTTCTTAATGTTTTATTGGTGCTCTTTTTTTTTTGGATATCATTGTCACTTCCTGATGACACTTCCCCAATCATTGTAACAAAGAGGTACAGGTTTTTTTTCCTATTAAACATATTTTCAAATTAGTCGTGGTGTAAGGAAGAATTAGAACCAATAGAAGGAACCACTAGAAAGAGGAAACAAAACAAAATAGAAGAAAAAGAGCAAATAGTATGCTTCGATCTGCATTCAGACTACATAGTTCTTTCTCTGGATGTGGATAACATTTTCCATCATGAGACTTTTGGAGCTGTCTTAGATTCTTGCCTAAGTCTATCAAAGTTAGTCATTGCACAACGTGGTTGTTACTGTGTACAGCGTTCTCCTGGTTCTGCTCACTTCACTCAGCATCAGATCATACAAGTCTTTCCAGGTTTTTCTGAAGTCAGCCTGCTCATCATTTCTTGTAGCACAATAGTATTCCATTACATTCATATACCACAACTTGTTCAACCATTCCCCAGTTGATAGGCATCCCTTCAATTTCCAATTCTTTGCCACCATAGAAAGAGCTGCCATAAATATTTTTGTACATGTGGGTCCTTTTCCCATTTTTATGATCTCTTTGGGATATAGCCCTAGAAGTGCTGTTGCTGGGTCAAAGGGTATGCACATTTTTATAGCCCTTTGGGCATAGTTCCAAATTGCTCTCCAAAATGGTTGGATCAGTTCATAATTCTACCAACAATGCAATTAGTGTTCCAATTTTGCCACATCTTCTCCAACATTTATCATTTTCCTGTTTCATCATGTTGGCCAATCTGATAGGTGTGATGTGGTACCTCAGAGTTGTTTTGATTTGCGTTTCTGTAATCGATAGTGATTTAGAGCATTTTTTCATATGACTATAGATGACTTTAATTTCTTCATCTGAAAACTGCCTGTCCATATCCTTCAAAGAGGTACAGTTAAACCAAACAAATCCACCCAGTACTAACCATATCTGACGACATATGCCTGATTCTGCACCTGTAGTCTTCCCCCTGTCTGATGAAACATATTTCACCAGCATTCTTCTCAAGTTGCAATCCAGCACCATTTACACTATAACATGTCACCTATTTAGTAAGGGAGATGATGTGCGCAAATTAGTTATCTATAAGATTGAATGTTGTAAGTGCTATAAAGGAGGTACTTTAGGAGTTGAAAGAGTAGAAAAATTACTTTTTTTTTTTGGATGGCACAGTCAAATACAGAAGGAATGGTGGCATTTGATCTCATCATTAATGAATAAATCAGGTTTGAGAGAGAAGATGGGGAAGTGGGATTGTGTTTGGCATCGGGCTCTTGTTATGTAGGACAGAGTCATCTTAAATTCTTCCCTGGTGGCCGGCCTCATCACAGTCATGAGCTCATTGTTTTCTCCTGCAGATCAATGAGCTCAGCAATGTTCCAGTCCCAGTCATGTTAATGCCAGATGACTTCAAAGCCTACAGCAAGATCAAGGTGGATAATCATCTCTTCAATAAGTAAGTTCCTGGGGTCAGGTCTCCTGTTTGGAGGGCAGGCCTTCCCTTCAGTTGGAGAACTTTGGAAGCCAGATAACACAAAAGCCACAGACTTTAGCTGGCTCTTCCCTCTCTTACTGCCTCTTGATCTACCCTGCTTTGTCAGCAGTGCCATAAGGCTCCCAGTGGGCCTTCAACTGGGCACCAAGGACTCACTGGGGGCCAACTTGGATGGAAGTGAGCCCCCTGGTAGTTGAAGTGTGTAGTGTGGGGCTGCCAAGTTGTCATGATCTTGGGAATCCTGGTGTGTTTCTAGTCTGAAATGCAGTCAAACTCCCTGTGGATACATCTCTCCTTGCCCCTTTGAGTAGTGTGGAACAATAAGCCTGGTGAGGTGCCCAAGGGCTCTGGCCAGGGTTGCTTTTCCCATTTTTGGCCTTTATGGCATCTTGGTTAGGAAGCTAAAGCATCTGGGCTTTCTCTCTGATAATGGAATGGAGGACCCCAGGAGCTAGGGCTAGAGGACTCCTCTGTGCTCTTTGGAGATGTCTGCCCTTTGCTCCTGCCATGGAACATCTACTTACTGCCCACCCCTCTTCCTTTGTGCTTTTGAATTCTGATTCAGTTTTCTGGAATCCCACAGCCCTCCCTTGCTTCAGCAGCCTCACTGTCTTAATCCCACCATTCACAGAGACATGAATTTGGTTTTTGAACCTCCTTCAGTGTCTCTTTGCCATAGGGAGTAATAAGAACACTTTGTTCTAGAAGCCATCTCCACATCACAGCTGCCACCGACTAAATTGCCACTTAGCTAAGGAGAGGCAGCAAAATCTGAGCAACTGTGTTCGTTGTCAGCCTCTGGTTGGGAGTAGGGAAGGAGACTTTGGTATTCCTGGGGTTTGAGTGAGATCCAAAAGGATCCAAGGGACTTTGGGCCCATCACAGTTCCACCATCCATTGACTCATTCCCATTGTTCTTGGACAGAAGCAGGGGGTCCCCTACCTTTTTGGGAGGAGGAGGCAGGGTACTGGCAACAAAATTCTCAAGCAGATTTCTGATCGTTAAATCCCAGAGTAGTGGGGAGGGTTGGGAACCCTCCCTGCTGGGAACCCCTTCAAACTGCAGAGGGGAGGAGGCATGGAAGCAGCAGTAAGCTAGGAGGCCTTCCAAGAAATGTTTCAATCTTTTGGTAGGAGACTCATGACTTAAAGCACCAGGGCAAAAGTCATCTTCCTTTTGTGTGCTGGAGAGAGGAAGGCAGAGTGCTTAGGCCATCCTATCCCTCTCCAGGGCAGTGATCTGAGCACTTCCATTGGCAGCAAGTGATGATATGAACAAGGGTCAAGTCTGAAGATACTTGACATGATGTCACTCCTCAGGGACCTTTTAGCATAGTAGTGGAGGGTGGACTGGTTTGTGTGGGTTTCACTGAAACCCATTGGGCAGAAAGGTTTTGAAATTCAGGAAGACATCTCTACTTTTGCCTAGGGAGAACCTACCCAGCCGTTTTAAATTTAAAGAGTACTGCCCCATGGTGTTCCGAAATCTCCGGGAGAGATTTGGGATTGATGATCAGGATTACCAGGTAAGGGGTGTCTTTTTTCAAGTGGGCCTGAGGGTGGAATTGGTAGGGGGGTGTGGCGAAGACCTTATGTGGACAGGAAGCTTGAAGCAGCAATCCCCTGGGGAAATTCAGGTGTTAGTGCTGCTGGTAAAGGCACCACAGGCATAACCTTAGCTGAGAACAGGGCCTTGACACTTCTCCCTGGACCCAGGAAAGCTGAGTCAGTAGGGCTGTTGGGAGGTTGAGCAATGGGATGGAAGAGGGGACTGTGAAAGCTGCTTCATTTTGGTCTGACATTCCCAGTCTAGGCTGAAGACCCCTTCTCCTTCGTAGTTTGAACTAAGAGAGAGTTGTTCCCAGCAAGAGATAAGAGGCTTCTTAAAGCAGATAAGACAGATTAGGAAAGGAAGACTTCAAGGCTAGTATAACTCCTTTCCAGGTATGAGTGTCAGGTAATAAATAAACCCCTTATGATTGGGGGAGGGGGGCAGGCAGGGTAGATTAACTGCCCCCTCCACTTGATGTCATTTGTGGGTTGAGGGAATCAGTCCCCTCCTGTAAACTGGGGGAAATGATCCCGTTATCAGGAACATTGGAGTATGACTCATGCGTCATGGTTTCCCTTTCTCCTCCACCTCTTCATCAGCTTTCCAAGTCTTTCTCCCATACCTAGCAGGCCCTCCATCAACTGAGAACTGGGAAAGAGTGGAATTTTCCACCTTACCTATGTAGTAATAGGAGATACAGTTGATCCTTAATTATCTGTAAGAACCAGGAGAGTATAGTTAGTTAAAATCTGTAAAGGACGCACAAGCCTCCATTTAGCTGGAGTAGTGGCCTCTCCTCTCCTCTGAGTAGACCTTTCACTGGCACTGGTCTCAACTTCTCCTCATCTCATCTCCAATCCTTGTCCCCTAGGTGGAGGCACAACACAAGTAGGTATATGGCTTTAAGGCAGAGACTTAAAAAGAAGTGAGGAGGAAAAACCAAGCACCTGAATAATTAAAATTCAGTTGTATCCATATGCTACAGGAAGGTGACCCATGTCCTATGTTAGGGTGGAGCCCAAAGTAAAATCCTAATTTTGGGAAAGAAGCTTGAGGAGTTTTTGATCACTCTAGACGCTGAAGTAACTGCAGGTTAGCTTGCCATCATCACCCCTTTGCTGTGGCTTACTTCTCATCCCTTGTCTCACATCATGCTGTGCACTGAACTTTTCCGCTGCCTTGCTGGGTAGATAGCTGTGCTGAGGATTGAGTAGGGCTTAAGGGCGATGATATAAGTCAAGATTATTTAGAGCAGGTACCATACTTCTCATCTTTTTGTTGATTAGAAGCTTTGGGAAAGAATGTTTTCTGTCTCTGTTTTACTTGGCCTTCCTGCCACATTGGTCTTTCCAGGTAGAAGTGGGAGCGGTAAACATGTATCCACTGAATTTCCACTATTGAGAAAGAAAGTATTATACAGCTTTGGGCCTGAAAGCTCAGTCTGAGACTGGTTCTAACATTTATTTTCAAACTAAGCACTTCCCCTAACCCTTTCAATTCCCTTCCTCTCTTCACGTATGAGGATTGGGCAGACCTAGGAGTAGCAATGTACCTAGACTGTCAGGACTCCTTTAGAGTTTAATTCTTTTTTTTTTCCTTTTTTGGTGAAGCAGTCAGGGTTAAGTGACTTGCCCAGGGTCACACAGCTAGTAAGTGTCATGTGTCTGAGGCTGGATTTGAACTCAGGTCCTCCTGACTCCAAAGCTGGAGCTCTATCTAGTGCACCACCTAGCTGCCTTGAGAGTATACTTCTTCATAAGACCCCTCATTTCGTGCCTCAATTTTCCTTTAACAATGAAAGTGATCATACTTCTCTCCCAGGAATACTGAGGCCTATGTAAATTAACCCAGGGAAGTTTGGGGCAAGA
Organism: Phascolarctos cinereus; assembly: GCF_003287225.1. Taxonomy (NCBI): domain Eukaryota; kingdom Metazoa; phylum Chordata; class Mammalia; order Diprotodontia; family Phascolarctidae; genus Phascolarctos; species Phascolarctos cinereus. The sequence continues at coordinate 299,881,521 of NW_027555958.1, read as the reverse complement.
AAACTTGAAAAAAGTAAGGAAGGCATCAAGTGAGAGAGAGAGGGAAAAGATAGGGAAATTAAGCATTTGCAGTGAGCAAATTTCCTGGGGTTAAAATTTTTTCCAAATATTTGGAAATAGGTAAATATGGGCCTTATGTCTAAGAATAGCATTATTCAGCATTCAAAAGAAACCTTTATTAAGTGCCTGCTGTAGGCAAGGACTGTGCTAACTAACCACTGAAGGAAACAGAAAAAGACATAGTTCCTGCTTTCAAGAAATTTATGATTCTAGCTGTGTGACCCTGGGCAAGTCACTTCACCCCATTGCCTAGCCCCCCTACAAAAAAAAATTTATGGTTAGGTAGGGGAGATATGACATGTACACAAATAACCATCATAACAGAATGTGCTAAGCGTGTAAGAGAAGTACAAAGTACTTCCCTGCCTCCCACTTCCCATTTCCCCTCCAAAGTAACCCATTATTTTTCGGCTTGTCTGGCAAACAGAAAATCTCTTTCTTTTCACCTGACTTTCCAAAGGGTTGCTCTTCTTTTTAAAAGAAATTTGATGGTTTGAGAAGAATTTTTATTGTCCTTTTTTTGTTACCTCTTTCATTTCTGAATATATTTCTTCCTCCTCCTCCCAGTGAGCTTTCCCTTTTAACAAAGATTAAAAAAAGAAAAAAGAAAAAGAAATAGTTTAGCAAAACCAACCAGCACATTGATCATGTTTAGCAGTTTATTCGTGGCTTCTTACCTATAGTTTCTCACCTCTGCAGTGAAAGGAGGGCAGTATTTTTTCTTAATTCTTCTGCAGGACTAAGGTTGGTCATCATATTAGCATAGCATTTATTTTTCTTTTATTGTTTTTTCCCTCCGTTTCCATGGATATAATTCCATTTCCATTCTGTACATTATTTTCCTGGTTTTCCTTCAGACTACATCAGTTCATAGAAGAGATTCCATGCTTCTCTGCTCTTTTACCTTATGGTGCAAGATGATTCCATTACATTCATTAACTATCGTTTGTTTAGCTACTCCCCAGCCAGTGAGCACCTACTTTGCTTCTAGTTCATTGTCATGCCAAAAAGTACTGCAATGACTATATGTATAGAGAGGATTTCCATTCTGTCTTTGACCTCTTTGAAGTTTGTGCCTAGCAGTGAGCTCTCTGGATCAAAAAGTTTGGGCATTTTAGTCACTTTTTAATTATCATAATCCCAGTTTGCTTTCCAGAATGTTTACCAGGGGTAGGGAAACTCCAGCCTTGAGGCCACATGTGGTCGCCTAGGGCCTTGAGTGTGACCTTTTGACTGAGTCCAAGTTTTACAGAACAAATCCTTTTATTAAGGGGATTTGTTCTGTCAAGTTTGGATTCAGTCAGAGGGCTGCACTTGAGGACCTAGAGGGCCATGCAGGCTGCAGGTTCCCTATCCCTGGTTTAGGCCAATTCATAATTCCACCATCAGTTTATTAGTGTGCTCCTCCTGCATTGAGTATTTCCATCTTTAGATAAATTATTTTCTTTGGACCAGACTCTCTTCCATGGCTGCTGTTGACCTCTGTCCCCCAAATGAGATGGAGTCTTAAAAAGGAGCAGAGAGCCAAGAAGTGCCTCTGAAGCTCTGACAGCCCTAGTAGATGCAAAGCTGGAGGCTGGAGCAAGGGCAAATGCTGTCCAGTGAGAAAGGAGAGCCAGCTGCTATCTGCAGAGAGGGCCCAGAGGGCCAGGACCACAGGGAAACATCGTATGTTTCACTTGTTTCCTGGCACTTAGGCGGTGCCTCTCAAGGGTTGTCTTCAGCTCTCCCATCTGGCTTTGGTGAGCTCATTCACTTCCACAGCTTCAGATACTCTTTGTATGCAGATGGCCCCAAACAAACATCTTCAACCTTGATTGCTCATCTGCAGTTCAGCCCACATCTGTACATACATGCCTTACATTTGGGTGTCTCACCATATGCTTCAAACTCATCATGTCCAAAATCAAGCTTATCTTTCCCCTAAATTTTCCTTTAGTGGCATTACAGTTCACCTGTGCTAGAACACGTGGTGTTACCTTTGCTTCTCCTTTCATCCTTATGGGCCACATCCAGTTGATTACCAAATCCCATTGATTCTTCCTTTGTGGTGAGATAGCAGTTTGTCTGAAAAAGATCTGGGGATTTTAGTGAGTAGCAAGCTTAGATGAGTCAACATTGTGATATGCTAATGTGGTCTTACCCTACATTAAGAGGGGCAGAGCCTCCGAGAATAAGGAAATTAAAGTCCCTCTCTGTCCTGGTCAGACCTCAGCTAGAGTGATGTTCAGCTCTGGACACCACAGATTGATGGGCACCAGTTGCAGAGTGTCCAGAGTAGTGAAGAGCCATGTCCAGTAAGTCCATGTCATATGAAATTAGGTTGAAAGAACTGGGAATATTTAGCCTAAAGAAAACAAGGTGCAGGAGGAACGTGATAGTTGACTTTGAGTATTTGAAGCACTGTCATATGGAAGAGAATGTGACTTCTTTTGTTTGTTCTCAGAAGGCAGAACCAGGAGCAGTGAGTGGAAATTGCCAAGAGGCCAGTCTAGGCTTGGGGTCAGAAGAAACTTTCTACCAGTAAGAGCTGCCCAAAAGTGGACGGTGCCACCTCAGGAAGTGCTTTATAGGATGCCTTCCAGCAGATATTGGAGATCCACTTGTCAGGAGCATTCTGGGGAGTAAGGGATTCCTTTTAGGTATAGGTTGAACTAGATGGCTCCTGGGTCCCTTCCAGCTTCAAAGTTCTGTGATTTAGTGATCTCTGGTGGAAGCCCCTTACTCTAGGCCCATTGTCACCTGCCAGGACTGTTGCCATAGCCTCCTTCCTAACACACTTTCTTTCTCCCTCTTCCAGTTCATCCTTCACATTACCAGAAGAATATTCTTTATGCACAGCTTTGGTCAAATTCTCCAAAACCTCTGCTCGTGCTCTCTTCACTTGGCTCCCTATGGCACACCAACTGACATTTAGGCTTCTTTGCTGGGCACCCGTGACTCTCCAGCCAAACCAGGTCTATCACTTGCCCACCTTTGAGGCTTGGTGTGAACTGGAATATTGATTCTCTGTCTCTTCACCCTTTAAAGCCCAACTCAAATGTCACCTTATACAGTACACCTTCCTCTAATTTCTTCTTTAATGAAAACCTTTTCCTCCTGTATCTCAAACTTCATTTCGTACTTCCTTCATGAAATTGTGTTATTTTGTACGTCACTACGGTTAGATACTTTTACCAAACTGTTAGGCCTGGCACAGTGCTTTGCACTGAATATGCATTTCATATATTTTTAATTGAATTGAAAAAACAACACCCAATTTATATCTTGGTTTTCATGGGAGATAGAAGAACAGCAGGAGATAATTGGGAATGGGATTAATCTTCTCTGGTACAGATAGGGAAACTGAGGATAATCTATATGAAGTGACTTCTAGAAGGTCACACAGTATATCAGGATCAGGATAGAAGCCAGGCTTTCTGCCGTTTCCATCTAGGACTTTGACCAGGAGGCTCTGCCTTTAGTTTGCAAGGAAGCTCATTGGAACTAGAATTGAAGGAAAGACCTTTTCCCATAATTCCCTCTCCATACCAGGATGGAGGAGGGGGGGAGGGAGAAAAAGGGGACCGTACAGGCAGCACTGTTTCTGTTACTCAAAATTCTTTGGGAGTTGCACATTTCCTTTAGGAAATATGTGAGCAGGACTAGGAGTTCCTGTGTCCTCATACTTGACTGCAGGGGCCGAGGTGGGGTAGGGGGGAAGTTGGACCTATTAAAAGGAGATACCTAGTACCAATTGGGGTCCCAAGGCCAGCCTAACTTTTGTCTTGGTCTACCAGAACTCAGTGACACGCAGTGCCCCCATCAACAGTGACAGTCAGGGTAGATGTGGAACACGTTTCCTCACCACCTATGATCGTCGCTTCGTCATCAAGGCCGTGTCAAGTGAGGATGTGGCAGAAATGCACAATATCCTGAAGAAATACCATCAGGTATGTTGAGGCCTGAGTCTGAGCTGTGGGGGAGGGAGGAGAAAGGGGGTGGCCGAGGGGGAACAGTTGAAAAAGGCCATGGCGGGGAGGAAGCATCTTACTGGAGAACGGGGTGCTTTCTAATAGCCGAGCCACTGTGCCTCTCCTGACACCTGCCCTAAAATAGATGAAGACACTACTGACTTATCCCAGCCTCCATCACTGCCACTTTGGCACCAGCTTTGTCCCTCTCTAAGGAGGCTCTTCCATCTGGAGTGACCCTCCAAGCTGTCTGGGAACCATCTGAAAAGGAGCCTGGCTCACATGTTCCCAAGACTCTTTGTACTTCGTAGCCCTAGTGGCTTCTGCCTCCAGTAGCTGAGTCAGTGCTGGAGAAGCTATGGAGAGAGACAGGGAAGCGGGGTGAGGGATGGAGTGGAAGGAGCAGCTCTGGTCCCAGGACGAGGATGGAACTTAAAGCAAAGGCCTAACCCATTTTCTCAGCAAGTTGCACCTCAGACCAGGCCCTTATAACACTCATTTGTTAGGGCTTCATTGGAAACAGGGCTAAGGGGGACTTATGTCCAGCTTCATAAGTGATAGACCCTCAGAGCTGCTAATATGATGTGTCCAGGGAGGGGCCCATCTGTCCTAGGCTGTGTCCAGCTGTTATTCCTCCCTTTTTTTCTTCCTGTTCCCATCTCCTCCCATTCTAGTTCATAGTGGAGTGTCATGGAAACACCCTTTTGCCCCAATTCCTGGGCATGTACCGCCTGACTGTGGATGGTGTGGAGACCTACATGGTGGTCACTAGGAATGTGTTCAGCCACCGGCTGACTGTGCACCGAAAGTATGATCTCAAGGTATAGCACCTGTGAGGGTCCTGGGCTCCCACACCCAGTGAGGTCCAGTGGGATAATGTATGGTGAGCCTGAGGTGCCACATAAATAGGAATTGTTATTCTGCAGGCGTGTAAGATAGCTAGAGGAGCTGTGGTCTGCCTGAGAAGATAGCTTGGGGAGGAGGGGGTGGTCCTCTGCACTTAACGTCCAGACGTGTCCATGTTCCCTTCCTGTGCCTCAGAGCCAGCCTGGGGTTCACCATGTGGTGGACAGGAGGCTAGCTGCAGCCTGCTTTTAACCCCCAAAGTTTTTGTCCTTTATGTACAAAGAGGATAACCTTGACCCACTCTTAGTGGGATGCGCACAATGAGGCATGAGAGTGCAGACGGCTTGGGATGAGTTGTCCATACAGTCACCTGGATGGTGACTTTTATCTTGCTTTTGACCTAAGGTCACATGATTTTAAGCCAGTGGCCTGAGTCTGGGGTATAATTTGTGGTTGTACAACTCTTTTCTTTTCCCCTAAATGAAATTTAACTGGCCTATCCACACATCAGACTTCTGAAGTTGGCATTAATGCCACAGTTCTAACAAACTCTGTCCAGTTCTTTGTTTCTTGTTTCTCCCAGCCTTCCCTCCATTCCCTAGAGGCCAGGCCAGTCTGTTTCCTCAGTGGACTTAGCTTTTCCATCCTCCCATAAGATATGCAGTGTATTTGCCTCTTCTTCCCACCCATCACAAGGGATTCATCTTGCTCTTCTTTTATCTTCCTCTTCAGGGCTCTACTGTCTCCAGAGAAGCAAGCGACAAAGAAAAGGTAGGCTAGGGTGCTTAGTATCCATAGTCTAGAGATCTGGAGTGGGTTCAGTGGGAATGAATTAAACATTCCTTCTATTGGCAAGACCCTCTAGGGACCATGCTGTTTATCCCCTTAGCTCTAGGCCTGAGCCCAGCTTAGGCCAGGTGGCATGGGGGAGAGGGGAGATCTGTTATATTAAAAGAATGAGATTCCCACAAGGCTCCTCAGTCTTAGCAGGAAATTCTTCCATATAACTAACCTAACATCTTCCTGCTTTGTTTCTAGGCCCTTGTCGCTACCTTTTTCTTGTTATTCATCTCTGGGCCCTCCCTGGGTTCTTCTAGAAGCTAGGACTGAGACTTGCTCGCAGGGGCTGGTGACCATGCAGGCTGAGCATCTGTGTCTCAAACATTCTGACCCCCCCAGCCTCCCACCCCCCATGTGAATGAGTCCCAGGGTTGCCCTGCCTGGCTGACACTGCCTTCCCCCTCCCACAGGCCAAGGATTTGCCAACCTTCAAAGACAACGATTTCCTCAATGAAGGACAGAAGTTGCATGTAGGGGAGGAAAGTAAAAAGAATTTCCTGGAGAAATTAAAACGGGATGTGGAGGTAATAAACATGGCCATCTTCCTACTTGGGAGGAGGTGGGAGGTGAGCCAGGGGAACACCTCCCGCCAGGGCTCCACCCATCTAAGTCACTAGGGAACCTCCTTTTCCCTGATTAACTCCATCTAACTGTTCCTGTCATCCCTGCCCAGCTGTTATATTACAGATCTATTATGTTTACATTTTAATATTGCTTAAGAGGTTTTGTGTACGTGCTTTAACCTCCACAAATAAATTATGAGCTTCCAGAGAAGAAGGACCATTTCATTTCTCCTGTTTCTGCTCCTTTTTTTCCTTAAGTATTTATTAGGCACTTGTTATGTTACAAATATTATCTTTATTGGTCCACACAACAACTCTGAAAGGGAGGTGCTGTTATATTATCCTTATTTCATAATTGAGGAAACTGGGGCAGACAGAGGTTAAGTGACTTGCAGGGTCACATACCAAGTAAATGGCAGAGGCCAAGTTTGAGCTCAGGTCTTTATGGTTCCAAGCCCAGCACTCTGTGCAGTATGGTGCCATCTAGCTATAGCTCTTGTTTTTCCTTACATAAAATTTGTTTTTTACATAAAAAGTGTAGCCAGCACCTGATTTTAAATCAATTAATTTATAAATTCATTGTGTTTTTTGAGAAACATATGTTAGCATTATAACAGCTTAAAGAAATGTCATGGCATTTCTGAAGCAGCTGTTGTAGAGTGGAGAGAGTGCTAGGCCTAGAGTCAAGAACACCTGAGTTCAAATTTGGCCTCTGACATTTACTAGGTGGGTGACCTGGGCAAGTCACTTAACCTTTGTTTGCCTGAGTTTCCCCAACTGCAAAATAAGGATAATAGCAGTACCTATCTTGAAATGTTGTTGTGAAGACGAAATGAGATATTTGTAAATGCTTAACAGGTACCTGGCACATAGTAGGTGTTCTATACATGCATATTCCCTTCCTTCCTCTTTCCTTCATGGCTCTCTTTAAATAAAAAAAAATCTGTTTTAATTCTTTTTATTTTCTTCCATATTTTAATATTGGCATAGTCTCCTACTGCCCTCTTACCTTGTACTAATAGTGGAAAGTAAGTTGAATTTGGAGTCAAGAAGACCTGAGTTCAGATTCCACTTTTGACATTTACTAGCTATGTGTTCATAGTCAAGTCATTTAACATCTGGGAAGCTCAGTTTTCCCATATGTAAAATGGAAACAAGGAAGTATCCTCCTCACAGTGTTGTTGTGGGGCCCAAATGAGATATAGAATGCACTTTTAAAATCTCAAACTACTTTATAAATGTCAGTTATTATTAATAACACTAGTAACAATAACAATAATAATAAGCTAGTATGGATTCAGAACAGTGCACTAGCCTTCATATACAGAGATTACACACCTGACTCACAAAGGGCTGTGGCTTGTTCTCTAGGGCCTAGATGTATTCTCCCTCCCTGTTTGTAATCAATGTGTCACATCTGGATAACAGCCTAGGGTGAAGGGTCATTTGTGGCCATTGGCAAATTAGCTAGAGCTCCAAGTTCTGGCCTCTATTTTAATAAAGTGCTTGTCAAGTGAAAGCACTTGCTGATCGGCTGATCTCAGAGTGCATTTCTGTTTTCTAGGGCCTTTGGAATACTCCAGGGGAGCTAAGAATTAAGGGAAGAGGTGGGAATGGTTGGTATAAGTCTGTTGCCTTACCCTTATAGGGTGAAGTTTTTCTCTTACCCTTGGTGCCTTCCTCCCCTCTCCTGGCCTCCTTTCCCATTTAACTTTCTGTCCTGTTCATCCTTTCTGCTTTATAGAACTGATTGGAACTTTCTGTATAATCTCTTCCTTCTGTTTCCTCCCTTAGTTCCTGGCCCAGCTTAAAATCATGGATTACAGCCTTCTGGTGGGCATCCATGATGTGGACCGGGCAGAGCAGGAGGAAATGGAGGTGGAGGAGCGGGCAGAGGATGAGGAATGTGAGAATGATGGGGTGGGCGGCAACCTGCTCTGCTCCTACGGGACACCCCCTGACAGCCCTGGGAACCTCCTCAACTTCCCCCGATTCTTTGGCCCTGGGGAATTTGACCCATCTGTGGATGTTTATGCCATGAAGAGCCATGAAAGTAAGTAGGAGCACTGCTCTCCCACCCCATATCTTCTGCAGTCCCATGGCCACAGAACCTTGTCATCTGGGAGAGCTGCTGCTGGTGGTAGTAGCTACAGCATAACAGCTGGAGCCCTGCTTTGGGGATCCACACAGGGCCCCGATTCTGCAGCTTCTCCCCTGGACAACCTTAGACGAGTCATTTCGGGCTGGGTTATCTCCAGGGTCCCTTTCAGCTCTAAACTTTAGGTCTTCCCCCCTCCTTGGCTTCTGCCGTCAGCCACTGGGTTCATGAGCTGTCTCCATTTGCTCCAAGCTCCCTGTGTTAGTTCTGTGTTACATCTAGTAACTCACTTTTTTAAGGGTTCCTTTCTCAGTCTTGTGGAATCTCTTGAGGATGGGAGAGGGGAAGGGGCTTCAAAGTAGAATTTGCTTTCATATGCCTTCCCTGAAGCATCATGATCATGTTGTGGAAAGTGGGAGAGATGGCACTCCAGGAGGATAATATTTCAGGTGCCTTTGACCTGTGGGTAGGTGGTTTGGGAGGGTTTCTGAGTTACTTAAAAGCAAAGACCTGAAAACAGGAGTGGACTGGACCAGCTTGTCCGACCTCTCTGCCTCCCAGCTTTTGAGGATACAGTAAAATAGTCATTGAGAAGGTACTTTAAGAAGATGTCCAGGGAGGATTGGAGAATCTCTGAGTTTCATGTCTGGGGTAGGTGTTTTATGTCTGACCATGTCATCTCCTGTTCTCCATTTTCTTGCCAGATGCCCCTAAGAAAGAGGTGTATTTCATGGCCATCATTGACATCCTCACACCCTACGACGCCAAGAAAAAAGCTGCACATGCTGCCAAAACAGTGAAACACGGGGTGAGTCTGTCCTGGTCCAGTTCAGGCAGCAGTAAGCGGGGAGACCTTGAGGAGGGGTCTCAGAGGTCCCTTGTGTCTGAACGAGAATCCCTTCTGCCAGCAGTGTTCCCAGGAGGCTATCTCCTCCCCAAAACTGGTCTCCTTCTTGGTCTCTCTAATGGTTAAGAAGTTTTTCCTCACTTCAAACCTCATTCTGCCCCTCTGTACTTTCCATCCATAGCTGCCCTTCATCCAAGCAGAGCATCCTTCTTACACATGGCAGTCCTTCAGTGAGTGAAGGCAGCTGTCATTTCCTCCCTAAGTTTTCTCTTCTCTAGGATAAATGTCCTTAATTTGATCAACTAATGCTCATGTTTTCCAGACCTGGCCCTGAGAAGTGGGGTGGTCTGAGGCCTGCTGCCCCATTCTCACCACAGGACGGGCTGCAGGGAAAGCTGCTGTTTCTGTTTGTCCTCCAGTCCCTCCGGGCAGGTGGGCTTACCTTGGCCTTATTTATCTTGCACTTGGGGAATGATCCCACCTGCTTCTTTTCCCAGAGGGTTCCTGAAGATGTTGTGCATCTCACCTGGCAGCTTATAATAACTTTGTTTTTGTATTTATACTGCTCCCTAAAGGTCTCTTTCCCTCTGGATTTAAATCCATTGTTCTGCAAAATAAAACATTAGAAAGATCTGGGACCTTCACCATCACCTCTCCACATACTTACCTACCCAGCTGTGTTGTAGGCCTGAGGGGACGGAAATTTCAGCTTGAATGAGACCTGCACTGAGGGGAATAGAAAAAAGCCAGGTCCAATGCAGAAGAATCAGTTAACACTAAAAAATTGTTTTCAGGAGTCTGTGCTTTATATAGATTCATACCAGTTCTATGCTGACCACGTGAAGATACTTAGGGCCCTTCTTAATTTAGCAGGCTATGATTCTTTAACATGTCCTTTATGCATTGCAGGCTGGGGCGGAAATTTCGACAGTGAACCCTGAGCAGTACTCTAAGCGCTTCAATGAATTCATGTCCAATATCCTGACATAGTCATCATCTGCCTGCAGCCAGAACCAGAGTGCTGGGGCGGGATCTGGGGAGGAAAGGAGGAGCAACAGGTGGAGAGCTGAGGTGTGGGGAGAGGGGTGAGCTTCAGAGGAGAGACTAACAGCCTGCAACACTGTACAAGACACTGTAGCAGCATGTGCAAGTGAGAGAGAGAGAGAGTGTGTGTGGGTGGGGGGGGTGTGTGTAACTTTATGGGAATCTTCATCTTCTATGCACCCTTGATTCCCCCACTTGACCCTGGTGGAAAAGTGGCTCTCTCTGTGACTGAGACACCCAGAGGCTGGGCAGGGCTCCGTTGGGTTTATTTGGGTTTTGTTTTTTAAATCGCATTGCTTCAACATTGCTATTTATAATGTTGTGTGCAAGTCATCCTATTCTCCCCCATCCCAACTCCCTTTTAATGACAAAGCCCCAGTAGCCCTCCCTGCATGGGGGCCTTTTAGAGCAAAGCACTATGACATCAGAAAGGAGAATGCCAGTAACTTCTAAACCTCTTGGGGGGGGGTTTGGGTGGATGGATTTTTTTTTAACTAGGGTATCGAGTGCAGCTCTTCCCACTGCCTACCATGCGTAGAAATTTAAAACGAGATTGTTCTTCCATCTATACTTGTTCCCTTCCCCCAGCCCCCCACATAGCCCAACACAGGCCATGGGGGACCGATGGCCAAAGATGTCAGAGTTTGGTGGAGTCCAACCACAGGGGAGAGTAGTGGCTTTTGGAGCCATTTGTTTTAAAAGAAACTGCACATGCCCATGGAATCATGGCAGATGTCTCCTTCTCCAAGCCTGCCTCCCAGTGGATCCCAGAAGTAGAAAGTGTGCCTATAGATATTATCATCATGTATTCAGTTATTTTTCCCTTCCAAGGAATTGAAGTGTGAAAGTCACCCAAAATCTTGTGTACTTCTTCTCTTTGGATCTAATCTCACCCCACACCCCCCGCCTCCAGCAAGCCTTATTTTATTTTGGACATATACGTGTCCAAGTTCTTAGCCTGGGGAAAGTGGAAATGTTCCTTCCAGAGTGTCTCTTCCAGCAAGATCTTTCCAAGCCAAGTGTTGTCATGTAGACATCTTATTCTTCAACCCCTGGTGCAGCTTTCAGAAGCTAATGAGGCTAATGAGCAAGAGAACACCCCTTTTTCTATTTGCACCCTCCTTCCAACGGCCCAGGAGTCATTTGTGGAAACATTTCCAGGAAGTTAAAATTAATGTGCTTAGTAATATGTGTGACCAAGATCTAGCACCATCTGGGACGACTTTTTTTCCCCCACATACACCTGGATTCCTAGCTACTTCAGCATCCATTGGTCTTCACATTTAGAAGTGATGGCTTCTTCAACTTCATTTTGGGCTCTCTCTTACCTCAGGGGCCCTGATGATTTACTTTTGTTACAGAAATGAGCCAGGCATAGGTCTCCATGAGGTCAGGGAGTTTTACTTTTTCAAAGAGAGAAAGCTCAGCCACAAGGCACCCAACCAAGTCAAGACACTGATTCAGTGTGAGGGGAGGATGACATTCTCACATCTCTTTACCTAGGTTTGGGCAACCAGGGCAAGTAGTGGTAAAAACTTGTAAATAGTATTGTAAGACAATATGGTTTTACCACACCCTTTGGAATGAGGTTTGATTTCCTTTGTTGTAAGGAGAGGTAGTTTAGGCTCAGCTTCCATGACTGGAATGGGAAGCTTTTGTCCTCTGTCCTTTTGATCTGGATTCATTATAGGAATAGATTAGAGATGGATAGATTAGATTCATCCCTGCCCTGTGCTTCTTGGATGAAACTCGAAGGGGTGGTGGGTACAGGGTTGCTTGGATCAGCTTTCTGCACCAAAGCTTCCAAGGTGGCAAGGGGCAGAACTTGGAACCAAATGACCTGCAGAAAGCCAGTCAGACCTAGGAAAGGAATTATGTAGGAATGATCTTTAGACTTGATCCCATCCCCAAATCAAGAATGAAAAATTGGATCTGACTCTAGAACTCTGTTGTCTGAAAAGTTTGGAAGATTATGTCCTCCCAACACTATATATCTGTCGATCATGTTGCCATAAAGTGTATACAAAGTGCAGATGTGATTTTATCATTTAAAGATGAACTATCTAGGTATCTAACTTGTTTAACATTATGGTTTAAAATTTTTTTTGTATATTGTTTACATTTTTTGAGAGGTAGCATTCTGTTTCAAATGCTCATTTTGTTTCTAGACAGTATTTTTGGTTGTCTCCCAGCCACAAGGTAAGATTTACCAGCATTCGAGTTGTGGTTTGGTGGGTTTTTTTTTTAAGGGTTACAGGCCTTTACTCACCCCATTTTCTAGTATTTTTCAAAACCATAGGTTTGGCCCTTTGGAATTAGAGTATTTAAAAGCTAATCGTCTTGGTTTATTCAAGTTTTCTCATTTTTTAATGATTAAAAAAATGTAGAAAAAAGGAACTGGTGGTGTTCAAAGGCTGTCTTCCCCACATCCTTTGGGTGGGTGGAGTCCAACCCTCCCCTACCCCCTGTCCCATTTTTGTTATGATTTTGCACAGAAGAGATGAGAAGCTGTTACAGTCTTAAAACATTTGGAAGCAATTGTGGAGTCTCTAGAGATTAAAGGTTTAAAACAGGAAAGGCAGGATGAGATGGAAGTTAAGAGGGTCTGTCTTCCCTTCTGTCGTTTAAGGGACTGGATAACATGTATTCCTAGTGACATGTGTCCTCCTCTTCAGACCTTTGTATTTTAATGTCCATGGCTGCAAATGAGAATCCAGTAGGCTCCTTGTCACAGTGAAGAATTACTTATACTTCCACGATAAAGACCACTACCTGAAGGCCCTGGCCTCTTTTAACTCAATGACCACTAATCTTTGCATGCATTCATGTCCCACCCCTAACTTCACCACATCACCACAATACACAGGAACACAAGCCCCCTTTCTTTCTACCCCTCATGTTTGGTGGATTAGAAGATATTCCAGCAAGTTATCAGCCCCGTAGACCAGGCTGCAGCATGCCTACATCCTTCAGGTTATTCCATCAAGAGGGTTAGCAACCTATAGCCCTTCTCTAGTCTCCCACTAATTCTATGGTGTCAACATTCACCTGACTTATAGTAGGTAAAGAGGCTGCTAACCACATCAAACGTCATACTGTCCTGTTCTTGTATCTCAGGACAGGGCCTCCCCAGCTGGTGCTTCTGACACACATTTATGCTCTGGGTGGAAAAGGGTATTCTTTTGTTTTTGCCCTTATCCCAGGAAAAAGAGAAAAATCTTGTTTTAAATTTAGAATGGTAGAAAGTATTATTTGACTCATTCTTATGTAAAGCAGCCCCCTTCATAAATATATATGAAGGAGAACAGAATTGTAAACCTCATATGAACTAAAAGGCTGGGGCATGGTTGGACAGATTCAATTTTTTAAGCACAGAGAGCAAAGGGAAAAAAATTACATTGCAGCAAATACTGAGGCCCAATGGATGGCTCATTTCAAAAGAGCCAGTTCCCTGTATCTGAAACATGGCAACTCTTTAAGATCACACCAGAAAATCTGTAATCATCATGTTTCTTTTTTTCCCTTCTCAAGTCTTTACTTAAAGGTATTCTTACCATCTCTTGATGTCATGTCCATATCTCCCAGGAAGCTTGGGGTGGTAGATCTTAAAGGAAGGGGAGCTAACTTACGGAAGGAATTTTTCTCCCTGCTCAGTCGTTTTGTAAGAGATCGAGTGTGATGTCTCCAAAGGAATAAGTCCAGGATTGCTCCTTAACTGGTATCACACTTTTTAGCACAGTGGGATCATTGCAATTGAAACACAATGTGAATGAAGTTTTAGGTTCACCTCTTTGGGGGAAGGGAAAAACTCCACCGATCATGACATCTAGATTACCCACTGTTTCCATTTTTTAAATAGGAATTTTCAGTCCTCTGTGCTTGTCTGTTTGCTCGGAGAAGTTTGAGACCCTATTACTGTTTTGAAATGCATGCATGTTACAAGATGAATCTCTGACCTGAGGAAAAAAAAATAAAACTCCAAATTTTGTGTACATCTTTTCTTTGTTATGGTTTTTGTGCCCACCTCGGAGTAAAGTTTAAAGTAGCATTTCACCTTCCAGTTTGCAAAGCCAACTTTAGCTGTGCCTCAATTTGGAGAAGGGCTGTAGCAAATGCCATTTCAAATGCCATTTCTACATACTTCATTAGACTACTAACTTAAAAGGCCAGTGCAGCTAGGGCCTCCTTATTGTATCCTATCACCTCTCCCAACTCCTCCACTCTGTGTCTGCCTTCAACAAGATCTGGATACATGCCAAGCCTCACAGAGCCCAATCCTACCAGTTGTGGGTGAGAAGTGCTAGGACCCCCTGAAAGCTTTTACAGATAATCCTTAAAATGACAAGTCGACAAGGCAAATAAAACCTAAGGTTCCCTGCAGGTCAGGAAGAGAATGAAAGGACCAGGTTAAATCCTTGAAACAACTATGGAAATTACTCAGAAAGCAAAAACAGAGGTATCTTATTACTTTATTTTTTTAAGAAAAGAAAGGGAAAGGAAAATGGGTGGGAAAGGTTAGTCCATCCGTGCCTTCAGTGTCCGAGTAGTGATCTTGTCTTTCTCACTAAAGGGGAAATTGAGAGAAGATCATAATTTAAGTTTTAACGTGACTGTCATGCATAAGTGACCATACCAACACAGACACTTTTTCAAGAAGCCTAGAAATAATGTCAAAACCTAGGAACAGTCCTTAGTGACCACCTAGAAGTCTCTGGACTCCTAGTTCAGTGCTCATTATACTGCAATACAGTTGCATTAATAGTTGCACTAATCCCACTTTGGGATGTGATGCATGTGGGGATTTGTTTTGCTTGACTATGCTTGCTCGTTACAAATTTTCTATTTCTTTTTTCATGGGAGGGAGAAGATGGGAGAAAAAATGCATAATTAAAAAAATATTCCCTCCACTCAAATTAAACACAACTGTCTGCTATAACAGAGAGGAGCCCTAATGGATAATCAAAAACTCTCCTGGAATGGAAAGGAATTCACTTGCCTTTTAGTTTTGCTAAACCACATACAGACTTAGTTTACAGTCTTGAAAATCATACTGGGGAATGGAGAAAGGAAATGCAGAAACTTGCTGGGAATCAGCAGAGACAGCCATCCTGAGATTTTTAAGATTGGCTACAGATTTGTGTATCCCTCCCCAAAAATCTGGAGCACAGGGGAGGAAAATAAATGAAGTTTACATTCTTTTACTAATCTGGTTATGTTAAAGCCCAGGGACAAGTGTCTATGTTTGAAACTATTTTCCAGGCATTTGTCTCTGCTGCTTTTAGGTAGAATGATCCCCCAAGTCTTCTGACATTTAGTCAATCCAGGCAAGTGCCATAACAAGAAAGGAAAGCTCAGAGTATAACAACCAGGCATTACACTTTAGGGGACAAGGAAAGCAAATTGAGAAGAATATGAGTGGCCTTAGTTTATTCCCACCTTACCCTTGCTACAAAAGAAGTAGCTCCCTCTCCGTAGCCCACCCAAGGCAGTAAGAAAAAATTTACACCACTCCATACTCACATGATATGGACAATCACCCCCATTCCTGACACAGCATCCCGATCCACAGCATTCAGCATGGCTTGGGAGATGGTTTCAAAGAGGTGTTCGGGTTCCTACCAAGAAAACAGCCTCCTATCAACTCTCAAAGCCCTGGAACCCAGACTTGGCCCAGAACCTTGCATCCACTTACTCACTAATGGTACTCAGGGAAGGTCTTCAGGCCTAACCCAGGGTCTCATCCCAGCCCTTTCCTATCTTATCCCCAATCTGTAAATGAGTAGGAAGAATAAGCCTTTGAAATACTTCCTTAAAAAGCAGTAGTCCTACAATTCAAAACTGGCTGGGATATGGACATCAGGCCTGGAGGCTACTCCTCTCTTGAAGCCAGTGAAGTGAAAACTGAAGAAATGAGTATTCGTTAACCCAACTCTGGCTCCAACTCCAGCCAGAAGCTTCTCTGGCTATATGTTCATTTTTTTCTGCACTTATCATGCAAACTCGATTTTTATTTGATGACAAAGGGGTAGAATGCCAGGCAGCTACCCCCAGGGTTTGGGATCTCCCAACACCCTCACCTCCACTTACCATATCTGGTTCCCAGAGGGATTCACACATCCCATACATCTGCTCCGAGCAGGTGCCACTGACCACAAAGTCATCCGTCACCATGGGACAGCCAATGAGGTCCAAGGAACAAATAAAGGGCTCAAAGGTCTTAGGGTGCAAGCCAGCAATGACTGGCTCAGTGTAGTAGGGGCCAAACCTGGCAGTGATGGGGTGGAAAGGGTTGGTCAGAAGAATTCAGTAGGTACCTCCTCACTCCCACACTCCTCCCAGACTAAAGTGGGGCAGAAAGAAAACATCCCGCCAGTCAGTGTGCCATCAGCTTGTTTCCTTTCATCGATTTGATTGTAAGTTCTTCATTCCCTATTTAGCATCAGACAATACTTAAGAACTCTTCCGATACTCTCTCCTGCACTTCCCTTAATGCTCCCTTTTATAACTGCCCCTGGCATTTTCTTTTTAGCACCCCTTCAACTTTGGTCCCTCCCATCCTCATGGTCCCTCTCCATTCAGTCCCTATCCCTACACTCTCATAAGTGAACTCCATCCTAAGGGCCCTTCTCTATTCATCAGCATGTCAAGAGAGCTTTCTCTCTCTGATCCTAGAGAATCTGCTACAGCCTTAAAGCACTTTGAAGTCTGAGCTCCTCTCTGGAAGTCACCAGCTTCATGTTCATGGGGATGGAGGCCTAATACAAAAATAGTTTAATAGTTATATGATGCTTTCAGGTTCGCAAAGTGCTTTACATTCACTGCTTCAGGGGAAGTTACAGATGAGTTGCCATCTATACTAGCAGAGGCAATATCCACACAAATGAAAGTATAGGTATAGGTCTGAATATAGTATATGCCACCCGTCCCCTCCCCCAGATCTTTCTGAATGAAAAAAAAAATATACACACTGGAAAACACTGCTATGGTAAGCTACATTTGAGTTTTATACAAGTTGAAATGGGAGGAAAGGGAGGGAGTGTGGCCCATTTTACAAAGCAGTAACTATAAATTGGGAAGTTGCTGGGAATAGCGGAGAATGTTGGATCTGAGGAGAGAAACCTGGCCTCAGACTCCATTTCTGACATTTACGCTGTATGAGCAAGGACGGGTTGCCTCACATCTCATAACAAGGAAAGCATTTTGTAAACACTATAGAAATGTAAGCTAATAAAAGAATTCAGTTTGACTCTCGATATTATTATGCCCACTTTACAGATGAGGCACAGAGAGGTTAAATGATTTTGACTATGTTTACCCAGCCAGTAAATATCAGAGGTCAGACTCTAACCCAGGTCTTTTTGGACTCCTAATGCCAAACTCTTTCCACTCTACCGTCCTGCTTCCCTCAGAAAGTCCCTTTCAAAACAAGGCCTCCCTCTTCCACAATAGTGTGTATATATATATATATATATATATATATATATATATAGATAGCTAGAAGTACCATCTTTTAGCACCATCGATGTTTCCAGTGCCCCTGCGAAAGACCTCCCAGACCTTTAAGCCCAGGGCCTGCTCACCGTTTCTCATAGAGAAGGTTGGCTACCATGCTCATAAGGGTATAAGGCTTGATCTGTCGTCCTTCTTTCAGTTCATATAAATTCAGCCGGAATTTGAGGCGCTGAGCTCTGAGGGAAAAAACCAAGAACCAACCATGTCAGTACAGGCTTGTGGCCCTCATGTTGCCAGACATACAGATAGCAAGTAACAGAGACCAAGCCAATATTATCAACCCCGGACAAACCTCACCTTTCAAGATGCCTTCTCCAAACAACTCCACCTGTTTTATTCAAGACCCCAACAGTACATCTGTTTTCGTTAATCAGAACTCGTGAATATGCAGCTTTATAAATATTTCCTTCAATAGTTCTGCCTGCTATCTGTCTTAACTGTACCAACAGGAAGGTGAAGTGAAGGGTAAGCCTACTCACTTTTCTGCAACTTTTTTCCACTTTATTTTCCTCTTGTTCTGATCTCAACAAAATGAACATTTCCATATACAGTTAGGAAAAGGAGAAGACTGTGTATATGATCTTTAACTTCTTCTCCCTAACCACCCACATCCAGTTAGTCACCAAGTACTGTCAATTCTTCCCTATACAGTAACTCCTGAATTCATCCAGTCCTTTGTCCCACTCCCATACCTTAAGCAGGCCCTCCCTTGTATCAGAATTATAAGAAACCTCTTCACTTTTATTCGACAGCCTCTCCAATTCATTATGCTGGACACCACAAGATTAATATAAAATGTGTCACTTTCAACATATTACCTAATTACTTAGAAACCTTTGATGGTTTCTCACTGCCGAAAGGATAGAGTGTAAATAAACCCCTTAGTCCTTCCATGTTCTGACTCCAAATCTACTTTTCTAGTCCTATTTCCCTGTTCCTCCTTTTCCTTCCTTCCTGTCAATTGCTCAAAGGACCAGGTCAAATTTTGTGGCAGCACAGCTTAAGTACAGGTCTTAGAGTAAGACTTAAGTAGGTTCAAAATAACTCTCTTACATTTACTAGCTGTCTGACTCAGAGCAAGTCACTTAACTTCTCAGTGTCTCAGAGAGAATTCTTTTTAGTTTTGGCTTTTTTTTTTCTGGTGATGCAATCAGGGTTAAGTGACTTGTCCAGGGTCTCACAGTTAATAAGTGTCAAGTGTCAGGCTGGATTTGAACTCAGGTCCTCCTGACTCCAAGGCCAGAGCTCTATCCACTCTAGCCACCTAGCTGCACCATAATTAATTCTTCAGGACTTATCCACTAATTCTTGGTTGGTAGGTAGTGATAATGATAGAAAAAGCAATGGACAAGAAGCCAGAAGATCTGGATTCTTGTTCACACTCTGTTATTTGGATGTTTGACTTTGGATGGGTTCTTTCCCCTCTCTGAGCTTCCCCTATATGTAATATAGGAGGACAGGACTGGATGCTCTCTATAGGGTCCCCTAATTCTAATACTCTATAATTCTTTGCTTTCATGCCTACCCCGATCAATCCAGCTCAAAACAGATTTGTTATCTTCATTCCTACACAATATCTTTTGTACCACTGTTTTGATACTTGTCATTTGTGGCTCAGTACTGTCAAAAGACTTTTGAAAGAGTGTATCCTGTCTCCCCAACTATACTTCAAGCATAGTTCCTGATCTCAAGATGCTTTATTTATATTTATATCCTTTCCTCTTCTCCTCCAATCTTACATGTGCTAAATTCTTGATAAACACAATGGCACACAATCAGGGCTAAGTGAAGGCAGTGGGGGCAGAAAAGGAACCTTGCAGGGACAGGCACTTGTGAGAACAAGGAGTCTTAACCTTTTGTGTCATGGCAGTCTGGTGCAGCCTAGGGACCCTTTCTCAAAACTGTTTCTAGACAGTTGAAAAAAAATTCTAGTTAGAGATCAGTGAAAAGAATGATGTCATTTTTTCCCCATCTAAATTCACGGAGTCCCTTGAAATCTATCCGGGAACTCCCCAGTTTGAGAAGAGGAGGGCAGGAAGCTCACACTTACACGGTCTGTACGTCGGTGGCCAGGCCAGCCAGGCCAATATATAAGCGGTCACCCATGGGGAAGATCTTCTGGAAGTCGGTGGTCACCATCTGGGCCTGGATGCCGAAGCGTCTGTCCGCTGCAATGGCCACACAGTTCTTCCCCTTCATGGCCATGACGGCCCCTCCGTTATAGGACATAATAGACTGGGGGCGTGGAGGCGAGGGAGGTCAGCGGTGGGGGCAGCCACGGCCCCTCGGCCCTCTGCGGTCCCAGGCCCGCCTCTGCAGCCTCCTCCAAGGTCCGCTCCCCGCAGCAAGGCCCTCGGGCTGTTTCCCCTCCGTCGCCCCCTGGACCTCCCCTGGGACCGCTCTCCTCCCTCTGTCCTCTCCCCTCTTCAGTCTCTTCCTTCTCAGCCCTCCAGAGCCCCGGCCCAAACCGGGACAACACACTCACCATGGTGCCGGCGTTTAAGACGTCCCCAGATGATCTGCAACTATACACCCGACTACTCAGGACTCCGGCTCTCACAGCGCGCAACCGCAATCACTGCCGGTCCCGCCCCTCCTTCTCACTGGACTCCCAATGGCCCATCGTCCGACTTCCTGTCACCATCAAGATCTTTGATTGGTCTTCTAGTCTACCGTCAAGTCACGTGAGTCCGAGCGAGTAGGGGTAGACCTATCAGAAGTGGGCGGCAAGGGGGGAGCGGGGTTGGACCGAAAGTGAAAAGTCACGGTCCGGAAGCAATCCTCTATGCGCCTAGGGGCATGCTGGGATCGTGGAGGACTCTGTTGGATTCTGCTACCGCCTGTGCGCATGTGTGCCGAGCTGGGCGATCCGCGGCCTTCCTAGTGGTTTTCCTGCAGCTTGGGTTGTCCGTTGTGCCGTCTTGTACGTGCACACACACCGCCCACCCCCCAAACCCCACTTAAGACTCTGCGGGCCCCAGGGATTGCATCTGTTTAAACAGTAACGAGCGAGGTTCTAGTCACTTGGACTGCACTGTGCACGCAGGTCGTTTGGACCATCCCTCTGCCTAGCCCTGGTGCAGGAAAACGGTGGTCGACCCTGGTGGGGATGGATTGTACGTGGCGTCCCTTTTCTAAAAGGGGTTCAATGACCAGTGCTGTGGTCAGACCTAAAATAGGAAAAAAAAAACTCCGACAACCTTGTGTCTGCTAGATGATAAATCGGTTAGAATGCTGGACTTGGAGTCGGGAACACCAGAGTTCAAATCCTGCCCCAGAAACTTCCCGGCTAGGTGGACTCTGGGAGAATCACAACCTCTGTTGGCGTCAGATTACTTATCTGAGATAATTGCAGCTACCTGACAGGATTGTGAGGATAAAATGAAATAATACTTGTAAAGAAACTTCATAGTCTCAAAGTGCCTGAGAGATGGCTCTCTTATTAATTCTTATTACTGTCACACCGTGTGCTCTTACCTCTCCTGCTAGCTGTAAATTGCCAATAATTCTGTTATCTGGTGTAAGTGGGTAGCTTCATGGAATTCAGCAAACATTTATTATGTACCTACTATGGGAAACCGTTTAGACCACAGATTGTAGAGAAGGGATCATTCTATATGCATAGGTAGAGGATGTTTCCTCACTCAGAAGATATCTATACCAATGGAATCAAAGCAGTTCCTATCCTTATTCCTGTGCACCAGGTGCTGTGTTTAGTGTTGAGAATAAATACCAAATAAACCTACGATTTCATTAGTTTGGGATTTCCTTCCAATGATGCAAATCACATCACATCTCTGGTTTGTCCATTCTGGGAGATTCTTACTCATATCTTCTCAAAAATTCACCAGAGGGAGTCCTTCTGACAAGTTAGAGACCTTTCTCCCCGTGTCCGTGGGCAAACAAGTCAAAACCTCTCTGAGCTTCATTTTTCTCATCTGTAGAATGAAGAGGTTTAATGAGGTGTTCCCTGATAGATGATCCTATGTTCTTAACATCGGGAGGGTACCAGTGGAACACTCTGGCTGTTCATGGGTCGTCCCTGTTTTTTGCCATGTGACCATTCCATCTTTTCTTCCTTTCAAACCAGTGCTTGATGACATCTCTTGCTGCTGTTTTCCTTTGGGGTCCCTTCATGGGTTTTATGTTGCAGCCAGCTCTCCACAGGGTAGGTTCCACCCACCACCTGCTTCTCTGTTGCCCTTTGTGTAATACACATTTTTAGCTCTGTTTGGAGGAGTAATGTTGTACAGCAGCATCAATTGACTATTAATATTTATAAGATTGGCCTTTCATACACTCCAGGGAGGTCACTAACCAAAAAAAGGCTTTATAAGAGACCAAAAAAAATTTTGTAGCATCACTTTTTTTTTTATCACTAGAAGATCTCACCGTCCACCTGAAATCTGTGTTGTCTCCCCTGTCATAGTGGCAAACTACCTTTAGCAAGCATTCTGTCTTATGTTTGCCCTGAAGTTTATTTTCTGAGCACCATTTTCCTGTTGTTTTATCTTCCAAGAAATATTTAATGCTTTTGATGTGTGGATGGGAGACACCTTGTAAAAGGGCCATCTATCTATCTATCTATCTATCAATTATCATTGGTTCTGTTAAATAAAATGCTTTTTCATAATGAACAAAATATAAGTACAATGGGATCTTATATTCTCTTTCAGTTATAAAGTGACAAAAGATATGATTCACTGATGAATATTATGTTTAAAGTCTGTTCATTCCCTATTTATGCTTCCTCTCCTCAGTCACCTCCACTTCTCTCCCACAGGTATCCTGTACATTCCTCTTCCTAGTCCTGTTCCGCCACCCCCCACTCCCTTCCCTCATGGTAGGTAAACTTTTTGCCTTATTTTGCCGGGACCAGGCTTCTGCATCACCGCCACCTGTTGCACACCATACTAGTGCAGGTATTATGCTCCCCTTTCTAGCACCTCTTTATGTGTTATCTCCTCCGTTAGAATATGAGTTTCATGATTGAAGAAAGAGGAAAAGGACCTATACGAAACTGTTTCATATTAGCCCCAAATTGGAAACTAAGGACTGTCCTCTTACGGAATAGCTAAACAAAACATGGTATTTGAATATAATATATGGTATATAAATAGAATGTAAAGTACGGGATATAAATAGAATATCCCATTATTATGCCACAATAAAGGATGAAATGGACAGATTCAGAACCTGGGAGGACCTCTATGAACAGAGAAAAGGGAGCAGAATTTAGTTAAGTTATTTATACAACTATAACCACATGGTAGAGAAAACCAGATTTGAGAGGCTTTAGAACTATGATCCCTGCAATGATAAACTATGAGTGCAGAAGACTGAAGATATAACAGGACACTGAGCTTCATCCAGAGAAGTGGTGAACTAAAAATGCAGAGACATATTTGGGGGCATGACCAATGTAGGAATTTATTTTGCTTCGCTGTGAGTATTTATGATGATAATTTGTTGTTGTTGTTCAATGGGGGGGGATGGTAGAAGGAACAGAAATGCATGTAAAATAATTTATAATTTTTTTTCAGAAAAAGTTTTCAAAGAATATAAACTACTTGATGAAAGAGACTGTCTTGCTTGTATTTTCATCCCCAGGGCTTAACACAGTACCTGGCATATATCCAGGAATAATGACTAAAAATGAAAACTATCCTGCCTTTGAGGAACTCTCATCCTACTGGGAGAAACAACATTTACATAGAGAAGTGAATTCAAAGTATATGGGGGGGCCCCCCCTCTTGTTGGAAGTCACACTTGCCCTGAGCCTTGAGGGTGGTAGGGATTTCTGAAAAACCAGGGCCTGAAGCCAAAATACCAGAGCTCTAGTTCTGCTTCTCATCAGAGACAAGTTAGTTTATCTTTCTGAGCTTTAGAGTCCTCCTACAAAATGGGGACAATTCTTTCATTACCTGATCACAGAGTAGTTGGGAAGAAAGCCCTCTGTAAACCCTGAAACATCATAGAAACGTGATAAATTGAAGCATATTCCTGTGATTTCATTAGTTTAGACAACCCTGGATGAGGAACCCTCTTCACTTACAGGTGGTATCGTCACTGTATCTGATAGTTTTAGAGAATTACCTAGTGAATTGAGAGGTTTGGTGACCTGTCCGGGGTCAAACAGCCAGTACAGGTCAGAGGTTAGAATTAAATATCCCATAGCCAGTCTTCCTGGATATTACTATTAATTGCCAGTAATTAAAAAAGAAAATTCCTAGCCCAGGCAGCCTGAAAAAACAGGACTGGTTTCCTCCAGCAAGTGTAAGGATGGAAATGTGCTTAATTTTATAGAGAATAGTAGAATTTGAAGCTAGAAAAAGGACCTTAGCCATCATTCAGAAGAGGAAATCTAAGTCCTAGAGAAATTAAATGACTTACCCAAGTGACAACGTCAGTTCCTCTGACTTCAGATCTAGTACTCATGGTGATACTGAGTGCTTAATAAATGCTCAATCTATCTTATCTATCTATCTATCTATCTATCACTTATCCATCCATCCATCTTTTATATATCATCTATCCATCCATCCATCTATATATCAATCTAACCATCTATCCATTATTCATCTGTCATCATCCATCATTTATCTATCATCCATCTATGTATCTGTCATTTACCTATCCAGCCAGCCAGCCATCATTTGTCTATCATTTCTCCATCCATTTGTGTATCTATCCATCAATCCATCCATCTTTTATCTGTTCATCTTTCTGTCCATCATTTGTCTATCACCCATCCATCCATGCAGCTATCATTTATCTATAATCTGTCCATCCCTCTATCATTTATCTGTCTATCCATTCATTCATCTATCCATCCATCCATCATTTATCTATCATCTATCCATCCATCATTTATCTATAATCTATCCATCCCTCTATCATTTATCTGTCCATCCATTCATTCATCTATCCATCCATCCATGCATCTCTCTCTCTCTCATGCTCTCTCTCTCTTTCTCTCCCCCTCACTGTTAGCTACCAAGCCTCATTAAAGAAAGGCAGTCTGCCAAACACTTTTGAAAGTTATTTAAACTTTGATCAACTGTAATGACTAACTCCTATTTCCAAGGACCAGTGAGGAACCGTGCTAGCCACCTCTTGCAAAACAGATGATTGACTCAGGATGCAGAGACATGCATTGTTTATGTATACAGTTTCGTATGTTTACAATTTTTGTATGCATACAATTTTGGACATGGCCAATGTGAGAAATTATTTCGCTTGCCTGTACTTATTTGATACAAGGGTTTTTGTTTTTACAATGGGAAGGGATAGGGGGTGAGAAAAGAAAATAAATGCTCTTTAATTGAAAACTACCATTTTTAAAGGATTACGAAAAATAAAGGAAGTCTTTTTCTTTCTTCTCTACATTTCTCCCCCACCCCGAAAAAAAAGAAACGAAATCGACACCTCAGTGTGTTCCAAAGCCAAATATAAATTTTGAATCTTCTGTTGTTTGGGGATTTTTCCCGCCATTGTTTCCTATTTCCATTAGCGGGAACACAATGCACCCTTTGGGACCTGATCCTCCCCCTGCGCCCCCTGTAAAACCCGTCACAGACACTCGTGGAATGCATAATACTCAGAATCCTGGATCCCCGTTCCAGCTTCTGAGCCCTCGCCCTTATTCTCTGTCGGTTGCCTCCTTGCTTTGCATGCTTCTTCCCATATCCCTGGGCCCCTGCTCCCTGGACTTGGCTCCCCATCACCCCGCCGGCAGCTGTCATCCTCCCAAGTTGGCTTTCTTTTCCTACTGTGCAACCAGAGCTTCTCCACCAGCAGCCGCCAGTGGGCTCCCTTCCATTGACTCAGGACGCTGCGGGGTTGGCTTTTAACGTGGTCTCTGTGGCGCAATCGGTTAGCGCGTTCGGCTGTTAACCGAAAGGTTGGTGGTTCGAGCCCACCCAGGGACGGAAGTTTTTTTCCACAGGGAGAAGAAGCTTGTGGAAATCTCCAACCTGCTTCCCTCGCCCCCCCCCATCCCTAGACTTCTTGGACTTGTGTTTAAGATATTAACAAATATCTATGACGCAGAACCACTGTGCCGGGGAAACGTTATTTGCCTCCGTCAGTACAAGCTTCACTATCCCCACCCTGGAATTGGGTTGCAAAGTAAAACCAAAAAGGGGATGGGGGAGGTACGCTACATATTCTATAATGTGCTTTCTGTGGCCGGTTTTGGAGGATTTGGAAGGAATTTGCCCGGAAGGTTGGACAGTCTATTGTCCAAAGCAGTCTATGTCGTGCATTCAGGGTCACATTGTGGCTCTCTTTGTGTGCTGTTTTCTGGATCTGAAAAAGAGGAGAGAGCGGGAGGGGGGTGAGACGGGGGGAGAGAGAGACAGACAGACAGACAGACAGAGACAGAGAGAGATGGGGAGCGACATGAAGAGGAAAAATGTTAAGAGATAAGGAGAAAATAGGAAACACAAAGACGAGACAAAGCCTGAGAGAAGGTTACAAACAAAAAGAGCTATATGGAAAGATAGGAAGGGAAATTCAGAAAAACAGAAGGGGATAAGATGAATAGATATAAAAAGGGAAAGGAAGAGAGATGGGAAAGACAAGAAATGGAAAGAAAGAAGAATGTGGCAGAGAGATCCTTCCCATCATCATTAGCATCTTCAAAAAGATATTATGAAGCTCATAATTGTTCTAGGTAATGTGCTGGGGTCTGAGCAAAAATAATTGCAGTAATCCAGCCTGAGCCCTTTGAGAGCAGACAGATCTAAGACAGACAGACTGACTCCAGTGTCAGAATAAAATTTTGGAGCCAGGACAAAATAAGATTGTAAAATATTAAAATCAAATACAAATCAGTGGGAGTGTATGGGTGTGTGGGTGTGTGTGGGAGGGTTTGCCCTGCGGGAATCAACTTCCCTCAAGGTGAAAGGCGTCTTGGCCTGCAGGAAGACACGATTTTAGTGGGAAGGAGATGGAACAATCTTGAAATTTCATAGGATCACAGATTTAAAATTGGAAGGGACCTCAAAGGTCATCCAGTCCAGCCCCCTCATTTTACAGATGAGATAACTGAGTCCCAGAGAGGTTAAATAACTCCAAGTTCAGCAAAATTTTGCCATTCGTAGAGCATTGGAAGACTACTTGAATGCTGGAAGGGGTCTTTGTGAAGTGGGTTTAGAATGGCTGTGTTACACCGTCAAGGCTCTGGCCTCAAAGTGTTTATACCCTTTAGCTTCTCAGCTCACCCTCCCATTTCCTCCCAGTTGTCCCTTGGATTAGCTGGCAAAAGTTGAGCAGAATAGCATCTGTTCTCTACAAACACAACCTGTTACCCGAGGAGCCTATTCCAGCTGTGACAATTGGCCTTGATTCGAATTGTTGGTAATTCGTTGAGAATTAGCAACATGAGGTCTCTTGGTCTAAAAAAGAAATACAGAAAGAATAGAGGAAAGAAGATTTCTGATAGCTATTTGAATTCAACCAGGGAGGCGTTTGAATTTATGGAGCTGGGGGGGGCAGAGGGAGTTGAGGGGAGGACAGCTCTGCTCACATAATTCAAGAATGTGCTGACCCTTAATATCCTCTACCCCTTTGGGCGCCCATACCGGCCCTTGATTCTCACAGCCTTTCTATTGCACCACGGAGATGGTTCTTAGGCGGAAAGAAATAAATGGCTTAGGTTCTCTTGGTATTCCCAACAGATTCCTCTGAGATCCCTGCAGAGTGTGTGTCCTGGACTTCTTCCTTTCTTCTTCCTCTTCCCCTCCCTCCTCTCTTTTTCCTTCTCCCCTTCCTTCGTCTCCTCTTCAATCCATTTTCCTTTCTCCTCCTTCATTCTTTCCCTTGCACCTCTTCCCTTTTTTCATTTATCTTGCTGCAATTTGTATCTCCCCCCTCCTTTTTCTTCTTCTTCCTGACCCCTTCCTTCATTTCTTTCTCCAACTCTTTCTTCTCTTTCTATCCCTCCTCTTCCAATCCAATCCAACACACATTAAATGCTTCCTACAGGAGTTGCAAAAAGAGATTCAACACAGATTGCTGTCCTCAAGGAGTCTTAAAGGAGGGGTAGGGCAAGTATACAAAAGAGAGCGAGATTAGTGCAAAGGAAAGATCCCTGGCAAGTGCTAAGGCAAATTTGTGAAAGGAGAGTTCAATTTCATTTGTCTCCTCCTGTTTTTTTTTCTTTTTCCTATCCATCCTTTTCTTCTCTTCTTCCTCCATCTGCCACCCCCCCCCTTTTCATGTGGGTGGGGAGGGGTCACAGAGCTAAAGGCTCAACTTAGCTAACACGGATACTGGACTCTGAGCAAATCATCCATGAAGATTAAACCTCGATTACTTCACTCTGCTGGTCAGTGGCCAGCGAATGAAGGCAGGGAGCTAACCTTATCATTAGTGATTTTATAAAAATGCATAACTCAAGCATCCGCCCACGTGCCTACTTGCACTTCTAGCCGGATAATCGAGCTCTGAGAAGAGCATGTTCTAACCATCAGTCCAATAAATCTTGTAAAGCGAAAAGCAAATCGATCTCCCTTGCCACCCCAATTGGCGGTCGCCATAACACAGTAACGATTTGATGGTCCCTGCAAGAGTGGGCTGCGGCCTGATTCCGTCGAAGACTTCTTCAAGCCGTCCTCATCCCTTCACCACCTGTCTCCTTCTTTCCCTCAGGCAAGGGTGTCATGAACAGGAGGGAGGGGACTGGGGGAAGGGGATTGGCCTGGAGAATCATCTTCATAGCATCCTGAGATATTTTCTGTCTCGCCAGGTCCACACCCCATCCCGCAAAACCCTCCTGCCCTTCTCCTTCGCATCGGAGAAATGAACTAGAAAGTGGAGATGGGGAGAAAGAACTGAGAGCACCAAACGCGCACGTTGCGCGAGAAAGGACCGCAGGCAGAGGGAGAATCTGGCCCGCTCTGGCCACAGGCTTCTTCTCTGGCTATTTGTCACGGTTTTGCTTTTCGTTTATTTTTCATCGTTTCCCTTCCTTGTTCTTTCCTCCATTGTCTCCTTTCCTGTTTTCTTTTTTTCTTTTCTCTTGAGCGCGCGCGCGCGAGTGCGCACGCACGCGCACACACACACACACACACACACACACACACACACACACGCACACACACACACACACGACTGGGTCCACCCTGGGGGAAGGACAGAGCCCGGGGTACAAACGCCAAAGACTGAGGCACCCCCCACCTGGCCTGAGCTCTCCATGGGTCTGCGCTCCAGCGCTGCCAACCCCTCCTCCCTTCCACGCCGTGGCCTCGCACCCCTGCCTGAGCTCCTCCCTCTTTGCTGTGTCTTGACACGCGGTCCTCCGCCGCGCCGCTGTCGAAATTGGTGGAGAACAGCACCACTGCTTGGAGGCTAAAGAGCCCCCCCTCCCCTCCTGGGGGGGGGGCCGGGCCAGAGCCCAGGAACGGCTCCTCCTCCGGCAGGCTGGCGCCGAGCCGCCGCGGTCCCTAGGTTGTCTGAGCGATTTAAACCCCCGGGGAGAGGGAGCTAGAATTAAAGATGGGGAGGAAATTACGTGCTCATATTATGTGTCCGTACACACACACACACCTATACATACACATAATTAGCAACCGAAAATCAATTCCATTTGGATTAAGCAGAAAGAGCCAAGATGAACAATACAGAGGCCGGATGGACCGGCAGCCAAGGCGAGAGGGGCTCCCACCCAGAGCCCCGGGCCTAATCGATAACATATTTAGACTGAGCGTACAATGTTCCACTTCGAGGCTTTATTTCTCGATTTTCCCAGCCTCCGGCGGCCAGCTCGGAGTCCAGCCTCCTTCGGGGAGGCGGAGGTGGGGTCACAGGATTAGTGGGGGCCAGACATTTCGGGGTAAGAGGGGCTTTGCGGGGAGAGGAAGAGAGAGATAAGGGTAGAAGGCTACTATAGGTGGGGAAATGATGAGAGGAGCTGTTTGGAGCCGGAGGAGGTGTGTCCTCGCTTGAGACGGGGTAGCAATCGTGGGGACCCAACCTAGCCTGCCTCCCCCCAACCCCCCTCTTCCCCCTCTCCGCAAACACCCTGAAGGAATGAGGTCACGTGGGGTGGGGAGTGGGCGGGACCAACTCTTGTCTGAAGAAAAAAAGCCATTTTGGTCCCCCCCTCTCCGCCCCCCGTCCCCAGTCCCTCCCCTCCCCCTTTTTGTCCCCTCCCCTCCCCTCTCTACCTCCCACCCACCCACCCACCCCAAGCCGCTTTCACAAACTCCTTTCTTACGCCAGGTTTCTCCCCTCCCGCCTCCGGAGCGGGAGACTCGGCTGGGGCCCTCTCCCCCCTCCCCTACCTCCCACCCCCCCCTTTCCCGCGACCCATCGGACCCCGGACCCAGGTAAGCGCGCGCGGACTGCTCCTGCCCTTCTTCGCTCTGGCGCCGGGCCCTGGATGCAGGGGCTCTTTCCCCCTTTATGAAGCTACGGAGGTGGGGGCAGTGGTGCTCCGCGTGCTGCCCCCCTTTTCCTGCTAACCCCCCAGCCCGCCCCGTCTGCCTTTCTTTCTCCCCTTTTCTTTTTTTCCCTTCCTCTGCTTCCAAGATGGCCGAAGCGGATTCCCTCCCCCTCTTTTTTAAACGAGTTGCCATCTCCCCTCTTGTCCTCGACCACCTCCACCTCTTTATACCGCAGCCCCCCCATTCTCCTGCCTTAGGGATGAAGTGGAGGGAAGGGCCTGTGAGACCTGGGAGCGAGGGGGGGGTGTCTTCGTCCTCTAGACCCTTTCCACTAGCCTTAGAAGCACCAGATCCCCAGCCACCAACAGCTCCGTAACTGGGGGAGGGGGGCGTGAGCGCTCCCCACCCCCCAGACCCCAGGCGTCAGGGACATTCGAGGAGTTGGGGAGGTGCTCCCTGTTTCTTACAGGGCTGGGGGGAGAAAGGGGGTAATGCCCTTACGATTCTGCGCGGGTCGCAGTATCTTTCACCAAGGGGTGCTCTCCTCCCCCCTCCCCAATATAGTGGCATATACTCCTCTTCCCCCCAAAGAAAAGGGACCAGTGTCCATTCCCTGCTTATAAGATACTCCCTTCGCGGGCCCCGCACAAAGTTTGACTTCAGGGAGGTGGCGACGATCACCCCAAAACTGAGGCCCCATATCTCAGGGCTGGGGGTGGGGGGGGAAAAAAGAGGGTTACTTATCGCGATATTCCATCGGTTGTGGCAGAGGGGAGGGGTCTGGAGGACTAGCCCCTCCCCCACTCCCTAGCTGGAGCCTGGGGCTTCCTCCTGTCCCCCACCCCACCCCGAGTCTTTTGCCTCCGGCGCCTTGAGCTGGTTGCGTCGTCTCTTACCCACCTACCCTTCCCTTACTGTATATCCAAAAATGCCCCCGGCCCCACCTCCCCACTTGAGCCTGGGATTGCTCTGGTTGAGGGGTCAGGGGGCGTAAGAGAGTAGGGATGGTGTAGAAATTATCCATAAATATTATAGAAAAGTGTTGTGTCTTTGCTTTCCTCCTCCCATTCGGTCACTCTCTTTGTCTTTTTCTCAGACTCCCTGTCTCTGTGTCTCTCTCTTACGGGTATATGTGTGTGTTTAGAGTTGTACTCCCCTTGTTGCCTCTACCTCTAAGGGACCCGTGAAGGCCCTCCCAGGGTCTTCCCCAATGTCTGTATTTCTGCCTCATGTAGTCTCACTCTTTCCCCATGTTCCCCACGGCCCCATTCCTAGTTGATATTATTTGGGGAGGGAACACAAAGCTGACATTGGTGGGACTTTACCCCTCTGGGGTCCTTCTGACCTGTGGGGGTGGGATTAAGGCCAGCTTGAGTTGGGGTGGAGGGAGGTGAGAAATGAAGAAGAGAGGTAGAGGGCATTCTTTAATCAGAAAGAGCTAGAGGGGTGTGTGTGTGTGTGTGTGTGTGTGTGTGTGTGTGTGTGTGTGTGTGTGTGTGTGTGTGTCACGCTCACATGTGTATGTGTGTTCGATAGAAGCCCGAAGTCTATCCAAGGTGAAGCTTCTCCCTTGGGGGGAATAATGGATACAAGAGGAAACAGCGTAGGATTACTTTGTTGGTGTGGCCAGATATGGAGTGTTTTCTGGCCAGGTGCTTTCTCCATCCTAGGGTTCTGTTTCCTGGGGAATGAGCATGTGCTCTCCCTTGGAATATGGTTGCCTTTGTTGAGGAGAGAGATTTGTGTTGAAACTTGTCTTGGATTTGGGGGAGAAGTGCACAAAAGGTTAGTGTGGGTATGTGTATTTCTGGTTATAGTGTATAACGTCAGGCTCTGTGTGTATAGACCCTTGCTGAGGAGGGAGTGTGTGTGTGTGTGTGTGTGTGTGTGTGTGTGTGTGTGTGTGTGTGTGTGTGTGTGAGCAGTGCATTCATCTGGCAAGTCTTCGTGTGCCTGGCTCAGTCTCTCTCTGGCTGTACATGTATTCGGGTGTGTCTGGTTCCCTGTGTGTCTGGCCAAATGTATATCTGACCACATCTCCATGTGCATGTGAGAGAAAAAGAGAGGGAATATGATTGAGTGTGTCTGGCTGTGGTTTTTTTTGTGTGTGTTTGGCTATGGGTCTGATTCTGTCTCTGTGTTGGGTCTTTGTCTGGTGCCACCCTCTGTTGTGTCTCTTGGGTTTGGCACCTTTCTAGGGGGTTCCCTGGATGTCTGCTGACACCACAGCCAACAGGCAG
This sequence comes from Phascolarctos cinereus, assembly GCF_003287225.1. Lineage (NCBI taxonomy): Eukaryota > Metazoa > Chordata > Mammalia > Diprotodontia > Phascolarctidae > Phascolarctos > Phascolarctos cinereus. Next base: position 299,849,126 of record NW_027555958.1, on the reverse strand, counting down.
CTAGCACTGAAAAATTGGAAGGACTGGGAGCCAGGACAACAGTCAACAACAGTCTGCCAAGCAGACAAGGGGCTGGGCTATGGTGGATAGGGGTAAGGGAATTATAGGAGAGCCAAGGGACTAAGAAATCAAGGGCTACCTTCTCTTGTACAACAGGCAGTGGTGACCAGAGTGCCAGGGAGTGGATTTCTTTTCCACAGTGCCTGGAGAAGAAACCCAGTGTCCCCAGGGGAAACTGATGAAGGCCTGATTATCTCTCTAAGACACACTTCTAGGTAGAACAGATACAAACAGCTATTTGCCAATGAAACTGACGATCTAAATGAAATGGATGAATATTCACAAGAAATATAACCTGGATTAACAGAACAGGAAGTAGAATGCTTAAATAACCCTATTTTAGGACAGATAAGTAAAGAACTATCTCTGCATGGCATCGGAGAGGCATGCCATGGGAGCAGACCTTGGGGCTTCGGTCAGGTCTTGGCTGTGCCTTTCTACTTGGCATATGACCTTGAGAATGTCTTTCTGGAGTTCATTCTTCCCTATTTATAACATGGTGCTGGGGACAGGTGGGTAGGAGAAACTGGGGGTTGAACTTGATCCTGTCTTCCTTACCCCTAGACATGAGATAAGTGTTTTAAAAGGCAGCGAGGTGTTGGTGCACTTTATGATGGACACAATAGCAGTATAATCTTGGGCAAGTCTTTAATCTCAGCCTCAGTTTCCTCATCTGTAAAATGGGGACAATAATAGCACCTACCACAGGGTTGTTGTGAGGGTCAGATGAGATTAACAACATTTGAAGAAAGTATTTTGCAAAACTTAAAGCAGTGTGTAAACTCCAGCCACATAACTACCTTGGTACCTTGATGAACTTTAAGGATTCCAACCACAGGAACCTCAGACAGGTTCTCTCTCTCATCCCCTTACTTGCAGGTGGTGCTGTCCATCTCCCATTCGAGGCCCACTGGGATCAGGTTGGAGGTGGGGTGGGGAGGGGACTGCCAGCTCTTTGAGAGCCAGATGACCTGGGTTTGCTTCCTGCTGCTACTGCTGACTAAGTTGCATGACTGAGGTCAAACCCCTTTCTAAGTCCAGGCCTTTTCCTTTTTAAGGTGAAGGAGGTAGGTCAAGATTGTAGATTCTGAAACTGTTTTGAGTCATGGACTCTTTGGCAGCCTGTTGAAGCCTAGAGATTTCTTTCTGCAGTAATGTTTTTGAGTGCATAAAATAAAATACATGGAATTGCAAAGAAAACCAATGGTTAGTGAAAATAAAGATGTAATTGTTCCTTTTTTTTTTTCTCATTCAAGTTCATAGATACCTTAAGATCTATCCAGGGAGATCTTGGGGGGTCTGTGCAACCTTAAGGTCCCTTTCAGTCATGACCTTGTATGACAGTATATATGACCTTGAGTGACCTCTGCTGATACTTAGACTCTGGGTCAGGGAATTGGGATTATTTTCATTGGAGAAAAGAAGTAGTGGTGAAGGGAGGGGAGAATGTAACTGTCTTTAAGCATTTGAATGGTAATTCTGAGCATGCTGAGGCCCTAAGTCTCTTAGGAAAGACCTAAAAAAGACTGAAACCAAGAGAGACTTGGGGAGCTGGGGAGTTTCTGTTCTTGTGAACTTTGGGGCCAAAGAAAGACACCTGAGAGTGGAGGAGACGGGAGCTATATGGAGGCTCAGGGCCTTCAAGTAAATGGTCTGATTGGGAGAAGGGACAGAAAGAGCCCATCTTCCTCTGGAGGAGGAGGGGTTCAAAGGAGTACCAATTCTCCATTGACATCCCATTTCTGAGCTAGGTCTGCTGGATTTGACTTCGAAGGCTTTCTGTGAATCTTTGCCTTTTTATTTACTCCTCCTTTCTCCGTCAGAGTCTGCAGCTTTGGCTGTGGTACTCCTCTCTCCTCTTCTCCCCCATCCTGGCCCCCACTGTCTCTCCTCCCCCACAGACCCATGCTGGTGGTATCAGGGGAGAGATTAGGTATCAGGTGTGAGGGGGCCCTGAGGCCCAGAGGTGGGGAGGAGGTGGGGTCAAAGGCTCTAATACTAATAAAGGCTCCTGTTTACTGTACCTCTTGGCATCCTGCCTGCAGGGCTCTGCAGGTAACCATGGAAATCAGGTGAGGGAACCAATCAGCATCCCTTAACTCCCTCCTCCCCATAGGTGAGTCTGAGGCCCCTCTAGATGGGAGGGACAGGGGACACGATGGAAAAGTGGGAAACATCTTCTAAGATCTAGGGAGGAGAATAAAACCGTAGTGGAAGCTGTCATATTGATCTGAAGCTTCCAGGGGAAGAAGAGGGGCCTGGTTAATATTCCGAGCTGGATTTTGCTTCTGAGGAGAGTTCTGGCTGACTCCACCATGGCTCCTGGTCACTTCTGAGCGCATGAGGCCTGTAGCCTGGATGTTAGTGTGTCTGCCTTGATGGAAACTACCTTGGTATATGCATTAAAAGCAAGAGTCTGCCGTTTTGGAAACACAGCAAGTGTGTGAATGAGGTGGCTGCGTTGGTGTGGGGAGTCTGGATTTATGTGTAAGGGAATGGGAACCTGAGGAAGTTGGAACATGAGTAAGATGATGATGACAGCAGCCCTGGCTCCATAGGGATGCCAGGCCTCAGCTTCCTTGTGTAACACCCTGGCCTCTTCATCTCTGACACAGGGGCAAATGTCAACACAAACAGATAGGTAGACACTGAGCCTTTCTTTTCTCTCTCTGAAGACTGGAATGAAGCATCATGGAGCAGTAGAAAGGATACTATATTTGAAGTCAAGGGACCTAGCTTCAGGTCTCAGTTCTGTGTGTGTGTGTGTGTGTGTGTGTGTGTGTGTGTGTGTGTGTGAGACCTTGGGCAGATCACTTCATCTCAAAGTGCTTCAGTTTCTTCATTTGTAAAACTAGAGGATTAGACTAGAACAGGGGTTCTTAACCTGGGGTCCATGGACTTGAGGTGGGGGTATCTGTCAATAGATTTCAGATGGGCAAACTAGAATGGGAAGACAATATCTTTATATTTTCACTAACCTTAAATTAAGCATTTCCTTCAATTATGAATTTTAAGAAAAACATCATTCTGAAAAAGGGTCCATAGATTTCACCAGATTGCCAGAAGGGGTCATGATAATAATAATGATAACAACAACAAAAAAATTAAGAACTAGTCAACAAGAAAGTTCTCCAAAGTGTTCCTTTCGGCTCTAAATCTTTAATCCTGTGATCTTAGAAATTAATACATAGCTATCTTGCCAGGAATGGAGTTACTATAGAAGTGGTCAAACAACTAAGATCTCTCTAAGATCCCTTCTGACTTTAAATCTATGACAGTTTCCTGTGACCCGGGAGAGGAGGGAAGACTGACGTCTGTGCCTGGGACCTCAGAACACCTTGTATCCTAGTTTGTTTTTTTAACCTGGATAGCTGTCTCTGTGTATTTTTGCCTCTGAATGAATATTGCCATGTGTGTCTCTGTTTGTACTGAGCATCTCTGCATATGTATGTCTATATGTCCCTGTGAATGTCTGTGTATCTGTCTGTCTTTATGTGTGTGTATGTGTGTGTGTGTGTGTGTGTGAGAGAGAGAGAGAGAGATTGTACCTGTTATACATATCTTTCCATATCTGCTTACCATTCAGTGTTTGCCTGTGTATCTCTCTCTTATTTTCCATCTTTGCATCTCTCTCTGTCTCTCTGTCTCTAATCCTTTCAATCTGCACTTTTTCCTCTCTGGGTCTCTCTTTGCTTCTTGGGTCCTGGCCAAACTCGTCTCTGGAGTCTCTATAGAAACCCCTTGATCCTGGCTGCGAATGTCTTGCCCTAGAAAAACCAAATGCTATGGTTTTGGAAATCTTTCCTGATTTGGGGGATGGTTGGGGAGGGGGGCTGGAGCAAGAAGAGATATGGAGGGGATGAGGTCTGCAAGGGCTACACACAGCCTACTCTGACCTTACACACTGGAGTTTTCCTAGGGTGGGAGGCAGGGTAGGGTGGCTTTCTCCTGTTCACATTTGAGATGTGATTTCTGAAGGGAAAGGAAAACAAATTAGGAAATTGAGCTTGGGACTTTGACACCCTCCCCACCAATGGCTTCTTTTTTTTTTGCCCACCTGTGGAAGAGAGAACGTCTTCTGTGGTTGCTTCAGGCATTTGTTAGAGAGTCCCAGAACCTTAGACTTGGGAAGGTCTGTCTCCCGTATTCTGTTACTGACCCTACCTACCTATAGTGGGCAGAGGGGGTCATCAGTGGGTGCTGGCACATGCTGTGGTGTTTGTCTGGAGAGATGTAAGGGGGGAGGAGCATTCATTGGTGGGAAGTGTGAGGTATTTTTTAGGGAGTAAAGTTGGTAACTGCTTGTCCATGCAGCAGGAAATTTGGAGCACACAGGTGGTTGTGGTGGTTGTGGTTTTTGCCCATCTGCCCACCTCCCTCTGCCTCCCTGCCCCCTTTGACCTGCAGAGCTCCACACTGGACCCTGGGAAGTGGTCCAGAGGAAGATAAAAGCATAATCTCTGCCCTCAGAGAGCTACCGGGGCAGGGGGTGAGGGGAGGGATCGCTCAGGAAAGGAGGGAGGCCATGCATCCAGGATGCAGGCAGGAAGATGGGTACAAATGAATGAACTGTGGTCATCAGGGCAGAAGACCAGGGAGGGGATGGAAGCAGTAGAACCAGATGTAAGGAATCAGTAACAACTTCTTATAGAAAGGAAGTCTGCAACAGGACTGGGAAGGAGGAGAAGGAACAGGATAGGAAAAAACAGAAGGGAGGGGGCGGGGCCTCTGAGAAAGGCATTGGCCAGAGAAAGTGAGGTGTGGAAGGGGAACAGGTTCAGTGCAAAGATGGAGGCCAGGAGAGGAGACTTTCCAATGTGGAGGGCCTCAGGTCGAGGAGTAATTGTTAAAATCTGTTTATTGACTCTGATATTATATGACTTTGTGGTGTAATAAAAGGAGCATTGGATTTGTCATCAGTTCATCTGGGTTCTTGTCTTGGTTCTGCTACTACCTATGAGACCCTGGACAAATCATTCACTTCTGTGGACCTCAGTTTCCTTTTTTTTTTTTTTGAGCCTTGACTCTTATTTATTATTTTTTGTTTTAACTTTATTAATTTATTTTATCAACAATCATTTCCATAAGCTTTTGAGTTTTAAATTTTTCTCCCCCTCCCTTCCCACCTCCCTCCCCAAGATGGCACGCAATTTGATATCGGCTCTACATATGCATTCCTGTTACACATATTTTCACATTAGTGGATGTGGTAAGTAAGAAGTAGAACCAGTAGGAGGAACCATCAGAAAGAGGAAAGAAAACTCAACAGAAGAAAAAAAATAGCAAATAATATGCTTCAATCTGCATTCAAATTCCATAGTTCTTTCTTTGGATGTGGCTAGCATTTTCCATCGTGAGGCCTTTGGAGATGTCTTGGATCCTTGTATTGCTGAGAGGGGTTAAATGAGTTTTCCTGACTCCAGGCCTGGGGCTTTATCCAGTGCACCACCTAGCTGTCCATATCCATACATGCGTGCGTGTGTGTGTGTGTGTACACACGTATATGTACATACATTTATATATACATACAAATATGTATATTGTATATATAATATCATATATCATATACATATATGCAGATCTACGTATGTAGGTATGTATCTGTCTATCTGTATACACATACACACACACACACACACACATACACACACACACACACACATATCCTCCTGTTGTTGAATACCAGACTGAGACACAGTCACATCAGCCAGAAGAAATTTTACTTGTTTAAACAGGAAGAAACAAAGATTGCTCTGAACACTGAACTCCAGGAAAGATCTCAAAGGACTTTCGTGATCTCTTAGTCCACCTTTTATCTCAGCCCCCTGCCAGCTGGAGGGTTCTTCCTGTCATCTAACCCAGATCCTTCATCTTTAGTCTTGTCCTGAGCACAGGTGGACCATGCACTTGTCTAGTCCCATTATCTTCCTGGGCCATCCAGGTGTCCAGCACCTAGGGTGGGATCTGTGCGGGTGACAGTGGGGAAAGGTAGTAGAAGGGCCCAGGATTCCATCTTCCTGTCTTCAAGCTTCTCCCCTGGCTCAGTGTTTAGGTTGTTTGTTTGTTTGTTTGTTTTTTCCCCAGGACGGCGCTCCCCCTCCTTTACCCCAACATCATGCATCGGACAACTCGGATTAAGATCACAGAACTGAACCCCCATCTCATGTGTGCCCTCTGTGGGGGATACTTCATCGATGCCACCACCATTGTAGAATGTCTGCATTCCTGTAAGTGGGGGAAGGGGCTGAGGTTTGTGTGGTAGGCCATCTTTTCCAGGGAGCTGGTAGGGGAGAGGTCCTGGGCTGTTGAAGAGACTTAGTCTCTGCCTTCAGTCTGATAGGAAAGACACTGTCCTAGGCCCTTGGGGAGATCCAGCTTTAATTGAGATGTGATGTAGTATAGTGGGAAGAGGCCAGATTCTGGATTCAGAGGACCCAGGTTTGAATGTGGCCTCTGCTAGTGGCCACCTGGGTCAGTCTCTTCCCTTCCCTGGGCGTCAGTTTCTTTATCTGTAAAATGAGAGGAGTTAAAGTTTGGAGTGGATGACCTCTAAGGTGCCTTCCTATAATGGGAAAGACTGGATTTGGCCTGAGAGAATTTCTCATGCAACACCTCAGATTCTAAGACTGCCAAGGCAGAGACAAAGATACTAATGAACAGAGTACAAACAATATGGAAACAAGGAGTGTTTAAAGTGGCATTCAGCCCAGGCTGGGAGGGGAACAATTAAGGAAAAGAGGGAGTTAATCAAGGAAGGCTTCCTGAAGGGGGTGACCTCCTCTAGCGACTCGGTAGCTGCAGTCTCTTTAGGGTACTGGACCACGTGTTAGGTCAACATCTGGCCTTGGTCTAGCAATTCCTGAGGACGGGAGAGGAATATCTTGGCCAAGACCCCCTTTTGCCTGCCCTACCCCATCCCATATAGGAGAAGAGAAAGTTAATCTAGCAGGCATAGAAGATGGCTTGGCCGTGGAGTTACTCCTGTGTTGAAGCCAGGTGTATACAGGAGTCTTCCTAACCTCCCCCACTCCTTTCCTCTCCCAGTCTGCAAAACCTGCATCGTCCGATACCTGGAGACGAACAAGTACTGTCCCATGTGCGACGTGCAGGTCCATAAAACACGTCCGCTGCTGAGCATCAGGTGGGGCCCAGAGACAGTAGGAGGAGCTGACATCCCCTTCCCTTCCAGCCTCCTGCCCAGGGTTCTTTGCTTCGCTGGTTGCTCTTTGTTCTGCCTGCCCTCCCTCACCCCTCACCTGGTCACTTTCTTTTCCTGCCTAAGAGACCCCCGAATGGGGCGGGGGGGGGAGTCAGGAAAGAGCTTAAGAAACCACTAGGGAGGGATAAATTCTTGGGGTGGGGGTCATAATTCAAGACACAAGAACCAATTGTCTGGTGACCACAGAGGATGAGTAGCATCGAAGAAGGGTTTCCTGGGGAGATGGGGAAGGTCTTCAGCTTCTCTTGACATGTTCTTCATGGTGAGGTCTGTGAATCCACTTGTGGCATCTTTTCCAGGTCAGACAAAACCCTTCAGGACATCGTCTATAAACTAGTCCCTGGACTTTTTAAAGGTACAGGCTGTCTTTGTTTCATCCCACCCTCGATCCCCAACCTCCCGTCCTTCATTTCCTTGAGGACCCCCCCCCAATTCACCTTGCTTACAGTGAGCTTCTCTTCTCTTCCCTTCCAGATGAGATGAAACGCCGGCGAGATTTCTATGCAGCCTACCCTCTCACCGAAGGTGAATGTTTCCCCTCAGTCCTGGGCTGACTCGGTTGGGGAAGGGTGGGGAAGCAGAAGCACACGTGTGTATGTATCAGACTCTCTCTCTCTCCCTAATTCCCCACCAAGACCCTGTCCCCACCACGACATGACTTGGGTTTGGTCCTTCCCCACACTGGGCTGAGTGAGTATGCCTGCCAAGAAAGGAACCCTGTTGAGTATGCAAGTCCTGAGCCCTGGGTGCTCCAGCAGAATGTAAGCTCTCTGAGGGCAGGGACTGTTCTCATTTTTGTCTCCATATCCCCAGTGCCTAACTCTGTGTCTGGTACAGAGTTGGTGCTTAAATACTTGGTGAATTAAAATGAGTGTGGGAAAGTGGGGAGGAGTGGCAAGTATGGGCCCCCTTCCTAATCCCCCCCCAAGGCTGAGGACCCTCCCCCCCACCTATCCTGCCACTGACTCCACTTCTTTCCCTCCTAGTCCCCAATGGGTCCAATGAAGACCGAGGTGAGGTCCTAGAACAGGAGAAGGGGGCCCTGAGTGATGATGAAATCGTCAGCCTCTCCATTGAATTTTACGAGGGTGTCAGGCAAGTCTCTTGCCCCACTCTGGTCTGGGGGACCTGGAAGTTGGTCTAGATCAGGATACCTGCCTGGGTCATGGGGGCTTTTTTTCCCTGCTCCTTAACTGGAGTTTCTTCATTCTCTCCCCCATCGATGGGATCAACTCAGGGTGGGAGTGTTTCTGATAATGAGCCCCTCCTTGGAGGGGACTGGACGGGGTTGGGAAGGGACCCCCTCCCTCTCCTGGGATTTCCTGGCTTCATTCCTTCCCCCAACAGGGACAGGGAAGAGAAGAAGGGCGCCCTGGAGAATGGGGACGGGGACAAGGAGAAAGTGAGTGCTAGAGGCAGAAGGGACAGTGGGATTGGGCCAGGGGTGGGAGCGGGGAAGAAGCCTCGAGGGAGGGGAAAAAAGGGGTTCAGGCAGGTGGTGGGGAGTCGCTGAAGTAGACTGCAGTGTTGTTCCTTCCCTCCTCCTGCCTTGAACCCCTCTGTGCCCTCCCTTTCCCCCAGAAGACAGGGGTACGGTTTCTGCGATGCCCAGCAGCCATGACGGTCATGCATCTTGCCAAGTTTCTCCGTAACAAGATGGATGTGCCCAGCAAATATAAAGTGAGCCCCAAGTGACTGTAATCACATGATGGATGCCGTGTCTGTGTGCAGGTTCATGTGTCTGTCTGTCTTCTCTACAGCCTAGTTGGCCATATTGACTTTACTTTGGTCCCTCTGATCTTCCTAATGCCAGTCCAAGTTTGATGACCTTCTCCTGTGCTCATTTGTGCTCCTAGAGGACAGCAAGGGAGATAAGGATATACTGTGGAGGTGTGGTGGGTCTGGCCAAGGAGAGAATGATGGGCTCACTTGGTTTGGGGATCTTTTGTGTATTTCATGACTCAGCCCTGGACTCTTTCTCATAGGGCATGACCATTTTGAAAACAGTAAAACCCAGTTTGATTTCAGCAAGGTATTTGACAGGGCCTCTCATAATATTCTTATAAACATGATGGAGACATAGGGGCTGAATATGGGCACAGTTAGGTGTAGATAACTGAGGGGAACCAAAGAATGATAAATATCTGTTTCAGCCTGCAAAGAAGTCTCTAGTGGAACACCACAAGGCTCTGTCCTTAGCTTTGTAGTGTTCAACATTTTTTCTGTATTACTAATACAATTGGTGATGAATCAGGATCTGAAGATATTGATGGATTAAAATGAACTGGATCCAATCTAATAAGATGAAATTTAATAGGGAAATTTACTTTTGCTTGACTATGCATATTTGTTATAAGAGTTTTTTTTTAATTTAGGGGAGAAAACATGCAAATAAAGATAAAAGCTTAAATTGTTTGAAAAAGAAAAAAAGATGAAATTCAATATGAATAACCACAAAATCCCACGATGGGGCTAAAAAACTCAATTGTACAAGTATGGAATTGGGGAAACATGTCTAGACATATTGTAAATGACAAAGGTTCACGGGATTCATTCAATGGACTGCAAGTTCAGTATAACCCCATGAGGGTTTTTTTAAAACCTACCTGCTCTGATTTTTATTAATCAAATAGAATCATTAAATAATTGTTAATCACTTGTAAAACGAGTGTCCAGAGCAAGAAAAATAAATGTCCCTCCGCCCTGGTCAGACCAAATCTGGAGTGTTCAGTTCTGGGCGCCACAATCTGGGAAGAACATGACAAGCTGGGGCCTGTGTAGAAGATGGTGGCCACGATGGTGAATGAATGAAAGAGTGAAGCATTAAGTACATACTACATGCAAAGCTCTGTGCTAAGTGGTAGGGAGACAGATAGAAAAAAGGCAAAATGGGCCTTGCACTCCAGGAGCTCACATTCTAATGAATAGACTCGAAACTGACAAATGGAAATTATTTGAAGGAATCTAGGGGTGTTATTTAATCTAGAGATGGATGTCTGGGAAGGCTGGGGCATTTATAGCTGTCTTTAAGTATTGAAAGGACTGTCCTTGTGGAAGAAGGATTACATTTATTCTTCTTGTGCCCCTGGACAGCCAAACTAGGAATGATGACAAAGAGGCAAATTTTGTTTCCATTTAAGAAACATTAAAAGTCACATGGGCTATATAACCTGTGTCAGATTGCTTATTATTTTAGGGAAGGAAGGAAGAATAGAATTTGGAACTCAAAACTTAAAAAAAAATGTTAAAGATTATTTTAACATATAATTGGGGGAAATATTAAAAATTTTTAAAATGCTTTTTCATTTGTAACAATTAGAAATACTTTTAAGAACTGGAATAAGTGGTCTTAGAAGGTAGTGAACTCCCCCATCCGTGGGCTGGATGACTGTTTGTTGGAAACATTAAAGAGAGGATTCCTCTATAAATATTGGTTGCTCTAGATGACCCCTGAGGTCCTTTCCAGCTCAGATGAGAATTCTCAGATACCTGTTCGCTCCTTTCTACACAGGGGAAGCCTGGTAGGCTTAGGAAGACCCCTTTGAGCAAAGCTCTGTCTTCTTGGGCAAGTCATGATGTCCATCCTCTGTTTTTTCCCCTCCCTCCCTATCCTGGGATGGGTGTTTCCCCAGGTGGAGGTGCTGTATGAGGATGAACCTCTGAAGGAGTATTATACACTCATGGACATTGCCTACATTTACCCTTGGAGACGGGTGAGCATTAGGGATAGCCAGAAGGGAGTAGGGAGATGGGGGAGTGGGGGCAGGCAGGGCTGGGGTAATTCACTCAACCAGAACTGAGTTCTTTCTTTCATCCTCATTCCTTTTTTCTTTAACTTTCTGGCGTCTCAGTGTCTGTTTCTATCTTTGGCTGTTTTTGCTGGTTTCCCTCCTGTCTTTGTCCTCATCTCCCCTTCTGCCTTCTCTTGATGCTGATGTGATGTTTTTGGGGTGAGGCATGTAGGGCAGGAGGGTCTTTTGCCCCTGACCCTGCCTTTCCTTCCCTTTCTCTCTCCTGGCTCCTCTCCCTCCCCGCTGCAGAATGGCCCTCTCCCCCTCAAGTACCGAGTCCAGCCGGCCTGTAAGCGGCTCCCGCTGCCTACTGTACCGGCTCCTTCAGAAGGCACCAACACCAGCGGGGCATCGGAGTGCGAGTCGGTCAGCGACAAGGCCCCCAGCCCCGCCACCCTGCCTGCCACCTCCTCCTCCCTGCCCAGCCCTGCGACTCCTTCCCATGGCTCTCCTAGCTCCCATGGGCCTACCACTACCCACCCAGCCTCCCCCAGCTCCACATCTGCACCGGGGGGCACCACCACCAATGGCAGCACCTCGAACTGCCTGCAGACACCGCCACCTACCAGCAGGGGGCGCAAGATGACTATCAATGGTACCCCAGTGCCCCCCTTAACTTGAGAACTAGGGCTTTCCTCCCTACTATTTGTGCAGCCTCACTCCTCTGCCCCTCCCCCTTTTTCTTGACTTTCTCTCTTCCCTCCTTGATTCAAGCTCCTTCTACCCCACTATGAGGGGCCAGAGGAGGGGGTTGGGTTTTATAAATAAATCTATCTATATATATATATATATATGTACATAGGAAAACCAAATATACATACTTATTTTCTATGGACTAGCCAGATTAATTTAAAAGCTGCAGGAAACAGAGACCTTACATGTATGTGTGTGCAGGTACGGGTGTGAATTATGTGTGTTTGGGTTTTCTTCATTCATTTTTAAGGGAACTGCATGATTTACTGTAGCTCCTTCCCCTTTTGGATTAAACATTTAGGTGGGAAGGGGAAGGGAAGTAGAGTCTGTGGGGCCGGGTCTGCCCCATCTTCCTGCTCTCCCCTCTCCTCTTATGGATCTGATTGCCTCTGTTCCGTCTGGGGTTCCCCTCCTCCAGGACCCCAGAGCTTTAGGTAGCCCCAGGTCCTGTGAGGACAGCACAGCCAGGGCAGCAGAAGCTACCTTCATGGAGTCTTAGAGGCAGCTTTTGGAGATGGGGTGTGATCATAAAGGGGAGGAGGGGGTGGGGACGAAGGTGGGGAGAGCTCTCTTCTCCACTCATCCTTCCTTCACTGCTCCCCCCCACCCCCGTGCTTAACGTAGGGAGCATTTCTCAGACAGTGCCTTTTGCAAATGCGGTTTGTCCTTCAGTTCTGAGGGGGGAGATCTGGAGGCTTGGGTGGCAGTAGTTCCCCACCTCTCCTCTTCCCCCCTTCCCCCAGCCTTGTAGCTTCTGTGGATAGATTAGATTTTTTTTCCTTTTGTTTGTGCCCTTTTTGGCATTAATCTTGCTGAAGGAGAGAACTTGAGGGGGGAGGGGGAAAGGAGACATCAAAAGCTCCTGAACCCACTTGGAAGCTTTCCCAGTGTGGACACTCTTCCCCTCCCCGCCCCCCCATTCCCCTTTTGCCGGGGGGTTAACTGAGGCCACAAGTGAAGTCCACGTTTGGGACTTTGTGGGGAGAGGACATTTGAACCTCACACAAGCACACTGACCCCAGACTTGGGAAAAGTCCCTAGGAGGGTCAGCAGCCCCCCCCCTCCATTTCCCCTCACCCAGGGGCCCCAAGTTTAGGACAGATGTAAAGGGGGATCTCAAAGCACAAGACAAAGGTAGGATTACCAGGGTCCCTCTTTCCCCAAGACTGTTGCCTGCAGATTGAACAGACAACCTTGGTTTGGGGTGGGGTGGGTTAGGGTTAGCCCCATCTGGTGGAAGGCTGAATTACTTTGTTACAGGGCTGGGTCGGGCTCCTCCTCCGATCTTTGCTCCTCCTCAAGCAATCCCAGCTTGGCCCTGTCACTCCTCTAGTGTAAATAGTGAGAAGGTGGGATGGGGTAAGGAGGCAGGGCACCACTCCCTGACTCTTCTGTAGGGGTACAATCAACCAAACGGCTTTGTCTGTGTGCATCCTGTCCTTGCTTCGGGTCCTGTGATCTGTGTGTGTCCCCTCCCTCCCCCTGCCTTGGCGTTTGTACAACTAATCAGCTTTGTAATAAATGCTGCAGATTCTCCGTGGGTTTGTGAGTGCTTTTCTTTTTGGGGGTTTGGGGGTGGCATATGATGGGGAGTCCATTGTTAAACAGGATCCTTTTAACCCTCAGCCCATTCCATGACCTCAGTGTGACACTACTCCTACCCCCCAAAAGTCAAGAAAGGGTTGCCATCCCTATTCCCCCATGGAAGCTCCAGAGAATTCATTAAAAAAAAAAACCTTTGAAGGTTTGCAAAGCATTCTATGCTCATAGATTAAGAGCTGGAAGGGACCTCAAAGTTCATCTAGTCTGACCTCATTTTACAGATGAGGCATCTGAGGCCCAGAGAGGTAACAGGACTTACCTAGGATCATACAGCTAGTGGGTAGCTTAGCTAACAGGGATGTGAAACTAAGTCTTCCTGACTCGCTCCAGGCTGCTTCTCAATGACCTCAGCCTAGCCTCACTAGAGCGCTGAGAGGTAGGTACTACAGGTATTGTCACTCCCATTTTAGAGAAGAGGATACTGAAGCCTAGAGAGATTAAGTGACTTAAGTCAGAGTCATACAGCTAATAGAGAACGCCCCAAAAGCCTTAGTGCACTAAAACTTTTGGGACACCTTGCATTTGTTAGAAACAGAAGCTGAATCTAGCTTATCCTCACTCCCTGGGCTAATTCTCTATCTACTATGCCACACAATGGCCGCACTGAATGCCTAGTACTTTGGGGTTTTTTTCTGCTTCAATTCCCTAGACCCACAATTCAGGATTTTAATTCTAGAATTGGCAATTTCCCTGTCTGTAAAGATTTTTCCTAAGCATAGGGTGTTGGGGGGAGGTGTTTTTGACAGGCAGGGGGAAAAGGGGATAGGGCTAGAGAACCTTGAAACCATTATTATATTTAGTAACATCACTGCCAGTATTAGTATTTAATATAATATATATTAATAAAATATAGTACTTAAGTTTTCAAAGCACTTTACATTTACATTGACCAAGTGCATTTTTATAGCCCAATCAATAAGCATTTATTAAACACCTACTCTGTGCCAGGCACTATGCTAAGCACTGGGGATACAAGTTGAATGAAGGTAAAATTCCTTATTCATAAGGAGCATACATGTAGCTTCCAAAGCCAAGTGAAGAAGAGGCAGAGGCAGGTGGAGATACATTTGGATGGGGTATAAAAAAAATGACTTGGGAAACAGAAGACCCATACTACCCAGTAAAACTAAAGCCAGCTTTACCACTAGGAGTGGTAAACGCAAGTCTTCAAGCCTTCGTCAACAAGCTTGTTCCTGTGTGCCTGGCAGTGATAAATATTGGTGATACAAACAAAGGTCCCTCAAGGAGAATACATTCTATAAACCTCAGTTTCCTCACATGTCAAATGAGGGGGTTAGGTGTGCAGCTGACATCTAATGTTAGGAAAACCTCAAACAAGGGAGAGAGAAATGTGTCAGGCCACCAATCCTGGAACTGGATCTTCCCTCCTTTCACATTAATGAAAATTAAGAAAAAGCAACACTTGAGAAAATGCATTACTAGATATATTTAATGGTGCCAGATGGGGATGAATACATACTCCTGGGTTCTGAGGGTGGAGGGGACCATGGATCCTTATACTCTGACCAGAAGGTCAAGAGATCAAATCCAGAATGACACCAAAAGCCTCCTACCCACGGAGAAGATACAGGCTCAATCTAGACCCAGGTGTGGAGGAATACAAGGGTCTTGGGAGGATCTCCTGGTGGGATGGTAGCCAAGTCCTCTAAGGTGCCCAGAAGGGAGGTCCCCATATCAAAGGAGATGCTGCCAACCCAAACCCAATGCCTTTGGTGTGGTATGCTGGTCAGAGTGGAGAACCCTCTTGGGCATTCTGTATTCGTTCATTCTTGTGAGTGCCATCACAATATGGGGGCTTCAAGGTTGCCTTGCAGCTGCAAAGAAAAGCTGAACGGTCTTCTTCAACTTTGAACCTGAGGGGGAACAGGCCCGTTCGCTGAAAGAAGTGGGAGCCATCACAGTAGGGCTATAGGAGAAACAAAGGCTGTAAACACAACTACTCAGGGCTGGTGCCTTTCAGGTCCCTGTGCTGGATGCTGAGCTGGGCTGGGGAGGGAGCTACAGAGCCAGACTGAAACCTGTCCTCAGAGAGCCCCCAGTCTGATAAGGAAGACAGAGTCAAGGAGCTACCCAGTCAAGTCAGAGGAAGTAGACTGGAGATGGCTTCTTGGGAATACTGAATCTGTTTTCAAAGGTGGGGAGGGGGAAATGAATTGATAAGAAAGGGGGAAGATTAGGAAGGTTAAGTCCCAACAAAAATGAGATAAGCTTAGGAATGACTTAAAAGCTGTACCTGTCTCCCCCCACCCCACTTTCAGAAAGATTTTACTGGGGTAGAGAGGGTGGAAGAGTCTCTTGGAGCCACCGGGAAGAGAGGGCAGACTGGGGGGGGGGGAGCCCAGAGGATGCCAGAGATGCTCCCCACCCAATACCCACTTTTATAGAGAGTCCTACCTGGTTCTTACTTCGGCCACACACACACCATTTATACGTTTTCCCTGCCTTCAGGAATACCTTGATGGGCTTTTTCTGAGCAATCACAGGCTTCTTTCTTGGAAACCATTTGCTCTATGGATAAAGATGAGAGGGATAAGTTTAATAATCTTTATACAAAGTAGGGCTTTTCCCTCTTCTTTCAATTTATTTAATTTTTTAAAAATTTATTTTTTAATAAATATAATAAATGTTTAATAAATGTTTGTTGAATTAATTATAATTCAGATGTACGGAAAAAGTTATTAGGAAATAGATTCAGCACCAGAAGGGCCCTTAGAAGTCATATATCCTAAGCTCCTCATTTTACAGATGAAGAAACTAAGCCCTGAAGTGGCTTACTCAAAGTTACATAGTTAATAAATCACAGACTTCGAGTTTGATACCAGGTCTTCTGACGTCAAGTACTTTTAAAAAATTTTTATTTATTTATTTTTAATTTTCAAGATTTACTTCCACAAGATTTTGAGTTCCAAATTTTCTCCCCATCTCTCCCCTCCCCCCACCCCAAAACGTCAAGCATTCTGAATACCCCTTCCCTTGATCTGCCCTCCCTTCTATCATCCTTTCCTTCTCTTATCCCCTTCCCCTTCTATTTTCCTTAGGGCAGGATAGATCTCTATACCCCATTGCCTGTATATCTTATTTCCCAGTTGCATGTAAAAACAATTTTTAACATTTGTTTTTAAAACTTTGAGTTCCAAATTCTCTACCTTCCTTCCTCCCCACCCACCCTCATTGAGAAGGCAAGCAACTCAATACAGGTTATACATGTATACTCATACAAAACACTTCCATAATAGCCATCCCTATCCCACCCCTCTAAAAATTTATTTTTCTCCTTTCCAACTCATTTTCTCACTGAAGGGAAAAAAGCCTTATGTATGTATGTATAATTAAGCAAAACAAATTCCCATGTTGGCCGCGTCTAAAGATGTATATCTCATTTTGCATATTAGTCCATCATCCCTGTCAGGAGGCAGGTAACATGTTTTTACAGTGTGGTCATTGTACAAAGTGTGCACCGAGGGTCCATGAACTTGCTTTTTTGTTTTTTTCCTAAATTTTTATATTTTATTTTTTCCCAATTACATGTAAAAACAAATTTTAACATTTAATTTTGAGTTCCAAATTCTCTCCTTCCTTCCTTTTCTTCCCCTCTCTTTGAGAAGGCAAGCAATTTGATATACACTATACACGTGCAGTCATGTAAAACATTTCCATATTAGCCGTGTTTCAAAAGAAAACAGACCAAAAATACAAAAGCAAAACAAACCAAAAAAAAAGCAACCCACAAGAAGAATAAAATTTTTAAAAGTATGCTTTGATCTGCATTCAGACTCCCATCAGTTCTTTCTCTGGAGGGGGATAGCATTTAGGGTGGAGGAATGAGTTTCCCCATGAGTCGTTTGGAATTGTCTTAGATCATAGTATTGCTGAGAAGAGCTAAATCATTCACAGATAATCACTGCTACAATATTGCTGTTCCTATGTATAACATTTTCCTGGTTCTGCTCACTTCACTTTGCATCCATTCATGTAAGTCTTCCCAGATTTTTGTGATACCATCCCACTTGTCATGGTTTTATAGCATAGTCTTACAGCACAACAGTATTCCATCACAATCACATACCACAACGTGTTCAGCCATTCCCCAGTTGATGGGCATCCCCTCAATTTCCAATTCTTTGCCACCACAAAAAGCTGCTATAAATAATTTTGTACATGTGGGTCCTTTCCCTTTTTCTTTTGATCTCTTTGGGATACAGATCTAGAAGTGGTATTGCTGGGTCAAAAGGTATGCACAGTTTTATAGCCCTTGGGGCATAATGAACTTGTTTTTTAAATAGTTTAAATAGTTTGAGAACTACTTAAATATAATTGGCTTCCTTTCTATTCCTGTGTATTGTATACATTTAAAAACATTATTCTGAGAAGGGGTGCCTAGGCTTCACCAACCTGTGAAAGGGATTCATGATGCCCACAAAAAAGGATAAGAACCCGATACAGGGCTTTAAGGTAGGCTTTCTATATGTATGTATGTATGTGTGTGTATATATATATATATATATATATATATATATATATATATATACACATACACACACACATATATGTATGTATGTATGTGTGTGTGTATATATATATATATATACATACACACACACACATACTCTCACACATATACATATATATATGTACACACATATATCATCACAGCAACCCTTTAAGCTAGATATTATTACTATGCCCATTTTACAGATGGGGAAAGCATCCTGATTCTAAATTCAGGATTCTAGCCATTATTACAAGCTACTTCAATGCATGTGAGTATTTACTTACCAGCCAAGAGGAAAACAACCTGATCTGGTTCCACCTCAGCTCTGCACTCTGGTGTGAGGGATGGGGACAGAAACAGTGGAAAAAGAGAAGAGGGAAAAACAAAATAAGTTTTTAAAAGTTGATCCTGGAGCTTTAAGGTAATAGAGGGGAAACTTGTTCCTCCACCGTAATTATTTTAATTCACTTCCCAAGGTTGAGGAAAGGAAGGAAGAGGCAAAGGGGAAAGAAAGAAACTGAGGGAAGTGGAAATGAGAGACAAGAAGAGAGTAAACAAAAGGATGAAGGGAATAGAATCTATAGAATGATGAGAAGACCTAGGGCAGCTAGGTAGTGAAATGGATAGAGTCCTGGGCCTGGAGTCAGGAGGACCTGAGTTCAAATGTGACACTTCCTAACTGTGTGACCCTGGGCAAGTCACTGTTTGCCTTAGTTTCCTCATCTGTAAAATGAGCTAGCGGAGGAAACGGCAAATCACCCCAGTAACTTTGCCAAGAAAACCCTCAAAATGGGTCACAAAGAGGCAGGTACTACAGAAAATGACTAAACCACCATCATCTGAGAAGACCCAAGAGAATTCAGGAATGGAAGGCAGAGGGAACAGAAGAAACAGGGGGAGAACCAGGGAGTGCAGGGCTTTTTTAAAGACCTTCTAGTCCAGCCCTCTTTCATTTTACAGATGAGAAAATGAAGGCCCAGAGAAGTAGGGTGACTTGCCCAAGGTCAGACAGGTAGTAAAGAGCAGCCCCAGGATTTCAACTCTATTGATTCCAAATGTATCGGTCTTTCAGCTGTTATCCCCGAGGCTGAGGAAGAAGGATTAAAGGTTGCAGAGTGGTGGAAGGGACCTCAGACACCCTTCAATCCATTTTTTTTTTTTGCAGTTTTACAGTTGAGAAATTGGGGCAAAGGGGAATGGGGGGTGGGGCAGGGTGTAGGAGGATAAAGAGGGCCCCGAAGGGAAGCATAAAGAAGAGAAGGTTGGAGGAGAATTGGGAGAAAAACTTAGGAAAAGGGACCACGGGGAGAAAAGACTAGGGGAGGCAAGGAGTTTAAGGGATAAGGGAGAAAGGTGACTAGTGGAGAAGGAGAAAAGGCATCAGAAGGGAGGGAGGGAGGAGATTAAAGGAGGGAAGGACCGGAGAACCCGGGGAGGGAAGGAATCGGGGAGCTGGGGAGAAAGAGGAGGAGAGAGGACCCAAGGACAGGTTCAGGAGCTGGGGGAGGGAAGGAATCGGGGAAAGAAGGGGAGCTGGGGAGACAGGAGAGGAAGGAGGACCCAAGGACAGGTTCAGGAGCTGAGGGAGGGAAGGAATCGGGGAAAGAAGGGGAGCTGGGGAGACAGGAGAGGAAGGAGGACCCAAGGACAGGTTCAGGAGCTGGGGGAGGGAAGGAATCGGGGAAAGAAGGGGAGCTGGGGAGACAGGAGAGGAGGGAGGACCCAAGGACAGGCTTAGGAGCTGGGGGAGGGAAGGAAGGTTCTTGGGAAGGGGTCGAGGCCAGCCGGAGTGGGGATGGGGGGACTGAAGACGGCTGGTAAGCCGTCCAGCTCCGGCGCCTCTCACCGCGGCACAGCTCCCCACGGTCCGCAGCCCCGCCACCACGCCGGCCATGGTCGTACTGCGCCATGGGGCCCCGCCTCCGGCCCCGCCCCGTGGCCCGGTCACCTTCCCCGCCGCTGTGTCAGGCTCTCCCGCGGGGGCGCTAGGGATGCGTCCGCTCTGCGCCCTAGCCGTACGGCCGCCGTGCGCCCTCGCCCTCTGCGCACCTCCCCCTTACTGAGGTAGGCTGGCGGGGCCGGGTGGGAGGAGCGAGCCGAGCGCCGCGTAACCCTCACAGCCCTGGGCACCAGCTGTTTTCCCCGGCGGATTGCGCCCCACCCTAAATCTGGGAGGGAGAGCGCTGAGGTTGCTAGGGGAGCCCTGGCGGGAAAGTATCTGTGCGCGCATTTGATGCATCCGTCTACAAAAAGTATGCACACTGAAATGCAAGAGGAGCCTCTAACATCCGAGTACACCGAACTGGTCATGTCCCTCTTCTGTCCTAAAATCTTCAGTGGATCCCTATTACCTCCTGAGTAAAGTTCTTGAGAACGTTCAAGGGTCTCCACAATGTGGCCATGCACCACCCTTCCAGCCTTATCTCATATGCATCCCATGCACGCTACAATGCCACGTAATCTGGGCCCTGTGCCAGGGACCTGGGCGGCTCCGAAGTATCTTTGTGCTGTACCTGGTGCAAGAATGTCCCCTCATGCTTCTCTTCACTTATTGGAATACTTTACCTGGCCTTTCAACTATGATCAGGTCACTCGTTCTGTTAGTAGTGCCTAGAGTGCTGGAGTCAGGAAGACCAGTTCAAATCCTGCCTCAGCTATTAACTAGCCGAGTGACCCTAACTTAACTTATCTGCCTCAGTTTTCTCATCTGCAAAATGGAGTTAAAAGTAGCACCTACCTCCCAGGGTGGTAAGGATCAAAGGAAAGTGGATAGATGAAATACATATACATAATACAATGTGGTTGTTCTGTCGTTTTTTCAGTCTTGTTGGACTATTCTGTGACCTCATTTGGAGATTTATTGGTAAAGACACTGGGGTGGTTTGCCATTTCCTTTTCCAGCTCATTTTATAGATGAGGAAACTGAGGTTAAGTGACTTGCCCAGGGTCACACAGCTAGTAAGTGTCTGAGGCTAGATCCCACCTCAGGTCTTCCTGACTCCAGGCCTGACACACTCTATCCACTTCACCAGCTAGATGCCCACAATACAATATACATATACTCATATGTCCATCTATTACACGAATGTACACATATATAATATACTCATATGTATACATACATACACACATGTACACATATATCTCCCACTACAAGGCTATTATTATTACTGTTCTCAAAGATACTTTGTCACCAAAGCCCTCCAGAAAACGATCTGATTTGATCAATGGAAACGACTTAAAACCAGAGGCATTATCCTCGAGCGCTGCACTCTAAAGACAGTGGGATTTTTCCATTTGGATTTCGGCTGAAACCTTCCACATGGGTTGTCTCCCCCATTAGAATGTGAGCTCCCCAGTGTTTTGCACATAGTAAGCATTCGATCAATGCTTCATTCATTCAAAATCCTTCAGTGGCTCCCTACTGCCTCCACATTAAAGTTTAGACTCCTGACTCCAATTTAAGGCCAACTACAATGTGGTTACAACCTCCCAGTCCTGGCTTAGCTCTTCCTACCCTCTTTTGGGATCAAAGGTGAGAGGCATCTTGTTAGAAGTTTTCTAATAGAACCCTCTTACAAGTGAAGAAAGTGAGAACCCAAGATGAAAAGTGATTTCTCCAAGGCCACACAGGTAAGTGTAGACCCAGATGGCTCTGGAGGAGAAAGTGAGGCTGGTGACTTTGCACAGCCCTCCCTCACTTAAATCCAGTGCACTTGCACTGCATCGCCTCCCTGATGTCATGGTCCTCTTCCAGAACGAAGGACAAACAGCAAGTAAATTTCGAAGCCAACTTTAGGACCCAGATCCTTAACTCCAGACCTACTGCTCTTAATGTGCAGCCTAAGGCATGGGTGGGGAACCTTCAGCCTTGAGGCCACGTGTGGCCCTCTAGGTCCTCAAGTTCGACCCTTTGACGGAATCCAAACTTCACAGAACAAATCCCCTTAAGAAAAGGAGGCCACAGGTGGGCTCAAGGCTGAAGGTTCCTCACCCATAGCCTAAAGCCTTTGAATGTGCCTGCTCTCCAGTTACTAATTCTCTTGTTTGGAGAAGGCTAAGACCTCCTCAGGGCAGAAAAGTAAGGTACTAGCAGTAAGTAGGTCACTTGGAAGCCTTCAAGTGTTTGTCACTCTATCCGGGGAGTATTAGCACAGTTCCTGGCACACTAAATAGGCATTTAATCAATACTTACTGAATTTGCTTTCCTGCCCCTATAAAAGCTGGGAAACTTGAGGCTGTGTTGTATGCACACCCTGGCTGAGGGACAGAGGTGCTGTTGGAAGACACAGAGTACATACTTGCTAAGCAAGGGACAACCCTGAATAATAATAGTAGTAATAATAATAATAATAATCAGTTGTTTCCCACTCTTCATGACCCCTTTGGGGTTTTTCTTGGCAAAGATACTGGAGTGGTTTGCCATTTCCTTCTCCAGTTCATTTTACAGATAAGGAAACTGAGGCAAACAGTAACTTATCCAGGGTCAGACAGCTAGTAAAAGTGTCTGGGGCCTGATTTGAACTGGGGAAGATGAGTCTTCCTGACTCCAAGCCCAGCAGCATATGGCACACTGAGGTTTACAAAATACTTTCAGACCTAGTTGATGTGTGACCACACTTTTTCCTTTTTCTCTTTTTCTTCTATGTTTTAAAGGTTAAGGGGAAAGATGTATTGGGAAAGGAAGGTGATAGTTAAAAAAAGAGAGAGAGAGAGAGCCATACAAACTTAAAATGGTGGAGGAGGGGAAGCACACTTTAGTTCTGTGAGCTAGATGTAGAAGTAGAATCGTTAAAATGGAAGAGCCCTTAGAGGTCCTCCAGTGCCCCCCTCCCCATTTTACAGATGAGGAAACTGAGGCACAGATAGGGACAACGACCAGTCAGTCATTCAATAAACATTTATTAAATACCTACTATGTAGGTGACATAGGTAGGAAAATGAGCTCAAGTTCTCTGATGTCAAATTCATGCTGTTACTGATGAGCAAGTATCAGAGCCCCAGGTTCAGAGCCAGAATTTCAACAAATCCAGGCCTTCCTAATTTTCACATCGAGGGGTTCTTTCCTCCAAACAACACCACCTCTGAGTATTGGTCTTCCTTGCCTAGAAGAGCATGTAGGCCTGAGCACCATGCCAGGTATAGGTTGCTGACCCAGTCCCTTGGTTATGGGACAGGCCAGCCCCAAAGAAAGAAGGCCAATTATGAGTTTGGTCAGGGCACATTAATTTGCTGCTGCGTCCACAGCCACAGATGTTTGGGTGTCCATCTGACATCTAACAACCAACTACTATTTTCTAAAATCTTATTTTATCTATATCTTTTGTTTTTATATCATGTTCAATATATTGCTCCTTCCTCCCCTTCCCAGACAGTCATTCCCACAAAGTTCATCACATTGGAGCTCCTTGGCAACAGGGACTGTCTTTTACCTATCTTTATCCCTAGGGCTTAGCTCAGTACCTAACACATAGTAGGTACCTAATAACTGCTCATTGACTGACTGACCTTCCTTGTAGCAGTGTAAGAGAAAAAGGAAATAGCTTAGCCAAACCACACAATAAGTCATTTGCATCCGACAATAAACATAATGTTCCACACCTGTAGCTCCCCATCTCTGCACAGAGGGAAAAGAGATGCAGGTTCTCAATTCTTCTCCTGAGCCAACTTGACAACCAGTTAACGCGGATTAAGTACAGAGGCATCAGTCCAGGAGTAAGCCCTAAACTCGTATCCTTCTCTGGCCTGTAAGAGAAAGAGGAGAAATTCCGGGAGCCCCAAGTGAAACCAGCACAGCAAGGCATGGGAGAAATTCTTATGATTTGGGAGCAAAGAAGGGACCGCCTTTAGAGAAAGGGAAGTAACTAGCAAAACAGGAAAATCATTGCAAATGGTAAGTGAGCTGCTAAGTAGGAGTTATGCTTCTGTAGGCTGTGATTGTAGGCAACATAAGATCCCATGGGACCATCATCCTATACGATAATAGGATGCAGAAGAAGAGATCTTAGAGATTATGTAATTCAATCTCTTCAGTTTACAGAGGAGGAAACTGAGGCCCCGTTAGGAGAAGTGACTTGCCCCATGTCACATAAGCCATAAGTGGTAGAGGTGAGATTCAAACCCAGGTCATCCACTTCAAATCTAGTGTTATTTCTTCCACCCCACACAGCAACCTTTCTTACCAAAGTCTTTGATTTCTCTAATCACCTTCTCCATATCCCCATTAATTCTCAGAAGCAACAGGAACTACTGGTGAGAAGATTTGGATTCCTTCTACCAGCTATGTACCCTTGGGAGGAAGGAAGGAGGAAAGAAAGAAGGAAGCAAAGAAAGAAGGAAGTGGTTCCATATTCTCCTACTGTGTGCTCTCATTTGATCCTCAATGTTGGGAGGTGAGTGCTATTCTTACCTTTATTTTACAGTTGAGCAAACTGAGGCAGGAAGAGGTTAAATGACTTGCCCAGGGTCATACTCTAGGCCCGGTGCTCTATCCATTGTGGCACTTAGCTCTCTCTATAAATAGGATTGAGCCTATGAAAATAACGGGAGAACACATCAATATTAATGGAGTCATGTACAATCTCAAAGCCAGGGCTAGCAGGGGGGCCTTCTCCCTCAGAGCACATCTAATCCAACTACTTTGTTTTACAGGGGAGAAACTCACGTGGTACATGTTCCCCTCTTCTTGTCAATCAATCAATAAGCAGTTATTGTCTAGTAGGCCTATGAATGTAGCAACAACAACAAAATTAACCCCTGCCCTCAAGGAGCTTACATTCTATCAGGGAGACAAATGGCACCTAGGTAAGTATGTACAGGGTAAATACAAACTAAAAGGTAGTTACGGAGGGAGAGCCCTGCAGTTGGGGGAGGGGATCAGGAAAGCCTTGGTGTAGAAGGTGGTGTGTGAAGGAGGCTATGAAAGAAGGAAGGAAGCAAGATAAGATGGAAAGAAGGAAAAGATTTATTAAGTGCTTACCTTGTGTAAAGCCCTGTGTTTTTATATAAAAAAAAAAAAAGGTTGTGAGCAGGTTGTGAATGGCTTTCAAAGCCAAGCTGAGGAGTTATCTACTCTTCCTGCTTCTCAGGTCTTAGCTCACTGTACTCTCATATCTAGAATATACTCCAGACCTCCCACCTTACCCTCAAGGAGATAATCTACTTAATACTTTTGTTGTAGTTCAGTCATGTTGAGTTGTCTTGACAAAGATACTGGAGTGGTTTTCCATTTCCTTCTCCATCTCATTTTACAGATGAGAAAACTGAGGCAAACAGAGTGAATCCACTTGCCCAGGGTCACACAGCTAGCTAGTGAGTGTCTGAGACTGGATTTGAATTTGGGAAAAGGAGTCTTGTTGACCTCAGGCCCAGCACTCTATCCACTGCACCACCTAGCTGCCTCCCTGCTCAATACTAAAGGAAGTTAAATCAATAATACATTTGGTCCTGTAGCATGGCCATGTAGTAGATGGCCATGACCATCTACTGCCCTAAACTCCTTGAGAAAGCTGTCTACATTTGATGCTACATAAAATGCCTCCATTTCCTCTCACTCAATTCTAAACCCTCTGTAGTCTAGTTTCTAGCATCATCATTCAACTTCTCCAAATTACTGCTGATCTCTAAATTGTCAACTCTAATGCGCTCTCTCTCTCTCTCTCTCTCTCTCTCTCTCTCTCTCTCTCTCTCTCTCTCAGGGTCACACAGCTGGTAAGTGTCTGAGGTCAGATTTGAACTCAGGTCCTCCTGACTCCAGAGCTGTTGCACTATCCTCTGAACCACCTAGCTGCTCTGGTTTCTTTCTTCTCCTTCATCCTTTTAGAACTCTCTGCAGCATTCTGAACTTTGGTCATCCTCTTTTCCTAATAATTTCTCCTTTAGGGTTTTTGTGCCATTGCTATCTCATGGTTTTCCTTCTTGGTCTCCTTTGCTGTATCTGCATCCAGATGAATCCCACTAATCATGGGTGTTCCCCCAAGATTCCATCCTGGGTCCTCTTCTCTTCTCCGTCTGTGCTATCTTACTTGGGCATCACATCCACTTCCTAGAGTTATTATCTCTTTGCAAATGTTTCTTGGATCTATATATCCAGCCCTAACCTTTCTCTGACCCCTAGTCTTGCTTTGGACATCTTCAACTGGACGTCCCATATGCATCTCAAACTCAATATATTTTGTTGTCTTGTCCCACTTTTCCTGACTCCATGGACCACATAGCTTGCTTTTTATATTTGCATGTTATTTCTCCCTGCCCTCCCCCCACCCCGGCCCCATAGATTGGAAGCTCCTTGAGAGCAGGGACTGTCTTTTGCTACCTTTTTTTTTTTAATTTCCAGGGCCTGGCACATAGTGTTTAATAAATGTTTATTGAATTGAAATCGAACCTAGCACACTGCTTAATGCACTTTTCAACCATTCATTGTAGCTCTAAATCAAGTCAAGCATTTATTAAGCACTTACTTATTTGAGGCACTGTGCTCTAAACAGTGGGGTTGCAAAGAAAAGCAAAAAAAACCAAACCCAACCAAAACCTAACCAAACAACCCCCCCCCAAAAACCCAACACAGTCCCTGCATAATCCTATATATAATAACTTAGATTTAGAGTTTCAAGGTTTATAAACCCTTTTTTTCTTTATACAATAACTTAGTGAGGTAGAAAGTACAAGTATTACTCTGTGTTTTACAGAAGAAGAAACAGAGGCTCAGAAAGAAATAGTGACTTACTGTGGCCACATTGCTAAGAAGTGCTAGAGCTAAGATGGCAAACCCTCATGCCATAGCCAGCACTGCTGCCATCCTGCCTCTGCCCCAGAACCCAGCAAACACAATGCCTTGCCCACCCTAGATAATAGTAAACATTTGTTGAATTGGATGAAAAGAAAAAAGTACTCGGTGGGTGGGTCTCTCCCAGGATCTTGGTGGGGGTGCAGAAATGGAGGCCCAGCTGCTAGTGGGCTTCCATCTCAGCTGCATGAACCCCAGGAGCCTGGCACCCTTCCATTCATCTGTATAGCTGGAGAGCTCTCTGATGACCTGAGTCCAACTGTCCTTCCTACTCTCAAATGTGCTCATTAATTGCGGGAAGGAGGATTGTGGATCCATTCTATCTTACCCTCCCTTAATAATATATTTAATTCAACAAGTAAACATGTGTAGCCTCGGGCAATTTCATATGGCATTGGCACCAACCTTCTTACTCCCAATATAGAGATGAAGAAATAGAGGCTAGGAGAAATCATCCAATCAGCTTTAGAGCTGGAAGGGACCTTAGGGCTTATCTAGTCCAACTCCTTCATTTTATAATAACTGAAGTATAGAAAGTGATCTCATTTTGCAGGTAGGTTCACAGGGGTATTAAGTAGCAGGGTTAGGATTTGAACCCAATTCCTCTGACTCCAAATCCAGAGCTCTTTCTACTTACACCATGAAATGACTTGCCCAAGGGCACTCAGTGGCAGAACCTAGATTCAAACCCAGGTTCTACCCAGTTCCCAGGCCATTGCCTCTTCCATCATATCACACTGAGTATTCTAATCAGTATCATTAGACAAGACAGTATCAGTTATGGACACCTTTTTTTTTTTGTAAAACATTCTTTTATTAAAAGAACAAGTGCTGTTTACGAACTGCCCTTTGTACAAATAACATCAGTTATACAAAGATACAAGATCTGAGTTATACACACCACAGGGTGAGGAAGGGGGTGATGGGAAGCACTATCTCTTGGGCTGGGGAAAGAAAGGGGATTCAGAAATGGGCAAAAAAAAAAACCCTCCAAAAAACCACTGGATTTTGTAAACTGCTGTCTCTCCCCCCTCCCCCTGAATATCTGGGGAAAGGGGGTGAAAAAAAATCAGATTGGGATTGAGATGGAATTAGTCACCAGCCTGAGAAAGGGTGCCAGAGGAGGTCTCTTTTGGGGGTCCCTCCCAGATATCTTGGGGCAAAGTGAGGGGAGCAGAATGAGACAGAAGGCCAGTGATTAGCCATCCCACCCCACCCACTTCCCATTCAATAAACCAAGAAAGAGCAAAGGTGGAAGACATTTGTATCTAGGGAGGGGAGGTTCTCAAGAGCACCTTTCTCTGATTCCCTTTCAACTTCACCCTCATTTCCCAAAGAAGTGACCACTTTTAGGGGATCACTTCCCATTCTCTTCTAACCATAAAAGTCCTGGGAGAGGGGCATCGGGGAGGGCACCGTGTCTTTCCACCTTCCCTCATTTGCTCCACAGCCTCCCTCTTGCTCTGAAAAAAAAAAAAGCTGGACACGTAGGCTGGGTAGGGTAAGGTAGGGCAGTGTGGGGTGAAGGGCGACCAGTTGCTGGAGTTTTCAGTGTGTTTGTTTTCAGGACTGGGAAAAGGTGCTTAGGGTGAGGAAGACCTGCCCCAGCTCTCAAAGTCCCCTTCCTTCCCTTGTGCCCCTGTCTCCAGGCCAAGCCCTGGTGGGGTTCTTCCCAGAACTCTCATGGCCTCCTCTGAGGGGGAAGGGAGTCCTAGGCCTCTTTGGGGCTCTTTTATTACCTCAAAGTGAGGACATGGTATGTGTGTGTATGTGTGTGTGTATGGGGGAGGGCGGGTTGTATATTAGGAAGCCAGAGGGAAAATCTGACTTCCCATCCTAAAAGAAACGCATGGAATAAAGCGATACTGTGGCAGGGAGAGTGGAGAAAGGAACCTTTTAAAGTGTAATTCTTTATGTGACAGATTGGATCAAAAGCAAGAGTAAGTGCTACAATAACCCCACCTCCCCCCCCCAGCTCCCAGCCCAGAGACATGGGTACATATAAACTCTCACAGGCACATCCACCCATGGCCACCCCCACAGGACACACACAGAAAGAGACATACACTGCCACTCACTCTCACAGTACTTACATATATACACACACACACACACATATATGCTCACATTCCAAGACAGATACACCCAGGACCCCAGACCAGGTCTGTAGACACATGCCATGCCCTTCCCTGCCTGCCCTCCCTTTCTGGAAACAGTCTGACACCCAAAGTCCACCTTGCCCTCCCTCCCTCCCACCCCCTTCCCCCAACCTCAGCTCAGATGAAATGCTGGGAGGGATAACACATACCCCTTCCACTCTCACCAATCTCCGAACTCAGCTTCCTCCCCCACTAACCACATCCTTTCCCTCCCCTAGACACAGAGACATCTACCTTTAAACAAATCTGTCTCACCCCCCCCCAGCCTAACCCCCCCCCCCAGTCTAAGTCTGTGTTCAGTAAATCTACCTGATCTGAAAGCCTGGGAGGGGGAGAACAGAGAGCAGGCTGGGACCATGAGAGGCTGGTCCCATCCTTTCTCCGGTCTCCATGCCAGGCTGTGAATCAGATTCTGACCCCTCCCTGCCTCCTTCCCCACTCTAGGGGGTCAAGCCAAGCTTGCTAGGGAGTCTCTTCCTCAAATCTAACCTTGTTCTCCAGTGCTAGATTCTAGTGCCTCAGGAAAAGTCCCAGGGTCAGGCCTTCAGCTCATTCCCATTCCCCTGAGAGGGGCTCTCAGGAATCCTCAAGGGACCTCCAATGGGTGAATGGCCAAATAAGAGTAGACTTGCTCTGAGGGGCTGAGAAGGGAGGCCTCATCCCCAGTACACTAAATGAGTTTGACCCCTTCAACTCAACCTCCATTACTACCCTTTCTCAGAAATATTTTTATTTCCCTTATTGTCCTAATAACCTTAACTTCACCTAGAATGTACCTGATAGGGCCAGGGAACCCTTCCAAGGTGACATACAGTATAAATTCAGAGGACCTCTGGATGCTATTTTTGAGGGGTGGAATGGAACAGGTAAAAGTGTTTAAAAGTTTAGATAGTTTAAGGACAAGATGATAATTTCTTTTATCATTTCTCCCTATCTGCCTGTAAAGTATTAATAAAAAGTGATTATTTCTGAGATTTCCAACATTGCCCCCTGAGCTCTTGGCGAGCCTCAGAGACTGCCCGGGGGTATGTCCCCCCTCCCTCCTCAGGCTCCCTGTGTCTTATCAACAGGATTAATATTATTTTCAGTATCAGAAAAGAACCGATTGAGCAGCGTGGGCAAAAATATATCTGCACTACGTCTTCTGTCATTGCCAAAAATATATACATCTCCTCTTCTTTATTTAAAAAACAAAACAAAACAAAACAAAACCCCAAAACAGAAACACAGAAACCACACATGCAAAAAGAGACTGACAAAGCACACGTATTTGGATGGGTGTGAAAGGCTCTCTCTCTGACTCTCTCCCCTTCCCAATGCCACCTCTGTGATGCACACCCCCCACCCCAGTGCAACTAAAACATACATCTTTAACTTCCATGTCCCCCACAAAAACACCCCAAAAGTCATCCTGTCC
The DNA here is from genome assembly GCF_003287225.1 of Phascolarctos cinereus. Classification (NCBI taxonomy): domain Eukaryota; kingdom Metazoa; phylum Chordata; class Mammalia; order Diprotodontia; family Phascolarctidae; genus Phascolarctos; species Phascolarctos cinereus. The sequence goes on along the minus strand of NW_027555958.1, from coordinate 299,818,887 downwards.
TTGGTTTTCTGGGAGGAGTAGGAGGAAAGCCTCTTGGCCACCCACCCCAGAGGAATAGCTGGTAGGTAGAGGGGCAGCAGGTTAGTATTGGCTTCCTCCTAAGGGGAGGGCAGGCTTTTTAGTACAGGGAAGGAAAGGGGCAGTTTGCTTCCCTTCCCCAGCCCTGATTCCTGGGGGCTCCCCTAGGCCTAAGGAGAGGGCAAAGAGGCTAGGACAAGCTAGATAGAATGAGCGGATTGCAGCTGACCCTAGCCTCCTACCACCTCAGGTATGTGCGTGTATGTGCTAATATGTGTTTATGTGCTAGTATATGTGTGTGTTTGTGTGTATGATGGGGGGTGGGGGAAGAAGAGCAGGGGGAAGATGCTCTGAGTTGAGCACCTTGGGGGAAGGGGTTTTCAGAAAGAGAGGGAGTGCTGAGGTCCTGGGGTAGGTGATGAAGTGCTCACATACGAAAGAGAAAGACAGCAGTTACCCTGATTTGAAGACTCTAGCCTCTTGTCACTTTCCAAATTGGAGTGTTTTTTGATTATTAACATCTCACTTGCCCCCAAAAATGCCAAGGTTGGCTAGAGGGAGACATGGCCTAGGGGCCAAGGTCTCTTTAACTGCTGTCTTAACTGATCAGGAATAGAAAATTCTCTCCTCCTCACCATGCACTCTTTCTCTACTATCACCTGACTCTCCCCACCCTCCTCCAATGCCCATTCTTACCCCATGTACTCAGGGTCCAGTGGTGCACACACCCGAACACACACATACATACTGATACTCACTCACAGACCCAGCCCTCCAGCACTGTCATAGCACACCCCCCACTGATAGGTTCTAATAGTGCAAAGAAGTATGGGGTGGGTGGGATGGATAGATGGGGCCAAGCCACACACACAACCCCTTCCATCCATCCCCCCAGGAGGAACCCTCCAGTAGGTGTGGCTGGGTGGAAGGAAGTGAGCTGGGCTACGTTTGACGTTATTAAGATGGAAAACCCCAAGCTCACCTCCCTTCCCCCATGGTGCCTAGAAACAGTGGGGCTAGGGGCTGGGTATCCCCTGCCATTAACAGAGCTTCGGCCTTCAGGCAGAAGGCCAGAGAGGTGGGGGTGGGGGGGATAGGAGGGGAGGGGAGGCAGCATCTAACCCCATCATCACCACAACTACTAAAACCACTCAAGTGCCATCCTATTGTGTTTGCTAGAAGCAACACAGCCATTATCCCCACCTGCCCACCTTGATCCTCACGCCAGGCAACCACTCCATCACTCCATTCCCTGTGCCAGCCCAGGGGTAGATAGGGTGTGTCCCTCAGCAGGAGTCAGAGTTGACTATCCTCTCCTTCTAGATCCCTAGCCAAGAGGCAAGTGGGATGTGGAGGGATGGAGAGGGGTGATGGGGAGGAGAGAAGAAGAGGGGCTGGCCTCAAAATATTAAAATTGCAAAGGATACGGATAAGTTGGAGCTGAACCTCCTGACTGAGGGAGGAGCGACAGACTCATGTCTCTGCCCCATCTCTCTCTGGGCTCCCCCCCCCCGATAAAAACCCTGCTTAGTCCTTTGGCCAGGCTGGTGGCAGGATCTCAGCATGGGATGGGTGAGACCCATTTCCACCTCCTTTATGCCAGGGCTTTCCAGTGTCTGAGCACAGGCGCCTGCTCGCGGCTGGGCCCCCTCTGGGGCCGGGCTTCCCCTGAAGCCCCCCTGGGGCGGGGAGGGGGAGGGGTTGGTTTAGCCTTTTTCCTGGTTGCATGAGGATCCTTTGTCACCGCTCTGGAAGGAGAGGAGAGGAGACAAGACTGGGGCGTTAGCAGGAGGTGACTTCCACCTCCTCTTGCACCCTGGTCCACTTTCCTGCCACAATCCCTTTGATACCCTTTAACCACCCAGCCTCTAGTCAGAGAAAGCTGGGCTGATCTGTGACTCCACAGAGAAGCACCCAAGATCTCCTCTGGAGCAGGAGCAAGGGGGACTGTGACCCCAAATGTGAGCTGTGAAAAGAGGGAGGAGAAGCTCCAACCTCAGAGCCCACCTGGGCCAGGCCTAGACTGGTGACCACTGGGCTGGCACCTCTCTACCCTGCTGGCTTTTTCTTCCTGCTTCCTTCTGCTGTGGCTACAACTCGACCCTCCAGAGTGCCAGGGGGGAAAGGGTGAGAGGGGACCCCAGAGGGCACGGTACCCACCCCTCCTTTCTGCCCGCTGTTGTCCGCCCCGGGGAGGCTGAGGAAGGGGTTGGTCTGGGCGGTGAGGACAGGGGGCCCGCCTGCCGCCGCCGCCATGAGGGTGGTGCCAGTGCCCAGCGCGGGCAGCAGGGGTGGGGCAGCTGCCGAGGGCAGCAGAGGGGCTGTGCCGCCCGCCAGCAGGCTGGCCATGGGGAGCTGGGAGCCTCCAGACATCTGCAACCGTTGCAGCTCCCGCTTCTGCTGGATCTGCTGGATCATCTGGTACACGACAGTCTGGTGGTCCTGGAGGGGAGAGGGACAGGGCAGGCGGGGCTGGGCTGGCGTTTGAGTTTCCCTTCCCTTCCCCATTCTTACTCCCAGTAATTACAGGCTAAGGATCTAGAACTGGGGGTGAGGGAACCTGAAAGCATAGATTTAGAGCTGGAAGGGATCCGAGAGGTCACTAGGGGCATCCCTGTCTCATTTTACAGCAGAAGGAACTGAGGCTAGAGAAGGGAACTGATACACCCAAGGTCATACATGTAGAAAGGAAAAGAGCCAGGATTTGAACTTGGGTCCTCTTAGAGCAAAGAAGTCAGCACCCTTTCCACACTGGCCTCAGTGTAGAAGCTCTGCCTGCTGTGGGCACTGTCAGACAATGCCATAATTGGAAGAGGAAAGGGAATTCCTGAGGTGCTCGGTTGATTCTCTAGGAATCTTCCTGAGAGCTGGGGTGGACCCTGGGAGTTCTCAGAGAGTTAGGGATGACTGAGCTTGAGTTACCGGGGTCAGCTGGGGCGAGGTCAGAAGCTGCTGGAGCTGCTGGAGCTGCTGTTCCTGTTGCTGGAAGAAGTGTCTCTGCTGTTCTGTTAGGCTGATAGCCAAGGTGGGGGGGTGGGGAGAGGGAGACAGGGAGAGAGAGAGATCAGGGCACACTCCCTCTCTGCCCAAGGAAATGAGGGGCTCCCTCAGGTCCAGAAACTGGGGAGGCCATTAAGGGGGAGAGAAGGCAGGCCTCTGGCCTCTCGGGTCAGACTACAGGAAAGAGCTGACTATAGCAGGAGGGACCCACATAAGTTACATCAAGAGATGGGTCATGTTGTTCACTTCCCCCCACCCCATAATTCCGCCCAAGGCCAGGGAAGGAAACAGGAGACGGAATCTCAGTGCTGAGGAAACACTTAATGGACTGGGCTGGAGGAAGAGAAGAAGGATGGTAAAGTCTCTAATGGTAGAAGTGTTTGTGAGATAGGAGGAGAATCTCTTTGAGCTGTGTACAGAGTATCTCTCTAGGATGGGTGTGGAGGGGATCCTATACGGTTTGGACATGTCCTCTCTCTCTTTCTCTTTAGACTAGCTGCCTAAAGCTGGGTTTTCCTCCCTGCCCTCTCACCTGCTGAGGCCCCCTGGGAGTTGCATTGTAGGTGTTCCGCTGCCCTGGTTTAGGCCAGTAGGTGTTGGTGGGGCCACAGCCCCATTAAGCCCGCCCAAAAGTCCATTGAGGGGCAGTGTCCCTCCCCCTGCCAGACCTCCAAGAAGGCCATCAGCCATGGATACAGTTCCTAAACCAACTCCTCCAGCTCCTCGGCCCAGCCCATTTTGTGACTGTGGCTGCTGAGGGGCTGGGGGGCCAGGCAGGGCCAGGGGCAAGGCAGCTGGACTCTGCTGCAGGAGGGGCAGGGGTGGAGGTGTGCTGTGGAAGGATAGTGAGGAGCTGCTTCGGCTTGGGCACCCAGAGTGAGGGTCCTGGAGGAGGAGAGATTGAGGTCAGAACTGGAGCAAAGTGGATCAGCACTGAGCCAATGCTGCCATCCCCTACTACCACCTGCTTCCCTCCCAAGCAACAGCTCCAACCTTGAAGAATGCTCCACCACCATTGGCTCCATCAAGCCAGCTGCTTCCCCCCAGGATAGGGGGAGGGGAGGGGAGAACCTGTGCCAAACTGGCAGGCTGTCCACAGTGATGGAGGCCAAGTTGGATGTGGGCACCGCCCAGGGGCCCCTGAAAGGGTACTGGGCATCAGAAGCAAGAATGCTACCTGGCACCCCTCCCCATGCCAGGAGATCTGCCTAGAGTGAGTCCCCTTCTGCCTGAGGCCTTCCCTGCCCATACCTCAGAAGACATGGAGAGGGAATTCTCCAGGCCAAAGCTGTTCTTGCCGGGAGGGCTTTTGCTGGTGCTTAGGGAGTCACTGCTGCCAGCTAAGGAGATAAGTGAGAAGGAATGGTGGGCATCAGGAGAAGGCCACTGCCAACTCAGTCTTACCAGATCATCTCCCCCACAGGGTCTGGAAGAGCCCCAGGTTCTGCGCTCACCATTGGGTGGCAGGCAGTAGGGACCCTGAGGGGTGGGCCCATTGGCAGTGGGCACCCCAGCAGGTACCACAGGGAAGGGTACTGAGAGCTGCACGTTGAGGATCTGGAGTCGTTCCTTCTTTGCTGTTAGGCTCATGATCTGTTCCTGAAGTCTCTGGTTCTCCTTCTGCAGCGAGTGCAGGGCTTTCAGCATTTCCACAACTGGAGTGGGGGAGAGAGAAGGGGATCAGGGAGGGGCAGCAGCCCCAGAAGAGCTGGGGGTGGGGATGGGGAGGGCCTGGGGAGGCAGAGGCTGGAGCGGCATTCTGGGCATTCTGAGGAGCAAACTCCCTCTCCACTCCCGTCCCCCTGGGCAAGGCCTCCTCACTATTGACTCCGGCCTCGCCGTTGCCCTGCTTCTCCAGCAGCTGCTCCATGTTGGCGGTGCCCTGGGCTGCTGGATCCAGCTGGCTGCTGGCACATGGGGCGGAGGGTGCTGTCTGGTCGAAGAGCGTGGGGAGGCTGCTGATGGGTGACCTGCCGGGTCAGAGACAAGGACACTGGCCCCTGAACTCACCCATGGGTGCCCCCTGCCCCCAGCCCATTCCCAGTCCTCCCTCCCCCAACTCACATGGATGACAGGCTCTCTTGGGGAGAGGTGCCCCGACACCCGAAGCTGCAGTCCTCCAGGCTGGGCTCTGGAAAAGAAAAGAGGAAGCTCGGCACGGTGCTCGGGGGACGCCGCCTTCCCCTCCCCGGGGCACCCCTGGCCGGTCCCCGGGGAGCCCCCGCAGGTAGCGGGGCACGCACCCCTGATTTCTTTCCGACGGGCTCTTCCTGAGCTAGGTGGTTCGCCCTCAGATGCCCCGCCCTGACTTCTTTCTAACTAGTCACTGAAGAAGCTTCTGAGAGTAGTTTCCAGCAGGAAGTGGGCTCCGGGCCTTTGGATGGACCCAGGTGGGAAAGCCCCGCCTCTTGGGGGGGGGACAGGTGGTGTCTCCCCGCCAATCAGATCACGGCCGCTCCCGGGCCGGGGCTCCCTCTAGGGGGCCAGAGGCGGAGCTGCAGCCGGGAAAGCCGGAGACCATTTGTTCCCTGACTGAATGGGGCGGGGGGCGGGGGGCGCGGAGAGGGGCCGCAGCTCTTCACAGGTTTCTCGAGGGGCCATATGGGCACAGCTGGGTAACAGACCCTCGTAGGGCACGGCGGAGCGGCTGCTAGAGGCCAGAAAGCCGAGATTCAAATCCTGATTTACTCCTCCCTTCCTAAGCAAATCACTTCATCTCTCTAAGCCTCAGTTTCCTTGTCTATAAAACAAGCCCAATAATATCTGTACTACCACTTCACGGGGGTGGGGGGGGGTCTGTGAAGAAGGTGCTCTGCAAACCTCAAACCGCACCAGAAATTCAGCAAGGGTGATTATTCTTTCACCCACCCACCCATTTGAGCTGAGTTCTTGGAGGGGGGGGAGGGACCCTGTCTGCCCACCCACATACCTGTTCGGCTGTTCTCTGCCTGGGTGAGAAGCGGGTTAACGGAGCCCATGGGGGTACCAAAGATGTGGGAAGAAGGAAGGCTGAAGGTAGAGCCAGCCAAAGAAAATACCTGGAGGGGAGAAAGGCAGAGTTTTCCTGGATTCAACAAAAGAGATAAATTTGTGGCCCTGGAAGGAAAGGCAAGAGTGAGGGGCTGGTTCCCTAGGAGGCATGGACATCACAGGGTAGAGATTTTTTGTAATTCAGTGCCTTTAGAGGGCTCGACAGACCATACCACCTGTCTTACCTGCGTGGTGGAGATGGAGGCAGAGGAGGCAGGGAGGGTGCTGGCGAAGGGGGACCGGCTGAGCTGGGGCAGAGATGAGGTGCCTGCAGGGCCCAAGAGGCTGGAGGAGAGGGGTGTGCTGCACACAGCCCGAAGGACCCCACCACCGTGCGAGATGGGGTCCTTGTTACTGGTGTAGATCCCTATGGGGAAGGGATCAGACACAGGAGAAAGCTCATCTCATCTCCAAGCAACCCCACTTCACCCTAAGCTTACAGTGTTTCTCTCCCACTTGGACACATCTCCTGTAATGGGAATCTGGTCACCCTGCTTGGCCACACTCAGAAATCCTCTTATAGGAATTCTGTGGTTCAATCCCTGTATGACTGAGTGATGGAAACAAGGATGGGACAGACTTTGGACTGGCATATGACTTCCCCTATCTCTTGCCTTGCCCCCCCCCAAGTCCTTCTGACAGGCTAATTTCAGTATCTTTTTGTTACTAGCTTGTGTTACAGTTACAGACAGGCAGACACACCCCCCCCCCAAACCGCATGCTAGCACCTTCCCTCTCTCCCAGGGGAGAGAGCAGAAGATTCCTACCTGCCCCAAGTAGTGGAGACTCAAGGCTAAGGCTGGGCAGGGCTGCTTGGTGTCCAAAGGCCCGGGAAGCAGAGGCATTGTTCACACCGGAACTGACCAGTGAACCTCCTGAGAAGGGTGAGGCTGCTGTGGCCGTGAAGCCAGCCAGCTGGGCCCCAGGGAGGGATGGTGCCAAGGGCCCTCCCACCCCCTCCTTGTTCCTACTCCCCTTGGGCCTCCCAGGCCCATGTCGATTCTTCTTGCTCCCTTTATGTTTCTTCTCCTTCAGGCCCTCAACCACCTCCTCTGAGGCAGCGCTCAGTGAGGGCATCCTCTTGTGGCTGCCAGGCCCAGTGCCTCCCCCGGGGATGTGGGGAGCCTTGTACTCTCCTGGAGATGGCACCCGGGCCCGAGCTGTGCCCGAAGCAGATGTGGAGAAGCGCATGATGGAGCCAAAGCCAGAAAACACCACCTTCTGCTCAAAGACATCAGCCTTGGGGGGCTCAGAGGCAGGGGGTGAGACAGGGGGTGGTGGCCCAGGGGGCGTTGTCTTAGGGTACTTCTCCTCCTCAGGCTGCTCCAGTTTGGGAAAAGATGAGAAGTCTGGGGAGCTTTGGAGGGAGGAGACTGCAGACAAATAGAGGAGACTTAGATCAGGGCTAGAATACAAGACACCTATGTTGGAGCTACTGTAGTCCAGGGAGAGGTGGGTATGGAAGCTCTCTTAGGGGAAGACAGGGACAGGTACAGAGCAGGGAGGAAAAACCCACATGGAAGCACGTCCTAGTTGGGCCAGAGGAGAAAATAGGGGAGAGAAGAACTAGGGTGGTGGCCACTCATTTGGAAGAGGTAGGATTGATGAGGACAAAGGAGTTGGAGGACTGAGGGACAGAGAGTGGGAAGAGATTGTCTGTGTTTTTCTTCCTTGAATCTATCACCGTGAAAATGATGTATAAATCAACAGGGCTGGGATGGAGATGGAACCTGTGATTTCAATGGTTAAAGGAAACTCCCCAGTGGGAGAACCCCCTCCACTAGTGGAGGGCAGCACTTTTCTGCAGCTTAGTTGTCTAGAGAATGTCAGAGGCAGGACTCAGGTCTTCCCGGCTCTGAGACTGGCTCCTTGGTCACTAGAACACTTGGTCTCATATCTTTTTTTCTTTAAAAGATGGAGTTGGGCTGGCACCAGCCTGGGCTCCAGTGCCTTAGGCTCCCCCTTAGCTCCCACACTCACCTGTGGGCTGGAAGGGTCCTCCAGAAGAAGAGGAGGAGGAAGAAGAGGAGGCAGAGGTGAAGCTGGCCACACCTTTCCCACTGCTCAGCTTCTTGCCCTTATGGCTGAGGCTGTGGCTGGAAGACTTTTTCCCTTTGGCATCCCTGCTGCCCTCAGGGGGCTCCCGGGCGCTGCCCTCATGGTGAGAGGAGGAGGAAGAGGAGGAGGAGCCCTGAGGAGAAAAGAGACAGTTGGGGCTGAGAATCAGGCACATCCTCAGTGAGGTCTCCCATCCACAGCTGGGAAAAGCAGAGGGATAGCAGGGGATTTGCTCCATTGCCCCAATGTCTGGGAGGAGAGATCAGAGGGGAGATGTGCTGCCCTGCCCCAAACCTGCTGCTTTCAGGGTATTGGGCATGATTCTTTCCTTTTGTCCGCAGAGTCTTAGGATCACAGATTTAGAGCTGGAAAGGACCTTGAAACTGAGCCCAAGCCGTTTATTCTATAGATGAGAAAGCTGAGGCCTAGAGAAGTTACATGACTTGCCCAGGGTTACCTAGTTACTGAGTCAGAATTCAAACTCAGGTCTTCTTGACTCCAAGTCCAGCTTTCCACCCCATCCTCTACAGGCGTGCAGACCAAATTCTCTGGGGGAAAGGCTGTCCTTGGTTGGCACAATCCCACCCTCTCCCCTCAACTGAATTTGACCCAGACACAAGAATTCCCACATCTAGCTCTGCCTACACTCCCCTCCTCCAGCCTCTCCTCCAGTCAGACTCTGGTGAGATGCCTGGGGAATTAGTGAGAGAGGGCCCAGAGAAGGGAACTCATAAGGTCTCAGAGGACCTGAGAATCAGTGGAAACAAAATGGACTGAGATTGAGATGGAGCCTGATATGGCGGCAGCATGATGATGGGGGTAACACTTCAGAGTCTCAGAAGATCATGGGGCATTAGAATGGGACAGAACCTTAGAAGTTCCACATGTGGGCTTGGGCAGCAATGTTATGGGGTACTGGGGTTTTTTAGGCATGGGAAGCAAGAGAATGCAGAAGTTGGCAAGCTGCCAACCAGCCCCTCCCCAGTCACCCAAATATGATAATGGGGGAGAAGAATAGAGGCAGAAAGCCAAAGACACCCCCTACTCTCTCTCCAGACAGGGCCACAATCTTCACTCTTTATACTATCCAACAGCTGGAATTCTGAGGCAAGCCAGATGTGGCTCTAATCTGAGAGAAGGCAAGAAGAGTTGTCGGGGAGGGAGGGTTATAAGGGGACAGCTGGCCATTTGAAATATAGGCATCTATGGACATATGCTTCCAAAGAAGTACAAATGAACATACACATATGCAAGCAGACATGTCACATGTGTGTGGGCATAAACACATTTGCACTCATGCAAGCTCACACACAGACACCTATGTGCATGCTCATATCTGCCCAAACAGACACACATACACACCCTGCCAGCCAGTCAGGAACATTCCCAGTTCTGCCCAGCCCTGCCTCCTCTCCTCTCCTCTCCTCTTCTCTCCCTGAAGCTCCATGGGATCTAAGGCCTTTTCATGGGGCTGGAGGCAGGGATGCCAGACTCCCAATCTATGATCCCCCTGGGCTTCTCTAGGCCAAGTGGGCTCAGCCTTGGGAGTGAGGGAGAGGAATTCTCTGGCCAAGTTTCCCTCCCCATCCCCCCCCACCCCTAAGCAAAGAAGGGGGGAGAGGGAAAAGGCTACTATGCCTGGGCAACTTGGGCAGTCACTATGGCAACATCACTGGGGCAACCTGATACCCGATCCCTGTGCCAAACTGCCCTTGGCGCTGCCAGCCTCCTGTCAGGGAGGGGCAGAGATGAAGAAGGGGGCCTCTCAGACCCCTGGGCCCCTGGTTGGTTTCTTCCTGGAGATGGAATGGGGTGGGCTGGAGTAGGGGGTGGGGGTGGGCAGGGCTTCGAGTGCCCCTCTCTTTCGGATTAGAGACTCCCAGGAGAGAAGAGAGGAGTGAATTCTGTTTGACAGATGTTCTATCTCTTTATGTGGCAGGTCTGACCCACCAGGGCCCCAGCCACGCACAGCTGGAGAGGGCAGGCTTTGGGAAGAGGGGCTAACTAAGGTGTTGCATGAGAAGGGCTGGAAAGAGGGCTGGGGCCAGGGGCAAGAGGGAGGTTATTTAGGGGAGGGGAAGGTCAGAATGAGTGGTAAAAATCACCCATCTTGAGATCTTTCCCCTTGCCTGGAGGCGTGAACAGTCATTTAAGGGAATGGGATTTGGGGGCTGATTTCAAAAGTCTGGCTTTATCCTATCAGGAGAAAGGCCTGAGAAGGGGGCTTTTAATTACTCCAGGTACACTTCACAGGCTATTCCTCTTAGGAGAGAAACAAGGTAACCGTTTCTATGATCTCCTCCCATCCCTGACTCTGACATTTGGGTTAGGGCAGTGGCATGTCACCTCCTCTCTCTAGGCCTCAGTTTCCACATCTGTAAAATGAGTTAGATTAGCTGTTCTGTAAGATCACTTCTAGCTCTAATTCCATGATCCTATGACCCTGCAAATTGGGCAACGTGCCCCAACAACTGCAGCTGACAACTCTGTTGTTCACAAGGTAGGGCGAGAATAAGACATTTCCGGTGCCCTCTTCCACCGGACAAGGTAGGGACAGGGGCATGGAAATGTGATCAGTCAACGGCCTTGGTAAGTACTCACAAAATCTGAGCTATCAGAGATCATGTAATTCAACCCCTTCATTTTACAGGCAGAGAAACTGAGTCCCAGAGAGGTGAAGTAGAATGCCCCAAGGCCACCCAGCTAGTTAATGACCATCTGGGTCACCAGCCCAGGATTCCTGACTTCTAACAGAGGCTTTTTCCATGACTACCCCATGTAGTCTTGTACCTTTTTAGAAGCGTAGCTTGAGTGAGCCACTGGGGTTGGGGCAGGATGCCTGGGTCCCACAGTTCTCCCTATCACCCCCTCACCCTCCTCACATCCATTCTCTGTTCCCTTTCCCCTTCCCCAGGGTGTGGAGAAATATCAGCAGCTGGTACCTTGTCAGTGACGGGGGGCACAGGGGGAGTGAGGATTCTGGGGGGAGACTCAGGCCTCTTCTTGTGCTTCTGTTTAATCCGATCCTTGTCCTTACGACTCTGCAGAGGTAAAGGTGGGGCAAATTGAGGTATATGAAGACTTGGAAGGCCCAGGGTGGGGAGAGAGTGGGGCCAAGGAGCTGGGCCAGGTACTAGGCTAATGTGTTGACAAAAGGGAAACGTCCCCTTCTCTAGGGAGGCAGTCTGAAGGAGGAGCCCTGAAGGGCCAGGGTGAGGTCCTTCTGCCAATTCCTTTTCCTCTCCAATGTCTTCCATCCTGAAACCAGACTGGGGGCAGGGATGATGTTTCTCTGGGACGGGGAGGCACAGAAAGGTTCCTCAGTGATTCCCAGCCCCTCCCCCTTCTCTCTGCTGCCTACTATAAATAGCTTGCTCCATTATCATGCCAGCGACCCAGCTCGACACACAATCCGGCAAGGACATACACACTGGGACACATGGAGATACTCAGGGTAGCATGGTGCCACGTGCAGAGGGGTGCCAACTGAGGACAGGGAATACCCAGAAATGATGAAGGACCCCTTCAACCAGCAGCCACTCAGAAACCATGAACCGATGGAGTAGGGGTGGGGGTGGGGTGGAGAATGACCCAAGGACAAAGACAGACACAGGCACAAGGACAACCTTCTCAGTTTGGGAACGGTAACTGACGTACTTCCAGGATCCTTCCCCCACCCCCCAAGAGCACATCAACTTGGCTCACAGGAGTGGGGGCCCAGGACTCAGAGCTGTCAGATCACCTCATCGAAACTCTTCATTTTACAGATGAGGAGACTGAGGTCCGGAAAGGCTGTGCTTCTGTTTAAGTTGTTTGCCCAAGGTCAAAGCCAGGATTCCAACAGAGACAGTCTGTCTCCCAATCCAGAGCTCTCCTTACCATGGCATCCTAACCATTGCGGGTGTGTGTGTGGCAGAAGCCCATTGCTTCTCTCCCCATGGCAATATACAGCATCCTTCTTTTCATCTTTGGGGATGTGAACTCCCTCCTGGTGCACTATTTTAGAACTGGGGCCCAGGACATGCAAGTAACATACCTTCTTTGGGCCTCTCTCATGGTGGGAGCCATGCTTTTCCTGAGAGGACGGTGAGGCTGATTGGCTTCTCCGGCCAGCGATGAAGCCGCTGTTGCCACCCCCCGATCCCCCACTGGAGTGCCTCGATGGCTTCTGGTGGAGTGGTGGAGGGGAATTTGCTGGCTGTTTAAGGGGTCCTAGTCAAACCCTCCTCTCACCAGCCCATGGAAAGGATCATTCTGGTCAAGTCATCCATACCCTACCTCTGCTTGGAGCCCTCCCACCCTACAGGTCAAAAGATCTATATGATATCCAAAGATGTTTTCTCCCCTCAACCCCACCATTCTCTGTGACTAACCCCCTAACTTCTTCCCCACAGAAAAGGAGTTCCCTGGCCTCTCCCCCTTCCCAGTCAAGTCAAGAAATCTTCCTTCAGGTGGTCTAGCAGAATTTAGAGCTGGAAGGACCTTAGAGACCATCTAGTCTAACTTCTTCATTTTACAGGGAAGGAAACTGAGGTCCAGAGTGGTTAAGGAACTTGCCCAAAGTCATATAGGTGTAAGAAGAAGGGGTGAGATTTGTACCAGGGTCCTGTGACTTTAATCCAGTGCTCTTTCCACTAGACTGCATTTCAATCAATGGCTTGGCTATTGGAAAAGGTATACCACTAAGGCCCTTCTGGGGATGCTGGATTGGAGCTGAGTGGGATGGGCAGAGAAGGGAGAGAACCGTCCCAACTCACCATCTTGCTGAAGTGGTATTTGCAGTAGCCACAGTATTTGACGTTGTCCACTTCTAAGACCTCTTCCTCACATAGCAGACCAGCCATCTGAGCACTGAGCCCCCCAACCCCAGGGAAAGTTAGGATGGAGGGCTCCAGTTGCAGACCACCAACAACCTCCCTTCCCACCAGCCAGACCATCCTCCACTCCCCTAAAAGTTTGTAATTATTAGAAACAATAGCTAATAGAAAATTTTTCTGCCTTCTGCCCCATTCCTGAGATGTCAAAAGACAAGCCCCTTATTTGCATAGTGGTGCATATAATCCCGTATGTTTTTTTGGCAGGACATCATCTTAACCATCCCTGAAGGGGCAGAACCTGGAACAAACAGACCAGCTGTGCCTTTTGTGAAAAACCAACAATTTATTTGGGGATGACAAGACCACAGACTTAGGGCTGGAAGGGATCTCAGAAGTCCTTTATTGCAACCTCCTCACCTTACAGTCCCATTCCCTGAACTCCTGGGGCATCAAGTGGTTCTCAGAGAGCATCTGGGGGCAGGGGCACAACAGGGTATGGGATGGCTCACCAGGTGACATGGAAGGCTTGGCGACAGCCATGTCGGTTACAGGTCATGCAGGCTCCTGAGGCTGCCTTGCTCTCCCGGCCCTGCTCCTCACAGATGTAACAAGTCTAGAGAAGGCAACGGAATGATGGCGTCTCAGGGGATAGAGCCTTGGATTTGGAGTCAGGAAGGCCTGTTTTTGAATCCAGTCTCAGATGCTTACTATGTGACACTGGGTAAGTCACTTAACCTCTCTGAGACTCAGTTTCCTCATTTGTAAAATGAGGATGATAATAGCACTGACTTGCTGTATAGGATTATTGTGAGGACCAAATGAGGTAATACTTCAAAAAGCCCTTCAGGCCATTTTTAATTATTTTCCTTCCTGCCAATGCTCCCCTTCCTTCTGCAGCCCTCTATCCCACCCACCCCCTTCCTTGTTCTGGGATATTCAGCCTCCATTACCCTCCTGCCTCTACCCAGTTCATTGCCCTCTTCCTTTTTCCTCCCAAGGCTCTTCTCCCCCAATTCCTTGATATCTTTTTGTCCTACGATATTGAGGATGCCTCAGTCCTTCCTAATAATAACTCATTGACTTGAGGTTTGCAAAGCTTTATTTCTACAGTTACCCTGTGAAGTAGGCAGTGCAAGGATCATTATCTCTGTTACACGTCTGAGAAGACTAGAGGGCATCGAGGTTTTTAAATGACTGTCCCAAGGTCAAACAGCCAGGACATGGCAGAACCAGGATACTCACTCTGGGTCTTCTGATGTTGAGTCTTGTGCTATTTCTACTTTAAAAAAATATGCCCCTCAACTCCACCAGAACCATTTTCTCTAGCTTGGGTCTTGTCTTAGAGGCATATGTGTGTGTGGGGGGGCAGTCTGAGGGGGAGGCAAGAAGGGAGGATGCTGGGATCTTCCAGCAATGCCCTTCCCTGCCCTGAGGAAGCATAGCAAAAGAACATGCTGATTGGACTGAACTGAATGAGATGGAAAGACAGATGGAAGAGTGGACAAGGAGATGGACACAGAAATTGATGGATGAATGGTGGAAGGTGGAGAGACCTGACAGATGGATGGATGAAGGAGAAGACAGAGGGACAGATACCAGATAGAAGGGTGAGTGGAGAGGGAACTGAAAGGCTTAGGGAAAGAAGGACTGACCTTGTTGAATCGGTCGTGGGGGACATACTGTAGGACAATGGGTTCCATGGTGAGCACATTGGCAAATTGTACCTCGGGGATGTAGAGGGCACACACCACATGGGCCCAGCCTAGGAGCAAAGAGACAAGCTTCAGGGACCAGCCTTGACCTCCAGGTATTCACTCAATCTCAGCAGGATCCTTCTTCTCCATCCCAGCCTCTCCACTCCCAACAACAAACCCAGACCACCAGTCTTCATTTGCATTCATTTCATACAACTCCAGTGTCATTTAATTCATGGCATCATGAAAAAAAAAATTCCCAGTCCCTCCCCAACCCTTCCCAGGCTGGAAACCTCCAGGCCAGGCTGAACATGACTGTATCTGGCCTGGCCAGATGAGCACCCAGAGAGTTGACTTGCATGTATGGGTTAATTCTATGGTTGGAATAGAAGGGGCTCACCTCCATTGTCCGTCCTCTTCAATGCCCCATCTTTGTGTGGGCACAGTTCACACCTCTATAAAAAATACAGGGCAAAAAGGAGAGATCAGAGAGGGCATTTAAAATATGGCCAGGGGAGAAGGGAGGGCCTGGGAGGATGTCTGCTGAGCCCTCCCTGGCTCCATTGAAAGTAAGCTTAAAAGGCCCCCAACTCTGGGAATTGAGAGACTAAGTGCTGGGGATAAAAACAGTGTCAGAAATAGGAGCTCTGTGTTCAGTGTAAGGGATAGGAGACTCAGAGTGAGACGGAGGTTAACTGGAGTGATGTAGGGGCTCAGTTGTCTGCTATGAAGAGGCTCAGTCAATGTCAGGAATGGAAGGGCTCAGTGTGGGGTGTTGGGAGCTCAGTATCAGTGATGGGGGAGTCAGTGAAAGAGATGGAGACCGAGTGTCAGGGAGGTGGGTGCTCAGTGTCAGGAATGGAGGAGTCAGTGCTAGGGATGGGAGACTGAGTGTCTGGGAGGTAGGTGCTTAATGTCAGGAACTGAGGAGTCAGCATCACAGATGGGGGTCTGTGTAAAGGATGGGAGGGCTCAATGTCAAATTTCTAAGTCTCCAAGGGAGGAACCAAACGCTCAGGATTGGGGTATCTAAGTAACAGGGTTGGGGGATGGGCACTCAGGAACCCAGGCTTGACCTAAACTCAAGACTCTCCAGCCTCAGCCTCAGCCTTGTTGCCAGGGAAATTGGTGGAGGGTCCAGGGGAGCAGATGTGAGGGGAGCATACTCACCACCCTGGCGGCTCGCTCCTGTGACTCACATTTCCGGCAGAACCAGGGTCCGGTGGGCACCTGGACGATGCCATAGCAAGCTTGGGGGGTGGGGTAGGAAGGGTCAAGTCAGTGCCCAGAGTCCCCTTAAGGACAAGGGCCCCAGAATGGGGGGGAAGGGGAGGGGGCTCTTGAGAGCTGGCTTGAAGCAATTTTCTCAATGACTCCCATAGGAATTGTGGGTGGGATGGGGGTGCAGAGGGAGTAGAGAGGGTACAGCTTCATAGGGATAAGCCAAACTCCTTGGCTCCCATATCTTATTCTCCACCAATTCCTTGGGAAATTCTTCAAGGGGGTTACATACAACCACACAACTACATGACCACACAAAATCATAACATGACAATCACACAACCACACAACAAGCCAACCCCATTTCCTAAAATCAGTGGTAGGCCCTGGAAGGTAGGAAGTTTGGGTCCTTGCCTCAGACCTTTAGATGACCTCCCTCACACACAATTTCCTCCTAGCTTTCCCTCTTCCCCGTCATCAGAAACTACATAAAAAAGGGAATATTTATTTACACTCTACAAACAAGTCTCAATGATGTTTGCCATGTGTGCGTTATTTTGGGGGGGGGGGAAATGAGTAGTAAAAGCAGAAAAAAGGGATCCTCTATCTCCTTCACTTTAGCTAACAGGCCAGCACAGGTCAGAAGTCACCTACAAGGGCAGGTGCCAGAAAACTAACTCTGGGGAGGAGTTGCCATCACCCACAGCAACTGGGCTCCTGGGCAACAGGGGCTGTCCCCATGGTAAACGGGGGTAAGGGGGGCCTCCCAAAGGAAGACTGAAGGGGCTGCCACGATCCAGGTGTCTTCTGCTTCTCCCACCCCCCAATTACTCCAGGGTTGAACCACCTAGTCATGTGCTGTTTCGGAAACTCCCAAAACCAGTATCTACCGTCCCACACCTTTCCCTAGAAACATCTTCCGAGTCTCACCGTCTTCTCAACACCCCTTAAAGTCTTTACCTACCCTCAACCCCCAGGGCTCTAAGTCCCTTCTCTTACCTCCCTAATACCCCCCTCCTTCTCTAATCCGGAAGCTTGGCGGGGTTGGGGGGAGGGCGGGGAGGGTTGACTCTCTCTGACCTCCCTTCTCACCACGAAGCAAGAACCAAATGAACCAAATGGGGTTGAGGTGGGAGGGGTGGGGTGGGGAGGGGGTGGAAGAGTTTTATTCTAGTCACCCCAAACTCGGGATGGGGCAGACAGGGTGGTGGCGGGGGGTGAAGTACACCATTAATCACCCTTTTCCTAGGACTCCCCCTAAACTCATTCAACTTGGGGGGGTTGGGGGGAAGAATATGATCGGAACAATAGGCAAGAAAACAAAGCCTGGTCGCCCCCTCCTCCTCCTGAGATGGGGGTGAGGGTGGGGGGGTCTCCCCCTCCGCCCCCCTTCCCCTTCAGGTGTGTGTGCGTGGGGCTGGGGCAGGTCCCCACGGACTCGGGGCAGTCCCAGGAGTGGACGCCAGTCTCCGCCGGCCCGGCGATGGGGGGAGCAGACCCCCGCCCCCTCCCTCAGCCCCCTCCGCTGGGGGGGGTCTCGCCCTCCCCCTCCCCCTCTTACCTTGATGGACAGCGACGCTACACGCGTGTCCATCGCAGTAGACTAACGGATTCTCCGCCCAGCCCCGCTCGTCCGAACACACGCAACAACCTCCTACCATCTCCTTCATACTTCCATGAGCTCCCGGGGGGGGGTGGGGGGCGCTGGGGGGGTCCGCGGGGGGGGGTCAGGGAGGGAGGGAGGGAGGGAGGGGGGGCTCCTTCGCTCCTCTCCCCCTCCTCCTCCTCCTCCTCCCCCTCCTTCTTCTCCTCCTCTTCTTTTCTTTCTCTTCTTCTTCTTCTTCTTTTTCTTCCGCTCTCTCGCCCTCTGGCCGCCCCCGCCGCTGCGCTCTTGCCCTCATGCCCCGGCGGGCGCCCCCCCACCCCAAGAAGAACCTGGCTCTCCCCTGCCCCCCCTCCCGGGCCCCCCCGCCCCAAACTAAAGAAGGCCCCTTAGCAGCGGCAGCCCGGCCAGGCCGGGGTGGCTGAGAGTGGCATAGCTCCCTCCTTCCCTCCTCCTCCTCCTCCTCCTCCTCCTCCTCCGGCCCCCCCACTCCGGGCGCACACGGCCCCCCCCTCCCCCGCCCCCCCTGCTCCCCCTCCCCGCCCCGTCTCAGCAGTCATGGCCGCGGAGCTCGGTAAAGTCTTAGGTTCAGAGAACAAAGCCTCGCTTGGTCGGGAGGGTTTCTTTCTTCCTTTTTTTTTTTTTTAAATTCGCAGTCCGCGCCACGCACACGCATTCACTCACTCTCTCACACTTTCCGCTGTCACCTTCTGTTGGTCCAGGGCTCTGTACCCCGGCAGTGTTTTCTGTCCTTTTTTTTGGTCTCGGTTTCCACATCTCCAGTTGTGTGTCTGTAGGTTGCCGGTCTCTCTATTAAGGGACTGTTATTAAACAGCCCTGGGGGAGAACTTGGAGCAGGGACTGGAGGAGCCCAGGGAAAGGGGATGCTGTGAGTCTGGAATCCCATTCTGGGGGCAAAGACGGTGTGGACCCTTCCCTGCTCCGCCCCCCTAACTCCCCAAAACACATACACACACACCCCTACCTCTTCTGGAGAGGCAGAGACTCAGACACAGTCACACAGACATCTGGGTGGGATCACAGACATTAGACTCACTTCTATAACCACAGCCCAGTCAATAAACATTTAATAGCGTCTGCCATAATTATACATAGCTAAGATTTATACAGTACCTACTATGTGCTAGGTATTGTGCTAAGCACTGGGCATACAAATATGAAAGACAGTTCCTGCCCTCGAGGAGCTCACAGACAAATGTCTGATAACATGAAACAAAGTAAGTACAAACAAGGTTCTATCTAAACATTTTAAAATTAAATTTAAGTTAAAATTAAAAATTATCTAAACATTTTCATATATAGATCTTTATATAATATAAAGAGCTATATGAAAAATTTTAGAGATATCTCTCTAGAGAGAGAGAGAGAGAAAAAGATATCTGTCTGTCTAGCTATATATAAATTTTTAGCTAGTCAATAAGGGAAAAGCAGTAGACATCAGACTCAGGTCTACTCACAGACACAATTCCAGAATGGATGCATTCATGCGCAAAAACATACTTGCAATCATGGATATAAGCACAGACACAGACACAGTCACAAACAAGTGGGCACACTCATACACAGATCCATGCCTAGCTATAAATATGTTCAAGGCACAGATGTGGCTACAGACAAACAGGCTGCACGTGTATTCCCGAACACACACATGTACACACATACACACACACTCAGACACAATAGCACAATCACAGGTATACTCACAGATAAGACACACAGTCTCCTCCTGAGATATTTGAACACAGTACTAAAGGCTCAGGGAAGACACTCACACTCAGAGATTCTCAATATAGAACCAGATCAACTCCCAGATTTTATATAGACAAGTAACAGCCCTGGTGAACTGATGGCTGAGCCTGAAAGGGGAAACGAAGCCTACCCCCAAAGCTTTGAGATGTGTGTGGGAGGCTGTGTATAGTATATGGGGGTACTATGTGATTGTAATCAACACCCCCCTCCCTAAGGCACTCCCAAAGGGACGGTTAAATAACTGCAGGGTCAGAGGTCACCCAGTAGGAGGTAGGGTAGTGGGGGAGGGGAGCAACCTGGAGCTGGGGGCTGCCTGGCAATACTTCAAAGACTCTGTTCCCGGGCGCGCTTCCTGCAGGGGGAGGGGCTGGCGTGGGGAGCTGGGACGGGGGGAAGGAGGAGGGGAAGATAGGGGCGGAGGACAGACTGGGAGAGGGGCTTGAGGTAGGAGGAAGAGTAAAGCCTCTCCCTCCGCCTTTTCTTTCCCCCTACCCCTGGCGGACGTTTCCGCCACCCTCCCTCCCCCTTTTCTCCTGCACCTGTTCGACCGGAACATCAAGGGGCTAAGAAACCCCCACTCCCTAGCGTTCACCCATCCCGCTTCGGATCACTGCCTTTCGGGGGGGGGCAATCCCCTGTCCCAAGTGTCCAGGAGATTGAGTAAGGGGGCGTCGCCTCCTTTCCCTTCTCCTCGTCCCCCCTCCCTGTCTCCCATTGGTTCCGCTGCGGGGGGGGGGTGGGGGAGGTGGGGAAGAGAACTTGTCCTTGACCTGGAATCCGGAGTTGGGGGATTTACTTTCACTAATCCATCTGATCTGGGGGAGGAAGCGGGGAGGTGGAAGAAGAGAAGGAGGGGGATTACAGGAGTGGAGCCGAGTTGAGCCTCTTCTCCTAGTTGAGTGGCCGTTCCTATGGCATCCACCCTACTCCCAAATATTGGCACCCAAGTTCACGTGCACGTGGCTCCTGTCTCCCTCCCAATAAGAGTCCTTTTCCTGGAAAGCGCGGGGTAGGAGGGCGGCAGCATGGCCGTGACATTGGGATGGGGAAGTGGTTCCAGAGGTAATGCAACTAAACTTCTTTCCCCCAATTTATGACCCTAGGGAGAGTCTAAAATGTACAGTAGAATACTACTACTATTTGTTCCTCACAACAATCCTGGGAGGTAGGTGTTATTATGATCCCTGTTTTACAGATGAGGACACTGAGGTAGGTGAAATAACTTGGCCAGGGGTCATACAGCTAATGAATGTGAGGCTGATTCCAAGTTGACTGAGCCAAGAATACAAATTCCTTGGGGGCAGGTATCTGGGGGCAAGGATTTCTAATTATTTATTTTGGTCACTGCCAAGCACAGTACCTTATTACATAGTAGGTGCATAAAAAAAGATGCTTGTTGGAATTAAGCTTTGTTTCTTCTTGCACCTGTGCTGTTTGTTAGTTTGGGAGAGGGGTTTATTTTCTCTATAAAATTAGGGATCCCAACCGGAAAAGCTGAGATTCATTCAACAGCTAAACAAATATTAAGGACCTATTACATGCAAGGTGCTGTTAGACACTGAGGGGATAGGAACAAGACCTGATCCCGGATCTCAGTAGAGCAGAGAAGACAGTACCTGTCTAAAGTGTGAAAAAGATAAGATAAGGAAGCATAGTTCTTCACTCAATCAAGAGACCCCGGTTCAAATTCCACTACTATCTCCAGACAGATGATGGACTCCGGGTGAGGATATACGCGGGAATTTGTTTTGCTTGGTTATGCAGATTTTGCAAGCGTTCCCCCCCACCCCCCGATAAGAAATGAGGCGAGGAGAGATGATGTTTTTTTTCTTTAAAAAAAAGTCATTCCTAATGCTAGCTGTGTGGCCATAGACAAATACATTAAAATGTCTGAGCCTGAGTTTTCTCGCCTATAAATGCGGGTGTTACTTATCTCACGATTCTGGAAAAAGAACTTTGTCATTCTTAACAAACGTATATATACATATTTATATAAATATAATTATGAAAAGTTCAGAAGAGTTACTGCTAGTTGTGAATCAAAGAAAACTTCCCAGAGGAGATGGTGTTTGTATTGAGTTTAAAAAGATCGGTAGTGGATAGAGCACCAGCCCTGGATTCAGGAGGACCTGAGTTCAAATTCGACCTCAGACACATAACACTTACTACCTATGTGACCCTGGGCAAGTCAATTAACCCCATTGCCCAACCAAAAAAAAAAATCGGTAAACCCTTGAAATGAAGGGGGAGTGCGGAAGGGATAAAGCCAATCTCTTCCTGAAAGGGTGTTAGTCCAGTTTGGCAAAAGCTGGGTGGAAAGAAGAGAAAAAGTTGGAAAAGTGGGTCGAATTCCTAACTGTAAAGGGATTTGAACGCCAGGACAGAGTCCGGACTTTTTGCAGTTGGTGACTGGGGCGAGGGAGGGGGTGTCAAGGCGTTTGAAGACAAGACGGGGGGCGAGTATTAAGATTAATCTGCTGTCATGTTGAATTTGGTGTTGGGGAAGACAAGATTTCGGGATGGTCGTCAGTTTCCAGTTTAATCTGCCGCAGGAAATCGTGGAAGCTCCCACCGACAACGCTCATCGTCCATCGTGTTCAAACTCCTAGTTTCCAGGGAAGGGCTCGGACCTTACGTTTCCCACGATTAAATTCTTATCCTTTCTCTAACTTTCCCCTTTTTCTTTCACTTCCTTATCTATCCCATTTCTGTCCTTGTCTAAATTTGCTGCCCCTAGTCTCAGTCTCACGGCCCAGCTCCAAAGAGGCTGGGGCAGATCAGACAAACAAAAAATTATTTCCTTGGCTCAGCCCGCCCTTCCCTCTCCCCCCCCCCTCCTCTATTCCAGTCCCCGGAGCCAGAAGGGGATTGTGGGGCAGGAGCCGCCGCCGCCGCCGCCGCGAAGCTGAGGCGGAAACTCCACATTTTCTCTCTGCTGCTCGGGCCCGCCCGTGCCGCCTTCGACACCCCGCCCGCTCGCAATCCCATGGTCCCGGGTTGCAGGGGTCCTGGCTTTCAACCCCCAGCTAGGCACTGGGGCCGGGGGTGGGGACGGCCCCGGGGAATCAGGCGGCTCCTGCGGAGAGTTTCCGCGAAGCTTCAGGCGCCGGTTCCAGGAAGGGAGCGGGGGAGGTGGTTGTTTCGGTTTTGTCTACGCTCCTGCTTCGGCAACTCGTCCCTGCGCGTCCCGGGGAAGCCATCGGCCCGCCCTCAACAGCACCGCCCTCCCCCCTTCCCCCCACCGCGAGTTGCTTCCAGCCCCTAGAAAGTCCCGAAGCCTTGCCGGCTAGTAGCCCGGCTCTCCGGGAAAGGACGTAGTCCACGCTGATTTGCGTTGATTTGCGTCTCATTTACATGCCTGTTTCGCGTCGGAAAGCGAAGTCTCCGCCCCCTGGGGTGCGCGCGTCCGGGTCGCGCTCCCTGGCTCTCGGCCTCCCCCTTTGCAAATTCCCCCTCTAGCTCCAGTACCCCGACGCCCTCAACCCTTTCCTCCCCGCCGTCTTATTTTAGGATGAGCTTGGGAAAAAAAAGTAGAGGTTGGACTGCCCGGATCTGGAGAACTAAGGATTCTCCCTCAGTCCCCTCAGTTATTCAGGATACCACTGAAAACCAGCAAGGGACTAACATGTGAAATTTACAATAAATATTCAAGTTCGTAATTGGTTAATAAATAATTATTCACTTTACAAAAGAGATCAATAGTTTTCCTCTAAATAGGGGTCCTCCCTTAGTCTTTGTTTAATACTCAATTTACAATAGTTCCTTTTTCCCCCCCCAAAAAAACCCTTTAGGACAGAATGCACCTCACCGTAAAGAGCAAAGTTGAATGGGACAGGGTGTCAGGGACCTGTGTGGGAGACAGGAGCTAGAATTTTGAGTAGTAAAAGACCCATAGGGCAGTTAGTCCAGAGCTTAATGAGATAAGTGACTTGGACCTGAATCAGAGACAACATAAGTACTGGGTTGGAAAGGCCTTCATTGGACATTTATTCTAGATTTTAATGAGAAAAGGTATCTGAGGGGCAGCTAGGTGGCGCAGTGGATGGAGCACCGGCCCTGAAGTCAGGAGGACCTGAGTTCAAATTCGACCTCAGATGAAACACTTGACGCTAGCTGTGTGACCCTGGGCAAGTTACTTAACCCCAATTGCCCCCCCCAAAAAAAAAGAAGAGAAAAGGTATCTGAACTCTGTATCAGAAACTGTCATAGAGGTGTGAGTTTGAAAGGACCTCATAACTCATTTAATCCCAACCACCTTCCTAATGCCAGAATCCCATCTACCTCATCCTCCATAGTATTCTAGGGTGATCTGTCCTTCTGGTAAGTGTTAGGACTATATGTATTTATGGAGGGAACTGGGGTGGGGTCTAGGGGTGGGGAACCTGCGCTCTAGAAGCCACATGTGAAAGGGCTGAACTTGAGGACCTAGAGGGCCTCTAGGCTGTAGGTTCCCCATCCCTGGGTCTATAATAGATTCTTTCTAATGAATTCTAAAGATTTCTCAGTCTCCAATGAGTAAAACTAAGGGTAAGGATGGAGGGTAGAATTAAGGAAAAATTGAGAGAATGAGGGGTTTTAGAAAAAGACATGCAGAAAACTTCATGACATGGGGGAATTATAACAGCTACCAAATATTTTTTGGTACAGTGTACTTCTTTTCAAGCTGAACATACTTTATTTTTTCTTTATTTAGGAAAAAAAATCTTACTTTTATTAATGCAAAAGGCATCTGGTAAAAATCAGTGTGGAGCAGCAAAAACAGAGCAGGCCTTTGTCCCCAAGAAGGTGGGGTCTTGCCTCTGGTGCCATCTTTATTAAGAGGCCTCATTAGAGTCATTTAATCTTTCATTTCCCCAGACAACCCTCTGATTCTGAGTTGCGGAGAAGGTGCTACTTTGTGCTAGTAAAGGGAGTTTCCTCTTCTAGAAATTGCTTATATCAATGAAATTATAGGTCTGATTCCTATTCCTTCCCTTCTCCCCTACCTAGAGAGCTTACCCATTATAATACTTTTTAAAAAGGAAAAAAAAAGGGCTTTATATTTTAAAAATTGTATTCATTTCTATTACCTGAGTTCAACAGGGGTCTCTGACACCAAATCTCTGTCAAGTGACTTGGAGGCTTTGTGGATAGAGCATGTTGGACTGAGAGTCCAGAAAACTGGGGTTCCTCAGACCTTTATTGTCTCCGTTACCCACGACAAGTCACTTAACTCTTCTAGGCTTCCATCTCAAAGGCCTCCTCTTCTAAAGTCAGTCAATGAGCATTTATAAAGTGCCTACTATATGCCCAGCACTGTACTAAGGTCCCTTCAAATTTGAAATTTGTGATCTTATGAACCTCATTTTGCTCATCTGTAAAATACCAGCCAGGCTCAAAACTCAGCCAAACCAGATTAAAATATAATTTGGAAATATTTAACAAAATAAATAAAAATGTAATAGAACACAGATAATGTTAATGTATGGTTTTCCAAATCAATATGTGCTTGCAGGGATCCTTGTTGTCTTTGAGTTTGACACCTGTGGGCTAGATGACCTCAGAGGTCCCTTTCAGCTCTAAGATCTTTGATCCTTGACCTTTCAAGGTACAGTGAAAAAAAATCCATTGATTTGGAATCTGAGAACTTGGAATCAAATCCCAGCTCTGTCACTTAGTGACCTGGGGGTGAATCATGTAACTTTTAGTAGGTATCTCATAAAGAGTTCCCTATACTTATGTCATTAATCATCTACAAAATGTGGGTATTTGATTAGGAGACCTCTAAGGTTCCTTACTTCAAGCTCTATATTTATGTTCCTATGACCTTAAAAAAAAAAAAGGTCTGTTACATGAAGTAGGGGAAGGTTGGTAGTGGTGGAGTGTGTGCTTAGACCTCTTGGACTGTTCTTTCTTCTTCTGGAGAGCTTTGGGGCCAGAGAAGGCGGGAGATCTACAAACTTACTCCAGACTTGTAAATTGTAAATCGACACAACTGCTTTCTTTCCTTATGTTTTATTTATTTATTATATTCTTTATATTTCACTGTTCTGCCTGGCATGCAAGGCCTTCAGGCTGCTGCAGCCTATGTGTTCTTGGCTTTATCTCTCTCACTGCTCCCCGAAGCATGTTCCACTTAGGCTGAATTGATCTATTCCTTCCCTTCTCCCCTTCAAATGCCTCTTTGCTCCTTCGATTTATCCTTCCTGGAGTCCCTTCTACTCTCATTTTTCCTTAACTAAATCCAACCAATCTTTCAAGAGGTTATTTAAGTCTGTTTACCTGTAGAAGGTCTCATCAAGCTATCTGAGCCCACAGTGACCCCAGCTTCCTTTGAATTTCTGTATGTTCTGCCTACATCCAATTCAAATGTTCAATAGCTAGGAACATTAAACACCAAATTGTACAAGGCAGGTAGGTGGATGCCTGGGACTTATAAATTATCTTGTTAGAATGTCTTTGCCTCTTTTTGTAGCCCCAGTGTTTAGCACGGTGTTTACACATAGTAGGTGCTTATTAAATGTTTACTGATTGATTATAAATGTGAGTGTATATGTATATATATGCATATTTTTTTTTGGCTAGGCAACGGGGTTAAGTAACTTGCCTAGGGTCACACAGTTAGTAAGTGTTATGTGTCTGAGGCTGGATTTGAACTCAGGTCCTCCTGAATTCAGGGCCATTGTTCTATCCACTGTGCCACCTAGCTGCCCCTATATGTGCATATTTGTATATATGAAGAGAGAGAGCTGGACAGTGATTCCTTTTGAAAAAATTATAAGTATATTTTATATTTATATCACATTCATTTCCAAATACACCCCTCATTCCTCCACTGCACAGATCATTATTCCTCATTTAAAAAAATTTTTAAAGAAAGAGGGGAAAAAAGTCCTGTTCAATAGCAACTTAGTCTGACTGTATATGCAATGTTTCATACCCATAGTCCTCTACTGCTTCAAAGAAGGGAGAAAAATGCTTTTTTTTTGTCTCTTCCAGAATAAGTTTGCTTGTGATAATTACATAACAATTACATAACATTCAGTTTCCATTTTTTGGAGCTAGGTAGAGCAGTGGATAAAACTCTTGGCCTGGAGTTAGGAAGATCTGAGTTCAAATTTGGCCTCAGATATTTACTGGCTATGTAATCCTGGGCAAGTCACTTAACCTCTGTTTGCCTCAGTTTCCTCATCTATAAAATGGGAAGACTATAACAGCACCTGCCTTCCAGGGTTGTTGTGAAACTCAGATGAGAGAATACTTAACATTTCCTGTTGTTTTTCAGACATCGCAAGCTACGTGTCTAGTAGACATCTCAAACTTAACATACTCAAAACTGAACTCGTTATCTTTTCTCCTAAACCCTCCTATACCTCCTAACTTCCCTTTTACTAGCAATATCATCCTCCTGGTCCCTCAAGCTCATAACCTAGGCGTCATCTCTGACTCTTCACCATCTCTCACCTCCCCCCATATCCAATCTTTTGGCTAGTCCTGTCACCTTCGAAGCATCTCTAATGACACCCCCTTCTTTCCTCCGACTTGGCCACCACCTCAGCACAGACTCATCATCTCATGTCTGGACTATTGTAATAGCCTGGTGGTTGGTCTGCCTGCCCCAGGTTTCTCCCCACTCCATTGGATGCTCTATTCAGCCCCCAAAGTGATTTTCCAAAAGCACCGTTCTGACTATGTCATCTGTATCTCCCACTCAATAAACTCCAGTGATTTTCTATCACCCCTAAGATCAAATACAAAATCCTCTGTCATTCAAAAGACTTCAAAACCTAGGGGTCACCCCCAACCTTTCCAGTCTTCTTACACCTTACTACCCTACACATACTCTTTGATCCACAGTGACTCCAGCCTCCTGGCTGTTCCTCCAACAAGACACCCCATCTCTGCTTTGGGCACTTTCTCTGGCTGTCCCCTATGCCTGCAACTCTCTCCCTTTTCTGCCTCCCAGCTTCCCTGGCTTCCTTCAAGTCCCAACTAAAGTCCCATTTCTGCAGGAAACCTTTCCCAGCCTTTTAATTCTAGTGCCTTCCCTCTTTTAATTATTTCCTATTTTTTCCTGTATATAACTTATTTGTACATATTTGTTTGCTGTCTCCTCCCCTGGATTGTAAGCTCTTTGAGGGAAGGGAGTGTCTTTTTGCCTCTTTTTGTCACATAGTATGCACTTAATTAATGTTTATTGACTGTTTGATATTTGTAAAGTGCTTTGCAAACCTTAAAGCACTGTATGGATAAATGATAGCTATTTACATTGTAGCCATTGTATATGTTGTATACCTTCTTGTTTAATCGTTTGTTTTTTTTTTTCAGTCCTGTCTGACTCTTCATGACCCTATTTGGGGTTTTCCAGGCAAGGATACTGGAGTGGTTTGCCATTTCTTTCTCCAGCTCATTTTACAGCTGAGGAAACTGAGGCAAACAGGATTTAGTGACTTGCCCACGGTCACACAGCTAGGAAGTATCTGAGGCCCGATTTGAATTCAGGAAGATGCTGGCTATCTATCCACTGCGACACCTAGTTGCCCCTTTTGTAAGGCTAGCTTTTCTTAATTCACTTTGCATTAGTTCACCTAGTCTTCCCAGGCTTCTCTGTATTTTTCCAGTTGTTTCTTTCTTTCTCTTTTTTTTTTTGGCTAGGCAGTGGGGTTAAGTGACTGGCTCAGGGTCACACAGCTAGTAAGTGTTATGTGTCTGAGGCTGGATTTGAACTCAGGTCCTCCTGAATCCAGGGCCGGTGCTCTATCCTCTGTGCCACCTAGCTGCCCCCCAATTGTTTCTTAAGGCAAAGTTAATGGTCCTCTTCCAGAATGAAGGACAAATAACAAGGCAAAGTAGTTTTCTCTCAGATTTGTGTCCTGCAGTTTGATTAGTCATTTCCTGGTCTAAGGGCTCCTATTACAAAAGGTGCTGCTCTAAGGCACCTTTCTTTCTATCTCCGACCTCCCTGAAGTTAGGCTTAGCTGCGGGGTCACAGGTTATGTATATTTTGGTCACTTGTGAGGGAACTCCCAGAGAGGAAACTTTCTCCAACCAGTGCAGGTCAGCAGCTGTTTTGCAATTTATAGCCTGGGACAGTTGCCTGGGGCACAGATAAGGTGAAAACTCCAGCCTAGGGCCACACATCCAGGATCTGTGAGGGAAAGCCAGGACTTCTTGATTTAGAAGTCAAGGTAACTGTGGATCCACTGTTGCTGTTCAGTCCTGTCCCACTCTTTGTGAGCCCGTTTTGGGGTTTGCTTGACAAAGATACTGGAGCGGTTTGCCATTTCCTTCTCCAGCTCATTTGATAGAGGAGGAAGCTGAGGCTGGCAGGGTGAAGTGTCTTGCCCAGGGTCACACAGCTAGGAGGCATCCAAGGCTGGATTTGAATTTAGGAAGTCTTCCTAACTCCAAGCCTGCAGCTTTATTTGCTACAACACCTAGCTGCCGTCATAATCCCACGCAAAAACAACAAAATACCTGCCCTCAGGGAGCTTATATTTGATTGGTGGATAGAGACGCTTACTCAGGTACCCGCAATGGAATTTGAGGAGAGGGGGGCACTGACAACCCAAAGGATCAGGGAAGACTTGATGGAATAAATGGTGCTTGAGCTAGGATTCTGACAGGCTGAGCTGAGGAAGAAGTATGATCCAAATATGGCAGGCGTTGTGGCCATCCAAAGCATCCTGCACCTACTGTCCTTTTTGTTACCTTAAAAAAAAAAAGTAGGCATCTTTTCTCTCCAAATAAATTGGGAGCTCCCTAAGAACAAGGTCCGTATCTCATTATTTATTTATTTATTTATTTTTGCAAGGCAATTGGGGTTAAGTGACTTGCCCAGGGTCACACAGCTAGTAGTGTCAAGTGTCTAGTCTGAGACTGGATTTGAACTCAGGTCCTCCATGACTCCAGGGCCGCTGCTGTATCCACTGTGCCACCCAGCTGCCCCCATATCTTATTCTTTATGTCCCTTCAAGGTGCTATCTAGCATGGTGACTTGAGGTTCTTGATCACTGAACAGATGATCACAAACCTTTAGTAGCTCCCTGTTGCCAAAGAATATTATGACTTCTCTTTAGTGGAGGATTCAAGGCCCTTCAAGACCTCACTGTGTACGACCTGCCTTTCCAGACTTATTCTTCCTTTTCATGTATATCTGGGCTTCTAAGCAAACCGACCTTTTTTATTTCTGTGCAAAAGGGTAGCTAGGTGGTGTAGTGGACAGAGTGCTGGGCTTGGAGTCTGGAAGACTTAAGTTCAAATGTGGCATCAGACACTTCCTACCTGTGTGACCTTGGGCAGGTCACTTAACCCTCTTTGTCTCAGTCTCCTCATCTGCAAAATGTGCTAGAGAAGGAAATAGCAAACCACGCCCATTGTTTGCCAAGAAAACCCCAAATGAGGCCACGAAGAATAGGATATGATTGAAAGGACAGAAGAGCAACAAATTTCTTTGCAACAGGGATGAGCCAGGACAATGGATTTCCCTTTCTTTGAGGCAGGTGGGTGTGGAAGTGGATAGAATGCTGGACTTAGAATTCAGAAAGATCTGAATTCAAATCATGTCTCAGACGCTATTCAGTGGCGTGACTGTGGGTAACTTGTTTAACCTCTCAGCCTTTGTTTCCTCCTCTGTAAAATGAGGACAGTGGCACCTATCTCACAGAGTTGTAACGATCAAATGAGGTAACCTATATAAAGTGCTATATAGCAATAATAGCATTTATATAGCTCCCACTATGTGCCAGGCACTGTGCTTTACAAGTATTATCAAATATTTGATCCTCACAATAACTGTGGAGAAAGGTGCTTTGATCCCCATTTTACAGTCGAGGAAAAAGAGGTAAAATGACTTGCCCAAGGTCACACAGTTAGTGAAATACCCAAGGTCAGATGAATTCTGGTCTTCCTGACTCTAGGTCTAGCCCTCTATCCATTTCAACACCTAGCCATCTATAGAAATGTTTATTATTATTCTTTTCACTACACCTGATAGGTGAGGGCAGAATATGATCCTTTATATCTTAATGATTGTTTTTGCCTTCTAATTAGCAGAACTTCCTGAGACTATAGGTTAATGGAAAGAGTAATAAATTAGAAGTCACATGGGTGGGTCACTTCTCCATCAATAAGATGGGATGATGGGAAGAACACGTTCCCTGGAGTCAGATAACTCCAGGCTTCAAATTTGGGCAGGTCACTTGATCTCTCTGGGCCTCAATTTCTTCATACGTAAAATGAAGAACTAGAAAAAAGGACTAGGTAGCCTTTAGAACCCTTCTCAGCTCCAAATTTTCAGATTCAGATCTTCTTTGAGCCTTAGTTTCTTTCTCCATTAGATGACTGGGTTGAATTAGATGATATCTAAGGAACCTTGTAGATCTAAAGTTCCATGGCATTATTCATGGTCAAAATCACAGAATAGGAGAGTTAGAAGGGGCCTTCAAGGCCACCCAGTCCAGGTGATGCAGGAAAGGATCTTGCACTATAACATGCCCCATAAGTAGGCAGCTAGCTTCCGCTTAAAGTGCTCCAAGGAAGGAGAACCCACGATTCCATCTGAATTTTTGAGTTTTTTTTTCTTCTTGACAGCAAGCTGGAATTTGTCTCCAGTTTTAGAGAAAACTTCTGAAAAGGCACAGAAGGTTATAGAACTGATGTAATCCCAGTCCCAAAATCTTTTGCTATGGAACTTCCTCCTTATTGGTGAAGATGAATGCCCTGCCCTGTTTGAGAGTATGGGTGGAGTTGGTGAGAGTAGGACAGAGGGGAACTCTTTGAGTTTTCTTCAGGTTGCCGAGTCTCTTCAGATTTAGGGTTCTTCTGGCTTCCTGTTTGAAGAAAGAAGATGGAAGATAACCCCATTTCCGGCTGCTGAAGGGAAAAACTCTGGGATGAAGCCAACACAAGGAGAGCTGACAGTCTCTATCATATCCCTATCCCCAGCTTGCTTTTGTTTGTTTGTTTGTTTTTCAGGCAATTGGGGTTAAGTGACTTGGCCAGGGTCACACAGCTAGTAAGTGTTAAGTGTTTGCTCTGAGGCCGGATTTGGACTCGGGTCCTCCTGACTTCATGGCTGGTGCTCTATTCACTGTGCCACCTAGCTGCCACCACCCTCCCCCCCAGCTTGTTACACTAGAGACTTTGGAGAATTTCTCCTCGGATGAGATCTAGGACTCTCTCTTTTTCTCTTTCTCAGTTAAGCTGAATTACATCAATCTCAATGAGAAGGAAAGTGACCTTACTCTGTATTATCTGGTCTATATTCTATGTATATTTTCTCTGAATTGTTTTGCTATTGAATTGGGTAAATGGGTTTCTTTAATAATTGCTATATGTATTCATTGTGAGATTGGTATTTGGTAGGAAAGGGGTCAAGCCTTGGATAGAAAGCTTGGGGTCCTACTTTTCCTATGAATGAAATAGCAATCAGAAGTTGGATTGAACTTGAAAACCTCATCCCCTAGACAAATACTATTTAAGGGAGCAGATAGATATAATTCTAATTTGGTATCCCCTTTCTTTGAGGAGAGCAGAGTGGCCAAACCATCTGTCCCCAACCTCTTGCTTCCTCTCCTGGCAGGAATTAAAATCTCCCTTGGAGAAGGGGTGGGGGTGGGGAGAAGAGGCTACAGATGTCTATCCTGGCTCCCTTTGAGCTACGCAACTACACCCTGCCTCCCCTCTCCTCCTGGTGCTACATGTGGGGGACAGGCCTCACAACACTGATAATAATAATAGCTAGCATTTCTATAGTGCTTTTGATCCTGGGGAGGTGGGTGCTATTATTATCCCTATTTTTTTACAAAACAGGAAATTGAGTCAGACAAAAGTTAAGAGACTTGCCCAGGTCATATAGCTAGGAAGTGTCTGAGTTCAGATTTGAATTCAGGTGTTCCTGATCCCAGGCTCATTGCTTTATCCACTGTATTGTTTAGCTTCCTTTAGTTATTAACAAACATGAGCTCAACTCATATTCCACCCTATTCATCACTACATACACATACATGCCGCTCTCATACACTTCCACCCCTTGGGTTACTATCCATCTTTCAAGGCTCAGGTCCAATGCCCCTGTCTTCTGAAAGCCTTTCCTGATTTCCTCCACCAGAAAATGATCTCCTCTCTTTTGAATGATCAGAGCACCAACTACAGTGGCCGCTAGGTGGCGCAGTGGATAGAATACTGGGCCTGCAGTCAGAAAGACTCTTTGGGAGTTCAAATCTGGCCTCAGACACTAGCTGTGTGACCCCAGGCAAGTCACTTAATCCTGTTTGTCTCAGTTTCCTCATCTATAAAATGAACTGGAGAAGGAAATAGCAAGTCACCCAGTATCTATGCCAAGAAAATCCAGAATGGGGTCATGGACAGCAGCCCCAACTCTTTATTTCTTTTGGTACTTAGTATGTCAGCTTCATAATATTTCATCTCATCCCCTGAATACTTGGTAATATACTTGTGTGTGTGTGCGTGTGTGTGTGTGTGTGTATGCATACACACACACACAAATATATATATATATATATATATATAGAGAGAGAGAGAGAGAGAGAGAGAGAGAAACTGAGAGAGAGGTGGGGGGAGAGAGAGAAACCCTTTACCATATCATATGTGCTATAGTGAATAATAAGAGGCATTGGTCCATAGTACTGGATGGGGTATTGGACTTCAACATCAGGAGGGTCTTACCTAGGCAAGTCATTTAATCACTTTGTGATTCAGGCAACTCTAAAAGGCATATCATATCTAGTCACAGACAGGTGGAGATCAATGAAAATAATTCATATAACATTTTAGAGATATTAGCTCATCCTAGACTCCAAGCATCTTGTGAGTAGAAACTGTGTTTTAAATATCTTTCTTTGTATGTTCCTCAATATCCAGCACAATGTTCTCTGTAATAATAATAGCCAGTTGGGCAGCTAGGTGGCACAGTGGATAGAGCACTGGCCCTGGAGTCAGAAGGAACTGAGTTCAAATCCTGTCTCAGACCAGACATTTGACACTTACTAGCTGTGTGACCCTGGGCAAGTCACTTAAGCCCAATTGCCTAAAAGCAAAAAAAAAAAAAAGTGGAGTTGGGCTGGCACCAGCCTGGGCTCCAGTGCCTTAGGCTCCCCCTTAGCTCCCACACTTACCTGTGGGCTGGAAGGGTCCTCCAGAAGAAGAGGAGGAGGAAGAGGAGGAGGCAGAGGTGAAGCTGGCCATGCCTTTCCCACTGCTCAGCTTCTTGCCCTTATGGCTGTGGCTGGAAGACTTTTTCCCTTTGGCATCCCTGCTGCCCTCAGGGGGCTCCCGGGCACTGCCCTCATGGTGAGAGGAGGAGGAAGAGGAGGAGGAGCCCTGAGGAGGGAAGAGAGAGATGGTGCTGAGAATCAGGCACATCCCCAGTGAAGTCTCCCCCACAGCTGGGAACAGCAGAGGGATAGCAGGGGATTTGCTCCATTGCCCCAATGTCTGGGAGGAGAGATCAGAGGGGAAATGTGCTCCCTTGCCTGCCCTCCCCCTCCCCCCCAGCCTGCCACCTTCAGAGTCCTGGGCATGATTCACTCCTTTTGTCCACAGAATCACAGGTTCGTAGTTTCAGAACTGGAGAGGATCTTAGAGTTTAATGAGTCCAAACCCCTTTTACAGATGAAAAAAATTGAGGCCTAGATAGATTAAGTGACTTGCCTAAGGATCAAAAAAGGCATTTTGGTGTTACAGTAGATATAGTTCGAGGCCTGGAGTCAGGAACACTCATCTTCCTGAATTCAAATCTGGCCTCAGACTCTTACTGGTGTGACCATGGCCAAGTCACTGTTTGCCTCAGTTTCCTCATCTGTAAAATGAGCTGGAGAAGGAAATGGCAAACCACTCCAGTATTTCTGCCAAGAAAACCCCAAAATGAGGTCACAGAGAGTCAGAGACAACTCAGCAACAGCAGCAACAGAGAGGGTCAAATAGCCAGTCAATGTTTAAGGCAGGATTCAAACTCAGGTCTTCCTGAGTCCAAGTCCAGTCTTCTTCTCCAACCCCCAGAGGGGTGCAGATCAAATTCTTTGTGGGGAAGGCTGTCCAGTTCTTTGGTTGGCACTGTTCTCCCCTCCCTCACCACTTTTTTTTTGCCCCAAATGAATTTGTCCCCAAAACAAGAATTCCTAGTGTCAGTTCTGGTCAGAACCCCCCCCCAATACTGCCCTATCCAGTCCCCTCCACCCGTTAACCTTTTCTCCTGTCAGGCTCTGGTGAGTTTTGAGGGGAGTTACTGAGAGAAGGGAACTTGTAGGGTCCCACGGATGATCTGAGAATAAAGAAAAAGAAAGTGAAATGAGGCTGAGGTGGGGTCTGGCATGAAGGCAAAGAGATGATGAGGACCTTAGAATATAGGGTCATAGAGGTAGAGCCGAATGGTACCTTTGGGGCAAAGGGATCTAGCCCCCACATTCTACAGATGAAGAAACTGAGGCCTGGAGAGGTTCCTTGCCTAAGATCCCACATCTAGTAAGTGTCTGAGGCAGGATTCAAACTCAGGTCCCAACTCCATCCATTGCACCATGCTGTCTCTTACCACCCAGGAGCTACTCAACAAATTTATGTCGATTATTCATTCAAGGTGGCTAGGTGGTGCCGTGGATAAAACACTGGGATTGAAGAGGCAGACCTCGGTTTCTTCAACTGCAAAATGGGGGTGATAATAGTAGCACTTACTTCGAAGGTTTGTGAGGATCAAATGAAATAACATTGGTAAAATGCTTAGCAGAGTGCCTGGCACGTAGTAGGTTCTTTATAAATGCTTATTCCCTTCCTTCATTTAATTATTTAAGCATTAATATGTGCCTATGTGCATGTGGGGGAGTAACGGCGTAACAAGCAAAATAATATCCTCTCCAGAGTCTTTCTTGCCGTGTAATTTGATTTTCCAGATTCTAACACCCATCCACAAGAAATATCTGCTTCCTCTCCTCTCCGATTCTCACCTCATAGCCCTCTCTCAGGTTTTTCCCTCTTCCCCAGCCCTTCAATCCCCAGACAATGCTATCTCCACCTAATCTGAGGGGCCTTGAGGGTAAAGCTCTGGGAGGGGTGGGATGGGGAGAGGCAGAGGAAGGAACTCTCATGATCCCCTCCCTCAAAGGGCCCCCAGTGGGCTAATGGGGCAGACAGTGTACACCCAGGACCCAAGGACAAATGCAGATGGAGAGACAGGGTCTTCAGCTGGACAGCGCTTCTCAACCTTTTCAGTTTGTGACCCACTTCAGTCATTCAGTCAGGACAAAGGCCTCGCAGACCACATTTGCCCCTTAAAAAAGAGAGAGAGAGAAAGAAAGAACCTAACCCTTATCAGAATGAATGGGAAGATTAGCCCTGCTTTGGCTGAGATGCTAATGAGGGCTGTCTCAATTAAGTTATTAAGTCATGCCAGAAACCTAAGAATAGATATTGTCATGTTATAAACGTTATTATTCTGAGACCAGCCTGCAGACCATCTGGAAGGACCTCAGCCTCACGGACCAATCAGAGGAATAGACCAGAATGGAGGGAGTTGAGCAGGGTGGGGTAAATCACGGTGGACTCTATGGAGGAGGGGGAGGGCAAAAGGAATGCAGGGCTGGGAAAAAGGGGTGGAGGGGGGCTGGGCATAGGGCTAGGGAAAGAACTGAGGTAAGGGCTATCACCTGGGTAAAGGTGTGGTTCTTCCTTTGGATTCTCTCTACCACCCTCTTCTCTACCCTTTACATTCTCTTTCTCAGGCAGCTCACCGTGGCTTCACTTAGCACCTCTATGCAAATGACTCCCAAACCTACATCAAAAGCCTTCAGACTCAACATGACCCAAACTGAACTCGTTGGCTTCCCTCCCAGCCACTTCCCACTCCCCCCTCTCCAAAAAAAAACCCCACAAAAAACCCAAGCCCGTAGTAACCTCTTTCTGACTTATTTGTTTCTGTTAGCGACATCACCATTCTGCCACTTACTCAGGCTCCAAATTTGGACTAGACACCATTTTTTAATCTTCTCTCATTCCCTCCCCTCCTCTCTCGTTCCCTCCCCTCCTCTCTCCTCTTCTCTCTCTCTCTCTGTCCCTGTCTCCGTCTCTCTTTCCCCACAGCTATCCAACAATCAGGAACCTGGTCAGTTCTACTTCTGGCACTGATGGGAATGGAATATTGAGGAGGGATCACGGGCATCATAGATTTAGAACTGGAATGCACCTCAGAGCAATGAGTCCAACACTTTTCTTCTGTAAAGGAAGAAACAGACTAAGAATACTGAAGTGACTCTGTCAAAGTCACAACACAAGTAGTAGAGAGAATATTTGTACTCAAGACTTTTGGCTCAAAATTCATTGTTCTTTTTGTTACAACAGGATCCCTCTCTCCTCTGGTGTTGGGCCCCTCCTTTCCTTTCCCATGGCAACCAGACTACTTCAGGCCCTCATTAACTCTCTCCTGGACTAATGCAATACCCTTAAAACTGGTCTGCCCGCCTCCAGGCTCTTCCCTCAGCAATGCATCCTTCTTACTCCCTCACAATAATCTTTCTAAAACACAGTCATTGCTCCAGAACCTTCTAATGCTCCCCATCATCTAGCAAATAATGTCTAAGATTCTATGCTTGTTAATCAGACTTCTACAATCCAGCCTCAAGTTACCTTTCCAGCTTTGTCTCCCACTGTTCTCTTTCAAGTCCCCAAACCAGGTGATTTACTAATTCTTAAGCATGTGCTAAAAGGTCTTCACTTCTCTGACTCAGTATATTCTTTCTGCCTGAAATATCCTCCACCACTACTCCTGATCCCACTGTTTGTTTAATTTCTACCCATTCTTCAAGGTCAATGTAATTTCCCTGATCAATCTTCAGCAGAAATAAATCCTTCCTCTTCAACTCACAGAGTGTTTTTTTTAAATAACTTGCTTATTTTACTTATGTCTACAAGCTTTATCTCCCTCACCAGATTGTAAGCTCCATGAGGGCAGCCATTTCTTCCACTGCTCCTCTAAGGAACTCTCTATTCCCACTAAATTTTTTCTCCTGAAATGACCCTTACAGATTTCTGACTTGGAAAACCACTGCTCCTTTGGTTCATCCTTCCTGAGAAGGGTCTTCTACTCTTCTCTCTCTTCATCCAAATTCAACCCATCCTTCAAAACTCTAGTTAAGCCCACCCTCCTCTGGGAAGATTTCTTTGGTTATTCTAGCCCACATTGAGGTCTCTGTCATCTGAATTCTGATGTATTTCATCTATAGAATAACACTGTGTTGAATTCATCTTTGTATCTCCTACCCTGCAGTGCCTAGATGTTGATTTGTTTAGTGAAGGAACAAATGAATCAATGCAAAGGTTCAGAGGTGGGGGAAGGTAAGGTGAAGGAGGGAATCAGATGGACTTAAACAGAGAACAGAGTCTGAACCAGAGAGTTATGGGATTATAGGATTAAAAACTAAAAGGGGCCCTATAGATCATCCACTCCAGCCCTTTTATTTTACGATTGGGAAAACTGAGGCTAGGCCACTAAATAGATTGTCCAAGGTTAAGCCACTGCTGCTCCTTTCTTCTTACGTTCCCTCAAGGGAAAAACAGGAAGAGGTTTCCCCCTAGTCTCCTCCTGGATCCAGGACCCAGGTCCCACTGTCTCTGAAGAATACAAACTAAGGGGGAAAACCTTCAAAGGCCCTTCTTGAGTTTAGATGCATAAAGGGAGCAGAGACCAACACTACTACATTACAAGTCTAATTTAAGCTACTTCCAGTGTTCATCCCATATCCAGACCCAGGCTCTATGGAGTTTCTCCAGATGTAACCAGGGGATAAGCCCATCCTCCATCTTCCTCTCCATTTCTCCCTCTTGGGGCCATTTCCCAAATCAAAATAAATCTTCCCCTTGACAGTGCCTCCCAAGCCCTGTTAGCCCACCTGCTGCTCCCTCTCCCAGTGGGGTTCATCTATAATAACAACTCAGATTTATATAGCCCTTAACAACCTACTTTGCTCACCCTGGCTCTGTGGAGGTAGGTAATGAAAGTGTTAATTAATAATGCTAGTGTTTTATGGATGAGGGAGTGAGGCTGGGAGAACTTAAATGCTTTAGTTAAGGTTGCATTGTTGAAGTCAGAGACCAGATTTGAGCCCAGGGCTCTTGACCTCAAGGCCAGGGCTCTTTAATTCAACCCTTTGCCTTTCTATGAAACAAGAGCCTCATAACCATCTAGGTGGCTCAGCAGCAAGAGTACTGGGCCTGAAGACAAGAACACCTGAGTTAAAATCCTGGCTCAGACACTAGCTGTGTGACCCTAGGCAAATCTCTATTTATGTCTTTCTTGACTTCCTCAAATATGAAATAGGAATAATACCAGCACTCACCTCCCGGGGTGGTTGTAAGAATCAAATGAGATAAAGAGCCTGATACACTTGCTGTTTAGTCATGTCCGACTCTTTGTGACCCCCCTGGACATACCACATCAATGCTGTCCGTGGGGTTTTCTTGGCAAAGATATTGGAGTAGTTGGCCATTTCCTTCTTGAGTGGATTAAGGCAAACAGAGGTTAAGTGACTTGCCCAAGATTATACAGGTAGTAAGTATCTGAATCCAGATTTGAACTCAGGTCTTTCCTGACTCCAGGCCCAGTGCTCTATCCACTGAGCCACCTAGCTGCCCTTTAGACAAACAGAGGTTAATTGACTGCCCAGGGTCAACATAGTAGATATTTAATAAATGCTTGTTCCCTCCTTCACTAGCCCCTAGAATGTTAGAGCTGGAAGTGATTTTAGAAATCATGTTGACTAACCCTCTGATTTCACAGAAGAAAAAACCCACAAAGAAGTGACTTCCCTAAGGACTCACACATCTAGTTAATGGCAGATCTAGGACAAAATCCAGGTCAACCTCCCAGTTTCAGGGTCTTTCTGCTACAGTTTCCCACTTGTTTTTAACATAGTCCTTCCCAAACATCATCTTTCCATTGATATCTGAGATTCTCAACTTATCCAGGGCTGGAGTTGTCAGGAGGAAGCATCAGAACTAGGAATAGGACCTTGGCATCCTCAGCTCCTAGTCTATCCCTTGGAAGGGACGACAGTTCCTTTATAAGATGACAGACTCAGAGATTCAAGGAGTCCAGGAGGCCATTGTACTGGGACCTCAATAAGAATGTCCCTTCAACACTCATCACTTAAAGAGGACTCCTCTAACCTTTGCTTGAAGTGTCTAATGATGGGGTAACCCACCTTCTTCAGGGGCAACTCATCCTACTTCTGGATATATCTAGAACCTTTGAGATAGAGGAAACTTTAGGAGTTGTGCATACCAACTAGTTTTTCAACAAGAATTCCCACTACATCTCCAATAAAGGATCATTTAGCCTTGGTTTAAACATCTTCTATGAAGGAGAACCTGTTAGCTGCTGAGGTACTCTATTCCATTTTTAGATCATTCTCATTATTGAGAGATTTCCCCATCTAGAATCAAACTTTTTTTTGAGGAGATCAGCAATTGGGGTTAAGCGACTTGCCTATCATCACACAGCTAATAAGTGTCTGAGGTTGAATTTGAACTCAGGTCCTTTCGACTCCTGGGCTGGTTCTCTATCCTTGAATCAAACTTATTTTGCCTCTCTCCAACTCTTGCCTCCTACCTCTACCTTCTGGGGCCAAGCAGCATAGACTCAGTTCCTCTTGGATGTGACAACCCTTCAAATACTTAAAGAGTGCTATCATGCTCCTCCTCAGTCTTCTCCAAGTTAACCATACCAAACCCTTTCACCCCATCCTCCATTCTCATATGACGTGGTCTCCAGCTCCCTTTCTATCTTTTCTGTCTCTTCTGGTTACGCTCCAACTTGCCAATGTTTTCCTTAAAAAATGTCAGTTGTAGTCAGCACACATTTATTAAGTACCTACTATGTGCCAGGTATTGTACTAGGTGTTGGGAATACAAAGAAGGGTCAAAATAAAACAAAAAACTTGGTCTCTGCTCTCCAGGATCTCATACATAATGGACACTCTAATATGACATTCAGAGCTGAACATTGCAGTTGTTCAGATGTAGGTGGCCTAAGGAAGAATATTCTGTCACTTCTTATGGTGGACTCTTTCATGCAGCCTGGGACAGCGTTAGCTTTTTTGGCAGTCATATCACATAGTTGACTCATTTTAAGTTTACAGCCCACTTAAATCCACAGACTTTTTTTTTTGTAGAAACTATTATTTATCCATACTTCTCCCACTCTGTGGAGGGAACTCTCCACTCAGGGAAGTTGACTTTTGGAATTCAAGGGTAGAACTTGGCATTTCCAGGAACACAGGAAGGATTTGATTTTTCTCAGTTTAGGGAATTCCTTGCACCAATCTGGATCAGATGGCAGATCAAACCTTGAGGCACGTAGAAGGTACATGACTTGCCCAGGCTCACTAAAAATAGTAAATGGCACAGGCAGCATAGGCCAAGCTGCCTGTTTTATTTTATCCCTATTAAATGTCATGTCACATTATTTAGTTCATGCTCCTGCCGTGCAATGTGTTATCTATTCTTCCAGATTCTAGTTATCGTCAATTTTTTTTTGAGACTTGTTTAGGGTCATACAGCTCATAGGTGTCTGAGTCCAGATTTGAACTCAGGTCCTCCTGATTCCAGGGCTATTGTTCTTTCCACTGCTCCACCCAGCTGCCCCCAACAGCAAATTTGATAAATATACCATCTATGCCTTTAACCAAGTCTTTAATAAAAATGTTGAGCTGGAGGTGGGGGGAGGAAGGAAAAACCCTTCCTCTCTCAATCTCTTCAGTTATCTATTCTACCTCTTCAGTAGGCAAAAGGGTGGGGTGTCTTCTACAGGAAGAATCAAGATTGAACCAGACTGAGTTCTCAAAAATCCTCTTTCAGTTCTATGCCTGGAAGGGGCCTGTGGGAAAGGTAGAGAAAGATGAGGGTGGGGAGAGATGGGGAGGCTTTTATCTAGGTCTTGGCTGAGATCAGGGAAGGATGCTTCAGAAGAAGCCCATCAGTACAGGATTAGGACTCAGATTTGAGTCAGTCCCACAAAGGCTGTCGATGCTACCTTCCCCTATAAATGCGTGAGAGAGAAGGGAGTCTTGAATCCTGGAAGAAGAGGCAGGGATGACTGTTACACAGTACTTATGAATGGAGAAGAATTGCTTCTTTTCTCCCCTCCCCAGATGTCTGCAGCTGGAATGGGGGTAGGGTGGGAATTAGACTAAGGCTCTAGTCCATCCTCCTGAGACACAGAAGTTTCTGTTGGAGTCATTGAACCTTAGAGAATGTCAGATCTGGAAGGGAACTTGGAGGGTCATTAGTTCAAGGGTTCTTAACCTGGGCTCTGTGAACTTTAAAAAAAAGTATATTTTGATGACTGTATTTAAGTATAATTGATTTCCTTGCAATCCTGTGTATTTTGTCACATGCGTTTAGAAAACATTATTCTGAGAAGGGGTCCAGAGGCTTCACCACACTGCCAATAGGGTTTTACACACACTTACACCCAAACTCACACCCACACCCATACCTCCCACACATACACCCCTAACCCCTATCTAGTGCAATCTCTTCATTTTACAGAAAGATAAACTGAAGCCCAGAGAAGTTAAATGACTTAACTAGAACCTATGTCTCCTCATTTAAAAAAAATACACTCTTTTACACTTTTCCGGCCCATAATTCCATGTAAAATTCCCTCAATCACTTTGAGTCTTCTGGGGGGAAGCCAGGGCAAGGGGCCTTTGACTTTCCTCCCCAAGAGAAGCCAATACTCATTTTAAGCTCCATCCAGAACAGAACTGATAGAGAGTAAGTTATGTCTTCATGGGAGGCAGAATTAGAATCGAGCCCTTCAGAGACTCCTGTTTGGGGGATAGTAGGGCAACAATATATGAGCACAGGCTTCTGGGAATGTCACAGAGAGTGGGTGAGTCTGGATGTGCAAGGGTATGGGCATATAATTCTATATATGCAAGAATATGGGTGTGTGATTGGGTGCCTGATCAATGTGTAATAGTGTCACCGTTTGACTGTGGAAGAATTTATACAATTAGAACAACTTGTATTTATATTCAGCACTACACTTTAAAGCTACTTTGAGGTTAAGTATTAACAATCCTTTTTTTCTTTTTTTTACACTAGAGGAAATTGAGCCTCAAAAGAGCTTAAAGGACTGGCCGCAAGCTAGTAAGTGGCATATCCTAGTCTCAAGCTCATATTTTCTGATTCCATGTCTAGCAATACTTCTATTAGGCCAGGATGCAGTCAAAGAGATACAAAGAGTCATGAGATGTAAGAGCTGGAAGGGACCCTGGAGATCATCTAATCCAACCTTTTTGGATTAGAAGGGCAGTCAGTCACTTACTTGCCCAAGGTAAGTAATATAACCAGGACTAAAATCTAGTTGCTTCAGAGTAAAAACCAGCACTCTCCACTACAACCTGCTTCCTTTCTGTGAATGAATGCATATGTTTTGTGCATTTGAGTGTGTGTTTCCTCATGACAGACACCCCATTCTATACATCCTTCACTGAATCCCCAGGCTGATGGAGAGAATGTAGAGAGTTGATATAGGAGATCCCAGAACTGATCTCTGATGATGCTTCCTCCAGTCTCCCTTTTTACAGAATGGACACTAGGGATGAGGTGGGTGCACCCCCACCCAACCAATAGTCTCATCTCCTGGCATTGCAAAGGGAAGAGGGGAATGATCCTCCTTGCTCCCATCCAGCTGCTGTTGGGGAGCACCTGAGGAAAACAACGCTCTGACTGTCTCCTCCATTCAAGGTGGCAATCCAGGCACTTTCTCTTTCTGCATACCGACCCCCCCACCCCCATTTACTTCCTTAATAGAAGATAAACTTTTATGTCTCTCCTCTCATTCTCATTTCTGTCCTGATACTCACCTCCCTTTGATTACCCCAGGACAAGCTTCATTCTAACAACTGGATTTCCATTCTAGGGGAAGTGGCCCAGAAAGGTTTCAGTACAATTCTATTTTACTGAGTTTACTAGAAGTCTATTTCCTTTCGATTGCCTCTCCTTGAGGAAGGGAGCTAAGACCACTTCCAGCGTGTTTCTTCCTCCACACCTCACGACCCATTTTTCCAGTTGTGGAGAAAAAAAAGCTTCTGCCAAGATCCCCTCCTTTCCACAGTGCTCAGGGATGTAAGAATACCAATTCCCCGTTCCCCATTCTTCATGTTTGAATACAGATGCCCATCTCCAAAGACTCCCACTATGTTTCTGGAGAAGGTGGGGGTGGGTAAATGGACAGGCTAAAGACTCCCCCTCTCTTTTGTACAGAGACTCCACCCCCTAACCCCTTATATGGTGAGGACATTGAGAATAAATCCTACCAGAACTCCTTCTGTCCCAAGGAGTAATTCAGGACCGTGGAAGAAGGAAACCTGGGAACCTTAAGAAGATTCTCTCTCCGAGCCTCAGTTTCTTTTTTGACAAAAAGAGATGGTTGGACTAGACGACTTTTAAGGTCCCTTCTAGCTCTAAGTGGTGGTGGTGGAGTGGCCCAGAATTTGAAATGGAACCGCTTAGCTACTGGGTTTTGTATACAAAATGTAGATAAAGTAACGAAGGCGTAAAAGCAGAGAGGAAAGGGAACTGTTTGTCGGTCTACCCCATCAGACTATAGGCCCGATCTTATTCATATATTTAAAAGTATCCAGATTCGGACACACACATTCCTTACTTCAAGGGCTCACACACAAACACACTGTTGGGTACATTTCCACACTTTCACACCCAGTCACCCACACCCAAAGTGTGTGGGACACACATTTACACGAAACACATACGAAGAGATTAACATTCACACATTTACCCCCCTTCCCCTCCTCCGCTGTGAGGTTTCCACGTGTGTGTAGGTCTATCAGTGAAATGGGGAAGGGGTGGGTGGTGAAAGGGGCGGGGGTAGAGGGACTGAGCTGACGTCACGCCTCCAGACCACCCAATCAGCTCCCGGCTCGGAGCCCCAGCTCTGGTATTGGGGGAACCAGGGGGCAGTTCTCTATAACGCGGTCCTCTGGAGCTGGCCGGGAAGAAAGGAGCCCAGCAGAAGGTGCCGCCAGCGGGAGCCGAGGACTGGGGGTGCGGGGGAGCCTGGGAACTTCCCCGCCTTACTCTCCAGCCGCTTTGTTTTCCCAGCCTTTGCGCTCCTGTCTTCTCTAGGGGGGCTCCAGTCTGGGCTGGGGTGAAGGCGGCTAGAGGAAGGTTTCCTTCTTCCCCCTTCCGGGGCGTTGCATCATGCCCCGATCCCCTGACCGGGTGGCTGTCTACACCAAGACTCGCGGAGGACCCAGGAGTCCGGTGGCCGGGTTGAACGCGTGAGCAGAAGAAAGAAAGGGCAAGAAGACAAGTCTAGGGGATTACCGGGAAGCCGGCGGGGGACGCCCCAAAGAAGAGACCTCCCGTCGAGGGAGGGGCAATGTTCTCTTTTTCTGCGGGGCCTTGGGGAAGCGTGGGTACCAGACCAGTGACCCTGTGGGTGACCCTCCGGGCCTCTCCATGGAGACCCTACGCCCCGCGTCCCGGCCAGCCGTCCAGGCCGTCCCCCGGGCGTCTCCGTGCTCTCCTACA
Source organism: Phascolarctos cinereus (assembly GCF_003287225.1). Classification (NCBI taxonomy): domain Eukaryota; kingdom Metazoa; phylum Chordata; class Mammalia; order Diprotodontia; family Phascolarctidae; genus Phascolarctos; species Phascolarctos cinereus. Next base: position 299,774,128 of record NW_027555958.1, on the reverse strand, counting down.
CCGCGGAAACTACGCCGGGGCCCCCAAGAATTCTCTCCTCTTTGCCTGCGCGCCCTTGCCTTCTGCGCCCTCGCCAAGCTGCGGGCCCCTCAACTGGGCCTCGTCCGCGGGCTGGAGGAAGTGGCCAGGGACAGTTATTTGGGGGAGCTGGGGCCGCGGGCGTCAGTTCTCGTGGGCTCTCTTTGCGGGGGCAGCCGGGCCCGGGAAAGCCTAACGTGGCTGCCGGCTAAGCCCGGTACGTCGGCTGGCTATTCTAGCGATTCGGATTCGACCAGAGCCGGCGACTTCTCAGACGGCGAGGACTTGGGCACCCGGGTGCCTAGTTGCAGCAGCGAGGAGGAGGAAGATCGTGGACAGCCGAGTATTTGCTTTCGCAGGACCGCACTAGCCTGCCCAGCTGTTCCTCCGCTTCGGGATTCCCCGTCTTCTCCTGCCCAATCCACCCCTAGCTTGGTCCCGCAGCTCAGTACCTCGTCCATCACCACCGCCATTCTGCCCCGGGCGTCCAGTCCCCAATTACTGCCTCCTCCCCTGCTGCCTTCTGACCCCCAGATTGGCCAGCGGGAGCTGGGAGCCCCGAGAGTGGAGTCCCAGCAGTTGCCTCTTAGCCAGAAGGACGAGGTCAAAGCTGTCTCCCCTGAGGACATTTCACCCTCTGTGCCCTGTGAGACCTCAGACCCTAGCCCCGAGACTGCTGCGGCCAGTGGAGCTCCGGCCCCCTCGGAAGATCCTCGGAGGGAGCATTTCGATCGCTTAATTCGCCAGTCGAAACTCTGGTGTTATGCGAAAGGCTTCGTGCTGGACGGGCCGAGTTTACGAAGAGTGTCTGACCGTCCAGCCTCATCCCCAACGAAAGCCCAGGCCGGGGGACCGGTAAAAAAACGCCGGCGGCCCGTAACTCCCCAGCGCAGCGCCCAAGCTCGCCGTCCCCCGGCGTCGCTCCCGACCAAAAGCTCCTTCAGCCTCCTAGGCAGCTTTCCCTGTCCTCCAGCTCTGGTGGTGGGAGAAGACGGGGACCTGAGGCCCGCATCCTCGCTAAGGCTTTGTGGCTCCTCCCGACCGCCCCCGGCCCACCCGCTGTGGAGATGGCAGCTAGGAGGACCCGCCATCCCCGAGCCTCCCGGCCTCAAGTTCTGGGGACGCACACTGGACAGGCTCTGAATGGGGAGGGTTTCCCCACATTTTTTCCTGAAAGCGGGGAAGTTGCAGGGGTCTGTCCGTCTGGAGAGGGTGGGCAAAGAGCCCGGAGAGCTTCTCCAAACTCCTGCTCTTCGCTGGGGATCTCCAAGTGTGGCAGGGAGCCTGACGGAGTCAAGGTGAAGTACCCAGCTGTCTCTCCTACCCCACCCCAGCGACACCTCATCTTTGGGGGAGAGGAAAAGAAGCTGGAACAGGCACGGAGAGCGTAGCTCTTGTTTCTGGCTTGTAAGGGGGTGGGGTGCGGGGGACCGCCTCGGGAAACCAGCTCGGAGTTATTTAAAGGAAAGACCCCGGGGATGAAGAAAAACACTTCTGTTCCAGTGAGAGAACAGAATGGGGCGGGGGCTGGAGAGGCAATCTGTAGCTTAGAGGTGACGGAAGGGGGATCGATCCCCCCACTACCCGCCTCCAATTCGGGGACTCCTGGCACTTTAACTGCCTACATCCTTTCCCCTCCTTCTCCTTCCCAGGTTTTTTCTCTTCCTGCAACACCCATTGGACAAAAGTAGCAAAACTCTGTAACAGCCAGTTTGGGGAATTGGGAGGCCTACACCTCTTCATCTCCTTCCCTAACCCTCAGCTCAGCCATACTGGTGACCCTAACCAGAGAGACCCCTTTTCTTTCTAGCAACCATTCCCTGCCCCCTCCTACATCTGTTTTTTGTTTTTCCCCATCATCACTGTTTTCCTCTTCCTTTGGGGGATTTCTCAAGTAGGGGAGAGGGGGAGGTTGCTTGGGAAGCTAGGTCTCCCTCTACTTCCCTCCCCCCCTCAATCCTGGAGTATGTGTGGGGAGGGGGGTTGTCAAAGGGAATTGGAAAGGATTGGAAAAACAAACTGTGCAGGGGCTAGGCTCTGCTTCTGAAGGGGAAGGGGGAAGCCCCCCCCCTTCCCAATCTGCAGACTTTGAGGAGGGGGTGAGAGGCTGTCTCAGGGAAAGCAATGGATGGATGAAGAAATCAATAAAATCTAGACCAAACGAGTTGCCTTTCGAGCTTCCTATGCACAGGTTTCTTCTCTACTTGGAGCTGGGTGGGAGGTGGGGAGGAGTTTAGACGCAAAAACTGTCCTGGGCCTGTTGGAAGTGATGGAGATCCTTGAGGGCGGGTCAGGTCCAGCCTGGAGTTGGGGTTCGGGGGTGGTGGTGGTGGTGGTGGTTGAGATACAAAACCAAGCAGCTCTTGAGGGAGAAAACGGGAGAGACCTTTGCTGGGCAAATTGGGAATAAGTGGTTGATTGTTTCCAAATGCTTGGAATAGTGAAGGTTGGAGGGTGAACGGAGAGCTCATTAAAGCAAACAGAAGAGACCCCTCTGCCTGCTCCCTCAGCCGAGCAGTCAGAGAAGGGCACTTGGGGGTATTTAGCTGGTTGTCAGAGATCTCTTGATGGATCAGAGGAGGGAGGAGCCCAGGGATTAGGTTTGGGGTCAGAGGCGCTATTTACACAGAAAAGGGAAAGTGGAGAGATAAGCCAGACCTGTTCTGTTACCACCCCCCCCACCTACTTGGGGGTCACTGATCCCCCTGAATTTTATCAGCTAGAGAATGGAGAGAAGAAAATAGGGTCTTAGAGGCAAAGAAGAACCTATTAAGCCAGTGAGAGGGAATTGTCTCCTTGGCTCAGGTTGGGATTTTTAGTATGGCAGAGGGTAAGATCTACTCCATAGTTCCAAAATTCTGGGTCCTGAGACTTGGACTGAGTTCTCTGAGTCACCATGCTCCAGCTGTAAACAGCAAATTAGGGGCACCAGTCTTTTTTCTTTTTTCAAAGAAGAAATTGCAAGTTGGGTTCTTTGGAGGTGGTGGGGAAGGTTGTAGTTGAAAGTGCCTTCACCCATTTTTCCAGCAGAAGAAACTTGGGGGAAGGCTTCCCCCCCTCCACTTACTTATGGGTGGGGCAGAGGACAGACTTTTGGAAAATTACCTTGGGCCACAAAGGGTTTTTTTGCTTTTAAAAATATCTGTGACTCTCTTTTCCTCTGTTTCTTTTTTGTTGTTGGGGGTGGGCAATGGCTAGGCATAGTTCTCCCTTCAACATCTGGCCCTATGAACCCTAGTGACCTCCTCCTAACCAGCTGAATTTTGGAGGAGAGATATGGGGTTGGGGGGGGGAGAAAGGGAAAACAACCAACTGCTGATTTTCTTTTGGAATGGCCATCTATTGGGGGGGCGGGGGATGGCTGGTGACAAAGAAGGAAGAGGAATGAGGGAGAAATAGGAATAGAAGTGATTGAAGAGAATGGGAGTAGGGGAGAAAAAGAGGTAAGCTGGGAGAGACAAAAGCAGGGGGAAATGGGAACTAAAGGTGAAGGAATGCTGTTAAGAAAAGGGGAGAAGGAGAAAGAAAGGTGAAGAGGGGTGGGTGGTGGAGGGGGATGGGGGGCTAACTTTCTTTCACTTGGTAATGTGGCCTGTGTCACAAAGCTCTTTCGGCCCACCAGAAGTAACAGGAGATGGGGGATGGGGGTGGGGGAAGGGTGGATTAAGGAAAGAAATACTCATTTCAAACCCTTTTCCCTCAGAGGAGCTGAGAGTCAGTCCCATTAATTGGACTCCTAGGCTCCCTGGAGGAAAAGGGTGGGTGAAGTAAAAGAGATAATGGTGGGGAGGGGAGAGAACTCTACATGAGTTTAAATACAGCACTACAAATACCTTTCAGAATGCTTAGGGAGAATCACTGGATGCTTTATGAGGCTTGGGGAAGCAGGAAAGGGGTGTGTGTGTGTGTGTGTATGTGTGTGGATGTGTGTGGATGTGCATGTGTGTTTTGGGAATGTGGGGGGCAGATGAAACATTTCAAACATTAGAGGTCACCAATCTGCTGGAATTCTAATGGCCAAGTGATGGAGTGGAGAAAATCAGCTGCTCCCCTTTTAGGACATAGGCTTAAGGCCTTGGATGAGACCATTCCTTTTTTCCCCTAAAAGTTGAGCTCCAACTGTAGGGCCACTCCAAACAGTCACAAACATAATAGCCTAGGAAAAAAAGCCTCATAACTACGTGAAACAATCCCACACCACATGAGGGACCCAGAAGCTGTCTGGCAAGTTCTTTATATGTGTGTTTATCTGGATCTTAGTGTCACAGTACCTCTGTTTGCATGTGTAATGAATGAAGCAGTGCTATTATGAATGTATCCCCGTACCTACCTTTGGGTGTTGGTTTGACTCTCTGTCTTTCTTCATCTCTCTGTCTCTTGGTTTCTGTAAATTATTAGTTAATACATTGTGACTCTTCATGTCTTTCTCTTAGCCAGGCAGCTAAGTGGTGAAATGAATAGAATGGGCCTGTATCAGGGAGGCCTGAGTTCAGATCTCATTAGCTGTGTGGCCCTGGGGAAGTTACTTAATCTCAGTTTTTTTATCTGTAAAATGGGGATAATAATAACACCTACCTCCCCAGGTTGTTGTGAAGATCACATGAAATAATATTGGTAAAGCTCCTAGCACATAGTAAGTGTTATATAAATGTTAATTACTATCAGCAAAATAAGTTCAAATGTGACCTCAGGTTCTTATTAGCTTTGTGACCTTGGCCAAGTCAACTTAACTTTTGTTTGTCTCAGTTTCCTCAACTATAAAATGAGGAGCATAATAGCATCTACCTTCTAGGGTTCTTGTGAGGTTCATATGAGATAAGATTTGTAAAATGCTTACTTAGCACAGTGCCTGGTCCATAATAGGCACTGAGTAAATGCATATTCCCTTCCCTTTGGCTCTCTATGTCTACCCTTCTCTATCTCTCTGTTTCTTGATTTCTGTGCCTGCTATATAAAGTGCTTATTAAATGCTTTCTCTGTGCATTTCTGTCTCTGTCTTCACTCTCTCACATTGCCATTGATTTAGACATGTGACTTTCCATGGCTCTTCTTAGGTTATGTCATTTGTTCAGCAAACATTTATTTCTTCATGTTTTCTTTTGTACTCAGGGACTTTCCCACGGTGAGAAGGGAACTACTTTCTCAGTCCAGGTCTCCTGCTGCACCTTGGGGGTAATGAACTGTTCTCTCTCTCCTTCCTTGTTTAAAAAAAAAAAAAGACCCAGGAGTCCCTACTCTTCTTCTCTCCTCTCTCATCCCCACCCTGACATACCCTGCTGAATATCCAGGGATCTCTCCAGTCAGAGCTGGTCCAACACCTGGCTTCATTTCCCTTCCCCCTCCTCCTGTCCCCTCTCCTCTAATCCCTCATCCCCTGGGACCGCTCCCTCTGTCTCCTTCCTCCACTTCACTGCCTGGGTCTCCCTTGTCTCTTTTTACTTATTTCACAGTTAAATCCCAGACCAGAGCTCTGGCAGAAATGTACAAAGTCTTATTATCATGATGGATAACATTGGGTTGTACCTTATCTTTATTTAAAACACAACGCGCAATTTAGTTTGCTATGAGACGGAGAATTTGGCTTATAACTCTGATGTAGTCCTACAGCTGTCCACTAGATGGCAGATTTTCTCCAGAGCCAGAGAGATTGCCTGAGAGATTCTGTCCTGGACAGCGTTAATCAACCAATAATTACAATATTGAGTGGTCACTATTCACGAAGCAACTTGCTCCTCACCTTCTCGGAGCTTACAATCTAATTGAGGAGCTGAGACATACAGTATGTACTTAGAGTCTTACCTCCTCCATTCACATGTCAAATGACTGATCAAGACACAACCCTCGGGACAGCTAAATGGCACAGTGGATAGAGCACCGCCCCTGGATTCAGGAGGACCTGAGTTCAAATCCGGCCTCAGACACATAACACTTAACTAGCTGTGTGACCCTGGGCAAGTCACTTAATCCCATTGCCCAACCAAAACAAACAAACAAACAAAAAAGACACTACCCTCTATGAGCTCCTGCATTCCCATTTGTAAAAGGGAGGTGGATGCATACTGTGGTTGTCAATGGATCCCCCTCGCACCCTCCTCCATCCTCACTCCAGGCAGCATGTTTGAGATGCACACTAACGTGCCACATAAATACATCAATGGTTTAAAGTGGTAGACATTTGTGAATCTGGGCTCCCTGCTAGAAATAGGACAAAGTTTGGCCAGCTGTGGCCAGATTACAGGCAGGAGGTTGAATTTGATGACTTCTTGAGGTTCCTTCCACCTGTCAGGTCAATTTCGTAAGTTAGGATCCAGATGAAGGTTGTGTTCATTAGTTCCAGTGTGTTTGTTTGATCAGAGACTGAAATAGAAATCATCTGCTTAGGAGTGTATGTATGGTTGGCACATATGCCACCCGGTTTTCCCCAATGTGCTAATCTATCCCTCATTCTCCCTCCTTTACCTGTCTGCTCCTCTTCTTGTTTATCATTCTCTCCTCTTTCTGCAATACAGCCTCCCCTTCTCACAGTCCTTCACTCTCTTCCTCTCCCTGGCCTCCAGTTTCTCTTCTCTTGGTTCCAGTCTCTTCTTTCTATTTTAATCTCCCTTTTATCTATTCCTGAGTTTCTCCACTCAATCCCTTTTTCTTCTGTTACTCAGTTTCTCTCTCTCTTTCCCTCTTTCCTCCCTCTCTGTCTCCCTCCCCCTCTCTCTTTTTTCTCCCTCCCTTCCCCCCTCTCAGTTTCTTCTTTTCTGTCTCATTTTTTCCTCTGTCTCTCCTTTCTCTGACCTTCTTTCTTTTCTCTATCCAAGTCTTTTTCTTCTCTCTTTCCAGCACTTACCCTTTGTATCTGAACCTTGATCTTCCTTCTCTCCGGTCCCCAATCTCCTTTCCCCTTTGTTCTTCAGTCTTCCTTCCTTTTTTGTTCTCTTCCTTTCTTTTTTTCCTCAGCCTCCTCTCTTTCTATCACAATTTTCTCTCCTCTTTATTCCTTGTTCTCCTCTCTGGCCCTCAGTCTTTCTTCTCTCTCTGGCTTAGTCTCTTTACTTCCCCTCTTAGTCTGTCTGTGTATTTGTCCCTTAGAATCCTCTCTTTTTGGCCCCTAATCTCCTCTTCCCTCTGTCCTTTAATCCACCTTCCCTCTCTGTTCCATTCCTTTCTCTGCCCTTCAGTCTTTCTTTTTTCTGTCATCCAGTTTCCCCTCTCCTCTGTTCCTTACTCTCCTCTTTTCTTTGACCCTTAATTTCTCCCCTATGTGTTCTAGACTTTTTCCTCAGTCTCCCCTTTTATCTGTTCTTCAGTCTCCTCTCTCAATCTCCTTTTCCTTCTGTCCTTCAGTTTCCCTTTCTCTTTCTGTCCTGGTCTTTTTCTTTCCCTCTCTTCTCTCTAGACCTGTTTCTTCCATTTCATCCTTGTTTCCCTTCTTTGTCTCCCACTCTATTTTTTGCCTCTCAGTTTTCCTCTACACTTCAATGCTCTTTTCTTCTGTCCCTCAGTTTCTTTTTCTTTCTCTGTCCCAGTCTCTCTCCTCTCATATTCTCAACCCCAATCTTCTCTCTGGTCTTCAGCCTTTTTCCTTTTTTTTTTTTTGTCACACAATTTATCCTTTCTTTGGTCTCTCAATCTCTTTCTCCCTCCCTGGACTGCAATCTCTTTTCTTTCCTTCTGGCCCTCAGTTTTTTATATTTTTGTGTCTCATTCTCTATCCTTTCTCTATCCCAGTCTCTTTCCTTCGTCTCTCCCTCAGTCCCACCTTTAATCTGTCCCTTAGTCTCCCCTCTCTCTGTCCTTTATGTTCCCTTTCCCTCGGTCCCTTGGTTTTCTATCACTTCTGCTTGCCTCTAAGTCTATCTCCTTTATCCATTCCTCAATTTCTTTGTCTTTCTATTATCTCTTCTCTCTATCCCTCACTTTTTTCTCCTAGCTTATTTGTCTCTGTCCCAAGCTCTTTCCTCTGAATCTCCTTCTTCTTTCCCTCAGTCTCACTTTCTCTGTTTCCCCTTCTCCCTTGGTCTTATCTTCTCCCTGCCTTTTTATACGCTGCTCTGTCTTTCTTCCTTTCCTCTTAGTCTGTGTCTTAATTTCTTTCCCTGTGCTAAAATGCTTCCTGGGGGTAGAGATGAAATGGGATACTGGAATAGGGATGGATGATTTACAGTGGGAGGAGCTCAGAGGCTTGATGTGTTTCTCTTCCTTGTCAGTAGTCAGCAACAGGCATAATAAAGCACCACCGAAATGAGTTGTCATGGAAACCGGAGGGAAAACCTCCCCTTCCCCCCCCCCCCCAGTCTCCCACTCTGTAAGATACAGTGGAAATCTTTGGGGAGATAGCCCCCTTGTAATTCCATAAGGGGATATAAGGAGTAGGAAGATGGATGAGACTCAGATTGTGCTGGGATTTGGAAATATTCCTTGTGTTTCCCATTATCTAGGGCTGTGCATCCTCAGAGGTTTGAGAAGTGCTGGGCCCCAGCCTTGAGGGAGAATGACAGGCATTTTCTGATGTTCAAATGTGTTTCAGTGTTTTGGGGGATGGGGGGAGGGCCAGTAGGGGGCTCAAGAGAGTGAGGTGCCTCCAGAGAGGAATTGAATATCTGTGTAAATGTCTCAGTTGTGTAAGCTGTTGTGTGTGCTTGTGAGGGTGTGTGCCCTATACCCATGTGTATTTGCAGATGGAGGTGTCTTAGGGAGCAGCTGAATAGGTGTGTGTCTATTTGTGTGTGTGTGTGTGTGTGTGTGTGTGTGTGTGTGTTTATGTTTGCATGTGTCCCTTCTACATTAAGGTGGAATCTAGGTCAGCACCCAGAGAGGTTTGGGGCAGTTAAGCATCCCATCAGTTCTTCAGCACTGACAGGAAAGGGAGAGATTTGAGGAAGAGTGCCTGCACTCTTCCAGAAGCCTCTGCTGCTGACCGGAGTACCTGTAGGGTTCCTCCAACAATGGGGAAAGATGTCAGGAATGGAGGAGGGAACCCTAATGAATGGATTAGGGAGAAAAGCCAAGCCAGAGTGCCAGGCAGCCAAAGGGGTGCTCCTCCCACTCCCACTAGAGGGCAGCCAGTCTCTAGGGATGGCTACTTATGTTCCCCATCCCCACCCCTCGAGAAAGGCAGCTGCCTTGGGGCTCACTTGCTGTGGCCAGCTCAGAATAGGATAGAGCCCGATGCCCACCCCCAAGCCTCCATTGGCCTTCTGGTCCAGGTGGTAGCTAGTTGGCATAATGAATAGAGTGCTGTCTTGGAGTCCTGAAGAACAGAATTCTTTCTGCTTCAGACCTTAGTTCTGTGACTCTGGGCGATCACACAATGGCTTTTAGCCTCAGCTGCCTCATTAGTAAAATGGGGCACCTACATCACAGGCTGTGAGACTCAAATGAGGTAATTTTTGCAGAACACTTTGCAAATCTTAAAGCACTATGTAACAACAACGATAACAGCTAGCATTTAAATGGCACTTGAAGGTTTGAAAAAATGGTTTACAAATATTATCTCATTTGATCCTTATGACAAACTTGAGGAGGTAATTGCTATTGTTATCCCTCCATTACAGATGAAGAAACTGAGGCAAACAGGGTTTAGTGACTTGCCCAGGGTCATATAGCTAATAAATGTCTAAGGTGGGATTTGAACTTGGGTCTTTCTGAATTCAATGGTTAGCAGTGGTGGTGGTGGTGGTGATGATGATGATGATGATGGTGAAGATGAAGAAAAATCAAAATCCCAGTTCATTTACCTTCCAGGTACCAGGAAATGGCAATAGAAGAGGGGGCAGGAGGAGAAGGCAAATTTCCTTTCCATCCAGCTGAACCCAGCTGGAAGGTGGGTAAGGGATATTTGGGGAGGACCATACGTCTAAAATTGGAAGGGGTGTGTGTGTGTGTGTGTGTGTGTGTGTGTATGCTGTATATGTGTGGCACTCAGGGGGCACAGAGAAGCCCTTCTCTTACCTACTGTTGCTCCAGCAGAATTCGATAGCGTCCACATCTCCCTCTGTTCCACTTTTGCTTGCATCTTGCAGAACAGGAAGGAATGACAGGTTCTCAGATTCACCTTTGGTTAGGTAGGAAGCTGGAAGATGCCCCAGTGAGTTGGGGAGGGTGTTGGTGTGGTCTCTATCTTGTCTTCATTCCTTTTGGGTGCAATAAGCAATTTGGGAGCAAGTCACATAGATGAGACCTTCCCAGAGGCCAATGGGGACTGTCCTCGGGGCAACCTGTCTGATGGGGAACCCTTCTACAGCCCAAGGATATTCTGGTGTCATATACAGTGTATGTATGGGAGGCTTGTGGGGTGCAGGAGAGAAAGACTGGGAAGGGGCGCAGTACTAAGGCAGGGTTAGGGAGGGAGGGCATCCTATTCCGGAGAAAGAGAAAGCTTTATTCTTTTGGAGATCTTAGTTTTCAGTGTCCCTCCCTTCTGGTCAGGGAGAGGTTGACTCATTGATCTCCCATATCTGATTTCCGGATCTTTGGTCCTAATTAGGGGTAGGGTTGGGGGAAGGGCGTCTGGGGTACCACAGACCTGGCTTGGAAGGACAGGACACATGGGTATAGGGGCTTGAGAACAGCAGATTCTGCCCAAGTTGGATGCCAGCCCCCAAACCTCTACCAGGCAGGAATGGTTTTCTTGCTTGTACCGGGCCCTGTGCCCACTTTGCCTTCCGCTTCCCACCTCCTCCCTCTCATCAGCTGCAGCAGCAGCAGCACCTTCTCTTGGAGCCAACCCTGGGCCTAGCCAAGTTCTACTCAGCCTGCAGCTATCATGCTCACAGCAGCCCCACAATGTGCACCCCTGCCTCCTCCTAGATCCCAGGAACCCCTGCCCACTGTCCTCACTCTAGAACCTGTCCTTTGTCTATTCTGACTTATATAGTCCATCAACTTCTCTGGGAGTTTGTCAGATTTTTTTGGGGGGTATCTACCATGGGGTGAGGGATGTATGTGTGCCTCTATCTTACCAATGGGGAAACTGAGGTAGAAGGGTCAATCAGGAACCCATTTATGGGTTCCCTCTGGGTCTACACCTCCACTGAGAAGTCTCTCTGGGCCCTGAGCCTTATCTCATTGAATCTCTCTGTGCAGGACTTCAATTGGGATGGGAGTAGGAATTTTATTTGTCTTAGCCAACTCTGTATGCTCTGTCTCTGTGTGGGCCCACTCTGGGTTCAGGGGCCCCTCTCTGAATGCTCCTTACCTCTCCCCGCCCCCATTTCCCACATTTTCTTGCATCTCCTTTATCTCCACTGTTCTCAGAGTCTCTTCTAATTTTGTTCCCCTCTATGCCTTACTCGTCTCCAGTCCCCAGTATCCCCATATACTGCCCCCTTTCTCTGGCAGTATCCGCACAGAGTTCTGCCCCAAGGCAAAGACTCCTTTTTCTCTTCTGACCACCTGAGAGGAATCTGCTTCTGCTTAAGCTCATTCCAGCCCAGCTTCCTCCTGGAGGCTTGTGGCTTTTCTCTTTCCGGCAGTCATCTCCCTATTCCTTTGTTGTCCCAGTCCCTTTCTTTAAAAAAAAATCAATTTTATTTTATTTTCAGGCCTGAATTCTCTCCCTCCCCCATCCATTGAGAAAGCAAGAAAGCCAGTCAGTTTTAATATCCTGCTGTTCCTGTTTTATATCACACACAGACACCCACCACACACGCATATATATATATATACTCACATATATATGACTCTCCTTTATATAACATATGCATATCTATACATCTATATAGATCTATATCTATGTACATGTGTGTATATATACATACACACACACACACACACACACACACACACACACATATATATATATATATATCTCATCATCCCCCTCATCATCGTGCTTCACGTTTTTAGGGTCTGATCACACAGTCTGTCGCTTCTTGAGGCAATGTCTCGATTTTCATGTTTAATATTTCATCTAAAAGTAGGCTTCTTATCCCTCATTAAGAAGGAGGATATCTGTTCCCTTTATTGTTTTGCCTGGTAAGTGGGTAGGCAGGTAAAAGAGATGAGGATAGGGTCACCTTACTGTCTTGGGTCTGACCTCAGAGCTTCTTCTTGGCCTCTGCGAGGTTACGTATGGTTCCTACTTCTCCCCTTCTCCTTGTCTTCCCTTGTGGTGGATAGAGCACTATGCTTGGATCAGGAAGATCTGAGTTCAAATCTGCCTCAGACCCTTGCTAGCTGAATGATCCTGGGCAAGTCACTTACCTCTGTTTGCCTCAGTTTCCTCAATTGTAAAATAAGGCTAATAATAGTGCTCTCCTCATAGGGTTGATGTGAGGATCAAATGAGATGATGTTTGTAAAAAGCACATTGCTTAGCTCATAGTAATCCCTGCATAAATGTTTATTTGATTTTCTTTCCCCCTCCCTCCTTTCACTAAAACACAGAGAAGGTGAACCACTTCCTCACAGTCACCCAGTAAATGAAAGAGAGAGTGAGGATTCAGACTTGCCATTTTTGGTTTATCTACTCATTAGGCTTCCCCTCTCTTTTGCTTCTCAAACCCTTCCACCTAACCCCAAGGACTTGGGATTTTCCATAGGTCAGAATATTTTTTAAAAAAGAAAAATAAAAAGAGGAAAAAGAGAAAAAAATTCGAGAAAAATGTATCAAAAAGTTATGAAAATATATTCAATGTTCCCACCTCCCCCACTCCCATGGACCTCCAATCTCTGCAAAGGAATTGGGGGTGGTGTCTTCTTATATTTCTTCTTTAGGTTCTTTGTCATTCAGTAGCCAAAAGTGATCTCCTTTGTAAATAAATCCCACAGCAGTTTTTATGTCCTGTTCTCAGCCACCTGGATCACTCTGCATCATCTGAAATGACTGGTCATTTCCATGCCTGGATTTTGGCACTTTGAGCTCTCTGACCCCCTTCTCTGTCTCCTTTGCTGAGGCTTTTTCCTCCTCTCTTCCTCCTTTAAATGGGGGTGTCCATCCTTGGTCCTGTTCTGTTTGCCTTGATGCTCTTCTCTCTCTAGGCTTCATTTCTCATCTGTGTGTGCACCTGATACATAGTAATCACTTAGTACACACTTGCTGATTAAGTCCCAAAGGCAAGTGAAATACCTTCGCTTTGAACTCCTCTCAGTTCATCTTTTATTTCCAGTTGCCTTCTCTTTATCTTCCCCTAAAAGTCCCATTAAACATCTTAAGTCAGCCTGTCCAAAGTAGGACTTAGCATCTTCCAGAATCTGGCTCCTATCCTGAAAACCTTTATTTCTGTTGATGGTAACAACTATCCTCTTAGGAGAGTTACAGTGAGGATTTTTTATCAGTGACAAAAAACCAGTTTGGGAGGGAAGGGTCACCAAAGGACATTCTTTCTATGGGTATAGTCATGCCTGCAGAAGGGGCCCCAAAGCCCTCCTAGGGGAAGGAAGTTGGCATTGGTGGTGGTGGTGGTGGGAAACACTTTACTCTTGTTAGTTACTGTTCTTCCTCCTAGTCACAGGGTCATGGATTTAGAGTTGTCTGGGATATTGGACAGCCTTTTATCAGGTAGCACCATGGATAGAGAATTGGTCAGGAAGCTTAACCTCAGTTTCTTCAACTGTAAAATGGGAATAATAATAGCACCTACCTTGCAGGGTTGTTGTAAGGATGAGATATTTGTAAAGTGCCTGAAAGGACCTCTATATGTGGTAAAATATTGGTACCACTGGATTTGGAGTTAGAAGACCTGGGTTCGAATTCCAATTCTTTCACTTCTAGTGTAACTATAACTGGATACATAAAGCACTTATTAAGCACTGACTATATATGCCAGACACTGGAGACACCCCTACAAGCAAACAAGACAGTCCTTACTCTTTTTTTTTTTTGATGAGGCAAGGGGGTTGTGACTTGCCCAGAATCACACAGCTAGTAAGTGTCAAGTGTCTGAGGCTAGATTTGAACTCAGGTCCTCCTGACTCCAAGGCCAGAGCTCCATCCACTGCACCACCTATCTGCCCCCTAGTCCTTACTCTTAAGGACCTTCCCTTCTAATAGAAGAAGACAAAACGTAAAGGGGTGATGGAAAGTGGGGATATATGCAGGGTGGGGAGGCTGCTGGTGAGCAGAGAGTTCAGGAAGTGAGTTGAACTGGATAGAAAGATTTTAGGCAAGTTAGCTTATCTCTCTGGGCTTCAGCTTCTCTTCTATGAGACAAAAGGTTAGACTAGATGACCTCTTAGGTCAGGGGTGGGGAACCTGCTGCCTTGAGGCCACATGTGGCCATCTAGGTCCTTAAGTGAGGCTCTCTAGGCCCCCTCTAGGTCCTCAAGTGCAGCCTGAATCCAACTTCAAAGTTTGTATTCAGTCAAAGGGCTGAACTTGAGGATCTAGAGGGCCATATATGGTCCCAAGGCCACAGATTCCCCACCCCTGTCTTAGGTCCTTTCCAGCTTGGAATCTGTGATTCCTTTTCACAAGCTCCAATGAGTCATGGTCATATATCCACATACATGTCTTTGCTCCTACAACCAGTAGAATATTTATTTCCTGAGGTCAGAGATTATGTTATTTTTCATCTGTGTATCCCCCAGTGCCTTGCCTATAGTAGGTATTTAATAAATATTTGTCACATTGAGCAGTAAATAAAGGACCAACAGAAGTGATCAGGCCTGTTCTTCAGTGGATGGGGATGGGGGAGAGGGCAGAAGAATGAGGACAGTACCCTCTGTCTCTGGATCTTTTGAATGATGTTGTTCCTGGGGAGTGATGGGGGTGGGCAGGGTCTCTGCTCTAGGGGCAGATGGAAAAAAATATATAAGATGGGATGCTTGAGAGGAAACGGGTGAGGGGGTAGTAAGATACACAAGGGTGGGGGAAGTCTGTGCCTGGGAGACAGACACAGCTCTTTCATTCCAGCCCCTGGAGGGGATGAAATGCCTGATTGTGAGTAGCTCTGAGGGGCCTGGAGGTCAGAGGGAGATGGGACAGACCGATCTACTCCCCCCTCTAATTCCCCCAAGAGAACAAGATCCCCACACATCGCTCTGGTGACTGGAGGGAGGCCAGCACAGAAAGAGCTTCTCTAAGGGAGTCAGGACTTGGGAGTTTTCCCCTGGGATCCCTCCCATCCCAAGGGCCATCCTGTGCTATTTGAAGATTGTGGGGTTTTTTTTTTTTGGACCTGGAATTCAAAGGTCAACTTTTGGGTGGGAAGGATTTGGAAGCCCCCTGATTGGACTCTGAGGGGTGCCTATACAGCAGGATAGAGGCCATTTGTTCTATCTTTCAGCCTCCAGGTCAAATAGCCCCCTATTCCATCTTAAATCAATGGGAGTTGTCTTCCCTGATCTGCCCCAGTGAGAAGTGATCTTCTCTGTTTTCTCATAACACTTTTGTTTTAAACTTACCTTGTGGCAGCTGGGTGGTGCACAGAGAGCCAGGCTTGAAGTTAGAAAGACTCCTCTTCCTGAGTTCAAATCTGGCCTCAGACACTTACTAACTATGTGACTCTGGGCAAATCACTTAACTCTATTTGCCTCAGTTTCCTTATGTGTAAAATGAATTGGAGAAGGAAATGGCAAACCACTCCAATATCTTTACCAAGATATTTGCCACTAAGAGTCGGATGTGAGTAAACAACAAATAGCATTTATATTCAATTTTTTATTTGAAACGCTTGCGGGAAAAACATATTTTGTGTATATCATGTGACACTTGGTTCACTCTGTGTGAACTGTGCAGTGTAAAAGTAGCCCATATTGGTTCAGAGGCATCTTTCCTTAGCCTTGCAGATTATCACTCTATGAATAGTCCATCCAACAAAGGTAGTATCTATGTTGCACACAAGGTGGCGCACTATTTGAGCCCTCAACCAGGTGGTTTCCCCAGAGTCTCTCTGGCCTGTGTGTGAGACAGAGTGAGAACTCCCCCCTCTGCAGTGTCCTGGTCATCCTTGAGTAGCTGAGCTCTTTAGAACTTATGGCATCTAGGTTCTAAATTTAAACCAGGAGGTTTTATTGGATGTTGCTTAAAAATACTTTAAAAAAAAAAGGAAATCTATGGCTCTCTTCTCAATCAAAAATCCCCATATCCATAGGACACAGGCATTCAACAGACTGTAGTCACATAGTTTATTAGACATTGCAGAAATGGAAGAGAGAATGTTAAGCTCTTTGGAGTTAAGCACGTGGAGTCCTCTGCCCTAACCATCTCCCCAAAGTCTTCCTAATTACCATTTTCATTTTTCAGGTGTTCCTTGGGGATTTCTGAATTATACTTGCTTACAGATGGTGGAGAGGGAATAAGGAGGAAAAGATATGTTTCTGAAAACCTTTTTTTCTGGGCCAAAGAATATCAAAGAGGGGAGGCTGGGGAAGTATGGGAATGGCAGTAGGTGCCCTTCAACTAGCTGCTCTGCCCTCACTAATCCACTGGGACTAGCCATTGTTGGCAGCCTTCAGCAATTGAAACATCTTCTTGACCCAATTTCTGCTTCTGCTCCTGGGGTTGGACATTCTCTCTATCATTGATCTCAGCGGTGGTCTTGGCTCTTCCACCGAAGGTTCCAGTTACCAGAGGGAAGCCGGGGAAACATGGACTGCCCGTGCTGTGGGCAGTTGCTGGTAGCTGCCCTAACGTCAGGTATGAAGGCGACATCAGTGACCTGTAACAAGCAAGGGGTTACCCAAGAAAAGGTTTGTAAAGATATAGCTGTTCAATGCAGGGCAAGGATATGATTCTAGCTGATTGTGCAACCCTCCTCGTGGTTCCCCTTGTGCCTTCAAGTGCAGGAGCAGTGACAGGGGGTATGTAACTAGTACAAAATGAAAGGTCCATATTTTACTTTAAAATACATTTTTGCTGTCTTTTGTCTTTATATTACAGTCATTTCTTTAAAAAAAAAACCACCTTATTATATCCATATTGAGCCCTCTCTTGTGCAAAAGAAAAATAATTGAGCAAAAAAGTCAGATACGATAAAAGCATTCGACAACGTTGACACCACTCTACTCTAACAGTCTCTGAGCTCACCTTTCTTTTGATTTACATTGTTATACTCAATCACATTGCTCATATGGTCATTCTTAGTTTGTTGTTCAGTCGTGTTTTGACTCTTCATCATCCTATTTGGGGTTTTCTTGGCAAAGATAATAGAGTGATTTGCCATTTCCTTCTCCAGCTTATTTTACAGATGAGGAAACTGAGGCAAACAGGGTAAGTGACTTACCCAAGGCCACACAACTAGTAAGTGTCTGAGGCCAGATTTGAACTCACCAAGAGGAGTCTTCCTGATACCAGGCCCAGCATTCTATCCACTGCACCACCTGGCTATCCCCTATACTTAGTTTACCAATGTGGGAATTCACACAAATCTTTCTCTATTTTCCTGAATTCTTCATACTCATCTTTAATATTACATTCCATTTATATATCATAGTTTTTTCAACCATTCTCCAACCAATCAATCAATAGATCAATCAATAAACATTTATTAATCATTTACTATGTGTTAGGCACTGGGAATACACAGACAAAAACGAAGCAATCTCTACCCTTAAGGGACTTACATTTTACAGAGGGAGACAATGTGTGTACATATAACTGTATAGAAACTAAAAGACAATTTTGGTGAGGAGACACTAGTAGCTAAGGGGGTCTAGAAAAGTTCATGGAAGAAATGAAATTTGAACAGAACTTTGGAGGAAACAAAGGCTTTTGAGAGGCAGAGGTGATGAGGGAAGCATTCCCAGGAGAGGGAGATAAAAGCATCACAAAGGCTCAAAGATAGGACATAGAGTATTGTGTGTGAAAGGCATTATTGAGAGGCACCCATTTTGTTTCCAGTTCTTTGCTACCATAAATAATGTCATTATGAATATTTTGGTCTACATTGACATTTGTTTCTGTCTTTGATGTCTTTAGTATATATGCCCAAATGTAGGATCACTGGATCAAATAATCTGGACAATTTAATCCCTTTTCTTGCATAATTCCAAATTGATATCTGGGAGAGGTGGCCTGGATGGACTGATTCACAACTCCACCAACAGTGTATTAGCATGCTTGTCTTCCCATAGTGCCTCCTACATTTACTCTTGTAGCTTTTTGTTATCTTTGCCACTTTGCTTGGTTTGAGGTGAACCATTAAAGTTGTTTTAATTTGCATTTCTCTTACTATTGGTGATTTGAAGCATGTTTTCAAATGGTTACTTATAGTTGGCAATTTTTCTTTTGAAAACTTCATATCCTTTGACCACTGGTCTATTGGGGGAATGGCTCTTGGTATTATGTATTTGTGTCAATTCCGTATAAATATATATATACATACACACACACACACACACACATATATGTGGTTATTGTTGTTTGTTCATTCTTCATTTCAGTTGCCTGACTCTTCATGACTCCATTTGGGCTGGGTTTTTTTTTTTAAGATACTGAAATGATTTGCCATTTCCTTCTCTAGCTTATTTTTTTTTCAGATGAGGAAACTGAGGCAAACAAGGTTAAGTGATTTGCCCAGAGTTACACAGCTAGTAAGTGTCTGAGGCCAGATCTCAACTCAGGTCTTCCTGACTCCAGGCCTGGCACTCTATCCACTGTGCTACCTAGCTGCCCATATATCTTGGTTATATGACTTCTATTAGTGATATTTGTGGCAACTAATTTCCTTTCTATGGTTTGTTTTCTTATTCTGTCTAATGATTTTGTTGATGTGAAGATCTTTAAATTTTATATAATAAAAATATCTATTTTTTCTCTCATGATTTCCTCTATCCCTCATTTGGCTGAGAATTGTGCATTGAGCCATAGTTGTGGAAAATATTTCTTCTTGTTCTCTCGCATGTCTTTGTGAAATTATCTTCTATGTTTAGGTTGGATATCAGTTTGAGCTTATGGTGGTGTAAAATGGTGGTCTAAACTAAATGTATACTGTACTGCTTTTCAGTTTTCCCAGCAGGTCTTGTCGAAAATGGAGTGCTTACCGCAGTAATTTGTATTCTTGGGCTCATTAAACACTGAACTATTGTTTTTGTTTGAGTTTATTTCCTGTTCATCTAGTCAATTACACAAGTCTGCTTTTAAAGAATCTACTTTTTAAGTACTGAATAGTTCTGATGATTAGAACTTTATAATATAATTTGAGGGCTTGTAAAATGCTCTTCTCCCTTCATTTGTACTTTTTTCTTATGATTTCTCTTGAGATTCTAGACCTTTTGTTCTTCCAAATGAATTGTTATTGTTTTGCCTAGTTTTATGACTTATCTCCTAGATAATTTTGGTATGGCTCTAAATGTATAAATTCAAGTAGCAGCATCATGGCATAGCCTATCCATGAACACTTAATAATTTTCCATTTATTTGTCTTTATTTCATTAAAGAGTGTTTTATTTTTGTATTTGTATGTACATCTTAGGTTATTTTAAGATTTTTATACATTTTGAAGTTATTTTGAATAGAATTCATTCTTCCCAATTTTTTTTGAATGTTGTAGATAGAACTGCTAATGATTTTGTGGATTTATTTTTGTATTCTGCTGCCTTACTGAAGCTATTAATCATCTCAATTAGTTCTTTCAGTGATTCCCTGAGGTTTTCTAAGTACACCATCACGTCATCTGCAAAGAGGAATAATTTGATCTCCTCTTCACTGATAGCTATACTTTTATTTTTGCTTTGGTTCTCTTGTATTATTGCTACTGCTAGCATTTCTAGGATGAAGTCAACTAATAGTGGGGAGAGAGGGCATCTTTCTTTTAGTCTTGTTTGTAACATTTAACATAACATTTAAGCAGCTAAATATAACATAATTTGTGAAAGAAGAGAGCTCTAAAAATAGGGGGACCAGGAAAACCTTCCCTTAGGAGGTGAAACTTGAATTGAGCCTTGTAGGAAATTCCCTCCCCTCCAAAGGCAATTGGGGTTAAGTGACTTGCCCAGGATCACACAGCTGGTAAGTGTTTGGAGCTGGATTTGAACTCAGGTCCTCCTAATTCCAAGGCTGGTGTTCTATCCACTATGCCACCCAGCTGCCTTCAACATTATAGGAAGTTAAAGATTGTAAGACAGAGGTAAGGAAGGAGGTGTTAGCTATTATTATCCACACCAATGAAATGACAGATCCTTGAAACATTGAAATAACTAAGGTTAAGCTGTATGTGTTGCAGTGACTGCTGAGTGCCTCAAATGGACAGTAACAAACAGAGGATGTCATTTTCCAACTTTGCCCAGGGCACATAAATGTTTTGACTGGACTCTTCACCTCATTAAGCCCTAAGGCCATTATTGTATTACAGCACAACATAAGCTCATAGGATTTAGGATTTGGAGGGACTTTAGAGATCAGCTAGTCCAATCATATTATTTTACAGATGGGGAAACTGAGGTACTGCCAGAGAATGAAAGTGACTTCTTTATCTTTCCAGACTTATTATGTATTTCTCCCCTTTAGTCTTTCTCTACAGTTCGGTCAAAGTGGCCTACTTTTTGCCTCTTACATAGGGCATTCCATCTCCTGTTTTAGTCTGTCTGCCATGCCTATAACATAGTTTTTCCCTCACTGCCGCCTCTTAGAATTCCTAGCTTTCTTCAAAGCTCAACTCACATGCAAACTTCTACAACCCCTACCATTTTCTCCATACTCCTATCCCCAGGAAGAATAGATACCTCTCCCCCAGAAATTACCATGTATCTGCTTTGAATCTATTTATAAGCAGCTAGGGTGGGATAGTGGATGGGATTTTGGACCTGGGATCAGGGAGACCAGATCTGAAATCTTGCCTTAGGCACTGACTAGGTACTTGACCCCGAGCTTGACTACTTAACTTCTTCTTATTATATGTGTGTGTATTATTTTTTCCCAACTGACTGTAGGCTTCCTGAAGGTAGGAATAATGTTTTTTTGGTCTTTATATCCCCAATGGCTACCATAGTGCCTGGCATTCAATAGGTAATTAATAAATGCTTGTTGGTTGGTTTATTGATTGATTGCCCAAGGGTGCATAAATCATAAATGGCAGAACCAGGCTTCAACCTAGGTCCTCTGACTTTACATGCATTATTATTTTCACTCTTCTACACTTCCCTTCAATCATGGAGGTAGTTAAGGATAAACCTGAATCACTAAGAAAAGGTTAAATGGTGTTCAGAGGCTTCTATTTAGGAAAGCAGGCAAGGAAGTGTGTCATGCATTTTAGAAAGGTTTTCACTAAAAATCATCAAAATGCCTAGTTTGGGTACTTAAAGGTACAGAGCTTCAGCTATACAGAAAACTGCTCTCAGAAACAATTACTCAGGATTATTGATTTAGAGCTTGAAGGGATCTTGGGCACCCTACTTGAGGCCTGAAAAGGGCTGAAGAAGAATTAGTATAAGGTCCAGTTTTGAAAACTTGAACTCAGTTTTTCTGACACCCAGTGCGATGTTCTTGTCCCCAAGGGCCTACACAGCTTTAATTTTATTCCAGCTGCTCAGAGTCTCTACCATACTAAACTGTAAGTTTCTAAATGGCAAAGGAGTATCTTGTGTATCTTAACATCCAATACTCAGGACAATGGGAGAGTGTCATGTTTTAATTCAATAAAAAACAATTAGCCCTTCCACATCATGGGGGATAGGGGCCCAGTGCCCCCACAATCAGGAAAATCTGTGTAAAATTTTTTTGGCCCTCCCTTTGTACCAGAGGTGAAGTCTGAATTATTATGGTATTAAAAGATGAAATATATTGATATTATACAATACTATACATACAATTTATGAATTTCCTAGTTTCTAAACTTTTTCTGTGTCATCTGCCAGTCTTCACATGTTGACTGTGGCTTCTGCAAAATTCCCCCCAAATTCTCATTTAATTTCTTATGCCGACCTACAGTATATCAAAACTAGGGAAAGTCAAGATGTAGAAGGGATAACTGTATTTTGTGCTTAGCTGTGTTGTGTGTTATGCAGAAAGTAGGTGCCTATTGACTTAGCTAATCAATTAATTACACAAAGTGACACTCCCATGTTAAGAGTAATAGCAAGCATTTATAGGTGGCCAGTTGCTTTACAAATATGATCTCATTTGATCCTCACAAATATTAGGGCATCCACTTGTTAATAGGATCAATCGAAGGATCTAGGAGGAGAGGAGAGGAGGGCCTGCAGGTGGGACATGATAGTTTTAAAAGGCATTCTTTTCCTGGTCACTGAGGACCCTTCAAATTCTGAAACGGATTTTGTGATTCCAGGTCACAAGGTACCATCCTCCTTGGCCAGGGACTGACTACTTGGCATATTCTGTCATCCAGGTTTTAGTAGTGGGCCCTTGTTAATCATCTGAGAGGCAAATATGGAGAACTCTTCCCAAAAGTGCCTGAGCTGTTGACTGAAAAATAACAGATGCTTATTTGCAAGGCACTTTACATCTCATTTGCATGCTATTTTGAATTTAATTTGCATGTTGCTCCCTTAAAGTTTGAACAGAGAGTCACTTAACCCTTATTCCTCCCACACGCACCCCTCCCACTCTCCCTCCCACCCCTGGAAACTTTCTGCCCCTGACTTCTATTTCTAGTGCCCTCTAGGGCTCTGTTTACTCCCGATCACTCAACTGAGCAGCGATTCACTCCATCAATTAATAAGCATTTTTTTTTTAGTGCCTACTATGTGTCAGGTACTCTGCTAGGTGCTGGGGAAACAAATATGCAAACAAAATAATCCCCTCGGGCGCTTATATTCTAATAGGAGAGACAAGAAGGACGTGGGTAGGTGGAACAGGGCACTGGTCGATATGGCCCAGACCTTCAAGCACGCTCAGTGCGCTCTGCTCGCTGTCATGTCATACAGAGAGTTTGGTGAGCCTATTTCTGGGAATGTGGAATGGAAGATCTTGCTCTCCACGTCAGAGCATGTGCAAATATTCCGTGACTATTTTCTGTCAGCTTACTCCATGACGACAGAAAGCCTTTTAGTCAGTTGCTGAGCCAGAACTGTACGTACTTGCAAAAGGCTCCGATTCAATCTCTTCCTTGGTGATGAGCCTCTGGATGGGGACTGCCATATCTCCTCCCTATAGGGCCATCATGTGGCTTGTAAACCTGTGACCTTCGTGCTTCTCCCATCCCTGTTGTGTTTCCTGATCTTAGGAAAGGTGCATTGGAGACTGAATGATGTTTTGAGCCTCAAAATACTGGAGTCAATGGGGAGGAATCAACAGAGGTCCTGTGATGGAAAGCCACGGCAGAGACTGCTGTAGCCTCTGAAGCTGAGCTGGGTGAGGAATCAGGGCAGCTACAAGGAACCACCTGTGGAACCCAACCCAACAGTGAATCAATCCAGCAGCTGAGACATAAGCAAGGGAATGGCTGTTGCCTTAACAGTGAACTTGGTGAAAGGAATGTTTCTAATTATCAATCTCTCAGGGACCAAAGTGTTGGGAAGGAGAGAGGTAACAGGCATTTTATTAAGCACTTAGTATGTGCTAAGCACTTTACAAATATTATCTCATTTGATCCTCACAACAACTCTATGAGTCGGTGCTATTATTATCCCCATTTTATAGCTGAGGAAATTGAGGTAGACAGAGGTTAAGTGACTTGCCCAGGGTCACACAGCTAGTAAGGCAAATTTGTACTCAGATCTTCCTGACTCTAGGTTCAGCAAGCTATCCATTGAAGCACTTTACTGAGAGAGGAGGGGGAGAATGTGGCTCAATATATTTAGGCACGCTTTTGTACTTCAGGTCTTACTATGTCTTCTCAGTAAATATCCCTTTATAAAAGCTAATTAAAGTTAATTGCTTATTGATGATGCCAAGGAAATATCAACTAGTTAAATGAGACTGAGCAGATACTAGCCTTCTCTGGCAAATTATATTGGGGCTGTAATCACTGCTGATTGATATTAGAAAGCACCTGCTGGAAGAGGGGCTTAAGTCAATAGTAGAACTCCACAGCCCTTCAGAGATAGCCCTAGAACCAGAGGAGAGATGGAGCACAATTAGGAAAATAGTTCCAGAGCCTTGCCATATAATAATATACAGAAAACAATATACAGACAAAGAAAGAATAAAAACAAATAGTTAAATATAAGGTTTTTGGAGAGAGAAGGCACTAGCAGTTGGAGAGATCAACAAAGGTTTCACATAGAAGATGGTGCTTGAGCCATGTCTTTTTTTTTTCCTTTTTGGCTAGGCAATAGGGTTAAGTGACTTGCCCAGGGTCACACAGCTAGTTAACCATCAAGTTTCTGAGGTTGGATTTGAACTCAGGTCCTCCTGAATCCAGGGTCACTGCTCTATCCACTTCAACACCTAGCTGCCCCTTGAGCTGTGTCTTGAAGAAAGGGAAGGCTTCTGTGAGGCAGAGGTGAGAAGGAAGTACATTCCTGTCACAGGGAAACAGCCAGTGCAATGGCATGGTGATGACAGGTGTAATGTTGTGTATGAAGAACAGAGAGAAGACCAGTTGGATTAGGATGCAGAGTGAAGGAGGGGGATTAACCTATGATTGAGCTAGAAAGACAGGAAGGACTTTAAAAATTAAACAAAGTTTATATTTGATTCTAGAGGCAATAGAAAGACACTAGAGAAGGGGCAGGGAACCTGTGGCCCTCTAGGTCCTTAAATGCAGCCCTTTGATTAAATCCAAATTTCACAGAACAAATCCCCTTAATAAAAGGAATCTGCAGGTTCCCCACCCCTGCACTAGAGTCTACTGAGTAGGGGAAAAATTCCTTTGACAGCAGTGCGGAGAGTGGACTGGAATGGCGAGATAGTTGAGGTAGAGATACCAATCAGGAAACCTTTGCAAAAATCTAGGGGAGAGGTGACAATATCCTGAACTAAGGTGGCAGCTGTGTGTATAGAGAAAAGGGGTCAGACAGGACAGATGTTGTGAAGATAGAAACAGCAATATTTGGCAACTAACTGGATACATGGGGTGATGGAGAGTGAGGAATCAAGGATGATGCCAAGGTTACAAACAGGAGAGTTTGAAGAATGGTTGTACCTTTGTCAAAAATAGAGGGATCTGGAAGAGGAAAGGATTTGGGGGAGAAGGGTAATACCTATATTGTACATGTTGAGTTTGAGATGTTCCTGGAACATCTAGTTTAAAATATCCAAAGGGGAGGTGGAGCCGAGATGGCAGAGAAAAGGCAGGGACTCACCTGAGCTTTCCCTATTCCTTTCCATAGACTTTAAAATAATGCCTCAAAAACAGATTGTGGAGTAACAGGACCAACGAAAGGACAGGGTAAAACAATTTTACAGTCCAAGAAAACTTAGAAGGTTGGCAGCAAAGGTTTGTCTCACCGGGGTGAGAATGGAACACAATATAGCACAGGCCATGCCTGGCAAGCCAGCAAGCAGGCTTTGGGGGGCAGCTGAATTAGCAGAAGCAGCTTCTGGAGCTCTCAGCCTGCAAAGGATGAGGGGGTCAGAAAACTAGTCAGAAGAAGACTAGAGAAGAAAGGAATACACTTTTTCCCCACCAGCACATGGCACCTACACAAAAATTGACCATGTAACAGGGCATAAAACCCTCAAAATCAAATGTAGAAAGGCAAAAATATCAAATGTATTCCTTTTGGATCATAATGCAATAAAATTGCATTCAACAAAGGGCAGTGTAAAGATGGATTAAAAATTAATTAGAAATCAGATAATCTAATCCTAAAGAATAAGTGGGTTAAAGAACAAATCATAGAAACAATCCATAATTTCATTAAAGAGAATGACAATGAGATAACATACCAAAATTTATGGGATGCAGCCAAAACAATACTTAGGGGAAAGTTTATTTCTCTAAATTCTTATATCAACAAAAGGGGAAAAGAACAAATCAATGAATTGGTCATGCAACTAAAAAAACTAGAAAAAGAACAAATTAAAAATGCCTAATTGAGTACCAAACTGGAAATCCTGAAAATCAAGGGTGAGATTAATAAGATAGAAAGTAAAAACAAACAAACAAACAAAAAACCCCAACTATTGAGCCAATAAATAAATCTAGGAGTTGGTTTTATGAAAAAAATCCCCAATAAGATAGACTTTAAAAAAGAAAGAAGAAAACCAAATATTCAGTATCAAAGATGAAAAGGGTGAAATCATCACTGATGAAGAAAAAATTAAAGCAATCATTAGGAAATATTTTGCCCAATTATATGCTAATAAATCTGACAATCTGAGTGAAATCGATGAATATTTACAAAAATATAAGTTACCTAGATTAACAGATCTGGAAATAGAATGCCTAAAAATCCTCCTCTTAGAAAAATAAATTGAATAAGTCATTAATGAACTCCTTAGGGAAAAAATCCCCAGAGCCAGATGGGTTCACAAGTGAATTCTATCAAATATTTAAAGAACATTCAATTCCAATACTGTATAAACTATTTGGAAAAATAGATGAAGAAGTTGTGTTACCAAACTCCTTTCATGACACAAATATGGCACTGACACCTAAACCAGGAAGAGCTAAAACAGAGAAAGAAAATTATAGATCAATTTCCCTAATGACTATCAACGAAAAAATTTTGAACAAAATACTAGTAAGGCATTTACAACAATACATCACAAGGATTACATGCTATGATCAGATGAGATTTATAACAGGAATGCAAGGTTGGTTCAGTATTAGGAAAACTATCAACAAAATTGACCATATCAATAACAAAACCAACAGAAATCATATGATTATCTCAATAGATGTTGAAAATGCTCTTGACAAAATACAGCACCCATTTCTATTAAAAACACTAGAAAACATAGGAATAAAGGGAGCTTTTCTTTTTTTTTTTCTTAAAGGGAGCTTTTCTTAAAATGATTATCAGTATCTATCTAAAACCATCAGCAAGCTAGCTAGAAGCCTTCCCAATAAGATCAGGGGTGAAGCAAGGATGCCCATTATTATCACTATTATTCAATATAGTGCTAGAAATGTTAGCTATAGCAGTAAGAGAAAAGAAATTGAAGAAATTAGAATAGATAATGAGGAAATAAAACTATCACTCTTTGCAGATGATATGATAGTATACTTAGAGAGCCAACTAAAAAACTACTTGAAGCAATTAACAACTTTAGCAAAGTTGCAGGATATAAGATAAGCCCACTAAATTATCAGCATTTCGTTATGTGACCAACAATGCCCAGCAGCAAGATATAGAGTAAGGAATTCCATTTAAAATAACTGTAAACAATATAAGCTACTTTGGAGTCTACCTGCCAAGACAAACCCAGGAACTATATGAACCCAATTATAAAATACTTTTCACACAAATAAAGTCAGATGTAAACAACTGCAAAAATATGAATTGCTCATGGGTAGGCTGGGCCAATATAATAAAAATGACAATTCTGCCCAAACTAATTATTCAGTGCCATACCAATCAACCGAAAGATTATTTTATAGAGCTAGAAAAAATAACAGCAAAATTCATCTAGAAGAAAAAAAGGCCAAGAATATCAAGGGAATTAACGGAAATATTACAAAGAAAGGTGACCTGGCAATAGCATATTTCAAACTATATTATGTAACAGTAATCATCAAAACTATCAAAACGTGGTACTGGATAAGAAATAGAGTGGTAGATCAGTGGAATAGATTAGGTACGCAAGACACAATAGTCAAAGATCATAGTCTGATAAATGTTTGATAAACCCAAAGACCCCAACATTTGGGATAAGAACTCACTGCTTGACAAAAACTGCTAGGAAAAGTGGAAAACAAGAACAATATCTCACACTGGATGCCAAGATAAGGTCAAAATAGATGCATGATTTAGACATAAAGGGTGACACCAGAATCAAATTAAAAGAGAAAGGAATAGTCTACCTGTCAGATCTATGGTGAAGGGAAGAATTCATCACCAAACAAGAGATAGAGAGTATTACAAAATGTAAAATGGGGGGCAGCTAGGTGGTGTAGTGGATAAAGCTCCAGCCTTGGAGTCAGGAGGACCTGAGTTCAAATCTGACCTTAGACACTTGACACTTACTAGCTGTGTGACCTTGGGCAAGTCACTTAATCCGGACTGCCTCACCAAAAAAAAAAAAGTAAAATGGATAATTTTGATTATATTAAATTAAACAGCTTTGTACAAACAAAACTGATGCAATCAGATTAGAAAGAAAGCAGAAAGCTGGGAATAATCTTTACAGCAGGTGTCTCTGATAAAGTCCTCATTTCTAAAATACATAGAGAACTGAGTCAAAGTTATAAGAATATAATCCATTCCCCAATTGATAAATGGTCAAAGGATATGAACAGGCAGTTTTTAGATGAAGAAATCAAAGCTACCTATAGGCCTATGAAGATGTTCTTTAAGTCATGTTTGATTAGAGAAATGCAAATTGAAACAAAGCTGAGGTACCACCTCACACTTATCAGATTGGCTAATAGGACAAAAAAGGAAAATGACAAATGTTAGAGAGGACATGGGAAAATTGAGACACTAATGCACTGTTGATGGAGTTCTGAACTGATCCAACCATTCTGTTCTTGTTTGTTTGTTTGTTTTTGCTAGGCCATGGGGTTAAGTGACTTGCCCAGGGTCACACAGCTAGTAAGTCTTATGTATCTGAGGCCGGATTTGAACTCAGGTCCTCCTGAATCCAGGGCCAGTGCTCTATCCACTGTGCCACCTACCTGTCCCTGATCCAACCATTCTGGAGAGCAATTTGGAACAATGCCTAAAGGGCAACCAAACTGTGCATACCTTTTGATCCAGCAACACCACTTCTAGGTCTGTAGCCCAAAGAGATCATTAAAAAGGGAAAAGGATCTATATGTGCAAAAATATTTATAGCAGCCCTTTTTGTGGTGGCCAAGTATTGGAAGTTGAGGGGATGCCCATCAGTTGGGGAATGGCTAAGCAATGGCTGTGGTATATGAATATAATGGAATACTATTGTGCAATGAGAAATAATGAACAGGCAGATTTCAGAAAAACCTGGAGAGACTTGTACAAACTGATGCAAAATGAAATGAACACTGTACACAGTATCAACAACATTGTATGATGATCAATTATGAAGGACTCAACTCTTCTCAGCAACATAATGAAAGTAAAAAGGACTCAAAAAGGAAAATGCTATCCACATCCAGACAAAGCACTGATGGGCTCTGAATTCAGATCAAAGCATATTTTTTAACTTACTTTATTCTTCTTTGTGGTTTTTTCCATTTGATCTGTTTCTTCTTTCACAACTGTGACTAATATGGAAATATGTTTTACATGATAGCACATGTATAACCTACATCAAATTGCTTACCATTTTTGGAAGAGGGGAGGGAGAGAAAAAATTTGGAACTTAAAATCTTGTAAAAATGAATGCTAAAAATTGTCTTGACATGTAATTGGGAAAAAATAAAATACTATTAAAAATAAAGTAAAAAAAGAAAAAAAGGAGATTAGAGGGGACCTTTTGCTGGCACTAGGTGCAGGACTTGGTGGCATTGCCCATATTTGGTTCCTGGTCCCAATCCCAGGGCAAGGAGGAGTGTGGTCAAAGGGGAGTGGGGACCCTGGTCACAGTTTCAGGGCAGAAAAGAATACTTGTGGTCACTCACAAACCAGGAGAGCAACGATCACCCCTCTTTAGATCATGCCATCTTGAAGGAACTGAAAACATACAGACCCCCAGACTTACCTCTGAAAACAGCAGCATGAAAAACCTGAAGCTTAGGATAGTGCCTCCTCCATCCTGGGAGCAGAGCTGAACTTCAACATTAAGTTAAAAGTCAAGTAATAGGCTGAGAAAACGAGCAAACAACAACAACAAAAAAGAACCTGACCATAGAAAGTTATCATGGTGACAGGGAAGATCAAAACACAAACTCAGGAAAGGACATCAAAGTCAAAACAGCTACATCCAAAGCCTCAGAGAAAAATGTGAATTGATCTTAGGCCCCAAAAGAATTTCTGGAAGAGCTCAAAAAGGATTTTAAAAGTCAAATAAGAGAGGTAGAGAAAAAATTGGGGAAAGAAACAGGAATAATGCAAGAAAATCATGAAAAAAGAGTCAACAGTGTAGTAAAGGAGGCACAAAACATACTGAAGAAAATAGCACCTTAAAAAGCAGAATAGGCCAAATGTTAAAAGAGGCACAAAAATATACTGAAGAGAACTCCTTAAAAACAGGGTTTTCCAAATAGAAAAAGAGGTACAAAAGCTCACTGAAGAAAATAATTCCTTAAAAATTAGAAATGTTCAAATGAAAGCGAATTACTCCATGAGACATCAGGAAAAAAATAAAAAAATAAAGAATAAACAAATAGAAGAAAATATCAAATATCTCACTAGAAAAACAACTAACTGGAAAATAGACAAGAGATAATTTAAGAATTATTGGACTACCATGATTTAAAAAAAAGAGTCTAGACATCATCTTTCAAAAACTTATTAAAGAAAACTTCCCTGATATCCTAGAATCAGAGGGTAAAATAGAAATGGAAAGAATTCACCAATCACTTATTGAAAGAGATCCCCAAATGAGAACTCTCAGGGATATTACAGACAAATTTCAGAGCTCCCAAGTCAAGGAGAAATTTTTTGAAATGTTTTTAAAACTTTAATAGTATTTTATTTTTTCCCCAGTTACATGTCAAGAAAATTTTTAGCATTCATTTTTTACAGGATTTTGAGTTCCAAATTTTCTCCCTCCCTCCCCTCCCCTCTCCTGAAAATGGTAGGCAGTTTGATATAGTTTATACTTGTGCTATCATGTAAAAAAATTTCTATATTAGTCACAGTTGTGAAAGAAGAAACAGATTTTAAAAAACCATGAGAAAGAATAAAGTAAGTGAAAAAATATGCTTCAATCTGCATTCAGAGTCCATCAGTTCTTTATCTGGATATAGATAGCATTTTCTTTCATGAGTCCTTTGTACTTGTCTTGGATCATTGTGTTGAGTCATTTATAGTTGATCACATATAATTTTGCCGATACTGTATACATTGTTTTCCTGGTTCTGTTCATTTCACTTTGCATCAGTTTGTACAAGTCTTTCCAGGGTTTTCTGAAATCTGCCATCATTTCTTTGCACAATAGGATTCCATTACATTGATATACCACAGCTTGTTCAGCCATTCCCCAACTGATGGGTATCCCCTCAACTTCTATTTATTTTTAGTTTTCAACATTTACTTCCGCAAGATTTTGAATTCCAGATTTTCACCCCATCTTGCCCCCCCCACCCCAAGATGGCATGCATTCTGAATACCCCTTCCCCTAGTCTGCCCTCCCTTCTATCTCTCCCCCCTTCTCTTATCCCCCTTCCCCTTCTATATTCCTGTAGGGCAGGATAGATTTCTGTACCTCAATATCCCCTCAACTTCTAATACTTGGCCACCACAAAGAGGGCTGCTAGAAATATTTTTGCACATGTAGGTACTTTTCTCTTTTTTATGATCTCTTTGGGATACAGCCCTACTAGTGGTATTGCTGGATCAAAGGGTATGCACAGTTTCATAGTATTTTGGGCATAGTTCCAAATTGCTCTCCAGAATGGTTGGATCAGTTCACAACTCCACCAACAGTGCATTAATGTTCCAATGTTCCCATATCTTCTACAACATTGATCATTTTCCTGTTTTGTCATGTTAGCCAATCTGATAAGTGTGAGGTGGTACCTCAGCTTTCTAAATATTTGCATTTCTCTAATCAAAAGTGACTTAGAGAACATCTTCATATGCCTATAAATAGCTTTGATTTCTTCATCTGAAAACTGCTTGTTCATATCCTTAGATCATTTATCAGTTGGGGAATGGCTTGTATTCTTATAACTTTGACTCAGTTCTCTATATCCTTGAGAAGTGGGGCCTTTATCAGAGACACTTGCTGTAAAGATTGTTCCCAGCTTTCTGCTTTCTTTCTAATCTTGGTTGTATTGGTTTTGTTTGTACAAAAGCTTTTAAAATTTAATATAATCAAAATTATCCATTTTATATTTTGTAATGCTCTCTATCTCTTGTTTGGGATGAATTCTTACCTTCCTCATAGATCTGACAGGTAGACTATTACTTGCTCTCCTAATTTGCTTATAATGTCAACTCAAGGAGAAAATATTGCAAGCAGCCAGGAAGAAACAGTTCAAATACCACGGAACCACAGTTAGGATCACACAAGATTTAGGATCAGAGAGCTTGGAATATGGCATTCTAGAGGGCAAAGGACCTGGGATTACAACCAAGAATCACCTATCCAGCAAAATTGAGTATAGTCCTTTGAGGGGAAAATGGATATTTAATGAAATAGGAGACTTTCAAGCATTCCGGATGAAAAGACAGGAGCTGAATAGAAAATTCGGCTTCCAAATACAAGACTCAAGAGAAGCATAAAAAGTTAAAAAGGAAAGAGGAATCTTAAGGGATTCAATAATGTTAAACTGTTTGTATTCTTACATGGGAAGATGATACTTGTAACTCTTAAGAACTTTCTTATTGTTAGAGCAGTTAGAAGGAGTATATATAGATAGAAGGCACAGGTGTGAATTGAGTATAGAGGGATGATTATCTAAAAAAATTAGTTTAAGTGGTGAGAAAGAGGAGTGCATGGGGAGAAGGGGAAAGAGAGAAGTATAATGGGGTAAATTATCTCACATAAAAGAGGCATGAAAGAGCTTTTATAATTGAAGGGAAGATGGGGGGTGGTGGTGGTGGTAGACAATACTTGAACTGTACTCTTATCAGAATTGACTCAGAGAGGGAGTAATATACACACTCAGTTGGGTATAGAAATCTATCTTATGTTACAAGGAAGTAGGAGGGGAAGGGGATAAGAGAAAAGGAGCACTGATAGAAGGGAAAGTGTATTGAGGGAGGTGGTGATCAGAAGCAAAACACTTTTAAAGAGGCACAGAGTGAAAGGAGAAAGTGAGAGAAGGATAAACAGAGGAAAAATAGGATGGAGGGAAATACACAGTAATTATAACTGTGAAAAAATTTACAATTAGTTTCTCTGATAAAGGCCTCATATCTCAAATATATAGAGAACTGAGTCAAATTTATAAGAATAGAAGTCCCCAACTGATAAATGGCCAAAAGCAGTTTTCAGATGAAGAAATCAAAGCTATCTATAGTCATAAAAATATAAATTACTCTTGATTGGAGAAATGCAAATTGAAACAACTCTGAGGCACCACCTCACACCTATCAGATTTGCTAATATGACAGAAAAAGAAAATAATGAATGTTGGAAGGGATATGGGAAAATTGGGACCCTAAAGCACTATTGCTAGAGTTGTGAACTGATCCAACCATTCTGGAGAGCAATTTGGAACTATATACCCAGTGGGCCAGAAAACTATGCATACCTTTTGACCCAGCAATACCACTATTAGGTCTGTATCCCAGACAGATTCCCCTCCAAAAAGGAAAAGGACTTATTTGTACAAAAATATTTATAGCAGCTCTTTTGTGGTGGCAAAGAAGTGGAAATCAAGGGGATGCCCATCAATTGAGGAATGGCTAAACAGATTGCGGCAAATTCTTGTGATGAAGAACTATTGTGCTATAAGAAATGATCAGCAGGATGATTTCAGAAAAGCCTGGAAAGACTTCCATGAACTGATGCAAAATGAAATGAGCAGAATCAGGAGAATAGTGTCCCCAGTAATAGCAATATTGTATGATGATCAACTGTGAATGATTTAGCTATTTTCAGCAATACAATGACCCAAGACAGTTCCAAAGGACTCATGACAAAAATGCTATCCATCTTTGAAAGAACTGGTGGAGTCAGAATGCAGATTGTACACTTTTTTTAAACTTTATTTTTCTTGTTGTTTTTTTCTTGGTCTGCTTTCTTTCACAACAATGACTAATAGAAAAATATGTTTTGCATGACTGCATATGTATAACCTATATCAAATTGCTTGCCTTCTCAATGAGGGGAGAGGGGAAAGAGGGAGGGAGGGAGAAAATCTGGAACTCAAAATTAAAAAAAACAAGTGTTAAAAATTGTTTTGATATGTAATTGGAAAAAATATTTTGAAAAATATCTAATACGTAATTGGTGATATAAGATTGAAGTTCAGTAGAAAGACTGAGGTTGGACATAAGTATATACACCTATACATATACACATACACACATGTGTGTATGTGCATAGATATAAACTCACAGATATATAGATGACTCACATATATGTATATGACTCATATATATACATGTTTATGAGTCATTAGAGTAGAGCTGACAATTAAACCCCTCTCCTCTCTGTCTCTGAAAGCCTAGTTTTCTGTCTGCAGTAAATACTTTGAGTTTCCAGCCCAACCACCCCAACCCAGGACTTGGAGAAGCTAAGAATATCATACCAAAAGAGAACAAGGAGGATGAGGCCCAAAGCCTGAACTTTGATGACACCTGCTGATGAATTTTTTTTGGGTTGTTGGCACTAGGGTAGATTTCCCATGCTAAAAAGCAAACAAACAAAAACAACCCACCCCAAACCAAAACCAAAATGAAACAGATTCTTCTTCTTTTGCTCCATTTGGGTTGGCAAGATCCCATCTGATAAACTTCATTCAGTTTTTGAACTGTATTTTAAGGAAGCACACTGACAAACTAAATCATGTCCAAAGGAGGTCAATCAGCATGGTGAAGGTCTGGGAAATGATGGTCTATGAGGATCAGTTGGAGGAAGTGGGAATGGTTAGCCTGGAGTGGGAGAGGGGACACACACACACATACACACACACACACACACACACACACACACACACACACACACCCCACTTCTGTCTTCAAGTGTTTGAAGGGCTCACATGTGGAAGAAGAAGACAGTGCCCTGCTCAGTCAGTCCTAGATTAATGAATTGGGACCAAGGGATGATAGTTACAGGGATCCAGACTTTGGCTCAACATCCTCCCCTTGTCCTGACCCCAAAGGGGAGGGTCTTTAATTGTCCAGTCGTGTTCCCTCCATGTCCCAAGACAACTTGGCCAATCATATATCGTTGCCATCTAACTGTAGATCAAGACCTCATCTGACTCATCCCTTAAGGCTCCTTTGTTGTTGTTCAGTCATTTTTCAGTCATGTCCCACTCTTTGTGAGCCTATTTTGGGGTTTTCTTGACAAAGATACTGGAGTGGTTTGCCATTTCCTTCTTCAGCTTATCTTACAGATGAGGAAACTGAGGCAAACAGGGTTAAATTATTTATCCAGGGTCTCACACAACCCAGACTAGGATGACTTGCCAGGACCTCCTTCCCTGTTCCCAGACTGAAGTATAGTTGGTTGTGCATGTTTCTCTCTCTCTCTCTCTCTCTCTCTCTGTATATATATATATATATATATATATATATATTATATATATATTATATATATATATATATATATATATATGTTTTTATTTATTTCATTAAATATTTCCTAATTATATTAAAAAAATTTTTTTTTGCTTTTTTAGTGAGGCAATCAGGGTTAAGTGACTTGCTCAGGGCCATACAGCTAGTAAGTGTCAAGTGACTGAAGCCACATTTGAACTCAGGTCTTCCTGACTCCAAGGCTGGAACTTTATCCACTGTACCACCTAGCTGCCTTATTAAATTTTTTTAAACATTCATTAAAATTTTTTTTAAAGTTCCAAATTCTCTCCCTCCCCCACCCATTGAAAAGCGAAGAAATATTATCTAGCTCATACATGTGAAGTCGTGTGTATGCCTGTCTTGCATTGTGTAGAGCTGAGGGTAAACCAGGTGAAGCACTGATTTTGAGAGTCCAGGTCCTTGCAGTCAGGGGCCTATTGGATTAGCAGAAGAGGGAAAGTGTCTGGGCTTGGTCCTGGCAGAGTTGCAGCCTGTTAACATACACTGCTGGCAAAGTTACTTCATTATTGGTGCCCACTGCTGGTAAGAGCCACTCCACTCATTGTCCTAGGGCTTGTGCTGCCCTTAGTGTCCTCTGCTGGTGTCTGCTGGGTGTCAGCCGCTTAGTGTGGACTGTATCTGGAATCATCAGAGTTTTCCTCACCCACTGTATTACCCAAAACTTAACTGGAATTTCTTGGGATTGACCTTCTACCTCTGATCCCTTTTATGGGCATCAGTACAATTAGATTTTTAATACTTTTCAACAATGGCCTTGGGGCTGCTAGGTGGCTCAGTGGATAGAGTGCCAGGCCTGGAGTCAGGCTGGGTGACCCTGGGCAAGTCACTTCACTCTGATTGCCTCAGTTTCCTCATCTGTAAAATGAGCTGGAGAAGGAAAAGCAAACCACTCCAGTATCATTGCCAAGAAAACCCCAAAGGGGGTCACGAAGAGTCAGACATGACTGAAAAACAACTGAACAGCAACTACGGCTTTGTCTCATGCGGTTAATATTACAGTTACTGATATAATTAGTGATAGACACCAAGGCCTTCAGGAAGTGGGGCCTCTTTCAGTTATCTGCTTACCAGACCATGGTAGCAGCATGAATGGGTGTTCCGGCAGCCCTGGAGAATGACAGCAAAGGTATAATGGATTCCTCCCTAGGTGAAATAGAGCTGCTCCTGATTAGTCTCTGTCACAGGAATGGAGAAAGAAAAGACATCAGCAAGGTCCATAGCTCTATGCCACTTGACCAGGGCCAACCAAATCCTCCACTGTTAGGAGGTCAGGAATAGCTTCAGCAAAAGGTGTGACAAATTCGCTTAGCTCTTGTAGTCTGCTGTAAGGCTCCAGGTGTCATCTGACTTCCCCACATGGTTATTATGAGGATATCTGGTTTGCCAAACTATTCTACCCTCCTTCAGCTCCATCACTACAGAAGAAAAAGAGAAGAAATACATCCCAATCACTGTATGGTTTAGCATTAACTATAAAGGAGGGGTCTGGTGACTCCAAGGGTTTCCATTTGGTCCTACCTATAGTAACTGGCATAGAGGTTGTTGTAAGACCTTATACAGGTACTAACTCCCAGGAGCTCACGATAGATTTCAACATATGTGTTGATCTTCTATCAAACGCTATTAACTTTCCAGTTCATTTTTTTATTTAAATTTTTTTTCATTTATTTTTAATTTATGGGCTAAAACAAGCATTTCTATAACATAGTATAATAAAAAAGATTGCACATGAAACTGCAAATCTATTATGTACAACTTGCTCTTCCTTTTAAAGTATTATGTAAATTTCTTTTTTTCCCCTTTTTTCTTCCTTCTCCTCCCCTGCCTCTACGCTAGACACAAATATGTATATGTATATGTAAAATCATTCTGTACATACTTCCACTTATCAATTCTTTCTTTAGATGCAGATAGCTCCTTTTTCATGTGTCCTTTGTTTTTAATTTGGTATTTGTAATAGTCAAAATGACTTACTCACTCAAAGTTGTTCTTTTTAGAAAATTTTTAAATTAATTTATTTTGAATTATCAACAATCACTTCTATAAGCTTTTGAGTTTTAAATTTTTCTCCCCCTCCCTCCTCAACTGCCTCCCCCAAGATGGTGTGCAATCTGATACAGGCTATACATACATATTCCTATTAAACATATTTTCACACTAGTTATGTTGTAGGTAAGAATTAGAACCAATAGGAGGAACCACCAAAAAGAAGAAACAAAACACAACAGAAGGAAAAAAATAGCAAATAGTATGCTTCGATCTGCATTCAAACTCCATAGTTCTTTCTTTGGATGTGGATAGCATTTTCCATCATGAGGCCTTTGGAGATGTCTTAGATGCTTGTATTGCTGGGAAGCATTAAATCTATCAATATTAGTCATTGCATAATGCGGCTGTTACTGTGTACAATGTTCTCTTGATTCTGCTCACTTCATTCAGCATCAGTCCATTCAAGTCTTTCCAGGTTTTTCTGAAGTCAGCCTATTCATCATTTCTTATAGCACATTCCATTACATTCATATACCACAACTTGTTCAGCCATTCCCCAATTGATGGGCATCCTCTCATTTCCAATTCAAAGTTGTTCTTAAAACAATATTGCTGTTACTGTATGCAACATTCTCTGCTCGTTTCAAAGCTCTTCATTATTTCATGCAAGTCTTTCCATGTTTTTCTAAAGTCATTGAGCTCGTCATTTCCTACAGCACAGTAGTATTCCATCACAATCATATACTGCTAACTTGTTCAGCCATTCCTCAATTGATGATCACACCCAGTTCATCAATCTACTCAACCCCTATCACTTATTCCTCTCTGCTCTACCTCAGCTACATTCAGGTATGGTCATATCCTTAATCTTGCTATTACTCATAAATACTCCACTTCTAAGTCCAAGAATCCCGAAATTCCTTTATCTGATCTGATGTTGGTCTTTTCCTATGATTTACTCCTTCTAAACCTACCTTTTGTCCTCACCATGACCTCTAATCCCTCCATCCCCAATATTATCCCAGTCAGTTGGTTGGTCAATGCCAGACATTGGACTAAACACTGGTAATACAAAGAAGCTGGGGAAAATTTGGCAAAAACAGCCTCTGTTTTCAAGGAGCTCATAATTCAATGGGGGAGGTGACATGCAAACCATGATAGAAACAGGATATATACAGGATAAATTGGGGAAGAGGTAATCTCAGAGGGAAGGCACAAGATTAAGGAGGACCTGCTTTGGCTACACTCTCCTCCAACTCTTTTGTTGTTCATTGTTTTTCAGTCTTGTTGGACTATTCTGTGACCTCATTTGGAGATTTATTGGTAAAGACACTGGGGTGGTTTGCCATTTCCTTTTCCAGCTCATTTTATAGATGAGGAAACTGAGGCAAAAAGGGTTAATGACTTGCCCAGGGTCACACAGCTAGTAAGTGTCTGAGAGTGGATTTGAACTCAGGAGGATGAGTCTTCCTGACTCCAGGACCTGGGGCTCTACCCATTGTGCCACCTAGCTGCTCTCTTCTAACTCTTCACTATCCTCTATTCTTGAATTCCTTGTCTCCTCTTCTTATCAACAACCATACCATGCCAATCCCAACCTTTTATTATTCCTACCATCT
Organism: Phascolarctos cinereus; assembly: GCF_003287225.1. Taxonomy (NCBI): domain Eukaryota; kingdom Metazoa; phylum Chordata; class Mammalia; order Diprotodontia; family Phascolarctidae; genus Phascolarctos; species Phascolarctos cinereus. Next base: position 299,735,262 of record NW_027555958.1, on the reverse strand, counting down.
GCTTCCTTCTCTCCTACTCACATTCTGCTGAATGAAACTGGCATAAATCATGAAAACATGCTGAAAGGCTTCACTACAAGTCTGTATAGTGTACACAGTGCATCTAATTACAATTGGGTTCTCACTGCAGCGAGACAATCCTATTCCTTCAGCATTGATTTCCTGACCCACTTATTGATTGTTCTAAACCTTCTCTTATCCTCTGTTGAGGGTAGCACTGAGTTTTAGTCACTGAGATTCAGAACCCTGGGGTTGTCATCAATTTCTTACTCTCCTTCACCCTATTCAATCATTTGCCATCTCTCTCTCTCTCTCTCTCTCTCTCTCTCTCTCTCTCTCTCTCTCTCTCTCTCTCTCTCTCTCTTTCTCTCTCTCTCCTTCTCCTTCCCTTTCTCTTTCTTTCTCTCTTGTCTCCCCCAGTAATCCCCTCCCTCTTTCTCTCCAACATCTTTTACATGAGTTACCTTCTCTCCACTCACATAGCCGCCACCCTAGATCAGACCTTCATCAGCTCTCTCCTGGACTACTCAAATAGTCTCCTATTTAGACTCTCTGACTTGTTTCTCTCCTTCCAATCCATTTTACACTTACCAAAGTTATTTTCCTAAAATGTATGTCTAACCTGACCCCTAGCAGAACAGAAAGAGGGGGTCATGCCTTGGGAAGTGGTAATAAGGCAAGCCCATGACTCTTTTTCATGAGATTTGTTTCTAATTCTCTTCCTCACTCCTGCCCCTGTTCGTTTCTCTTATAGCCTTGATCTTAGTGGGATTTGACACATTTTCCAGTAAGATCTTTGGGTCACAGACTATACTTTCCATCTCCATTGAGTTAGTCCCCAATATCATCAGCATAGTCCTTTTCACTTGTGAAGGCCAATGAGATAATCTTCTGCCTTTAAACTACAGCCTTTAGGAATTAAAAAAAGCTCTGTTTGTACTTATTGAATACTCACAGTTTACATTCATTTTCCTTATGTTATGGATAGCTTTTCTAAGACAATTAGCAATAGTAGCCAGGAGTGCTCACACAGTCTACTTAATCTTCCATGTCAACCTCCATTAATACCCACTGGGCTAATCCCATTCATCGCTGAAGGTCTCTTCTATGTCTCATCGAGACAATACTCCAAAGGTGGGCAGGAGGGCCATGGCCACAGGATTCCAGGCTGACATATCTGTCCATCTACTTCAACAACAGGTCAGCCACAATGTCACTCCCATCCAATCTTGCCAATTAATGCCAAATATGCTGGGACAGTCTTGATTCAGGCTGGTTCATGAAGCTCAGGCTGTAAGGTTGAAACAAAATAAGATGCTTATAGGATTCAATGCTAGTTTAAGTCTATGTCCTCCTTTCTTGTCTCCAAATGGAAAGATGTCTGGTCAGAAGGGTATGCTGACTGGTATGGCAATGAGATCATCAGTCTCTGGGGCACTGACTCCCTGTGGGCTAGGCTTTTTATGTCTATGGTAACTGAAAAACCCCATCCTGGATCAATCACATCTGAGAGATAGCTGCTCTGTCTTTTAGGGAAAAATTAGCCCAGCTTACAAGGCTGGACCCTAGCAGATGTGACTTTTACCAATGTTCCAGGTGGCAGAATTAGATTCAATGAATAAAATTTACAAAGATGCAGGGTTTTAGCTCAGAACTTTTGAACAATGAGGGCTGCTCAGCAATGGAATGGGTTGCACTATGACACAGCAAGAGCTGGTCATTAGAGGTAGTCACAAAGAGAATGGACAATCATCTGTCAGGAATATTGTGGAAGGGAATCCTGTATGGGGTGGGAGATTGGATCAGATGGTCCTTCCCAATTTTGAAAATCTATAACTTCATACTTTATTTTTTTGGGATAGACAGACTTCTCTTTTAGAATGAAAAGTCCTGTGGAGAGTAATGATCCAGCTCTCAATAAGTCACTAACACTTTAGTCTGAATTCACTTTTCAGAATAATTTCCTTTTGACGGGAGAGGCTAGTGATTATCTGGATGGAGGTGGGGCTATGAAAGGGAAATAAAAGGCAAAGAAAGAGATAGTCTAGGGATCCTTTGGCCAATGTTGTAATTTTTCTGAGAACTATCATCCCTAACCTTGTTGGGTAACCTAAATTATTGGAGGACATTTAAGGAATCAGAACATGGAGAAGGGAAGGAGGCAGATGTAGGGCCTTGAAGCTGGCCAAACATAACTCTTGGATGCCAGATTCCAGATGGGATATTCAAGTCCACTGGCCCTTTCTCCATCCCACACCACTCCTCCACAGGAAAACAGGCCAGCAGATTACCTCCCAGACCCCAGTGGCTCACATCCTACTGTCCCCTGGGGAAGGGGTTTCTTTTCTCTACACCCATGGCCCCTAAACCAGCTTCTAAAATCCCAGAGGCAGCAGGTAAATGAGGAAGCCCCACCATCTCCGTCTGGAGTCATTCTATTCCTCCCCACCCCAATTCACGTTGGCCGGGTCTGAAGCTACAGTACAGATGGGGATGTCTAAAATATCTGTGACATATTCCAAACTGGCCTACTTTCCTATAGAGAAAGAGAGAGAAAAAAGAGAGAGAAAGGAGAGAGAGGGAAAGGGAGAGAGGGAGAGGGAGAGAGAGAGAGAGAGAGAGAGAGAGAGAGAGAGAGAGAGAGAGAGAGAGAGAGAGAGAGAGAGAGAGAAGGTGGGAGCTTGGGACCAGTTCCCACCTTCTCCCTTCCTTCCTCTGTATAGTTATTTTAATCAGGCTTTGTAGCCCCACTTCCTCAAATGAGTCACGTTCAGATTTCTCTTTGGGAGCTCCCCAAAGGTCCACTAACAATTTCAAAACATTTCCCAGTCAGTTAGTCATGGACAGTCAAGGAGAAGCATAGACTGAATGCAGACCCCTGTTCTGGGTACTGATCAACTTTGAGTGGGTGGAAGAGTGTGCTGGGAGTAGAGAAGGAGACAGTCCTAATCTTTGGAGAAGCTCCAAGTCGAATAGAGCCACACTGTTATAAATTTTTATTCAGGTTTGTATTGCCCCCCAGTCTTAAAATCTTGACCTTTCAAAGGGAACTTCAGAGGTCACGTGCACCAGTTCTCTGCCTCTGTGTAGGTCTATTGCTCTCTGCCCTTGATCCCATTTTCAAACATCTCTAGGGAGGGGCAGGCATTCCCAAACTTCCCTCATTCACTTGTGCCAGCCCTCCTTCACTGTCAAGAAGGTCATTTATGGGCCTAATTTAAATCTCTCTTGCTGGCAGAAAAGTCCATTTATGTTCTCTGGCCAGCCTCCTCCTTCAGACACCTGGGGACAGTTATTTCAGTCTTCTCTTTACTGAGTTAACATTCTCTTTGTTTCTGCAGGCCTGTAGGAGCTCAGGGGTATTTTCCTAGCTCTGACAAAAGACCATGAATCTGGGCATGAAATACAGTTTGTCTTCTCGCCTCTAGCTTTGCTCTCTCCTCCCCCAACTTTGGATTCAGCTCACTAGTCTCCTGAATCTCAGTTTTTTCACCTGTCAAATGGATAAAATTAGCAAGAAAAAAAATAGACTTTCTTTTTTGATAAGGTGACTGTTACCTAAATGATTGAAAGCACGTTATCACAATCATTGTGTTTCACTTGTGTACATTCTGTATCCACTTTTACGTCTGCATGTCGTCTCTGGCATAGGGACTGTTTTGCTTTGCATCACTGTTGCCAGGCACACATGGTATGTTCTTAATATAGGTTTGTTGACTGATTACCTGTAAAATAAGGGGGTTGGACTTGGTGGCCTCTGGGGTCACTTCCAGCCCTAGATCTAGGATGTGATGGGACTAGGAGTGATTGCCACCATCATCATGTGTTACTAAGCACCTTCACAGACATGATCTTGTTGGATTGCTTGATTAGTGAAGGAGAGCCCAGCTGATGACAGACACAAAAGGTCCATAAATAGAGGCAGTCTGGTGAAGAGGAGGAGCCCTGGATTTAGACTCAGAGACCTAGGTTTGAATCATATCTCTCACCTACCTCTATATACCTCACCTTATCTACTGACTCCTTCCCTGAAATCCAATTTTTCCTCATTCTTGGGGGGAAAAAACCAACAAAAAAACTTTCACTAAACTCTAGCAGTCTCTCAGGCTACCATCCTATATATCTCCTCCTTTTCACAGCCAAACTCCTAGAAAAATCTGTTTATAGCCCTAGCCTCTCCATCCTCTTTCCTCATTTACTTCTTAACCCTTGGAAGCCTGGCTTCATACGTCATCACTCAACTGATTTTCCTAAAGATGCCAAATCTGATGGTCTTTTTCTCCATTCTCATCCTTTTCAACCTTTTGGCAGCATTTGACACTCTTGACCACCCTCTTCTCCTGGATAATATCTCTCCTTTCTGGATTTTCTTGACATTTGTCTCCATTAATTTTTCTCCTAACTGTCTAACAAATTCTACCTGGTTGTTTTTATTAGTTTGTCCTCTATAGTATACCCCTAACTGTGGGTATTCCCCAAGACAATGTCTTGGATCTTCTATGTGGTTCATACTAACGGTTCTTAACTTGGGGTCTGTGGAGAGATTGCAAAGGATCTGTGCATTTATATGGGAACAAAATTACCTCTTTATTTTTTACTAACTTCTCACTGAAATTTAACATTCCTCCAATTATGAATATAAGCAACAAACATGATTTTGAAATGGCTTTACCAGACCGAAAGGGTAAATAGCAGTCAGTCAGTCAAAAAACATTTAGTAAACACTATGTTAAAATTGTAGCTTATTCTGGTCCCCTTGACCACTCTCTTCTAGTCAGGATAAGTAAGTTTATAAGTAGCCTGTATAAAGGGGCAAGAAAGAAGATTGCAAAGGAGAACCATCCCAGACCAAAAGAACATAATTTACAAATTGTATCATATACTAACCACAAATCACATCCTGATAATACGTGTGGAATCAGGTGAAGACATCTAGAGTCTGGTATCAAGACCTTATATCCTAAGATATGTAATCTAGACAGGTTCCAGACATCTGCAGAATACCAAAAGGTGCTGATAATATTGAGATGATGTGGACATTTTAACTTTAAAGTTTTTCTGATAACTCTGAAATGATTTCTATATGTTAATGAACTAATTCCAAGGTGACACAGATAAGAATTAGTCTGTTTCCTTCCAAAATGACACCTCAAACTCCTGCCCCCAAGCATTCTTCATCCATCTCCATTGCATCCATGCTACCCAGTGCTCCCAACATCACTATATGAATGATTATCTCTGCCTCTTCCCCTTCTCCTCCCCATCCTCTTTCCCATGCTACCTGCCTCCCTTCACCATTCCATTCCCCCATCCCAGAGCCACTTACCTCTGTACCCCTTTTACTGCTTGTCTCTGTATCCTCTGTGTCTTATTAAAGTGTGATTGCAGGCCCACTTCCTGCTGCCATCGTGGGCTTTCCCAGCAAGTACCCAAAGGACCAGGTGTGCCTGCCCTCATTTCATAATTTCATAAATTATCAATTCAAACTCTTACTATGTGCCAGATGTGCTAAGCCCTGGGAGGATGAATACAAGCACAAAGCCCCACCCCCTGCTTTATACATTTTCTCTTGTTTACTTCATCAGCTCCCATGGGGTTAGTTATCATCTCTATGAAGATGATTCCCCAATCTACATATGTAGCCGCTGGTCTCTCTCCTGAGCTCCAATAGAGTATCTCCAACTGTCTATTAGGTATTTAAACTGGATATCCTATAGACATCTCAAACTTAACATGTCTTAAACTGAGCTCATTAGCTTTCCCCCAAATCCACTACTCTTCTGAACTTCTCTATTTAGGTCAAGGGCACCACTGTCCTTTCAGTCACCCAGATTCATAACCTTGGTGTTGCCATATACTCTTCACTCTTTCTCATCTCCAAAATCCAATCATTTGGCAAATCTTGTTTCCACCTCCACGACATCTCTCAGATCCACCTTTTCCACTCTACTTGCACAGCCACCATCCTCAGCACCTCTCCCCAGGGATATTGCCATGGTTTCCTCATTGGGCTTCCTGCCTCAAGTCTCTCCCCACTCTAATCCATCTCCTCCAATTACTAGTACCCTCTGCCCTCACCACTATTTTTCTTTATTCTTGTATTTGTATCTCCAGTGCTTAGCACAGTACTTGTCACATTAGAGCTTAGTAAACCCTTCCTTCCTTCCTTCCTTCCTTCCTTCCTTCCTTCCTTCCTTCCTTCCTTCCTTCCTTCCTTCCTTCCTTCTTCTTCCTTCCTTCCTTCTTTCCTTCTTTCCTTCCTTCCTCTCTTCTTCCTTCCCTCTCTCCCTTCTTTCTTCCTTCTCCCCTTCCCTCCCTACCTCCCTTCTTTCTTTCCTTTTCTAAATGCCACAAATTGATACAATGAGTTAAGATGATTCCCATCTGTGGTTGCCGTGGACTTTTACCAACAAAGCTGATGTAGTTCAATCAAATAGGAGCAATCAGGAATGAATCAGGTATGGATGGGGAAGTGTGGAGCCTGATGAGGAGGAAAAGACTAGATGTCTTTTCTAGAAGAGCCAAGGTGTCTTCAAAGGGGTCTGTGCAATAGATTCAAAATTTGAAAGTACCCTTCTCCTTCTGTAGCAATTGAAATAATATTCATCCTGCTAAATCACACCCAAATGTCATTTTTTCTGTTATTTCCTCCAGTTTAAAAGACCTTTTCTTTCTTAGTCATAGAGTCATATATTTGGATCTCAGAGGGTTCTTAAAGGCCATCTAGTCTAACTCTTTCTTTTTCTTTTTTTTTTAGGCAATTGGGGTTAAGTGACTTGCCCAGGTTCACATAGCCAATAAGTGTCAAGTGGTTGGTCTGAGGACAGATTTGAATTCAGGTCCTCCTGACTTCAGGGCCAGTGCTCTATCCACTGTACCACCTAGCTGTCCCACCCTTTCTTTTTATAGTTGAGGAAACTGAGGCTCAGAGAGGTAAAATCCAAGGTCATACAGATATTAAGTGGCAGGCTTGGGATTTGCACCTAGTTCCTCTGACTCCAAATCTTATATGCTTTACCCTGCACCACATCACCATCTGGTTTGTTCTTCTCGCATATACTTATCAATTCTGTTTTGCATAACCAAAATACTCATCTCTCTTGCTAGATTGAGGGTGGAGATAAGAGTCTTATCTGTAAATTTGCAACCTAGTATGGTGATTTGTACATGGTAGGTGCTGAATTAAAGATTTGTTGAGTAGAATTGAATTGAAGCAGCTAAATGGCCCAATGGATAGAGCATGGGCCTGGAGTCAGGAAGACATGAGTTAAAATCTGGACTTAGGCACTGGTTATGTGACCTTGCCAAGTCAGCTCTGCCTCAGTTTCCTTAATTGTCAAATGGAGATAATAATAGCATCTACCTTCGAAGTGTGAGGATCAAATGAGGCAGTACTTGTAAAGCATTAAGCACAGTGCCTGGCACTGAGTAGGTGCATAATAAATGCTTTTCCCCTCCTCCTACACTTTCCACTTGAATTGAGTTGAAGGACATTGACAAAAGATAGGAGAGATTGGGATCAGAGATCATGAAATTTAAGGACCTTAAGAGACCTTCTAGTAGAGGGGTAGGGCCTCAAGGCCAAAGGTTCCCCACCCCTGTTCTAGTACAACCCTCTCATGCACATGAGGAGTAGACTTGGTCAAGACCACATAGATAGTTAGTAGAATTTGAACCCAAATCTGACTTCAAATCCATTGATTGCTCTTAGCCTGTAGTAATCAGCATCAGGAAGACTGATGCTTACAAAGAATGGAAGCTTGTGGGAAAATGTTTAAAAATAGAGTGAAAAGGAAAAGTTTTTGAATCTATATTCAGTATAACAAGAGCAAAGAAGAACCTAGTCCCTATTGTTTGGAAGTGATAGTTGGTGTAATGTTAACAGATGATAGAAAAGACAGAATTATGTTTAGTTTCCTTCCTTGTTAAGGAGAAAACCTGGAAAAAAGACAAGCATAAGCAATGGTATGAAGTTACATGTGCCAGATTTGGGCCCAATTTAAATACTTCTTAAGCATTATTGTTGTTGTTCAGTTGTTTCAGTCATGTCCCATTCTCTGTGACTCCATTTGAGGTTTTCTTGGCAAAAATATTGGAGTTATTTGTCATTTCCTTCCATTTTCAGCTCATTTCACAGATGAGGAAACTGAGGCAAACAGGGTTAAGTGACTTACCCAAGGTCACCCAGCTAGCAAGTGTCTGAGGCCAGATTTGAATTCATGAAGTTGAGTCTTCCTGATTCCAAGTCCAGTGTTCTATCTGCTGTAACACCACCTTAAGCATTAGCGCTGTTCAAATATGGGCTAAACTACTTTGATTTGTCACCCCTCTGTTAGGGGCTTTGAAGAGGGGATCCCTTGTCTGGGTTGGGAGGTTGGATTAGATAACTCTGGAGGTTCCTTCTACCTTTAAGATCATTTTTGAAAATCCTTGCTTCAAGAAATACTGGCATGGAGCTGACAGACAAATCCTGGCCTAAAGCATTCTGTTGTTAACGGATGAAACCCAAAGCATGACAGAATTTAACAGTGGTAGCTTCCCAGTCACTGGAAACATTATAGAAACCTACAGACAATCTACGTGGACACGTATGTAGTTCTGATAGAGTTGCTAAAGCAGACAGAGAACATCAGCAACATCAGAGCAAAGTGCAGTTTAGACCAGTGGTTCTCAAAGTGTGGTCTGGGGCCTCTTGGGTATCTTTAAGACTGTTTCAGGGGATCCATGAGGTCAAAGTTATTTTTCATAATAATACTAAGACATTTTAATTTCTAATGAAGCAAATATTGATAGATATAATCCACACAAACAAAATCTCTTTGAGGAAGGGGCAATGTCCTCAATAATTTCTGAGAGTGTAAAGGGGCCCTGAAACCAAAAAGTTTGAAAACCACTAGTCTAGAAAGCTGACTTGAAAATGGGAGTATTTGAACATACTGAACCGGGGTCTATGTAATAGTAATCTCTCAAGTCATCCCTCCCCCCCCATCCCTGTCCATCCCAGCTCCCAATTACCACTTCTCAATTCAGAAGGCAAAACTAATTTTCCTTTTCCCTTTTCCTTAATATCTCTCTTTTTCCTTTTCTTCTTTCTCCCTTTCCTTTTCTCTTTCCAGAATATCATGCTGCTCCCCTGGAAGAGTTGGTGGTGGAGAGAGAGAGAGCTTTGAAGGCTAATGTTTTGGGGGACCTTTGGCAGAGAAATTTAGTGGAATTTAGAGTGAGAAGGGAATTTTTCTATACCACTGAGCATTCACTATGGACAAAGCCCAGTGTTTGAATATGGGGCAGGGCAGAGGTAGAGGGCAAAGGACAGTGAGGGGGAAAGACATCTAGAAAATATTTATTCTTTAAGAGTTTTTTTTTTTGGAAAGGCTATAACTGACTTTATTTCAGTTTCACTTTAAGTTTTATCTTTTTTTATAGGTTGCAGTACTGTTTGTTTTTATTTTTATTTAAAATTTTATTTATTTATTTTTTGTTTTCAACATTCATTTCTGTAAGCTTTTGAGTTTTAAATTTTCTCTCCCTACCTCCCAACTCCTCTCCCCAAGACAGTGTGCAATCTGATATAGGCTCTACATATACATTCATATTAAACATATTTTCACAGTAGTAATGCTGTAAAGAAGTATTAGAATGAATGGGAGGAACCATGGGAAAGAAGAAACAAAACAAAACAAAAAAAAGAAAGCAAATAGCATGCTGTGATCTACGTTCACACTCCATAGTTCTTTTTCTGGATGTGGATAGCATTTTTCATTATGAGTCTTTTGGAATTGTCTTAGTTTTTTGTATTGCTGAGAAGAGCCAAATCTATGAAAGTTAGTCATTGCACCATGTGGCTGTTACTGTGTGCAGTGTTCTCCTGGTTCTGCTCACTTCACTCAGCATCAGTTTATATAAGTCTTTCCAGGTTTTTTTGAAGTCCATCTGCTCATTATTTCTTATAGCACAATAGTATTCCATTACATTCATATGCCACAACTTGTTCAACCATTCCCCAGTTGATAGGTATCCCTTCAATGCTATTTTCCAGTTTTCCCAGCAGCTTTTGTTAAATAGTGTCCTTTTCCCAGAAGCTGGAGTTTTTGTATTTATCAAATATAGATTGCTATAGCCATTGACTCTTGTGTCTTGCATACCTAACCTATTCCACTGATCCACCACTCTGTTTCTTAGCCAGTACCAAGTGGTTTTGATGATTGCTGCTTTATAATACAATTTAAGATCTGGTATGGCTAGGTCACTTTCCCTTGCATTTCTTTTCATTAATTCCCTTTATATTCTGGACCTTTTGTTCTTCCAGATTAATTTTGTTATTATTTTTTCTAGTTCTATAAAATATCTTTTTTTTTAATATAGAATCCTCTGTTTGACTTTTTTTAAATGTATTTTTCTTTTTTTAGGCAGTTGGGGTTAAGTGACTTGCCCAGGGTCACACAACTAGTAAGTGTCAAGTGTTTGTCTGAGGTCATATTTGAACTCAGGTCCTCCTGACTTCAGGGTCAGTGCTCTATCCACTGTGCCACCTAGCTGCCCCCTCTATAAAATATCTTTAAGAGTTTTTTATGTGACTAAGGAGATACAGGTCCTGCCCTCAGGGAGCTCTCAGTTTGGTCCGGAGTAGGGATCTCTCTGTAGAATCTTTCAGTCTGAAGCCCTTCTCACAAGATGGCACAGAAATGGAGCCTCTCCAAAGGTGACCGAATCTCCCTATGCCAACTGCCCATAAGGCTTCTGTTCTTCATTCTTTTAAAAGCTGGTTTGATGTGCTAATCAGGAACATCAATTATTGAGCATCATTAGTACTCATTATGATAATGAGCACTTTCACGGGGGGACCAGAGGGAATGAGGTGGGAGTGAGATGAGAGGACTCTATTGAAATCCACAGCAAGGCTACAGTCAGCTCACCAGAAGCCAGAGGTGGGGCTGGTTATAGATAGAATTCAGGAAGGAGCTGTCCTGTGGAGCTTAGAGACTGGGATGGGGTCAAGAAGTCCCAGGTTTCAGCTTGACCCAGGACTTCAGGACAGAAGCATTTGGTGAGTTGTTCCTGCTTTTCCCTTTTTCTTCTCTCCCTTCCTCGGCTGAAAACAAACCTCTTGGTCCCAGGCCACTGCTGCTCTCTCCCCACTCCCAATCAAAGGCTAAAAAGGGCTGTATCCTATTGGATACCTTTACATTCTGGACAAGTCCAAGGCTGAGAGTAAGGCACACGGAGTTTTGGGTACAATGAGAGACAGTATGGAAAGTGTACTGAATCTGGAGTCAGAGGCCTTGGCTGTGATCCTTACTGTCTGTAAGGCAAGTTACTTAATTTCTCTGTTTCCTTATAAGAAAAATGAGAAAAGTTAGACTCAGGCCTTTTCCAACTATGATCCTGCTAGAATCATATTGGATCTCTCAGGGCACAGTGCTGAAAGTCTATGAGAAGGGAGGGGTTCTATGTGGTCTGGAGACTTGTGGGCAGGGGCAAACTTGATCATGATGACCATCAACTTACCTATTAAATTTCTTCCCCTAGAGATCGAATTGAATCTCTTCTGTCTTCGCTAGGCATCAGGAACTCATGTGCTGCTGTCCAGATGCTTTCCAGGTTCAACACCTGAATACTGGCAGGTGCGTGGGGTATAAAGAGGGCAAGTCTCACACATCCCTTTTTCCCTGAGATCCTGTGGCTTTCACAGTCCATGATGAACGCTATCCTCCCCCCCCCCCACATAAAATCTAGAAGTAGCCAGCTGGCGAGCTGCCTGGCTCTCTCCCATGGGGTGCTGAGGAAAGACAATATGGAAACTGCATTGCTGCATATGGGTTTGGGAGGTTTCACTGCTTCTTGGAGGAATTGGTGAGCTGGTTAATATTCTTCTCCATCTTCCTTCTCCTACTCTCAGATACTTGCCAGCTCTCTCCCTTCTGACATGGACAATGACAAAGAAATAGATAAGAGATGTGATACTAAAGCTACCTGTTGGGGAAGAAGGAGTTGAGGCCTGAGGCATCTAAGGTGGACACAGCTGGTGCATTGGCTGTTTCCAGGCACCATGCCAATTTCTAAGAGATAAAAAAAATCCTTTGCCAGGAGTAGGCAATACCTTTGTTGACCAGATAAGTGAGCAAACTGCTGGTGGTTTGGGTGAAATGGCCATCCTACCTGTAAAGACTAAGGGGAGCGTCGATCTATATGATTTAAACTTTTTGGGTCCCAGTTTCCTCATCTGCAAAATGGGTAGGTTGGACTAGATTGCCTCTAAAGCCTTAGCCAGTTCTGAATCTGTGATCCTGTGACTGTTGGCATCAGAACATGAGAAGAATATTAACCCTTTGGGAATTGTCTTCTTTTAGGACAGTTTCTCTAGGGCCAAGAGGAAGATTTTTCAGGGGCAGCTAGGTGGCACAGTGGATAAAGGTATGGCTTTGGAGTCAGGAGGACCTGAGTTCAAATCCAGCCTCAGACACTTGACACTTACTAGCTATGTGTCCCTGGGCAAGTCACTTAACCCCGATTGCCTCACCAAAAAAACAAAACAAGAGAAAGATTTTGTCCTTCTCCAACCTCTCCCACTTCTTTTAAAGAGAGAAGTGGTGTGGTGGTCATCTGAATAGCTGATCCTTCTACTCTAGAGAGGATAAAATGAGGCTGAGACCACAGACATAAAAATCCTCTGACATTCAAAGGTTTATTCATGCTATTGTGTATTTAAAAAAAAACAACTGAATCTGATCTTAGTTCATCTATAGGCCCTAGAAGAAGAAAATAGAATAATATGCCCCTTTTAGGGACACTTGGTTAGTAAATATCTGAGGAAAGATTTGAAATCAGACGATCCACCTGACTCCAACTCCAGTGTTTTATCTACTATGCCCCCAATTATTGTTATTTCTGTTTACTTGATTTTCGAGCCTGGCTCTCCCAGCTAGCTCATCCAGGCTGTAGAACTGATCTACCAGTCTCAGCTCCCTGTAGGGATTACAGGGATGTACAATCATACCTGCCTACCTCAAAATACTAATGATTTCTGTTTCCCAGCTCTGAACTGATCATCTGTCCTGGGCAGGAAAAGGGGAGCATGTACTGTTTCCTATGATATATAGAGATGATGGGGATGGTCTGAGCCCCTGGACCATTGGTGGGAGGTGGGGGGAGGAACTTGATATATTTAACTGGTGGGGGGAAAGCGCTCACGCTCTCTCTCTTCTCTCTCTCTCTCTCTCTCTCTCTCTCTTCTCTCTCTGTCTCTCTCTCTCTCCTCTCTCTTCTCTCTCTCTCTCTCTCTCTCTCTCTCTCTCTGTCGGCAATCGGGGTTAAGTGACTTGCCCAGGGTCACCCAGCTAGTGAGTATAACGTGTCTGAGGCTAGATTTAAACTCAGGTCTTCCTGACTCCAGGGTCGGTGCTCCTAGCTGCCCCTAAAAGGTGTCTCTTGTATGTCTTTCTGCCCCCAAGATTCCCTCACTTTCCCTGAACTTCTATTCCCCGGGGCTAGCAACCATATTGGCATGTGGATGTGGACCTGTTTCTCTGCTAAAAAAAAAATCAGATCCAACTTCTCCCCACTCCCAGCCCCACCCCTACACATATTCCTTTGCAGGAAGGCTCCTGGCCAGAGAGAGGGAGAAGCTGAAGGAGCTTGTATGCTCAGCATGTCCCAAGACTCTTGCCTGTTTTTTCTTTCATTTCCTCTTTCCTCCTCCACTTTCTCCACACCACCTTCCTTCCATTCAGATGTTTGCTTTTGCAGCTGGAGCACACCACCTACCTATGCATCAGGAGAAGTGGGCAAGGGACCATTCTGGTCTGGGAGAGGGCTGAGCTGGACTTGGGGCTAGACAGAGACTTGGGAAAAGCCACAGAAAGCTTGGGAACTAGGTAGACTGGGAAGTGGGGAAACCGGTTTTTCAGTTGGGCAACTAGAGGTGGGCTGGGCTTGGGGTGGGGTCTCCTGTCCCAACCTCCCCCTTTTCCGGTCCGTAATCCTTTAATCAAGTAACCAGCTTGCCCTATTGCCCAGGGCAGGAATTATGGCCCCACACCTACTAATCTTCAATGGTGTTGGGGGAGGAGTTGGCAAGAGCATTGGGGGCCTCTAGTTAATCTGTCTCTCTCTTCCTCCTTCATAGAGAGAAACTCTGTGGAAGAGGCATAAGGAGGTGGAGGAGGGAGGGAGATTTCTTGGGGTAGGGTTGGGGGTGGAGGTTGGCTAGGTTCAGGGACCTGGAGCTAAGCGGGAGAAGGAAGCTGAAAGGGACTGGTAGGCTACAGGCTGGGAGGAAAGTTAAGAATGGGGGCATCTGTGGAGGGATTGGAAGAGGGTGGGGGGGACCTACAGACAGAGGGGAGGAAGATTTGGATGGAAGGACGTCGGTTGGGGTGGAACAAGTGTTCACAGCATTGCAATAGGATTTTGCCCCCTCTCAAAAACCTTCTTCCCTAAGTCACTATGTTAAACAGCAGAAGTCTTTAAGAACTGGAGGAAGACTGAGAAGTAGGGGCGACCCGAATCGTCAGCAAGGGGCACTGAGGATCCTCTATGGGGGAGCAGGAACCCTACTCCAAAGGAGGGGCTTCGGGGATCTGGCTCGGACTAGTCACAGTATACCTCAGACTCAGAGGTGAAGGGGTCGTGGGAAGAGAGAAGACGCGCCTTTCCCATCTTGTTTTATCCCTCTTTTTCATTTCCTATATTTTAGGGTCACCTTGGTTCAAAATCAGCCCCAACAGCCTCGTTGTCCCCCTCACCCGCTCTCTCCTTCTCTGGTCACAGGTTCACTGAGGACTGAAGTGTTAGAATCAAATATGGGGAGAGTTTGGCTATCCAGGCGGATTAGGGGTTCCCGAGTGGTGGACCGGCCCCCTCCAAACCTATAGATCACACGCAACAGGGACTGCTGATTAGAGACCCCCTCGAGTCTGCTGTCATCCCAGCTCTCGGTTGGATGGGCCCACAAGGGAGGTCAACCCTTTTGGGCCACGAAAGCCTTTTTGGAGGGAGACTGGAAGGAGGGGTAGAGAGGCGTCTCTCTGTGAGCATCTCTCTTTCTCTCTGCCCCTCCCTCCCCCTCCCGTCTCCTTGGTACCTCAGGTAACCTAGTGCCGAATAAGATAATGTTGGGGTGGGGGCCGAATACCCAGAGAAAAGAAGAGAGACACCTAGAAAGACAGACACTGCAGATTGAGAGAGGGGAGGTAAGGGAGAGCAAGAGGAAAGGACAGAGCCGATGTGGATGTGCCCCCACCCATTGGTCCCTTTGTAAGTCCCAGCCACAGGCGCGCACTCAGAGCATCGCGCGGGGACGCGCTCTCTCTTTCACACACTCACACACTGTAGCACACCCGCCCGCGCGCACATACAGACACACAGACGCACACGCAACACACACACACACACACACACACACACACACAAGCGCGAACATACACAATTGCGCGCGCGCGCACACGCGCACACACACACACACACACACACACACACATACACACACTCGCGGTGACACACCCGCGCGCGCGCACTCACACACCCGGCCGCGGCTCCCTCCCAGCTCCATCCATCCCGGCGGGGCCCGAGCCCCCCCGCGCCCCGAGTGAGCCCAGCGCCCCGCGCCTCCTGCTTGGCACCGCGCCCCGGGGCTGGGGCAGAGCGAGGAGCCGGCGAGAGAGCGAGCGAGCGCCAGGCAGGCAGGCAGGCCGGCCCGCCCGGGGCCCCCGCCCCCGCGCCCCCCCACGTCCGATGGGGAACGCTCCGTCCCAAGGCATGTCCATGTCTCTCTCCTTCCTAATGTGCCTCCATGCTTAAGTGGAAGGTATTTCTGTTTTCTTTGTGTGTTTTCCCCTCGGCCGGGGGTGGGGGAGGCGGCTAGGTGGGGGGCGCCAGGAGGCCGGGGCTATGGATGCTGGGGGTGCAGGTGTGTGTGGATGTGGATGCAGGAACCGGAGATGGAGAACTGAAGACTGGAGTGGTTGAATCAAAGATGGGGGAGGGGGGGCTTCTGGAGATTCAGGAGACCGGGGAGCCGGAGGAGTCAACAGACAGGGTAGAGAGGGCCAGAGATGGAGAGATTTGCTTGAGGTGGGGGGGTGGGGAGGGAAGACGCTGGCCTGGCAGTCTAAAAAAAGGGTGTGTGCATTAAAAAGGGGTGTGTGGAGGGCAGAGTAAGGGGGGCGCTGAAGGAGGGGTGGTGTTGAAGATGTAGGGTGGAGATGGGGATGAGAGAAAGGGGGAGGGGAAAAGCCATGAGAGGTGATGGAGAGACAGAGGACAGCAGGGGGAGTTAAGTGAGGGCAGGTGTAGCAGGAAGATGGAGAGATGAGGTAGGGGCGATTCAGGGTGAAGGCTGATGCAAAAACCCCTCAAACAAGATTTTTTGCTATTGCTAAAGTGGTAAGAAGCGTAGGAAGGCTGTTAAAGGGGCCAGTGGCCTCCTTCTCCACCCCCAGGGAAGAAGGGGGTGTGTTTTACTTCTGTAGGTTATGTTGCCAGGATATAGGGCCTGGTTTGCCCCCAGGGAGAAAAAGCCTCCTGAGGCTTCTGTCCCGGAGAGTGAACTCCAGCAGCCATAGCAGCATGAAGAACCAGGGACTAAAGCATGCTGATAGTCTCTCCACTTAGCACAGAGGGAGAGAGTCTAGAGAAAAAGGAGGGATGGGATGGTAGGGTCATGGAGTCTGTTCTTATCTCCACCCCCCCACTCCCACTCCCACCCCCACTGAGATCACAGAAGGATAAAGGGCAAGAAGGTACGCCAGACAGGCCAGACTCTGCTTGGGCAAGGGGTCTAGGATAAACTGGTGGCTGGATACTGCAGGTAGGAGTTGCTTGGGGTGGGGTTAGGGAGGAGAAAGGAGCTAGATATGCTCCCCCCCTTTATAATACGTCAGAGGCTCCCCAGCTCTAGGCTCCTGTTGGGTGGGGGAGCAAGATGCTGGTGGAGGCGGTGGGGATCAGGTGGGCAGCTGGGAAGCTCAGCAGTCAGGGCTGTGGCGTCCTGGTGCCTGGGTGCCTGCATACCAGTGTGCGTGTGTGCCGGCTGGGCAATCTGCCCCACACCTCTCCACACCTCCCCCTCCCCAGCGTTCCCCATGCAGCCTTGGCACTGTCTCCGGCGTTTCGCCCTGGCATGGTGGGAGAGAACAGTGGAGGGCAGCCACCGGCCACCAAGAGAGGAGGCAGGACAGAGGGAACCGGGGGGCCGAGGGGAACAAGGTGAGAGGAATGGGTATGTATGTGGGGAGGGGGGACCTGGCCAGTGTATTTCACCTGAGATGATATAGCTTACCTGGAGCTGGAAGAGAGTAACCTTTTCCACTGGGCTTTGCCTGGGTTCTAGAAGTCGCAAGCTGGCCCTACAGTCTTCTGCCCCACTTGGGAAGGGAGAGAATGATTCCCTT
Source organism: Phascolarctos cinereus (assembly GCF_003287225.1). Classification (NCBI taxonomy): domain Eukaryota; kingdom Metazoa; phylum Chordata; class Mammalia; order Diprotodontia; family Phascolarctidae; genus Phascolarctos; species Phascolarctos cinereus. Next base: position 299,717,872 of record NW_027555958.1, on the reverse strand, counting down.
GAGCTAAGTGCCTTCCCTTGACCCCAGCTTAGGTGGCTTGGGAGACACCTAAGGGAGTTAGGGATATGGTGTGTGTGTGTGTGTGTGCATGTGTGTATGTATGTGGGGGGCAGTGATGACGGTTGTAAGTATAAGTATTCTCTTCAGAGACAATTGGGAGTTTGGAGGAGGGAGAAAAAGCCAGAACTCCGGGGTTCAGTCCCAGAGGAGCTTGGCTGAGTGACCTTGGACTTTGCTATCTCTCTGTACCTCAGTTTCCTCTTTATCCCTTCTGCAAGCCCCAGGGAAACTGGGAGTGCAGTAGTAGCTTTCACAATATAATTGTAAAATGTTAAAATTATTGCTGTTATTATCAGCTGTAATTCCCTGAGCGGGTTGTACGCAGTTGTGTGAGTGAAATTAGGCTTGTTTACATTTGTTAAGCGCTTGGAGATCATTTCAGTGATAATGGCTCACGGAGCTGGTATGGTGGGTTTTGTTGCCTTGTTTGGAGGGGGGTATCTCTGTGGGTTCCAACAATAACCTCATCCCCCTCTCTCCAGCTCCTCTCCATCCCCTACTCCCCTGGCATTCAGGCATAGTTAGTTGGCACCATGGTGCCAAAGTCTCCACCCTGGCTGTTTGCCACCAATGGCTCTGGGACAAGAGGGTCTTTGTCCAGCTGCCCCCCCAGCCATACTCCTTCCGTCCTCTCCCCACAAAGGTCTGGTTCTCTTTGGTACTCTCAATATGGGGTGGGGGTTGAGGGAACATTTTCCCCCAATCTGGTTCTGGCCTCTGGGGACCTGGAGGGGGCATATGTGTTATTCAGGCAGTGGTGTGAAAGGCAAGAAGGTGAGTGTTTATATTTGAAAGACAGTGTCTTTTGGGAAACCCTGATGTTTTGGAGTGCCCCTCTTTTGATGAGCTATCTCCTTTCCCCCTGTCCCACTGAGATTGTCTGCTGAGCTGAGTGTGTTTGTGTGTGCATGGGGGGAGGTTTGGGGGGCAGAAAGGGTTATAACATCCTTTGATTCCTTATCAGTCTTGGTATCTCAGGGATGCCTAAGGCCTGGAGTATCAGGATGTAGACTCTATAGATGACTGAATCTGACCTAGGAAAAGGGTTTAATTAGAGTAATTGATTTTACCCTGGCTGTGGGCATCCAGCAAAATCACGTGGTCAGGTCTGGTGTCAGGATTGCCATCTGCCCAATGCCAACCATAGTATTCCTTGTTCCTGTTCTGCCTGGCAGTATAGTTGCAAGAAAGGAGAAGGGTGATTAGGGATGCTCTTTTGATTCGGGGTGGGGTTGGTCCTGGGCAAGGGGCTGAGGAGATGTGAGCCAGGGGAGCTCTGGAGAGAGGGACTCATGCTTAGCGCCCAGGGAGAGAATCAGGGGCATGGAATGAACAGAGCATCCGTCTCATGCCCTATCTAATGCAGCAAACAACCAATGGGCTCAGAGTTCCTAGAAATGCCTGGGATTTATGAGTCAATGTTGGGGAGAAGAGACGATGAAGAAGATGGGTGTGTCTGCATTTAAGGGGGCTCTTGAAATGAAGAGGAATCAGTAAGCAGTTCAGGGTAGATGATTCATACTGGGGGAACTAGGGAGTCAGATAAGAGATCTAGTGCCCCTCCACAAATTGTCATAGCTCTTCTAGGAACACGGAATACTTCTTTTGGAGGGGGGGAGGGTAAGAATTGCTTTCCCTTCTTTCCTGTTTGGGAGGCACAGAGAGGGATAGCAGCTTGCTCCAGGTGGCCCAGCCACTAAGTGGCTGAGCCAACTTCAACATCTGAGCCTCATCACTCTGGTGGGGAAGAAGGGAGCAGCATCAGTCTAGTTGTGTCTCAGGCCACTCAGGCAAGGAAAGGAGCCAAGTCCTTTCCAAGCAAGCATTTCTTCCATCTCCCATTCTAGAATGGCCCAGAGTGCAGGTGCAGAGTTTTCAATGAGCCATTCAAATGGCAATTTAAAAATTATTCCTGTGCTTCCCTGGGTCCGTGTGAGGATAATAAAAAAATCTGGCCATCAGCAGGTTTGAGGGCAGCTCAGGCTTTTCCTTCTTTCGTTGCCTGGCTATGACAAGCTGGGAGATGATGGCTTTGGATTTGTCTGGGAAACAGCAAAGCCAAATTGAGAGGCAGGGCAAATTTCCTGAGTGCCCATGGAGGAGCTGGGTGAGTGGGATTGGGCCAAGAGACATCAGGTTTGCTGCTCTCTTGCTGCCTGCCCATCTCCCCTAATCTTCCCCCAAACCTCACCCCTCACTGACGAGTTCTGTATTTGGATTTATCATTCATCTGAGTGGCTTTGGGAAGGTGGATTTCTTGCTCTGTATCTGTTCCATCTTTGTGCTTAAATACTCCTGTGTTTTCATCTCTCTCTTACCCTGTCCCTCAGTCTCTCTGTCTGTTACTCAATCTCTCTCCTTCTTCTGACCTTCAGTCTTGATTCTTTGTTCATTTTCTCTGCTCCATTTCCCCAGTCTCCCCCCTTCCCCCTACAATTCTTTCTGTGTTCGTGTCTTACCCTCTTTCTACTTCCTTCTCCTCTTCTCTGTCCACTACTTTTGACATCTGTCCCTCAGACTTCTCCCTTGTCCCTCAGCTTCTCCTCTGTCTCTTAAGTCTCCTGATTTTTCTCTTTCTCTGTTCCCTATTCTTCCGTTCCCATTTCCTTCCAACACTTTTTTCTGTATCTCTGACTCTTATCAGCCCCTTTGCCTCTTCCTCTCTGTCCACTAGTTTCATCATCTGTCCATCAGTTTCTTCCTTGGTTTTCCTCAGTCTTCCTTTTTCTCTGTCCCTCAGCCTCTTTTTCTCTTTCTCTATTCCCCATTTCCCTTTCCTCTCACCCCTCTCTCTGACACCTTTCTCTGTGTCTCTCTTACCATCCCTTTACCACCTCTTTCTATTATTCTCGTAGTCCGTCCCTTAGCTTCCTCTTTTCTCTGTTGCCCAATAAGCCGCTCTGTCCTTCAGTCTCCCTCAGTCTCCATATCTTCCTTCCCCTCTTGGTGTTGCTTAAGCATCTCCTCTCTGCCCCTGTCTATCACAATCCTTTCAACTTCTCTTGGTTCCTCACCGTCCCCTTTTCTCTGTCCATCAATCTTGCCATCTTTCCATCAGGCTCCTTTCTCTCAGTTGCTTCTGTCTTCCCTCCTCTCAACCCCTGTTTTCCTTCGTCTGAGATTGGTCCTTGCTTTCTAGGACTGTCTGGGAGGTGGAGCAGTCAAGTGTGGGGGGGAGTAGCGGAAGGAGTAGGATTGATACAGACTATTATGGTCTGGCAGGTGCCATGGCTATCCTCAGCCAAGCTGAAGGGGGCATGCTGAGCAGTTAGTGATGGGTTGTATGTGTGTGTGTGTGTGTACATGCTCGAGTGTGCATGTGTGTGTGATGGGGTAGCCAGTTATTATGTTCCCCTCCTCACTGACCCAGCCTCCATTTCTCTAGGACCACAGCGGGCACCTTGCCCTGACATTGTAATGTCTCTCCTCTGCTTCATAGACTCCAATTATTTCCCTGGTCTCCATCATCAGAGCAGATTTATTATCGCCTACTGCCTCTATTCTCAGCTCCCTCCCCCCTGCATATCTCTCTGACTCCTCTTACCCAACCACCTCTTCCCCTCCCCATGCACCAGTTCCTAGAGTCTACTATTCCCTCTTTTCCATCATCTCACTCCAGAAAACCCCAAGACTAGAAAGATCCTAAGGGCCTGAGGGACAGGAACCACTCCCTGCCTCCTCCCACCCATGGGCTATACTACCCTGGGGATTGGATGGAAACAGATTTCTTTCTCCATTGCATGGCTAGAATAAATTTTTGTCAATGGGTGATTCTCCTAGGTTCTCCTTGGTCCTTGCGTTATCTAATTTTGGGGCACAGTGCCTTGTTCAGCCATGTTTGTTTATTATAGTGTAAGGACTCTTAGATCTCTGGTCTAGAGACCTAGATCTGAGTCTTGGATAGGCTGTTAGTTCTCTTTGTAAACCTTGGAATAATCACATATACCCCTTGACCCTCAGTTTTGTCATCTGTAAAATGAGGGGGTGGTCAGACTAGACCAGGAGTTCTTAGCCTGGAATCTGCAGATACACCTGAACTAGATGAATGCTAAAATCTCTTCCATATCTGACATTCTATAGCCAGTCAGTCTGGCACCAAACATTTATTAAATGCTTACTGTGTACCAAGCACTGTGCAAAGTGCTGGGGTTACAAAGAATGGCAAAAATATAATCCCTGCCCTCAAGGAGCTGACATTCTAACGGGGGGAGAGGATGACCAAATACGAATAACTACACACATATGAAATTTTTCAGTGCAAACTGATGGTAACCTCAGGGGGAATACAAAAGACTGGGAAAGACTTCTTGCAGAAGGTGAGATCTGAGTGGTTTTGAATTTGCATATACTAGATGTAGAAACACTGAATGGCAGGAGGGGATGGTTCTCCTACTGAAATAATGGTTTTCTTTGATTTCCCAGATGGAAGAAAGCTAAGGTCAAGAGCACTTGAAAGACAAGGATAGAAGTGAGGAATCCTGCCTCTTGGTCTTCCTTAGGGAAACTTGTCTTGTTGCTTTCCTGCATTCCAGCTTCACAGCGGGTACAGCTATGTTGGATCCTCAGACTGAGGGGAGGCATCCCAGTGAGGGAGTTATCTCCTTGACCCTGATCACTGTTGTCTGATCAGTGGAGGTCTCTGTTGTTGGACAGAACTATTGTTTACCAGACAAGTGACCTTGTGCAAGTCACTTCCCTTTTCTGCATCTGTGTTTCTACCTCAATCATATGAGTGAGTTACATTAATTCAAGGATTCTTAACCTTTTTCTGTGTCCAAGACCCTTTTAGCAGTCTAGTGAAGTCGATGGGTCCCTTCCCCAAAGAGTAGTCTGTTGGAAAGCACTAAATTTCAGTAGAGGCTAGTAAAAATAAAGATGTCACTCTTCTCCATCCAAATTCTCAGACCCCCTGAAATCTGTCTATGGACCTCAGGTTAAGAACCCCTGGCGCTCTCTAAGGTTCCTGCCAGCTTTGAATCATGTATGACTATGAAAAAGTTGGATCATAACTGTGATTTCATTCCCTTTCCTCTCCCCCACCCCCAGCCCATCAGCAGGCAGCCCGTGCATTAACAAGCCTCAGAGAAAGGTGCCAAGCAAGAGTCGTCTGGAGCTGGTATGTGATGTGTAGAAAGAGCCAGCCAAGTCTGACTTCCTGAAACTCGCCTCTCTCTGGCAAGAGAGAAGGAAACTGAGTCTAGGGTCTGGAGACTAGGCATAGTCATCTCTCCCAGAGAATGTTCAGAGTGGTTCCACCAGTTTTTGAAAAGCTTCCCCCCCACACCAAATATATTTTCTCTATTTGTTCCAACCAGTGAACCACACCTCTCACTCCTCAGCCATTAAGTTGGGATCTATGACCCTAAGGAAGTGTCTGCCCTGCAGGGGATTATATCTCTAAAGAGCTTTGGTGGGAAAAGGGGGACAAGGTGTTTTTTTAGACACTCCTGCCAGGCACCCTAAACTTTCGTTGTCCTACTCTACCAGAAGAGGTGTATATCAAATCAGAACCTTTTGCCTTCAGACTCCTCCCTTCTTCTCTAACAAGTGGAGGTGGAAAGGAGGAGAGAACTGGCAGGGAGATCACAAAACATAGATTTAGATCTGGCAGAGACCTTAGAGATCTTCTTGTCCACTTTCCATTTAAAAATTTTTATTTATATCTTTTGTTTTTACATTGCCTACATTTCTCTTTGTATCCCTTCCCCTCTCCTCTTCCAGAGAGCCATTCCATATAACAATTCTTTTTTAAGAAAAACAAGGAAGAAAAAGAATAAGCAAAGTCAACCAATGCACAGAAAAAGATTTGACATCATATGCAATGTTCCACATCTCTGGACTTCTCGCCCCCATCTCTGGAAAGGAGTGGCGGATAGGGGTAAGAAGAAATGTTTTTCATGTATCTTCTTTGGGGCCATGCTTACTTTTTGTAATTTTGCAGCACCCTCTCCCCATTTAAAAAATATTTTTGTGAATAAAAATCTATTTTTTTCTTTCTTATATCTCCCTCACACCATTGAAAAAATTACAAAAGAAAAGCAAAATGCTTATAACATATATGCATAGGCAAGCAAAACAAATTCTCACATTGGTCATGTGGTGAAAATGTATGTCTTAATTTTCATCCTGAGTCCATCACCTCCATGGCAGGAGGTGAGTAGCATGTTTCATCATCAATCCTCTAGAATAATAGTTGGTCAATTGATCAGAAGAGTCTTTCAAAGTTTTTTGTCTTTACAAAGAAGTTGTTGTTGTATACATTCTTCTCCTGATTCTGCTCACTTCACTCTGTATCAGTTCATAAAGTCTTCTTTGAAACTATTCCTTTCATCATTTCTTATGGCATGATATTATTCCACTACATTCTTAAACCATAATTTATTCAGTCATCCCTCAGTTGGTGAGTACCCCCTTAGTTTCCAATTTTTGGTTGCTACAAAAAGAGCTTCTATAAATATTATTGTACATGTAGGTAATTTCTCTCTTTCTTTGCTCTCTTGACAGGGGACTATAGGTCTAGTACAGGTATCGGGTGGGTTAGACTATATGCCCAGTTTAGTCACTTTTTGGGCATAGTTCCAAATTGTTTTCCAGGATGGCTGTCTCTTCCCCAACCTTTTTTTTTTTTAACAGATGAGAAAACTGAGATCCCAAGAGGTCAGCTAATTGGCCACCATCTTAGAAGGAGCAAGGGTCATAGCTCAGGTCCTCCCAGCTCTCTTTCCACTGCTCCTCCTTGGGAGTGGCTCAGTACTGGCCCAAGGAAGACCAGGTAAGAGGCAGGATTAAATGACCCAACCTGCTTGCTCCTTTGTAAGCTGGTTTCACATTTTCCTTTAATTACCTTTAATTAAGTAGCTAGGTGGCACAGTAGATAGAAGGCTGGGCTTGGAGTCAGGAAGACTAGATTTAAATTCCTGCTCTAGATACTTCCTAGCAATGTAAATATAAAAGTGTAAGCCTCTGTAAAGTGTTTCGAAAACCTTAAAGCACTTTCTAAATGCTAGTTGTTACTACCAAGTCAAGTCTCAGTTGGCTTAAGGAAAAAGGGGTTTGGAGCATCTGGAACTTGAGAGGACCCTCTACCTTATTGGGTTCTGGCTGAAAGAAGAGGGAGAGTCAGAGGACTTGAATTTAAATTTTGGTCAGCTACTCACTTGTCCCCTCTGAATCTCAGTTTCCCCCACTGAAAAATAAGGGGTTTGGATGAGATAATCTGTTAGAGACCTTTCAGCTCTGAGTCAGGATTCAGAGATAATCTGGGACAATTCTTTATGCTCCTATAGCATCTAGAAAAAGGATGTTGAAATCCCTGGAATCACCTGAGAAAAATCCCTCTCCATACTCTGTTGGAGTAAAAGGATAACAGCCATTTACAAGAGCAACTAGATAGTACACAGGATAAAGTGCTATACCTGGAGTCCTGAAAAACCAGACTTCAAATCCAGCTTTAGATACTTACTAGCTGTGTGACCTTGGGCAAGTCACTTAACTTCTGTTGGCCTGGGAGGCAGCTAGGTGCCACAACAGATAGAGTGCTGGGCCTGGAGTCAGGAAGACCTGAGTTCAGATCCTGCTGCAGACACTTACTGTGTGACTCTGGGCAGGTCACTTACCTTCCATTTGCCTAAGTATATTGGAGAAGGAAATGGCAAACCACTCCAGTATCCTTGCCAAGAAAACCCCATAGACATTATGGTCTGCAGGGTCACAAAGAATCAGACATGACTGAACAATAACACAGCATTTACAGCTCGACATTGTCTCATGAATCCAAACCCCTCATTTTACAGATGAAAAGCCTGAGGCCCAAAGAGGAAGGAAGTTCAGGGCTACATGGGAAGCAAATACTAGAGTCTCAAACATGCTGGGCCCTAGCTGCAACACTAGCTTGCCTTTAAACTAGAGGAAACCCAATGCAGCCTCTAGTCCACTAGGGGCCAGATGTAGGGAGGAGAGTCTCAGAGAGGAAGGACTAAAAGTCCCTGAGGAGATCATTTCATCTGCCAGTTACTATCTCAGTATGAAGCACCAGTATGATTCTGATTCATTTTTAACAGCTTCTCCATTCAATGCCGAGCACAGTGCCTGGCACATAGTAGACACTTAATAAAGGCTGATTGATTGTAAGTTACTTGATGCGTTTAATTCAGCCCAGCATTATTGAATGCCTCTTGTGCCTGAGGCAATGTGCCATGGGTGTGCACACAGTAGAAAGAGGGCAGGATTTGGAGTCAAAGGATCTGGACTCTAAGTCCAGCTCAATCACTGACCACCTATAAGATCTTAACCTCTCTGGGCTTCTGTTTTCTCATCTGTAAGATGAAGAGGCTGGATTAGACGTCACAGAAGGTCAGTTTTAAGTCTATGATCCTCTGATGTGACATAAACCCTGCCCTTGAGGAGCTTACATTCTAAAGGGGGTGGGGGAGTCAGGGATTCAACAAGCGTGCACAGAAATGCTATTCAAGGTACATTGTGATAAAGGCCAAAGGAAAAAAATTCAAGGAGGAAGAGATCACTTTTAGATAGAGAAATCCCACAGAATTTCTCAGAGGAGGTAGTTACTTGAGTTGGGTCTTAAAAAGGATTTTCTGTGTTTTTTTTTGGGGGGGTGGAGGGAAATATTTCTATTTTTTTGTTTTTATATTACCTTCATTTCCCAATATTTCCCTCTTCCTGTTCCTATCCAGTGAGCCATCTTTTGTAACAAAGACTTTTTTTAAAGAAAGGAAAGAAAAAAAGGCAGTTCAGCAGGACCAACCAACCAGCACATTAACCTAGTTTTTGAGTGTATACAATGGTGGTATTCTACACCCATTGTCCTCCAGCTCTCCAAGGGAAAAAACAAGCTACATTTTCTCAACTCTTCCTCAGGCCGAAAGAAGAGAAGGAAAAGATTTTGATAGGCTGAGATGAAGAGGAAATGCCTTTCAGGCATGGTATTGAGCAAAGCATTTTGTTGAAGAGTTTATCACGATAAACCGAACCAAGGGAGCAAGGGGGCAGTGGTAGAGTTTTTCATTTTAGCCATGTGAATTTGGACAAATCTCTCTGGGCTTCAGTTTTTTTCCTCTCAGAAATTAGGGTACTGGACTGGGAAATCTCCAAGGGCCTGGAGTCAGGAAGACCTGACTAGTTGAGTCACTCTGGTAAGTCACTTCACCTAAGTCTGCCTCGGTTTCCTCAACTGTAAAATAGGGTAATAGTAGCGCTTACCTCCCAGGGTTGTTGTGAGATAGCATTTGTAAAGTGCTTAGCACAGTGTCCGGTACACAGTTGGCACTTAATAAATACTTTTTCCCCTTTCCCCTCCCTCTCCCACCAAGGTCCCTTCCAGCTCTAAATTTATGAGACTTTGAGGCCGGCCATGTCTTCTGCCTCTCCATTCAGCCCTCATTCTCCTAAATACTACATTGACTCTCTTCTCACCCATACGATCAATGGTCCCTACCTCATCTTGCTTCTACTAGGGAGAGTCTGCAAGTATAGCTAGTACAAAGTGGACGACTAGATAGATATGAATGGTTAGAGTAGTCCCTGGGGCTGGTAAAGGATGGACAAGTTCCTGGGAGTCTCCCTCTTCCCTTATGGGAATCAATGAATAAGATAGGATTTAGAGCTGAAAGCGACCTCACAGATCATTTAATCCAATTTCCTTATGTTAGGAAAAAAATAAAGGAAAAAACAGGAAAGAAAAAAGAGGGAAAAACACTGAGGTGCAAACAGGGGAAGTGACTCAGCCAAAGTCAGACTGCTAGGTTCGTAGAAGAGAGGAAGTAAGAGGACAGCTAAGTTGGGAGACTGACTCAGGGACCCAGGGACAGCGACTTCTGTCTTACTCAGCTCCTTAACCCATGATGATGAGATCCTCAGCAGCCCCTGCAGAGAGAGGAGAAGATAATTCCATTTAGTATCACCCCTAGGTATCCTTCTCATCTCGATGTCTAATTTCTCTTAATCTTATCACCCAGTTCCTTTCCTGCTCAACTATGTGGGTTTAAAAATGACAAAAACAAAAATCCTCTACCCTTCCATTTTATCTTTTTTAGCTTTGTTGCTGATTTTCTTCTTACTGCCTGATTTACTTTCATTTATGCTGCTTGATTTCCTTTGGCTGTGTTTGTAGACCATGAATTTGGGCTTTTGAGGCTTACCTCTAATAAACCCAGCTCCTGTACCTAATTTCACTTTCTGACCATAATTGGAGCTGGTCATGGTTTTTTTTTTTAATTTTAATTTTTACCAATGCTTCTTTAAATTTTTTTTTTATCATTTTAAAAAAATTTACTTTTAAATTTATGGAATAAAACAAGCATTTCCACAACATAGTGCAATAAAAAGATGATTGCACATGAACCTGCAAGTCTACTATGCACAACTTGAATCTCAAATATACGACAAAATTATCATGTAAAATTTTTTTTAGCCTAGAGATGGCTACCATTAGACCCAAATAGGTATACATATGTAAAATCATTTTATACATACTTCTATTTATCAGTTCTTTCTCTAGATGCAGATAGCATCTTTCTTTGTATGTCCTTTATAGTTAATTTGGGTATTTATAATATTCAAAATAACTTATTTGCTGAAAGTCTTTCTTAAAACAATACTGCCCGAATACAATGTTCTCTTGGTTCTGCTCATTTCACTCTTCATTATTTTGTGCAAGTCCTTCCTTGTTTTTCTAAAATCACTGAGCTTATCATTTCTTATAATGGTAGTCTTTCATCACAACCATACACCATAACTTGTTCAGCCATTCCCCAGCTGATGGGCATCCCTGCAATTTCCAGTTCTTTGCCACCACAAAGAGGACTGCTATAAACATTTTAGAACATACAGAGTCTTTTTCTTTTTCCCTAATTGTCTTCAGAAGTAGTGATATTGCTGGGTCAGTTAATTAACTAGCTAATTAATTTCTTGATCCTTCCCCCCTTAGTGAAGCTCTCTCCTATAAAAAAAAGTACAGGCAAGCAAAACAGATGGACACTTTGACCATGTTTGAGAGTATATGCTTCATTCAGTCCTTGCAGCCCACTACTTCTTTACCTAGAAGGGAGAAGTGAGTTTTATCACCTGTCTTCTGTGGTCAGGATGGGTCGTTGCAATGATCTGAGCTCTGGTATTTTTAGTGTCATTTTCTTTTACTTTACTGTGGTCATTGTGTATTCTGATCTCTTGGTTCTACTTACTTTGCTCAGCATTAATTCATGAGTCTTTTCAAGTTTCTCTGAGTTCCTATTTGTAATTTCCTTTTGGGGGGGGGCGCTAGCCAATGAGGTTAAATGACTTGCCCAGGGTCACACAGCTAGTAAGTGGTATGTGTCTAAGGCCAGATTTGAACTCAGGTCCTCTTGCATCCAGGGCTGGTGCTCTATCCCCTGTGCCACCTAGCTGCCCCCTATATTTATAATTTCTAATGGTGCATTAATATTTCATTGTCTCAATATACCATACCTTTCTCAGCTTTTCCCAAATTGGTGAATACTCACTTTGTTTTCATGTTTTTACCACCACAAAAATACTGCTTTAAAATATTTATCTTAACATGTGTAGGATCTTCCCTTCTGTCTTGGACCTTCCAATAGAAGTCCCAAGAATGCCTGAGTGATAATGCTGTATAAAAAGGTATAAACAGTTTAGATGTTTTTCTAGCACAGCTCCAAATGGTTTCTGGTCTTCCCTTGTACCTCTATTTCCTTTACCTGCATGTGGACTATGAGTGGAGATTGAGATAGAGATGATGTAGGGCCAGGATATTAAAAAATTATTATCCTTGACTCTCCAAAGAGAACCATGGGCTATTATTCATTCATGGAAGACTAAACTAAAGTAAATAGATCTGCACTATATAAAATGTTATCCAGTTTAGATCTAAGGAAGCATTGCTTGAAGGTGGCAAACTGAAGGAAGTTGTAGTTTCTCCTTGGGTTGGAGGGAAGAGGGAAAGTATCTCCAAATTTAGGAATATGATTCTAATTTGGATGATTTAATTAATAGTTTATATTAATAGTTGGTAACAGTTAGCATTGATATAGTGCTTTAAGGGTTGCAAAGTCTTGTTATTTTTTTTCTCACAGCAACCCTGGGAGGTGAGTGTTATTATTATACCCATTTTACAACTGAAGAAACTGAGGCTGAGAAAAGTGAAATGACTTTCCCGGGGTCCTGTGGCTAGTAAGTGACTGAGACCAGATTTGAACTTGAATCTTTCTGACTCCAAGTTCAATGCTCTATCCACTGCATTGCCTAGCTGCACCTCCCTAGTTTAAATGGGGATCTACTTGATGAGTAGACTAGGAGAATAGGGGTAGGCATAGTAGAGAGATGGCTAGGGCAGTGTGTATATGTAACAAGGTATGCTTTTCAATATTCTTTATAAATGCATAAATTTTTAGCACCAAAATATTCATCCCTGTCCTCCATGACCAGTAGATATTTCTTTTTGTGATAGATCAAGCCACATATGTTACAGTGAAGGCACAAAGTCTTCCGACATCAGTAAGAGAGTACCATTTTCAAATCTTGCCTAGGGCTCCCAGACGCCTTGTCCTAGTCCTGCTAGTGGATCACAGTCTGTAGGGGCAGGGAATGAGCTATTTCTTCCATACTGCCTTCTCCTCTTTCTACTCTGGAGCTGGGCTTAGGTCCCAACCCCCAGAGGAGACCCTACCCCCATCCAATCTGCTTGTTGTGGGGGTGAGCTAACAGAAGGGTTTGGATGACTGGGAGCTGAACCTGCTGTTCCCCATCTCTGCTGAGGACAAGATGAGAGGGAAGAAGCCTGCGCTACAGTGGGAGGGATAGAGGTCAGATGGGAGGAAGGACTTCCAAACCATTAGGTTGGTCAAGTAAGCCCTGAGTGGGAGTGACTAAGAGATTATATAGTAACTTTTTTTTTTCCTTGAGAGCTGAGAAAAAAGGAATGTGTAGAGACTGCAGTCTTGTCTGGAGGCAGGGACCTAGCTGAGATGACCTTTGTAATGACTTCAGGAGTATCATAATAAAAGCCAAAGTAACCCTAGGTTTCCTCCCTTGTGAGGGATGGAAGCCAAAGTGAAGAGAGTACATAGGTATCCTATGCCACCCCTAACCCCAAGCTCTAGTTGGTAGAAATAAAATGTAATGAAAAGGGCATTGGGGACCAAGTGAAGGGACCTGGTTTCAAGTTTCAACTTGACTTCCTCACTAATTGTGTGACCTTGGGGACAAATTTCCCTCTTTGAGATTCACTTTTCTCATCTTTGAAGTGAAGGAGATGGATGAGATGTTCTCTAAGGTCAATTTTAACCCCATCACTACAGTGCTCAAGAAACTTCCATGGTTCTCTTTTTCCTCTAGTCAAAAGTATAGATGTCTCTTTGGGGTCTTAAGTCCTCCACTGGCTGGCTTCATCTTGCCTTTTCAGATTCATTTCACATCACTGCTCTTTGGTCATTCTTTGGTCCAGTCTATTTACTGTTCCCTGAATTCAGTACTCCATCCTTTAACTCAGGGCCTCTGCTACATGTTCTCTAGTACTTGGAAAGCACCCTCTTTCTCATCTCCACATTTTCGGATTTCTAACTTCCTTTGAGGCTTAGTTCATATGCCGGCTCATATGGAAGCCTTGTTGACAAAGGTCTGCATAGTCAAAGTTATGGTTTTTCAGTAGCAATGTAGTAGTGTGGCTGTGAGGGTTGGACTATAAGGAAAGCTGAGTGCTGCAGGATTGACACTTTTGAATTGTGATGCTGGAGAAGACTTTTGAGAGTCCCTTGGACAGGAAGAGATCAAATCAGTTAATACTGAAAGAAATTAATTCAGGCTATTTGCTGGAAGATCAGATACTGAAGCTTAAATACTTTGGCCACATAATGAGAAGATGCAACTCATTGGAAAAGACCCTGTTGGGAAAGATTGAAGGCAAAAGGAAAAGGGGATGGCAGGGGATGAGATGAATAGATAGTATCATAGAAACAATGAACATAAACTTGGCCAAACTTCAAGACATAGTGGAGGATGGAAGTGATTGTTGATAAATCAAAATAAATTAATTATAAAAAGGTAAAAAAAAAAAGAGATAGTGGAAGATAGAAGGGCTTCATGTGGTATGGTCCATGGGGTCAGGAAGTCATGCATGACTGAACAGCTACACATCAACAGCAGATGAAAGCCTTTCCTGCACCTCTGGTGCTTTCTCCTCAGCGGTACAATGCTTATGTATGTTTACCTGTTGCCTCTCCCCAGTAGAATGAGAGCTCTTTAGGGGCAAGGACAGTTTTTAATTGTGTCTTTTCTTCCCCAGGGCCAAGCAGAGTGCCTGGCATAGAGTAAATATTTAATAAACGCTTGTTAGGTTGGATCTTAAGAATGCCAATACAGTTATCCCTTCCACTTCATGACTTTCCCCATCATGGTTTTGATATATCAAGGGTGGGCAGAAGGAATTAAATGGGAATTTTTGGAGAGTTTTGCAGGTAGAGGACACTCAAAGGCCAGCAGATGTCACAGAAAAAGTTTAGAAACTCAGAAATGCACAAAATATATTATAGCATTGTATGATACAAACATATTTTACCTTTTAATACCTTAATAATTCAGACTTCTTCTCTGGTATGAAGGGAAGGCCAAAAAATTTTACACAGATTTTCCAGATTGTGGGGCACCATGCCCCTAACTCCCAAGATGTGGAAGGGAGAACTGTAGTTTTTGGCTTAAACTGCCTTCTCCTCTGGGATAAAATCTCCTCTAAGAAGCAAATAAGAGATTGGTTCCAAGTGTGGGCTAAAAAGAGAGAAGAAAAGTAGTGTTTATAACAATGGCTTCTTCATTGGCCCCCAGCCAATCCAAATCCTTTCCTTCTCCCCTCCCCACAGTGCAAACAATGGTAGTGTGACCCAATGGAAACAGAACTTGGGAGGCAGGAGCCCTGGATTTGAATTCCATCTCAACTACCACTTAAGCAAATCACTTTTCCTCTCTTGGCTTCACTTTCCTCATCTGTAAAATGAGGATGAGAGCATTTGATTCAATTCAGTTCAATTCAACTCAACAGACATGATTGTTTGGTTTGTAGTCCTTAAGTTGCCATCTAATTGGAGCTATAATTAGGAAAAGTAATCAATAGCCCCAATCATAACCAGTTGTAGTTTTCCTTTCCTTTTTTTTTTCTTCCCCGGGGCAGTCAGAGTTAAATGACTTGCCCAGGGTCACACAGCTAGTGAATATCACGTGTCGGAGGCCAGATTTGAACGCTGATCCTCCTGCTTCCAGGGCCGTTGCTGTATTCACTGCACCAACTGCTCCGGTTTTCCTTCTTGCAGGGAAGATGGGCAACTGTATCTGTAATGAGAATGGCCTTCTCCCGACCCTCATATTCTGGACAGAAGTATTCTTTCCAAACATTCTTGGAACCGAGATTTTGTGGTTTTTCTTGGTCATGGTTGTGGCTGATCCACATCAAATATAAGCTACTTGAGGGCAGGGAATTCCTCATTTTGTCAGTCTTTGTATTCCTAGCAGCTAGCACTGTGCCTGGTGCAGAGTAGATGATGAATAAATTCTTGCTAAATGAATGAATGAATGAGTGAGTGAATGAATGATTCTCAATCTTTTCTTCTCACTTTTCCTGCCTTGATTTCTGTAGGCCCTGAGGTAAAGTGATTGAAGCCTGGAAAGGAGTTGTGTGTTCATACAAGCCTTCCTTTCCTTGTCTCTCCATCCATCTACTCCCCAATTCAATTAAAATATATTAAGCATTCACTACGTGCAGAGCACTGGAATTACAAAGATGACACCATCCTGCCCTTGAGGAACTTGCCTTCTGTGGAGGGAGGGAGATGGCACGTATAAATCTAGTACAAGATACTTTGCTAGGTGTGGTAACATGTATAGCTAATCCCTGCTACTGGGAGGTGAAGGCTGGTGGATTAGATGAGCTCAGGAGTTCTGAGCTGCAATGGGCTGAGTTGATTGGATGTCCACATTAACTCTGGCACCAATATAGTGAGTTCCGGGGATCAGGGGCCACTGGGCTGCCTCAGGAGAGGCAAACCTGCCCAGGTTGAAAACTTAGAAGATCAAAGCTCCTATGCAGACCATTGTGGGAGATCAGAGCTACAACCCTTGAGTGGTTGTTGCATTTTCAGCCTGGGCAAGATGGAAAACCTGGAAGAAGAAAGAGGAGGAGGAGGAGGAGGAGGATATAGACAGAAAGATGGATTATTGTGAAGACCGGAAGTGATCAAGGAAAGTTTGAGTAGGGAGAGATTCATTTTAGCTGGAAGCTAAGAAGGTTTCATGGAAGATGTGGCACTTTTAATAGGTCTTTAAAGAAGAGAAGGATTTTAATTGACTAAAATGTAGAAGGAGTGCTGTCCAGGTTTGATGAAAATATCGAGGAAATACTTGGAGAGAGGAAAAGGAAGATACAGCTTGGGAATGGCTCAAAATTTAACTCAGCTAGAAAACAGATTCTGTGAAAAGAATTGTGTGAAATAAGACTGAAAAGGAAGACTGTAACCAGATTGTGGAGGGTTTGTAAGTGGTAGGCAGCTGGGTGTTACAATGGCTAGAACACTAGGCTTGGAATCAGAATAGACCTGAGTTCAAATCTAGCCTCGTATGTTTACTGTGTCACCCTAGCCAAGTTCACTTACCCTCTCACTGGCTCAGTTTTCTTATCTGCAAAAATAGCACCTGTCTCCTCAGATTGTAAAGTACCTGGCACATATCAGGTGCTATAGCTGCTGTTGTTGGGTCAAGGACTTTGCATTTTGTCCTATGGGCAATAGGGCACCATTGAAGTTTTTTAAGCTGGGGGATGGTCAGACTACTGCACTAGGAAGATCAGGTTGGCAACTGTCGGAGGAACTGGAGAGAGGAGACAAATTAGGACTGTACTAAACTACTGCAGGTGAGGGGTGATGAGGGCCAGAGTGAGGCTGGGGACAGTGTAGGTAAAGTTCAGAAAGGATGGATCTGCAAGATGTTATGGAAATAGAATTAACAGAACTTGGCAACTATTAGGAGGATGAAGGAGACAGAAAAAGAGTCAAAGGTGACTAGTTTCAACCTACTACCTATATGAGGCCTTTGCTGATTTCCCTGGGTGTTAATGCCCCTCCCCAAATGACTTTTATATTACTTTGTATTTATTTTGCATCCAAATCAAGAGAACAAACATTTATGAAGCACCTACTGTGTGCCAGGAGTTGTGCTAAGTTCAGGGAATGCAAAGGGAGAAAAAAGTCCCTGTTTTCAAGGAGCTCATAGTGTACAAATAAGCTACAGTTAGCACTTCTCTTCTTTGGGTTAAATATCTGAAGTTGAGCCTCTTGGCATCATGTTACCATCCTGGTAGCCCTCCTTTGGAAGTTCTCAAGATGCTCAATGTTCTTCCTTAAATATGTAGAGCTCAGATCTGAACCAATATGATCTACCAGTGGCCAAATAGCCTGACTGTCCCACCTTGGTCCCGGTGCACATTCTTCCTCTCTGAATTCAGCCTACAATCAAATTTGCTCTTTTCCCTACCATATCACACTGTGGACTCACATTAAGCTTTTAATCTACTAAATGTCCACCCCCATCTTTTCCAGAGTAACTGCTCCGAGAATTGTTCTGCCACATGTCCTCTACCTTATATGTTGTGGAATAGATTTTTTTGAACCCAAGTGGAAAAATTTGCATTTATTATTAATAAATTCCATCTTAGATTTGCCCAGTGGTCTAACTTATCAAGACTCTCTGGTTTCTGGCTCTGCTGTCCAATAAATAAGCTATCCTACCCAGCTTTGTGCCTTATTTTTAAAAAGGGAAGGAGATTTGTCCAGAACCTTAGCCTCCTAGTGGATCTTCCCTGTTTCAAATCTCTCCCCTCTTTAATTCAACCTCCACACCTAAGTTATATTCCTAAAGTGAAAGACTGGCTATGTTATTCTCTTGCACTAAACTCCCCTGGCTCCCTATTATCTCTTGGATTCAAGTGCCTTTGTTTAACATTTAAGGCCCTTCACAACCCATCTCCAACCTGTCTTTCCAGGCTTACTGCATTTTACTCCCCTTTCTTCACTTTATGATCCAGAGAGCTGGACCTTCATATTTTTCACACTGGACCATTCATCCCCTATCTCCATACTTCTGAACAGCCTGTGCACCATGCCTGAAATGCACTCACTCCTCAGCAATTTCTCCTAGGATCTCTGGTTTTTTTTTTTAAACTCAACTCAAATACCACCTCCTACATAAGGCCTCTTCTGACCCCCTTGGCTGCTAGTGTCACCTCCAAATTACTTTGTATTTATTTTATATATCCTTACCTGTGTGCATGTTGTCTTCCCTATAGAGTGTGAACACCTTGAAGACAGGTATTTATTTTGTTTTGGAATCCCCAGCCACTAGTTAGTACCTAGATATTGCTGTTGTCCTTTGTTCTAGAAGAGGACCATGACATCAGAGAGGTGATGCTATGACATGCAAGTGAATTGGATTTAAGCGAGGGAGGGCTGCCTAAAGTCACCAGCCTCACTTTCTCCTCTGGAGCCATCTGGGTCCAGTGGTGAGATATAGTTCAGGATGACTGGAGATGGCCCCAGATGAAGTGGGAGATCTTGGTCTTTTTTAAGCTAGGGTCTTTAACAGGTCTCAGTTTGACTGAAACAGCACCTATTCAGTGATTAAGACTAGGTAAAAATGAGTCAGAAAATTGTCTCCTCACCTAGTCAAAAAAAAAAAATCAATCTGGGAAGTGAAGACCCTCAGGGTTTCTGGCCAAACAGAAACAATTATTATTTACATTCACTCTTAGCTAGTCAGGGACCAAACAATGACCAAATGGGGAGTTTGGCAACACGTCTTTTTTTTTTCTTTTCTCTGCCCGCATAAGGTTTCCATACCCTTACCTGCAGGAGCTTGCCCAAAGGAATGTAAATTTCTATCTCTGAAACTTTTTCTTAAGTTAGTACCTGGCTTATTGATTGATAGGTGAGATCTGCTCTTGGTAAAGTCATGAGGGCTCTTTAGGGTTCCTATTCCCTTTTTCTAGATGTTCTCTCACCACACTTTTTAATATTATGTCCTAGAATCTAAAATCCATCCCCCCACACATTGAAATTGAGCTCATAGAGTTTGCAGAATCCATTCTCTTTCCATTAAAAACAAAACTGGAAAGTGCTTTTCCCTTTTCCATCCCTGTGATATCTCTCCCACTCATAATAATCTTTCAAAGATGACCGACTGTGGCTCAGTTGTTTTCTGCTTTCAGGACCCTGGTAAGTAAAGTTTCTTCTCCCTTGTTGACTTAAACTTATCAAAGGAAGCTCTATGATTTCTTTTTTGTTCAGTCATTTCAATCATGTCCAGCTCTTTATGATCTCATCTGGGATTTTCTTGGCAAAGATGCTGGAGTAACTTGTCATTTCCTTCTCCAGTTCATTTTACAGATGAGGAAAATGAGGCAAACAGGGTTAAATGACTTGCCCCAGGGTCACACAGCTAGTGGGTGTCTGGGGTTGGATTGGAACTCAAATCTTCCTGACTCTAGGGCCAGCTCTCTATCTACTGTACCATCTAGCCACCCCTGTTGGTGGCTTGCTATCTCCCTACTCTTCTTAGGTTTCCACTCCCTACTGTTCCTTTTGGTTCTGTACTTTCCAGTTCAAAGACCATTCTCCATTGCAGAGAAAACAGAAGCAAAAGGAGATTTGGGCAGCTAGTTCTGTCTTCCCTGGGGTCCTTTGTCATTATGTCATCAGCCCCAGGCAGTAGCAGTTCTGCCCCTTCCCTGATCATCCTCTTTTCCCCAATGTAGCTGGCAGAGGGAGCAATCATTGGGGGATCCAGAGAGGCCCAGAGAGACCCCATAGAGGAGATTCAAACAGACACCCTAAAGGAAAAATCTCCAAATAGAGAGATCCTGCAGAAGGGGCCCTAGACAAAAAGATTCTTGACAGGGAGAGATACCCCACCCTGAGATCCCACAGTAGGGCCCCCAAACAGAAATTCCATAGAGGGGTCCCCTGCCAGATGCATGGGGCTTGATAAGAGAAGTGGGATGGGGTACCCTATTGGGATCCACCTCCACTTCCCCCAGAGGGCAAGAAATAATTGTGGGCATGGGATAATGCATGCAGGCACAGCAGGCATCCCTGATGCAGCCTCAGGCATCAGCATCTGTCTTGTTTGGGGAAAAATTAACGATCCTGGCATCATTTGGAAAACATTTCCCTGACTCATTTGCACCAGGCACACACATCACCCTCACCCTCCCTACCGTGGCTCGAACCACCACAGCCCAACTGTAGGAGTCGCCAAATCCCTCTCCCTGATGGGGTTGGCACGAAGGACCACGGTTGTGGGGGTCTATCCTGGACCCCCTGCTGTGATGGGACTGAGACCAACTTCCCTGCCATCTTGGCCTTTGTGTGCATAGCTGCAAGAGCTCCAAATGTCTTAGAGACCATTTAGTTGAATCCTCTCACTTTTTTACATTTGAGGAAAGTGAGGCCCAGAGAAAGGAAGAACCAGCTGGTGAGTGGCAGAGCTGAGGCTTGAATCTAGATTTCCTGCCTTAATCCAGTGTTCCTCCTGCATCTCCACTTCCCCTTGAGCTCTCCCAGGGAGGTGAGCCTAGAATGTTGGCAGAGCCTGTTGCGATTGGGGGAAGTGGGGCAGCATTGACAGCCTTTGCCTGCTAACCACTTCTGCTCTGAACCAGCATCTTTTCCGTGCTTTCAACACTGCTCTCAGCTCCTTCCTGCTCCCCCAGGGGACCCTCAGCACCTGTTTTCATTTATTATGCTTTCCTTCTGGGAACAGACAGAGATATTCGGTTGATGATGAGGGGCCTCCAACTCACTCTTCTATGAGGGGGGAGTGTCTTGTGACAGGGAGTAGAGAGTAGTTAGGGAAGTGATGAATGGGAGGCTCTGACCAACCTGTCTCATCCTCTGTCTTGTATGAAGGACAGTGCATTAAGGATACTCAAGGATGATGTTGGACTAGACTCTGCTTCCCCCTCTCCTACTTTCTCTCTCACCACCTTTCTCTCACTTCTTCCCCTCCTCTCACCTCCTCTCTCCTTTCTCTCTTCCTCTTCCCCCCTCTTCTTTCCCCTCCCTCTTGTCCCCTTTCCCTGCCTTCTCTCCCTTTCTTTTCTCCTTCTCTCCTCTCTCCCTCCTCTCTCCCTCCTCTCTCCCTCCTCTTCCCCTCTCTCCTCCTCCTCTCCCCTTTCTCTCCTTTCCCTCTTCCCCTCCTCTCCCCTTCTTCTTGCCCCTTTCCCTCCCTTCTCCCTCTTCTTTCTCCCCTTCCTCTTGTCCCCTTTCCCTCACTTTTCCACCCTTCTTTCCATTTCCTTTCCCCCTCCTCAGTCTCAACAGAGGAAAATGTGCCTGGCAATTCAGCTTTCTCTAACCAAGCCCCTATCCCCTCCGACTATATTTGGAGTTGGGATGTCTTGTCTCCTCACTAGCAGGAGTAGAGGTGAAAATAAGCAGGAGAGGAACCCTAATCAATAAGTAGTCAGCCAATGAGCATCTATTAATCGACTACTGTAAGTCAGGCATGGTTCTGGTGATGGGAATACAAAGACAAAAGTGAACACTCCCAAGTGATTGGACTGAATGACGTTAGAGTTGAATTGATTGAGATAATGTATGTCTATAAGTGACAATGTGCCAGTCTCGGACATGAAGACTTGGGTGTGTGTCCCTCCTCTGACACATACCTTCTGTGTGACCCTGGGCATGTCACTTAATCTCTCACTGTCTCCAGATGATTCTCTATGACTATATGTTGCTTTGAAGTTCCATTGCTAGAGGAAGTTTTCAAGGAGTTTGCCTCCCAATGGGGCATATAGAATGTCTATCTAAAGTTATATACAAGATATAGGCAAAAGAGATATGACTTTAAAAGGGGAAGGCAGTAGCAGCTGAAGTACTATGAGATACCTTCAGCAGAAGGAAAAGCTTGAGCTCAGTCTTGAGGGGAACCAGGGATCCAAGGAGTGCTGGTGAGGAGGGAGAGAATGGCAGGCATGAGGGACAGTTAGTACAAAGGCAGCACATCCCATGAGGAACTGAGGATAGGCAACTCAGGAAGAACATCCCAGAAGGAAGGAGACATCAAAAAATTCACCTGGCACCTGCAGCTCTATAGGGGAATGGGGAAGATTTAGGGTTGGGAAAGAATCTCTAGGCCAGGAGGGGGGAACCTGTGGCCTCCAGGCCACATGTAGCCTCCACGGTTCTTGGGTGTGGCCTTTTGATTGAGGCCAAGTTTTGCAGAACAAATTCTTTTATTAAGGGGACTTGTTCTCTGAAGTTTGGATTCAGTCAAAGGGCCACACTTGAGGACCAAGAGGGCCCATGTGGCCTGGAGGCTGCAGGTTCCCCACTCCTGGCCTGGACACTGGAGAGATTCTTCTTTCAGAATGGTAGGGCCAGATTGTTGGAGGATGGACAAAATCACCTCTCTAGGCCAGCCCTATAGAGACCTCTGCCTCTCTAGCTTTCCAATCCATGGGAAGCTCACTCTTCTCAAAGTGAGCTTCATCCCCATCCCCATCTTACTGGGATCACTTAAGTAGGAGAAAGGAGAGTTGGGGGGAGCAGTGCTGTACTGAGGAGCAATGAGGAAGGCAAAGAGAGGGAAGGAAGCTTGGAATTTCATGGGTTTTGTTTGCCTGTTCCTGTTTCCATCTATCCCCCAAGTCTACCTCCTTCAGGAAGACCTCCAGGACTAAGTGTGTTTAGGAAACATTATCAATTTTCTCCTGCTATTCAGTCTCCAAACATCTGGGCACAACAGCTGCTTCTCCCCAGGATACCTACGTCATGGGTAATCAGTGGGAAAATTGGAAAGATGGAAATGGCAGGAGGCTCTAAAAATGCTTTCAAGGAAACGTGATCTGGTTGTGTATAGGTCTGAGCCAGTGGGGTGAATGCCTGACACAGTGCATACAAGAGTACATGTCTGTGCCTGGCTGTGTTTGTGTGTATGCAGATAGGAAGGGTTGGGATGCTCTCTGCCATTCATTCCTGCCAGGGACAAAAGGATATGGAGTCATACTGCAGTGTGAAGGGAATATGTCGAGCTCACTCAACCACTTAATTGATAGGCATTTATTAAGCACTGACTGTGTAGCAGGTACAGGCTAGATTCTGGGGATAAGGAAGGAAGGAAGGAAGGAAGAAAGAAAGAAAGAACAAAAGAAAAGAAAGAAAGGAAGAAAGAAAAGAAAGAAAGTAGGAAAGAAAGAAAGAAAGAAGAAAAAAGAAGGAAAGAAGGAAGGAGAAGAAGGAAGGATGAAAGAAAGTAGGAAAGAAAGAAAGACTGCCCTCAAGGAGCTTATATTCTATTAGGGGAATGACTTAGGAATGATTTCCTGGCAGAATAAATGGGAAATATAAGGAGGGTGGAACTGAGAGAGGCCATAGAGCACCTTCCTCTAGAGGTCTCAGTGGACATCCAGTTGTCTGAGGGGTGGTGAGATCTGAAGATGGAGGACAGACCAAATGACATCTGGAGGGCCAGAGAAGCTCCCTGACAGTGGAGGTCAGATAATGAAACTTCCCATAAACTGCCCCTAGGGCAGTGTGAGTACTCACCTGATACTCACCAGTACTTCTTTCAATAACTTTATGGAGTCTCTTGTACTGCTCTAATCCTCTCCGTGAAAAAACAGAGATGAGACAGATAGGGTAAGACTTGGAAGTTATTAGTGAATTGGGTTTAAAAAAAAAGAATTATGATAACAGCTTTTAACTGCTGGGTGCAGAGTATCTTACAACTCCCCAAGCCTTCCAAGGACTCCTCATCCCAGACCCCATGGTAGAGTATTCAGGGCACTGTTGCTCACTTCTTGGAAAATAATAAAGAAGACAGGAGACCTCCTTTGGGGAGAGGTTGCATCCCCCTAGCATCCTATTTATTCAATCTATAGATGTGTAAGTTGGTGGTGGTGGGGGGAGCAGGGAGGACACAGAGACCAGGGGCTTGGAATCTGTCCTTTGCATTGCCAGAAAGAAAGATGGCTTTTAGTGGGTCAATTTCTGGAGACCATCTTTTCTGGGGAGCCCTTCTTTATTTTATGTTTAGCTTCTGTCTGTCTTCTGTCCAGTGTGTGTCTGTTCTATCTGTGTCACCTACTCCCTTCCCTGATGAAGCCCCTACTTTGACCTTTATTCTTATCTCCCTATCCCTATTTCAACAAGATTCCCCTCGCCCCCCCACCTTCCCGTACTTCAGGCCTTCCTTGCCTAAAGTACCTATTCTGTCTCCTCCCCCACTCCCAATGCTTGTGGCATCTATGTATGTCATTGAAGGACCTGAGGGTTTCCTTCTCACTCCCAATGCTTGTGGCATCTATGTATGTCACTGAAGAACCTAGGAGGCTTCCCTACCCCATGGTTCTCCATCCAAAGACCAGACCTTGGAAATTCTCCCCATATGATTGTTGTGAGCCTCCTAGCTGCACTATCCCTGTCCCTAGTGTTAGACCCTCCCCACTTAGTTGGAGTTCACTGTCATGAAGGTATGATCATTCATGAGTTTCCTCCTTTCCTATCCCTTACCCAGGGCTCCAGCATGCAGCGGGAGGGAAGCCAGGAGGACTCTGTTCCCTCTGTTTAAAGTCTCCAGGTTAGTAAAGGAGAGGAAGAGGCAGCGACTCCCATCCCCTTCACTCCTTAATCTGAGTGCTATCCTGAAATGCCTGGCTCAGGGGGCATAGAGCGCATCTGAGTAAGTGGGGGCAGGAACCAGGGTGGGACTCCTGGAGAAAGAAGGGCCTGCCCCTGGAGGGGAGAAGGCAACCTTCCCAATTTACCTTTTTCATAGTAGGGAAGGGAGGGGATGGGAGTAGCGGCATCCCTGGGGTACTCTGAGGCTCAGTGATTCAGCCTCCTTTGGGGTGAACTTGCCTGGCCTTGGGGGAGGGCATCAAAGAGGAGCAGCCTGTCTTTGCAAGTTGAATGGAATGAATTGAATTGTTGGGGAAAGAGGTATGGAAATGGGAGGCTGTGGATGGAATCTATCCAATTTACTAGAGGAACGGGGATTGGCAGCTAGATGATACAGTGTGATAGAATGCTGGGCCTGAAGTCAGGAAGATCTGAGTTGAAATCCAGCCTTAGACGTCGGGCAAGTTATTTAACTTCGGTTTGCCTAGTTTCCTCAACTGTAAAATGAAGATAATAATAGCACCTGTCTCCTAGGTTTTTGTAAGGATCAAATGAGATAATACATGTATTAGCACAGTGCCAGGCACAGAGTAGGTGCTTAATAAATGCTTATTCCTTTCTGATAAATTGGGAGAATTAGCTTGGAGGAGGGTCCCAGGGAGAGAGGGAAACTACTCTGGGAGAGGTGAAGGAGCGATATGGTCAGCTTGGTGTAGCTTAAAGGGATGTTGAAATTGGAGTCTGGAGACCTGGGTTCAAATCCTGGGTTTTCCTCTTACTCCCTGTGTGACATTGGGCAAATCGCTTAGCATCTCTGGGTTTCCTCAGAATGTCCCAGAAGGAAGGGGGCACCCAAAATTGCAAATGAAATCTGTAACTTCATTGAGAAGTCTTTGGAGGGGGGCTAAACACAGGAGAGATTCTTAGTCCTCCAGGCTTTGGCTTTCTTACCTGTAAAATGATGGGTTTGGAGTAGATGACCTCCAAAGTTGCTTCGAGGTCTAAATCCATGATTGGAGAAGGGAAAGTGGTGGGAGAGGGGAGATAGGTAAGACTAGAGACACCCAGAATGGAGCACCTAGATTTAGGAAAGACTTCCTAGTAGGTGGAGATGGGAGAAATCAGGAGAGTGGGATTGGGAGAGGTTATAGGATTCCTTCCCCTAAAATCTCCATGGATACCCATCTGTCTGTGGGCTAGTTTGGGGAGTTGAGTATGGGAAATGTATAAGATGACCTCTAGATGACCCCAGTGGGACAGGGGGAGTACAAATGAGAGACAATTTTGAATATTTCTTTCTATAAATGTTTATCTTTAAATGCTAGAAAATTAGCTGGCCTTCCTGTCATATAGATATTTTTTGTGATGATTCTCCCATATGCAGGGTAAGCTCAAAACAGTATGCAAGGGAGTGTCCCATCTGAACTTTTCCCAGACCACAGGAATGCTTTGTCCCAGCTAGGAGAGGAGGGTGGGGCAGGCAGAAATTTACCTCGATGTACCCCCACCTTTTAACCTTGAAGATGGGACTACTAAGGCTCCTCTAAATTAGAATTACAGACCTGGTGGGTGGCTCTGGGAAGCAGCGGCCACTCCTACGTGATGGCTTTTTAATAACGCAACTCTGAGATGATTTAGTTTGTCTGCTTCTTAATTAAAATGTGTTTTTCTTATAGAGTTGCAGCCTTGATCCCTCTTCCTCACCCCCCTCAAACCTGGGGAAATGACGAAGTTTTCCACCCACCTTGCAGCTTCACCCATCAGTGGTTCCCCTCACTTCCCGATATGGCCGTTGTCTTCAGGAATGTTCCTGAGTTAAACACCCCTCCCACCCCAGGCTCCCTCTGTCTGAGGAAGATCTAAGGCTTGGGCAGGCTGTCTCACTAAAAGGAAATGAATGCCTGGTGTAACTGCCAAAAAGAAACTATTAGTCCCTAGAAACTAAAAGCACTAACCAGAGACTAAAGTCCTCACTAGCAGCTGGTTACAGCACCTTTGGGGGGCACCACAATCACTGTCACCATCACCATCATCTCATTACCATTTATGTGTAGGTCACTTTAAAGTCTGTAAAGCACTTTACAAATATGATCTCGCTTGATCCTCCCAATAATCCTGTGAGCTAGGTGCTATTTGTCTCCATTTTACAGATGTAGAAAACAAATTATTTCTTAAATCTTTCCCGATGGTCATCTTTCAGAAACTTATCTTGCTTCAAGGCTCAGCTCAGGTTTACTTAGATTCACTTAGATAATGTGGAAAGGACAATAAGCCAGGCTACACAGGACTTCTCTTGGTAGATGCGACCTCCCCTGTCTCCATATGGAAACACCTTTGGTCAATTGGGAAAGGTGTGGTCAGTTCTGGGGGTCCCCCTTTCCCGTGGAGCCTCTAATTTTCCTAGAGTGCTTTGTTTGATCTCTCCTTTGCCCCTTCACTCCCTATCTTGTATTATTCTTATCAGGGTACATCCTAAATGCCTGCCTCTCTTGTAGGCCAGTCCTGATTTGGGCTAATCCCACAGTTTAGGTTGGAGATTAGAATAAAATGATTGTGGCCCCTCCCCTCTGCCATTTATACCTTCCCTCTGAGATTACCTTCTATCTGCACTGTATTTCAGCAGCTAGGTGGAGTCAGGAG
This sequence comes from Phascolarctos cinereus, assembly GCF_003287225.1. Classification (NCBI taxonomy): domain Eukaryota; kingdom Metazoa; phylum Chordata; class Mammalia; order Diprotodontia; family Phascolarctidae; genus Phascolarctos; species Phascolarctos cinereus. The sequence continues at coordinate 299,690,504 of NW_027555958.1, read as the reverse complement.
CACTTGAGTTCAAATCTAGTCTTAGACAGTAGCTGTGTGACCCTGAGCAAGTCATTTAGCCTCTATCTTCCTCAGTTTCCTCATTTATAAAATGGGGCACCCACCTCTGAGAGTTGTTGAGAGGATCAAGTGAGATAATATTTATAAAGGACTTTTCCCTCCTTGTTTGCATGTTTTCCTCCCTATTAAAATGTGAACTCAGTGATGGGAGGAGTAGGGCTGTCTTTTTTTTTTTGTGTCCTCAGAGTTTATTACAGCACGTGGCACACAGTAAGCACTAAATGCATACCCGTTGACTGATTGACATTTACAGTAGATTTGCTTAGCTTTAGGGTGGAAAGGATATTCAACCAGTATACAGGATTTACCTTGGTAAAAGTGGACTCCCTTGTCTCCATACTGAAACACCATTGCTCTGCTGGAAAGATGTGGTGACTTCTGGGGCCATGAGATATCTGCCAAGTCTGAAGGACACTGCCCTCTTATAACCTGGCCTTTTTTTTTATGCTCTTAGGCAACATGGAGCCAGGTGCATGACTTTACCCTGAGTCCTTGGACCAATCGAGTTTCCTTAACTTTGGGGGGGGGGGAGACACACAACCAGTCTAGTCTATATGGCAGGAACCCTGGAGATATTTCTCCTAACTTATCCCCTAATAGAATGTAAGCTTCCTGAGGACAGGGACTATTTCATATTTATCTTTCTATCCACAGTGCTTAGCCTAGCACCTTGTGCTTGATAAAAGTTTTTGAGTTAAATAGTATTGCACGGTACTATTCTTGGTGATGTGGATAAAAAAAATTGAAATAAAATGCAGACCATGCCCTAAAAAAACCTTACAGTACAATTGGGAAACAGACATGAACATAAAAAACTATGTCAGAATGTGATGGGATAGATGGGAGGTGTAAATGAAGTGTGATGAGGCATTTGAAGAGAGGGAGATCACTTTCAACAAGAGAAGATCAAGGGAGCCTTCAAAGAGGAGGTGGCACCCTGTTGGGCCTTGAAGCAGGGTAAAGATTTCAATCGTCCTATTGTTGTTGAATCATTTCAGTTGTGTCTGACTCTTTTTGTGACCTCATTTAGAGTTTTCTTGGCTAAGATACTGGAGTAGTTGCCACTTCCTTCTCTAGTTCATTTTACAGATAAGAAAATGGAGGCAAATAGGGTTAAGCAACTCGCCCAGAGTTACACAGCTAATGAGTGTCTGAGGCCAAATTTGAACTCAGGTCTTCCTGACTCCGAGTCTGTTGCTCTATTCTATGCACCTAGGAGGCAGCTAAGTGGCTAGAGTGCTAGGCCTGGAGACGGGAAGACCTGAATTCAAATGCAGCCTCAGACTAGTTAAAGCAAACCTCTGTTTGCCTTAATCTGCTGGAAAAGGAAATGGCAAAGCATGCCAGTATCATTGCTGGGAAAACCTCATAGATAAAACTTATCTTCTGTCAACAGTCCTAGAGTAGAATAATTTCTGGTGTAGGGGACACGAGCAAAGAGGGAAATTAATATTCCTCTTTGGTTGGAATGTGAGGAAGTGATGGGAACTAAGTCCTGGGAGATTGGTCAGGACCAGGTTGTGGAGGGCATTGGATGGCAGCCTAAAGGGTTTGTGTTTTTCCCTAATGGGTAGGGAGGAGCCAATGGGAGTTTTAAAGCAGAGGATGGAGCAGAGGATGACCTGGAGTAGAGAAAAGGCATTAAGCAGGTTATTTGGGTAGTAATGTGAAGGGTAGATTGAAGTCCCTGCTCCATCTCATCTGCTAAAATGGAGGATAGGTGGATGGATGGAAGGCAAGAGAGATAAGTTAGATATAGATAGCCACATCTTTTGTGATTAAATAATTTTTCAGTCATGTCCAACTCTTTGTGACCCCATTTGGGGTTTTCTTGGCAAAGATACTTGAGTGGTTTGCCATTTTCTTCTCTAGCTCATTTTACAGATGAGGAAACTGAGGCAAACAGGGTTAAGCGACTTACCCAGGGTCACACAGCTAGTAAGTGTCTGAGGCCAGATTTGAATTCAGGAAGATGAGTCTTCCTGACTCCAAGACCAGTACTCCACCCACTGTACCATCTAGCTGCCCCGAGCCACATCTACCAAGGGAATTACGTTTAAATAGATTTAAATAGCCTTAATGATCCACCATGGAGATGATTAGATATTGAGTATTTAAGCGCAGAATAGATTCACATCTAGTTGGGGTCAATCGTACTTGTAAGGTTGAAGTATTCCATCACCCTTCCCCAAGTAGTTACACACTTCTGTCTTTGATTATTGATATGAGCCTGTTTTGCTTAGAGATGGAAGAAAAGAGAGACTGCCCCTTCACCCCCTTCCACCCCTCCCCTCATTGATTTCCCAGGATTCCATGTGACTGAGGCCACACATCATGTGTATATGTGTGTGTATCAACTGCGTATATACGTGTGTGTCTGAATTGAGGTTCAAGAAAAACACATCTGGGATGTGTTCTGGATTGGTTATCCCGTGATATTTCTGCTGATGTCTAGGAACCAGTGGGAGGAAGTCAGGGAGCCGAGGAAGAGAGGTCAGATGTGAAACTGGGGAAGCAGGTGGATGCCTCACCTCACCCTTCCTTCTCCTCTTCCCTCCCTGTTTCCTATTGCGTCTTGTCGAGATAATGGCAGCCACAGTGACAACACGGCGGGCACACTGACAGGTGCTGAGAGCTGGGAGCTGTCAGCAGCGTTCCTTCCCCCATAATTACTGTCTGATGAGACACCAGAATTAGCCAGGGAGCAGAGTATCAGATGCAGACGCAGAAAGTAGAGGTGGGGTGGGAGTGTGTGTGTGTGTGTGTGTGTGTGTGTGTGTGTGTGTGTGTGTTGTGTGTCTGTGTATATGTGTGTGTTGGGGGGGTTCTTCTTCTAGGTATGGAGCCCATACCCTGGGTAGAGGTGTCTTACTGTGGTCTGGGAAAGAGAAAGTAGGTTTGTAGCACAGTGTGGTCGTTGTATGCTAGGTTTGGTCATAAGATTCTGATTTAGTGATTTGGAGATAGCTATGATTCTGAGCAGCTAGTTCTCAGTTCTTGGCTTCCTCTCCTCCCCTCCCCCCAGCCCTGCCCCCAGTGTGGACAATGGAAACGATTTAGTGGATAGAGGACTAGACTTGGATTCAAGAAGACCTGGGTTCAAATCCCTCCCCAGATACTTGCTGCATGACCCTGGGAAAGTCCCTTAACCTATGTCTGCCTCGGTTTCCTCATCTGTAAAATTAGGGGGTTGCACTTGATGGTCTCTAAGGTTTTCTTTTTCAGCTCTAAAAATCTGTGATGCCATGTAAGCTTCCTGAGAGCAGGGACTGTTTGTTTCCTTTCTCTTGTCTCTCTACACAAGGTGCCTAGCACAGTGTTTGGCATAGAGTAGGGCTTAATCAGTACCTGTTGAATGGAATCATTGGTGGACTGGTAGTATGGGAGCTCTCCAGGTGGGAACCGGGTGTGTGTGGTCCTTGAAGCTGAGTCCCAGATCCTTCTCTTTGAGGTTTTCCTTACCCTCTAATAGCCCTGAACTTCAGAGCCCCAGATGGGAAATCAGAGGGGACCTGGAATGTCAAACCCAGGCTCTGCCAGCATGATTTTGTGTAAGTCACTTCTCTCTGAGTCTCCTCCTTTGAAAAATGAGGGCATGAGACTAGATCATCCCTAAAGTCCCTTTCCTTTCTCTTCTAAATCCTGAGATTTAAGCTCCATCCTCACCCCCACCCCCATCTTAGCCTAGGCGAGAACAAAAGCTCTTCTTTCTTAAAATCGGCAAGCACTTAAATAAACTGAAACATTGTAGAAGGATTTAAAAACTTTTTTTACATTGTAACAAAGGGAGAAATCAGAGCAAAAGCAGAAAGAAAAACTTAGATGGCTGTGGTGAACAGAGTAGTTATTAGTTTATACAATGCTGCCTCCTAGATCTAATCTTTGAGCCCATCCCCAGACCAGTCCCATAGGGGAAGAAGGAAGAAATGGTTAGAAAAATATCTGACACCTGGCTGACAGTTGAGACCTGAGCTCAACAAGTAATTAATTTATTTTCAGTTCTCCTTGGAGTCTAGGTCTGTCATAGAATCATAAGATTTTTGGAACTGGAAGGTTTCTTAGAGGTCATCTTCTAGTCTAAACCTTTTATGGTACAGATGAAGAAAGTAAAATCAAGCAGGTTAAATGACTTTCCCAAGGTCACATAGGTAGTAAGTGACAGGGGTGGGATATGAACCCAAATCTTCTGACTCTAAATGCAGGGGCAGTTAAGATGGTGCAGTGAACAGAATGCTGGCCTGGGTCAGGACAGCCTAAGATCAAATCTTTAGTTACTTGCTAGCTGTGTGGCCCTGGGAAAAATCACTTAACCCAACTGTAAAATGGGGGTGATAATATCACCTACCTCACTGGGCTGTTGTGAAGACCAGATGAGATAATATTTGTAAAGCGCTTAGCACAGCTCTTGGCACAAAGCAGACATTTAATAAATCCTCCCTTCCTCCTCTCCTTTCCTTTCTTCCTTCCCTTATTTTTTTCCCCTTTCCCTTTCCTTTCTCCCTTCTTTCCTTGGTCTCTTCTTCCTTCCTTCTTTCCTTCCTTCCCTCTTTCCTTCCTTCCTTCTTTCCCTCCTTCCTTCCCTCTTTCCTTCCTTCCCTCTTTCCTTCCTTCCTTCTTTCCCTCCTTCCTTCCCTCCCTCCTTCCCTCCCTCCTTCCCTTCCTCCTTCCCTCCTCCTTCCCTCCTCCTTCCTCCTTCCTCCTTCCTTCCTTCCTTCCTTCCTTCCTTCCTTCCTTCCTTCCTTCCTTCCTTCCTTCCTTCCTTCCTTCCTTCCTTCCTTCCATTTCTACTATGTCAGGGCATGAATAATGAACAAATCTAGCTAGAAGGGGCTAGGACCAGGATCCCAATTAAGTGAGAGGATAGAATAGGTCTGACAGATTAGAGGTCCCCAGTTTCAGAGGTACACATTAGAAAGATAAGACAAGGAGCTATATAGTATCAGGCAGCCCCACACAGGAGGAGACATCCAGACCTTGGGGGGAGTTGCCAGAGGTGAATTCTGATGTTAAAATTTAGGTGGTGCCTCTGTTTGCTTCCTGGCCATGACTTGCAGGCATGAGTCTGAAGCTGTTGGAGAGAAAGAGAGCCCCTAAGATATCATTTGTTCCTAAAGAATGTAGCATGGGGTAGCTAGGTGGCATACCTGCACTGGACTTAGGAGGACCTGAGTTCAAATCCAATTTCAGACACTTACTAGCTATGTGACCTAGGGCAAGTCACTTAACCCCAACTGCCTCAAAAAAAGAAAAGGAAAGAAAAAAGATGGTAGGGTGGTACCCTAAGCTTTTAGAAAGAATAGTCTTATCAGATCCCAGGCTGAAGACCCTTGGTACTCTCTGTTCCTCCCTGGATTTCCTGAGTCCTTGGCCTTCCTCTCTCACTTTAAACTGAGATTCAGAACTTCCTTTGGTAAATACCTTCCCCAGCAATGTGATGGGCCAAAGTGGGGAGAGGGAAGAAGTTGGAAGACTTTCATGACTGTGACTTTTTGGGATGGCGGCCTGGTGTGTGGGGATGTGGAGAGATCTGCTAAAGGCTCAGAACTATCCTCTGGGCTCAGATAGGCTTTTAGAGGTAAGAGAGCTGGGTTGGGACTCCGGAAGCCCAGTTTCTTTTTCTGACTCTTCCACCCATTAAGCACCTACTATGATCCAGGCATGGTGATGAGTGCTGAGGATAAAAAAAAAAAGTGAAAACTTCCCTTGCCTTCAAGGTGCTTACAGAAAACAAATATATATATATATATATATATATATATATATATATATATATACATATATAAATAGCTACACATAAGATTAAACCAAGAATAGATGGAAAGTAATTTTAAAGGGGAAGGTACCAGCAGCTGAGCAGACCAGAAAAGTTTTCCTGAAGAAAGTGGCATTTGAGCTGAATCTTAAAGGAAGGCAGGACCCTAAGAAGCAGAGGAAAGAGAACTTTCCAGGAATTTTTGTTATCATTAAGTCATTTTTCAGTCATGCCTGACTTTTGGTGACTCTTTTTAGAGTTTTCTTGGCAGAGATACTGAAGTGGTGTGCCCCTTCCTTCTTCATCTCATTTTACAGATGACAAAACTGAGGCAAAGAGGGTTAAGTGACTTGCTGAGGGTCACACAGCTAGTAAGTGTCTGAGATTTGAACTCAGGAAAAGGAGTCTTCCTTGACTCAATATCCACTGTGTCACCTAGATTTCAGGGATAGGAGACAGCCAATGAAAAGACAGAGATGAGAGGCAGAGTGTCATGTTCAAGGAATAGCAAGTTGTTCAAATGGCTGGATCAGAGAGTTTGTCAGAAGAGAATAAAGTATAAGAAGACTGAGAAGGGCCAGCTCTAAAAACCAAAGGACTGAGTAACCTGAAGCAAATTATTTCCCCTCTCTGAGGCTCAGTTTCCTCATTTGTAAAATGAGTAAATGATTGCTATTGTCCCTTCTAGTTCAGTCTAGGGGCAAATACCTATTTTCTCCTTGGGGTGTGGGTTGAAAGCTATTCTGGCCCACACCTGGGTTTAGACCCAGGGGTGGCTGGATGATTGACCCAAACCCAAAGCAGCATTCTTTAGCTTCTTCTGAGTTCTTTGAAGGCAAAGGTTATCATCCTCTGGGATTCCTCATAGTGTCTAGAATAGTGCTGGGCCTATGGGTGCCCCATCAGTGTTTATTGTTCGATTGTGAAGAAGCAATTTGAGGTCTTGAGGGCCTTGACAGATGAATGAGGCTGACCTTACTGCTCCCATCATCCCATCCTGGTCCTTTACCTTCTCTGTTCTTATCATAGCGTGAGGGTTAGACCACAACGCTCACTGTACTTCTCAACAGTGGTGACTGGGGTAGAAGACTGGGAGGAGAGAAATGACCTCTGGCTGGCTTACTGCGGGTGATGCTTGTGTTTTCTCCATTCCTGGGCCTTCTTGGAGCTCAGACATCTGCTCCTTTCCCTTTGCATCACCACTCCCTTCACCCTCCTCCTGAGCCTCATTTGATTCTAACCTTGGCTGTTCCTAGAAACAGAAAATAATGGGATGTAGATTTGGCTGTTTGCTTTCTGCTTCGTTTCCTCAGGGTGGGAGAATAATTAACTGGGGAGGTCTCAGCCTTCCATTCTCCAAGCCGCCATCCCCGGAATCCAGCAGTCCTTGCCCTCTGTCCTCCAGCAGCGGGTGATAGGAAGCCAAGGAAAAGAAAGCTGGAAAATCGTCAATTTTCTTTGCTCCTCCCTCTCTCTGTGTGAAAAAGGACAGGTCTTCAGATGAGGCAAGCCTTCTCATGGCCCTGTTAGGAAGGGAATCAGGCACTTCTGTCAACATCCAGTCCAGTGGGCAAGTAGGGAGAAAATGTGGTCATTGAGATGCTCAAATTCCATGGCAGGGCAGAGACAATGTATGGTAGTGGTTAGAGTGCTAGACTCAGAGTCAGGAAGAAAGACCCACCCCAGTCTCTTACTAGATATGTGACCCTGAGCAGGTTATTTACCCTTTTTTGAGCCTCAATTTTCTCATCTATAAAATGGGGATAGTAATGCCACCTAAATGGGCTTTTGTGAAGATTGTATGAGATAGCATATGCTAAGCGCTCTGTAAATCTTAAAGCACTTATATAAATGTAAGTTAATGTTACTATTGTCAAAATTTCTCAAGGAATCCCTGAATTAGGAGTCCAGCAATGGGGAAAAGATAAGGAGGGGGTAGAAACTTGTTTGGAGAGGAGGGGGAGCTCCCAGAGTGACTTAGTGCTGTCTGGTCCTAAGGCAAGGGGGTAGACAAGATGACTTCTGGACCCAGGATAGTGAAGTTTGTTTTTTCCTCTCTGTTTTTTCCCTAAGATCACTCCCCAACTAGGGGCAGGTGGTTGGCATTTCAGGGAACTTGAGGACTTAGTGCTAGGTTTCCTGCATACCCTTTCTCTGTTAGAGACTTGGGGATATGGGCTTCTGCCCAGAGATGCTGTTAATCCAACCATTCCTGACATATGCTTCAGCTATGATTGTGGGACGATGAGTCACAGTGCCTATGCAGCGATGGCCAACCTGGCTGTGTCTGAGCGTGCAACTGTGCATAAGTGGTATGTGTGGTTGTGAGCACGTGGGGTGTGTGTGTGTGTGGGTGGGTGGGTGGGTGGGTGGGAGAGAGAGACAGACAGACAGAGACAGAGACAGAGACAGATAGAGAAATGGAGAGACAGAGAGACAGACAGAGACAAAGATAAAGAGACAGAGACAGAGAGAAAAAGACAAAGACAGAGACAGAGAGTTTGTGTTTGTGAGTTTGAATGTGTGTTTTACATTGTATATAAATATATGCAAATGATATTGTATGATATACAGGGGTTTCTGGGACTGTCTCTGTAGACAGAGGAGACCCCAAGTGCTAAGAGATCCTCCAAGTGCGTTGGACTGGACGATGTGTCTTAGTGGAGTGAAGACCCATCTCCCCAGTGGGAGGTATTAGGGATTGCTAGCACTTCACAGAAAAAAAGACCTGAGTAGACTAACCAGAGGAAGATGAGTCCCCTAGAAACTCCACCGAAGGAACTTCTCTTTAGTTAGAAAAGATGGCCGGTCAGGCATAATCCCTACCCTTCCTCTGTATAACATTATTCCTAACCTCCTGTCCGCCTCCTCCAAATAATAATAACTGAAAGGCATAAAACTCTTAAGGGTTGGCAAACTAATGCATACACATTTCATTTGATCCTCAGCCATCCTGTGGGGTAAATGCTACAGATGTTATTATGCCCATTTATAGAAAGCTTAGGTGACTTACCCATAGCTAATAAGTGTCTGAGGAAGGATTGGATGTTTAATGTGATTGCACACGTATAGCCTATATCAGATTGCTTGTCGTCTTGGGGAGGGGCAAGAGAGGAAGACAGATTTGGAGCTCAAAATCTTATTTTAACTAATGAATGTTGGAAGAATTGGAACCCAAACCTACCTGACTCCAAGTCCAGCACTTTGTCCATTATTTCACACTGACTCGAAAACAGATTCAGGATTGGGAGTCTCTCCTAAGACCTCTAGGGAAGGTGATGGCTCTTTCTGTGCACCGTTAAGTTTTTACAAGACCTTTCCAAAGTCTAACCTTTATCCTTTTTGCTGCAGTCACCTGGGTAGTTTTTGGTTTTGTTTTGCTTGTTCAGTACTCTGTTCAACTTCTGTTGTTCATTCTCAGTATAGGGGAGATCTGGGGTGTGTTTGTATAGAAGCTTCTCCCTAACTCTGCCCCACCCTGGCCACCTCCCAGTTGGCAAGGCCAGAACCCTATGGGTGATACCAGGATGTGCTTTGCCAGCCTTCTCTGGGTGACAGCAAGTCTGGGAGGGTCTAACCTTCTCCTCCCTTTTTCTCTCCTTCTCTGCCTGCCCGAGTTCCTCTCCACTGCTTCTCCAAGGAGACAGGGAGCTAACACAACACCTTCCCAGGGAGAGTGAGAAGATGGAGATGATGTGGAGGAGATGGCTTCTTAACGCCGGTTGGCAATGCGGAGACGTGTCAGGCTTTATTTAGCTGTTCTGGGTTCTGAGTTGGTGACTAGGGGTGACATCTACCACCTCTCCACACACACACACACACACACACACACACACACACACACACACAACACTCACCGCTGCCTACACTGCTTCCCCAAGGAAACCAATTAGCCAAATCCTCATTAGCAGAACTCTTTTTTTTTTAATACCACAGTTATGGTTCTGATAGAAATAAGACCTTGGAATAAATGAGTAATTGGCTTTCCTTGACTTTCCCTTTCCAGTTCAATCGGTTTTGCATGAATCATTTTGCAAGGGCAGTGGATGGGGCAGGGTAGGAGGTTAAGAATGAGCCTATATTCTTATATATGACAAGTGCATTAGAAAGGTGCAAAGTGCTATATGAGGTCTTGGGAAGGGGTAGAGAGGCATTAGAAGAATCAGAGAAGGTTTCCAGGAGAAAGTGACATGTAAGTGGGACTTTAAGGAGGAGGAAGGGATTCTCCCATGAAAGTTCTTTGAGGAGGAACCTCCTCAATTCATCTAGATATACAAGGGAGGACAAGCACTGGCCTGAGCATCATGACCACCTGAGACAGAGAAGGGAGTTAGCATTCAACTCAATTTCGTTCACGTATCCTAGTAATGGAGCTAGAGGGTGATAAAGGTTTAGATAAGCCACTATCCCTACCTTAGTGGAACAAAGTCTAGCAGAAGGAGATTCTGTATAAGTCTAGTATGTGCACTGTGTCATTGGAATTGGGGAACTTGGATAAATTGCCACTTGTGTGATCTTGGACAAGGTAACTATGTTCACTTGTCAAAGGGGTGGGACTAGATTTGCCTCTGAGGTCCCTTACAGCTGTAGGAAGGGTTCAAACCTTTCATTTTACAGATGAGGAAACTGAAGCCCAGGGAAGTTAAGTGACTTGCCCAAGGTCACTTAGGGAGTAAGAGTCTGAGGTAAGATTTGAACCTTGGTCCTTTAAATCTAGAGCTCAAGTTCTTTCTTCTATATGGCATTGCCTCCTACACAAATGCCTCCATACTATATGCCTTTAATTCTACATCCCAACTCCAACCACAATCAGAGCCAAAGATTCAAAAGCCAGCTCCATCCTTAATATTCTATGTGACCTTAAGAAAGTTTCTCAAGCTCTTTGGGCTTCATTGATTAAAGTATGGCTATTAAAAAGAAAGGAGTGTTCTCTGAAACCCTGGGAGAAAGAAGAGAAACTATTGAAACTTGAGGTCTAGGGAGTTCAAGTGAAATGCCCAAAGACATACAGGTAGTCAGTGGCAGAATCAAAATTTGAATCCAGGTCCTTTGACTTAAGAGCCACCATTCTTGCTACTGAACCAATAGATATATGACTGTACACTTTAGTGTGTGATAAATGCATTAGAGAAGTGCAAAGGACTATGTGAGGTCTTGGAGAGAGGGGTTGGAAAGTCATTAATACCCAGAAGAGCCCAAGAAGACTTCCTGGAGGAGGTGGCATGTAAATTGGACTTTAAAGAATAGGTGGGGATTGAGTGGGAAAGGAAGACATCCTTGACACAGGGTTTACAGAGTTTATATTTGTAGTTTATATAATATAATAATTTATATAAAAATTATTTAAATAATAGTTTATAGACAACAGTCCTATAAATGCCTAGAGGCAGGATAGCCCAAGGATGTACAGGGGATGGTGAGTGGTACAGATTGACTGGAGTTTAAAGTATGTGGATATCAGTAGAATGAGCTGAGGTTGGAGTGTGAGGACCTCAGCCTGATTTCTGTCTTCTTTCTTGGGCAAGCTGGGGATGGTGGCAGGGGGTAGTGGACTTCATGTGCCTTGTAGGGAGAGGGTTCTGTGAGATCAGGTCTGTTTTCTGCCCTGTTGCTGAATCTCTTCTCTGGCTGTTGGTCTATTTCTCTTTTGGGAGGTAGGGTCTGGGGGGAGGGAGGATTCCCCAGACAGAAGCTTTCCGAGAAGCCTTGGTTGGGGTCACGTGTGTGTTCCCAAGCTGCTTCCTTCCCTGCATTTCCAGGGACTGAAGCTCAAAACTTTTCCTTTCTCTAAGGCAGGGATCCTTAACCTGAGATCCATGAACGTGGCATATTTTTATATATGTGTGCATGTGTGTTACACACACACACACACACACACGCACATGCACGCACAGCAATGCACACACATGTGTATATGCACCATACATGTACACACAGCATGGACACATAGGTACATGTGTGTATATGCACATACATGCATGTGTACATGTGTGTATGCACACCTGTATTTGCATAAGCAACACACACCTATATGCATGTGCGTGTGCATATCTGTGTACATGTACATATATACACATAGAGCATATATACACACATATATACATATACATATGTACATATTTACCATTGTATTTCAATAGGATTGGTTTCATTTATAACCCCATGTATTTTCTTTCATGCATTTAAAAAACATTATTCTGAGAGGGGTCCATTGGTTTGACCAGACCACCAATAACATACAAAAAGATAAGAATCCTTGAGCTAGGGGGATCTGGGGCTGACTCTCAGGGAATGGTTGATTCCATGTTGCCCTTGAAGGCTGCCTGATACTTGCCATCTTCAGGGATGCCCTAGTCAAAACGAAACAAGCCCAGGCCAAGGCAGGAGATCTTGGCAAACTGGCCTCCTCTCCATCTTCCGTTTTTTTCATCTTGGATTTTCTTCTCTCCATGCCTTTGTTCACACTGGAGAGGCAGCAGGACTGTGGGAGCTTTAGATTGGGAGCCAGAGACCCTGTGTCAGAATCTAAAGTCTGCTACTTATTTGCCTGTGTGACCCTGGAAAAGTCACTTTACTCCTCAATTGTATCAAAGGGATTGGATTCAAATGATTTTTCAGTTTCATTTCCATCCCAAATCCAATGATCATATGATTCTCCCTATCTGGAATAGACTATCCACCCCATTTTTCCTTCTCTCATCTCTCCCTTCTTTTAGTTCCAAACTCCTCCATGAAGGCTTCTCAGACCTGCTCAACTGAAAGTGATCTCTCTCCTCCAATTTCTCATAGCCTTTGCCTGCACCTCTCCCTAGTACTTGCCACACTCTACCTCATATCATTGTGATTCATGTATATATTATTCTTCTCCTTTTGATTATAAACTCCTTGAAATCAGGATCTGTACTGTGCTTATTTTTGTGTCTCTAGCACCTCCCCCCAGCCCTTGCTATATACAGTGTGTTGTGCACAGCAAGTGTGTAATAAATGCTTGTTGATTGCCTAATTGAATATATGGAGGCCAGACTATAGGAAGAACCTCTTGACTTGTGAGGGTGACACAGAAATGAGCCAAGCTGGGTGTGATATGAAAGTCTGTCCACACGTCCTTTCCCCAACCATTGCAAGAGGGGTTTGGTATAATCTAACCTGGGCTGGCAAGTTAGCCACACTCATCTCTCTTTCTCCCACCATTACCCAAATTAAGGGCAGTTAGGAAAAGACTAATATCTTACAATGTCCTGAAAAGCTAGAAACTCAGTAGGTGTAGTGCCTTCACAAGAGGTATATGGCCTTTGGGAAAGGAAAGAGGGCAGGGCAGCTCTTTCTGTCCACAGCAGACCAAGTGGCAAAAATCCCAGGCTGTGCCAGCCAGCATTGGGTACAGCTGGAGGAGCTGGTGCCAGAGCTTGGCGTGTTCTCCTGTCACATCCTCCAAACTATAGTGGCAAGGGCCCAGCCGTTCTCTGGGGCCCAGATCCCACTCGGAGGTTCTTATCCCCAGGCACCAGATTTAGGAGCAAGCTAGCTATCCTTTCCTAACCTCTCTCTACTCCTCCCCTCCCACCTCCCTGGGTCCCAGCAGACCACCTCATCTCTTCCCAGTTATAATATCAAAAAGGGTGCCATGAGCTAGGCATGGGCTGGGGAGGGGGGTTATTGAGGGGGAGAAGGAAAACTAGCATCCACTACTTTCTTTTTCTATGCATCTGATTCAGTCAATCTACAAAGGAGATGTAGAAGACATTTGAACTGGGGATAGCAGGGTAGCTCCTTCTCTGGAGGTGCCATGTGTCTCCCTCCCAAGTCCCCCCTGCCCAATATCTTGAGACCTGGGGGTAAGGGACTTCAAATTCAAAGTTTTAGAAGATGTTGTTGTACCAATTCAAGCAGGCTCCCAGGCAGGTAAGCCTTCTACACTCTCCCAGCCTCGATGCTGATGAAGTCCTTTAATTAGATTTCCTCTCATTTCCCAGCTAAGTGGCCTTTGGTGGGTTTTAAATCTGCCCAAATTGGTTTGTGTTTTTATCTTTCTGTGAGACTCAGAGTCACTAGCACACTCTCTGTGTCCCCCACCCCCAAACTCCATGGCTTTTCTTAAGACTTCTCAACTGTTTCCCTGGGAGAGAATCTATGAGCCTCTTATGATTTTGGTTTTCTCTTCTTTAAAGTGGAGCCACTCAGCTCCCCTCCCAGGTTGTATGGGTGTGCATGGGTGATGGTGGAGTCTGACACAAACCAAAGACTCCCTTGGAACCCTCCCCAAGCCTTATGCTCATTTGGTGCCTGGGCAGTAGGCAATGCTAAGGGGAACATCTCCTTGGCCTGTGCTCTGGGTCCCTGGTAGAGTAAAAGGTTGCTGTCCATATCAAGTGGTTCTTACCTGGCTTCTACCTCACTCCTACCTCCCAACCCTCTGCAATTCAAACCCTCGGGTCAGAAGTCAGGAGGAGACTGGTGGAATGCTGTGTGATCGATTCTTCCTTCTCACCTGTGTCCCCTATGGATAGACAGCCTGCTATATCCATCCTTCTGCCTCTATCTGAAATCTCACCATAAATCTTATTTGACTTCTAGCCAAGTGAGAAGGTCTTAGACAGTCTTCTATGTTTAGGGATACTTTAGGAGAGTGGGGTTTTTAGAGTCAGAAGGAACTTTGAGATCATTGAATCTAACCTCTTATTTTTTTTTTTAACAAATAAGGAAACCAAGACCTAGAGAGGCTAAGTGACTTACCCAAGGTCGCACAGGCAATAAGTAAGAGAGTCAGGATTTGAGTCCAGATGCCTTGATTCCAAATCTGTCCCTTCCCCCACTACATCATGTGGTAGAGATTTCTCTGATTCCGTCATAGTCTTCTTTGGAATGATACTCTCCTACCTTCTCTATCTCAACCCCTTGGGAAATCAACTCAAGTCAGTGCTTGAATCCCTCCCCCTTTTTCTATTTCTCTGATTGTACCTTGCCAAATCCTTTCACCTTCCTTTGCTTCTGTTCATGTGCTGCTGGACAGAGATGAAGGGAATCATGAAACCCTGTGGATTGGGTCCACTACAAATTTGTTATTTAATCTCAAGTGGACCCTCATGCTGCAGAAGGGTAATCATTCTGTTCCTTTCTAATTGATTCATGGTCCCATTCTGCACTGTGGCTATTCCAAATCTCATTTCTCCTTAAGCCTCACGCAATACCCCTCCCCTAACCTTCTCAGTGAGGAACTTAACCTCATTCTTTACTGAAAAAGTTAAGGACATTTGTCATGAGCTCCCTTTTCTCTGTTCCTCCTTATCTCACATCACTCATATGCCTTCTGCCATAATCTCCTCCTTTACCCCTGTTTCACATGAAGAGATGTCCCTTATCCTTACCAAGACAAAATCCCCTCTACATGCATCAGTGATCCCATTCCATCCCATCTTCTCTGGCCGATTGCTCCCTCTATCATCCCTACTCTCTCACTAATCTTAAATTTCTCCCTGTCTACTGGCTGCTTTCTTACTGACTACAAATATGCCCATCTCTCCCCCATCTTTAAAAATAACTTTATACTACCATTCCTGCTAGATATCATCGTTTCTCCCTTTGATGGCCAAACTCCTTGAGAAAGTGCCCAACCTGGGTGCCTGCATCTCCTTTCTTCTCAGTCTTTTCCAAAGTCTCTGCAATTTGCCTACTGAACTTATCATTCAATTGAAACAGCTCTCTCCAAAGTTATCATTGATTTCTTTTTTTTTAATTTTAATTTTTTTGGGAGGCAATCAGGGTTAAGTGACTTGCCCAGAGTCACACAACTAGTGCATATCTGAAGTCATATTTGAACTCAGGTCCTCCTGACTCCAGGGCCAGTGCTTTATCCACTATGCCATCTGGTTGCCCTCATTGATCTCTCTCTCTCTCTCTTTTAAGAAATTATTTATTTTATTTTTAATTTAGGAAATAAAACAAGCATTTCCATAACACAGTAGAATTTAAAAAAAGATGGTTGCACATGAAACTGCAAATCTATTATGTACAACTAGCTATTCTTTTAAAATATATAATGAGGTTATGGAATAAATTTCTTTTTTCCTCCTTCCCCCCGGCTGGTTATCATTAGACACAAATATATGTGTATGTATATATACACATATACATATATGTACATGTGTATATAATCATTTTATACATACTTCTGTTTATCAGGTCTTTCTCTGGATATAGATAGCATCTTCCTTCATAGGTCTTTTGTAGCTAATTTGGGTATTGATCATAGTGATAACAGTCAAAATGACTTAGTCAATCAAAGCTGTTCTTAAAACAATATTGTTGATTTCTTCATTGCCAAATCTTATCCTCATTCTTCTTGACCCCTGAGAGGAATATGAAGTTGTTGATTACTTTCCCCTCTTGGATATTCTCTCCTCTCTGAATTTTTGAATTTCAAGGTACTGTTCTATCTTTGTTTCCCTCCCACATATCTGACCATTCCTTCACTGTTTCTTCATTCATATCATACCTGCCAACTGTGGGTGTACCCAAGGGACATCTCTTATTTTTTCACTCCATATTTTCTCAGTTGATGATCTCATTAGCTCTCATGCTTTCAAATGGAATCTTAAGGTAGGTGATTCAGAGAATTCTATATCCAGCCTAGTCTTTCTTCTGTGCTCAGCACCAACTGCCTTTTGGATATCTCAAACTGTATGTCCTGTAGATATTTCAAATTTAAAATATCCCAAACTGAACTTATTAGCTTCTCTCCAAAACCTCACTTTTTTAAAATTAAACTTCCTCATCACTGTCAAGGATGCCATCATCCTTCCAAGTCACCCAGACTTGCAACCTTGGAATTATTTTCATCTCCTCACTGTTACCCCACATAGTCAATTTTTGGTCAAACCCTGTCATTTCCATCTTCACAACATCTCTCAAATATGTCCACTTCTCCCATCCACACAGCCAACACCCTAGTTTAAGCTCTCATCAGTTGGTCACTGTGTCTCGAGTCTCTCCTCCCTCCAATCTATCCTCCGCTCAGATGCCAAAATGATCTTCCTAAAGTGTAGATCTGACCAAGTCACACCCCCAACACTCACACTGGAGCGGCTATTACCTACATGATCAAATATAGAATCTTCCGTTTACCATGAAAAGCTCTTTATAACCTGACACCTTTCTAGTATTCTTATACTTTATTCCCCTCCATAAACTCTGTAATTCAGACATACTGGCCTATTTGCCATTCCTCACAGATGACATTCCACTCCCACATACATGCCTTTGGCTATCTCTTATGTCTGAAATTCCCTCCCTCCTCACTTTTGCCAGCTAGAAGCCTCTAAGCTTCCATGGTTCTCTTCAAGACACAGCTCAAATCCTACCTTCTACAGGAGGCCTTTTTCTCCAACTGCTGCTGCTTATCCTTCTAAGATTGCCTTCTATGTACTCCTTATATATCTTGTGCATACCTAGTTATTTACCCATTATCTTACCCATTAGAATGTGGGCTCCTTATGAGTACAGATTTTTTGCCTTGCTTTAGATCCTCAGCATTTAACATAGCACCAGGCATATAGTAAGCACTTAACAAATGCTTATTAAATAATTGACTGGTGCCTACCTATTCTTTTTTTTAAAAAGTGTTTCTTTTTTAAAATTAGTTTATTTTTAGTTTTCAACATTCACTTCCACAAGATTTTGAGTTCTAAATTTTCTCCCCATCTCATCCCTCCCCCACCCCAAGATAGCATGCATTCTGTATACCCCTTCCCCTAATCTTCCCTCCCTATCTCTCCCCCCTTCTCTTACCCCTTTCCCCTTCTATTTTCCTGTAGGTCAGGATAGATTTCTATACCCCATTTCCTGTATTTATTTCCCAGTTGCATGCCTACCTATTCTTGCTGTCTAATCTCCATGCCTCATGTAATTTATAACACGAAGGGACCTTAGAGATGATCTAGTCCAAACTGTGCCCAAGGTCCTGCAAATAGTAAGTAGCAAAGCCAGGATTATTTTCCTCCCCTGAAGCAATTGGGGTTAAGTTAAGCCCAGGTTTACACAGCTACTAAGTGTCTGAGGCCGGATTTGAATTCATGGCCTCCTAACTCCAGGACTGGTGCTTTATCCACTGTACCACTTAGCTGCCCGAGAGCCAAGATTCTTAACACAATAATAATAACTAGCTTTACGCTGGTTAGTATAGGGTGACCCAAAGGTCTTAGTACAGTTTTAAGCTATTAAAGCTTAAATAGCATTATTTAAAGTGTCTTTTTGAAAGGAAAACTTCCCCAAGAGTCTTCCAGCTAGTGAGTACCTAAAGCAGGACTCAGACCCTGATCTTCCTGATTTCAAAACCAACACTCTATCCACTGAGCCATCTACTTATTTCATATCCATTTGTTTCAAATCATCCTTCTCTGAATCCTTCCTCCTCCTGAACCTCCGCAGATAGCCAGCAGTTTCTTGGGTCTTCCTGAGGGATTCACCTAGTTCCTAGCTTCTTGTTATTTGCCTGATCTGGTAAAATGGTGCTAAGAACATCTTCACTCCTAACCTCACAGATTTGTGCTGGGAGGAAAGTGCTTTCCAAAGCACAATGGTATTGCATGGGAGTATCCCATCTACTCCCCTCTTCTCTCACTGTGTCTTTCCCTGTCTCCAGAAATATCTTGAGGACAGGTCCTGGGTCAGAAAGAGGGTGGGGGCATTCTGGCCCAGTTAGGAGTAGTCATTCAGCAGAATGGCTCCTCTTCTTCCCCTTAATTTTAGTGCCAGGAGATGGCCTTGCATTCATCAGTACAGTGATTTTTGTCTTCTAATCTCTCACTTCACTCTCTGCCTGCCCTCCCATTCTCTCCCCTCAGCCTTTTGGCAGCTCTTGTTGGAAAGATAGGCAGCTCATCAGGGCGACAGCAGTGGGCATTAGCCATTTGGGGGGATATTACACAGGAATGTTTACAGAAAGGCAATTGCCTGGAAAATAACTTGGGCTGCTGTGGTGTGGCGGAAAAGATGGTCTTTGAAAAAAAAACAAACGAACATGCACACTTATGGGACCCAGAGGGACAGACAGACCCAGGGATGGACACACCCACACACCCACACCACACACACACACACACACACACACACACACACACACACACCCCACACACACACACACACCCCACCAGATACACAGACTTGTAGCCACAGGGACTCCAAGAAACAGGTACAAACACATGAACACACACATAATTACATGCAAATTTCCCTCATAGTTAATTAAAATTCAAGAGGGTATAAAGGGGATGTCAAGAGAATACTCTGCTTTGGGATGTTGCCACCAAAGTCTTGGCCAATACTTGGCCAATGACTTTCATGTATACTCTTTAATTGGACCTTTCTGGAGACCTATGTTCTAGTCCTACTTTATGCTAATTCCCTATACCCTTAGGTAAGTCAATTCCTCTCTTTAAGGCTCAGTTTCCCCCTCTGTAAAATGAGAGAGTGGACTAGGTGACCTCAAAGGCCTTCTCCAGCTAGAATGGTTAAAGCCACTTGATGAACTCTGCCCTCTGCCCATCCTCTGACCTAGAGACTCTCTGGTAGGTGCCATTTGCTAGAGGGGGCAGGCAGTAAGTAAAGGGCTTCCTGATAGAGCCATCACCCACAATTGGCCCTGGCAGCAGCCTGAGGGCTTCCCTGGGGCTGAGCCACAGGCTCCCATTGGATGACTGTGGGACTTATTCCTCCTGCTGTGGATGCTGAAGGAGACTTGGGCAGAGCAGGGAAGCTAGGGTTCAACAGTGTTGGGCTAGGAAGCCAATCTGATTGTTTTAGGGAAGATTCTCCTTCCTTTCTCCATCCAGCCCCTCTTGGGCTTCTGTCTAATTGGGCAGCTCTTCACTCTCTCCATTCCCCTCCTATCAGCCCCCTCCTCTAGCTCATTCCCTTGACACCTATCTGCAGGCACACCCAGCTGTTGATTTGGGCAAATAGATGAGTTGACATGCTTGGTACACAGGTGGAGCTCACACCCAGACCTTGTACTCTTTTGCCCAGGCATAGTCTCTTCCCCATTCCTACCAAAGCAAAGGGGGTAAAATAGGAGGGCATCCTAGATTGGGAGAGTGGCAGATTCAAGAGGCTAGGAAAGCCTCAGACATCTGGGCCCTTGAGGGACTCACAGAGATCTCAGATTTGTAAATCTTTCAAGCCTACTCTTTTCAGGGAACAAGAGAATTTGGGTTCCTGAATCCCAAGGATCTTGGTCAGGACCTTACAGAAGCTGGGATGAGGGGTTCACTTTGGGGACAGGATAAGTAGGGGGAGAGAGGTCTGTTCTCTCTTGATTCTTTTCTTTGCTATTTCTTCTCCCTCCCTCTACTTTTCCCTCTCCCTCTCACTATTTATTTCCTTTAATAAAGTCTTGTTGATTGATTTATTTCTTGCTCCATCTTTCCTTTTGTACTTCCCTGGCTTCTCTTTCCTCTGATTTTCTTCTCTCTCTTTTCTCTTTGTTCTCCTCTATTCTTTCTCACTCTTCTGTCCCCTTTCTTCTCTCTCCTCTTCCTATTTTCTCTCTCTTCTATTCCTTTCTTCTCTCCCCTCTTCCTCTTTTCTCTCTTCTATCCCTTTCTTCTTTCCCCTTCTCTTTTTCCTCTCTCCTTTTATCTTCCCTCTTCCTCTTTCCTCTCTCCTCTTCCTTTTTCTTTTCTTTTCTTCTCCTCTTTCTCATCTCCCCTTTCCCCTCTCTCCCTCCTTTTCACTCACTCCTCTCTCTCTTTTCTTCTCCTCTCTCCCACCTTATATCCAGCATCTTGGATGATCCATTTTGGAACAACATTGTGTGACAGCCAGAAGAGAAAGCAGATTGTGAAATCTAGGGTAAAGACAAGGTGTAGTCTGATAGCCTACTAGATCTTTTAATTAAAAATTTGTGATTTTAATTTTAATCATGAGTTTATAATTATCTTATGTTAAACAATACAGTAGGTGATAAAAATAAGCCAAATCCATAAATATAGTCTTAATTTTTTTTTTATTTTTTAATTTTTACAAAAACTGCTTGGATCCTATACTGGACCTTTATTCTTAGCTATGCCACTTGGGGTGGGCATTTCTCCTTTGTTCTTCTAATCTCCAGCCACTCCTAGTCATGGTCCCCCCCTCCCATAACTCACCAGCAGAGCTAGAGGGTGGGTCTCAGCAAGTGCCAACAGCCTTCATTGCTGAATTCCACCCCCCCCAACACGAACACTGAAGGCCTCTCCCCAAAGTACCCAGCACCAGTGACTCAAAAATAACAGGTGTTGATTTGCATATTGCTTTGCATACAATTTGTATGTTATTCATTGACAGCAGAGAAATTCTCCCAGCCCCACCCTCCAGCTCTGGCCCCTCTCTTACCAAAGCACTCCCCCCCCCAGTCCCTTTCCGTATAGAGAGGTTCACATCCCTTCCAGCCTTGGTCCATCTTCTGGTACTGTCTGCTCAGACCTTGGGTCACAATGGGCAGTCCCAGGCTAGGAAGATCTGAGGCTGGCTGCCGCTCCATTGCTCTCAGCTGCAGCCCTCTCGCCACTCCCTTTCGCTGTTCTCCCCACTCTCCACCCCTAGTGTAGCAGGAAACATTGATTTGGTGTCTTAGGGGCTGTGGCCTCACTCAAGTTGCCTGATAGATTGGAATCGATTTCTCCAGTCATTTGCTGGAGCTCCTCAGCGAGGAAGGAAGGAGGAAGGACCACACAGTCCTCCCTGTGGTGGAGGAAAGTGGAAAGGGGAGGGGAGAGAGATGCAGCAGAAGGTGGAAGGGTACCTTTGACTTCTCTCTGGACCTGGCATCACAGTGGGTTATGAATCTGTAGCCCCCCCCTCCCCAAGTATACCAGCTTCCCAATCCTCTTTTCCCAGTGTGAAGGGGGGGAGGGGAGGAGAGGGGAAAAGGACAGGACCCTTCAGTATTTACAGTCTCAACCCTCCTGAGTTTTGGAAGAAAAGCCCCTTCCCTTGCTGGTCTAAGGATGTAATAAATTAGACATCCTTCCCAAGGCTAACCTGGGACTCCCAAAGGATGTCAAGGCCTCAGCAGCTCTCCTCTGACCGCCAAGGGCAAACATTGGAGTCTCCTCCCTCCGTTCCTTAGCTCCTAGGTACATTGCTTCGGGGGGGGGGGTCTCCTCTTTCCCTCTCGTTCCTCCCTCTTCCTCTTCCTCCCAGGGTCCATCGGGATATGATGCCTAGGAGTCCTGGTGTATTCTACTTCCAGAGGACTAGAGAACATCGATCCAGTCATCCCCCTCCCCCGCCCCAGTTTCTGTCCTTCACTCTTCCAGGTGTTGGGGAAAGGGGGATGGGCTCGGGCAGACGTGGAAGTGGTTAATTCAGCTTTGGGCAGGGATGCGGCCGGGCGATAGGGACCCTGACACCTTACTCTGGCAAGAGGGAGCGCAGGGCGGGGACACCTTTCTGGGCGGGGTCATCCTTCTAATCGACTCCGCAGCCGCTGCCAAGGCCCTCCCAGCTCTCTCTAGCTGCCGCCACCCACCCTGCGCCCCCTCCCCAGCCTGCGGCCGGAGATTTATGGGACTGCAGTCATAAAGTGGGGCTGTGAGATCTGTCGGATTGTCTTGCAGCCGCGGCTCCAGCAGCCCCCAGCCCACCCCCTCTGTTCGCTCCAGCCGACCCTGGGACCAGGCTTGGTCTGGATGGGCTGGGGAAAGGACCAGTCCTTTCCCCAGCCCCGGCCTCGCCCCCGGGGGCTTGAAGCAGGTCAGACCCGCGCGCTAGCGTATTAGGTCGGGAGACAGGCCAGGCTCCCAGGACCTCTAACCTCTGCAGCCCCTCACCTGCTCACACTCCTACTCTGCCGATCCAGGCCTGGTAAGCGGCTGCTTCAAAGATTCCTCATCTGTTTGTCCCTGTGGCTCTGGGGAACCGCGGAAAAGGAATGGTGCAGCCTAGGGAAAAAGAGCAGCGAGCTGCCCAGGAGCTACTGAGGGGGTGGGGAGGGGGAAGAGAGAGTAAGACAGGGGCAAAAGTTAGGGGAGGAGCGACACCCCCCCCTCCACTGTGCTCCCCAATACTGGGGGTGTGTCTTCTTTCTCTTTTTTTTAATTCTTTTTATTCTCTTCCATATTTAGAGCTATGATCCTAAGGAAGGGGGCAGAAGCCAGCTTGAGGGAAAGGGAGAGGAGGGGAGTAGTTGAAGAGGTTTAGCCATCTTAGTTAGGATTCAGGTCATTTCCCCCAATCCTTGATCCAGCATGACTGTTTCACTCCTCTTCCACTAGACTCCTCTAGCCATTGAGGGTGGGAGTGGGGAGAGACTGATTGGAGCCTCTTATCAGGATCAGATGAGAACCCAAGATGCCAGGGAGGAGTCCCAGGTGCTAGCCAGGGAAGTACCTGCTTTTGTGCCCAGCTAAGGCCATTCAGCTCTCAGAGAAGCCTAGAACTCTACCTAGCCAGGAGAGGGCCTTACCCACACTGTTGCCATCCACTCCTCAGAGATGGAGGGTAGAGGTCAGAACAGAATGGGGATGGAGGAGGGATTCTGACCAAGGTTCCTTTCCTACTATAAGCGTTCAATTCTCCCCTTCCCCCTCCCCTTCTCTTCGTCCCTTTTTCCTATGCAGTATAGTAGAAAAATTACTGGATGTGAAGGGAAAAAATCTCTGGGTTAATACTCCAGACTGCTATTTAGGTGTGTTTCACTTTCCCTCTCTGGGCCTCAGTCTCCTCATCCATAACATGGGGGGATTAGCCTAGATCATCTCTAAGGACCTGGCCAGCTCTAAATCCCAGCTCTAAATAAATGCAATGATCTAAATGGATTAACCCAGGGCTAACAATAAATATAGACTTAGTCTGAGCATTGTTAGATTCTCTCTCTAAAAACCTCCTATTCCTTGTGGGTCAGACAGAAGCCTGGACTGGGCCAGGGCTAATGAATGGTGGTTAAGTGGAGGAGGAAGTGAGGGATGGAGAAAATCTGGCTGGGGCTGACTGACACCAAGCAGTCATTAAGGCTTCTAAAAGCAATTGAGATCTCTCTGTCTCTCTCTCTTCTCTCTTTTTCTCTCTCTCCCTTCCTCTCTCTTTCACTCCTCCCCTTTCTCTCTTCTGTCCCTCCCTCTCCTTTCCCCCCTTCCCCTTCCCCTCTCTCTTTCTCCTTACCTCTCTCCTTCCCTCCCCCTCCTCCTCTCCCTCCCTTCTTCCCTTCCTCCCTCTCTCTCCTCTCACTCCAAGGAAGTGGTTCAGCAAATAAGTCTCCCAGGTAGACTTGCCCATTTATTATGTGAGAGTGAGAGAGCAAAATGAAGGAATACGAGGCTGTGTTTGTGTCTCGCCTCCTCAAAGATGTTGTAAAGTCTCTGATGGTAGAGGCTAGGTTCTGTGATTCTGGTTTGTTCCTTACAGTGCCCAGTGTATAGAATCATATGATTTAAGGTCAGAAGGGACCTTAGAGACCATTTTACAGATGGGGAAATTAAGTAGATGAGCTAGAATTTGATCCAAGGTTGTCTGATTCCAACTACAGTGTTCTTCCCATCATATCACTATCATGCATAGATAGTACTCAAATGCTTGTTGATGGATAGATTAGAGACAAGCAAATCTGGTTTTGTTGTATTTTGAGGATGAGATGGAGTAGGGCTGAGCCATGATGGGTGTGTGATTATGTATGATTAGGGATTCATGTAAGACTAGAAGTAGAAGCTTGTGAGAAGGGAAGGCAGAGTTGGGGAGAGGGCAGCCTCTGGCTGGGTGTTTGGTGGCAGGTGAGTGCTAATTGGCACCTGGGAGGCTTACAATGGGCACCAAAGCACTGGATGGTATGGTAAGAAACAATAGCTTCTGCTGGGCAGTGGAGGTTGGAAACATGGAGCTGGGGTACAGGGGAATGAATGGAGTGAGTGGAGCAAGGGGGAATTTAGTATCAAAGTAGGTGTTTGATAAAGAGGGGTGGTGGTGGTGGTGGTGGTGGTAGTGGGGTGTGTGTGTGTGTGTGTGTGTGTGTGTGTGTGTGTGTGTGTGTGTGTTAGCCAACCCAACCCTCGGCCTGTTCTTTTCCTTTTCTTGTGCTTTCTCCATGTTGTGTGTTTTCCTTTAAGTCCCTACCCTTTGCCAAAAGCAGGGTTAACCTTGGAGGATGGGATGAGATGGGTGTAAATGAAGTGAGGGCCCCTGAGTCTTGAACTGTTCTGTCTGCTTTTTCCTTCCTCTCACTGTCCTCTTTGTCACCAGCCTCACTCCTGTTTGTCATTCTGTCTGTCTTTCTCCTGGGAGGGGGATGGGATGAGGATGGGGAGGGGAACTCCACAACCCCTGTTCCTTCCCTGGGAGTCACTCCAAGTATTCTGAACTCCTAACCTCAGGACTCATGGTCTCTCCTTGGGCCTGGATGGTGAACTTTCCACGGTGCCCTCACCCAATCTCCCCTAATGATCAGGGCAGTTATATATCCCACAAATGGTGGGTTAAGAAGGAGAAAGGGCAGTGAAAAGGTTCAGCCCTGTCCCTAGAGAGAAGATGCTTGAAGAAAGAAGTGACAGTTTCCTTTTTTCACCTTTCAGAAGAATTATTTTCAAAAAGATCCCTTTCTGCACTCAGCCCCACCAAGAAAATGACATGGTAGAAAAAAACTCTTTCTGGAGTCAGAAGAGCTGAGTTCAAATCCTGCCTGTGATGCTTATACTCATCTGCCCTTGGGCATGTCACTTAATCCCCCTTGACCTCAGTTTCCTCATCCATGAGATAAGGGTGTTGGACTAGTTGACCTTTGAGGTCCCTTTCACCTCTATAATCAGAGATCATATTATCCCAAGAAAGAGACAAGGCCAGCTTGAGAAGTGAGGAGTAGCTGAAGAAATCCAGCCATGTTGTTAGGATTCCACTCACTTTCAACATCACCTCTCTCTCTTTTTTTTCCTACCAAGACTCCTTCCTCCCCTTCCCCTAGCCAGTAAAAGTGGGGAGTGTTGAGTGGGCCATTTTTGACCCTGCCTGTGCCCTCCTCTTTCTTCCCTCCTCCCCACCCCATGCAGATCCTGAGCGGAGCAGCCCCCCGATGCTGTCTGCAGATGATGCGGAGTATCCAAGAGAGTACCGGACCCTTGGGGGTGGGGGAAGTGGGGGGAGTGGGGGCCGGCGTTTCTCCAATGTGGGGCTCGTGCACACTTCTGAGAGGAGGCACACCGTGATTGCAGCCCAGAGTCTGGAGGCACTCAGTGGGTTGCAGAAGGCAGATGCAGAGCGCAAGCGAGATGCCTTCATGGACCACCTGAAGAGCAAGTACCCCCAGCATGCCCTTGCTCTCAGAGGCCAGCAGGACCGACTCCGGGAACAGGTGAGAGGCTACAGTAGGCATGGCATGTTCAGAAGGGGACAAATCCTCTTGTTAATCTCTGACCTCCTGGGGTGCTGACCTTACACCCAAAGGGTTCCTCCACTGATCCTCCAAACCTGAGAGTCTTCCAGAGTTGGACTTTGAGGACTGAACAACACCAGGAGACAATTTGGCAGTTAACACTGGAATACCCTCTCAAAGTTCAATTTTGCTGGTCCTTTAGATGCCTGGGAGAAAACTTAATCCTGTTTGTCTTTCCCGGGGGAGAAAGAAAACAGAAGCCTTGGCTCTGAGGCCTGGCATTCATCAGGGTAGTTGGCTGTCTTGGAAAAGAATTCCCACCCTATATTTTGACTATTTGGGGGTATAAGTTAGAGGCTGGTTGGGGTAAGCAAAGCTTTTTAAGGTTAAAGCCCTCCCTATCCCCTGTATAGCCATGTGGTGGACAGGGTGTTTGGGGCCCAAGAGCCCCAGCTATCAGGTGGCCTGGTGTCTGAGTTGGAAGAGTTTATGGTTGGCCAAGTGCCTACTCTGGGCCTGTTAACATTGGGCCTTTCAGGCTGAGTTGACCTTTTGGAGGTGGGCATGAAGACCGGATGCTTCCATTGTCAGGGACAGGATTAGAAAGCCCTGAGGCTTCTCTTTGCCCCCCTTCTCCACCATCTCCCCACCAATGATTCCAGGCAAATGTCTTTGTCTCTCTCCCTGTTCTTCAGTTTTATGACTGTTGTGTGAGGAATCCTGGACAGGAAGGGAAATGAGCTCTCCAATAGTAAACCTAACTGAGTAGGCATACATCCGGTGTGGCAGATCATGACTTGCTTTATAGTTCTTCAGTGTTCACTGGCATCCGACCTCTTTTGTATTATTCTATAGAGCCCACCAATCCTTGCCTAGCCCATCTTAGACGCCTCCTTCTTTCCCTTTGTCTTTTCTGAGAAACAGATGTTGGTTTTCCAAAGGGGCTTTATTGGCATAAAGGGAAAATAACAATGAAAGAGCATAGGATTACTAAATCATAAAGCAGGAGACAAGCTAATGTGAGAAATGGTGGACTTCTAATTGGATGAGCTGAGTTTAAGTTTTGGTTCTATGTATTACCTATGTAACCTTGAACACACATCTCCCCTCTTTCTCTCTCAGTTTCCTTACCTGTAAAATGGGGAGTGGACTCGTCCACTTACATTCCATGATTCTCCAAATAGGTCCTAAGTCTAGCTACTGGGGCAGGGATAGACTTTCCTGGTTTAATGGTCCCTCCCTCCTATCTACCTGGTTCCAGTTTAACCTGCTGGAGAAAATCCCCATTGCGTCCTTCCTCTGACTAGGGAAATGCTCAACACCTGGTTTTCCCTCTCATCCAAGGCTAGGGCTCTTTCTGACTTCTCCCAGTGAAATAGGCCTGTGGCTAAAGGTTCTGGTGCCATTGATTGGGTCATAGATGGACTCCATGGGGAAAACTTTTTGCACATTTCTTATATCCTCTTGTATGTAGTGGAAAAGTAATCTGCATGTACAGTTCTCTCAAATGGTAAGTGAAGGATCATTTCTTAGAAAATTCAAGAGGCTGGGGTCAGAGTTAGAGGGGGAGAAAGTATTCCATGTCTCTGGGAAAGCTTCTTTTATTTGCTAATCTGGCATAGTCTTGTAAGAAGGGAGAAAGGGCCTAGGAATAGGTCAATCTTGCCTGTCCCCTTGTTGCTATTGAAAGGGTTGTCCCTTAAACTGTCTCTGTATCTCCAGGTCATATGTTCCTGAAAGAGCATCTCTCCATCTTGCCAGTAGACAAGTTCTTTCATGAGTCTGACTTGTGGCTATAGCTTGGAAAATACTGAAGTCAGCCTGATGCTGGTGTACCAACTTTCCAGTCCCTAATCCCTTGGGCTTCCTCTCTCCTGCTTTTCCTCTCAGGAGGTCTTCTTTACTCCTAGGCATGGAATAATGGAAAGAGTGATGGATTTGGAATCCAGGGTTGGGTTCAAATCTTGATTTTTTGACTTCTCAAAGCTGTGTGACCATGGGCAAATCTCTTAACCTCTCTGGGTCTGAGGTTCATCTTATTTCCCCCCCTCAATTCCATCTTTAAAATCAGGGGGTGAGGTGGGATGAGGGGACAGGGTTGGAGTTGGTCTCTAAGATTCCATGCAGCTCTTCATCACAAAATCATAGATTTAGGTCTTGAAGAAATACTACCTGTGCAGTCCTATAAGGTATGTGGCTTTGGAAAGAAAGAATGCTGGACCTAACATTGCTACTTTTTAGCCTTCAAAATCTCAGTTTTCTCATCTGTAAAATGAGGAAACTGAATAAGCTCACTAGTTCTTAACCTTTAAAAAATTTTTTGACATGGACCCTCTTGGCAGTCCCAGAAAGACATTTTTAAATACAAAAAACAAAATATATAGGATAAACAAAGAAGCCAATTATATTGAAATACAGTATATCAAGATATTTTTCTTAAAAAACTAGTTCTTGGATCCCAAGGTTAAAAGCCACTGGACTAAATGGTCTCTAATGTACCTCTTCCAATTTCAACATTCTACGACTCCTTTTTGACCAAATATAGGGCACATGGTTCCCCTATATCTGGTCTCTCTAAACCTAAGAGCAGCCTATAATCAGCACTAATTATTGGGGCATAGAAATATATTATTAATATAATTAATTAACATATTGTTAACATAGTAATTATTGAGCATAGCAATGCATTATTGATATATTTGTTAATATAGCAATTATTAGGGCATAGCAATACATTAGTAATATAATTAATATTGATATATAGTGTTAATATACAAAGTATGGAGGTATAGCAATATATTATTAATATGAACATATTTGTTAGTATATAAATTATTAGGCCATAGCAATATACTAGTAATATAATTAATATTAATATACAGCATTATCTATATTATAAAGTATGGGGTATAGAAATATATAGATACCCTTTTGTTTTGACAAGAGATATCATTTTAGAGGATGCTACCTACATCCTGTGGTTGTCTATATTCAGAGCAATACAGCACATCAGTTAGACTCCAGGAGAGTTGCTGAGCTGGCTCAGAGACTGCTGTCCTGGCATATGGTCTGGGAAGGGAGAAGGAGTCCATCAACTAATGACCCTTTCCCTACCCCACCCTGACTAAGTATCCAGTACTCTCTCAGTCCTGCCAGTGCTCCTGTGAGAAGGGACATTCCCCATTCCCTGTTTGTACCTCTAACCTTGACTGGATCACAGGCAGATGAAAGGTACTGGTGTGTCTCAGTCATCTCAAGTTCATACCAGATGCCACCCTCATGCTTGTCAATCTCTCGGCTCACCTGGTGGTGGGGCTTTAAGTTGTGTTGAAAAAATATACAGGAAGGAGAAGCAATGTTGAATTTCAGTGTTTATTCATGTGTTTATTTGCTTGTCCATTCAGTCTTTCAAGAAGTATTTATTGAGCACCCAAAAATCTCAGGAGCCCATGACGAGGGGCAATTTGATGTCATGGATAGAGATTCCTCAAAACCAGGGATACCTGAGGTCAGACCCTGCCTACCTCTGACACATATTGGTGGTGGGATCTTGGACAAATCACTAAGACTATAATTTCTAGAGAAGGTGCTGACCTGTAGCAGTAGATGGAGTTTTTCCCACCTGGGAGTTCCGTATACCAAGAAAGTCAAAAGTCCCTGTCCGATGGTAATCAAGGTCCTGTACTAGGTACTGAGAGGATTACAAAGATGAGTGAATGAACGAATGAAATCTGGTCTCTGCTCTGGTGGCACCTAAGTCTAGTTGGGGAGATAAGGCTAACCCATATGAAAGAGCCCACACTGGGCAGTATGTGATCAGATGCGAGGATGAGGGGCAGGAAGAGCTGACTGCAAATGTGCAAAGAAGAGAGATGTTCTTGGGAGACTGGAATGGGCTAATGGAGTATAATGGGAAGAGCCCTAGGATGGTCATCAAGGGGTCTAACCTTTTTCTGTCACTCACTTACTCTGTGACCTTGAGTAAGGCATTCATTCTCTGGGTCTCCGTTTCCTCTTTATTTGAGGAAGCTAGGTGGCATTAGATAGAGCCCTGGGCCTGGAGTCAGGAGGACCCTTTAGGATATGCGAACCTGGACAAGTCACTTCACCTCTGTTTGACACAGTTTTCTCAGAAGTAAAATGAGGATAATAACAGCACCTACCCTACCCTAGCAGAGTTATGAGGATCTAATGAGATAATATTCATAAAGTGCTTAGCACTGTGCCTAGCACATAGTAAGTGCTATATAAATGCTAATTTTCTCCCCTGTTTCCATCTCTAAGTAAGAGGGTTGATTTAGAAGATTCTCTAAGGTTCCTTCCAGCTCTGATCATCTGTGAATCTGGTCAAAGAAGAAGGTGGGAGGAAGATAGATGGCGCAGTGGATAGAGCACTGGCTGTGGAGTAAGGAGGACCTGAATCCAAATCTGGCCTCAGATACTTCCTAGCGTGTGACCTGGACAAGTCACTTGACCCTGATTGCCTCCCCTCCCCCCAAAAATTTAAAAAACAAGGAAAGTGGGACTTGGGGTGAGGCTTGGAAGGGATGGATGGGATTTGGTCAGTTGGTGGGAACATCTTGAGTGTGTTCTTGGAGGTGAGTATGACCACAGCATGTGAAAGCCCAGATGAGTTGGAGTAGAAAGGCCATATGGAGGTGTATGAAAGATTAGTCTGGGCTAGCTTAATGAATGGGCTTTTGAACAGGGGGTAGGGCATGATGTAACAGAGTCCATCTTTTGGATGGGGAGAGACTGGATGCAGGGAGCCTCTTTAGGAGACTGAGGCAGGAATCCAAGTGGGAGGTGCTGAGGACCTGTACTAAGGTGGTGGTCAGGAGAATGGAGAACAGGAGAAAGATGGAAGAGATATTCCAAAGAAAAGTTGAACTTAGTGACACACTGGTCAGAAGAAGTGAGGGGTGGAGGTGGGGTAGTTTGGACAAGACTTGTAATTCCACTGGTATTTGGAACTCTTGTTAAAGAAAGGCTTATCAATGCAGATTGGCAACTCCAGTACAATCTACAGGGTCACATGAAGGGAAGGTATCAAGGTACTACTTGAGCCTAGGTCTTCTCAAA
This sequence comes from Phascolarctos cinereus, assembly GCF_003287225.1. Lineage (NCBI taxonomy): Eukaryota > Metazoa > Chordata > Mammalia > Diprotodontia > Phascolarctidae > Phascolarctos > Phascolarctos cinereus. The sequence continues at coordinate 299,659,281 of NW_027555958.1, read as the reverse complement.
TCTGTCACTGGCACTCTAGCCACTATATCATGCTTCTTCTCAACACCATATAATTGAGGATAATGAAGGAAAAGGAAGAATTTAGGATGTCCGAGATTTTGAGCCTAGGTGATGGGTGGCACCATAATTGGAAACAGGGAAATTTCCCAAAGGGGGAAGAGGATAATGATGATTTCAGCTTGGGACATGTTGAGTTTGAGGGGATGGCAGGGTGGTTAATTCAGCTCATATGCAGCTTACTGTGCTGGGCTTTGGGGGTACAAAGATAAGAAAAGGCAGTCTCTGCCCTTGAAGAGTACATTCTACTTGGATATGCAATGTGTAAAACAATTAAGCATAAGAGAGAGAAGGGAGAGAGAAAATGGGAAGAGATCGGGAAAGCATTGCATGAGAGTTGGCACCTTAAAGAGCCTTGAAGGAAATTTTACGGATTCTAAGAGGCTAAAGCAAAGGGGGAGTGCATTCTAAGGATGTGTGTCTGTGTGTGGTGGGTGGTGGGAGTGTGTATAAAGGTTCAGGAAGCCACAAGTTGGCTAGTTCAGCTGGAATGAAGAGTCCATGAAAGGCCATATGTAAGACAAGAAAGGCTTACACCAGCCCAAGGAGTTTGCATTTTATCCTAGAAACAATAGAAAACCATGGATTACCTTTGAGCAAGAGTGACATGGCTATACTTGAATATTAGGAAGATTATTTTGACAGCTATATGAAGGCTGGATTAAAGATGGGAGATGATGGAAGCAGGGAAATCAGTGGGAAGGCAATTTTAGTTAACCAAAGGAGAGGTGGTAAGGATCTGAATGAGGGTGTTGGCTGTGGGAGTAGAGAGACAGCGATGAATAGGAGAGATGTCATGGAGGTAGAATCAACAGGAATTGGCAACCATTTGAATGTGGGGGCAAGGGAGAGGAAAGTCAAAGCTGTCTTTGAGATTGTCAACCTGGGTGACTGTAAAGAGGGTGCCCTCAACAGAAATCAGGAGCTTTGGAGGAGTGGTAAACTTAGGGTGAAAAATGCATTCCTTTTTGAACATAGAGTTTGAGATGAGGACAGGTCATCCAGATGGAGCTGTCCAGCAGGTAGTAGGTAAGGCAGAACTGGGTTTCATGAGAGACATAAGGGCTGGACATATTGATTTGGGAGTCACCTGCTTTAAAGCAATGATTCAATCCATGGGAGCTGCTGATGAGATCATCAAGAGAGAGGTGTAGAGGTGAGAAAGAAGGTGTAGGGAAAGAAAAGAAGAGAATCCAGGACAGAGCCTTGGGGGGACACTGATGCTTAGGGGGCAGGAGACGGATGATAATTTAGCAAATGAAACTGAAAAGGAACAGCCAGACAGGTTAAAGTAGAATGGGGAGAGCAATGTCACAAATGCTGAGGGAGGAGAGTGTATCCAGGGGAGGGGGTGGTTAATAGTGTCTGAGATGCCAAGAAGGGTGACTGCAAAAAGGCCGTCAGATTTAGCAGGCAAGAGATCATTGGTAACCTTGCAGAAAAAAGAGCTGTTGCTTGGAGAATAGAGCATTTGGGTCAGAAGCCAGATTGCAAGATGTCTAACTAGAGATGTCCTGAAGGCATATTGAACTTGACCCTGGGAAAGAGGTCAACACTAGAGATATAATTTGAAAGTCATCAGCATAGATATGAAAATTGAGGGGATGAAACAGAATCAGTTAAAAGGAAGGAGTGAAGAGGAAGAAGGGAAGCCGACAATGTCAGATGCTGAAGAGAGGTCAAGCAGGATGGGGGCTAGGGAAAGACCTTGGGCAGTAAGGAGATCATTAGTGGCCTGCCTTTAAGAGAATAGTTGGAGGGGATGAGCGATAAGGAAATGAGCCCCCACCTTAAGATACTTGTAGATAAGGGTGAATATTTTAGAATTGGATATTAATCAGATGAGCTTTTTGATATGTCTGCCAAGGGCTCTCGTCAAGGCTGCCCCTTCTTTATCCTTGATTTCCAGCCTCCAGTCCCTTGGGCCTTCCTCTCTCTCTCTCTTGCCCTCCGTTCCAGGAGGCCCTCCCCCCCAATCCCCCTAACGGGGTGTCCCCCCTTCACACACACAGGTTGGCGGCTGGACAGTGGACCACGTGTGTCTCCTCAGTTCCCTCTGCTCCCACCTTCATGGCGACTCTGCCCCCACTGTGGCTGGCCAGCCTGCCCAGGTGAGTTCACCTCCATTCCAACCTCATAGACCTGGGCAGGCAGGGAAAGGGAGCCAGGGTAGAAAGGGCAGGGGAGGGGGCACATACCAGCACAAATATTGAGGGTTGGGGGAGGAAAGGGAATGTTCCCAGCTACTCACCAAGTAGGAGTTCTTCATTGGTGGGTATCAGAAGGAATTTCTGCTTTTAGGGGGATGGTCATCTGATATTCTACTTTTCCTTCCCAATTTTTACTTTTCCTTCCCAATTTTTGACACCTCCCAGCTGGCATATTTTTCCTTCCCTACACCCTGCCTCCCAAGGTCATATTGTTAACCCCCCTTATCCTGAGCATGTTTGTCCTCTCCCTTAGTATCCATAGCATCAAGAATAGTCTGATGGCTCACTTCTATCCCTCCTGTTGCAATGTAGAGTTATCTCTTGAAGTTTTACGACAAAGATTTTGGTACTTTGCCACTCATTCAAATCCCATTTCCCCCTTCGTCATAGGCCTCAGTCACCCCTTTCAAAAAATGGATCTCATCTTAGGCGGAGATGTCTGAGGCTGTAGAGGGGATGGGGATGAGGGAAGGAGGCTAGGGAGTCTGGCATTGGGGAGACAAGCTTCTGGCCTCATTGGCTCTGAGACTCTGTCCCTAAAGAGAAAGAGAGAGCAACATCCCTCAGCCCCACAACCTCAACCACATTAGAGACCACTTAGGGTACCCTGACAGTGAGAATCAGAATGACTGTGTGTGAGAGACAGTGAGCTCAGGTATCTGTCATAGGAAGTTCCTTCCCATCCTGTCCTCCCAGACTCCACTCTGAAGCATTTTCCTCCATTATCACACCCCAAGACCAAGTAGGAAGATGCTTGGGCTTCATGAGACAGGAAATAGTAGTTTTGTTTTTAATCCATTAGGTTCCTTTTGTTATTATTTTTGTATTTGTACAAATGTACAACTATATTTGTATATACAAATATATACAAAAATACAAATATATTTGTATTGAGTATTGTTACTTTTATCTGCATCAGTGAGGCCAGGCATAGATAGAGGCTTCAAATCTATCTTTACCCTCCACCAAAACTTTGTATATAACTTGAACATTTGTAATTGCTAGTCCATAGATTTATATGCAAAGATAGTTTGATTTAGTGAAAATGAGGATTCTGTAATGCTGTGGAGTGGGTGGATGCATTAGGTGAAGGGATTGGCCCAGCTGACCCCTCAGGTTCTCTCCCAGTTCTGAGGTTCTAGGATAGAAGTTTAGAATCTTAAATCACATAGTGACTCACAAGGAGTGGAAAGCAGCTGGGAGTAGCCTGCAGAAGTCTGCTCTAGGGTTGTTACTTTGCTATAGAAAAATGGCTAGTAGAGCTAGCAGTAAAGGACCTCTGTCAATACTTGGTATTCAGTATTCAGGCCTCTCTTAACCTGTCCAATCCTTCCCTCCCTTGCTGGTTTCTGTCATTCTACAGCTCAGAGAGGTTCAACAACTAACCCAGAGTCACACAGCAAGTCAGGAGCAGATGAGAACCGGGACCTAGGTGTCTCCTCAGGCCTAGGGCTCCAAACTGTTTGTGGAAGCACAAAGAGCAGCAAGACCCTACCTAGACCTGGAAGTGGAGGGGAGCCCCTATCCGCTGGCTGGATAATGGAAGGGCATCTTATTAGAAACGAGGATCTCTCCGATTTCTCCCAAAGCTTGTGTGTGTGTGTGTGTGTGTGTGTGTGTGTGTGTGTGTGTGTGCGCGTGCGCGCGCGTGTTGGGGGGAAGGGAGGGCACGGGTGTCAGAGGAATCGCAGCCAGAAGGTGGCCCAAGAGCCTTTCCCCCGCGGCCCTTGGGCTTTCTAACCTCCCTCCCTCCTACTGCAACCCGAGTCCCAGGTGGCGGGCCGGTGGGGCGCGGGCCGCGGGCTGCGAGATCGGGTGTCCAAGCTGGAGGCAGTGGCTGTGGCGGTGGTGGTAGCAGCAGTCTTAGCAGCCGTAGCAGCAGCAACAGCAGCGGTCGCCGGGGCTGGGGCGACTGCGGGGCCGCGCGGGCGGGGCCGCGCCTGGGGGCGGGGTGGAGGAGGAGGCGCGGAGGCAGGGGAGATGTGCGCGGTGGCGCGCTGCACGGAGCCAGGTGGAGTCGTGGTTACCGGGGCGACCAGGGCCCCGGCCGGCTCGGCGGCGGCAGCTTGTCTCGCATTGCAGCAAAGGGCAGCGGCGGCTGCGGAGGCGGCCGGGGGCGGGGAGAGCCCGGGTGGGTGGGAGCCCAGGAGCCAGGGGCGGCCAGCCCCCCTGCCCAGCCCTGCTCGATTGCGCCCCTGGGGCCAGGCCCAGGCCCGAGCGGACACACCTGTGGCCGCAGGTAAGCTGGAGAGGGAGGTGCGGCCGCGGGGCACAGGGGAGGAGGGCTCCCCCGGAGGAGTGGGGGGGAGCTGGCGCTGTCTGCCGCGGGCCGCATCCCCGCCCCCTTCTACCCCTCCCCCCAGGATGCAGCTCCCGAGGGCGCGGCGGCCCCGCCCCCCAACTTCAAGGAGTCATGACCTTCCCCAGGCTGGGGCGGGCACCCCGTCTTTCTCACGAGTGGTGTACCTGGGGTGCCCGTCGGTCTCTTGGGGAAGGAGGCCTCCTGCGGAGTCCATGTGGATTTGCACACCTGAGGGTGTGTATGTGTGTATGTGTGTGAGGTGGGATGGAGGTAGGAGTTTGCATGTGCCTTTGTGTGTTGTGTATGTATGTATATATGTATGTACATCTTTGTGTGTACTCCTGTTAGTATGTACTTGTCTGTGTTAGAGTTTACATGTGGCCCCCTTTACCTATACTTGCCAGTACTAGAGTTTATATGCAGGTGGTGTGTGCCCTTGTGTTTGTGAGGGTGAGAGGGTGAGCCTCCCCCACGGAATGAAGGTTTAATTTAGAAGGGCAGTCAATCCATTGCTCCTCCCCTGAGATTCCCCATCTATGTGTCAGCAGGTGAGGAAGGTGTAATAACCCCCTGTCACACACGGACCCTAAGTCCCTGTGAGATTCAGAGGGGGCTCTTCTGCATATTCTTCAGCCTACCAGGCAATCCTTCTTCAGCCCTTTTGACACATTTGATCCATCATTCATCTCAGCTTCCCATTGGAGAGGTCTCTGGGCGAAGGTCTCTTCCTCATGCCTAGCGAGGCTGAGAAACAGTGAGTCCCTTTACTGTTGCTTGCCACCAGCTCAGGCAGAGATTTGAGGTGGGGGGTACCTTCAGCTAACAAGGAAAGGAGGGGTTAACTCCTTAGCCCCCAGAGGGAGGGGCTTTCTTGGCTTAGCCAGATTGGCTGAGGGCTAAGGAATGGCTCCCTGTCCCAAGTTTTGCTCCTGGGAAAAGCTGTCAAACATTGTCCTCATCTCTGGCTGGAAATTCTGCACCTTGTTCTATCACCCCAGGCACTCCATAAGCAGCTGTCACTGTGGCACGGGTTTGGCATCCATCTTGTCCTTCCAGGGCACACTGCCAGTTTGGTCTCTGTTCCTGGGAGGCCCTGCCCCTGTGGGCAGCTTCATTGGACAGGCAATATTTATTTCTCCCCCCACTGTCCACCCCCCTCCCTCACTGAAGGGGGTGGGATGGTAGATTCTGACACCTCTGTGAGTATAGGGAAGGAAGGTGAACCCTTTAGTGTTGATTATCCATTTGGATTGGGAGCCACGTCTCTTGGGACAATTTCCCAATGGCCGTTCAGTTTCCTGTTGATTTCTTGAATACTTTGAGATCTCTGAGGGAAGAAGCCTCACAGAGTTGAATTTTGTTGGGAGTGTTGGTGAAAGGGACACCCAAGATTCCTCAGCCTTTGCCTCCTTTGACACCCTGGTTCCTTTTGGACCCATTTAGTATGCGGTAGGAATAACTTGGTTAGAGAATAAGAAGTTTCCGTTGTGTTGAGGGGTACTGGATGCTTGGTTGGGTAGTGAGGGAAGGGAATCTTTCTCTCCAACAATCCCTGAAGAGTGAATTTGTTCTATCTTCCCTCCATTCCCCCCAACACATATAGTCATATGGGGTCAGGTTAATTTATTCAACAATTGATTTCATACCTAGTACCTATATAAGAAATGGAGGGCCAGAGTGGGGAAGGGTGTTATACCAGATGACATGGGAGAAGAAGAGGGAGAGGCAGAGATTGACAGAGACAGAGAGACAGAGATCCACGTAAGAGTGCTGAGGAGGTAGCAGGCACAGGAGCCAGGAGTTTGTGCCCTCAACCTCCCACTTAGCTCTTGGCCTCCTGGGTCTAGACACAGCTTCTCTTCCATCCTTAGCCAGTGTTTGATCACTGACAGCCTCTCCTCTGACAATTACTCCACATTAGACTGAGGAATTCACAAATAATAACAGCTAGCACTATAAGACTAGCATAGTGCTTTACATGTGTTCTCTCCTTTGGTCCCCACAACAGCCCTGGGAGGTAGATACTATTTTTATTCCCATTCTACAGATCTGAGGCTAGGAGAGGTGATGTGATTTGCCCAGGGTCACACAGCTAGGAAGTGTCAAGGATTTGAACTCAGGATGTCTTGGCTCTGAGTTCATTGTGTCACCGAGCTGCCTATGAAGGGGCCGACTATAGGATAACCTTTCCTGCTTCTCTGATGCTGATTGGATAGTGAGAAAACTCACAGCCATACTCTGGGAGAACCAGCTGAATGAAGTGAAGATGCTTAGCCTGAAAAGAGAAGATCTGGAAGGGACATGACCATTGTCTTTATGATTTTAAAGTGTTATCTTGTGGATTTGTTGTTCAGTTGTTTCGCTTATCCCACTCTAAACTATTTGGGGTTTTCTTGGCAGGCATTGGAGTGGTTTGCCATTTCCTTCTCCAGCTCATTTTACAAATGAGAAAACTGAGGCAGAGTTAAATGACTTGCCCAGGTCATACAGCTATTAAGTGTCTGAGGCCAGATTTGAACTCAGGAAGACGAGTCTTCCTAGCTCCGGGCCCTGATATTCTATCCACTTTGCCACCTAGCTGCCCTATCTTGTGGAAGGGGGATTATTACATTGAAGAGGAGAACAGTGGGTGGAAATTTCAGGGAGACAGATTTCAGCTTGATATGAAAACAAACTTCCCAACAATTAGAATTATCCAAATGTGGAATGAATTGCCTCAGATGGTAGTGAGTTCCTAGCTGTGTGACCCTGGGCAAGTTACTTAACCCCCAGATTGCCTCTAAAAAACCAAGCCAAAAGAAAAAAAGAAGATAGTGAGTTCTCCATCCCTGGAAGTCTTCAATGGGGGCTAGCCACATGATGAGGATATTGGAGGAAAGATTCTTTCTCTGTTAGGAGCTGGGCTACATCTCAGTACTAAGTCGTGGGGAAGTACTGAGGCAGTTGACTGTTGGTGGCTTTCCAGATGGGGGTGAGAATTTCTCTAGAGTCTTTCTGGAAAGTTGGCTCAGATTTCTACTGCTTAGATGCTAGGTGGGGAGGGGAGTTCACTGCCAGGGCTTGGGGTGTTGGGGAGGGAGCTTGGCTCTTGAGTGGCCATCGCTGTGGTGAAGAGATGAAGTCAGGGCAGTGAAGGTTTCCTCAGCTCCCTAAATCCCACCTTCTCTGCAACAGGCCAGATCCTAGTCAGTACCCGGTAAATGTCATGCTCTTCCCTGAGCTGGCAGGGGAGCTGTGGTCACGTTGTGTGAGATGACAGAGTTTCTACTTTGCGTAGTTGGGAGACAAAGTGTGCAAAGATACAGAGTTTCTTTTGTCTATTAATCTAACCTCTCCACCTTAAATAGGGGAGTGGAGGGAAACTGACCACAGGTGGTCAGTTAGAAACTAGTAGAAAGGGTAAGGAACCACTGATATCTCAGAAGCAGGGCAGCTTAGTGGAAAGGGTGTTGGACTTGGAGTTAGGAAGACCTGGGTTTGAATCTCTGACACTAGCTGAACCTGTTCCCCAATCTGTAAAATGGGTCTAATGATACCTATAGCACCCATCTCCTAGGGCCCAAATGAGGGAATAGGAGTGAAATACTTTGCCAGTCTATAGAAATGTCTGCTGTTGCTCTTGCACTAGTATTATGGTAGTGAGGTACAATGGAGTGTGCTTCAGGAGACTGGGTTCAAATTTCAGCTTCACTACTTACTAACTGTAAGAACTTGGCCAAGTTATTTAATCCTCATCTGTCCAAAGAGGGGATAAGGCTGGCTGGTCCTGCTTGCCTCACAGGGGTTATTAGGATCTAGTGAGGTAATGGGCGTGAAAGGATTTTTGCTGTCAAAGTCCACTTTGCAAAGGTGAGGGGTTATGGTGGCATCCAACCTAGTGCCCCCTCTTAGGAAGTGCTCACTAAACAGCTGCTGAATGAATGTTCTGTCTTTGATGCTGAGGAAGACTGGGCTTGACGAGATGGTTGGCAGAGATGAGGAAATGTGTGGGGCCTTGGGTGAGAGAGGGGAGAGAATAGTGACTTCAGGTGGGGAACCAGAGGGAAATGGCACACAGATTTTAGCTCTGCTTCCCATCAGAGCCCAAGCCTTTTGCTTCTTGGCATGGCTGGTCAGGGGAAAAGTGTATTGGAATATTCTGACTTTAATGGCTCAACCCTCCCCCACTGCCTCACTGTCTGGTTTTTTACCTGTCCACCTTATTTTTGTTGGGCCATAAATGTGAGACATGACTGAGATAGTCAGAGGGACCTTGACCTGGGTGGAAGTGATGAAAAGGCATTTTCCTATGTGATCATGTATGTCTGTGGTATGTTTGTGTTTCTGGGACTGAATGTGGCATGTACAAGAGTGTCTGTGGGAATGGCTGAGAGGGGCTGTGGCGGTCTCTGCATGCATCTGTGTGTAATCATTTGAATATTAGTAGCTCTGTGTGTAATGAGAGAGACAGACAGAAACAGAGAGAGAAAAAAGACAGAGACAAAGAGAGAAATAAAAAGAGAGGAGAAGGAGGGAGAGAGAGAAGGGAGGGAGGGAGAGAGAGGAGAGAGAGGAGAAGAGAAAGAGGAGAAGAGAGAGAGAGGAGAGAGAGGAGAAGAGAGAGAGGGAGGAGAGAGAGGAGAAGAGGGGGAGAGAGGGGAGAGAGAGAGAGGGGAGAGAGGAAAGGAGAGAGAGAGAGAGAGAGAGAGAGAGAGAGAGAGAGAGAGAGAGAGAGAGAGAGAGAGAGAGGAGAGAGAGAGAGAGAGAGAGAGAGAGAGAGAGAGAGAGAGAGAGAGAGAGGAGAGAGGAGAGAGGAGAGAGGAGAGAGGAGAGAGGAGAGAGGGGAGAGGGGAGAGGGGAGAGGGAAAAGGGGAGAGGAGAGAGAACAAACACAAAAGTGTGTTCCAGGGAGGGTGAAGCAAGGTCTGTGTAACAGTATGGATGTGGTATAGGGGCTGTGTCAGTCTCCTGGCGTGTGCCAGGCTGTGGATGTGTGAGGGTGGAGGTCTGAAGCTGTGGCTTTGTTAAGAAAGAGAAGCTCAGCCTCCTTTGTAGAGCGTTCCATCATTGCTCACTTCGTGGACATGACTCCCATTGCAATCACCCTGGTGCCCTCTGCCTGCCTCTGCCCTCTGCTTGTACCACAAGCAGCAGGGCCAGAGCTGCACTCACTCGCTTTGTCCCTCTTGCTTTCCCTTATGAGTTCCCCTGGAATAGTCAGCATTCATGGGGATGAGCTTACACCTGCCCTGCTTTGACCAGGTTTCCAGAGAAAGGAAGCAGATGCTATTCTGACCTCTCCTCATCAGCCTCCTCCAAAAGCCGTATCTTTGTTTTTTGCTCCAGTCAGTACTGATTTTGAGGCCTGCAAGAAAATAAAAAAAGACTGATGGCTAAAACAAGGGGAAAGAGGAACCATCAAAATAAGCTTATGGAGTTGCCTGAAGAGCTGCCCACCCACTATGCCTGCAGGCTATGTGACTACCCCATCTGAAGGTGTATGCATCTGCCTTGGCCCAGGGTTTTGGCTGTGCCTCCTGGTGCCCGCTAGGCTTCTAAGAGGGTAGGATGTTGTCCTGATTCCTGCTTGGTTCCACTATACTCTTCCCAACATTCCATTTGTAGTGGTATAGGAGCTCTTATAAAGTGTGTCACTTAATACCTGCCAAGGACCTGGGATCATGTCCTTTCCACCTCCTTCTCCTATTTTCTCTGCCAGCACTCCCCCTAGGCCTTGTGAGAGAATCCCAGTGGGCACTGTCTTCATTCTAGCCATGCCAACTACCCCCTTCCGCAATGCCTCTACCATCTGTAGCCCTTCCTCCCCCTGCTGGGCAGATTTTGTTGAGGCTGGCACAGATTGGCAGGATGCCTTCTGTCTTGTCAAGAGCCCTCTTCCTTCCCGGGTACCATTCATCTGGAGTAGAGTTCCTAACTTTTTAGTGGATATTGGTCTCCATAGAGCAGGGATTCTTAACCTTTTTTAGTTCCTTGGACCCTTTGGGTTTTGGGCATGAACCCCTTCTGAGAATAACATCTTTAAATACATGAAATAAAATGCATAGGATTACAAAAGAAACAAATTATGTTAAAATACAGTTAGCAAAATCTTTTTAAAAATCCTATGTTCACGGGCCCCAGGTTATGAATCCTTGTGGTAGAGGATCCCCAAAACCTCTGAGACACTATCTGTGCTGCCGAGCTTACGGGTCCAAGGGGACCTTGATCCGTAACCATTAGTGAATAACACCACCATTCTCTCCATCAGCCAGGCTCAAAGCCAGGGTGTCATCTTTGATGGCCCCTCCTTCACACCTGTCTTCTGTTCACTTGTCAAATCCTGTCAGTTTTACTTTTGCCTCGTCCCTCCTTTCCCTTCTTGGTCCAAGCCTTCGTTATCTCTCTGTGGACAGCTTCCTAATGGTGTTCTTTGCTTCCGACTTCTCCCTGGGAGGAAAGAGCAGTGCTTTGCTCAAAACACCTAAGTGCATTTGGACAGGCCTGTGTCCCAGGGGTTGGAGCTATTGATGGTTGGGGCTTCAGAAGCCTGGAATTTGAGACCCAGCTCCTACACTTATTAGCTATGTGACCCTGAGTAAGTCAATTAACCTTATGTATAAAATGTGCGTAGTAATACAGTCAGGTGTGTGTGTGTGTATGTGTGTGTGTGTGTAAAGTGCTTTTTTTTTAAATTGGAGGATGCAGTCTACATGCAGAACAGCTTTAAAAGTTGTGTGTTGAATTTATTACATACTTTAAAAAAAAGTAAGTTATAGAGGCAGCTGGGTGGCACAGTGGATAGAGCTCCAGCCTTGGAGTTAGGAGGACCTGAGTTCAAACCTGGCCTCAGATACTTGACACTTACTAGCTGGGCAAGTCATTTAACCCTGACTGCCTCACCAAAAAGCCAAAAAAAAGTAAGTTATATGAGATGGAGATTCAAATTTCATTTTATTGTTTTTTTTAATATGGAACTTCTCACTTTTTGGAGTGTTAAGTTTAGAATAAAAATATTAAATTTAACAAAAAATTTCAAGATGCTCTATGTTTTAAGGTATCAGTGTCAGGAGAGGTAGTGGTATAGTTTAGAGGTTTCAAACAGGGCCCACAATGCTTCCTTGTATGGCCAGAACCAGATTAAAAGGTAATTGGGAAATCATTAACAAAATAAATTAAAATGTAATAAGACATAGATAATGTTATTTTATGTTTTTCTAAGTTACCATATGGCCCAAAGGGATTCTTATGTGTGGATCAGTGACCTCCATTTCTGTTAGAGTTTGACCACCTCTCTGACACATCCTGGCTTCGTGACCTGGGCTGCAAAGTAGGGTACCCATCTGCACTGGTAGAGGGCATTTCCTCATTCATTCCCTTTCCCAATGAAATCACAGATTTAGTCTAAAAAAAAATTGTCTGTAGAATGGGACCCTTGCTGGGTCCTTTGCCAGAAGTTGTCTTTCTGAGGGATTTTCTCTGTACTCCTGCAGTAAACCTGAGGTAGAGAAGAGAGAAGGAGAAGGGTAGAGACAGGGGGTCAGGCCAGAGCTCCCGTCCCTCAGCTCTTCACTAACTGGAACCCTGGAAGTTAAGATCTCCTTTCTCCTTTCTCCTTTCCTTCTCACTAACAACTCCTGAGTTAGTTCAGTTCTCAATCTCCCTGCCTCCAGGCTCTTCCCCTTCAATCCAGCCTGGTCAGTTTTCCTGATGAGCAAGTCTGTCCACGTAACTCTCCTATGCAGATTGTTGTTGTTCATCCTTCATTCTTGAAGCAGTGGGTCTCCACTCCCTCTCCTCTATTCCATCCAGTGAGAGCGTCCTTATTTTTCAAGGCCAAGCTCAAATGCCGCCTCTTCCATGAAGCCTTCCCTGATCATCCCCATGGGCCAGAAGTGCTCTGTCTCCCCATTTATCCATTTGTACCACTCACAAGGCCCTTATTAGACAGGTAGGTGTCTGGATCTGGAGTCAGGAAGACTTGAGTTCTTAACCGGGCCTCAAGATGGTGCTGGCTGTGTGACCCTGGACAAGTCACTTAGCTGACCTCAGCTTCCTTCTCTGCAAAATGGGAATAATAACATCTACCTCACAAAGTTGTATATGTCAAGTCAGAGAATGCATGTATGTATAGGGCTTTGTAAATATTAAAGTGCTATATGAATGTTAACTATTATTATTTCTGTGCATCCTGCTTTGTACTCTAGTTAGGTGTCCATATATCATCTCCTCTGCTAGGTGCAGCTAGAAGTAGATAGAGCGCTGGGCCTAGAGTCAGGAAGATCTGAGTTCAAATCCAGTCTGAGACACTTACTAACTGTGTGACCCTAGGCGAGTCACTTAACCTCTGTTTGTCTCCGTTTCCTCATCTGTAAAAAGGGGATACTAATAACGCCTACCTCCCAGGGTCCTTGTGAGGCTCCAGTGAAATAACAATTATAGGGTGCTTAGCTTCACAACTGGCACATGGTCATTGCTATAGAAATGTTAGCTGTTATTTTACCGTAAGCTCCTGTCATTCAGGGACTGTCCTATACATCTCTACATCCCATTGAGCACCCAGCATATGGCCTTGTACGGAGTGAGTACTCAGCAGATTTTGCAGTTGAGTGAATGAATGAGTCTTGGTTGAATGGATGGGGGCTTGGATGGCTAAGTCCTACCAGCCCTGGGCCCTGCTCCTCCTCCTGCTATGTCCCCTGGTCCTAAGCTATCTTGGAGCATCTCTGGCCTCCCCAAGGGTTCCCTTCTTTTCTGCCCAGGGCAGGTCGGCTTGCCAAGTCTCATGGCAAAGTAGCTAGCCTCTAACTCAAGGGATAGAGATGCCCGAGCAGTGTGTTTGCCTCTTCCCTCCGGGCCAGTGGGCCAAATGAGGCAGCCAGGAGTAGAGCAGCCTTTCCCATGGGTCCCCGGGGCTTCTCATCCTCCACCACAGCCCCCACATAACCCTCTTTTCTCTTGTTTCTGTCAGCAGCCCAACTACTGGAGTTTTAAGGTCAGTGTGTCTGATATTTCCCGCTTCTGTGATAATTGCATGTGCTTATCCCTCACCTCCCTCCCACTACACACATGTTCTGTGTATGTGTGTACGTGTCTGCACGGGCATCTCACAGGGGCAGGGGGCGGTGGGCCATGGGGGAGCTGGTGCTTCTGCTGTTGCTTTTGTTTCTGGGGAGAACCTGGGCACCCGCCGTGACTTGTGAGGGATGGGGAGAAGGGGTGAATGGCACAGGGTGTATTCAGAACCCAAACCTCCTCACTTTATAGTGGGTATTATAGTGGGTATATCCAGTCATACTCCCCGGAGAAGGTCCTCCTGTTTTGTCTAAAGAAACACCCCTCTGAGGGGTACAGAAAACATTCACTCAGTTGAACCGTGGGCCTCTGTTCCTTATCTTCCAAAAGGGCCCTGACCTGCTGGGGATAGAAGAGGCAGCCTCATCTTTGCAGTCACCAGCCCCTGCCCAGTCTCTGGGGCATCTAGATTTCCCCAGCCTCCTTGCCTAACTAGGCAAGGCATAAGTACTCTTCTTTCTATAATCCCACTGAGATGCTATTGGGTTAAAAATAAAACTTTACTAGGTAATTTGTTGGGGGTGGGGGAGGGCAAGAGAGGGAAGGAGGGATTGGATCTGTGATTTCATTGGTGCAGCGAGCTTCCAGTGAGAAATTTCTTCTGCCAATGCCAATTAGTCCCTTGCCTGCAGCTTATAGAGAGTTGCCTTAGTTGGGTATTCAGGAGAGAAAGTAACACCAGGCAAAATTAGACTCGAAGCTGAGATGGTTACATCAGCAAAGGTGGAGAGTTCTTCATTCATAGGCAAGGGGGAGCCAGATTGGAACAAATCGCTTCTGCTCATACCTATTAGACAAACTGCAGTTAAGCTGCTCCAAGGTCAGAAAGGCTCCCCTTCACCCCTTTCATTTCTTTTTTTTAAAAAAAAATGTGTATTGCTAGCTTTTATTTTGACATCTTACCTTCATTTCTGAATTATTCCCCTGCCTTCTTCCCTATTTGGCAATCCATCCCTTGTAACAGAATAAAGCTGAGAGAGGAGGGAGAAATGCAGTTCAGGAAAACCAACCAGCAACATCGACCGCATAACACCTCTTTCTAAGGGTGCATCATTCACTCATCAGGCCTGGCCTGCATCCAGGTGTTCCACATACCCATTGAGGGTAAAGGGTGAGAGGCTTGTCTAGGGGAGGAAGGAGAAAGCACTCAGCAGGAGAAAAGCTACTTTTTGACCACTTGGAAGCCGGAGCCTGGACCATATTCATTATGGTGATGTTCGCTGTCTCCTCCACCTAGGTTGGCAAGAGACCTTGCCCTTGCAAGAGACCTTTACCCCTTTTCCATTCTCATCCTGATTGGCATTGCTGCCTACCACAGGACTCTGGACTTCAGGATTATCTTGCCTGATTTGGGGTGTTTGGCAAGAATCAGGGTATCATGATTGGAATTCGGGTTCTGTCCAGCTCTAGGGTGGCATGGGCTTGGGCATTTGCTTTATGGGCAGCTAGGTGGTGCAGTGAATAGAACACAGGGCTTGGAATCAGGAAGACTCATCTTCCTGAGTTCAAATCTAGCCTCAGATACTTACTAGCTATGTGACCCAGTTTCCTCATCTGTCAAATGAGCTGGAGAAGGAAATGGCAAACCACTTGGCCAAGAAAATCCCAAATGGGGTCATGATGTGTCAAACATGACTGAAATGACTGAACAAGAAAAAGCTTTGCCTTTGGGTGGTTCATGTCTACCTCCCTTCTCTATCTCCCCTAGCACTTAGAAGCTGAGAGCATAACAGAGCTTAGGGGCTTTGTGGTCCATTATCCCCTCAACTCTAACCAAGGCCTCTGAATTTCAGGTTATATCCCCAAAACAATGGCCGGGATTTCCCCTTTTCTCTCTCACCCGAGGTGGGAAGTCCCTTCTAACAGCCCACTTCCTTCTTCCTCACCCAAGGGATGGCAAGAGGGTGAAAAGAAGTGCCCTTGGGGCACCTGGCCCACATGAGCATGCCAGCTCAGAGGAGGCAATAAGATAACGAAGAGATTAAAGAGGACACATCTTCCTGTAAGGTCATAAACCTGCTTAGGATGCTTAGCAGGACCATCCCTGCTCAGCTGACTCCCTACCCGTACCCACTTCCCTTCCCTTCTGCCCTCAGTGTCTTGTGCTCTGTGGCGCTCTCTCTGTTCCCTTGCCTGTCTCCAGATGCCTCCAGCCGGCTAAAATGCCTACCCGCTAGGCTCGGGTAATCGCTGCAGCTGGACGCTGCGCCAGACTCTTCATGTTTGCAAGCCTCCCTCCATCTGCCTTGAATTCCACAGCCCTTTGTCCTCTCTTACCCAGCAACTACTGACCTTTTCAGTTGCCTGGCAACCCAAGTGCAAGCACCATGCTGGTGAGGCCAGGCCTGGCTCCCTCTGCCACTGGGGGACTCCCAACCCATTGGCCCTGGGGACTGGGTCTGAAGGGATGAGGGACATTGGCTGAAGACTAGAACTGGTTCTCCGTACCTGTCTGCCATACTGGCACTCAGCTCCAGGGTCACTGAAGCCTGATCTCAGCATGGTACCTGTGTCTCACGAGGGTGTGGACTTCCAGGCCCTTCATTTGTCGGGGCTAGGAGTTGAGACTCTTGAATTCCTTCCTATGCTGGCTCTAGACGTGTCTGTCCTTCCTGCCCAGTGCCACCCCCCCCAAAAAAAATAAAAGAGCCAATCCCCACATTTTATGAACAGGCTGAGACCCAGAAAAGAGAGAGTGACTTGCCCAAAGTCATAAGAGATGGAGTAATGGATCAGAACAAGGTTTCCAAGCCAGTTTTTTACATCAGATCTGGTCCTCATTGTGATCCAGCAGGACTCCCCTCCCAACATTCACCAGGCATGCGCATGGCATATGGTGGCAGGTGCAAGGTGGGGAGAGGGCCGGCTTGTGCAGCACAAGGATATGAGTATGCATGGGCTGGGAAGGTGCCTTCCATGGAATCCCATTTAAACCAGTCCTTAAACTGGAGACTGGCAGGTAGGGGGAGGAGGAGGAAGAGGAGAGGAAGAAGAGGGTGTATAGTCTAGATGCAACTTTGGCTCGGCAACTAGCCTTCATCCCTCCCATTCCAGCTCTGTGACATTAACAGGTGCAGAAGGCACCTCAAATCCCAAACCCTCTCCCCAGCTTTAACTAGGAGAAGTGATCTTCACCGTGGCTTAATTAGTGTCTGGAGCTAATGCTCCAATTTACAGGGTGGTTAATTTCCCCTCCTAATAGGTCCATTGTTGGTGTTTGTTTTGAGTTTAAAATAGCAGGGTGGCCACTTGTTCAGGATTCAATGATCCTGTCTCCAAGGGTCTCAGAGAATATTTCCCTCCTCCTGAAGCCCTTGCTTTCCACCCTCAAATCAAATGTGGCTCAGACAGCTTAAGTTACTTTCTCAAGGCCACACAGCACATCAAGGATGGAGCTGGTTTGGGGATCTTTGGTGCTGATTGAAGTGGCCATCTTTTGTGTGTTTGGGGCAGGTGGGTGAGGGACTGAGTGTGAATTGAGTGGGTGTATTTGAGTAGTGGAAAGAAAACACTGCAGTGGAAAGAAAGCTAAGTCAGAGGACCTGGGTTCAAATCCCACCTTTGATGATTGCTGTGTGACCTTAGGAAAGTTGCTTAATTTCTCTGGGCCTCAGTATCCTCATATGTAAAATGAGGGATTTGCATCAGATGATTTCAGAGGTTCCCTTCCAGTTCTACATCTGTTAAGTCTTATGCATTTGGAATCAGGGAGGAAGAACAGAATGGGGTGGGGGGAGCTGACTAAGGCTATTATTTTGCGTTCCACTCTCTCCTCTCTATGCCCCAGACTCGAAGCTCCCGACATTCACAGGGTGCCCAGCCAGGGCTGGCAGACCAGGCAGCTAAGTTGTCCTTCGCCTCTGCTGAGTCACTGGAGACCATGTCGGAGGCTGAGCTGCCCCTCGGCTTCAGCAGGATGAATCGATTCCGCCAGAGCCTGCCCCTCTCTCGATCTACTAGCCAGACAAAGCTCCGATCCCCAGGTACTTCCTTCCTCTGCCTCTGTTCCCTTATATCTCTGCTCACCCCTACCCTCAACCCTTTTCCAGAGTCAGAGAGTATTAGAGGTAGATGGGACATTATAAGTCCAACCTCAGCGAGAAGAAATGATTCGTCTGGTCACATAGTAAGTTACCTGCGAAGTCTAGTACCTTTTACCACTCAATGCTTCCTCTGACCCTAGCCCCTCCCTCCTTGCTCTCAGCCCTTCTTTCCCCTCCCTCCTTTATTTTCTCTTCCCTCGCCTTGCTCCTCTTTCTCTAGTTCCTCAGTCCCAGCTCCTTTTTCTCCATCCTTTTCTCTCTTCTGTAGTTCTCTTGGGACCCAGTTGGGAAGATGAATAGTGTGGGGGCACAAGGTCACCAGTGGTATCAGACCAGTGGTTGTATGGGATATCCATATTGCCCATTCAGGTTTCGGATGTCTCAGGATTCTCTCACAACTACTCCCCAGGAGCTAGTGTTTTAATGCCTCAAAAGAGCACACAGCCTCATACAGTGTATACAGCCAGAGTCTAAACTTAGCAGCATCACCCCCCCTTCCTCTTTGCTTCCTAGAAAGTTTTCCTTTAATGACTCCCCAGCTCTTTTCACAGCAGGCTGGGCTGGGAGGTGGGTCAGGACAAGGGGCTGAGTGACTCACTCCCAGTATCCTGCACCTCCAAGGGGTGCTATTTCTGCAGTTTGGGGAAGAGACACGTCGGGTGCACATCACCCATGAGGTCAGCAGCCTGGACACTCTCCATGCCCTCATCGCCCACATGTTCCCACAGAAGCTCACCATGGGCATGCTCAAGTCACCCAATACGGCCATCCTCATCAAGGATGAGGCTCGAAACATCTTCTATGAGCTTGAGGATGTCCGGTAAGGGGGCAAGGGTTTGGGGGTAACATTCAGGCTCCAGGGACTGGTTTGCTTCTCTCCACTTAAAGGCAGAAGGTGCAAGGAATCCCTCCACCTCTTTCCCTCTGGAGGAGAGGGAGATAATGTGAAGACAAGGGCCTTCTTGGTGGGGATTATTTCATTCATTGTATTTATAATGCCTGGCACATCAACCTGTGGATTATTTGATGAATTAATTAGCTAACTGATGAATTAATTGATAGTATCCTTGCACAGATCCTCCTCTGACTCTTGGGTTGGGGTGTCTGGACTCCTAGGTCCTTATCCATCCCCCTTTATTCCCATATACCACCAGTCTCTGTAATGAGATGGTGATGATGGCAATATCTCATATTTATATAGTGCTTTCATATATTATCTGATTTGATCCTCACAAATTCTGTGAGGTAGGTGCTATTATTATCCCCATTTTATAGAATGAAGCTCAGGGAGATTGCTGCCAGTAAAAATTTTCGAGAGATAGAGTTTCTAGGTAAATTGTAATCAATTTTATCAAATGCTGCTAGCAAGCCGATCAGCAAAAAGCATTCATTTGTCCCCTTGACACCAAAGAGGCCTAACCTGTGAAACGTTCAATACTTTTAAAGCCTTTGGAAAAGGGAGTGCACCTGAGGGTGGAAATCAACTCTGATTGGTTAACAAGTAAGGAGACAATGGACATTATCATGAGAAGTGGGCTTATTCTAGTGAGGGGCTAGGGGACGTGACTGATCACTCAGTTTTGGTTAAAGAGACTTATCTATA
The DNA here is from genome assembly GCF_003287225.1 of Phascolarctos cinereus. Classification (NCBI taxonomy): domain Eukaryota; kingdom Metazoa; phylum Chordata; class Mammalia; order Diprotodontia; family Phascolarctidae; genus Phascolarctos; species Phascolarctos cinereus. Next base: position 299,640,015 of record NW_027555958.1, on the reverse strand, counting down.
CCCATATCACCCGTCTAGGGTAATCTAGACAAAAGGGAGAATCCACATTTTTCCAGACCTGTCTGAGTGAAATAGACTGGGCTGGAGTCCAACAATTCACCTAAAGTGAAATTTCTTTACCTTTTGAACAGATCTGAGTTTTCCCTCTCTATGTCAGTTCTACACTTCAAAGGCTGCCTGAATAACCTACAGGGGGTGATCTTTAATGAGGAAGTAGAAAAGGAGAAAGCCTTGGTCCTAATTCAATAATTGATTATTAATACAAGAGAAAAATAATTTCTCTCAAGGTTCAGTGAAGGGCACTCAGTCTATGTCTGTGTTTGGATATGGGGGTCAGTGATGCCTTCATCTCTCCCCAGGGACATCCAAGACCGAAGTATTATCAAGATTTACAGGAAAGAACCGCTCTATTCTGCCTTTCCTGGCTCTCACCTCACTAATGGGGATCTTCGGGTAAGGACCTAGGGCCCTGAAGCTGGGGGGAGGGTGGTGAAGAGACATTTAGAGGGGCTCATGAGGTACCTGGGTGGCAGGTCACTGGAAAGAAGGAAGAAAACAAGCATTTGTGAAGGGCCTACTATGTGCAAGTATTATCTCATCTGATCCTCACAACAACCCTGAGACATGTTCCCATGTTGCAGTTGAGGGACTAAGTCAGTCAGAAATAAAGTGACTTTCCTAGGATTATACAGCTAGTAGATATCTAACACTGAATTTGAATTTGGATCTTCCTGACTCCTGGCCCAGAGCTCAATCCACTGCACTACTTAGCTGCCTCTGAGACCTAGCTGCCTAGGCTGAGACCTGGTTTGGGAAAAACTGTGTGGCAAATACCTGGGGGGCCATAAGTCTTGGAGGACAGAAGAGAGAGTTGCTTTTCATGGGGCTATGGGAGAAAGTGGACCCAACACCTGTTAATACCATACTGGCCCTCAGCCCTATGCATCTACCCTTCCTGACCTTTCTGGGGCCTTTTCTGAGGATACTCCATTTATCTCTTTATTTTTCCATCTACCTTTCTACTAGTACTGAGCAGAAGAATTCCTTATGGGAATGGGGCTGAGGAAATAAACGAAAATTGCAGTAGGAGAGATTGAAGGCAGACAGCAGGAAGGATCTGTCCAAAGTCAGGGCACATTATTCTAAATCTGATGGCATTTTCTCAGACTTCCTCCTTGAAATAGCAGTAAGCTTTCAATAGTGTTGACTGCCTTCTCTTGAGTATTTCTTTGACTTTGTTCCCTCTAAGTTATCTTCCCAACTGCTGTTTCCCAGTTCCCTTTCTTAATCCATCCTCCTGCCCACTAAATGTGGGCATACCTCAAGGCTCCATCTGGAGCCTTCTCTCTTCTTTTTCTAAGCCCTCTCTTGGGTCCCCTGTGTCCAATTATTATCTCTACAAAGACAAATCCCTACATCTATTTATCTAGACCCGGTCTCTCTGCTAACCTCCAGTTCCAGCTGCCTGTTGGACAGCTCCACCTGGAAGTCCTGTTGGCAATTCAAACCCAGTCTGTCTGAAACTGGAGCTGAACTCATTGTCCTCCCTCCCTTCCAATCCCCCTCCCCCACCTGCCACTCAAGAATTCCCTGTTTCTTTTGAGGGTACCACAATCCTTTTAGTCATCCAGTGTTGCAACCTCAGAGTTATCCCCAACGCTTTCTTCTTCTTTTGTCTCTGACAATCGGTTGCTAAGGCCTCTATTATATTTCTCGAATTCATTGCCATATCTCCACTCACATGATCATTACCCTAGTTCAGGTCCTTATCACCTCGTACCTAAACTAGTGCAATGACCTCTTGACTGGTGTCACTGCTTTGAATCTTTCCCCTACCCTCCCCACCCTCTATCTTCCACATAACTGTCAAAATAATATTCCTAAAGGAAAATCCCTAAAGGCTATGCTGCTCCCCTGCTCAAAAAGCTTGAGGGACTCCCTAGTGCTGCTGGGATGAAAGGCAAATTCCTTAGTCTGGAACTACCTGGATCCACCTTCCTGCTTTTCCCCATGACTCCCTGAATTCTACATTCCAGCCCCAGTTCCTGTTTACTGTCCCTGAGCCAACATTCTACCTTCCACTTCTTTGCCTTGCCTTCCCCGTTTAATGCACTCGCGCCTCTTAGAATCTGCATGTAGATTTCTTTAAGGCTAAGCTCAACTGTCACCTCCTTTCTTGGTGCTCCTAGGTGCCCTCTACCCCCATAGGTGACTTTGTATTTACTTTTTTTTTTGTACATGCTGTTCTTTCCATTAGAATATAAGCTTCTTGAGGCCGGGGGCTGCTTCAGTTCCATCTTCTTATTCCCAGAGCTTGGCTCAATACTTTGCAAATAATAATGATAATAACAATAATAACTAGCACTTATATAGGGCTTGCTATATGCTAAGCACTTTATAAATATTATCTCATTTGATCCTCACAATAACCCTGGGAGAGGTAAGTGCTATTATTAGTTCCCATTTTACAGATGAAGAAACCGAGCCAAACAGACGTTAAATGACTTGCCCAAGGTCACACAGTTAGTGTCAGATTTGAACTCAGGTCTTCTTTATCAGTACTGTAGCCACTGCACCACTGAACTTCACAGGGTAGGCAAGTGATGAATGTTGAATTTTAAAACCACATCTTAAGGAATGGGCTCAGTAATCATGGGTCTGAGGTGGGGGGTAGCTCAGGTGTGAAACATAACATGGGGTGTGGGGTTGGGTGTTCTGTCTCCCACAGAGAGAGATGGTCTACGCCTCCCGGGAGTCATCTCCTACCCGCCGCCTGAACAACCTCTCCCCGGCCCCCCACCTGTCCTCGGGTTCCCCACCTCCAGGCCTGCCCTCTGCCTCACCTTCCCGGTCCAGGCTCTCCTATGCAGGGGGGAGTGGGGGCCGCCCCCCATCCTATGCTGGCAGCCCCGTCCACCACTCAGAAAGGCTGGGGGGGGTGCCCCCTGCCCCAGGCGTCTCCCCCAGCCCCAGTGCCATCTTGGAGAGGCGGGACGTGAAACCCGATGAAGATCTGGCGGGCAAGGGAGGAGGGGTGATGTTAGTGAAAGGGGAGGGTCTCTATGCAGACCCCTACGGGCTGCTCCACGAGGGGCGCCTGAGCTTGGCTTCAGCTGGAGGGGACCCCTTCGCTTACCCTGGCGGGGGACTTTATAAACGGGGCTCAGTCCGATCCCTCAGCACATATTCTGCTACTGCCCTACAATCTGACCTGGAGGATTCCCTATACAAAGCAGCCACTGGCAGCAGTGGGCCACTCTATGGGGACGGCTTTGGCTTCCGTCTGCCTCCTGCTTCTCCCCAGAAACTGGTGGATGTGGCAGCACCCCAGGGCGGCCCTCCCCCTCCCCACAGCCCTTATTCTGGGCCTCCAAGCCGTTCCTCTCCCGTCAGGCAGTCCTTCCGCAAGGACTCTGGCTCTTCATCCTCTGTTTTTGCTGAGAGCCCAGGGGGCAAGCCACGGGGTGGGGGAGGCTCTTCATCTTCTGGGGTGCCCCCATCAGAGCTTTTCCCAGGGCCTGGGGAGCGCCCACTGGCAGGCTTTGGGCCTCCGGTACCAGCCAAGGACACAGAGACCAGGTAAGGAGGACCTGGGGTGGGGCATGGCTACTGGCCAGATCCTCCGCTGGGCTGAGTGGGTATTTTTTTTGGTGGGGGGGAGGGAAGAGTTGTGCATTTGTGTGTAAGTGTATGTTAGTGTATGTGTATAAGTCTGAGTGTATGAGTGTGTGCAAGGGAGGGAAGGTCAGGTGTACCCTATGCTGAGCAGGCCCCTGAATGTCCTTTGGGAAGGGGTACCATAGACAAGAGCTGAGGGTTACAGTCTGAAAGGACAGACAGAGAAATGAGGAAGAAGGGCCCCATTTGGTCCAGAGCCTTTTGTCTTCTCCATCCCTGATCAGCCTCTCTCCAAAGGAGGCCTCAGTAGCAGAGACAAGGAAACAACTATAGGCACAGAGCTCCCCTTCCCTTTCTTTGTACCATCTCCCCCTTCTCAGCCCCATTGTGGGCCTGGGCATGGGATTTGATGAAAGGGAAAAACCAGCTGGTCAAAATGAATGGTTTATAGCTTGTCATTTAAAAAAAATTATTCAGGGTCATGAATAGAAAGAGGGGAGTTTGTTTGACAGAGACCCACCCCAGTGGTAGGGAGAAAGAGGGCATCTGAGCTTTGTTTTTACGGGGAAGGGGGGGTGGAAGTTTGGTCTCTAGAGCCTGGCTGGGGCTGGCTCTTCACTAGGGCCCTCCTTTTTACACTCTAGGGAGCGAATGGAAGCCATGGAGAAGCAGATTGCAAGTTTGACAGGCTTGGTGCAGAGTGCCCTTCTCCGAGGTTCAGAGGCTGAGACCCCCAAGTAAGATGCCCACCTTTACCCCCGTGCAGAGCTCATGGGCTTCTTCTGCCAACCAGTACCCTAGGCCCTCCCCTCAGCCTTCTGTAGGACTTTAGGAAGTCCAGTATGAATCAAAAATAATTAAGAACCTACACTGTGCTAGGCACACGGAGACCAAATGATGAACAGCCCCCGTCCTCAAGGAGTTTACATTCTATTAAGGGGATAAGTATATAAATTATTATTTGAGGAGAGAGAAATTGTTACCTAGGTGATCAGGACCCCTCTGAGAATCTCCCGTTGCCCTAGGTTCTGGGCACACTATGGGTGTTCATCAGCAGCCACTCAATACCATAACTTACTATTCCCCCCCTCCCATCCTCCTGCCCTTTCCCCCCAGTAACGAGTTCTTTTTGGCCAGTCCATCAGGACATGTTAGTCCAAAGCAAAAGATATTTAAACAAATGGCAAGGAAAGACACTTTCCCTCAGTTTCCTCTTCTGTTAAAAATAAAAAAGACTGGGGGGGAGGCCTAAATCTGGATTACATGGCCTGTCTGATCCCTCCCAGCTCTGACATTCTCAGGTTCTTTGAGTGGGATCTCTCCAGTTATGGCTGACCCTGTTCATCTCCTCTTTCACAGTGAGAAGACTGAAGGTTCCAACGGGGCAGCAACACCTTCAGCACGTGAGTGCGCCCCTGTCCCTCTGGCCAACCATCCTCAGGTTACCATCCCCACCTGGGGGAAATTTCTTGTGCTAGGCATGTAGCCTTATCAGATGTCCCTGCAGGAAACGTGCTCTCCTGGGCTTCCTACTTCTTAGGAGGGCTCCCTCTGCTCGATCCAGCTCTCCAGACTGATAATATGGGTGGAGGGTGGCCACAGAATTACAGAATTTAAGATGTGGAAGAAATTTTAGGGCAGGGGTTATTATCCTGGGGTCCATGGACCCCCTAAGGGTCAGTGACTCAGTTTCAGGGGGTTTAAGTACATCTTTATTTGAGTAGAATTGTATTCCTCTGTTTTTTATTTTATGCTTTTAAAAAACCATGATTCTGAAGGAGGCCCATAAGCTTCTCCAGCCCAACTAAGGGGTCTGTGACCCAAAAAACCATTTGGAGCCCCTGTTTTAGAGTCCATTGATGTAATGATACCAGCTCCACTCATTTCATGGTGGTTCTTCAAAGTATTTTTGTTATATATTAAATATATTTTATATATTATTATATGATGTTATATATACTATATAATGCATAGCATTATTATATATTAAGTATAAATAAATATATTAAAATCTGAACAAAGGCAAGCAGCCTTAGGAAATTGCTTCAAATGAAACTGTACATTCCAAGCTATTAATAACAAAAACGATGATATGCTTGAACAGAATACTTAGAACTACAAGATGGGGAGGGGGTGTGCAAAGAGCATAGGCTGTGGGCCCAGCTCAGCCACTTCATTATGTGAGTTTGAGTGTTTTCACCTTTCCGGGCCTCAGTTTCCTCCTCTGTAAAAAGAGGTGGTTGTACTCCATGATCCCGGAGGCCCCTTCTAGCTCGAACTTTCTGAAATAAGCTTTTTTGCTCCAACTCCCTTCTTGATCTCAGTTCATTTTTAATTTTGTTGCTATTGCTGCTCAGTCATTTCTGATTCGTTGTGACCCATCTGGGGTTTTCTTGGCAATGATACTGAAGTGATTCGCCATTTCTTTCTCCCGTCCATTTTACAAATGAGGAAACTGAGGCAAACAGGGTGAAGTGACTTGCCCAGGGTCACACAGCTAGTGGTTTGCCATTTCCTTCTCTAGCTCATTTTACTGGTGAGGAAACTGAGGCCAGCAGGGTTTAGTGGCTTGCCCAGGGTCACATAGAAAGAGAGTATCTGAGGCCAGATTTGAGCTCAGGAAGATGAGTCTTCTTGACTCCAAGCCTGGTACTCTGTCCACTGCAGGTGCCCTGTTTTTAATAGAAATGTGTTAAAAATAGTCAGCTAGGTGACTCAGTGGGTAGAGGGCCAGACCTGGAATCAGGAAGACCTGAATTCAAATCAGGCTCTTCCTAGCTGTGTGATCCTGGACAAGTCACTTTGCCTCTTTTAGCCTCAGTTTTCTCATCTGTAAAATGAGAATGGTAACAGCACCTACCCTGCAGGGTTGTTGTAAGGATCAAATGAGATAATAATTATAAAGCACTTAGCTAAGTGCCTGGTATATCATTAATAATATTATCATATAATACATAATATCAATAATAACTAAATTTTATTGTTAATAATAAAAATAATAAGAACCTCCTATGTGCAGAGCGCTATACTTGGCTCTGGGGTTCCGAAGATGACACAAGTCACAGTCTACCCTCAAGAAGCTTCCCATCTAGCCGGGAGGTGTGACCTATGTAACCCCAGGTGGACGATGAAATGCAAGGGCAGGAGGAGGAGGAAGGGGAGGGGGAGGTTGCCCGCCTTGAGTGTTTCTCCTGGACTCGCCCTTGTGCCAACCTGTCATCCTGCAGCTTGTGGGCTGGGCGGGCGGAGCAGTGGGGCCCCTCCGGTTCCAGCACCTCCACCCCCTTCAGCCAGCAGCACCCCGGCAGGCCCCCCAACGGCCGTCACCCGTCTACACATGCAGCTGCACCTCCATGACCTACAGCACAACGCCAGTGACCTCCGCAGCCAACTCCAGCAGCTGCGCAAAATGCAGGTAGGATGGCCCCAGCCTGAGGACTTAGCCTAGTCCCTGGGACTCCTTAGCTCAGGGAAAATTCTGGGTTCCTGAGCCCTCATTCCTGGATTCCACATGCTTTACTGTCTCTGACCAGGCATCTCCTTCCTTTCTGATTAAGCAATAAATCTCCCTTCCTGCCCATCAGTTTCTGTGAGCCCAGAGCTAGGGCGGGCTTCCTGGTTCTATCTCTGGCCTGCTGCTCTTGGCAGATGGTTCTACCTGGCAGGAGCCAGGCACTGCTGTGTGTAGTTCCTGGTGAGGGAACCACTGCCTTTCAGGTGAGGATAATGCACAGAGACAGGCCAGGAGGAGGAGGGATAAACTGCCATCTGGGCCACAGGACAAGATGCATAGCCTCCTCCCTAAGAGGAGACCAGGGGTCAGGCCTAGGAATCCCCAACCTATGGCTGAACTGTGGTCTTCCACCTGGAATACTCAGCTCTCAGCTCCTGGTACTCTTTCCTCTGTGTCTACATGCAGGCATTTAACCCCCCCCTTAATCCACACTCCAGTTTCTGAACCTCCATCTTTTATCCTCTTTATTCCTGATTTTGATCCTTTAGGGTCTAATACTGAGATGTACTACCCTACCCTTCCCTTTCCTTCCTGACTTAGAGTCCCCTCTCCACATGCCACAGCTTTGTCCCCAAGTCCCTTCTATCCATATCCAAAGCTTCCCTTCCATATCTATGGCCCAGAATCCCTCCCTATATCCTTGACCCCAAGCCTCCTCTCCCCATTTTGCTGGAGCAGAGCCCTCCTGTCTCCAAATGCTGGCCCAGAGCCCCTTCCTCTCTGCATCCACAGCTTATAGTCTTCCTTCACACCCTTGACCAAGAGCACCTCCTCTTCTGTTCCTAGGACCTTTTATCCACTCTATATGACCCAGAGTCCCCCACCCCCACATCTCTGACCCAGAGTCCACCATCCCCACATCGCAGACCAGAGTCTCCCTCACCCCATCCTTGACACAGAGTCTCTCCTCTGTCCCTGAAAATCATATGGATTACACCTTCAGCATGGCCCTGCTCAGGTTCCTCTTCCCATTCTGTCTCCTCTCTCATGTCTTCCCTGTCTCCCTGCAGCTGCAAAATCAGGAATCTGTTCGAACCTTGCTGAAGCGCACAGAGGCTGAGCTGAGCCTTCGGGTGTCCGAAGCTGTCCGGAAGCAGGAGGACCCCCTTCAGCGGCAGCGTACCCTGGTGGAGGAGGAGAGGCTGCGCTATCTGAGCGAGGAGGAGCTGGTCACCCAGCAGCTCAAGTGAGGGGACCTTCCTTTGGAGGGGGCATAGGAGGGAGACTGGCTTTCGTTCATAGTTTTCCTGGCCCAGGAGAATTGCTCCCTTCTGGCCAGAGTTGTAGTTGGGATAGGCACAAGAGGCAGATGACTAAAGCAGCTAGACTCAGTGGTTAGAGCACTGCACTTGGAGTCAAGAAGATCTGAGTTCAAATCTGGCCTCAGACCCTTGAAAGCTGAGTGACCATGGGCAAATCACTTTACCTCTATTTAACCTCAGTTTCCTCCACTGTAGAATAGGGATAATAATAACAGCTACTCCCCAGGGTTGTTGTGAGGATCAAATGAGATATTTGTAAAGTGCTTAGTACAGGGCTTGGCATATGGTAGTCACTACATAAATGCTAGGTATTATTATTATTATTATCATTATCATCATATTATTGTTATTATTATTATAGCGTAGCCCAAAGGAGGAAGGAGGGGTGCTATAAGTATGCTGGTATATATGGGACCTTTCTGTCTGTCTTTAATCTCCTTGGGGTATCTGCCTGTCACTGGAATCTCTTGGAATCATTGGAATTTGACCTAGAGTCTAAGTCAAAGAATGTGAAACAGTGTGTGGTATGGTAAAAAAGAGTTTAGAGTCAGACGACCAGGTTGAGATCTTACTTCTGATGCTTACTTAAACCTGTGTGACCTTGGGCAAGTCTCTTAACCTCCCTTCACCTTAGTCCCCTCAATTATAAAATGAGAGCATTGTACTAGATGGTCCCCAAGGCCCCCTCTGGCTCTAGACCTGTGAGCCCATGAATGATGAGAGATACTTCTGAAAATTCCTTTTTCCAAATGACAACAATAATTTGTGTTTCTACAGTGCTTTAAGGTTTGTAAGTCACTTCAAGGTAGTGAGTGTGGGTATCATCATCCCCATCTAACAGATGAGAAAAACTGAGGCTCAGAGACCTCAAGGCACTTGCCTACAATCACCCAGCTAATAAGTAGCAGCATGGTCAATCCAGTCAACTAGCATTTATTAATTGCTTGCTGTGTGCCAAGCACTGTGCTAAATGCTGGGAATGCTGAGAAAGGCAAAAAATGAGGTCTCCGCTTTCCAGGAGTATACATTTCAATGGGGGTGGAAGATGGGAGAGGCAACATATATACAAATAGCTATGTGCATACAAAATCTCGTCAGTGAAAATGGAAAGTAATCTTAGAGGGAAGGAGGGGAGGGGAGCAGGGAAAGACCTCTTGCAGAAGGTGGCATTTGAGTTGAGACTTGAAGGAAGCCAGGGAAGCTAAGCCAGGCATGGGGGACAGCCAGGACAAAGACGTGGAGTTGGGAGATGGAGTAGACCTCAGGGCTGCTGATGGCAAATCCAGTCCCCTTCCCATTATTCCACTCAGCATCTCATTCTTAATATAATTTCATTCTCCAGAGAATTCGAGCATTTCTTTTATGTTTGGTCAAGTCACACATGATAGGAAGAAGACTGGCAGTAGACTGGCAGAAATGCAGGGGCCGCAGTTTTCCTAACTTGCCTGCGTCTCAGCCCCGCTTTTGGCCCACAGCCTGGTTTTTCTTCTGGCTGGTGACCAGTGTAAAGGGTTGTTGGGGCCAAAGACGCTCTGGTTGTTGTAGGTAGCTGGCTCCCCTTCTCCCTGAGCTGGGGGTCCTCCCAAGACGAGCTGGTACCTTGGGCAGCTGCCCCTGCCATATCAGATATGGCCACTAGGGGCAGAGTGATTCCCTGTTCTCTACTTAATTGAAGTGCGGAAAACCCTCTCCTTTCATCTTGCTGAGCCAGGGATGAGGTTTTCAGAAGGATTTTTTTTTTAAAACTAGGGAACAAAGTATGTTCGTGTTGGGGGAGGGGTGGAGGAAAGGATCTGGAAACCCACAAGAGTATAGAAATGGATGAATTTCTGATCCAAATCTAATGAAAAAATCAGTCTCTTATTAGTCTAACTTAGCAATCAATCAGTAAATATTTATTAAGCACTTACTATGTGCCTAGGCACCACCCTCCTACTCCCCTGTTCCTTTCTCCCCAACCATGGGTGGTACTGGTGAATGCTTACCAACCCACTCTCTGAAAATACGTGATACACTTTTCAGTTTAATTTGCATTATCAACATTTTCCCTGTCACTTTCGTAAGCCCATATAATCAACAAAATGATAAATCAAGTCCTTATTTGTAGCATTTGAAGATTTCTAAGGAAGGTGAAAATTAACAATTACCTTCTACCAGAATCAACACACCCTGACCCCCAATCCTTCTTGGGAGGAAGGGGGAAGGAGGTTCTAGGTTGAAATCTTGGTTCTGTTCCTTACTAACTGTGACTGTGATTAAGTCATTTAACCTCTATGCCTCAGTTTTCTCATGTGTTTCCTGGCCTCAATATCTCCCCAGGCCATATTAAAAAGAAAACATTTCTGCAGCAGGTGCTTCCCCTCTCCTCACAATATTCTTCTCTTTCGATGGTACCAGGGTTGGACTCCCCAGCCTTCTTCCAGCTGCCCCCACCATCATTCCTTCTAGCCAGGGTTTCTCTTTCCTTCTTCCTGTTCCCTGGCAGTCACCCAGCTTCTCCTCAACCCTCTTGTCCCTGAAGGAAGCACAGCCCTCTGGGAGTTTCCTGAGGCTTTCTGCTGCCAGCAATCATTGGGACACAGGCAGGGGTAAAAATAACAAGCATGGGGAGTTACAAAACTCTGACATTCTCAAGGCTCCCAGGATAACAGTGTTCTCTGGTGTTCTTGGAGATATCAATGGAATACCCTTCTCTACAGTGCACCATCTTCTTTGTTCCCATGACCCCCACCCCACTACATATCTTTTCTGTCCTTTTATTCTAAGAACTATTGATCTATAGTTGCCCTCCCCTTCAGTGAGGAAGGCTCCTAGATTCCTCTTTACCTCTTTATTCTGTAACTCTCTCAAAGAAGTGGACCTCAGTTTCTTTATCTGTTAAGTACAGATAATTATCCCTGACCTGCTTCCCTCATAAACTGGTTTTGAGGATCAAGGTCACATCATGTGGGTGGGTGTAGATTGCAAGCTGTCAAACATTTACTGATGTAATATCTCTATATGTCAGAGGAACACTTGGACTCGGTTTCTATTCCTCAAGTGCTATTCTTCCTTCCATGTACACAAAAGGCTCTCTTAGGGTTTCTTCATTAGAATCCTGCCCTGAAGCCCACTTTTTTTTAAGTCCTTGAATGTTTCTCTGATGCCCCTCCCTATTTCCCCCTTTAACCAATTCTCCAGGAAAAGGGTGGACCCAATCAGAGCCTAGCTTGGAGCCTTGCTAACTAGAAGAGGCCAGACAATAGTGAGTCACTGCTTTCCTAATCTAGTACAACTAACATTTGTCAAGCATTTACTGTTGTATGAAGAAGCAGCTAGCTGGTGCAGTGGATGGAGCCCTAGAGTCAGAAGGACCCGAGTTCAAATATGTCCTCAGATTCTTACAGCTGTGTGACCCTGGGCAAGTTACTTCATGCTGTTTACCTCAGTTTCCTCATCTGTAAAATGAGCTGGAGAAGGAAGTGGCAAACCATTCCAGTATCTTTGCCAAGAAAACCCCAAAATGGGCACTGTTGAAGCATTTAAACGACAGCAACAACAAATTGTGTGAAGCATCATGCTTGGTACTGAGCACAAATACAAGACTATAACTTCTGGGGCAGCTGGGTGGCGCAGTGGATAGAGCACCGGCACTGGAGTCAGGAGGACCTGAGTTCAAATCCAGTCTCAGACCAGAAACTTGACACTTACTAGTTGTGTGACCCTGGGCAAGTCACTTAACTTAAAAAAATAAGACTGTAACTCCCTTGCCTACTTCCAAGAAACCCCCATTCTGCTGCTTTGGGAGAAAGATATCATTCCACTTAGACAGCTTTGTATCTTCATTGGACACCCAGAGGTCATTTCCCTCAGGCCCTCTTCCATTCTGACTTATGCTGGGTTTTGTTCCAACCTACAGCCTGATAGAGAAACTTCATTTCAGTGAGGTCCTTGACAAAGTCTCCCACAATATCCCTGTGGAGGAGGAGGAGGAGAGAGCTTCAGGCTGGTTGGTTAGCCAGTTCGGTGGCCTCATAGTGGGCTGGATGCAAAGTTGATACCTGGCTCAATGTCAACCAGAGAGGATGTCTCTTCTGACACGCCACAGGGCTGTATCCTTATCCTGTCTGACCCACAGTGTTTGTCAACAGCTTGGCCAGAGGCATGCTTATCTCATCCTCAGATGATATCAAGCCAGATGGGAGAGCTAATATATCAGATGACTGAATCAGAATTGAAATGACTGCTACAGGTCAAAATAATGGACCACTGCTAAAGCAATGATATTTGAGAAGGATAAACTCAAAGTCTTATGTTTAATTTTTTTTTAATTTAGTTTTAGAAGATACAAGATAGGAAAATATGGCTTGAAAGCAGTTTGTATGAAAAAGCTTTGGGCACGTTAACTGATCATGAACTTTTTTTGAGTTAGCAGTGTAATAACAGACACTCAAGAAGCCTTGGAATGAATACATGGTTATTGTTACATAATAGCTGTCCGTCCCCCTACCTAGAACACTCTTCCTTCTCAGCTCCACCCACTGACCTCTCTGGCTTCCCTTAAGTCCCAACCAAAATTCCATATTTTGCAGGAAGCTTTCCCCAGCCACTCTTAATTTTAGTATCTTCCCACTGTTAAGTTTTTCTACATTCTCCATATAGCCTGCTTTGTATATATTTGTTTGCATGTTGTCTCTTTTGTTAGCTTGTAAGCAACTTGAGGACAGGGATTGTCTTTTGCCCCTTTTTGTATGCCCAGCACTTGGCACAGTGCCTGGCACGTAGTAGGTACTTCATAAGTGTTTATTGATTGATGTTTTAGAATTATATATTGATAGCACTCATTAATAATAGCTGGAATTTATATAGTACCTTCAAGTTTACAAAGCAAACTTTATTATATTAATTATATTTATTCATGATCTCATTTGCTGGTGGTGGCATCATCACCACCACCACCACCACCATCATCTAATTATTATTAATAGCTGGAATTTATAAGGTACTTTCAAGCTTGCAAAGCTCTTTATATATCTGATTTCATTTGAGATGTTTCCATATCTCATAGAAATGCAGATCTATAAGGAACTAGAGATGTTTAGCCTGAAGAAGACTTAGGGAAGCATGTGATCTCTTGTTTCAAATATTGATAGGATAGGACAGACTATGGTCTGAAGCAGAGATTAGCTTTTCTTTTTAAAAAGTTTTTTTTGCTTTAAATAGTATTGTATTTTTTCCCACAATTACAAATCAAGAAAATTTTTAGCATTCATTTTTATAAGATTTTGAGTTACAAATTTTTCTCCCTTCTTCTCTTCCTCTCTCCTTCCCTCCCCTCCACTCTTTTGAAAACGGTTAGGCAGTTTGATAAAGTTTATGCATATGCTATCATGTAAAACATAACAGATCAAAAGTTTAAAAAAAACCACGAGAAAGAATAAAGTGAAAAAATGTGCTTTGATCTGCATTCAGAGTCCATCAGTTCTTTATCTGGATATGAATAGCATTTTCCTTTGTAAGTGCTTTGTACTTGTCTCGGATCATTGTGTTGCTGAGAAAAGCTGAGTCATTCATAGTTGATCTTCACATTATGTTGCTGATACTTTGTACAGTGTTTTTGTGGTTCTGCTCATTTCACTTTGTATCAGTTTGTACAAGGTTTTCCTTTACTCTGTGTATGTCTCCCTGCTTCAAGTGTGTTTCTTGTAAGCAACATATTGTAGGATACTGGTTTTTGACCTACTCTGCAATCTGCTTCCGTTTTATGGGAGAGTTCAAGAGACTAACTTTTCTCTGTGGCTTCAGGAGGCAGGACTGGGAGCAATTTATAGAATTTTTAAGGAGAGACATTTCAGCTTCACATAAGGAAGAATGTCCTAAGAATTAATCATAATAGTAGCTAACATCTATATAGCACTTACCATGTGCCAGTCATTTGATCCTCACAACAACCCTGGGAGGTAGTTGCTATTATTCATTTTACAGATGAAGAAACTGAGGCAAGAAGAGATTAAGTGACTTGCCCAAGGTCAGTCACCTGGTAAGTGTCTAGGGCTGGATTTGAACTCAGGTCTTCCTGACTCTGGTCTAAATGAAATGGACTATCTTATGAGGTAATATGCTTCCTTTTGCTGGAAGTGTTTAAGAAGAGACTATCTCTCAAAAGAACATATACTTAAAGCTGGAAGTGACCTCAGATTCAACCCCCTCATTTTACAGACGAGGAAATGGAGGGCAAGAGAATGGAAGTGACCCGCCCAAGGTCACACAAGTAGTTAACAGCAGAGCCAGGATTTGAACTCAGATCCTCTGACTCTTTCCAATATACCATGCTGTATTATAATAATAATAATGCTAATAATAATGGCAATTCCTAATTCTCGTGCCAACCTGGATTGGATGACTTCTAAGGTTCAGTGTCTTGGTTCCTACCTGATTTTGAACGGCCTTGTCTGACTTTTTTCTGCCTTGTGTCTTGTGCTAGATCCTGGGCTACCCAGGGAGATGAAGGAAGGGGTAGGCCTGGGCTGGGGGTGGAGGGTCCTGAGTGGTGGTGTCTTCCTTTGCTGCAGTGATCTGGAGAAGTCAGTGGAGAAGATCCAGAAAGAGGTGTCCCACAACCATCGGCTAGTCCCGGGTCCTGAGTTGGAAGAGAAGGCCTTGGTGCTGAAACAGCTGGGGGAGACCCTCACGGAGCTCAAGTGTGAGTGGCCCTGGCCTGGGGACTTAGTGGAGGGATGAAAGCAGGGAGGAGGGGTTGGATGGAAGATCTCTAAGATTCTGTGATTCTCTGTGGCCTGGCCCAGGATAGGGAGTAGCGCTGCTCTTGCCTGCTCAGTCTAACTCCCCATTCCTTCATTGCACAGTCCCCTGTTCCCCCCATCCTTGGTGTCTAGGCATCATTTTAGTGGACTGGAAGCTCAATACGAATCCAAAGGCTAGGTAGTGTGATCTCAGGGCAGCTAGGTGGCACCATAGTCCACAGAGCACCAGGCCTGGAGTCAAGAAGACCTGAGTTCAAATTCGGCCTCAGACACTTACTGTGTGACCCTGGCCAAGTCACTTAACCCTGTCTGCCTCAGTTTCCTCATCTGTAAAATGAGCTGGAGAAAGAAATGGCAAACCACTCAAGTATCTTTGCCAAAAAAAACCACCCCACTTTAAAATGGGTCACAACAAAATGAGAAAGGACTCCTTAATAATTAGAGCTGAAAGTGTCTCCCTAGACAGGTGGTTGAGTTCCTTTTCACTAGAGGTCTTCACTGGAGTCTGGAATATTGTAGCAGCATTGCCTGTTCAAGTACAGATTGGCCCAGATGGTCTGTGAGCTATGGGGGCTCTCCTCTTCCAATGTGTACTGCATTCACTTGCTTTGTTTCTCTCCCCTTCTCTCCCCCAGCACAATTCCCTGGGCTACAGAGTAAAATGCGAGTGGTTCTCCGGGTAGAGGTAGAGGCAGTAAAGTTCCTGAAGGAGGAGCCACAGAGACTGGACGGGCTTCTCAAGCGCTGCCGAGGGGTCACCGATACACTGGCTCAGATCCGAAGGTCAGCGTGACCTCCCACCTCCTGCCCCAGGAGTCACCGTCGTACCGGCTGATAACTCTGATCTTGGGACTGCCCCATCACATGGAATCATTCTGGCCCCAGATCTGAAATCATGCCCAGCTTACCCTCTCTATACATTCTACCTGCTAGCTCCCTGGCCCCAAGACTCTTCTGTGTGGCCTAGATGTATCCCCTCTGACCTAGTCGCTCCTCTTTGCATCCCTCCTGACCCCCCTCTCTCCAGCCCTGGTGAGCCCCGAGCTCCTCTCACATGCCCACCACCAGAGGACATGAGAGACCTGGGGAGGACAGGCAGGGACTGCCCGCTTTGCTTCCCTTACTCTGAGAGCCTCACAGCTACCTGTCTCCCCAGGCAAGTGGATGAGGGCACATGGCCACCTCCAAACAACCTCCTGAGCCAGTCTCCAAAGAAGGTGACAGCTGAGTGTGACTTTGGCAAAAGCCTGGATTTTGAAGTGCCACCCCCCAGTCCTCCCCTGAGCCTCCATGAGCTGGGGGGGCCAGGCGAGGGCACTGCTCACATACCCAAGGGGGCCAATCCCTCCAGGGGCCCTGAAACACCCAGCAAGAGAAGCGTGGACAAAGCCGTGTCTGTGGAGGTGCGTGGGCTGTCGGGGACATACATGTCTGGGCTCCTGCCCCTTCTTGGTCCAGGGTTGGGGTGAGGAGTGAGGGATGGCAGGATGGCCAAGTGTGGAGGCTGGGATGGAGAAAATGGCTGGCTGTGTGGATATTTACTACAGCTTCCCAAGTGGGAATCTGAGTGTCTCCTGTCCCCAAGATGGGACTCTTTCACCTTTTTAAAAAAAATCCCCATACTTAGCACAGTGCCTGGCACGTAGCACATGCTTAATAAATGCTTGTTGACTAACTAATGAAGCCTCCAGGGTTTCCTTAAACACTTTGCAAAGCATAAAATGGTTGGATGTCCCTAAGTTCTTGAACCTGATACCTTTTGGGGGGATAGCAAAGATGTTTCTTTGAGCCTCCTATTCTATCCCTGCTATTCCCTAGGGATGGGATAGGATAGGAGGAAGCAGGGGTGGTAGAGGAAAGTGAGGCAGGCCGAGGGTTCCACGGAAGGTCAGCTTTGAGTCGTGTCTCCTGACTGACTTTCCCCTTCCATCCTCTAGGCAGCTGAGAGGGACTGGGAGGAGAAGAGGGCAGCCCTGAGCCAGTACAGTGCCAAGGACATCAACCGGCTGCTGGAAGAGACCCAGGCCGAGCTGCTGAAGGCCATCCCAGACCTGGATTGTGCGGGAAAGCCTCGGGGGCCAGCCCCCACCCCTGAGCACAAGCCCTCCAAAGCTCCCCATGGCCAGAAGGCAGCCCCACGTGGAGAGGCCAGTGGGCGGAGGGGCTCAGGTAGAGGAGGCCCAGACCAAGCACTGGGCAGTGGTACATTGGAGGGAGGGAAGTCCCTGCTCGACCTCAGGGAGCTGCCAGTCTGATGAAAGAGGCACAGTTTCTGCCCTGTGGAATGAGAGGGACCAGGGTAATCTGTATTATGGAAAAGAAAGCAGAATGATTAGGTCCTAAGCTGCAAACGGCATCAGGATTTGCTGCTTTTTTTGGGATCAGGCCAAGGGAACAAGGCCCTGGACTCTTAGTTCTCTCCCCTTTGGAATAGCATGAGTATCCTCCCAGCTCCCAGGTGAGTGTTCTGATGCACTCCCTTCCCTTTCTGTCTCTAGATGAGTTGACTGTGCCCCGATACCGAACAGAAAAGCCTTCTAAGTCACCCCCGCCACCCCCTCCCCGACGAAGCTTCCCCTCCTCCCACGGCCTCACCACCACCCGCACGGAGAGGTTGTGGTCACCAGCAAGAAAGACTCAGCCTTCATCAAGGTACCACTTCCATCCCTCACTACCAGGAAGGGATATCCTTCAGCCGAGGACAGGTGGCATGCAGCTGGGAGGGAGGGTGCACTTTAGGCACATTGGAACCTTCTGACTAAGGAAAGAGAGGCTTTGTGAGGGGTGAAACCCGGGTCCTGTTTGGAGGCAGCAGGGTACTCAAGATGACTTTTTTTGATCCTTCCAGATGTGGAAGGAGAATCCTTCCTAGAATGGAACAAAGGGAGAAACTGGGGAAGGGGGATGTTAAGGAATTTGGTGAGGCTGGGGATAGGGAAAATGAAAGAAATATTTAATACCATTCATTGGGCAGCTAGGTGACACTATAGTGCACAGAGTGCCAGGCCTGGAGTCAGGCAGACTCATCTTTGTGAGTTCAAATCCAGCTACAGACACCTACTAGCTGTGTGACCATGGGCAAGTCACTTAACCGTGCTTGCCTCAGTTTTCTTATATGTAAAATGAGTTGGAGAAGGAAATGGCAAAAACACTCCAGTATCTCTGCCAAGAAAACCCCAAATAGGGTCACGAAGAGTTGGACACAATAACAACAAAAGTATTTTAGGACGAGGAGTGGATAGAGCCTTGCTCAGTTCTTTAAACTGTAAGACATTATCTTAGGGAGAGAGTTTGTATAAGGTACAGGGGATGGGAGGAAAGGCAAATAGAGTAGCAGAGAAATTGGGTCTGAGGTCAGAGGGTAAAAGTGTTGACATTGGGTTCTCTTACTTGGGGTCACTTACAGAAGGCAGAGTCAGAGGAGCTGGAGGTCCAGAAGCCCCAAGTGAAGCTGCGCCGGACAGTGTCTGAGGTGGTTCGTCCGGCCTCCACGCCGCCCATCATGGCGTCAGCCATCAAGGATGAAGACGATGAGGACCGAATCATTGCTGAGCTGGAGGTGTGTGACAGAGTTCAGCCTGGGCTCCAGGCTCCAGGCTCCTGGCACAACAGCTCCTTCCCTCTTCCATGCCCAGGGAAAGAAGACAGGGCTTGAGGCCAAGACGAGCCAAACTCCCGGCTTTTGTTCCCAGCTCTGCCCGCAAGTCTCTGGGCTAGCTATGAGCTAACAGTATCCTCCTCTTTGCCTCAGTTCCCCACGCCACCCCACCCCATAAGATGTGAGGAGGAACTCTGATTCGCTTCCTCACATGACTGTGAGGTTGATAGGAAATGTCTTTCATATTCTCTTCTTCAAGCACTTAGAGATCTCTCATATCTAAAAGCTCTGAGACTGAAGAAAGAGAATAGCTCTTGGGGTTATACTGTGTCCTCCGGAAGGGAAGGAGACAGGAGGGTGAAGCAGAGAGTTTCTTTCTTAAGCAGCCCTGCTAACTTGAGTTAGCTCATCCTTGGTTCTTCCCTCACCTCCCTGAGCAAGGCTAGAGACCTGAATCAGTGTCCCCCATCCTCCTTGGGGGTCCCTGACCAAAGGCAGCTGAATGGACCCCCCCTGCCCCAAAGCTTTGATCCTCCCCTCCAAACCCACCCCCAACCTTCTGCCTCCTCAGGTGTTTGAAAGAAGTTCAATGCCCCTCTCCCCCACGCCCCGCTGCCAGCCGCTCCCAGCCTCGCTCTCCCCCGAGGAATCTGGGCCCCTTGGGCTCACCCTGGGCCCCCCACGGAAGGTAACCAGCCTGAGCCTCTTTTCAACTGCTGTTTCTCTGCCTGTCCCTTCACAGTGCCCTCTGCCACTGCTGCCTCTTTCACGCTAATACTCTAACACGCTAACATGCTGCTCACCTGCTCACCATCTCCTCTGAGCTGTCAGTCACTTACCGGGAATGACACTTATGGACTTGCCCTCACACCACCAAGTGGACTCTTAACTTTTCCTTGACAGCCTCCTCCCCTCCCCCTTGGGGAACCTGTGGCTCCCCAGTCCCAGAAGGAATTCCTCAGCCTGGGCCCCTGGGCAGCAATCCGCTTCTTGGTCCCTGCCTGTGCATGGTCTGGCCCACCACCTCTGCCCCTCTGGGGCCTGACCCGGGGTAGAGACCCTGTGTCTCTAGTCTGTGTCTTCTCTCCTGCTTTGTCTCTCTGTAGGGGCCCCCACATTGGGGGATGAGACTGCTCCTTGGCCTCTTCTCCCCTCTTTGGCCCCATCTTACTCACTTTGGTCCAAGGAGACCATGTCTACCTTTGAGACATTTAACTTCCTCATCTGTAAATCTGTGTTCCTGGGAGATCCCACAGCTTCCCTTAGCCTCTGGTCCTGTCATCTCTTAGCATCTGGAAGTCTTTCCTTCTCTCTAAGCTCGGTCCCTGCTGCTGCCTGACTTCCATTCCTTTTCTCTGGCTTCTGTCCTATTGGGGACCCTGCGATGGTTCTGCCATGGGAGGATACTGTTGGTAGAAGAGGGTGACAGAACCTGGGGAACTTGGATGCTCTCAACTTGGGGAAGGTCTACTCCAGGATTAGGGGGAGGGGGCATTGCTTCCTGGCCTCATTTCATTCCAGGCCATAGTCTGATTTCCATTCTGCCTGGAAGCTCCAATGCTGTCTTGTAATTCCTCCCCCAAGGGACAGATGCCTCAGGGTGGAGAGGGGAGCTCAGGAAAACTCAGTTTCCCGTTAGCAGAGAGTCACTCTCGGGATGCCCAGGGTGCAAGAGACACAGGGCCTGGTAGCAGGGGAGAGGTTGCCCCTGAACCTGGGCTGTGCCCTGAGAGGAGGAGCTGAGCAATGAGCCAACCTTATATGAGCAGCAGCAACTTGGCCTGTCTTGCTGGGCATGGCTCCCTGCTCCTTCTAGGTTTGGGAGGCTAGTCTCACAGCCTGTCCCCCTACCCTCAGCACCTGAGGTAATCTTACATATACAGCCTGCAACACACACACACACACACACACATGCGCAGACGCGCATGCACACACGCACACATGCACACACGCGTACATGTGTGCGGAGGCAGAGCACCAGACCAGACGGGCCCAGCTAACTACTTTGTGTCCTGCATTGCACCATCAGAAGGTGGAACGCCTTGGGTATGGTGCCAACTTGAGTATCCTCACCCAAAGCCTCCACAGAGGCTTCATCCCTCCCAGCAGCAGGTAAGTACACACCTCAGGCAGGGGGAAGGGTTTTGGGGAAGGGGTTTCTGGTACCTCTCTTTATACCTTTCTGGTGCCATCTCCAAGTGGCAGGGAGTTTCTCTCTTCACTGACTACTCTAGGCAGAGGCTAGTACTAGTCTTGGGATTATGGACTCCCTGGGTTTGGGTGGAAGTAGAGCTGGGCATAGGCTGAGCCTGCCCTTGGCTGACTTTGGGAAACCCCCAGAAAGAACTGAGAGAGGTGGGATTGGCAGGATGGCTCAGAGGACCCTTTTGGGGGGGTCCTTCATTCACTCTCCTTCCTTATTTCTCTTTTCCCCCCAGAATGCCCCACTCCTCAGAAGCTTCTGTATCCCCCAGATCATCCTAACTGAATGTGCTTCCAACCCACCATCACCTCCAGAGGTTATTCCCGAAGAGACAGGCACAAGGATAATGCCCGTCCCATTGCCCCGGGCATTAGTGACTGCTCGTAGAGTCAGAGTCACTGACCACTGCCAAGCACCACCACTTGGCCAGGACATGACAGAGGCTGAATTGGCTAAATTGGTGGTGATGAGGCCTCTGGCAGAAGCTGATGCCTCCCCACCTGGGAGTACCAAAAGGCCAAGACAGGGAAAGGAATCATTGAAAACGGTGGGCACCGAGATCCAAGCACCTGCAGAAAGAACCATCCAACAGCTGGTAGAAGAAAAAGAAGCCAGGCTGACCTGCCGCAAGGAAGAGGGGCCAGACAGAAGTCAGTGTCCAGGTGTCTTTGTAGTGGCTGCCCCCACCACTGTGAGCCCAGAAGAAGCCATCACACACTCTGAGCATAATACCCACATGCCCATGGGAGACTGTGCAGAGAGGACTGTGTCTCAGGCCCAGAGTGAGAAAGGTCCCCTTGGTTTGGACTCAGCAGAGAGAGATGCCAGCCCTTGGCTCCCCTTCCAGCAACTTGACAGTCTGGAGGAGACCCTCCAGGAGCTGGAGGCTACACTGAATGCGATGGGCAAGGTCCCTTTGGCACCCCCTATTGGCACCCTCTCTGGGACCTTGTCCCGGCCCCCCAGTTCCCAGGTGGCTGCTCTATCCTGTGTCCTTTCCTGCTTCCACACATTTCTCCCTTCTGTCCCTCTGAGTTATGGGAAGTGGGGAGGATGGAGGAGACCTGAGTCCCGTCTTCACCTGCCCTGGGGCCTCTTTCTCCTCTGTGCCCTGTGACTATAGTGAGTCAGAGGCTGCGTGTCCAGGGTGGATGGCGTCCAGGTGAGGCTGGGAAGCTGGCTCACCTGAGCTCTCGGCCAGCTCTTTTCCTGGCTCCTGCACTGGGATGAGAGGAGGGTGTGAAGAAGATGCAGGGTTCAAGAGGGGTCCAGCTTCCACTTGTGACCACCCCCAGCCATACCCCCATCCTCCACCCCCTGCTTTGTATCCACAGCCAACAAATAAAATACCGTCCCCCTCCTCCCTACCCCTGTTCCCACCACTTATGTCTCTGACTCTTTATCTGTCTCTTGAATTATCTCTGCCTGTGTCTCTCCCTTCCAGCTTCTTTTTATTTCTCCTCTTTGGGTAGGACCAGGACCTGGTGTTTGAGTGGGTCTGCTGCCATCCACCATTCTCAAAGCTCCCACTCATGGTTGGAAGGAAGGTGGAAAGATCGAGGCCCATTAACTAAAAAAGAGAGGAGAACCTGGCCCCCGAGCATGTAGCAGTGTAGTATGGAGGACAGTGAGTTAGCAACATCAGGAGACTGAGGTTCTTAGCCCTCTCTGGGCCTCAGCTTCCTCTCTCTGCAAAATGGGAGCGTTATACCAATAGGAGATGGTTTCCAAAATCCCTGGCAGCATTAGTGCTCTGGTACTGGGCTCTTTGCCTGGGTGTGGAGATCATAGGATCAGGGAGGTCATTGTAATCCAGTCCTCTCCTGTTGCAAACATAGTGCCATCTCTGTCTTCCTCTGCTCTGGTCAACATTGCCAGTGACATCCCTCTTTGAAGTGACCTGAGAAGGCCGCCTTCCTAAGGTTGTTGGCACTTCTCATGAGAGGGAGGCAGGAAAACCCCAGAAGAACCTCTCACCCTCTCAAGCTTGTTTGTTATTCAGTCATTTTTCGGTTGTGTCTAACCTGGGGTGACCCCATTTGGGGTTTTCTTGGCAAAGATATTACAGTGGTTTGTCACTTCCTTCTCCAGCTCATTTTATAGATGAGGAAACTGAGGCAAGCAGGGCAAAGTGACTTGCCCAGGGTCACACAGCTAGTAAGGGTCTGAGGCTGGATTTGAACTCAGGAAGATGAGTCTTCCTGACTCCAGGCCCTGCATTCTATCCACTGCCCTACTGTGCCTTGATGCCTCACACCCTCTCAAGTAAGGGCTCTTAATTTAGGGTCCACAGAGTCATAAATCTGAAGAATGGGGAGGGGGTTGCATCTTTATTTTCAGACCTCTAACTAAAATTTTGTATTTCCTTCAGTTAAAAACATTGTTCTGAGAAAGGGTCCCTAGGCTTTACCATCCTGCCACAGGAGTCCATGACACCCACAGAAAATGTTACACACCCCTGTTCTAGAAGATTGAGGAGGCTGACATCTGCTGAGATCAATGCCCATTTTGTCTACTTAGCTCTGACTAAAGCAGTGAAGAACTGGCCAGGGAGCGGATTTCCCTTTTTGCTGAGAGATCCTATAGATAGGGCCCCAGGCCCAGAGGGACAAGAAAGGTGTCAGTGGGATCCGGAGAATTCCCAAAGAGGGGGCCCGGGGCCCAGAAAGGATCTTGCCAGAATAGCTCCAGAGAGAGGAAGGAGAGGGGCCAGCCCAGCCCAAATCCCCTTCTTTCTAGGACTTTCTCCAACTTTCACTCCGGTTTCTGCCCCCCACAGAGCAGCGGGGTCTCCATCCCACCCATGAAGATGGTGACACCAGGGGCATCCAGGCTGAAGCCAGGACAGCCAAGCAGCCCTGACAAAGCCAAGCACAGCAAACAGCGGTCAGAGTACATGAGGATCCAGGGCCAGCAGCAGGTATGAGGGCAGGGTCCTGCCCACTTCTGGGTGGGGGGGCCCAGCCCCTTGGTGCCCACCCTGCCAGTCCTCCTGAAAACCCCTGAAGGAGGGAGGCTCCCCGCCCTGACTCCCTGCAGTTCTCTCCACTCCAACCGAAGGGCATCTGTCCTCTGCTGCGCCCTCATCACTCCCACCAAAGTGAAGGTTGCAGTGTCCTCCCTGGAGCCCACATGTAAGCTGGGGTAGTAACCGACCTTGCACCCCTAGCCCTCCATCTTCCTTTCACCTCTGTCCTTACCTGCTGTCCCATCATTTCCTATCACCGACCTTCTGCTAGCTCCAATCCGCTTTCCTCCACTCCTCTCCCACCCTGCTCTTCATGATACCCTTCCTTAACCCCATGCTTCTCACCCCCTTCTATGAGAATAAAAGGAACCTTCTATGAGAATAAAAGAAGCACCCTCCTAGAGGTGGATAAATGACCTAATTAGAGCTAACTGACATAGTGCTTTAAGCTTTTTGCAAAATGCTTCACAATCTCATTAAGACCTCGCGTTAGCCCTATGAGATAGCTGCTATTATTATCCCCATTTTACAGATGACAAAACTGAGGCTCATAGCACCATAGGAGTGAAAGGACTTGCCCAGGGAGGGAGGTGAGTCATCTAGATAGAAAGCTTTGGAGGTGGGATTCAAACTGAGGACTTCCTGACTCCAGGTGCTACTTTACATCCTCACCCTTTCTGCCTCTAATCTTGTTATGTTTGATGTGAGCTTTAAATTTTCTGTTCTATGTAATGGCACATGATCTCTTTAGAAGAGTAGTGAGAAAGTAGCAAGTGAATTTAATTAGAATGAAATTAAGGGGGAAAAAAATCAATCACTACCTACTTATTAAACTCCACTGCATACCGGGCCCCTGTAATAGGTGCCAAGGAGGTACGAGGAGCATAGGACCCTGGCCCTGCCCAGGGGCTCAGAATCTAGGCAACACAAATATTAACCAGCCTAAGTAGTGTATATGATGTGCCCAAAGCTACAATGGGTGTTGCATGAAGCCCTAGTGATTCTACACCAGATATGGAGTATGGAGCACCTGGATTTTTGAGTACTAGCCCTGTCACTTGCTATAAAACTTTGAGTGAGTTACTCTGCCTTCCTGAGCCTCAGTTTCCTCTTTTGTAAAATGGAAATAACAATACCTATACTACTTGTCTCATGGGGCTGTTGTGAGGGAAGCGTTTTTAAAAATTTAATTTAATTTATTTTTTTAGTTACATTTTAAGTTCCAAACTATCTCCCTCCCTCCCTCCCCACCTGCACCAGAGAAGACCACCATTTGATGTAAACATATATATACAGATATATGTTTATTTATAGATATAATTTTTATTATATATTTTTACATTATTATATTACCTATTACTACATAAATATATTTGTATATGCAAAACCATACTAAGCATACTTCTATTTATCAGTTCTTTCTCTGGAGGAGGATAGCAGAGAGAAGCATTTTATATGTTAGAAAGGTCTAGATAAAACTGCAGCTATTATCCCCATGGATCTAGAGGAGGTCAGACAGAATTTTCATCCAGGAGGCAGGGACTCAGGCTGGCCTTTGCAGAAGATAGATAGGCTTCAAATAAGTAGAGGGGTTGGGGGAGAGTTTTCCAAAGAGGAGGAGGCACAGAATAAGCCAAGGTACTAACATGGAAGAGGAAATGTCACTTAGGCTGAAACCCCCAGAATCATCTTTTACATACCACACCCTGCCTCTATCAAAATGCTTCCAGCCATTCCATTATTTGTTGTGATCAGTTGTAAAGTTTTGCTGATTCACTCTCTTTAATGTCTCTCAGTCATCCTCTCCTCTGTACTCTTAATGCCTTGGTTCAGATTTTGGTTACCTTGTGCCTAGACTACATACAACAGTAGCCTTCTCACTGGTCTTCCTTCCTTTATACCCTACCTCTTTCTAATCCATCCTGAATTCTGCTGCCAGATTAATCTTCCTCATTCCCACTTATGAAACCTTTTAGTTGTGAAGCCTTCACTGCCTCCCCATTGCCTGATCTCTAAAGGACCATTTAGACCACGTATCCTAAAGTCCAAACATCAGTTAAGATCCCCTACAGTCTGGCTCCAGCTAAACCTTTTACCGACTCATTGTTTTCCTCCTTCCCTACCTAATTTTTGTTTCAGCCTAGTTGCTGTCCTCTAAAAATGCCTCACTTTCCCACCTTTATGTTTCTGTGCCAAAGATCACCTCCTCTTCTTTATTCCTATCCCTGGTACTTACCATGGGTCTTTACATGTATTAAGTGTTTCATGAATGCTTTTTCATTTATTCATTCATTCTCCCTGCCTAGAATGCTTTCTTCTCTCTCCTAAGTCCTACACTTTCAAAACCCAGTGGAAACCCCACCTCTTCTCAGAAAGCTTCTCTGGGGGCAGTTAGGTAGCGAAGTGGCCCTAGAGTCAGGACAGCCTGATTTCAAATCTGGCCCTCAGATTTTACCTAGCTGTGTGACCCTGGACAAATCACTAAACCCTGATTGCCTCCAAAATAGAAGAAGGAGAAGGAGGAGGAGAAAAAGGAGAAGGAGGAGGAGGAGGAGAAGAAGAAGAAGGAGGAGGAGAAGAGGAGAAGAAGATGATGTGATGATGATGATGGCTTCTCTGAAGCTCCACCAGAGTTGTCCTTGAATTCTTCCTCCTCTGAACTTCTCAAGCAAGTGTTTATCCCATTCTTAGGGTCCTTGACATTGATTGACTAGAATCTATGCTTGTCCTATTTTACCTATGTATCCTGTTTCTCTAGTTACATCGTAAGGCCTTTGGTGGAAGTGACTTTATATCACCAGCATACCCTACACATAATAGACACTCAGAAAATGGCTGTTGGTAGTAGGACAATTAGGTGGCTTAGTGAATAGAGCACTGGACTTTGAATCAGGAAGACCTGAGTTCAAATCCTACTTCAGACACTTGCTGGCCATATGAGCCTACATAAGTCACATAACCTTTCTCAGGCTCAGTTTCTTCATCTATAAAATGGGGACAATAATAGTACCTGTCTCACAGAATTGTTGCCAAATTCATGTGAAATAACATTTGTACAGAGCTTTGCAAATTTTAAAGTGCTAAAAATAATGCTCCTTGTTATCATTAATCATAATGAGAAATAGCAGAAGAGGTCAGAGATGTAGCAGAACTAGTGAAATGTATTATCAAGGAGATAGTGTTAAGGAAGGAGAGAATCACATAAAGTGAGGAGGTGGTCTGCCAGATACTACTGAGAAATCATGCAGAATGAAGACAGAGGAAAGGCCATTGGGTTCAGTAGTTGGGGGTCAGTGGCCTTAGAGCAGACTGAATAGCATGGTGGGGATTGAAAGGACATAAAGGAAAGAGTGAGTTTTGAGGGAATAGAGGCAGTGAGGGTGGATCATGTATTCTAAAAATTAGGCAAAAAAGGGGCAGCTAGGTGGTGCAGTGGATAGAGCACCAGCCCTGAAGTCAGGAGGACCTGAGTTCAAATCCGGATTCAGACCAAACACTTGACACTATCTGGGTGACCCTGAACAAGTCACTTAGCCCCAATTGCCTAAAAAGTCAAACAACAACAAAAAAAAGAAATCAGGCAAGAAAGAAAAGAGAGAGAATGGTAGCTGGAGGGCCCCAAATTGTCAAGTACAGGTGTGGGGTTTTTTTTCCAAGTTGAGGGAGATCTGAGCATGCTTGAAGTCAAAGAGGGTAAAGCCAGGGATGTGCAAGGACAGAGAGGGGATGGCCAAGGGCCAACACTTGAGACATTATAAAAGAGCCTAGATTAGATTTGTGGAAATGGAGTTGGAGAAGAGAGAGAAAGAATGAGTCGGAAACATGTTTTGAAATAAGCCTTAGAGACATTTGGGAGAGATAGAAGTAAAAAAAAAATGAGTTGGAAACAGGAAAACAGGGATGCTGTTGAACAAAAGAGGAAAGTCGGGATGAGATACTGGTGCGGAGTAGGGGGAGGATGTTAAGTTTGTTTTTAAATATATGTTTTGACAGAGAAGATTGACAGATGAATAATGACCCCTGTCTTTTCCTAGGCCAAAAAGAGGCACCATGGTACAGTAGACAGCCTGCTAAACATGGGGCCACTTGAGTTAGAATCTTGGCTTGACCATTTACCACCTTTGTTGTTGGTGTTCAGTCGTGTCTGACTCTTCGTGACCCCATTTGGGGTTTTCTTGGTAAAGATACTGGAATGGTTTGCCATTTCCTTCTCCAGCTCATTTTATAGATGAGGAAACTGAGGCCAGCAGGCTTAAGTGACTTGCCCAGAGTTGCACAACTAATAAGTATCTGAGGCCAGATTTGAACTCAAGTCCTCCTGATTCCAGGCCTGGTACTGTATCCCACTGTGCCACCTAGCTGATCCTCCCCTCCACCTGCGCCCTCAACAAAAGCCCAACATAGACTTTTTACAAAAGAAACAGGTATGATAGATAGGAATGGCTTTGTATCTCAAGAAGGCATAAAAATCCAAGAACCAGAGGGTGGAATGTCACCCAAGTGTTTGGGTTGTCAAAGAAGAGACATAGATATTCTGTGGAAGTATACTAGAAACTACCCAATGGGAAGAGATTGTTGATGAGTTCTTAATACAGGCTGGGCAAATGCCACAGAGGCAAATATCAGTATTGCTGGGAGACTTCTGCTGTCTAGACTACCCCTGATGACTTCACTCTTCTAATAGCAACATATCTTGATAAACTTTCCTCTTATCTCAGTGTCTTTCATCTGCCAGGAAGCTAAGGAAGGGATCATAGGGATTGCTACTCTAGATTGAATCTGAATGATTCTCACTGTCAGCCTGGAGAAGCTGTTTGGTGATGTGGAAGCAACCAAAATCTTGAGAGATAGCTACTGAAGAGGATCTACGTCTGTGGATATTGAAAGAACAGGAAGACATAAAAAGCAGCTAAGTGGCACAGTGGAGAGAATGCTGGACTTGTAATCAGGAAGACGTGAATTCAAATCTAGCCTTACATGCTTACTAGTTGTGTGACCTTGGGCAAGTTACTCCATAACACCTACCTTCCAGGGTTCAGATGAGCACTTTGCAAACCTTAAAGAGCTATTTAAATGTTAGCTATTTGATGGCTGAACCACTGTCAGTTATCTTTGAGAGACTACGGAGAATGGAAGAGGTACCACAGGAGTGGAGAAAGGCCAATGTCCTCATTGGTGTGGTCGTTTTCTTCTTCTTCTTCTTCTTCTTCTTCTTCTTCTTCTTCTTCTTCTTCTTCTCCTTCCCTTCTCCTCTTCTCCCTTCCTCTTCCTCTTCTTTTCCCTCTCCTTCTTCTCCTTTTTTTTTCTCCTCCTCCTCCTTCTTCTATAAAGGAAAGAATGGAGTCTGCAACCTATAGGAGAGTGAGTTTAAATTAGATCCATGGCAAAATTCTAGGACATATTCTTAAAGGTATAATTAGTGAACATCTAGAAAGTATAATATAGTGAACAGAGAGTTGGCCTTGCAGCCAGACTCTTTTTTAGCTTTCTCTTTATTGTATCTCTTTTCTCATTTCAGCAGGTCATAAATTCTTTAACTTCTTTGAATTTGAGAAGCCAGTGGTAGTTTACCCATGTAGAATTTTTAAATGACACAAACTTGGGGGGGCTAGCTAACATTAAATGGCAGAGTCATTGCAAAGATCCTGGCAAGCTAGCACATTGGGCCAAATCTAATAAGATAAAATTTCATAGGTTTGTTTTTGTGGTTCAGTAATTTTCAGTCGTGTTTGACTCTTTGTGATCTCATTTGGGGTTTTCTTGGCAGAGATACTGCAGTGGTTTGCCATTTCCTTCTCTAGCTCACTTTACAGATGAGGGAACTGAGGCAAACAGGGTTAAGTGACTTGCCCAGGGTCACACATTAGCTCTGAGTGTCTGAGGCCAGATTTGAACTCAGGAAGATAAGTCTTCCTGACTTCAGGCCCAGCTTTTCCTACCACAAAAAAAAAAGCAATGTGTCAATAGAGTAAGTATCCAGTCAAGGAGGGAAGGGTCTGAATTACTCACCTGGTGATGTTTGGTTTGGACCACCAGCTCAGTGATCTCAAGAATCTTTCAGGAGCTTGCTCAAGATAACATTCCTAAAACCTTCAGTATCTCCACTGGCCAGTGGAGGATGGGGGAGACATTCAGGCCTATTCCCTTCTCAAACTCCTCTGAACCCATGGCTATAAGCATCTGGAATTTAATCTAGCCACCCCATGTCTAGGCTCTTCTCTCTTGTCATTTTAAGGACTCAGACACTTTACATACTGTGATCATAGAGATTATTGAAAATAGAATGGAAGGGGAAAAGCTCCTATGTGGAGCTATCTGTCTTCTGCCATCAACCAACTAATCCGTCAGTCAAAGATTAAGTACCTGCTGTATGAAGAGCAGTGTGCTAAGAATGGAGATATAAGACAAAGATCAGTCTCTATCTTCAAGGAAGCTACATTTTAATGGGGAAGATATGTCCATAAATAAGTGTAGACAAAATAGGCTTAAAAATGTAATCCAAGGCACTAGTGGGAGAAGAAGCTTCTTAGAGGAGACATGGAATAGAATTTTAAAGGAAAACCGGGGATAAGAAAGGGTGGAAGTGAAAAGAGAAAGCATTCCGGGTATGGGGGGATAAAGAGATCACAAGGTCATAGCTTTAGAACTGAAAGGGACCTCAGAAGCTGTCAAGTCCAAATTCCTCATTTTACAGATGAGAAAACAGTCATGGAGAGATTAGGTGACTTGCCCAAGGTCACATAGCTATTAAGTGTCTGAGATAGGATCGGAGCCCGGGTATTTCCAATGCTGAGTCCAGCATTCTATCCACTACACCCCAGTGATGAGAGTGTTGTATATGAGGAACAGCAAGTAATGTCAGTGTGAGCAGACTATAAGGAGAGGACCAGAAAAGTAGGAAGGTACCAGGGTAGGAAGGTCGTGAAGAGCTTTAAATGCCACAGTTCACATTTTATCCTACAGGTGCTTCCTGAGTGAAAGAGTACAAGTGACATAGGCAGACCTGTGCACTTTGGTGGCTATGTGGAGTTTGAATTGAAGTGTGAAGAGAGGCTTGAGGTGGGGAGTCCAAATAAGAGGCTATTGTGATAGTCCACGTGAGAAGTGATAAGGTCCTGAACTAAAGTGGTGACTGTGTGAGTGAAGAGAGAAGGAGACACGTACTCAGAGACTTACAGGATCACCAAGGTAGAGCTGGAAGTGATCTCGGAAGAGGGTTGGGTTTGGCAACGAAAATTTCGAGTTCTGCTTTAAGGAGCTTGTTGAGTTTGGGATACCTACAAGACACCTAGTTGGTGTCACTAGATCTCAAAAGGAAACTAAGGCTAGATAGATCTGGGAGTTGTCTGCATGGAGATGGTAATGGAACCCAGAAGAATGGATGAGGTCACCAGGAGAGACAGTGTAGAGAAAAGCAGGGCCCAGGCCCAAGCCTTGGGGTCCACTTCACTGTGGGTGTGACACGGTTGATGATTCAGCAAAGGAGACTAAAGAGAAATGGAAACCTGCTGCTGCCTGCCCTCTCAGCTCTCTGGGGCTGGTAGGAGGAAAGTCCTGAACTCCCCACACCCACAGCTTATGGAAAAAGAATAAAGAGAGGTGTGTGTGTGCGCCTGGGTCCTCAGTTTCTCTTTATGAAAAGAGAAAATGAGGAAGAGCTATGAGAGAAACCAGGCTTCTCCCTCCTTGCTTATCAGTTGGCAAGATCTTCACTAGCTGCCAGCCTCAGGACTTGGTTCCCTCCTCTGCCCACTTGGGTCCTTGTCTCTGCTCCAGGTTCTGGATCTCCTCCTCAGCCTCGAGCTCCAAAGGCACGCTCAATGACCAGTAGTGCCGTGGGCCACCCTGGAATCATTTGATGCATTGCCTTCCAAGCTTCTCAGAGGTGCTTCAGGGAAGTCCAGCCATCTCACCTGTTGCCCAAAGTCAACAAGCCCATCCTTTGCACAGTAATCATAGAGGCCAGCTCCCAAGGGAAACATAGAAGGAGGCAGGGAGGCCAATCTTGTACGCTTTGTACAGATCTCATACCTCTCCCTGTCCTATAGGGTAGCTTTCCTTCCTCTGCATGGTCTTAGACCATACATTTTCCCTGTGGTCACATGCTCCCTTCTGTATGAGGTCATTCTTAGTCATTCTTGCCTTCTCCTTGGAGATTACCTTCCATCCACTCTGTGTGTATCTTGTGTGTTTCTAGTTACTTGCATTTTGTTCCCCTCCATCTCCCACCCCCCAGCCCCCACCATTAGTATGTGATCTCCTCGAGGTTAGGGATCCGTGTTTTTGCCTTTCCTTACATCCTCAGTCCTTAGCACAGGGTGTGGCACATTGTCGTTGTTCAGTCATTTCGGTCTTATGACCCCATTTGGGGTTTTCTTGGCAAAGATACTGCAGTGGTTTGCCATTTTTTTCTCCAGCTTATTCCTCCAGATGAGGAAACTGAGGCAAACAGGGTTACATGACTTGCCCAAGGTGACACAGCTAGTTAAGTATCTGAGGCAAGATCTGAACTCAGATTCTCCTAACTCCAAGCCCAGTGCTCTATTCACTTCCCCACCTAGCTGCCCTCCCATGGCACATCGTAAGTGCTTAATAAATGTCAGTTGGATGATCGATTGCCCTGGAGAGAACATTGGCAGTTTTACTTCCCAGCGTCTCATACGTTCTCTTTCCCCCTGTGGAAACAGAGATGAAACAGTGATGCAGAAGCACTTGTTATATTAGGAAGACAGATTTCAAAGAAAAAAAAAATTTAAAGTAAGTATGATCTGACAGCCCATGCCTCTAAAAAGTAGAGGGCTAGGAGATTGTTTAAAAACAAAATC
The DNA here is from genome assembly GCF_003287225.1 of Phascolarctos cinereus. Taxonomy (NCBI): domain Eukaryota; kingdom Metazoa; phylum Chordata; class Mammalia; order Diprotodontia; family Phascolarctidae; genus Phascolarctos; species Phascolarctos cinereus. The sequence continues at coordinate 299,607,284 of NW_027555958.1, read as the reverse complement.
CTGGTACCATCATCACAAATGACTTATGCAAAGGAAAAGGGAAAGGCTTCAAATCTAAAGATAGCGACGTGAGCCCTGGGATCTTACTAATGAATTCAGCGTTTTAAAGGACGAGAACAAAACCTAGAAGGAGGGACACATAACCAAAGATAAGTACTGAAGAGTGGCCCAGACCTACAAGAACAAGGTCAGAAAGGCAGAAGCTCATCCTGAGCTGAAATTTTAGAAGAAAGTAAAGGGAAGGAAAAGAGCTCTTTGAAGCCAGTTTGAAGTTAGATGAAGGATGAAGAGAGGATGGGACCACTGCCTAGGCATAGCTCCCCTACTCCTGATCTGCTTCCCCACCAATGAGAAGGCTCTTCAAAGTGGACAAGGCTGAACAAATAGGATGAGAGGGAAATGGAAATATCATGGTGTTGCAAAAACATGTGAGGACTGAGAAGACCTGGGTTCTACTCCTGGTACTGCCATCCACTTGCTAGGTGACCTTGGACGAGTTAATTCACCTCTTTCATCCTTATTGTTTTTCTTCTTTTTTTGATTTTTTTTTAAAGGCAATCAGGGTTAAGTGACTTGCCCAGGGTTACACAGCTAGTAAGTGTCTGAGGCTGGATTTGAACTTAGATCCTCTTGATTTCAGGGTTGATGCTGTATCCACTGTGCCACCTAGCTGCCCTGTTTTCTTCTTTGTAAGAAAAAAAATGGGAGTTGGATTAAATGATCACAGTTCTAGGACTCAGCATCCAAAGTTATGAGAGGAGATAGCAGTGAGCTGCTTTAAAGGAGTTCAGCCCTCCAGGCCCCTGATGAATTACATCCCAGGGAACTGAAGGAACCTGTAGATTCCATCATGGAGTCATGCAGTTAATCTCTGAGAAAACACAAAGAACAAGAAGGCTTGAGATGGGCAAGTTTTTCTGACTTCCAAAATAGGGAAAAAACTATAGGCCAATGAGCTTGATGTCAAAAATGCAAGATGAATTATTAAGCATATGGTTTATAAGGGCTTAGAACAAGAATTCTTAAACTTTATTGTATCTTGGCACCCTTGAAAGATTGGTGAAGCTATAGACCCTTTCTCTGGATAATGTTATTAGATTTTTTTAATTCATCATTGAAAGAATGTTAAACTTCAATTAGAAGATAGTGAAATTAAAAATGCAACTTGTTTCCTAAGTTCATGGACCCCCCTGAAATCTATCTACTGACCCATGATGGGGGCCCATAGACCCCAGATTGAACCACTCACTGACTTAGAATGCTTTGATCACTGGGAGGTAACATGGATTGATTGAGAACAAGTTGAGGGGAGGAACTGGACCTATGATTTCACTGGCATAGGGAGCTCCCAGGTGAGGAAGCTCCTTCTACCAATGTACCTTCTCTGCAACTTAGAGTCTTAGTTGTCCAGAGCACTGAGAAATTAAGTGATTTGCCCAGGGTCACACAGCTGGTATGTATGAAGCAGGGTTTGAACCTAGGTCCTCCTGGTTTCTAAACCAGCACTCTTATCCTTTGTCCCACAGCCAAAATATACCCATTCCCTTTCATGACAAGGGTGTTAGATCAGGTAAAAGCCACAGTCATAATAATCAATGTTTTGATTTAAGCAAGGCATTTAATCATCTCCCATGATATCCTTGTGGACAAAATGGAGAAATGTAGGCATGACATTTTTGACATTGAATTATATAACTTAACTATGCTTGATTAGTGGACCTATGTCATTCTGGTAGAAGGTATAATGGTGTGCCAAGGGGCAACACCTTTTATCAGTAACTTAAATGAATCCACATAACTGATATCTGGCTTTGGAGTCAGCACCAATCTTGGAGAGATAGCTAATACATTAAATGACATCAGGATTCAAATTGATCTCAACAGTATTGGTTGGCAGGATGATACTAATAGGATGAAATTCAACAGGAATAAATGTAAAGTCCCACACTTGGGCTTAAAACATACAGGTTCGGGAGGTAGTAGCAGTTTATGTGAAATTTAGTAGCAGCTCATGTGAAAAAGACCTGGAGGTTTTTGTTGTCTACAAGTTCAAGAAGTTAATTCAACGTTAGGCTGCATTATTGGAAGGAATAATATCCAAAACCAGGGAGATGGTTGTCATCCTGTACTCTCTTCTGGTCAGATTCCATCTGGAGTATTGTATTCAGTTTGAGGTGTTAGCCTTCATGGAAGACATTGGCAAACTGGACCAGTACATCGAGAAGTGAGCAGCCAAGATGGTGAGGGAATTCATAAGCTTTCAGAGTTTGAAGGAACCTCATGCATCATGTAGTCAACCCCTATTAGAATAAGTATCCCTTCTAGAATGTATCACACAGGAAACAGTTGAAGATACTAGCAATGTTTAGCCTACAGAAGAGGAGAAGAATTAGGGGGAGAACATGATAACCTTCCACAGATTTGAAAGGCTGTCAGGTGGAAAAGGAATTAGTTTTCCTTGAACACTAGAGGGCAGAATTAGGACAAATGAGTGGCCGTTCTAGGAAAGCAAATTTCAGCTCAATTTAAGGATATCTTTTGAACACGGTTTTGGAGTCACTTTTAGTGGTTAGGGCGCAACCCATCAGGGGTTCTGTCTGGGCAAAATGTTCTTCACCTTTTCTGGTTCCCAGACAATTTGGGTTTCTGTAAACCTTCCCTTGTCCCCTACTCAATATGAAAGGAAATAATTTCAAGAGTTTGCCATGTTTATTCACACAAGAAATACAATAGAGTTTAACTCTAATAGGATAATACACTTAATTGCTAAGTATTCCCCATATTCCCTTGACAAGCTTCTTGTATTCCCTAGAGGTGTGTGTACTTTAGGTTGGGAACCCCAGGGGACTCTAAATACTCCTGTATCTGATGGGAGGCTCACACAGATGAGCTCTGCTGACATCCTTAGTATTACACATGTCTTAGGTTTTGTGAAGGGGCAAAAGGTAGTTGCATTAATCAGTGAACACCTATTGATTAACTCAACTAGATTCAATGCTAGTCCCTTGAGATTTCCTAGAGAAGATGGAAGAATTTCCTCTCTCTTGGGTCATTGAAAGTCACGGTCTCTGGAGCCTTACTCAGCCTGGACCTTAGGCCAAGGAGAGGGGGCAGAGTTGGGTAGGTGGGCTGTCAGAGTGAAGCCTAACTTTGGTCCTTCCCCCAGGTCATTACAGTGAGTCTCGGTGTCTTCTCTTCCCCCAACTTCCCAACTTGGACTAACTCGTGCTGCCCCAAGTAGGGATGCCTGCTTGCACCGTAGCTAACATTTCACTTTTTCTTCCTCCCTTTCCCTGCCTCTTTCCCCCTCTCCATGTCCTGTTCCTGCCCCTCCCCCCTAATTCTCTGGGAATTCTGGGCTTGGTTTGCCCTTGTCCCACCTACTTCCTCCTCTCTCACCTTCCTTTAGTAGGCTCCACTCTCTTCCTGGTCTACTAGCTCCTCTAACTTTCTGTCCAAGCAACACACTCTCTCTCACACACATCTGTATGCACAGCCCCACCCCCAGTCCAGGAATTTCCTTCTCCAGACTTCCCTCTGCCCCATTTCTTTTTAAGACAGTTTTCTCCTAGATGCCTAGAGGGATTTTTCTCTGCCTGGAGGCACAGAACATGGCCCTCAGCCCCACTGACCCTTGCTTTTTTTTTCCAGGTCAATAGACCATCTAAAGAGGTGAGCGGGTCAAATGAGACCTCAAGCCCAGTCTCAGAAAAACCCTCTGCTTCCAGAACTTCCATCCCCGTATTGACTTCCTTTGGGGCAAGGAATTCCTCCATCTCCTTCTAAAGCCCTATGTTCTTCCTCCCATTTCCTCCCCTCTTCTTCCTCCTTCTACTTACCTCTCACCATATTCCCTTCATTTCCCCACCCCCAACACACCTTCCTCCAGAATCTCAACAGGATTTGCTGCAGTTATGCCCACCTTCTAGCTGCCCTACCCCCACCCCTGTGGTGTTTTTGATTTTTTGAAATAATCCACTTTTAATGACCTTTTTTTAAAAGCCAAAACAAAAAAAAAATGAAAATCAAACACACCACCTATCCCTTTCTGTCCTGGAATGGTCTCCTCTTGGGCCACCATCCTCTCCTATTTTCTATCCCAATTTCTTCTTTCACCATCCTGCACTTCCACATTCTTCTCACCCATCCTCTCCTCCCTTTTCCTGCCTCCCCTTTCCTTTTTCCTGACTCCCTTCTGGCTTCCTGATACTGCTCCAAATGAACTTCGACCCATGTCAGGAATTTCCAAGCCATGAGGACTTGGAGCTGTGAAAGGTACCCCCTCTCCCACCCTGATACCTTCGTGGGAGAAAAACTGGACATTGGACCCAGCTCTAATGAGGGGGCTCAGAGATGGGGGGACAAGGAGAGACCCTGGCAACACCTCCTGACTGTCTGACCTCTGGACATGACTGTTAATCTGTCACTGCTGCTATCCTGGTTCTCTCCTCCTGGAAAAGGCATTGGAAACCAAGATGAATGGCCTGGAGATGGAACTCCCAGCTTCAGGGGCTGCAGGGAGGCCTCGGCGTCCGTGTCTTAAAGGGAGAGCACATGAGGTCTGCCCTTTACTGGCAATAAGGAACTACCCACCGAGTCCAGAGCTGGGATGAGGGGGAGTGTTTTGGATTCTGTGAGTTTGGAGGCAGGGGCAGTCCAGTGTTGAGGGGACACTGCCCTGGGGGCGAGGACACCCCAGGAAGGGACTTTACTTTTAGTTTATTAATTTAGCACTTTAAATGTCATTAATTTATGTAAAAGGAGGGGGGAAGGCAGCAGGAAACAGATGGCTTTGGGAATCTGAAGTGGTACTGGGGAGGGGGTGTTGCCAGATTGTGTGGGAATCTGGGAGATTAGGCAATGAGAGAAGGCAAGAAAGAGAAGAAGAAGGTAAGGAAGTTTATCTGATTCTCCTCTCCCCCATAAGAATATAGGAATTTTCAGGGAAGTAGTGAAATGGTAGAGAAACTAGCATGGGTCCAGAATCCCTGGACTCCCCCCAATGTGGGTCATGGTGGCCACAAAAGGAACTGGCCAGCCAGCCAGTGCCCAGGCCTTACCAGTCTAGGAACTGCACTGGTCCAGGGCCCTGTAGAGTATTTGGGCCCATCCTAAGGTGTCCTGAAGACTATTAAGTAGGTCTTGAACTGGAAGAACCTAGTATTGCCCCAGGGTCCAGGATAGTGGGGATGGATGACTGAATGAAAGCTGGGGGAGTGGACCTAGAATAGAAAAGAAGAAGGTCCCTTCCCACCCTCTCCCCCAGTATCTGGAGCACAACTGGTACATTAGTGCCAGCACAGGAAGTTCATGAGGCAAGGTCGTGCAATCAGCTCAGCCAGGGACAGGGTCTCCTGAGAGAATAAGCACAGAGAAAGGATGAGGGTCAAAGGGGGCTATACTTTGAAGTTTGGGTTTTTGTTTTTCTTTTTGTTTTTTTTTTAGTTCTTATTTTCAAGATTGGGATCATTTTTGTATGAAGGTATGTGAGGCTTTTTGAAGAATAATATAGAAGAGAAAAAAAAACTCACAAAAACTGAACCCTCCTGAACCCCACCCTCCACAAAAAAATATAAAGGAAAAAAGGGGAACCTCATAAATGATGCAATTACTTTTAATTGCAGGCAACTCTTTACATTTAAGTGAAGTGTCTTAACATTTTATATTGTTTTAAAAATATATTTACATATTATATATATATATATATAATATACGTAATATAAATATATATAAATATTTAAAAAACGGGAAAAAAAAAGAAACCTAAGCACTCTCCCTGGCCGCTGTTTGGCGGGGGAGGGGGCCGGGAGGCCAGGGTCGGGGAGGCAGGTTTGTCTGACTTCTGGTTTGGTTCAATTTGGCTGTACAGAGACACCCTTCTCCTTCCCCCACCTTAGCCTAGGGAGTGGATCTGCCCCCCCCCAAGCTGTTCCCCCAGCCTTGACTTTTCCTTCCTACTCTTTGGAGCTCAGTGCCCTCCCTCCCCAGACTGCACCCTTCCTGCCCTATGGGGATCATTGCCCCTCCCCACCCTTACCTGACCTCTCCCGCAGCCTGCGCTCCTCCTGTCCCTCTTCCTTGGAGGCCAAGTGTGTTGCCCACTGTCACTGTCTAGAGTGTAACGTCCCTTTGTGGCCTGTGTGAAGCCAAGGGGCAAGGGGACAGATGTGTTAATAGAAAGACACCCTTGCTCTCCTCCCCAGCATTTCTGCTGGCTAAAAGGAGATTCTGGGGGGATCAAGGATGCTTTCTTCCCCTTCCTTGCAACTTTGTGTGTATGGAGGGGAAGGAGGGAGGTACATGATCCTGTGAGTGCGCATGTGTCCATCTACATGCTTGTACATGAACCTGGTGCATTTGTGCATCCGCTTGTGTCCCACGCCTCTTACCCCTGTCCCAAAGCTTTCACCAAGGGAAGGGGATAGACCAATCCCATGCCCTTTCTGGCCCCCAGATGAAGACCCCCTTCCCTGCCTCCCTGCCAAGTTTTGTTTTCTGCCAAACCCGCTCGCAGCACGTTCCCACTCTGCCCTTCTCGCCCTGCTTGCTGCATGCGCCTCACTGCTCGCACTCTCTGCTGTCCGTCTGTGTGTGCTTGACAAAAAGAAATCTAAGAAGTCTGGGGGGGGGCCTCCTCCCCCTTTCTCTCCCCTTCTGTGCCGTGGCTTTCGCATGGGCATTTTCTTTTCCTTGTCCTTCCCCCAGTAGGCTGTTTCCACAGGAGCCGCACCCCAAGGGCCCTGAGTGGGGTCTCCTAGGGCTGGGGCAGCTCTGTGCTCCCCCTCCCCCCCAACGGGCTCATGTTGGTGTAGCAATGATTGGCTGCTTTGGATATTCTGTGATCTCTGTCAGTGTAACATGACAATTTCTAAATGGAAAAGGGTTGCTGTATTCTCTCTGTCTCTGTCTTTCTCTCCCTCCCTCTTTTTTAATGTCCTTCCTCATCTTTCCTTTTTGATTTTTCTAGCCAAGCGTTTGGGGCTTTAATAAAACTTGTTTCTTTTTCGTCTCCTGGATCTCCCCCTCTGTGGGCTTCTGTCTGGTTATTTCACCCTTCCACCTTCCTTAGGGCACAGGAAAGTGTTGAGAGGACCCTGATTTCCCATCCCTTTGTAAATGATCATGAATCTCACTGCTGTCACCCGGTGTAACCACACAAGGTACAACAGAAGAGTCCTAAGGACAAATTTCTGAATTGGCACATTCCTCACAAGCTAGCCTGACAGAATTGATTTGGCATCATTTCCAGGGGTGGTGATGTCTGAAGTCCCTCCTAGAACTTACATCATCTTCTGTCTCCAGATGTAGGCTCCCAGGTGTTCCCTGGTGGCACTGGACTGTGATATATTTGCTCTTGGGTGCTGCCCAGGACTTCTGGGGTCTTGTGTTGGTCTTAGCCCGCAGGAGAAAGAATGCTTCCTCTCCTCAGCTTTAGGCTGTCCAGGGTCCTGAAATGACCCACGAGGTATTTTGTCGGCCTTTTGTTAACAATAATTCTAGTCTTCAGTAATGGTTTCCTGAAGTCTATTTCAAGGCTGGTATCTCAGGTTAGGTTTTCTGGTAGTCAACTAGCTATGTTGAGTGTCATCTTTATTTCGAAGCTCTGTTCCCTGGCTTCATCAAGAACACATTCTACTTCTCCTGTTTCAAGAGTTCCTACTCCCTGTTGGGCTGCACACTAAATCCTTGCCTCCACCAGGCATCCTTTCCCCAGTAAAGGGGGGGTCTGTGACCAGGGTAGGGGTTACTCAAGGAGGTCCACAGGCTGGAGAATTCTTTCCTACAGTACCCATCCTCTTGGTAAATTGTGGTCTGATGTGCCTTCAGGCCCAGCAAAGTTCTCCCTTGGGGTGATGCCTCTCTGTATATTTCCACTCCAAATCCTGCCAGACAGCTGGCAAGATGATGTCTAAGTCTCTGGCAGCTCTCCCTGTCCTCTTGCAGATGTCCAGAAATGCCCATGGGTCCTGCTCCCTCTCTGTGGGTAAAAAGGTCCCTTGGGGTGATTATATATTGGCTCACTTCAAGGGCCAGCTCAGGACTAGACTCCCATTTCTTTTCTTTCTCATGTTCTAAGGCCAGCTCAGGCATTGTTCCACACCATGTGTATTCTTAGAAATTGAAAGGATTCTGATGAGCTGTTTCCCAGCCCTCTTCACCTCCATGATTACTTTGAGGGCATCATTGAATGGGAAATCCTCACCAGACCCCTCCTTGCAAGCTCATATATTAGTCCAAACCTACTCTGGGCATCTCCAGTGACTGAGTATTAACTAGTTTGAAGCCCTAAGCTTCTCTGGCTTATGAAGGTCCTTGATGCTGCCCTTCTTGGAAATGGTCTGCTTCTCAAAGATGCTGAAGCTTCAACTGAGCTCTTTCCTGGAGACCTTAGTAGTTTCTAGTCCTTGTAGCTGCCCTGCACCTTGGGGGTGATAACCCCAATTTGATTCAAAGACCTTAAATTCCATCCTCTGAGTAGTTCCTATTCCCAAAAGAGCACTTCTAGCTTGGGAAGGAACTGAAGAAATCAAGACTTACTCAAGGTCCTGCAACCAGGAAATAGAGATCCAGGACTTGATCCTTTGCTTCCAAAAGTTGCTTCCATTACACTTTGATATATACCTTGTCGGTGAGGAAGGACCCTGTCTACTGTTCCCCCTCTCAGAAATTGCCACTACTTTGGGATGTCTTGGCAATCAAATCTTTTGGTCAATCAACTCCTGGCCAGCCAGTCCCTGACTAATCTCCGGAGTGCCATCTCTTCCTCCTTCATTTCCAACTCAGTCATCTGCATCTGGAGTGGGAGCTGCTCTGCCATCTTGTAATATCCTTTCCAGGATGCTGGTAGGTCCTGTGCCTCCTCTCCCTTCTCTTCCCCCTTACTTCATTGCCTGTTAGCTGGGAAGTTAGCCAAAAGTCCAACTGGATGCCTGGATGCCCCTGTCATGTCGTTTGTGGCCACTCACCCAGCTACACTCCCACATATCTTATTAACCCTAATTTCTTGAGTCCCTCTGACCAGGTTGTCTGTTGGCTCCCCTGGCTGATTGCCACCTTGCTAGTGTTGTTGCTGACCACTGTCAGAAGAAGGCTCCTCTTTACTGTTCTCTAAGCAGAGCTGTAAATCCTGCCTGCATCCTCTTGACTTCACTCTGGGTTCCACTACAGTGAGGTTTGGTATCCCCAACAAACCCCTCTTCCATTCCAACAGCCACAATTTCATTTTGATTGCTGAGATGGATCTAAAAAACCCAACTTTTTATAGTCTTTTATTTTTACATCACCTACATTTCTTTCCTTTATCCTTCCCCCATCTCTTCCCAGAGAGCAATTCCCTATAACAAAAGATTTTTTTTTAAATAACAAGAACAAGGGGAAAATAAGCAAAACAAATCAATATGTAACAAAGATTTTTTTTAAAACTAGAAAGAGCAAGGAGATAAAGATGAGCAAAACCAATCTACATTTTTAAAAATCTGACAACACATGCAATAACCCACAACTTTGGACACCCCCCCCCGAAGGAGTGAAGGGAGGTGTTTTCTCAGATGAGCTGGACTTTCTGACTTCCAAACCCAGCTGTCTGCATACTTTCCTGGATGTTGCCAGCATCTCTTTTCTTTCCCTGGTAGCTCAAGGTACTACCCAGTTTCCAGTGTAATGAAAACCAGAATTGATAGATTGGTTTGTCTCCACTTTGCCCAGTGGGACAGGTTCACTTGAGGCTTATCCAAATGGTTCTCTCCCAGCCCTGCCACTAGGTGTATCATTCAGGAGCAATGTGCTGTCCCATCACAACTAGCACTAACTCTGCCTTTCCTGGGTGTTCTACCAGCCTTGATCTCAGTCCCACTGATTCTCCCTGGAATCCAGAGCTGGGCTGGTGACTGCCACCCCACTCCAACCCCAATCCGAACCTTCCCTTCCTACACAACTCCACTGTACTGACTAAGGTGAGGGAAACTCCCTTTCCTCAAGGGTTGGAGTTTTTCCGAAGGAACTTTTGAGAAACCAACAAAATGGAAAGGCATAGAAAGACAAGTTTTGTGGAGTTTAATCCAAACTTAGGTCTAACTAGAGATGAATTTGTCTGGCACATCATACAAACGATATTTATTAGAGGGTTGTGAGTGTGGCTAGGGTTTTTCCTGTTCTCCCATAGCCTCATCAAGATATGTGTTCACCCTTCATTCTACACTCTCACTGCCTAGGTAGAGCATCCTGACTCACAATCTGCCTCCAGTCTCCTCTAGCCTAGGTTTCCTTATCTTTCAATACAATAAAAAAAAAATCCTTAGTCTTCTTCATGGAGAAGTCCCTCTTTACAACTGATCTCCATCCCTATTGCTGACAAATAAGCAGGTATCTTGTATCTTAGGGTGACTTCCTGAGAGAAGCAGCAGGCCCAGGACTTATGGAGTGAATGAGTGAACATAAAGAATGATTTCACCCAGGAACTTAGCAAACCCAAGTCTTAGAGAATTAATGAATGGGTGAATGAGAAAAAAAACCCCACTTATTAAGATTTTACAATGTGCAAAGCGTTGTGGTAAGAACCGTGGATACGTATAGAAAAATAAGACAGTCTCTGGTCTCTCTTAATCCCCTTTCAACTTTCTTTTGCTTTATGGTTGTTGTACTTCCAGGCCCTATTTCCTTCTTTCCTTCCCTAGTGCCACATATTCCAGACATTTTCTGGGGCTTCCTCAGAAAGGAAAAGGGTAGATGGGTCAAGATGTCTCAAGAATAAAATTACAGATATTTGAAGGTACACATAACAGAAAATTACCAAGCCCTGAGTGAGCAATCCTAGCTTTGTTTCGCTATCTTCTGGCTAAAAATTTTCCCTATCCCATTGAATTACTCCCTACACCTGGAGCACAGGTGTGCACACTCCCTCATTTTGTAGCTGACCTTCCCTGTACTGAGAATGTCACCTATTAAACCAAAATGCCCTCTGTTCCTACCATGAAACACCATTTTGGGAGTGGCTTTCTTGAATACTCTGGATTGAGCTCCTTTTTCCATTCTACAATCTCAGAATCACTTAGCCAATTAAAGATGGCTTCCTAACTTCCAGTAGGTTTAGAAGTCTTTGTGTCCTGGACCCCTCTGACAGCCTGCTGGAGTCTATGGACTTCTTAGAATAATGTTTTTAAGGGACAACTAGGTGGCACAGTGGATTGAGCACCAGTCCTGGAGTCATGAGAACCTGAGTTCAAATGTGGCCTCAGGCTAGCTATGTGACCCTGGGCAAGTCACTTAACCCAGATTGCCTAAAAAACAAACCAAAAAAAAAAAGAAATCAGATGTTTTTAAATGCATAAAATAAAATACATAGGATCACAAAGGAAATCCATTTTATTGAAATAAAATTATCACAATATTTTGTTTAAAACGTGTGTGAAGACTTGTGACTTCCACAGAAATAGATCTCAACCCCCTCAGGGGCTTAATAAACAGTCTGCATGAGCTGTGCCCAAAAAATTAAAATATAAAAACACTTCATCATATATGGATGAACTTCTCTGTTCTCAAGACCAATGAGTGCAAATTGTACTAATCTAGTCTTATATGACAGATACAGGCTACACAGGCAATAGCCCAGTCAGTAACTGAAGCTTTTCCAACTTGGTAGGACCTACTAGAGTTTGAACTCTACAAGTACAGCCCTTCAAGAACTCAGGGTCACCTCCATGCTACTAGGGGGCAATAGAGGCATCCATTTGCTCATTTGTGTAGCAAGAGACCATGCCTTACCCTCAAACCAAACAAGAATAGAAAAAAGTGTACTCAACATTCAGTTAACCCCAAAGTGCACCCAGGACTTAAAGAGCCAAATGGTGGCTATTATTATTATTATTATTATTATTAGGGGGGGAGGTAGGCAATGGTGTTAAGTGACTTGCCCAGGGTCACACAACTACTAAGTGTCAAGTGTCTGAGGCCAGATTTGAGCTCGAGTCCTCCTGACTCCAGGGCCGGTGCTCTATCCACTTCATCACCTAGCTGCCCCTGGTGGCTATTATTATTGATGTAATGATAATTACATTGACAATTTTTTGCATATGAAGAAATGATTTTATTTCTCTATAAAATTGGTGAGGATGGGATATTGGGTCATATGTCCTTTCAGATATAAATCCCATTGGTCTTGTGACCTCCCCCTCTCCCTGGAATCTGACTGCGTCATCCTTCTCCAAGGTACAGTAGAAAAGTATTAGACCTGGATTCAGAGTTTCTGGGTTTGAATCTCAGAACTGCCTCTTACTGTCTGTGTGACTTTGGCCAATTCACTTGACCTCTCTAGCATCATTCTCTTTGTAAAATCAGGGTGATGTATTACTATTCAAGGATTCTTAATGTCCTGGACTTTTTTTTTTATTTTCTTAATTGTATTTCCTTTGTAATACTGTATATTTTATTTCATACATTTAAAAAAGTTATTCTGAGAGGTGGTCTCTAGACTTCACCAGATTGCCAAAGGGGTCCATGCTACAGAAAAGGTTAAGAACCACTGCATAAGAGGCTTTCTAAGATCAAAATCTTTGGTCCCAGCAAAACAAGTGAAGCACCAACTCTTTGAAGAAGGCCATTTATTTCCAATATATAGACTGCACTTTTAAGACAGGATTTTTCAGAAGCAGAAACTTTTAGTTGTTGCCTAAAGAAAGGTGTCCCAATGACACACGGGAAGAAGAGACATGCGGAAACGGGAGGGAAAGAGTTTGGGGGGTGAAAAGTGAAATTTATCCAACACTGTTACAGCACTTTTTAAATGAGTGAAACATCTTTAAAAATCCTTATAAATTCTTTATAATATGTTACACATTTAAAGACACTATTTACAAAAAAAAAGGGGTGGGGAGAGAAATCCACTTTACAGCAAATCTTTGCATAAAATAGGAAAACTGCCAGCCATGGAAAGTGAAATCCCGTCAAGGCTTCCCTGGAATGACTGGATTTTGGAGTGGGGTGGAGTCATCTGGTATTTTCAGGCTATTTACAATGTAGGGGAGAGAGGGGGCAGCCCTACCCACCCACCTTGAAGGGAACAACTTGACTTCTAAGCCAGTCGGATGTGTATATGTAGGTGAGTATTAGTGGCGGTGATCCCTGTCCCCCTTGGGAAATGGTGGTCCAGATGCTCATGTCCTGAAAACTAGAGCAGACTGGGTTGGAAGAACAAAACAGAAATAGAGGGAAGGAGAAGGAGGCATCTAAAGTTCCCCCTCCCCCCCGAAAAAAAACTGTATGGGGATCTTGCTACTGCAGCTCCCCACGGTCAAAGCCCTTCGCGGGGTGATAATCAGAGCTCCCAGACATCTGGCAAACATTTAGAGTTAGGGGAAGTTCCGGTGTTTGTCTTTGCCTCAGGGGCGTGGCCCCCTGTCTCTCCCTCTGACCTCACTTGGACAAGCAGCAGGGGACAAAGTGAGAATAATGGCCCAGTCTGCAAGGGTCAGGAAGAAAGCAGGTGAAGGCTGACTTCTAGCAGGGACGTTATAGACAGCAGGGGACAGGTTGAAAACTGCTACAGAAATTTGTTGGCTGGGACTACAGTGCACACAAATACCGACACACACGGCATACATCCACATAAGGTAATAACTAGCTCCCCCAAACCCCTACACGCAATAGTTCCAGGAGATGCGAAATTGTTTACTCCTGTCCCTAACTCCTGAGAATCAGGTATCCATGACTAGTGCTGAGGTCAGGATAGGGGGAGAAGTAAGCAATGGGCATCATTCATCTTTCCTTTAGAATAAAACCAGGGGGTGCCCCTCCCCTGCATAGTTAAAAGGCGGATGTTTGGGCTCATGGGTCTAAGGCTCCGGAGGGGTACACAGAAGCAAACATACAGTTTATCATAGAATGCCTGGAACTGTCTTTATATTACCCCACTTATCCGTCTTTCACATATTCCCCTCCCTTCTCTCTCCAGGGCTTATCTGCTTCTCTTCTCTCCCTGACTTGCTCTCTCTATCCATCCCTGTCCTTTTCACACTCCCTCACTTTGTCCCCCAACTTCCCATTTTCTTGTCTCTCACCAATTCCAGCACAAAAACATAAACGCAAGAGACTTCACTTGCCTTTTCCCCCTATCTGGCCAAGCAGGAAAATAAAGGTGACTCAGAGATGGACAGAAGCAGCCCCACCCCCACCCCCAAGATCGAAAGTTGGGGAATCGCAAGAACAGAAAAGTGGCTCCGTGGCGAAGCAGTGAGTGCCAGGGTCACAGACACTGGTGGAGCCGCGACGTAGCTGTTCGACGGGGCGCCTGGCTGCGCGAGCTGGCCAGCTCCCCGGACTGAGGCGGCAGGGAAGCGGAGGTGGAGGAGGGCCGAGCCTTGGTTGACTCTAGACTGCTGAGGCCCGAGTCCTTATTGTCACTGTGAGGCCGGGGCGGGGCCCCTTCTCCAGGGGTCAGGGCGCCGCCGTCCCCCAGCTCCTTCCACTCATTGAAGTTGAGGTCGGTCAGAGGACTCTGCACCACCACTGTGTGCCGCCTCCAGCTGCTGCGGCGCCGTCGGGTTTCGGGGGACAGAGGCCTCCGCAGCTTCACCCCGAACATGTCGTCAGCAGAGCCTCGGAGCCGCAGCCGTAGCTGCTCGGTCAGCGAGGGGCGGGCGGTAAGGGCCGCCTTCCCCCCCCGCTGAGGGCGGCGGCCGCAGCGACTCCTGGCTGCTGGACGAGGCGGAGCCGGCGAGGTCGGCGGGGGAGTGGGGAGCCCGGCCCCCGGCGCCCCCGTCGTCTCCGTCGGGCCGGCTACGGGAGAGGCGCCGGCGGGCCAGAGTGTCGCAGTGCATCAGGTGGTGAGAGCTGAAGGACGGCCGTCGGGGCAGCCGGCCCTCGGGCCCCGGGCGCGGCCCGCCGCCGCCCTCCGTGTCGGTCTCCACGTGGCTCAGCTCGCTGCGCTCGTCGTCCGCTTCGTCGCCAGCGCCCCCTCCGCCTCCGCCACGACCCTCGGCCCCAGAGCACACGCTGCGGTCCATGGTGGACAGGGTGGAGTAGCCGGAGACAATGGAGCGGGTGTCGGCGGCGGGCCGCTCCCCAGCCCCCTCTTTGGGGACCCCCGGGGGGCTGTGGCGGCTCGGCGCCCCGGCGTCACCGGCTTCCGGTGGTTGCCCTCCAGGCCCGTCCTGGACCGCCACCGACGGCAGCCCCATCCCCGGCTTGTGGGCCTCCTGCTCCGAGTCATCGTCTGTGCTGCTCCCGAGCCCCCGAGCTTCGCACCTCTTCTTGCGTTTGCGGTTGACCGCCGAGATGAAGGAGATCGCCAGCATCTCCCGCGTATACGGCTCTTTCTTTGGGGCCCACGAGCCCTTGGGAAGAGAAGGGAGAGTTAATTAGGAGAGTACCGAAACCTCCCATTTGGGGCTCTCCGGCGGTCCAATTGTCTCATTGCTCTAGCGAGCCTTCCTAACACTAACTGATCTCGAAATGTTTAATCAGCCCTCAGATCTTATGTGGGAGAGGGATTGGTCCGGTTTTCCATGGCCCCAGGAGCAGAAGTAAGACTAATGGGGTGGAAGCTAGAGATTTGGGCTCAATATAAAGGGTGGGGGGAAAGGAGGTTAATTAACTCCCTTAAGGCTATAATTGATGGGGGAGTTGTCAAACTCCCTCACACTGGAGTTCCCTCACACTGATGAAATCACCAGTCAAGATGCCGACCTTTGCCACCCCCTACCATCCCCTAAAAAAGGGGAAAATATATAAACAAAGCTGTCTACAAAAGGAATGAACTGCCTCAGGAGGTAGTAAGGTCCCCGTCATTGGAAGTGCATACAGGCTGGATGACCCGTTGTTGAGGATGGTGAGAGGCCAATCCTGCTTAGTAGGGATTGGACTAGATGAGACAACTCTGTCCAGGGACTCTGAGGTCCCTTCCAACCCTGTGATGCTGTGATAGGGGAGACTGTAGGCATCCTTCCTTTACTGGGAAAGTTTCCAGTGTTTCTCTGTTATGAATAAAACCAGCTCTTAGCCCTTGAAAGATACTTTTGATTATATTGGGTAAAGTCTTTTCATTCCCATGTGGGTTTTTTAAAATTGTTATTGCTGTTGCATTTTTTCAAATACATGCTATATGAGATACATCTTTTGTTAAAGGCTATTCCCCTGAGTTTATTGATGGAAAATGAATTAGGTGGCAGTTGCAAAGAGGTAAATTTCAGCTCTATGGGAGAAAGAACTTCCTAAGAGGACTACAAGTGAAATGAGTGGTCTCAGGAGAGAGGAGGTCTTTGAGCAAAAGCTAAATGGCCAGTCTTTTTCCCACACCTTTTCTTCCCTCTTCTCTGCATCTCCCTCTTTTCTATGTTCTTCTCTGTAGATAGAGTGCTAGGCCTGGAGTCAGGAAAACCTGAGTTCAAATGTAGCCTCAGACATGTCCTAGCTGTGTGACCCTGGGCAAGTCACAACTTCTGTTTACCTCAGTTTCCTCAACTGTAAAATGGGGTTAATAATATCACCTACCTCCCTAGGGTTGTTTTGAGGATCAAATGAGATAATACTTGTAAAGTTCTTAGCACCATGCAGCACCAGTTAGCACTATAGAAATGTTAGCTATTATTTTCACTAAGTATTATCTCTCTGTTTCTGGGGAAGAGGTGTTTGTGGATTTGGATTAGCTTTATTCTTCTGGCCAAGAATCATAGGAGCAGAGATTTAGAGCTGGAAGGGACCTCAAAGGTTACTCAATCCAGCCCCCCCTTTTTACAGATGAGGAAATTAAGATCTAGGGAAGTTCAGTAACATGTTCAATGTCCCATACCTAGTAAGTGGCGTGGCTGGAATTCTGACCCAAGTACTCCCACTCCAAATCCAGTGCTCTTTCCACAGCACCATGAATCCCATTTTACAGATGAGGCCAAGAAAAGCTGTTACTTGCTCAAGGTGATATAGCTTTTTTAAAAAAGTCTGATGCAGGATTCGAACTCAGGTCTTCCTGACTATACCAAGATATTTCCTTCATGACTTTAAACACTGCTTTTGTGTAGTGTGCTAGAATTAGAATCAGGAAGAGCAGTGTTCAAATCCTGACTGTGACACCTGTCCATAGCCACAAAGATCGTTAAGTCACATTAAGTGATTCTCAAAGCCTCAGTTTATTCAACTGTAAAATAGGGATGAGAAAACCTGCAATACTTACTTACTTTGTAGGAGTGTTGTAAGGCTCCAGTGGGATAATATGTGTAAAACATAAAATAGCTGTTGGCTTTTATTAAAATTTTCACATTCCCCAGTTTGAATAGGGGGTTGAGAGAAGGAAGAGAGCAGATGGCCTATGGGAGAATTTCTATGTGTTCCCATAAAGGATATTGCTAGGATATTAACAAAAAGTCACAGGTTGAGAATTTTAAGAGGTGGAATAAACTTTAGAGTCTTCTAATTTGGTCATTCCCCCATGTAGGAATGTCTTTTATGATATCCTGGAAGGATTGTCATCTAGGCTCTTCTTGAACACTTGTCAGTAACATGAAGCTCACTACTTAACAACAGATGCCGTTCTATTAGTGAATACCTCTGTTAGAAAGTCCTTCTCATAATGAGCCTGAATATACCACCTTGTAACATCCACAACTTGGGCTATACCTCTCTTTTCTCCATTAGGAAGGCCTTCAAGTTTCTGAAGATACCCACCCACACTCACACCCATGTACGTCTTCTCTTTTCTTGTTATTGTTGCTCAGTCACATCCAACTCTTCATGACCCCATTTGGGGTTTTCTTGGTAGAGATACTGGAGTGGTTTGCCGTTTCCTTCTCCAGATCGTTTTACAGAATGAGGAAACTGAGGCCAACAGAGTTAAGTGACTTGCCCAGGGTCACACAGCTAGTAAGTGTTTGGGGCTGGATCTGAAGTCAGGTCTGCCTGACTCCAGGCCCAGAGCTCCATTCCCTGAGCAATCTAGCTGCCTGTAGGTGGAAGCCTTAAAGGACTCTACATCATCATTATTCAGAAGACACTAGAATTAAGAGCGTCTGGGCTAAAATCCCAGTTTTGCTGCTGGTATTTGTCTGACCTGGCCAAGCCATCCCTCAGGGCCATCTCACTGTCTTTTTTTCCAAAATGAAGGGACTGAACAAGAGCAGTGATTCCCATTTAACAGTCTGTGAACCCCTTAGGAGCTTGTGCTAAAAATTTTTAATGGTGCCTGAAGCAGTAAATAATTGTAAAGCGTATTCTGAGTAATATATTAAATGACTCTGGGGGCTCACGGTTTGCGTTTTTTTTTATTGTTGTTCAAAGGGGTTCCCCACCCCTGGACCATTTGTAGAACAAAAAAAAAAAGTTAGGAACCATCACACTGGAATGAGGCCCAGAAAAGCTATGCCTTGCTTGGGGTGACATGACTACAAATGTATGAGGCAGAATTACTTACTTACTTACTGCTTACTGCTAACTTACTTCCAGCTCTCAATTCTAGGAAAGGATGTGACAAGCTGAGAGTCAATGGGAAGTGATGTCATAAGGTGATCAGTGTGTGTGTGTGTGTGTGTGTGTGTGTGTGTGTGTGTGTGTGTAACAGACAGAGAAACAGAGAGAGAGAGACAAAGAGACAGAGAGAGAGGGAAGGAGAGGGAGGGAGAGGGAAACAGAGAGACAGAGAGACAGAGAGAGAGAGAGGAGGGTTGGGGGATGAGGAAAGGGATCTTAGGGAACTCAGTGGGATGAGAAGTCTTGAAAGTCAAATACAGAACTCAGTGCTTTGGAATAACCTATAAATGACAGATATATTCTTTAAAACATTTCTTCCTCTGTAAAATGGGGATGATAAAAACCTGTAGGAATGTCATGTCATCCCATATCCAATGGGCTAATAGTGTAAATGACAAAATAGTTGGGTTTTTATTCTCTTTCTCACCTTCCTCAGTTTAAATAGGGAGCAGAGAAAAGGAAGAAAACAGTTTTTACCTGAGACTGTCCTCTCTTGGGAGAATGTTAATCTGTATGAGAGACAGTGTAGTATGGTGGATAGGGTCCCAGAGCTAGAAAGATGTGGGTTCAGGTCCAGTGTCTGGCTGGATTGTGTGACCTTGGGCAAGTCACTTGATTTCAGTGCCCCTAAGCAGTTCTCTAAGATACAGAGAAGGTGCTGATCTGCTTTGGTGGAGGGAGTTCCCTATGTCAATGAAATCTCAAGTCCAGTCTCTATCCCTATGATCTATCTCCTCCAAACCTGCTGTTCTGATTGGGCAGCGACAGCCTCTCTTTACCCAGAAGCCCTCTTGGGCCAATACCTCTGAAGAACATCTGTTTTAAAAAAATCAAAATACTCCTAACAAATAAATAAATACAAATAGGTATACTGGGATGTAATAAATAGGTATGCTGGGATAAATAGAAAACCTTAAACATTTAGGTTTGAAATCAATTGACTGCAAGGAATACTAGATGGAGGAGACTCTGGCAGAAGCTTGTGTGAAAAAAACATGAAACAAGGGGCAGCTAGGTGGCGCAGTAGATAGAGCATTGGCCCTGTCTGGAGTCAGGAGGACCTGAGTTCAAATCCAGCCTCAGACACTTACTAGATGTGTGACCCTGGGCAAGTCACTTGACCCCAACTGCCTCCAAAAACAACAACAAAACCCAAACTACACCTGGGGGCGGGGAGGAGGTGGGGTTCATTGAGTGCAAGTTCAACATGAGCTCAAAGTGTGATTTGGCTTTTACTTCAGCTATTTCCATCTGAGACTGGACCAAGAAGGGGGTGGTGACAGTCCTGCTATCCTTTCAGAGCACATCTGCAGCACTGGGTTCAGTCCTCAGTACCGCCATACTTTGGGGGGGGGACGACTTGCAAACTGGGGGATATATGTCCAAAGGATAGTGATGTCTGGAGACCAAGAGGACGTGTGAAGGAAGTAGGGGTGTTTACCTTGGAGAAGAGAAGGCTAAAGGGAGATATTATAGTTGTTCTCAAAGATGGGAAGGACTGTCATGTGAAAGACGGAATACCTTTCTTAAGTAAACATCGCACCAACAATTCAGACCTTCAAAATCACTCAAGTGGATGATTGTAGAAGCCTCCTAATTGGTTTCCTTATCTCTAATCTCTTCCCTTCTCCAAGTTCTTTTACAAAGCTGCTCAAATGATATTCCTAAAGCACAGGTAGTCTGACCGTATCATCCCCCTGCTCAAGAAGCTCCTAAGGCTCCCTATTGCCACAAGGATAAAAAGCAAACTTCTTAGTTTGTAAGTTAAAGCCCTAAATCATTTGGCCCCAGACTGCCTTTCTAGGCTTATTTTCCATTCCTCTTACCCTCTATACCTTCTGGCACTCTATATCCCAGCCAAATCAACCTCCTTCCTATTCCCTGTACCTTGGCACAAGCTGACCCCAAGCCTGGAAGGCACTGCCTCCTCAACCTTGCTTCTTAGAATCCCTAACTTCCTTCAAGGCTCTCCATGAGGTCTTTCCTGATGCCCCTTCCACCTCAGTTCTATTGACCTTCCCCTGAAATCACCTTGCATTTATGCAACTACGTATAAAGTTGTTCCTCTCCAATAGAACAGAAGCTCCTTAAGGGCAGGGACTATTGCTTTTCTCTTCTTTCTTTGTCATTGTATCTCCCAGCACTTAGCCCAGTGCCTGGAGAATAGAACATACTTAGTAGCTAATGAATGAATGAATGAGCTTCGTGCAGCTCCAGAGGTCAAAACTAGG
Source organism: Phascolarctos cinereus (assembly GCF_003287225.1). Classification (NCBI taxonomy): domain Eukaryota; kingdom Metazoa; phylum Chordata; class Mammalia; order Diprotodontia; family Phascolarctidae; genus Phascolarctos; species Phascolarctos cinereus. Next base: position 299,586,606 of record NW_027555958.1, on the reverse strand, counting down.
CTCAGTGGAGGGCTGACCATTTAGCTATGGTATAAGAAAGAACATTTTAACAGTCAGCACCTTTTGAAAAAAGGAATAGGGTTTCTTGCAATGGAGTGAACTCTCTATTACTAAAAGTATTCAAACAGAGGCTAGATGACTCCCCAGGATTATTATAACAGGGATTTCTAGGAGGTTCAACTAGATGATATTTGTAGCTCTATTCCACTCTAAGGTCCTACGAATCAGAACTTCTTGTTGTCCAGTCATTTCAGTCATGTCTGACTCTTCATGGCCCCATTTTGGGGTTTTCTTGGCAGTGGTTTGCCATTTCCTTCTCCAGCTCATTTTACAGATGAGGAAATTGAGGCCAACAAGGTGAAGTGATTTGCCCAGGGTCACACAGCTAGTAGGTGTCTGAGGTCAGATTTGAGTTCAGAAGATGTCTTTCTCAGTGCACTATGGCGCCACCTAGCGTCCTTTATTAGCAGCTTCCAATTCTTAGTCTGTCCTTCACTCTTACCTATTGAATTCCCATCCATCCTTTACAACTCAATTTAAATGCCAACTCCTCTAAAACATTTTCCCTCATCTCTCAGGTTGGTAACAATTTTCTCCCTCCGGGCTCACAGAGAATTTGCTTCTATATCTCTTTAATGCACTTATAATGCAGTACTCTGCGATCTGCAGCCTGGGCATCTGGTTACCCTACAAGATCCTTGGGGTAAGGACTCTGTCTTATCTAAGCTTTACAGTTCCACCACTAGCTAGCTCACAATGCTCTACACACAGTAGGCATTAAAGAAATGTTTGTTGTACTGTTATTGTTCAGTGGTGTCAGTCGTGTCCCACTCTTTGTGGCCCGATGTGGGGTTTTTTTAGCAGAGATACAGGAATGATTTGCCATTTCCTTCTCCAGCTCATTTTACAGGTGAGGAAACTGAGGCAAAAAGGGTGAAGTGACTTGCCCAGGGTCACACAGCTAGGAAGTGTCTGAGACCAGATTTTAACTCAGGAAGATGAGTCTTCCTGACTCCGGGCTTTGCACATGGAGTCCACTGTACCACCTAACTGCCTCATTGTATTGCAGAAGAGGGAAATATCAAAAGAACTTGATCCAGAGCCCCCAGAGAGTAAAATTCTTAATCAGGTTAAGGTATTCTGGCACACAATGCTTTTAATCAATGTTTACTGAGTTGAATGATGGGACAAGCTAGACCTGGCAACTGTAGTTTGGAAGTACTCCCTAGGTAAGTGAAACTGGGTCATTTTCTTTTATATTGCAACTTCTAATTATACACCCTCTTACCACAATCTGCTTCCTTTTCTTTCTCAAACATTGGTCCTCTAACTGGGTGTATTATATAGCACAGTGGAATGGCCACTGAACCTGGAGTCAAGAGGACCTGTGTTCAAATCCTGCCTCAGACAGTGGAATGACTTCGGGAAACATACTTAACTTCTCCTGGACTGTTTCCTCCTCTGTAAAATAAAGGGCCTCAGAGAGGGGGGTTGGACTCGATGGCCTCTAAGATCCCTTCCAGCCCTAAATCTATGATTATTTATGAATTTGTATACTCCCTTTCCCCTTGTGAACAAAACCTATTTTCTTGGTCTGGAGGGTATAGGATACAGGAGTGAGGGGGAAAAAGTGCTAGATGTGGACCACTAGGTGGCGCCACAGTGCACAGAGTGCCAGGCCTGGAGTCAGGAAGATTCATCTTCCTCAGTTCAAATCTGGCCTCAGACATTTACTAGCTGTGTGACCCTGGGCAAGTCACATTAGTCATGTGACCTGGGGCAAATATTTTTTAACCTCTTCTTGCCTCAGTCTTCTCATCTGTAAAATGAGGATAATAACAGCACCTACTTTTCCGGAGTATTATAAGGCCCAAATGAGATAATACATGTACATGTAAATCACTTCCCAAATGGTAAGCACTTAATCGTTGACTGATGGCTCACTGGGGAGGGAGAAGAGAAGAGATATAGCTAGAAGTAGAAGATATTAATACTTTTTAAAAATAGTACAAAGTATAAATCCTGATGCCAAGTGTAAAGTTCTGCTTGATCTGTTCCAATGAGGAAATAGAGTCTTTCAGAAGATAACAAAGATCCACAAGGCTTGAGGTCTCTGGGGCAGTAAGTATGGATCCTTCACACCCTGCCAGAAGTCAAAACTGAAGGCCCAGATACGGTGGGAGCCCTTAGAGCCCTTAAGACTTTGGATCTCAGCCTCCAAAGAGGCTAAAATGAATCAAAGAATTTCCAAATTGGAAGAATCCGAGAGTCTAACTTGTACCTGAAGCATGACTGCCCTCTAGAACGCCCTCCAGTGTGGACACCCAGCTTCTGTTCTGAACCGCCAATGACAGCCTTTATCAACTCCTGATAACAGTCCAACTCATTTCCAGATGTCTCTAATTGCTAATAATTTTTTCCTTTTTTGGACTTATTTTTGTTTTGACCGAGCATTTCATCAGTGTGAGAGAAACTCCCAGTGTTGAAACTCCCTCCATCAAGGCAAATCAGGGTCTCATCAGCAACTCTATAGCCTTAGAGAATCGACTTACTCTTTTCCGTTTATGTTAAAGCCCAAATATACATCCAAATACACCATCCATTGGTCCTACTTGTGTCTCTTGGGCCATACAAAACAAGTCTAATTTTTCTTCTACACAAAATCCTCATATAGTCATTCGTGTCAAATATCCAAGTGAACTATTGTTTGGGGAGTTATGGCATCTAGTCTCTTGTTTTCAGCTGTTTAAATCTGTTATTTCCCATTCTTTGTTTATCTTTGTGTCTATTGTACATATATTTGTATATATTGTAATATGTTTACATTTATCTTTGTTTTATTTCTTGTTTCAACTAGACTATAAACTCCCTGAGGACAGGCAATGGACCATATTCATTTCCTCAGGGAAGCTCTGTATATAGTAAGCACTCAGTTAAAACATGGTGATTCAATGTATTCACAAGTATTGAAATCCTCTGATACTTGTGAGATACTTCCTTAGGTCCACTAAGTGGCTGTGTGTCTTCTGGGAATAAAAATTTAATTGAACGTGGGATGGACAATTTCATGAGATTTTTTTAAAATCACATAACATATCACAGAGCCAAACAGGCATGTTTTAGGATTATCTGACATTGTGGGCTTGTTAATTCTCTGGGTCACCTGTATTCACATTGATAATTGGGAGCTAGCTAACTGTTCCAAAGATAACCAATTAGAGACTTCCCATTTCTACTTTATTCACTCATTCCCATGTTTCTCATACACTTCTCCCCTCCAAGAGCAAACTCTCCATAGGCTAACCTCCATTCCTCATATTGTATGAGGCTCTCAGGAAACTCCCTTGAACAACCATGAGAAATTCATAGAGCCATAGCTCCCCTAGTATAATAGCCACCCTGGCATCTCCCCTTCCTTACCTTGGACTTGGTAGAACCACAGTTGATAGAATCTGTAGGCAAGAGACAAAAAGAAAAATGGAGGTTGGGTAGGGGAGAGGCAGAGAAGGTGAGGGAGGGAAGAGAGCACACTTTGGGAATATAATCCCTCTCTTCAGTGGCTTCAGAAACCAGAGAACTGCCTATTTAAGGAAGAGATGTCAGACACCGCTTCCTTTCAAAATAGGAACTGACATCAAGCTTTGGGCCCATAGGCATTACATGACCTCAGTCATTTCATTTACTCTATGGTGAAGGGAGAGTATCAGTGGGGTCTCTTCTTTCCCGCCTCCCACCCCTGTGTTAATATGAAGCATTGGAGCAGAAAGGCAAACAAGTCAGACCGAAACCACACAAACCACAAAATGGTGAAACACACAGATCACAGATGTCCTAGATACATGGAGACCAGAGTGGGAGGAGGGGGAATAGAGGAAGGGAAGGGAGGTGAGAAGATGTTTGTTCTTCCCCCAACCTCACCTCCCCCACCCCCAGCCTGGGAGAATGGGCCATACAGGGCTGGTTAGTCAAAGGGGACGGGAAACAAATTGAGTGAGTTAGAGGAGGTAGGATCGAGGGAAGCCCTCACTGGAAGCCCAACTAGGGGGTTTGGTTTCTTCTTTTCAAGTGAAAGGGAAGGGCATGATAATCAAGGCTATATAACTTTGTACTTGGCCTGACCTCTGGGGACCTCATTCTGTCGGTCTAAAATGGGGCTGAGGACTCATAGGGTGGAGAGGCTACAGAAGATGATTGTCATGGTTACTTTTTCTTTCCACAGGACTCAAGTGGAGGCAATAACAGTGACTGTGGGTTTGGGTGAAGGTTGGGGCCCCAGTTAATCCACACTTCCTGGCAAGCAGGTTAGGCCTCTTCTCCCTGACACCACCCCTCTCCACCCACCTCCAGACAGTGAGAAGAGCAATGATGAGCTGACCACACAGTGACAAGCACAGGTAGAGAGTTAGTAGTGGGTGATTAGAAGAAACGGGGGGGGGGGGGGGGGCCTTCCCTTCACACCCCTCCTCAAATCTACCCTTTCTAAGCATACAAGTCAACTTCTGAGTGAACCCTCCTTTCAGGCATCTCTTTATACCCCTACCTAAGGTTGTCTTCTTGGGAGACACAGTCTAGCGTCCAATGAACTCCGAGGGCTGGGGATGTCAGTGGCCCAAATCAGAGAAACATGTCATTGACTGGGCTTGTTTTTCATATTCTTTCAAGTCATGGGGGGGGGAAGCACGTAGGAGTGTGTGTGTGGGTGTGGGTGGGTGGGTGGGTAGGCCTGTGCTGGTGGGTGAAAATTATGAACTGTAGAGAAGGCCAGAGTCAGAACACACTCCTTCCATGAGGCTCTGACTTAGCTCTGTGTCTGTGTGTATGTAACCCCACCCCTCCTACCCTCATCACTGCCTCCACAATGACCTTAAACATTACTATCTAGTCTATTTGGCATCTCCCCGTCCCTGTCTTCTTATAATCACCCACGAGGGTTAGTATCCAAGACAGCTGAGAAACCACACACTGTACCCTTTAAATCTCCAACAGGTCCGCTGGAGGAAAAAGGAGAGGGAGAACAGAGGAGCAGGAAGAGAAAGAGAGAAAAGGGAGAAGAAAGAAGAGGAAAGGGCAGAGAGAGAACAGGTAAAGAGAAGAGAGGAAAGGAGAGAGATCAGAAAGACAGAGAAAGCAGAGATGGGTGTAAGGAGAGAACAGAAGAAATATTAAAAAAGAGAAATAGTGCCCAGGGGCCAAGGGGACATGCGTACAAGCCAGAATTAAAGGAAATTAAAGGCTCAGAAAAGAAACCAGGGAAAGAACCCAATTCCTGGGGTTGGGGGGAGGTGGGGAGCACTGGGCCAAGCTGGTTCCACCCCAGGTGGGAGGGGATGGTCTCTTCACCCAACTCCTCCCTCCACCTTAGCTGCTGCATGCAAGGGTGGGAGTAGGGCACTGTCAGGGGGACAGGAGGGGAAGCAGGGAGCCCAGGAAAGGAGCTGCGATGGGTTGGGACTAGTAGAGATTCCCCGACCATACCCAAAGGATCACTCACCTGAACCTGCCTCTCCTGGGGGCACCGTCCTGCCAATGTTGGGCAGTAGGTACTCTATATTGGGCACTGATTGGGATTCCTTTTCATCAACTGGAGTCTGTAAACAGAGAGCCATCAGCCTGAGCCAAGATTGTCATCCCCCTTCCCATCAGGAGCTCCCTGAGGGAGAGCAGCTGGTCCCATTATAAGACTGAGGGCAGGGACACTTCCTCCCATCTAACTGGGAGTTCCCTCAGGGCAAGATCTGTGTCTTCCCAGAAGGACAGGAAGCTCCCTGAGAGCAGGGACTGAGTCTCTGTCATCAGATTGAGAGCTCCTCAGGACAAAGACAAGTCTCCTTTTCAATTCCCTTCCTCCTTCATCCCTACCCATGAAGTGCCCAACATTGAACTCTGGTGACACTTCCTTATACCCTCTCCATCTACCATGTGTTTTGATGTCTTCTGTGATGTTATCCTCCTAACTCCACTCAGGGGCACTCTCCTCCTCCCCAAAAGCCCTCAGAATCACTTACTCTTTCTCCCTTTTCTTCATCATCACTGAAGAACCAGTCCGACTGCAGAGAAAACAAGGTGGGGAGGGGGGTTACATTGGGGCAGGAGGTGTATTCTGAAAACAGATAAATAAATATGCCCCCAGTTCCACCCTCCAGCTCATAAAATGGCTTGACTCATAGGGTAAACCGAGACACAAGAAGAAGTCAGTAAGGAGAGAGAGAGAGAGAGAGAGATCTCAAAATCTCCGAGCTGGAGGATATCTTAAAAGGCCATTTAGGGTCTAGTCCAGGTCCTCCCTGAAATGTGATACAGTGCATTGGTTGGTTTTTGTCCTTCATCTTTGGAGAGGACCAAAATGACATCACTGTGTTGGGGTCAAGGTACAGTGTGTCTGGCTGTGGCTGATCAGACCAATACAAGCTCAGAAGACTTTACCGCAGGTCAGGCACAAATGGTCCGCATGAACATTTGGAGTGGAGATGGCTCACATTTCTTTTGAGCTACTGCAATTCTGCTTCACTCATCATTTACATGCTGCTGTAAAGCTCTGTAACCTGCCTGACAAATGGTCATCTAACCTCCGCCTGAACAACTCCAGTGACAGAGAGCTAACCAACTACCAACACAGCCCATTTCATTTTAGGACAGCTCTAATTATTAAGAAATTCTTTATAAGAGGCCCAAATCTCCATCTCTCTAGCCCTAGTCCTAACTCTGTGTCCTCATCCTAGTCCTAACTCTTAAGCAAAAGAAATCTAACATCTTTTCTGAAGTTATTATTCTTCGAATACTTGGATAGCTATCATGTCCCTCCACGTTCTTCAAATCAAATGTCTGGCTCCACCCATACAACACTGTGTCCCTGGCTATCCTTTCCAGTATTGATTGCACCTTTTTTTCATACCCCTCCCACTGTCCAGTCCATCCCCCACCCCCTCCCCAAGCACTGGTCCTGGAAGAAGAGTCAGAAGACTCTTTCTCTACCTCAAACACTCCAATCACTCCTCCTTTGAGGTTAACACTATCCACATTTATCACCCAATCCAGATCCTGGTGGCTACTGTGTGCTAGCCCCCAAACATTCTCCCTTCTTTCTTAAAGAGTTCAGTGCCTTGCTCACAGTCTCCTCTACCCCAACTCCTGTCCTTCTCCTAGGGACTTAAACTTACACGTCAGTGTTTCCTCAAATATCCTAATTTCCCAATTTCTCAACCTACTCAGTTCTCATACCTATTCTTCCACTTCAACTCCTTTTCAATGGACATGGTCATACTTCTAACTTTGCTGTCATCCAGAAGTGCAGCAATTTTCTATCATGAACTCTGAAATGCCTTTATCCTATCAGAATCTCCTATTATTCCATCACTCTCTATTCCTGACTTCTCCTAAATCATTCCCAACTTAGCTTCAATCCCTCGCCCCTCAGTACTTTTTCCCAGGCTCTCGCTCTTTCCCTTCTAATCAAGACCACTTGGTGAACTAGTTCTCCTACATGCTATTGAAGCCCTTGCCACTTTCTTCTATTGCCACTCCAATTGATCAAACCACAACCTGGATTATTTCCACCACCCACCTTCTCCATCACAATTCACATGCTGCTGAATGGAACTGAAAGAAGTTATACAACTGTGCTGACTGGGCCCATTGCAAATATATGTCATCTGCTCTTAATTGGGGCTTTATTGCAGCAAGTCAATCTGTCTGCTTCTCCCAAATTGATTCCTTGCACCACTCACTACAGAAATTATTACAAAACTTTTTTTTATCTTCAAATCTCCAACAGCAACCTTTTCCCCTGACTTCTCATCTGAGGACCTTGCATCCTATTATATTGAGAAAATCAAGGTCATTTCCTTGAATTCTCTCAACTCATTTATAACATAATCCCTTGACATTGTTCTCTACTATCTCTTCCTTTACTCAAGTCTCCCTAAAGAGGTGGCCTTGTTCCTCTGTATTTACCCCTACAGGGGATCTCGTCCCCTCTCATCTTCTCCAGCATATTGCTTCCACTATCCCCCCTTCTCTCTCTCTAATCTTCAGTCTCTCCCTATCAACTGAGTGCTTCTCTGCTGCCTACATTCCCAAGACTCCCCATCTTAAAAAAAAAAAAACCCACTTAATAGATTCTTCCAGTTCTACTAGCCCTCATTCTACATCTCTCCTCCCTTTCTCAGCCAAATTGCTTTAAAAAGCTTTTTACACTTGTTACCTCTACTTCCTCTCTACTTCCTCTCTTCTAAACCCTCTGGGTTCTGACATCATCATTCAACTGAAACTGCTCATTCCAAAGTTACCAGTGATCTTGTAATTGCCAAATCTATGACCTTTTCTTAATCTTATTCCTTCTTGACCTCTCTGCAGCACATGACACTATTGACTACCTTCTCAGGGTTTTCATGACACTGCTGTGGCTCCCTCCCTCTCCTTCCCCTTCCTCTTCCCCCCTTCTCTGTCTCTCTCTGTTTCTGTCTTTCTGTCTCTCATTTTCTTCTCTCTCCCTCTTTTCCTTCCTCTCCCTCCTCTCTCTCTCTCTCTCTCTCTCTCTCTCTCTCTCTCTCTCTCTCTCTCTCTCTCTCTCGTCTCTCTCTCTCTCTGTCTCTCTCTCCTTCACCTCCCCTCCCTCCCTCTCTGTCTCTCTCCTTTCCCTCTCTCCCTTCTCTGTCTCTGTCTGTCTCTGTCTCTCTCTTTTTCCTCTCTCCCCTCCCCTTTCTCTCTCTTTCCTTCCCTCCCTCTCTCCTCCCTCCTTCCCTCTCTCTCTCCTTCTCTCTGTCTCTCTCTCCCTCTGTCTCTGTCTCTCTTTTTCCTCTCTCTCCTCTCCTTTCTCTCTCTCTCCTTCCTTCCCTCTCTCTCCTCCCTCCTCCCTCTCTCTCTCCCCTTCTCTCTGTCTCTCTCTCCTTTCCCCCTCCCCCTTCTTTTCCTCTCTCTCCCTTCCTCTCTCTTCCCTCCCCTCTCCCCCTTCTCTCTCTCTCCTCCTCTCTCTCCTCTCTCTCTCTCTCTCTCTCTCTCTCTCTCTCTCTCCCTCCCCTCTCTCTCATTCCCCACCTCCCCCCCCTTCTTCCCCTCTCCTACCTGTCTGACCACTCATTTCATTCTGCTTTGCTGTTTCATCATTCATGTCACACCCACTAACTGTGGCTGTAGCCTAAGGCTCTGCTCTGGGCCCTCTTATCTTTTTTCCTCTATATTCATCAGTTCCCATGGGTTCAATTATCATCTTTCTGCAAATGATTCATAGATCCAGCCCCAGCTTTTCCTCAGCTCTGTCCCAAATCACCAACTGCCTAATGAATCTTTCTAACTGGATGTTCTGTAGGCATCTCAGATGCAACATTTCCAAAACCGAGCTCATTATCCTCCCTCCTAAATCCACCCCTCTTCCAAACTTTCCCATTTCTGTCAAGAACATCCAGTCCCCCAGGTTCACAAACTCCGTGTCATCCCCGACTCCTCCCTCACCCCATATGTCCAATCAGTTGCCAAATCTTGTCATTTCTATCAACACAACATCTCTCTTTGCTGCCAGCACTCTAAGGACCATGGGGCTTCTCCATCTGACTTGCAGCTGAAGCCTTCTCTATTTCTATTAAAATATAGCTCCTTGAGAACAGAAGGCTTACCTTTCTATTTGTACCCCTGGTTTTGGCCCAATGATTTTCACACAGTAAGTGCTTGATACATGCCTTTTCTTTCATTCACTTATTCATTTCTCCTATCTGCCTCCCTTCTCCCATCCCCATAGTCACTGTCCTAGTTCAGATTCTCATCATAGTCTCCAAACTGGTCCCTCTGTCTCAAGCCTCTCTTGACTCCAACCATCCTCCACACTGGCACCAAAATTATTTTCCTAAATCACAAGTATGAGCATGTCACTCCACACTTAAAAAGACTCCAGCAGCTGTCAATCATCTCTAGGATCAAATATTTGTTGTGGAGTCATTTTAGTCGTGTCTGACTCTTTGTGACCCCATTTGGGGTTTTCTTGGCAAAGATACTGGAGGTGTTTGCCATTTTCTTCTCATTTTATAGATGAGGAAACTGAGGCAAACAGGGTGAAGTGACTACCCAGGGTCACACAACTAGTGTCTGAGGCCAGATTTGAACTCAGGAAGATGAGTCGTCCTGATTCCAAGCCCAGTGCTCTATGCACCATGCCACTTAGCTGCCCTTAGGATCAAATATTAGCTCCTCTATTTGGCATTTAAAGCTCTTCACAGCCTGGCTGTATATTGCCTTTCCAACCATATTGCTCCCTTTCTTTACTTTTCAATTCATCTGTACACACCCTGCTACTCACATACAATATCCTAAAATGCTTTCCCTTACCACCTCCTTCCCCTGGAATTCCTGGCTTCCTTACAGGCTTATCTTATCACACACCAGTTCTGCATAGGATCTCCCCAGCTGCTGCTGTCTTCCCCTCCCAGGTTACCTTATACTTGCTTTGCATGCATATTTTATATACTTATAGATGTGCCCGTTGCCTCCCCAATAGAATGTAAGATCCCTGAGGGCAGGGACTGTCTCACTTTTGTATTTGCCATCTCTGGAGCCCAGTGTAGTGCCTGGCACACAGCAGATACTCAACAAATAGCTGCTGATTGATTGGCAGAGGCAGCAAAGACTTGGATTCAAATACTGCCTCTGAGACATACCAGCTCTGTCACCATGAAGGAGTCACATAACCTTTTAAACATCTCAAGCTAGATGGTACAGGGGAGACAAGCTGGATTTGGAATTTCCAGACCCAAGTTCTAATCCTGCCTCAGATGATGACTTAGCTGTGGGATCTGGGCAAGTCACTTAACCTCTGTTTCCTTATCTGCAAAATGGGGATAATAATAGCACCTACCTCACAAGGTTGTCATGAGGATCAAATGTGATAACATATGTAGCTCTGCAAACCTTAAGGCACTATGTAAATACTACCTCAGGCCTCTCTCCAAAATGTTAAAATTACAGAAGACAAAAATGCAGGAATAAAGGGCAGCTAGGTGGCACAGTGGATAAAGGACCAGCCCTGGAGTCAGGAGGACCTGAGTTCAAATCCAGCCTCAGACACTTGACACTTACTAGCTGTGTGACCCTGGGCAAGTCACTTAACCCCATTGCCTAGCCAAAAAAAAATGCAGGAATAGCCACACCTTTGTTTCCCACACAATGAAATCACATATTAAATGTCTTCCCCCTTTCCAATCCATCCTCCCCTCAGCTATCAAAGTAATTTTCCTGAAGCTCAGATCTGATCATGTCACCACCCTCACCCCCTACTCAACAAATTCTAATGGCTCCTTCATGGTGACAGAGCTGGTATGTCTCAGAGGCAGGGATCAAAAATAAACTCCTCCATTCATTCTGAAGGTTTACAACCTGACTTCTTTCCACCTTTCCACTCTTCTTCTGCATTACTTTCTTTCTCACACTCTTCAGTCCAGCCATATTGGCTTATTTGATGCCCTGCACACTTCATACCTTTGAAATGGCTGTACCCCAGACCTGGAATGTTCTCGCTCCTCACCTCTGCCTCCTGGAATCCCCAGGCTTCTCTCAAGACTCAGCTCAAGTTGGACTTTCTGAATGAAGCCTTTCCTGATCCCTGCTCCTAGAGTACTCCCTCCCATAAGCACCCTGTACTCAGGGGAGCGAGGTGGCACAGGGGACAGAGTTCAAATCTGGCCTCAGACACAGACTAGCTATGTGATCCTGGACAAGTCACTTAACCCTGTTTGCCTCAGTTTCCTCACCTGTAAAATGAGCTGGAGAAGGAAATGGCAAACCTCTCCAGTATCTCTGCCCAAAAAAGCCCCAAAAGGGGTCACAAAGAGTGGGATAAGAAAACAACTTCATTTTCTGTATATTATATATCTATTTGTTATATATGTGTTGTCCACCTCATTAGAATATAAGTTCCTGGAAGGTAGGAATTGCAAACACTTTTGTCTTTGTATCATAAGTGCTTAGTACTGAGGGACAATGGATAGAGGGACCTGGAGTCAGGGCTGTTGAGAGGATAAAATGAGATATTTGGAAAGTGCTTTGCAAAACTTTAGAGTGATGGGGCAGCTAGGTGGCGCAGTGGATAGAGCACTGGCCCTGAAGTCAGGAGGACCTGAGTTCAAATCCGACCTCAGACCAAACACTTGACACTTACTAGCTGTGTGACCCTGGGCAAGTCACTTAACCCCAACTGCCTAAAAAAAAAGAAACTTTAGAGTGATACAGAAATGCTAATGATGATGGCAATGGCAATGAGGATGATGATGGGCACATAATAGCTGTTTAGTAAATACTAGTGTGTTGATTGAAATTGTTAGATTTCCAATCCTGAGTCTGTCAGCTCAGCCCAGGTATCATGTTGACAGAGTACTAGAGTCAGGAGACCTGGGTTTGAATCCCAGCTCATGTGTTTGCTATATATATTATCACAGACAGGATGCTCAACCTCACTGCACCTCATTTTCCTCATCTACAAAATGGGGATCATAATATTTACACCATCTACCTCCAAGGGTTATTGTGAGGAAATTACTTTGCAAACCTAATGAAAGATACTGACAGTCACATTGTGTCAACCTCATGGAATATTATCAAGTCAGATCAATGAGCATTTATTAAGAGCCCATTGTGTGCCAGGGGATACTAAGGACTAGGTATACAAAGAAAGGCAAAAAAACAAACAAACAAACAAAAAAACAATCCCTACCTCAAGGAGATCACAGTCTTATAGGGCTAATGAGAATAATTATTATCTAATATGTTAGATAGGCATCCCAACTTATTTTCATCTTTAAATCTAATAATCATTCTATTTATTTCACCTCACTGAAGCCAAAGTTAGAGCCCTGCTGCACTCCACTAGAGACCTCTTTTCCAGGTTAGCAATGTTTCATTAAACAATACTCTTTGGGTCCATTGGTTAACCAGTTCTAAGCCTACCTAACTGTATTACTATCTAGTCTATTCATAGCTATCTATCTTGTCCACAAGGATACTGTGAGAGATTCTGCCAAGTGTCATAATAACAAATTTATACACTAATGACTAACTGATACATTTCTTTGAGCTACCAGCCTAGGAAATGATAGTTCTGACTGTGTTACTCCTCAGCTCAAGGAGTTTCAGTAGCTCCCTATTGCTTCCAGAATAAAACACAAACTTTTTTGTTTGGCATTTAAAGCCCTCCAAAATCTCACTGCAACCTATCCTTCCATGCTGAAATCACATTACTGCCCTTCATGCATTCTTCATACATTCCAGCTAAACTGGTCACAATTTTCCTTCTGCAATCTCAGTGCTTTTGTATAGGCTGTCTGCCAGCCCTGGAATGCTCTCCCTTCTGACCTCTGCATCTTGGACTCCTGTTGTTCAGTCATTTTACAGTTCAACTCTTCATGACCCCATTTGGGATTTTCTTGGCAAAGATACTGGAGTGGTTTCATTTCCTTCTCCAGCTCATTTTTACAGATAAGGAAACTGAAGCAGACAGTGTTAAGCAACTTGCCCAAGGTCATACAACTAGTAAGTGTCTGAGGCTAGATTTGAACTCCAGTCTTCCTGATTCCAGGTCTGGCATTCCATCCACTATGCCACCCAGACCTGATTTAATTGGCACAAGGAACTCTCAGAGGGGAAACTCTCCCTACCACTACACGTCAACATATTCTCTGCAACTTCTAGTTTTAAAGAGTTGCCTAGAGAACTGAAAAGTTCAGTGACTTGCCCAAGGTCACACAGTCAGAAGGCATCAGAAGCAGGGCTTGAATCCAGGCCTTCCTGGTTCAGAAGGCAGCTCTTTCTCCACTACACCAAGCTGCCTAGTGGCCGTTCTATTCCCCATAGATCAATTAATTAGAATCACCACCAGCTCCAAGGGAGATAATAGAGTTCATTCTTATCCTACTCTGCAGAAGAGGAAACTTGGGCTCCCTTATTTTGCTCAAAGATCAGAAACTCTGAGAGTTTCCCCCCTCCTTCACGGATTCTTTTGTGAAGGCAAACTAGGCCATCTTTTACCTCAGTTCCGACCTAGCCTTGAACCACTGAATGGGTGTTGCCTCAGACAAACTGAGACCTGGGAAAGACCTTGGCTTAAAAAGGCCAAGGTCTCCTATTGCATTCTGGGCCATCTCCGGTCATCCTGACCTATGTTTTGCCACTGGACTCCAACAACTCTGGAGCTGATGACAGCACAGCTCTGCCTCACTTAAATCCAATTCACTTTCTTCTTTTTTTTGGGGGGGGGTTAAGTGACTTGCCCCGGGGTCACACAGCTAGTAAGTGTTATGTGTCTGAGGTCAGACTTGAACTCAGGTCCTCCTGACTCTAGGGCTGGTGCTCTATCCACTGCACCACCTAGCTGCCCCTCCAATTCACTTTCAAGCCAAGACACCACCCTCCTGATATCACCGGTTCTCTTCGAGAACAAAGGAACAACAGTCTCTCAAAGACACTATCATCCTTCCGGTCTCCCAGATTTGTAATGTCAGCTTTATCCCTGAGCCTTCACCCTTCCTTGCCCTACATGTTGCCATTTCTACCTTCACACCATTTCTTGAATCCAATCCCTTATCTCCCCTCACAGGTCCTCATCACTTGCCTATATTGCTGCAACACCCTCCCAATTATTCCACCTGCCTCATCATCCCTTGCATTCTGAGATGCAGCCAAATTAATCTTTGATCTGTTCCTCACTCATAACATTCCATCTCTCATCTCCAAGCCTTTGCACTGGCCCTCCCTCCTGCCTGGAATGCATCCTTTCCTCACCTCCTCCTCACGGAGTCCTTCTCTTCCTTTAAAATGCAGCTCAGGAACTTTCCTGATCTCCCCCCCAACTGCTAACGCTTTCACCCTCCCAAACTACCTTTTATTTCTTTTCAACTTTATGTTTATCTGTATATATTTCTATATATACTTGTCTCCCCAATTAAAATGTAAATTAATTACAAGTAAGGTTTGCTTCATCCTTTGTACTTACATCTCTGTTATACAGTAGGTGTTTAATAAAAAAACCGTCAATTTGTTGAGTAAAGTGACTCACGTTAAAAAGTTTTCAGTCTCTAATATGGAAATACGTTTTACGTGATCACACATATATGACCTATATCAAATTGTTCATTGTTTTAGGAATAGAGGAGGGGAGGGAGGGAGAAAAATTTGGAACTCAAAATTTTATAAAAATAAATATTAAAAATTATCTTTACATATACTTGGAAAAAATAAAATACTATTTTAAAAAACAGTTTTTGGTCTCCAAATACACTCAGACTAGCAGGGAAGGCAGTGCACAACCAGGAATGAGCTGGGGATGGGTAGAGAGAGTAGAGGGAAGAAATGAGTTAGAAATTATATACTTGAAGGAGCTCACTGAGATCTGATTAACTACCCACAGGTAGGCTGGTTCTTTCATTGGGGGGTGGGGATCAGAGCCAGCCCTGGGGCTCCTCCACCAGGGATAAGTTTCTCACCCTCACAGAGTTAAAAGTCCCCATTCCCCACTGATGGTATCCTCACCCAAATGTGGCCTATTGTTCATGGTGAGAATATAGGT
The DNA here is from genome assembly GCF_003287225.1 of Phascolarctos cinereus. Lineage (NCBI taxonomy): Eukaryota > Metazoa > Chordata > Mammalia > Diprotodontia > Phascolarctidae > Phascolarctos > Phascolarctos cinereus. Next base: position 299,571,068 of record NW_027555958.1, on the reverse strand, counting down.
GGCTTGGTATAACTCACCCCTACTACTGGAAAAACAAGTCAGAGAGTAGGTGAGCACTGGTGGTGGGCAATAGCAGGAGTATTTGAATTCCAGTCCTACCATAGGGGGAGCTAGGTGGCACAGTGGATAGAATGCCGAGCCTGGAATCAGGAAGACCTGGATCCAAATCTGGCCTCAGACACTTACTAGGTGTGTGACCCTGGGCAAGTCCCTCAGTTCTGCTTAGCTTAGCTCCCTTATGCATCAAATGAGCTGGAGAAGGAAATGGTAAACCACTCTAGTGTCTCTGCCAAGAAAACTGCAAATGGGGTCATGAAGAGTTGGACATGACCGAAAGGACTGAACAACGACAAACAACCTGCCCTGAAGTTCATAAAAGTACAGCATGTGTCACGTAGAGGTAAGTCCAGGCTGTGGCTGGGCAGGATCCCCACATATCCTAACAGGCACATACGACCTGACATGGGATGTTTCTCCGATTTAGGAATGGAACAGAATTGGGATTATCTAGGAAATCTAGGCTGCATGGTCACCATAGCTGGGGTAAATACACACAAAGCAGGGTCTACTTACATGCTGGATTAGCGTCTCTACGATCTTGTACCGGTCAGGCATGTGAGTCACCATATCTGTCATGTTGTCTTCAGATGTTCTCACCAGCGTGGGCCCAAATACCAGTGCAAGGTTACGGGGCTCCATCTTGGGAAGGGAGGGAAAGTAAATGACGGTCAATGATTTCTACTCTTTCTCCTCTAACCCATTCCCAAAGGTCTTCAATCTTCCCTCTTTCTGGCTCTGTCCACATCCCACAGAGCTCCCTCTCTCTTAGGCACCCCCATCTACAACTCCCCCTGTCTCCCCCGGTATGAGTCTCACTTGCTTCGTGGGCTCCATAATGGGGCAGCCCCAGTTAGTTAGAAACATTTACCAGCACTGTACTAAGAAATAGGCACAGAAAGTCAAGTCAAGTCAACAAGCATTGATTAAGTGCCTACTGTGGACCCGGCACTGGGCTAAGTGTTTGAGGAACAAAGACAAAATAACAACATGACAACTCTCAAAGAGCTCCCATTCTAATAGGGGAGAATAACGTATCATACACATATAATACAAATGGAAGTATACATGTGAATAAAAGCATGTAATCCGCAAGCCTATTCCATACAAGATGGACTTAAGAAAAGAGAAAGAGGTTAAATGGTAGATAGGACTTCCCAGTTGTTTGGAGCAGGAAACCCTGAAAGGGACAAGTGAAAGCAGCCCTGACTGTACTTTAAAAATTGGAGGAAGTCCTATTCTACCCAGAGCCAAGCGAGAGAGGCCAACAATCGATTGGGCTAAGACAATTCAGTAGGAAGTATTGTGGCTAAGTGCAAGGACAGACTCCTAGCAAGGATTGATGGGAAACCCTAAGAGGCTCTGAGGTCTCCATCTCAAGAGACCAGAAGACAGCCCTCTCAGGCTAGGTAAAGGGCTGGACTTCATAGAGGCACAAGGCCTTGACCTCTAGAGGTGTAAAGGGAATTTCTGGTAGGGGTGGGGGAGGTGGTACTTTCATTTTTATAAGCTGGCTTATTAGAATCCCAGGGGGAATCCTGGCTGCTGCTTCTTCTATACCTTGTTCTTCTCTGAGTGATCAGCAATTGTTTTCAGGTGGCCCACAAGGAATTTGAGCGTTTCATAGTAGTGACCAGGAAGGTCCCGGATCTAGGAGAGAAGAAGGAAAAAACAGGGACTAGGGCTATGTCAGCTTCTTCTAATCTGTCCACAATCCCCTTCTACAGTGTTCCCTTCAGGGCTTCTACAACATTACTTAGCCCCATACACACTCCTAAGTTCTTTACTCTCTCTGAATGTATCCTCTGACCTATATGCTGCCCCCAATCTGTTCAGAAAACTGAACTCCCCTGAAGTCAGTGTGACATAATGGGTAAAATGATAGATAGGAAACTCTAGGTTCAAATCCTGCCTGAGACACTTATTCACTGTGTTACCTTGGGCAAATCAGACTTGGTTTCCTTATCTGTAAGATGGTGATACTAAGAGTACCTACCTCACAAGGTTATTGTAAGATAATACATGTAATGTATTGTGCAAACTAGTGACAAAGATAGGTCTTCTTGAGGGTAAATGCTAGGCCTCCCCCACGAGACTGGGAGTTCCCAAGAGCAGATACTGAGTCTTCTTTCTCCTTATCTCCTCCTTCCCCTCTTTCCCTAGTCTTTGTGATTTGTTGGTTCAGAAGCAGGGAAGTAGTGGTAAAAGGAGGGATGGGAGCCATGGCCACACCTGAAGAATTTTGTGAAGAATGATCCCCTAGAACCACTGGATTTTAGAAGGAAACTAGAGACCATCCAGTCCAGCTCCTTCAATTTACAGTGAAGGAAACCAAGTGGAGAAGTCTAACGTCACATATTAAGTTAAAGGCAGAACCAAGACAAAAACCCAGACCTCTTGATTCCCAATGAAGGAATACTGGCTCTTCTTCCTACAACATATCTGTTCCCCTCCCTTTCCAAATAATCCCTCTCTTTCCATACCAGTTTCCGCAGCGTTTTCATTCTCTCTCTGGAGTCTTCAATCCTATTGGCCTCAATGAAGTCATTGTATTTATCTGTAAAAATACACAAGTCCCCATTGTTGAAACTAGTGATGTTCCAGGGGGTTTTAATCTTTTTGTGTGTCAAGGACCCCTTGGGCTGTCTGGTGAAGCCTGTAAACCCCTTCTCAGGATGATGCTCTTAGATGAATGAAATAAAATACACAGGATTGCAAAGGGAACCAATTATACTGAAATACAATTATCAAAATATCAAGAAAACAAGTTCATAGATGCTAGATTTTAAAAAATAACTCTGCCCACCCATGGTTAATATCATTGAGGAAATCACTTGCTGGACTGAGAATAGGAGGGATGGTTATGGGTATCCATTTTTGGGTGTGTTCATTATCATAAATACCATTGTACTGCCATTCATGGCACTCTCTGATCTATCATTGTTTGTACTCAAATATCCCTTGTGTCTATATGGCCAAGAGAGAAAAAAGCTAATGGACAGTGCTTAGAAGGGAGTACCCACTTATCTCAGAAATCAAAATTCAGCAGGGTAGAGGGAGAAGGTTATCTAGACATCAGTCCTCTAAGGCCTCATGGGGCTCCCCTGAAGAACCAGCAACTGTCAGACCAGTACAGGAGGATGGAGCCTCTCAGAGACGCAGGAAGTTGGCTCACTCTTAGGCCTTCCACTCAAAAGGGGCTTGTAGCTTAGACAGAAACATTTCTTCTCCATTCCCCCTACAGCCACTTACCATCAGTAAACAAAGGCTCTGGCAGTTTTCTGAAGAATGACTTGAGGAGACTGCTGATGACATTGAGGTCTTGCCAACGCTAGGAAGCAAAGGAGAGAGTCAGGAAGTCCCTCACAAGCCCAACAAAGCCCCTAACTCCCCCTCCCTCCACTTCAGCCCAATGAGAGAGCAGCTCCAGGGCTGTGACCACAGTATCTTTTGAGTAAACATTTTCAAGCAATTCAACTCAATAGCTAGTAGGTTCCAAATGCATACATAGCACCATATTGGGTGCTGGAGGATATAAGACTTTATTATCATTATTATTATTATTATTATTATTATTATTATTATTATTATTGTCCTCATAATCATCATAGAACTTATAGTCCAGAAGGGGCATGGCACATCCATAAATAACTTTGATGAGAAAATAAATGCAACAAGAATTCAAGAAAGAACAATAACAAAAAAAAAATATAAGAGGAAGGCTTGGGAATGCTGATGACTGAGTTTTTCCTCAAAGAAAATATATGAGAAGGCAGCTCCCTTCCCTTCTTGGCAGAAGTGGGAGATTATGGATATGGAACACTGCATATGTAATCAAGTTGGCCCCGACTCTTGCGTTGGTTAATTTTACTAAGCTGCTTTTTCTCTTACTTTTTTATTCTTTGTTCTAAGAGACAGCTCAATGGGTAGGGGAGGAGGAGTGACAAATTGGAAAACGAAGGTGAGGCACAAATTACAGATGTGAATAAAATTATTTTTAAATGCATAAGTGCACAACAGATGCAAAAAAAGCATTAGGTAAGGTCTGAGGGGGCAAAGGTCATTATTAACTGAATTATTAAGTCAATTGAAGAGGAGGTGAGTAGGGAATAGAGATGACAGAGGCTTCCTGGATAAGGAGGTGGCATTTACTTGGGCTTCAAAGAATGGACAGTAATTGAACAGGTCAGAGAAGGGGAGGAAAGGGAAAGGATGCTAGGTACAGGGAGCTGGCCATGAAGGTGGGGAAAAGTGAGGGGACACAGTGAACTAGGGGATGGTCAGGTTTGGCTAGAGTGAGTGTAGAGTAGTCTAGAGTAAAGTAGTAGGCAGCTAGGTGGCACAGTGGATAGAGTACCAGGCCTCAAGTCAGGAAGGCTCACCTTCCTGAGTTCAAATCTGGCCTCAGACACTTACTAGCTGTGTGACCCTGGGTAAGTGACTTAGCCCCATTTGCCTCAGTTTCCTCATCTGTAAAATAAACTGGAGAAGGAAATGGCAAACCACTCCAGTATCTTTGCCAAGGAAACTATCAAATGGGGTCACAAAGAGTTAGAAATGATTGAAACAACTGGACAGCAACAAGAATAGGCTGGCTTTTCACTGTACCCTGTCGGTTCCCTGCACTTCCTTGCCTCCGTGACCTGTTCTCTATGCCTGGAATGTCCTCTCCTCTTTCGCCCCACCTGTTGAAATCTTGTCCATCATTTGTAACCCAGCTCTAATGCTGCCTCCTCCCTAAACCCTTCTGATCTTTCCCCACATTCCTCAATATCATTTTGTACCTAACTTATCATGCATTCCTTTTTGCTATAGTTACAGAGTGCACCCTGGGCTTAGAGCCAAGAGGCCCCAGTTTGAATGGCTCTGCTACTCTGTAGTAGCTGTGTGACTCTGGGAAAGCCCTCTAACTCCTCTGTGCCTGCTTCCCCATCTATGGAAAAGGGATCAAGGTTCCATAGATTTCTGAGCCGAAAGGAAGCTTAGAGGCTCCAACCTCATCTTTTTACAGAAGAGGAAACTGAGGCCCAGAGAGATGGCAACTATCCCAAGGTCATGGAGGTAGGAAGTAAAAGAGATAGAGTTCAGACCCTGGTCCTCTGACCCTAAGGCAGTGGTTTCTCCCCTGAGCCATCCTGCTTGGTAACATTTATATATCATCTACCTCAAAGGACCATTGCTAAAGGAATGCTTTATGTGCCTTAAAGAGAGATTTCAATTTGAGATATTATGAGGCAATGCTGACAAAGGCCCTAACACTGGCCCTCCCCACTTACTGCCCATGGGACCTTAAGCACCTCTCTGGGCCTCCGTTATCCCATCTAAAGGACGCGATGTCCCCTAGGATCCTTTGCAACTCTAGATGTATGTATGTATCAGAATGCCCCAACCAAACCATATTCTCCTTGTCATCAGGGTCTTGACCTTATGTAAACTTTTCATCTCCTCCATGGTCTGACACAGTGCTCTACATGCAGTAAATACTTAACAAATGGGAGAATCTGGGCGATTCTAAGCAGCTAGAAATTAGACTTGCAGTCAAGAAGATCTGAGTTAGAATCCTGTGTCAGATACTTACAAGCTGAGTGACTCTGAGCAAGTCTCTTAGCCCAAGATTCCTCATCTGTAAAATGGGGATAATAGGAGCACTTACCTCCCAGAGTCGTTGTGGGGCTAAAACTAGACAGCATGTGTAAAGTGCTTTGCACACCTTAAGGCACTATAAATGCCAGCTACTATTAATTATTAATTCTACCTTCACCTCTTTAGCATCTATCTTTGTTTCTCTACTCAAAGGGCCACAATCTTGGTTCCATTCTTCATCAACTTTCACATGGTTGTTTATGTTGTTCAATTATTTCCGTCGTGTCTGACTCTCCACGACCCCATTTGGGGTTTTCTTTGGCAAAGCTACTGGAGTGGTTTGCCATTTCCTTCTCCAGCTCATTTGACAGATGAGGAAACTGAGGCAAACAGGGCTAAGTGACTTGCCCAGGGTCACACAGCTAGAAAGTGTCTGAGGCCAGATTTGAACTCAGGAGGATGAGTTTAAATTTGGGACCTGCCCAAATGGACAATACAATAAACTCCTAATTGGTCTCCCTGCACTCAAGTCTAGCCTTTTTTCAATCCACCCTCCACTCGGCTGCCAAAGGAATAGTCCTGAAGCACAGGTTTGACTGTGCCACTGTTACTCAATAAACCCTAAGGGCTCCCTGTTATGCCTAGGATCAAATGCAAACTGGCCTCCTCACTGTTCCTCACACGTAGCACTTCATCTCCAGTCTCTGTGTCCCTTGTCTCCTTGTCTTTGTTTGACCAGTTTGGCATTTAAAATCCTTTACAACCTAACACCATCCTACCTCTCTGAGTTTTCTTATACATTTCTCCACTTCCCACACTCTTTAATCTAGTCAAACTGGCCTCGTCATTCCCCAAAACAGACACTCCATTTCCTAACTCCACATTTTCACTCAAACTGCCCCCATTCCCTGCCTAGAATGCACCTGATCCTCACCTTTGCCTTCTCAGAATCTCTGGTTTCCTTCAAAGCTCAGCTTCAAGCACTGTCTACTACATGAAGCCTTTCCTGATCCCCCCAGCTGTTAGAGCTCCCCACCCCAGTGAAGCTGATGACTTCGCACAGATCTGCCTCACTTGTGTCCAATTCACCCATAAGTCAAGATGTCATCAGTCATCTTGGAGAAAGAAGGGCAAACAACAGCAGCAGCAGAAGCAACAATATATAGACTTGTTGTACCTGTCATTACCCTCCTATAGAATGTATGCTCCTTGAGGGCAGAGGCTATTTCAGTCACTAAAATAACAAGCATTCATTAATCCCTTACTAAATACCAAGCACTGTGGTAAGCACTGGAAATACAAAGAAAAAATTAGTCACTTTCTCACAATCTAGAAAGGAGAGACAACATATACATTTCGTGTGTGTGTGTGTGTGTGTGTGTGAGTGTGCGCGTGTGTGTGGGCACACACACACAAAACAGATACAAAATAATTGGGAGGGAAGGCACCAGTATCTGAGAAGGTCAGAAGAGGATCCATGTAGAAGGTGACATGGGCTGAGCCCTGAAGGAAGCTAGGGATTCTAAGAGCTGGAGGTGAAAAGAGAAAGCATTCCAGGCTTGGGCGACAGTCAGTACAAAGGCAAGGAGATGAGACACAGAGACTGGAGATGAAGTGCTATGTGTGAAGGACAGTAAGGAGGCCAATTTGACTGGACTGTAACATGTGGGGAGGGAAGTAATGTGTTATAAAGCTAGGAAGGTAGGATGGGGCCAGGTTGGGAAGGGCTTAAAATGCCAAACAAAGTAAACCTACAGGAAATAGGGAACCACTGGAGTTTATTGAGATGAAAGGATCACATGGTCAGATGTGTACATGAAAATCACTGGAAGCTGCAAAGAAAATGGTTTGGCGAGGGGGATGACTTGAGGCTGGCCAATCAATTAGGAGATTACTGCAATAATCCAGGAGAGGGATAATGGGAGCCTGAGCTAGGGCGTGGCTGTGGGAGCACAAAACTTCATGAAAGATGTGGAAGAGTTCATAGAAGCAGCATGATTTATCAACAACTGGATTGTGAATCAAGTGAAAATGAAGAGTCCAAGATGATACCAAGGTTACGAATCTGGGTAACCGAAAAGATGGTGGTGCCCTCTTCAGAGATAGGGAAATTTAGAAGACAGAGGTTTGGGGGGAAAAGATAATGAGGTCTATTTTGGACATGTTGAGTTTAAGACACACATGGGACATCCAGTTCTAAATGTCCAATAACTAATATGTGATGTGCAAGCAGAGCTTAGGGGAGGGATGGTTTCTGTATCTGTAAAATGAGAGATGTATAGATCTGACAGTCATCAGTATAGGAGAGAGAAAATGAGAGCGAGAGAAAGAGAGAGACAGACAGAGACAGAGAAGCAGTGAGAGACAGAGACAGAGAGGAGAGGGAAAGACACACAAAGAGATGGAGAGGAGGGAGGGAGGAAGAGATAGAGAGAGATGGAGAGAAACAGAGAGACAGAAATATGGGGAGAGAGAGAGAAAAGAGAGAGAGAGCTACAGATACAGAAACAGAGAGATGGAGAGATATGGAGAGAGAGAGAGACAGATATAGAGACAGAGAGAGAGAGAGGAATGGAGAGAGACAGAAGAGAGCCTAGGACAGAGCTTTGGGGTACACCCACAATTAGAGGGCAGGATATGGATACCGATCCAGCAAAGGAGAATGAGAAGTGGTGGTCACACAGACAGGAGGAGAACTGAAAGAGAGAGAGAGAGAGAGAGAGAGAGAGAGAGAGAGAGAGAGAGAGAGAGAGAGAGAGAGCGCTAAGCAGAGAGAGTGCTCAAAAGGAGAAGATAGTCAACAATGTCAAATGTTGCAAAAAAAAAGATGATGGCTTTTGAAAGGCCATCAGCAATTAAGATCCCACTGGTAACTGTGTTCTCCTTTCTCAGGAGTTCCAGGCCTGTAATGAAGAAGAAGACAGATTGCAAAGGGTTTAAAAAAAAGTGAGAGAAGAGTCCATTGTCAAACATTTATTAAACACCTACTATGTTCCAGGCACTGCGCTAAGCACTGGGAATACAAAATGATGCAAAAGACAGTCCCTGTCCTCAAGGAGCTCATAATCTAATGGGGGAGATAACAAGCAGACAAATAAGAGAAAAAGTAGCCATAACAAGTGTAGGGGGCTTTTTTCCTAGAAGTTTGGCTGAGGAAGGGAAGAGAGATATAGGCTAGAATGGGCCAGAGAGGGTTTTTTAAGGATGGAGAGGACTCAGCCACGTCGTAGGCAATAGAGAAGGAATCAGTAGACATACAGTGACTAAATATAAGGAAGAGATTATTTTGGCGGGGGGGGGAGATTTTCGGATCTCATGCAACTAGCACAATGTCCAGCACATAGTAGGGCCTTAATACTGATTGATGGATGATTGTTTCAGTTGAATACATCTGGGCTCCAAAAGTAATTATACACTCATGCCACCAGAGGGCACTGCTGCCTTACATATCGCAGCATCCTCACCCCAACAAATTTAACTCAAGACGTAAAGCAACAAGCTTCTCAAATCTAATCTATACCCTACTTCCTCACCACCCGCAAGTCCCTAACTCCTTGCGATTTGGTTTCATTCCCCATTCCCCTCACATACTCATTCCTGCTGACCCCACTTTACTGAAACTGTTTTATGGTGAAAGCCTTCCAGTCCTCATCCTCCATGACCTCTGCAATGCATATGATACTTTCGGACCACTGCTCCTTCTGAATGCCCTCTCTTCCCTTGGCTTCTATAACACCACACTTTCCTAGCTCTCCTAACAGAAAAAGAAAAGACCTCTGAGGTATTAATATTTGTGCAGTTTTTTAAGTCAATATGGGAGACATGAAACTAGACAGCAATTGTCCTGAAAAAAATCTAAGACTCAATCTAGTCTAGCCCTCTTGTTTTTATAGGTGAAGAAGCCAGGGCCCAGCGATGGCAAAGTGCCTGGGCCAGGGTCACAAAGGGAGTATTTAATCCAGTTGAGAAGCAGCACCCTATAGTAATTCTAGCTATTATCATCCAGAGGTCCTGGATTGAAATCCCATCTCTGATGCTAACCCTCCATTGTAACCTTGGTCAAGTCATATCTTGCCTAGACCTTGGTTTCCTCATCTGTAAAATGAGAACCCTCAGGTAGATGGCCTCTGAGGCTCCTTCCAGCTCTCAGATCAAATGGTCCCCAGTCTCTAATGTGGTTCCATCACACATTGCTGATTTAATCTTGACATGAGGATAAACCTTCCTAACTAACACTCAGAGGCCTAAAAATGTAGCATGGGTTACCTTGGAAGGGAGCATGTCTCACTTCAATAGAGGTCTTCAGTCAAAAACTGAATGATCACTATAATAATAGCCAGCATTTACACTTTAAAGTTTATAAAAGGGAGGTGCTATTTTTATCCCCATTTTACAGGTGAGGACACTGAGGCCTAGAGATGCTAAGTGATTGCCCATGGTACTCAGAAAGTAAGTGTCTGAGGCAGGAGTTGAATTCATGGTTTCCTCACCCCTGGCCCAATGCTCCACCTACTGCACCACCTAACAATCTATATTATAACATGGATTCTTGTTCAGATACAGTTGAACTAGATGATCCCTGAGGTTCCCTTCCAGTTCGAAGAGTATGATTCTTGGCCCATCCCTCTTTCCCATTTCTCTTTTGGTTTCACTTTCTCTCCACCTCACACTTCTCTCCAAATTTGGATCTTCTGTAACACTGCCCTCCCAACCTCTGCTTCTCTTCTAGCTGGACTTTCTCTTGTGATCCATGGCTTCAGTGATTCCTGAGGAAGATTCCAAGTCTGTATCTCTAGCCCCAACTTTTCCTCTTAGCCAGACCTCTGGCCTCCTACCGCCTCTTGGCCATTTCCAACTGAATGACCCACTGGCACCTCATGAACAACATGAACAAAATCGACCTCATCATCTCCACTCCGACCATCAAACCCACTTCTCCTTCTGACTTCTTTATGGGAGGCAGATTGGCCTTGTGGGTAGATTGGACCTAGAGTCAGGAAGACCTGAGTTCTAAATCCTGCCTCTGATATTTCCTCTCTGTGTCAAGTCAACAAGCATTTATTAAGTACCAACTACGTGCCAGGCACATAGAACTGTGTGACAGCGCAAGTCATTTAACTTTTCAACCTCATTTGCCTCATCTGTAAAATGGAATAATAGCATCTACCTCACAAGGTTGCTATGTCTCAAATGAGAGAATATACACAAAAAGCATGACATGCAAATTCACAAAACATTCTATAATTTGGGGAGGGCAGCTAGGTGGCACGATGGATATACTGCTGGGCCTGAATTCAAGAAGACTCATCTTCCTGAGTTCAAATCTGGCTTAACCCTGTCTGCCTCAGTTTCCTCACCTGTAAAATGAGCTAGAGAGGGAAATGGCAAACCACTCCAGTATCTTTGCCAAGAAAACCCCACATGGGGTCACAGAGAGTCAGACACAACTGAAAATGACCAAACAACATCATTATTTCTATTACTGGCACCATATCTTCTTTTAGTCTAGTCATGAAACCTTAGAGCTTAGACCCCGCATGTCCAACCTGTCACCAAGTTCTGTCCTTCCCTCCACAGTCTCTACTCCCATTGTCAGCCTCTAATTCAAGTCCCGACTGCCGACTGTACAAATCAGAGGTGTCAAACACTCAGGAAGGAGATTTAAGCCAACCAGGAAATATTTAACAGAATTAATGAAAATACAGCTAAATTATACAATGCCAATATGTGGTTTTCTAAATCAACATGGGCTGCAGAGATCCGTAGGAGTGTTAATGGCCTTCATTTCTATTTGAGTTTGATCCAACGATCCAGACAATTGCAAGGGCCCCCTAACGGCTCTTGCCGCCTTGAGCGTTCTGGAGCCACTCTCAATCCATCCTAGAACACCAGGATAGTGGAGTTTTTCTAAAGAGCAGCTCCTGATCATACACATCACCCATCCACTCCTTACAAGCTTCCAACAGCTTCCTTTTACCTCCCTAATAAAATCCAAACTCTATCATCTGTCATTTAAGACCCTCTCCAAATCTGGCCCCGACGTTCCTTCCCAGTTTTATCACCCACCATTCTCCTGCTCACACACCCTACATTTCAGTCTAATTGGATTACTTGCTTTTCCCAAAACACACAGGCTTTCCTCCCTCTACACTCTTGCTGCTCCGCTCATCTTCAGAGCTGCCCTATCCTTGACCTCCCCTCTCCTCCATCTCCACCTATGGCAATCCTATCCTTCCAAACCGGGCAATCAAACCCTTCTATCTTCCAAGCCTCTCTCAACCTACTCAGACCCAAAGGTCATCTCCTCCAGGAAGTCCTCCCTGGTCATCTTAGTTCTTGCTCTTTTCTCTGTTACTTATAGCCCTGTTTGTAACTTTTGTAAGGAACTTGATCTCATCCGACCTGGAACTAAAGCTGTCTGCATGTGTGAGACAGTGGGGTCAGGTGGAAAGAGCACCATATCTGGTATCAGAATGAGGGATCAAATCTTGGCTCTGTTACATAGTACTTAGATGACCTTGGGAAGGTCACTTCCGTTTTCTCTGCCTCAGTTTCCTCATCTATAAAAGGATTGGGCCTCTAAGGTTCATGCTCACCTGTAAATCTCTGATCTAATGCTTCATCTGCCCAACTAGACCACAAGCTCCCTGAGGGCAGGGGCTAAGTCTTGTTTCTTTCAGTATCTTCCACAGGTTCTTGTTATTCAATAGTGGGAGCGCATATTCAATAAATATTGAATGGATGAATACAAGATAAAACAACCAGCTCTCCCCAACAGACCTAACACACCTCTCACACAATAATCAATCATGCAGTAAGCAGTTATTAATTACTAAGTACCAGATAATATGCTAAGCACTAAGAGATAAGAAAAAAGATCCCTGATCTCAAGTAGTTTAGATTCTAATGGGGAGGCATAAGTGTTACATGCACAGGATGAATACAACATAGTTTGTGGGGGTAGCACTTGCAACTGGGGGGGTGGGTCAGGAAAGAATTCACGTACAAGGTGTGGTTGAGCCGAGTCTTAAAGGAAACCAGGGATTCTAAGAGGCAGAGGTAAGGAGGTAGGGCATTCCTGGCATGAGGGAACAGCAAATGTTCCCATGGAGATAGGAGAGAAAGTGCTATGTTTGCAGATCCGCGAGCAGGCCAGTATGTCTGCACCAGAGAGCATGACGAGGGGAATAATGTGTAAGAAGGCTGGAAAGATAGGGAGGGTTGTGATGAAATCAAACAGAAGAGTTTGTATTTTTTTTTGGAGGTAAGTGACTTGCTCAGGGTCATACAGCTAGTAAGTGTCTGAGACTAAATTTAAACTCAGGTCCTCCTGACTCCAGGGCTGGTGCTCTATCCACTGTCCTACCTAGCTGTATTCCTTCCCCGCTCCCCCCACCACACCCTGGGTTTTATATTTTGATACTAGACACAATAGGGAGTCCCTGGAGTTTTTGTTTTTGTTTTTGGTGGTTTTTTGCTTTTTTTTTTTTTGCCTTTATTTTACCCCTGGAGCTTTTTATTGAGCAGAAGACACATCAGGCCTCATGTTTCCTGACTTCTCTGTAGCATAGGACACTGTTACCATGTACCATATACCACTGCTAACCACGCTTTCCACCTTGGAAATTCTGTTCTCTCCGGGTCTTTTTGACACTGCTCTCTCCTGGATCTCCTCCTGGCTGTCTGACCATCCTGCCTCCATCTCTTTTGCTGACTCATAACCCAGAGCATGCCCCCTAACTGTGAGTGTTCATCAGCTCCCATGAGTTGCATAAATGACTCACAAATCCATATACTCAGCTCCGGTCTCTCCGCTGAGGTCCAGGCACAGGTCACAGGTCACTAGCTGCCTATTGGATATTTCCACTCAGAAATCCATTGACATCTCAAAGTCAGCATTTCCAAGACAGAACTCATCTTTCCTCTTCTGAGCTTCCATATTACTGTCAAGGATACCACCATCCTTCTAGTCTCCCAGGTTTGTGACCTCAGCATTTCTCCCGACTCCTTCACTCCATGTGTCCTCCAGTCAGTTGCCAGATCTTCCCTTTCTCCTTCTACATCATCTCTATGACCCCCTTCTTTGTATTCACACAGCCACCAACCTAGTTTAGGCCATCATTACCTCTTTCCCAGGCTATTACAGTGGCCTCTTAACTGGTCTTCCCACTCCAAGCCATCCTTCATCTCAGCTGCCAAAGGAGTTTTCAGAAGGGTAGATCTGACCACGTTCTTTCCTACTTAATACATTCCAGTGGTTCCTTATTGCTTCTAAGATAAAACACACACTTCTCTGTTTAGCTTTTAAAGCACTCCACTACCTGACCGCAATACATCTTTTCAGCCTCATTATGCATTACTTCCCCTCCCAGATTCTGTGAGCCAGCCATGCTATTCTTCTCTCTATTTTTCCCACACAGGACTTCCTCTCTTTTCTCTCTCCCTTTGCACTTGCTATCCCTCATCCTGGGAATACCCTGTCTTCTTATCTCTACCTTATAAAATCCTTCTCTTCCAGCAAGATTCAGAGCATGAAGTCTTTCCTGATTCCCTCCGACTGCTAGGGCCCCTCCCAAAATACTTTGCATATGTCCTGTATATATTTATATAAGTATTTATCTTCTCTTCTCGAATGCAAGTTTCTTAAGAATAGTGGGTGTTTCAGCTTTTTTGGTGGTGGCAAAGAATTGGAAATTTAGGGGATGCCCATCAATTGGGGAATGGCTGAAAAAGTTGTGGTATACAATTGTGATGGGATACTGTTGTTCTATAAGAAATAGTGAGCAAGCGGATTTCAGAAAAACCTGGAGACTTACATGAATTGATGCTGAGTGAAGTGAGCAGAACCAGGAGAATATTGTACATAGTAACAGTAACACTGTTAGATGATCAACTGTAATTGGCTTAGCTCTTCTCAGCAATACAATGATCCAAGAAAATTCCAAAAGACTCATAATGGAAAATGCTCTCCACATGCAGAGAAAGAACTGATGGAGTCTGAATGCAGATCAAAGCATACTATCCTCACTTTTTTAAGGGGTTTTTTTTGTGTGTTTTTTTTTTCCTTCTGTACTCTTCCTTTTTTCACAACATGACTAATGTGGAAATATGTTTTAAATGATTGCACATGTATAACAGCAAAGATCGTTGCTGTCTTGGGGAGGGGGAGGGAGGGAAGGGAGAAAAATTTGGAATTCAAAATCTTTCAAAAAATGAATGTTGAAAATTGTCTTTACATGTAATTGGAAAAAATAAAATACTATTTTTAAAAAGGGGGGGGAAGAATAGTGTCTGTTTTATTTTTTGTATTTTCATCCCCAGCAAATAGGACAGGGTCTGTTACATAATGAGCACTTAATAAATGCTTGTTGATTCATTTACTGAGGATCAGACCTGGAAAATCACTTTATAGCTCTATGAAGGATGGTTGGAAGGAGAAGAGACTTGAGGCAGGGGAATCATATACAAGGTTATTGCCACAATCCAGGCAAGAGGTGATGAGCACCTGGACTAAGATGGTGGCTATACGTAAGTGGGGAGATGCTATGGAGATAGAAACGACAAGCTTATACATGGGGCGAAGAGAGTGAAGGATTAGGGCTGGCAATGAGGATGCAAACACACAGAGGCTTCCTGCTTCCCCTTCTAACTACCATCCACTTTCTCCTTTCTTTTGAAACCCAGTAGGAGAATTGTGTTCCCCAAGGGCATGGTGGATAATGTTATACAAAAGAACAAATAGATGGCGTGTTTCTTTCTCTCCTGATTTATTCCCAACCTCCGGCAATCTGCCTTTAATGCTCGTAAGTCTACTGAAACTGCTTTCTTGAAGTCACTAATGACTTTCTGATTGCTAAATCCAATAGCCTTTTCTCAATTTTCTTAGGTTACAGCATTCAACACCATAAATCAGTATCTCACATCTTGCCCCCACCCTCTTGGCCTTCTATGATTATGACATGATCTTGGCCTCACTCCTAGCTCTTTAAACACTCATTCTCTTCCTCCTCCTGCCCCTTGGTTTGGGGTGTTCCCCAAAGCTCAATCCTCAGCCCACCAACTCTTCTCTCAATATACTCTTTCTCTTAGAGAACTAACCTCTTCTAATGGGTTCAACCTGGAGATAATCTCAGAGGCAAGGCACAAGCATTGACCAAGAAAAGCATTGGACGTCATTTGTACCTGGATGACCCTGTAAGACTCCAAATTCAACACGTTCCAAACCAAATTCATCACCTTTCCCCTCCAAAAGCAGCCCTTCTCTTCCACTCCCCTGCTTCTATGATAACTATTCTCAAAAACTTGTCCTCAATCTTGACAATTCTCTCTCCCAGAATCCCAGAACTTCAGAGCTGAAAGGGACCTCAGAGGCCATCCAGGCCTGCACATCCCTGAACAATAATGCCCTCTACAACATGCCCTGACCAGGCATCCAGTCTCAGCTTGAAAATCTGCGATGAGAAGGGAAGAGAAAAAGAATAAACATTTACTAAGCACCTACGATATGTCAGATTCTGTACTAGAAGCTTTACACATATGATCTTACTTAATTCTTACAGCAACCCTGGGAGGTAGGTACTATTATTATCATCCCTATTTTACAGTTGAGGAAACTGAGGCAGACCAAAGTTAAGTGACCCGCCAGGGTCATACAGCCAGTAAATGTCTGAGGCCAGATTTGAACTCAGGTCTTCCTAGTTCTAGGGCCTAGTTCTAGGCCCAGTACTACCTAGATGCTTCTCTCCAGAAGCTAACTAGTCCACTGTGGGATGGCTCTACTTATTAAGAAGGTTTTTCCTGATGCTGGGTGAAATGAGCAGAACCAAGAGAACACTGCACACAATAACAATCACGTTGTGCAATGACTAATATTGATAGACTTATTCCTTCCCAGAAATACAAGGATCTAAGACATCTCCAAAGGCCTCATGATGGAAAATGCTATCCACATCCAAAGAAAGAACTATGGAGTTTGAATGCAGATCAAAGCATACTATTTGCTATTTTTTCTTCTTCTGTTGAGTTTTGTTTCCTCTTTCTTGTGGTTCCCTCTTATTGGTTCTAATTCTTACTTACAACATTGCTAATATGAAAATATGTTTAATAGGAATGTCTATGTATAGCCTATATCAGATTGTGCTCCGTCTTGGGGAGGGAGGTGGACAGGAAGGGGGAGAAAAATTTTCAACTCAAAAGCTTATGGAAGTGAGTGTTGATAAATCAAAATAAATTAATTAAAATTTTAAAAAAGAAGGTTTTTTCTTAAGCCTACATTTGACTCTGTGCAGCTTTCATTCATCTGATCCTAATTCTGCCTTCTGGGAACAAAAAAACAGCTCTCCCTGGAGACAGCCTTTCCAATGCTTTAAGACAGCTATTTATCCATGTCCCCTACTGGGTGTTCTCTTTCCCAGTGCCTTCAACCAGTCTCCAGGGGGCACGAACTCCATGCTCATTACCACTCTGGTTACTCTTCTCTGGATGATATCTAGCTAATCCATGTCTTTCTCAAACCACGGAGTCCAGAACTGAGCAGTGTGTTCCAGGTGTCATCTAACACGTGCCTGAACCCTCTGGAGATTTCGCCTCTTCGGGCCAAAAGCTGCCTTGGCTACTAGATTATACTCCAGACTCAAATGAAGCTTAGGACTCCTTCAAACCCATAGATCAATCTCAAGCAAACTGCCAATCATCTTATATGTGGGACATGGATTATTTGAGCCCGAGCACAAAACTTTATATTTATCCCCATAAATTTCATATTATTTGATTCAACTCAATGTCAAGATCTTTTTTGAATCCTGTCATCCAGATTTTCCTTTATACCTTTATCTTTTGTTCCTTTGAAAGCTCTCTAAGTACCTGGGTGACTCAGTGGACAGAGTGCTGGGCCTGAAGTCAGGAGGACCTGAGACACTAGCCATGTGACCTTGGATAGGTGCTGTTATTATCCCCATTTTATAGTGGAGGAAACTGAGACAAACAGAGGTTAAGTGAGGTTAAGAGGTTAAGTTGCCCAAGGTCACTAAGCTATTAAGCACCTGAGGCTATATTTTAACTCGGGTCTTCCTGATTTCTAGGCCCAGGGTCATACAGCTAGCAAATGTCTCTTATTAGCCCTGAATCTCTGACTCAGTTTCCTCATTTGTAAAATGTGTATAATAATAGTATCTACCTCTCAGAGTTGTTGTGAGGATCAAATAAGATAACATTCGTAAAGCGCTTAACCCAGTACCTGACACGTAGTAGGCACTGAATAAATACTTGCTTCCTTCCTTCCATCCATCAATTTCTCTCAATTCTCACACTACTTCGGCAGTCTAGAATTCCCACTTGGATTACAGCAACAGTCCTTTAACTTGTCTCTTTACCAACATCGTATTTACCAGCAACACATCATTCCACAAGCATTTATTAAGCACCTACTATGCGCCAGGAACTGTGCTAGGCACTTGGCATACAAAAACAAAAAACCAAAATAGTCCTTGTCACCAAGTATCTTTCATCTTATCGGCTGAAATGATATGTACAAAGTAAGTAAAGAATATATATGTGTGTATGCATATATACATACACATACATGAAAAAATAATTAGAGGTGGAGCTTCATAGTATGAGCAGCTTGAGGGATGAGGAGCTGGTACTTGAGCTGAGCTCTGAAGAATGTTAGGGATTCTCAAGGGGCCAAGCAAGGAGGAAGTTCATTCCAGACAGGGAGGACAGCCTGCGCCATGGAGACTAGAAAGGGAACGTACAGTATAAGGAAGGGCAAGTAAGACAGTTGGGTTGACATGGAAATGTGTGAAGTGGAATAACATATGTAATAAGCCTGAAAGGGCAATCTGGAGCCAGGCTGAAAGGACTTTAAATATGAACAGAAGAGTTAATACTGGATCCTCAGGGTGACAGGGAGAGCCACTGAAGCGTCTGAGTAGTGTGTGTGAGTGTGTTTCTGTGTGTGTGTGTATGTGTGTTTCTGTGGTGGGTGGGTGTGTAAGAGACAGACAGACGATCAGACCTGTGCTTTTTGGCAGCTCAGTGGAGGATGGATTTGGGAGGGGAGATACTTGAGACAAGATGATACATAAGAAGGCTCTTAAGATAGGGGCTGCTACTTAGTGCAGTAGACAGAACATTGGGCCTTGAATCTGGAGGAGCTGAGTTTAAATTGGCCTCAGACACTTACTAACTGTGGGACCCTGGGAAAGGCACTTAACTCTGCTTGCCTCAGTTTCCTCATCTGTAAAATGGTCTGGAGAAGGAAATGCAAACCACTCCAGTATCTTTGCCAAGAAAACCCCAAATGGGATCGTGAAGAGTTGGACAAGAGTTGAACAGAACAACTACAATAGTCCAGGTGGAGGTGACACAATTCTGACCGTACTATTCCACTGATAAAGAACCTACATGACTCCTTAGCCTAGCAAAGAAGCCCCTCCACATCTTGTCTGTTCTCCACAAAGCTCAACTGATTTACCGTTCCCTTGTCCAACGCCAATGCTGGTCTCATCACAGTGGCTCAGCAGACCTCCCTAAGTCTTTGCCCCTTTACTAATCGATCCCACTCAAGCTTTTTTTTCCATAAAGCCTCCCCTAACTACTCACATATTTCTTCCTTTCCTAACCTCTCAGGGGTCTTCATTTTACAGAGGAAATTTTGGCACTGAAAGGTTAGAGCCAGAGTTCTTTTAGCCATACCAGATTACCTTCTCCCTCCCAAACCAATTCAACAAGAATTATTAACCTTAAATCTAATAAGCAACTACTGTGTGCAGACACAGGGGGGTGCTGCTAAATGTTTAACAACCATCTGTCGGGAGTGGGTGTAGTATGCCCACAACACAATTTTAAGTATAATCTGCATTATTAATATTTTCCCATCTCTTTCTCAAGTCTTGACAATCAGTAAAGCAAAACATAAAGCCTTAATTTGCAGCATTTTCTGATTTCTGAGGCATAAAGGCTCACACAGAAAATTTAACAACCAGCTCTCCAGTCCTTCAAACTGGTTCCAGCACACCAAGTAGAGTATTGCGCTAGGCCCAGGGAAGACATAACATAGCCATATGGGCCCTTATAGGAAGGGAATAAGCATTTATAATGCACCTACTGAGTGCCACACATTGTAGGGCTTTGCAAATATTGTCTTGTGTGAGCCTCACAACTCTGGAAGGCAGGTGCTATTATGATACCCCTATCTCGCAGTTGAGGAAATTATGGCAAGCAGAGGTTAAGTGACTTGTCTAGGCCACAAAGCTAGTAAATGTCTGAGGCTGGATATGAACTCAGGCAATAATAATAACAATAACAATAATAACTAATATGTATATAGTATTTATTATGTTCCAGGCACTGTGCTAAATGCTTTACAATTATTTTCTCTTTAGATCCTCAGAACAACCCTGAGAGATAGGTGCTATTATCTTCATTTTACCGATGAGGAAACTGAGACAAACAGAGGTTAAATGACTTGCTCAGGGTCACACAGCTAATAAGCATCTAAGGGTGGATTCAAACTCAAGGTTTCCTTACTCCAAGCTCAGTGTTTGATCCACTGAGCCACCTAAGTGTCTCATAGAACTTAGAAGTGCATACAGGAGTGGACACATCTCCAAATAATTAAAGTATAATATAATACGTGGTGAATACCTTAAAAAGTAGCAAGAAAAGTGTTATGTGAAGTCTGAGAGGGGAAAAGTCATTATGAGGGAAGGGAGAGATCAGGGAAGGCTTTCTTGGAAAAGACAGCATTTGAGTTGGGCATTAAAAGCCAGGGAGGAATTCAAAAGATAGGAGGAGATGTTATTCACTCTGTCTGATTTTTCATGACTCCATCTGGATACTGGAGTGGTTTGCCATTTCCTTCTCCAGGTCATCTGACAGATGAGGAAACTGCAGCAAACAGGGTTATGTGACTCGCCCAGGGTCACACAGCTCGTGTCTGAGGCTAAATTTAAACTCAGGAAGATGAGTCTTTCTGACTCCAGGCCCAGCCCTCTAACCACTGCACCACCTAGATGCCCCAAGAAGGAGATAGGGGAAGAAATTTCAGGCCTTAGGAATATGTGAGCAAAGGTGTGGAGAAGCAAAGTGTAGGGCAGAGGTATCAAATCCATGGCAGGTCTCACGTGTCTGCAACACTTCTGAATACAGCCAGAAACATATTAAAATGTAATTGGGAAATATTTCACAAATAAATAAAAATGCAGCAAACCATGGATAATGTTAAAATGAAGTCACCACGTGGCCCAGAGAACTGTATTTACAGATTAGTGCCCCGATTTCTATTTGAATTTGATACCACTGGTATAGAGTAGGTGCAAGTCCAATTTGACTGGATCATGAAATAAACCTGGAAAGTGGGGGCAGTACCAGATTGTAGAAGACCCTAAATGCCAGGGAAAGGAATCTGAACTTTACTCAGGCAATAGGGGGCCACAGCAGGGGTTTGAACAGGAATAGATCTATAGGTCCCGCTATAGTAGGTGCTCAATTCATGCTTCCTCAATTGACAAGAGTGTTCAAGCAGATCACAGGAAAGCAAGTGCCTTTTGATACACCCCTGCCCTCAGCCATGCACTCAGATTAACACATTTAAAAAATAGAAAAAGAATTGCTCCCGCAGACTCACCTCATCTTGAAGGTTGATGTCCCCAGGCCCTCGGTTTAACTGTTCCTGCAGACTAGATACAACAGCATTGTTCCCAGGCACTCGGTAAATGCCCATGGACTCAAGCCCCCTTGCCTCCACCATCCGGCAGCACGCTGACACAATCAGGGGCACCCACTGCAGACGGAGACACAGGAGCATCACCACTAGTGTCAGTCCCAGTGGATATAAGCATGTTGGGGACAGGAGGCAGAAGAGGTGGGAAACGCACCAAGATCAAGACCCAGGCTGTTCCCAGAAGGCAAAGCTGTGTGTGTGTGTGTGTGTGTGTGTGTGTGTGTGTGAAAGAAACATTTTCCTCCCTTTTTCTACTTGTGCATTATGGGGAGGGTAGTTTCTAGGTTCTGAGTGAAACAACTCCAAAGCCTCCCTTCTCCCCAATAACTTCACACACACACACACACACACACACACTTATTTTGAGAGCCTACAGTGTCAGCCCCCGGTCCCAGACACTGCTCCTAAGTTCTTAGGGCCCACCTGGTTATCAGCAGCAGGCTGACACTCTTCCAGACGAACCCCAAATGCCCTCGGGGAGGGCTTCTTATTCTTTTTCATGATGTTGATGCCCCACGGGGCTCTCGAGGTGGCAGCACTGTCATCTAAGGGTGTCAAGGTGGGTGTGGGGGTGGGGAGAAAGAATACACAGTGGTTACTTAGGGAGCCAGAGGTGTTGATCCACCAAGATTCCAGACATAGACATATACACATATACACATCTCCATGGCAATCCCATACAGACACGTCTATATTCAGAGACACATGAAGAGATACAGAAGGACAAAAGTCCACTCTCCTCAAACAACCACCCTGGAGTACTTTTCCCTTCATCCTATGGCAGCCTCTCCAGTCCCCTCCCACAGCTTTTCCAGTCTCCTACCTTTGGTCCCTGAAGAAGCATCCTGGGCCCTGGGAGATCGGGGAGCATTCTGCTTCAGGAGCTCTGACTTAAGCCCTGCTATTCCTCGAGAGCTCTTGGGAGAAGAGTCTTTGGGGCCAGAGATATGGCTAGGAAAGAATTAAAGGCAAAAGAATAGAGGGGTCTTCATTTGAAGGCACGTACAGAACATTCCTTTCCCTGAGCCTGATGAACCCACCCCACGGGTGCTGTCCCCATCCATTCCAGGACATGGGCAAGGTAGGCAGGTTCTTTCCCAGCAGGCCCAAGGTGCCCAGGACACATGCTTCCCAATTCTCTGCATGTGGCCTCCATCAAAGCTGTAAATGTTCCCAGGATCATCTAGTCCAAACCCATCATCTCACAGGAGAAGACATTGAGATGCAGAGAGGACAAGTGTCTTGTCCAAAGTTACCCAACCAATTAGTGGCAGACCCAAGTCTCTTGACACCTCAGTTCAGTGCTCTTCCACTTCTGTAACAGTAGACCGCCCCCATAGTCCACTCTTTCCTCTCATGGAAACATAAGACATGGGGGCTGGAAGGGACCTTAGAGGTCATCTAATCCAGCTCTTTTATCTTACAAAGGAAGAAACGGAAGCCCAAGGCTGGGATATTATATAAAACAGCAACTTCTGTCATCATCTCTGTCCTGGGGCCATTTCCAGTTAAGGGTAGGAGGAGATAGAGGGAAAGACCAGGGTTAATAATGATAGCTAGCATTTGCAAAATGCTTTGCCTGTATTGTCTCATTTGCTCCTTACAACCACCCTAAGAGGTAGGTGCTATTACTATCCTCATTTATTACTAAAGTCAATGAGAGGTTAAGTGATTTGTCCAGGGTCACACAGCTAGTAAGTATCTGAGACTGGATTTGAACTCAGGTCTTTCTGACTCCAAGTCCAGCCCTCTACCACCCTGCTGCAGTGATGGGGTGAATGCCTGGTGGTCCTCACCTTACTTTTCGGTAGTCATTAAGCTTCTTGCTGATCAGAGCCTGATTGGCACAGCCAGGGTCCTAAGGAGGGGTACAGGAGGGAGAATAAAGAGAAGTAGAGGCAGATAGGGGGAGGGAGGATGGGAAGAGAGAGAGAATACACCAAACATGAGTACCCAGTGAAGCAGCAGGCAACCCTCTCCCCCAGTGCCCATTCTTGGCACCTGTTCTATCCTACCCTCCTCTTTCCTGTTAAAAGGCTTATGTACCAAAAACAGAAAGGTGGACCCTTAGGGCCAGCTCCTGGTCACCTCCTGAGGCACCAGTAAGGCACCCATATCTGTGATCACTGGACATTCCCACCACCACCAACCCCTGGAAGAGAGGCCTGCCTCCTGCTCCACACTATCTCCTTGGATATGGGCATCTCAAGGTAGAGCCCGTCTTGTGGTGGGCAGAGGAGAAAGAACATGCCCACCCTTCTCAGAGAGGCTGTAAGATAACAGCAAGTGGCCACTGGCATCCTCAACCCAAAGGCAGGAAATGTTAGTGGCTGGAGCTGGGGCTCACAAGGCCCAATTCTGAGGGCACTGGCCAGAGAAAGAAACTCAGCGGATATTAACACAGTCTATGCCTGCTCCTAAAACCCTGGGAAACAGCACCAAGGGGAGGTGTAGAGATAGTTACCACACTGCCTCCAATAGCTAGGCCCTCTATCTCTCTCCAAGGTCATCTTATCCATTCTTGTTTCTCTAGGTCAGTCCTACCAGATAGGTAACCTGAGCCAACTCTGCTTTTGGGGGCTTAGTGGGGGAGAAGGTAATCTCATCCTCTAAGAGCCACAGAAAAGGAAAACCCTCGCTTGTCTACTCAGAGTAGACGAGATGGGCATAGATGGGAGTGGGAAATTTCCAAATGGCTCAGGAGAGGCCAGCGGGGAGATGGTCCCCACTGGCCTCCAATGGTTGTGGTGGGAGGCCCCCCGGCCCTCACCTCGCCCTCGGCCCTGCTGTTTTCCCGGATCGCTCTGATCCAGCCCAGCATATCATCACGGTCCTCAGCCTGAAAGAGATATTCACAGAAGTCAGCGGTGGTGAGCCGGAACACATGCCTCCTCTTGGTGTCGCTGTAGGAGATGTCCACCAGGCACGAGCTGATGCAGACGGGCGCCGTCTCCTCCTCACCTGCGCCCGCCGCCGTGCCTGCCTCCCGCCGTTCCTTGCCCAGGGAGAGGGAGTGTGCCCGGAGCGCAGCATAGACACGTTTCCATTGGCGCAGGCCACCACCCACTTTCTGTGGAAGACACACAGACAGGAAGGGGAAAGAAGAGAGAAAGAGGTGAAAACCTGAACTTACAACTGCCCCCCTCCTCCCAGCACTCCCTTGGCCCTCCCAGACCCTTTCCCTACTGGGGGGTATGGTCAGCTGCTTTCCAGGGGATTCCATTCTTTTAAGATACTGTCACTCAGCTAGAGCCTCTGAGTATCCAACACAAAATGGGGAGAGATGGCAGTGAGGTGGCAGAGAACTGGGCCATAGGTACACTACCTTCTTCCAGATGGTCCCCCAAACCCTTGTTCAACTCCTATTAATCATGATTTTGCAGCTAGAAGGGACCCTGGAGGCCAACCCCCTCATTTTTCAGAGGAAGAAATTTCAGCCTAAGTGACTTGCCCAAGACCTCTGAGAGAGTAAGAGGCAAAATAGAATTTGAACTCCATAGCCTGTACTCTTTCCCCTCTACCATATGTTTTCTGCTCCTAAATCAAGCTCTTAACCCCTTATGTCTTCACAGTTCTTGTCTACCTTCCTCAGAAAACAGGTTCCTGAAGGGACCTGACACCTTCATTTTTGGAGCCTGCCCCTTTCAAATTCATAGGATCATAGGTTCACAAATTTAGAAGGGAAATTAGAAGTCATCAAGGCCAATCTGTTCTTTTTAACAGTTGAGGAAACTGAGGCCCAGAGAGAGAAAGTGAGTGACTTATCCAAGGTCATACAGGTAATAAGTAGCAGAAGTCACCAGACTCCAGATCCAGTACTCTCCACTGTTGCCAACTGCCTCTCCAATTCAGTAATGATCTAATCTATAGTAGCAAATTCCCTGAAGGAAAGGACCAAACATTTCTCTCATCATACTAGAGGCTTCCCAAAAGGAAAAGCCTTAAGAGTTCTTTCCCCTAAGTGACTAGCAAAAGGGGAGTTGCCCATAAGGTTGGAAAACACCTCCTTCCTGACCCAAGAGGTATGTCCTCATCTGTTTAATATCACGTCACAGTTCACTCCAGTCCAGCAGAGCGTATGTGGAGAATAGAAATAGGAGGGGTCCTCTGTGTAATCACAAAATATTATGGGTTATCTCTGAAGACCCAATCTCCCTACACATCCAAGCTATGGAAAGGAGTGAGATCTGAGGGGATCTACAAAATGGGAGGCAACAGGAAGGACAGCATGAAATGAGGGACAGTATATCGTGGTAAATAAAAAAGGCTTGATTGACATCAGGAAGACTTTGGGTTCAAATCTCACCTCTGACACTTACTAACTGTGTGACCATGGGAAACAACGTCTCTGAGCCTCAGTTTCTTCATCTATAAAATGGAGATAATAATACTTGTGGTAACTACCAGCACTGAGTTGCTGTTGTGAGGCTCAAATGAGATCATTTAAGTCAGGGGTTCTGGACCTTATTTGTGCCATGAACCACTGGTGAAGCATATGGGCTTCTCAAAAGAATATTTATAAAGGCATAAAATAAAAAGAATAGGATTACAAAGAAAACCAATTATAGTGAAATAAAAATTAAATTTATTTCCTGTCCAAGTGCATAGACACCCCCTCTGCACCCCCCCCAAGAAATCTATTCACAAACTCCAAGAGGAGAGGAAGGGAGTAGACTCCAGATGAAGAACCCCTAAGGTAGGTGAAATGCTTTGCAAATTTTGGAGGGAAATGTCAGTAACCATTAGTACGTAATGACTTCCAATGTCCCCTTTCTTGGGGAAAGCAGAACAAAACCAAAACAAGGCTTGGAACCCCCCCCCACAAAAAAAAACCACCCTTCCGCATTCCTCCCTTCCTCCAATCTCTACCCACATCTGATTAATTTGGGGAAAGGGGTTCTCACTCACTTAACCAGGATGAGTAAATGAACTAATTACAAGGTGTGCAAAAAACAGTATAGTAGGCATTTATGGGGCTGGGACTGGGTGTGTCTGATTGCTCAAGATGTAAATTGGACTATCCAGAGAGTGAATAATCCAGGCTCCCTGACTTCTCCTTAAAATCCCAATCTGGTGGCTCTTTTCTTGTTTTTAACAATCTCCCAAAACAGGCAATGCATATTTGAAGAAGAAAGACAACTTAGTGAGTAATTATAAGGGATGTTATAAGCGGGGAGGAAACTTTAGCCCAATAAATACTTCCTCTTAACTACTTTCAGACTGCCCACCCCCCCCCACCAGCATCTGTAAGCATCTATAAATTCTATAAATACCCCCCATCTTCTCCACAGCCAGCTCCCTTTCCTGACTTCCAGATTCCCCTTACCTCACTTCACAATCCTACCCCAATCCCCAGGGTCTTGGAGCACACATTAGCATTAACATCTCTGGGAGCCCCTCTGCCTCCCAGGACACAATGCTCCCCACCCTTCTATTTTACATTTGCACCTTTAGTTGTTTGGGATTAGTTTGGGGCTAGAGTCATCCCCGGAAGTCAGCTGAGAACCAATGGGATCAATCCAAGGGTATGCTGGAGTCAGCTAGAATCAGCCCTCCAGAGACAATTGTTAAATCTTCAGTGTGAGCATTTACACCACAGAAACGATTTTTTGTTTTGTTAAGTGTCTGGACTTAAAGTAAAGGGAGAAAATGTTAATAGTAGATTAAATTAAAAAATGTCACAGGGACATTTTTTCCTCTTAAGAGCTCTGTTGTTAAATATTTACCAGCACACCCCGATCAATGGTATCATCTTTTTATCAACATGTAAAATGTGTTCTATCCAACCCCCTTAGGATGATAGAATCCTATTAGTCTTAGAGCTGGAAGACTTTAGAGGTCCTCTAGTCCAACATGTATGGCCCCAAAAGAAAGGGTAATGTTTTTAAGGCATAGTGGGGATTTGAACTCAGGGACACACACACACACACACACACACACACACACACACCCCTCCTCAATCAACTCTGCAGTCCTAGCTCCAGTTAGGAAGTTCTTTGGTTTTGTTTTTGTCTTTGTATCTGTCTTCAGAACCTAGTACAATGCCTAAGACACTTTAAAAATTCTTACTGAATTGAATTGGAATCTAACCTCTATCTCATATTGCAATTTAAGCTGTTTTCCTCTGGTTCCTAAGCTGCTGTCTGAAGAACTGTTCCCTGTAAAGGTTATTTGGAGATCTGCCCCTTCCCCATCACTTTTCTGATGTAGGGGATTTGGGGTCTGATAAATAGCAACCCACAGACTTGCACACCCCCACCCCCACCCCTCCCTCTCTTACCTTTCCCTTCTTGGTGAGGATCTGCTTAAAATACAACCAGCCTTCTCTCCTGACATCACTGAAGGTCATGTCTGAGAGGTCAGAGGTTGAATGCCTCTTGGAGGGGGCATCTTCTGACGTGCCCAAACTGTCCAAGGACTGTGATGAAAAGGGGAGGAGTAGGTCAGACAGGAGTTCCATACCAACACTTCTTCAAATACCTCATGTTTGGAGTGGGGGGGGGTACACTATGTCTGTTCTTCCTCTTCCTCTTTAATTTGTTGTGAAATCTAGAGTAATTTATTTAACCTTTCTACGTCTTCTGTATCGAGGTCATAAGACATGTACACAGGAGATGTGGGAGAATTGCAAAGGATATGACCACCCAAGGTGTCACACTGTTAAGAAGAGAAAACTTGACTAAACCCTCAACTTCAGACTGGAAGGAATTGAATCAACAGAGGAAGTGATACTGTCAATAAGGAGTTACATAAACAAAGGGGCTAATAATGTCAATAAGGAGTTAAATAAACAAAGGAAATGATGCTATCACCAGGAGTTAGGTTAGCAGAGCAGGTAACAAGGTCATCGGAGAGGTAAACAAAAGCCCTGATCACATCAAGAAGAAAGTGAAATAAAGACTGGGCCATTTCCTTCTTCCCCTAACACTCATCATCAATAAGATCCTAAAAAGAATGACCAAAGATAGTCCCATTTCTCCCTGTTGTCTTTAATGTAAGTAAGGAGGGAGTAGGGTTCATTCCAAAAACATGTTATAGCTGGCGAGACTGAGGCCCAGAGACAATAAGTGAGTTATCCTAGGTTACACAGACTGATCAAGTGGGAAGGCTTGGGACCAAGGCTCCAGCTGGCAGGGCTCCCTGACAGCTTTTATAGTTCCCTTTACCCCACTCCTGTGGCCCAACCCACCTCCAGCAGCTTACCCCATCTGTGAAGAAGCTTCGCAGCATCCGAAGGCTGGGCACTCGGTTAGGGAGTCGTCTGGAGAGCGAAGCATTGGCATGTGAGGGGAGGAAAAATAGAATAAAGGGAAGGGGATTCTGATTTTTCCCTCCTACTTTTCTCTGAATATCCAAAAGATTAAGGATTTCCACGAATAGAACACTGCTCTCCAGCTGGGGAGAGATACCAAGTCCTATGAGTCTCTGAATCAAGAGCTAGAAGAGATCTCAGAAGTGACCCGAGTTTGACTCCACCTCCCTCATTTTACAGATAAGGAACTTAAAGCCCAGAGATATGGGGTGACCTGCTGAAGGACACAGCAACTGTAAGCAACAGCCAGGATTTGAAACCAAGCCCTTTCCTTTTATTCTAAATCCAATTTTCAGAAGAGTGCTTCTATCCTCGCCCTAACCCAATCAACTCTCAGTATGTGTATGGGCACGAGGTACTACTTAGGATAAGTAACCTTGCCCCATGTCCCTCTTCTCTTCTCTCCCCCACCAGAGCACATCAAGGGTGACTTACCGGAGTATCCTGCCCTCCTCCCGGAAGGTGTTAAGGCCATCATCACATGACTTGGAGCGTTCGGTTGTGATGGCCAGAAGATAGGATGAACGTCGGCCCGCTTTGATACTGCCTGGAATGCCCATCCCCAATACACACACTTTGGGATTGGGGGCACATCTTGTGGCTCCCTGGTTCCTCCCTCTTCCTCCCCCCAGGGTCCCAGACTACCTCCCAATGTTCCCCCATCACCTGGTGGTGAAAATGATAACCGAGCCCTAAACCCAAGAACAAAGGAAAGCAATGGGATGGGATGGAGGGGGGTGGGCTATAGAAAATCAGACAGTGGGTCTAAAAGAAATGAGATGGAAACCTTCATAAGCATCAGGGGATGAGACTAACAAATCAAGCAGTGAGCAGACTAGGAAGTAAGCTTTGGGCACACTGAGGATAGGCACAGGTACTCACTGCAGTCTTGGGAGTAGTGGCGGCCAAGGGCAAAGGTGAAGGTTGGGGAAGATGGGCTGGTGCCCATGACAGGGGCAGAGTTCATGGCACTGGACACAACGGCTGAGGCTGGTACATGCTTGGCTTTTAGGTCAATGCTGGGGCTGGTAGGCTCGTCTTCAGAAGGATAAAAGCAGGAAAAGTGGGAGAGGAGACCTTAGCCTGGCTCATCATGCATCCTTCCCTCCTGCCCTTTCTTGAGCATAAGTCTCTCCAAAACAGCTCTCCCTGATATCTCTGATATCCCCTGTCAGGCATTATCTAGTCCATGTCAGGTATCCACCCTGAGGGTGAGACCTTGTCTCACCTAGCTGGGCATCTAGGTGATTCAATGGATAGAGTGCTGGGCCTGGAGTCAGGAAGACTTGAATTCAAATCTAGCCTCAGACTCTACCTGTGTGACCCTGGTTAAATCACTTAACCTCTGACTCAGTTTCCTCACCTGTAAAATCAGGATAATAATAGCACTACCTCCCAAAGTTATTGTAAGGATCAAATGAGATAATAATTGTAAAGTACTTTAGCACAATGCCTGAAACAGTTATCATCATCATCATCATCATCATATCAGACTGAAAGATTCTCAAGGGCAAAGGCTCCCCTATCATCACCCAGAACAAATCTCTGACCACTGAAGGTGGGAAAAAGGGAATAGGATGGAAGAGAATGGACTACCTATTCTCCCATCCTGCCCCATGCCAGGTCCCCACTCACCTATGAAGGGAATGGATGCCAGTGAGTCTTCAGCAGCTGCCAATGGTGCCACCTTCCTGCTTGGGTGCTCTCCTTGCCCACTTGACTCAGGTTCTGAGGTCTCATCACCAAACCCAAAGTTCATCTGCCTCGGAGGAGGCTGCTGAGCCTTGCGCCCAGTTGGTGGTTTCTGTCGGAGAACCACCTCCTCCCTCCGCTCCTCAGCGGGCAGCTCTGGTGGCTGGGTGTTAGGCTCTGGCCGTGTAACCCTGAGTGGCTCTGAGGACTCAGCTGAATGTGGGGCAGATGGTTGGGGGAGGTTAAAGGTAGGTAGACCTCCGAAGGGGGAGTCCCGGAAGGAAAGGGCCTGAAGAAGACCAGTCCGACGCTGGAAAGAGGGGCTATAGCTTCGGTACCCAATGTAACCTGTATCATCCAAGCTGGGATGAGAGGGCTGAGCTGGGGGTTTCGGTCCTGGAGGATCCTGCGGCAGGCAGGCAGGGGGTCGGGTTTGCGTACGTTGGGGCACCCACCCAGAGTGCTCAAATCGGGGAGACACCAGCGTCCCCGGCCCCAGGGCCTCAGCAGAGCGGACAAAGCGACCCAAGTAGTCATCAGACCGGGCTCGATGCCAACCTTCATGCCCCAGATGACATAGGGCATCCTGGGAGGTGGAGCAGGGCCATGGTCGATGGGCCACAACATCTCCCAGCCGGTCCTGGGAGACACTTCGAGCACGAGGGGGCATAACTGGGCACCGCCCCTCTCTGCTCCCCCGAGGCACCTGGTTTGACAGCCAGTGGGACAGTGCCTGCTGGCATTCCAGTTTGCTTGGGGGTGCCCGGACCCCAGGGTCCTGGAAGGCACGGGAAGTTCGAGGATCAGGAGCAAGGCGGGGAAAGGCACTAGGATTGGGGCGCGGCTGGCTCATCCCAAAAGAGGCGTTGTCTGGATGGGGGCAGGATGGTGGGGACCGATAGCCAGGATCACTCCAAGGGGAAGGGCGCCAGTGGTCAGTGGGTGGTGCTGAGTGGGGCTCAGGCACCATGGTGACCCGGGACGAGGCCCGGGGCTGTGAAGCATAGGTCTTTCGGGGGTAACAGAGTGGAGGTGGCTCTGGTATGCTCCGGGCTTCTCCAGAGTATGGCTCGTTCCCCTTTAGGTAGGCATCCTGGGAATAAGCCTGAGGAGAGAGATAGGATGAAGAGAAAGAGGTCAGCAAAGCCCCACGAGTCATTTGTCCAGGCAGGAATCAGGAAGGCCAGAGTTCAAATCCTGCTTCAGACAATTACTAGCTGGGTGACCATGGGCAGGTCACTTAACCTCTCTGAGTCTGTTTCCTCATCTGTAAAATAGGGATAACAATAGCACTTAACATCCCAGGGTTCTTGTGAGGAGCAAATAAGATAACATATGTAAAGTGTGTTGCAAGCTCTATATAAATGATATCATTACTATTACAGAGAGAAGTAGGAGCTGCGTTGGGGGAAGGTGGAGATAGGGTTGGGGGAAGCACTGGAGGTAGAGGAGAGGTTTCTTGAGTTCTAGGGAAGAAAGAAGTACAAAACCCAATATAAAGTACTAGAAAACCAACATGGGGCCAATTAGATTATGCTTTCTGTGTGGTTCCTTTCAGGCTTAAGCCAAAGGCTGTTTCTGGAAGCTAATAGCTCAGGATTTGATCTGCTATCCCCTTCCCCCAGAAATAACTCCGCTCTACTCCTTGGGTAGTGGGGCTATACACATCCCTCTTGGAGACAGCCTAAAGCCCCAGCAGAAACCAAACCTAGCTTCCAGAGGTAGAAAAAGAGGCCGGGGTTGGGGAGGGGCACCTCAAGGAGCACACGACAGAGACTGGGAGGAGGAAGAAGAGGCAGCAGCAGGGGAAGAAGAAATCATTTCTAAGGCCGGTAGGGAGCCAAAAACCTCTATCCTCTTACGGTTGGTTTAAATGATTCCTAGGATGGAGGGGAAGGAGAGAAGGAAAGAGGGAGGGAATGTGAAGTCTCCTGATCTCAGACTTTCCCATCTCTTGCTCTCTCTCAGCTTGTGCTCAGCTCCGCGACCAGCATTGGCTGAGGGGCTTGGCAGGCCCGCCCCCCCCACCCCGAGTCTAACCTCCCCCCCTTCCCAGTCCTGGAATTTGGCTACAACACTGAGGCTGGCGCTGCATTGCTGAGCAGTGACAGAGCCGGCCCTCACCCGGCCAAAAAAGGAGGCGGCCCCCAGGACAGAAGGACCCCGTCTGCCTTTGGCCAGAAGAAGCCTGGGGGCTCCGGACCAACTGGTCTCTGGCCCCTCCCTAACGCCCCAAAAGGGATCTTTTCTAGGGAAATAATCCTGTGGGATGGTATAGCGGGGATGGGGCGGGGAGGGCGGCTACACACATACACACACACACACACACACACACACACACACATCACACAATTACAATAAGACACTCCCTGAAATGCACCAAGAGACACCAACACACTACTGAGACAAACACACAAGGCGGCGCGCGCGCACACACACACACACACACACACACACACACACACACACACATACACACACACACACACACACACACAAACACACACATACCTCTCCTCCCGGCCATCCTGCCGGCTCCCCACATCACAGCATCCTGACCACGCCCCCTCTGCTCATCACCTCCCCACCCCCAGATCCCCCTCCCTTTCCTGGGTTCCCCTCCTCAGCTCCGCCCTCACCAACCAGCTGAGGCCTGGCGCCCCGTCCTCAATCCTTCCTCTCAGGACCCTGCTCTCCCTGGCTGGGCCCCCACCCTGGCTCTGAGACTGGGATGTGGGGGGAGGCAGGAGAGAGGAGGGAGGAGGGCGGGGGGACTAGACAGTGTCGAGTGGTGGCGTCAGTGGCTGCCCGCACCCTGATTGGCTGGCAGAATTGGCTCCCAACCACAGGAATGCTTGAGCCCCACCCTCCTGGGCCTGCCGGTTGTTGAAGAATTGGGGGGGGGGATCAGAAGAGTGGCCAGCATCCAAATACTGACATCTGGTGCTCTCTGCCCACCCCTTCCGTGTGGGCACCAGAATCCTCCACACCATCCTTCATACTATGCAAGCTGGCTCCTCCCCTCACTAAGCTTGGCACAAGGGGAAAGGTGCCACCCTGTAAGACGCCAATGCTTCACAGAGTACTCACCCCCACTCTTTGAACTCATCCCTGGACCTCTATCCTCCATGTACCATCCTCCCTCACACTCTCCCCTCCTTTCCCCGCAATCCTGGGGCAACAGTATTTGTTTCTCGTTGGACCCAGAGCCCATCGAGATTAGGGAGGGGTGTACTGGGCGGAGCTTGGATTCTGACTCCATGCTACATGATTTGGGGTGAATCACTTAATCTCTCTGAGGCTTTGTAAAAATAGAGAGATGAAGGTTGAAACAGCAGAGCCAGAACTGTCTTCAATTCCTCCTCTTTTCAAAAGGCCCCCCAGAAGGGCAAAGGAGCGATCTAGGTCAGGGAATGCAAAGTTCTGAAATGGGGGAAGTGTACCAATTGAGGTCACTATGATTCCTGGGATTATGAGGATGAGCATGCTGAGGAAGCTAGGAGACTAACATTGCAGAGCATACAAATTTTCCCCAGAGTCTGGGGTAGCCTCCACTACTTTCTTCCCCTCTCAGAGGCCACTGGCTTTAGCAGAAATCATTCTGATACTGGGCCCAACAAGCATCAAGTTGGGGATCGAGGTGGGTTACCCATGAGATAGAAATGGATAGGCAGAAAGTGTTGTCCCCCAGGCTTGGGCAGGGAATGAAGGAAAAACCTGATACCATGATGTTAAAAGCCAGAAGCTGGACAACATCCCATCCCACCTCACTCCTTTTTACTGTTGGGAGAGGGTCTTTGCCCATTCTAAACCAAAGATCTGTGTGCAGACTTGTGGTGGGGAAAGGCTGGAGAGCGCCATCCTGGATTGGTCTCCTGGAGAGTCTCACCACTGGGGGAAGGTGGGATGGAGAAAATGGAGAGAGGAAGAACTCAACCTAGGGAGGTATCTCTGTGGAATGACCAAGGGTCCTCTTGAATCTGCCATTGTCTCCCAATGGAGGTTACCTAGGCAGATCTACCTTGGGCATCACCACATGAGACCTCTTCATAGACGCCCTCAAAATGAAGCAATCTATGCCACCCCTTGGGAGGTGCCCCAACATTGGGCAATCTGGGCAATTCTCAGGTACCCCTCCCCTATGGATTAACCCTTTCCTTCCTCACTCTCTTGCTGTGCTAATGGGGAAAAGACATTAAAAGGAGGGTGCTCAATCTTGACATCCCTGCCTAGGGAAAGGGTCAAGGAATGGGAACTCACCAGCTGGAGGATGTCCTCATCCTTGGGCATGATGGAGAGTTCCAAGGCGTCATCACTGTAGAGGCAAGAGAAGGTGGTCAGCCAACACCATTGGTATCCACCTCTACACACACACACACACACACACCCCAAGGCAAGGGGAGGGATAAAGAAAAGGAGGTCTGGGAATACAAGGGACCCCAGGTCCTCAGGGGCAATCTTCATGCAAAATGTTCTAAAAACATAACACTCCATCTCTTGGCTCCAAGCATTTTCTCTGGCTGTCCCCCATGCCTGGAATGTTGTCCCTCTTTATCTCCCTCCATATACTGATTTTCCTGACTTCCTTTAAGTCCCAACTAAAATTCCATCTTCTCTAGGAAACCTTCCCCAACCCCTCTAATTCCAGTGCCTCCCTCTGTTAAATATTTCCTATTTATCCTACATATAGCTTTCTTTGTATATATTTGTTTGTTGTTTTCCCCATTAGACTGTAAGGTCCTTGAGGGCAGGGACTATTTTTTGCCTTTTTTTTAATCCCCAGTGCTTAGCCTAGTGCTTGACGTAGAGAAGGTTAGTAAATAATGATTGACTGATTGATTGGGGGAAGAAAAAGGCAGAGCTTAGACTACTCAGGTTGTGGAGAGAGTGAGGTTACTCACCTGTTCTGGATCAGTGCAATAACTTGGGAGTAGGTCTTGCCAATGATGCTCTCGCCATTCACTTTCACCAGCCGGTCTCCTGATGATACAGGTTGGGGGTGGGGGTGGGGTTTAGGGAGACACGCACCATCCCTTGTTAGCAACCCTGATTGTCTCTCAGAAGATGGTTTCAGAACCTTTCACCTTTATCCATCCCCCCATAAAAGCTTATTTTGTGGGATGGGTAGCAGATCCCCTGCCTCAACCAGGCATCAAATCCAGGCCCCCTTGCTCTCTCTCAGCTCTCCCACCCTAAAACCCTAGAGTACGTAGGACTCCATTTTAACTGCTGTGGGAGTGTGTAGGGGCTGATTTCATTAAGCCCAGGAGGCATCCTCCCCAAGCATCTTGAGGAAGTAGAGCAAGGAAGGAGGCAGTTGCCAATGGAAAGAGAGCCTCATGCATGTCCCTCCCTAGCTTCTCACCCACCTGTCCGAAGCCCAGCCTGGTGGGCAGGCCCATCATCCTTCACATTCTTGACAAAGATGGTGTCCATGGGCTCCAGGTGGCTCCGGGGGGAGGGCCCTGGTAGGCAGTGGCCAGGTTAGCTGGGGGTTGGGGGCCGAGGGTCACACATACCCAGAGGTATACTTAGTAGAACATATACACACACACACAGTGACATGTAGCCACACATATAGAGAGAACACACAGGAACTCACAAAGAAACATGAGAACATACACAGAAAAACGAAACAATATACAAGAACTATAGACACTAAAATACAAAAGCATATAAGAGATCACAGAAGTAGAGATTTAGAGCCGGAAGAGACCTTCAAATGATCTAGTCCAAAGGTTTTTGACCTAGGGTCTACAGAATCCTCCCTCCAAGGAGTTGTGGATAGATGTCAGGACCATCTTCATTTCAACATAATTGATTTGTTTTGTAATCCTATGTATTTTATTTTGTACACTAAAAAACATTATTTTTTGAGAAAGGGTCTATAGGCTTCAACCAGACTGCTAGAGAGTCAATGGCACAAAAAAGTCAACCCTCTTGTTTTAGAGATGATAAATAGGTCCAGAGAGGTGAGTTGATTTGACCAAGGTCTCGCAGGTAGCAAGTGGCAGAAGAGGGATTCAAACCCAGATCCTCTGGCTGCAAATCCACCCCTCATTCTATTGTACCTTAGAAACATGGATATTCTGAGTTGGCGAGCAGGCAGAGGGGGTAGGGATTACACAGGGAGACACTGAGACACAGAGAACAGAAATACCTAAAAGAGAAAGCTCCCAATCCCAGCGCTGGACTTTCCAAGAAGGCACTAGACCACCCAATATCCATGAAGAGGAGGCATAAACACTTGAATTAACACCTCATGAGATCGCTTGATTCCAGTCTCCTCCCCCACTCCTGTATACCCCACTCCCGGCTCTGAATCTCCACCTAGCCACATGGAACCAATAAATTTAGCCTTTTCTTATGGAAGGTCATGATCCATCTTCCTTCTGCACCTCCCACCCCATCCCCACCCAGACAAACCTCCCCAACTCCTCCAATACACATATGGATGACTGTGACCCCCACATCCCCCTAGAGCAGACTAAGGGTGAAAGTTTCCCCAGAATGGCTGGAGGGAAGAGAAAGAGGAAATAGAGCTTGAATGAAGAGGATGCCAATTTCCAAGATTTCTATCCCAATTTCTACCACTAGGGGTCAGGATGTGCAGGGCCTCCTGGGCATCAAGCTGGGAACAGAGAATCCTAGTTTCAATCTGTCACAGACGGGCATGGCATGTGACATTCCATGCTTCTGAAGGGAGGGGAGGAGATACTGTAGGCAAATGACAGAAGGTGAAGATGTTAACATCAGCTCATATTTAACGGGGAGAGATATCCCATAGCCACAGCCCCTTCCTCACCTGATGGATGGATAGGCCCCCTGTCCCTTGATCCACAGACACAAGAACTTGGCCAGAGGATGATAAATGAAGCAAGAGAGGGCAATGATATCCAAAGGAGAGAGGGAGAGAGAGAGATGGACAGAGACAGAGAGAGATACAAAGAGAGATAGAGGGGAGAGAGAGAGTCTTAAAGAAAGAGGGTGGAGGGGCAGCTAGGTGGCACAGTGGATAGAGCACTGGCCCTGAAGTCAGGAGGACCTAAGTTCAAATCCGGCCACAGACCAAACACCTAACATTTACTAGCTGTGTGACCCTGGGCAAGTCACTTAACCCCAATTGCCTAAAAGGAAAAAAGGGGGTGGAATGGGGATAGCATAGAGACCAAGAGAATACTAGACATGGAAGTAAATGGAGAAACATAGAAGAGAACAAGAACCCAGGAAGTAGAGACCAACACCCAGTCCTGAACCCTCCTCCAGGCCCCAGCCTTCCACTCCCGCATCTCTCCTTACCTCCTCGATTTCCATTTTCTTCTTCCTGCAGAGGACAAAAAGATTGGTGTGAGTAGCCGAGATTCCACTGGGGACCCTTAAGCAGCCTGGGCTGGGGTCAGAGATTACATCTCTTCTCCCACTCCTCTATCCCAAGTTTTATCACATGGCCTTTCCCTCAGGCAGCTCTCAGGGCGATGGAGAAACACAGTCTCACTCAGGAAGTGCCCATTTTGATTGGGGAGACAGACACACAGTCAGGATACAGACAGAAACTCAGATACAGAGAGATGAGGGCAGATGAAGGGTCCAGCATCAATTATGGAAGAACATGGACTCATAGAGAGACGAAAGCTGGGGGTATTAGTCATAAAAGTTTCTCTAAGAGGGGACTCGAAGTCCATTGGGCAAGGAGGTGGAAAATAGAGACCCTTGGTTAGGGGAATGGATCATGTAAGGAAAAAATAATAAACTAATTCAGATAGAAAGGGGAGAGACCAGCAGAGCCTATATTAGGGAATAACGAGGGATTAAGTTCATGAGACAGGGTCAACAGCTGATGGAGGAGCAAGGCTTGAAGGCACAATAGAGGCATTTCTAACTGCCTGGACAGATAGTAGTAAGGAACCACCTTGGTTCTTGAGCCAGGAAGGGGCAATATGAAATCATGCTGTGGAGAAGATGAATCTGGTAGCTTTGTGCAGCAGGTGGAGGGGAAAGCATCTGCTGTGATCACCTAGACATGCATGGATCTGGATCTTGTTGGTGAGCAGCTACAGGGAGGGAGGAGGGGTAGTAATGACTTGGATCAGGAGGGGAGGAAGTTAACAGAGAAATGGAAGCTTTCAGTCACTCCTAGTGGGCAGGGACCCGATTTGGGTACCATCCTCTTTTTCTCTTGGAGTGTTCACTGATGTGAGCTGACAACATCAGAAGTGGGTACGAAGAAGAGACAGATATGTTTAGACAGTTGAGCTGCCTCTGGGCTGCCACTGCCAGGTGGGAAGCACCAAGGATGGAGCACAGCCATCCTCCTGCCTCTCGGCTGCCCAACGCTTGGACGAACCCAGAGCAGGTCTCCAGGGATGGAAAGGGCACTGCCTCTCAACCCCAGAAGTCAGAAAATTCAGCTGGAGCTTGGACCAACCCTTCCTCCAGTTGTGTAGATGTAGGATAATTCTGCCTAAGGAAGAGGAGAAAGGGAAGCAACTGAGCATTTTTCCTCAGGGCAGAGTCTTGGAGAAAGTGGCCAGAGCCCAAGGGATCTGTAGTAGGAAGAGACAAGGAAATGGGGAAGTCCAGAGAGATCAGGTTAAAAAGGGTAGAGTGGGGGTATTCGAGTCCTTAGGTAGCCCACTAACTTTAATCAGCCCAAGCCTGATTCCCCAACCCCAACCTACACACAGAGATATACAGACACAAGACACTGAGAAAGGCACAGACACACAGATATCCATCGGCATCAGCGCATAGGTTCACTCAAATGCAGCTATGCCTAGTGTAACCTGACTCCCCTGTCCTCTAGCAGGTGGGACTGCAGCCCCTCAAGGGAGGAGCCCCCTAACAGCTGTGTGGGTTAAGCCCAGCCCCCAGGGTGTGGAGAGGGTCACAAATTTACTCTGAAACTCCAAAATAAACCTGCTTCTGTTTCTGTGGCAGGGGCCCCACCCTCATTTGGAGGCTGCATCTGTCTCTACCCTCAACCCTTCAGCTCCCAGACTTGACCTTAGACCTTTGGTTGGACTAAGGGGACCTGAAATCTAGAACAAAGAACCACTGGATCATCACTCTAGAAAAGATGGTGGCCATTTAATCCAACCCCCATCACTTCATAGATAAGGAAACAGAGATCAAGAGAGATTAAGTGACTTGGGAGAGGTCTCGTAGGTAATAAGTGGCGGAGGCAGGATTCAAACCCAGGTCCCCTGACTCTGAGCTTGTGGATCAGCCAGCCACCATGCCAACAATTCCTCTTTCGTATACCCTTAGATTTGGATTAGGGCTGAAAAGGATTTTGCTGTTTAGTCTGACTCTTACTGACCCCATTTGGGGTTTCCTTGTCAAAGATGCTGGAGTGGTTTGCCATTTCCTTCTCCAGCTCATTTTAAGACAAGGAAACTGAGGCAATCAGGGTTAAATTACTTGCTCAGGGTCACACAGCTAGGAAGTGTCTGAGGTCAGATTTGAGCTCAGGAAGATGAGTCTTCCTGACTCAAGCCTAGCACTCTACCCACTGTGCCACTTAGCTGCCCTAGAGACTTTAGATACCTCTTATTTCAAGCCTCCCTTTTATTTTAGAGATGGGGAAACTAATGACCCAGAAAGAAGAAGCAATTTGCTCAAGGGCCAGGACTGAAACACAGGCCTCTGGACTCCCAGGCTTGATAGCAAACTGCCTCCTACATCCTGCCCCTACTTAGAAGGCCTTAAGAGGCCCCTTGGCAAAGGGTAGGCAAGGAAGCCAATATTCCCTGCATCTCTCTCTCTCTCTCTCTCTCTCTCTCTCTCTCTCTCTCTCTCTCTCTCTCTCTCTCTCTCTCTCTCTCTCTCTCTCCCCTTCCCTCTCTCCCTCTCCCTCTCCCTCTTCCTCTCCCTCTTTATCCTTTTTTTCTGTCCTACTCTTCCTTCCTCTCCTCTTCTTCCTTCCTCCCCCAACCTGCAGTTGAGAAGAGCTATGTGTATTATGAAAATGTGAGTAGTTTTGCAGATGAGGGGTGGCAGAGGATGGTGTTCATGCAGGAGAAGCTACAGCCTCATCAAGTAGCAGAAGGCATTTAGGTTAGACCCAAAGAAGGACTTTCTGACCATGAACATTCTTAAGACAATGTGGGGGAAAGGATGTCACCTTTCATTATTATGCCAAAGGTAATAATAATAGCTTACATTTATATAGAATTGTAAAGCACATTCCTCAAAACAACCCTGTGATCTAGGGAGTAAAAGTACTATCACTCTTTGCAGCACATGGACATCATCTGGTCCAGTTTTCCTGTCTTACAGACAAAGAAATGAATGCCAAGAAAAGTTAAAGTGACTTGCTTAAGAAATTAAAAATAAATTTTCATTTATGCAAAAGAGAAGCACTTACTTTGGCTTTTATATTTGTATTAAAATATTAGCCCTTTGTAAGAATATACAAAATAGATTTAAAAAATCTTATTAAACTTGCCTTTTGTAAATTAAAAAAAAGGTATCATTACTCTCCATTTTATAGATGAGGAAAATGAGGCTTAGAGAAATCAGAGCTAGTACTTGAACCTAGATCTTTTAACTGTGACCAATGCCTTTTTTTCCTCTATATCCCACTGATACAGGTCACCACCTTGGTCTGTAGGGAAGAGTGACTTCAGGCCCAATTCCATACCTTCACACCACAGTGCACAGCTGACTCTGGTGGGTAGACAATGAAGTGCCGAAGGGTGAAGCCAAAACCATCTTGGGGGTTCTTGTGTAACAGCAGCGTCCTGGGCCCTGGCCAGAGATGGGGGGGTCCGGGACAGCACGCATCTCTTGAGCCCAGTGAAGGCTATGGGGAGATAAGAAGAATAATGTTGAAGTTCTGACCTGGCCATTACTGGCCCAAACTGGTATGAAACATGACTATATACATACACAGCAAGAGAAGGGAAATAGGCAGGACATGGGGAAAGAACCCTTAAAAGGGAGGCAGAGCCCAACTTTCATTTCCCAGAGGGCAGAACTTGGAGCAATGAATGGGTAGAAGTTGCAAAGAGACAAATTTGGTCTTAGTGTAAGGAGAAAGTTCCTAGCCTCCCGACTGGTCTCCCTACCTCGAGTTTCTCCCTACTGCAATCCATCCTCCACTCAGCTGTCAAAGAAAATTTCCAAAAGCAAAGGTCTTTTTCCATTCCCCAACCCTGACTCAATAAACTCTACTGGTTCCCTACTATCTCCAGGATCAAATGTAAATTACTCTGCCATTTAAAGCCCTTCTCAACCTGGCCCCTTCTTACCTTTCCAGTCTTTTTAAAAAGTTTTATTTATTTTATTTTTAATTTATGGAATAAAACAAGCATTTCCATAACATAGTATAATTAAAAAAATTGCACATGAAACTGCAAATCCATTATGTACAACTCACTATTCCTTTTAAATATATAAAAAATTATCATGTAAATTTCTTTTTTTCCCTTCCCTCCTCTCACCTCCTGCCCTAGAGATGGCTACCATTAGATACAAATATATACGCTTCCAATCTTCTTAAACATTACTCCGCTCCATGAACTCTATGATTCATTGGCCTACTTGTCATCCCTTGAACATGACACTCCATCTCCTGACTACATGCTTTTTTGCTGGCTGTCTCCTATGCCTGGGAAGCTCTCCCTCTTTACCTCTGCCTCTATTTCTCTAGCTTCCTTCAAATCCCACTTATTCCTGGAAGGTTACCATCCTGGCCAATCTGTCTTCCTTCTCCCATTCCCCCAACTCCCACCTTCCCTCTGAGATTATCCCCATCTACACTTAATGTATTTCACATATGCATATTAATTTATATGTTCCCCCCCCCAAAAAAAAAAGAATGTGAGCTCCTTTGGGGCAGAGACAGTATCTTTGTCTTTCTTTTTAATCACCAATTCTTTTTTTTTTAAGTGACTTGCCCAGGGTCATATAGCTGGTAAATATCTGAGGCCCCATTTGAACTCAAGTCTTCCTGACTCCAGGACTAGTGCTGTTTTATCACCAATTCTTAGCACAGTTCTCAAAGATACAAATTGCTTGACAGGGCTTCTTAAACTTTTTCCATTCAAGACGCCTTCAACTGAAGGTACTTGTTAACCAGCAGTGTGCTGACAAGTGTTTAACAACTGGCTCTCCAGAAGGAAAAAAAATGTACCCACGACACACTTTTAAGTTAAATCTGCTTTATTGCTATTTTCTCCACCATTTTCTTAAGTCTAGCCAATCATCAAAACAGTAAATCAAACCCTGATTTGTAGTGTTTGACGATTTTCCAGAGTGTAAATACTCATACTGAAAATTTTTTTTCTTTTAGGCAATTGGGGTTAAGTCACTTGCCCAGGGTCACACAGCATACTGAAAATTTAACCATAGTTCATTTGAACTTGCTCCTGCATAAGTTAACTGCTTGACTGCCATCTAAAAGTAGAAGAGACTGACTTGGGGAATTACCTCCCCCTCACTCAAAGACTACAAGCAAAGGTTTGATGACCGAGTGTGTTACTGTACATCTTAGAAAGAGGATTCCTGCTCAGGCACAAGTTGAATGAGATGGCCTCAGGAGTCTTCCTGATTCCTCTTGATTTCTGGATTTTTTTTTAAAGGCAATTGGGGTTAAGGGACTTGCCCAGATAGTAAGTGTCAAGTGTTTGGTCTGAGGCCAGATTTGAACTCAGACCCTCCTGATTTCAGGGCCAGTGCTCTAACCCCAGAGCCACCTAGCTGCCCCTGGATTATTATTATCATTATTGTTATTTTTTTTTTTGCTTTTTTGGTAAGGCAATCGGGGTTAAGTGACTTGCCCAGGGTCACACAGCTAGTTAAGTGTCAAGTGTCTGAGGCCAGATTTGAACTCAGGTTCTCCTGACTCCAAGGCTGGAGTTCTATGCACTGCGCCACCTAGCTGCCCACCCCAGATCATTTTTATTTTTTAATGAATTATTTTGCCTTTATGTTTCCTCTTGCTTAGTAGTAGAAAAGCACTGTTAGTAAATTACAGTTGTAGAATGCTTTGAGATTAAAGCTTAAGAGACACAAACTACTGTTTGTTCAATAGTATAATAGAAATATTTCTTAAATTCTTTTTAAAAACAGGAGAATACAGCCTTTATCGACATAATATAAGGATCTAGAGACAGAGGAACAAGAAAGAGGCTGATCTTCTTAAACCTTGGGAATTCCAAGTTT
Organism: Phascolarctos cinereus; assembly: GCF_003287225.1. Taxonomy (NCBI): domain Eukaryota; kingdom Metazoa; phylum Chordata; class Mammalia; order Diprotodontia; family Phascolarctidae; genus Phascolarctos; species Phascolarctos cinereus. The sequence continues at coordinate 299,527,530 of NW_027555958.1, read as the reverse complement.
TCTTCTGCTCTCCATGCTAATCCTCACTCTGCCTCCATCACTCTAGGGCCTACTATGCCTTAGCCAACTTCTCTTGACATGTTCTTCTGATCATATAGTCTCAATCATCCCTCCCCAAGTCATTCTCCGCCTCCACCCCTAAACCCCCTCATCCCCCTGCCTCTAAGTCTCCAGGGAGTCCTCCCTAAATCAGTTCCTTTCTCTGTGAACTGCTAAAGACCCAGAGTCCAACTCATTTATCCCTCTCTTTTTTGGTAGGATAGTCTCTTCCCTAAGCCAGGAAAGCTTGGGGATGGAGATGGGAAAGAAAGAGAAATATCTCTTGGGAGGAAAATTTTACTGTCTCTCTCAGTTGTCGACATGAGCTCATGTCTGTGCTGCCTGCAGTTTTTTATTGTACCATCACTCCTACCTCTAGGAGTTTCTACCAACCTCCAAGGAAGCCTTCATCATCCAGCAATGACTAGAAAAGGAGCAAGATCAAGATTACAGGAATGGACAGGTAAGAAAAGGGACTTTCTTCGAGGATAGGCTATCTAGCCCAGCCGCTCGGTTCCCAAGGATGTCTAAAACAGACCGAAAGAGACAATGCTGGGTGTGTGGAGATATGCTTCTTAATCTATCTGCCCTCTGCCTGCCCCTTCTGGAATATTTGGGATTCCCCAGGAAAGTGGAATGAGAGAAGGGGGGGGGGCAGTATCTAGTAAAAGAGACAGCACAGAGTAGTGCTTGGGGCCAGCAAGATTTGTGTTCAAATCATCAGACCCTTACTAGCTATATGACCCGTCTCTGTGCCTCAGTTTCCTCATCGTAAAATGAAGTGGTTGAACTTGACAGCCTCTAAGATCACTTCTGGCTCTAAGTCTATGATCCTATGATCCCAATAAAACTGGGAGCCCCTCTGTGAAAGGAAAGGAAAAGCTTTGCTCAAGGGAAGGAGACAGAGCTCCTGCACTTAGATTCAGGTAACTCATCTTCCCCTTAAATACTCAGAGCTGCACACAACATTGAGGATTCAAGGGTGTGACAGGAGTCATTACTGGGGGACAGACAGTTTGACAGAAAAGAAAGAGCAGAAACAAGGGAGGGCGTAAAAGAGAGTGAGCAAGCGAGCGAGCGAGAAAAAGAGAGGAAGAGAAATGGAAATGATGAAAGCAAAGAAAGGAGATACAGAGATCAAGAGGAAAGGAAGGTAGAGGTATTTCTCTAACCTTTGGGTCCTCCGTGGATCCTTCACTCATCCTCCTCTTTCTCCTCCTCCTCCACCCACAGGGTTCTTTGACCTTTATGCTCCACCCCAGAGCCCAAGGGGCTCCAGATACTGCCTTGGAACATCCTCCTCACCCAGCCTCCTCTTATAAACCAAGGAGCAGAGCCGTTGGGAGAATCTCACCACGACTCACTCTCTGGGGTAAGAAGGAACCCCACCCTCCCAAACGCTTAAGCCTTAGCTAGGCACTTTTCATCTCTGCATCACCCCGACTCCCCCCCTAAAAAAAAAAACAACCTACCCTGCTCATCCCCCACATCCACCTTTCATCCCTTTCAATGCAGTTACTTTTGTTTGGAATGAGGAGGGAAAGGACTCGCAAGGGGGGTGCCTCTTCAGGAGGAGGAGGAAGTGCAACAAACTATTCTGGTTTCATACTCTCCTTAAGATCTTCCCAACTGGATTGGAGGTAAATCTCAAAATAATTGCTGCCAAAATGTCTGAGAGATTTGTTGATTCATTTATCCACCCATCCACCCAACAGGTATTTGCAGAGCACCAATGGATGTAACAGCTTTTTCATTGATCTCCCCCTCCTTACCCCCGTAAGCTTCCACCTCTCCAATCTTCCAATTAAATTGATATTCCTAAAACATAGATCTGAGCATGTCACTTCCCTACCCAAAAAATCATCAGTAGCTCCCTATTGCTTCTAGTATAAAGTTCAAAACCAATGCCATCCACAATCTGGCTCCTCCTACCTACCTTTCCACTCATTTCATTTTACTCTTTCTCATGAATTCTCCATTCTAGACCAATGGACCTGCTAGCTGTTACCTGGACATGATATTCTATCACCTGCCTCAGTGACTGTGCACAGCTGGTCCTCAGTCTGGAAAGCCCTCACTACTCCCCACTATCTCTTAGAAACCCAACTTCCTTCAAAGCACAGCCCAGGAGCCTGTGCTCTACAAGAGGTCTTTCCCCACACACTCTCTTAAAATTAATTTGTACTATTTTGCATCTGTGTCCACGTTGTACCTCCCCGGTTTCCAATAGAACAGAAGCTCCTTGAGAGAAGAGACTTTCTTCCTTCCTTCCTTTCTTTCTTTCTTTCTCTTTCTTTCTCTTTCTCTCTCTCTTTCTTTCTTTCTTCCTTCCTTTCTTCCTTCCTTCCTTCCTTCCTTCCTTCCTTCCTTCCTTCCTTCCTTCCTTTCTTTCTTTCTTTTTCTTTCTTTCTTTCTTTCTTCTTTCTTTCTTTCTTTCTTTCTTTCTTTCTTTTCTTTCTTTCTTTCTTTCTTTCTTTCTTTCTTTCTTTCTTTCTTTCTTTCTTTCTTTCTTTCTTTTTCTTTCTCTCTTTGTTATCCACAGCACCTAGCACAATGCTTTTCATATCAAAGGCAATGAATAAATGTTGTATTAAATTGAACTGATGTGGTTGAAATTTAAAGATCACTAAAAGGAAGGTTGTAAATACTTGACTGGAAACATCAAGGACAACCCTTACATTTTGTTATTGTTCAGTTGTTTAAATCATGTTTGGCTCTTCCTGACCCCATTTGGGGTTTTCTTAGCAAAGATACTGGGACTGGTTTGCCATTTCCTTCTGCAGATCATTTTACAGATAAAGAAACTGAGGCAAACAGGCTTAAGTGATTTACCCAGCATCACACAGCTAGTTACTGTCTGAGATCACATTTGAATTCAAATCTTCCTGACTCCAGTCCTGGTACCCTATCCTCATTGCTCCTTCGCCACCTGCTTCATTTTAGAGATGAAGAAACTGAAGCCCAGAGGTTAATTGACTTGCCCGACATCTCAGAGATAATAAGGATCAGAAATTTAATAATAATAAGGATCAGGGATTTAAACACAGGTCCTCTGACTCCTTGAGTGTTCACCATTCCATAGTGCTTGCAGATGCTGGCAAATGAAAAAAACAAATTGATGAACTATATCCCTTCTCCTTCACAGCCCAGAAGGGCTACCGGGACAGAATACAGTATACATCATCGAGCAAGTTTTCTGAATCAGCCGTTTTTATTTAAGCACTTTTCTCTAACAAAAGGGAGAGTTCCTTTTAGAAAGAGTGGGTGGAAAATGACAAATGTAAAAACAAAGGATATCAAATGGAAGTGTGTGTGTGTGTGTGTTTAAAAAATAGGAGGAGAAAAAATGTTAAAAATAAATAAAAATTGAAAAAATATTTTTAAAAATAGGCTAGATGGGTAGGGAGACCAGACACGAAAGAAAAGACTTAGGAGGGGATATGATCGATGTCTTAAATTATCTGAAGGATTGTCTTGTGTTAGAAGGAACAGATTTGCTCTGTAGAGCCTAGAGAGTGGAATAGGACTATTAGGTAAGGAAGTGACTCCTATTGTAAAATTAGGTAACTTTTAAGTTGTAAGGAACTTTAGAAATCATCTGTTCCAAGCCCCTCCTTTTATATAGTAGAAACCTAAGGCTAAGTGGAGAAGAGGATATGCCCAAAGAAATGCAAATAGCAAGAAACAGAGGCAGGATTAGAACCCAGGATTAGAGCTCTGGCTCCCAATCCAGCATATTCTCGTTCCCACAAATCAGATGCCTTAGGTGTGATGGACTGAATTCTCTAACAATACAGCAGGACAATAACAGAAGGGACTACCTGGTTAGGTAGTGAGCTCCCCTACAGTGGATGTATTCAAACAGAGAGTGTCAGGAATGTTCGTGACAGAGAGAATTCCACATTGTGGGAGAAGATAGGACTAGACCTCAGAGGTCTCTTCTAACTTCAAGATTCTGTGATTTTGTGATATCTAATACCATGTTCTCTAGCCCCGGCTGGAGTCTGATCCTCTGATGTAGGCTCTGTGGTGTAGAGGACTACCCGTCCTATCACCATCCCCACCCCCACCCCCAAATCCCAACCTCAGCACCATGGACAATTTGGGCCTCAGAGAAGATTACTCAATAGTCCTAGCTCTGGAAGAGGGGAGGAGGAAATTTATTTACTGAGAATTCTAAGGAGATTTAAAATCTCCAAGATTCCCCATATTTGCTGATCTGGGTGGGGGCGGAGGGAGACCTCAAGGGAGAAACTGCAGCCCTTTCCTGTCATGAAGCAAACTGGGGAAAGGAGGATGCTCATACTTATGAGTTCTCTACCCCGATCCTGACAGACTTCCTAGGCATCCTCAGGGATTTATGATGCCACCCCTCCCCCCTCCCCAACCTCACTGCCAAGCCTCTCTACAGCTCTCATTGTCCCCTCGCCGTCCCCCTGGATTATAGTTAAGCCCACAGCTGTCCCTGGGATGGGAAGTGGCCCTGACAGGTCCCTCCACAGGCAGTGCCCACACACCCAAAGTTCTGGCAGCTGCCAACAGTCCACCATGTCTCACCCTGGCTTACAGGCCAAGAGATTTGGCAAACCTCAGCCCCTCAACACCTTTCACTGAAACTTTTTTCATTCCCACCCCCATTCTTGTCTGTGTCTCTCCATTTTCTTTCTTCCTCTCTCCTTTCCTCTCAGGCTTTTCCTTCCTGATCAACCTTTTTTGGGGCAGTCATTTTGGTCACATCTTGCCTCACCTACAATGGGGACATTATAAATAGAGACATTTTATCACACATATCCCATCCCCATTAGGGCCACAGCCTTGTGAGCACCCACATGCCCATGCACCAGAAGTAAGAAATTAAGATCTAGATATGGGAAATTACAGGGGAAGAATTCTAGGGTTATTCAGTTGGCCAAAATTTTGACAAGTGAGGCAGCTGCACATGTGGTTGGGTGGCAATGCCAGGGAACCGAACTCAGGAATCCTAGCTCTCCCTTCCCCCCCCCCAGTTGGCACACAGGAGAATAAAGAGGTCATTGCAGAGAGCACAGAGTTCATGCTGGGCAATGTGCCCACTGTGACTCATGCCCTACCAGCCTGGTCTATCCCGAACATTGGAAATACTACCCCCCAACCCCTCTCAGTCCCTTGCCCTGAGGTCACTGCCCACTGATGGGCCATTCTGCCAACTCAGCACTTTGCTGCTGCCAGTCAAAGGAACCTATCTGCACCTTCACCAACAGAGTGCCAAGCAGGGAAATGCCTACCAACCCATCCTTCACCCTGCTCAGTTTCCCTGATGCCCTGTTTGAGCATGTCTCTCCAAATATGTTCCTCCTTTCATTCAAGACAACTTTAGGGCTGGAGGGCAGCAATGCCCAGTTATATTGTGGAATTACTAGTAGGTGTGAAAAACTTAAGGGTCAATGAGGAGCTGGGTTTCTGGAAGCTGACTAGCTAGCCACCTAAGACCCTGAGAGACCCCACAAACCCTAAGCCTCTCCCCTTCACCCTTTTCGCACGTATCTTGAGACCCGTCTGCTTGGGGGACTGTGCTTGGCATGGAGATGGCACAGCTCTCTGAGAGAGAGAGAGAGAGAGAGAGAGAGAGAGAGCCTCCCAGACCCAAAAAGTGCCAACCATTCTCCTGCCTCCAGCTCTACCCTTCAAAACATTAGTGCTGTTTTCAGGAGCAATCCACCTAGTCTCTGGGCATTAGTCCCCTCAGTGCTAGGCACCCCCATTACATCAGAGTCGGCCGCACATCTCACCCTGCCCCTAGTCGCTGTCCCTCGACGGTGGGGCCCCGACAGCCGCCGGTCTTCGTGGCGGAGACTCGGAAGCCAGAGGCAGCGCGGCTCGGGGGGAGCTGCAGTCCACACCGATTGCCCTCTCCCAGCGCCAGCCCCCACCCCCGGCCCGCTCCACTCTCCACACCGCCCGACCCACCAGCGACATGGCCCGAGAGCGCGGGGCGGGCGCGGGGCACGAGGGGCCCCGGGAGCCGTCAGAGAGGAGGGCCCAGGTTTCCGGAGCCGGACGCGCGGAGGAGGGAGGGCCTCGGCATTCCCCGGAGCGGGAACAACTTCTCTCTCCTCCTCTCCTTTGGGGCCGGGGCTGCTCCGCTCCTGCTCCTCGCCCCGGCCCGCTCCCTCTGGGAGGTGAGCCCGAGGGGGCCCCCTCCCTGGCCCCCGCCCTCCTGAGCCAGGCTGAGCCGTGCTGAGCCAGCTGGAGGGTCCCGGGGTCTAGGAGCCGGAGAGGAGAGGGGGGGCCCGGGAGTGGTGCCGTCACCTTCTGAGCCTCTCGCAGCTGAAAGCTCCCAAGCCCGGACACGCCAGCAACTCAGGCAATGGAGCAAACGCCTCCCCCAGCCCAGGGCCGGCCCCCAGCCAGCCTACGGCCACACAGGCCACCCTCCTCCCCTCCTCCCCTCCCTCTGCCCAGGGAGCTCCACGCCACTCGGATGCACATCACACACACACACACACACACACACACACACACACACACACACACTGCAAAACTACTGGTCTATGCACTATGTGCACAGATTTCCACGTACACACAAGTACATACTGTTCAAATCCATACTTCCCACAGACACTTGAGCTGTATAAATACACACTCTTCACACATACTGATTTGCTGAACAAATATATACAATGCACGCAAAGATGCACAGACCAGGAATCTTATCAACTGCAGCTCTCCAATGTATACACACACACACACACAGAGGCCCAGATGCATTCACTTTGCATATTCACTATGTACAGGCAAACCCCACAAACACACATGCACACACATACCACACATAACTTGCACACATATACACTATACACACCATACCACATAGCCCGCTCTAAGGCACATACTAGAGACATGGCACACCACAGAGACACATCACAATATTATTCCTCATTCATCATCAGTCCTCTTCTCCACCCCTCCATTTCCCCCACCCCCAGCATGATCTGGAAGAATGGTACTCTGCATAGTTGCCATAGAAGAGTTGTAAACATTGCGCGTGCGCGCGCGCGCGCGCGCACACACACACACACACACACACACACACACACACACACACACCAGTGCTATCTATCTAAAGGAACCAAACCAAAGACCCCACCCAGCTCCCAGAGGTGGCAGGGTGACAGGCAGGCAACACCCCACCCCTCCCACAATGCCAGCTGTCTGAATGCTCCCCATATCTCATCATAAATGTGGTTTAGGGGAAAACTGAAGCTAGTATATGTCATACCCTTAATGTTAATATTAATGAGATAGTTTCAGTTGGGGGGGTCTTCTTGTCAATTACCATTGGGATAGATACCCCCAGAAACAACTCTCCTCCCCCAATTGTAACAATAACTGTGACCTGTCATGTATGAGCATGTTTGTGGGGTGGAGCAGGGATCTGGGCCCAGGGTTGACACCATTTCTTGCTCCCATCCTCTTTTTCCAGACCCCCTCTCCCTTCTACAAACAGAGATCTGAGATAGGTCTTTCTAAGAGAGAGCAGGCTTTTGAGGAATGATGAGAGATAGGCATCTCCACATCACAGACCAGCTACTCAATCCAATTTGGGCTTCCTGGAGAATGCAAACTAGAGAAGAATCCTGAAGGATAGGAGAGTGTTCATCTGGAATAAGCACTGAGCCGTCTAATGCAGAGTATGGGTTCCCCATCCATCACCTCCTGACCAAGGTTGCCTCTGACCCTAATCATTATCCAAGCTGGGTGCCTCTCCGGTGCTAACATTGCCCGATTCCTTTGTTATCATCACTCTAAGTCAATTCCCCCAGTTGGGGAGTTTAAACACAGCAACGGAGAAAAGCAGAGACTGAAGGATGAGAGGTAGGGAGAAGACAGGAGACTAAGGGATAGAGAAAGGGGGGCACTGAAAGAGAGAAATGGGAGCAACTGAGGTGCTAAAGAGGGGTGAAACTGTGGGGAGAGAGAATGGGGGAGACTAATGGAGAGAGTGTGGGGAGACTGAAGGACAGAGAGAGATTTAGACCAAAAGCCAGAGGTTGAAAGAAACTGAAGGCAGAGAGGGGAGACTGAGGGAATGGAGATAGAAACTAGAAGTCAGGTGGTTGTGAAAAGACTTTCGAGTGAGGGAAATAGGGGGACAGAGAGTTGTGGGAGATTGAGTGTGGTAAAGACAGAAGGGATAGAGTGGGAAAAACTAAGACAGGATGAAGGAACTGAGGAACAGAAGGTAGGGAAGACTGAAGACATACAGAGAGGAAAGAAATTGAAGGGACCAAAAAGGGGGGACACAAAGGGACAAAAGGTGGGGGAGACTGAAGTAAAGAGAGTGGAAAGAATAGGAAGAGGTAGCGATTAAAGAAGGAACAGAGGGAAGAGGGGAGGAAGGGTTAGGATGAGGAATGTGGGGGAGGCCTGGGCTGGCCTGGGCCGGGAGTTGTTTTGTTCTCCTATTTCCTGTTTGCAGGCTGAGCTGGGCCCCCTGTGCAGGAGTCACCCCCACCCCCACCCCCGGGGGGCGGAAGCCAGGACGGGAAGAGTGAGGCAGCCACAGGGGCTGAGTCAGGAGGGATTCAGGACACAGAAGGAACAGTTCAGCAATGGGGAGGAGTCTAGCTCCTCTAAGAATTTCAGGACTGGGGGTCCTTCTCCCCTTCCCTGCCTTAGATCCTGCCAAGGCTACTCTCTAGCCAGGCCAGACCCTTTGATTCCAGAAGAAGGGACCATCTTGTCCTTTCCCCACCTTCAACTCACACTGGCCCCTTCACCTACTGCCTACGAAAAGAACACTTTCTCTTTCAAACTTGTAATATTAAGAGGCAAAGGATTCATCCACTTGCTTCTTCTCTTAGTACACACACACACACACACCCCACCACCACCACCACCACCACCCACCCACCACTTCTATCTCTCCTTCAGCCAACCCATCCAGTCTTCCTCTGCCCTGCCCTCCAGGAATACTGAGAATAAATGTGCCATCTTATGAATTTACCATCCATTTAAACTTTGGTTTTCCTATTCCCTGTACTGAAAAGGTAAGGGGAGGAAGGAAGAAAGGAAACAAGCCTTTATTAAGCACTTACTATGTGTCAGGGACATAGTAAGAGCTTGGGAGGAGGGGGGGAGTAGAAAGGAAGATGTTGGTGTTTTCATTCTATCCCAAGCTGAGAGGTCCTGAAAATGTAACAGCCATGTGTGATGCTCAGCCAGTTCCCCTAAACTGTCAGAGGTGACAGGTGAGGTTATAGCAAACCAAACAACTTCCTCCACCCCTGTTCCATCCCATTCTTCCCATCTGCCTCTAGGAAAGACTTGCTCAAAGGGCCTACTGAGGCTCACCATCTGGAAGAAAGGGAAGGGGTCTCTGGTGCCTCTTGTCCCTCTCCCTCAAGCCTCAGCATTTCCTCTGGGAAAGGAATGTGGGGTAGGCAAAGGAGAAGGTGGGGGAAGGAGGGCCAAGCGTTTCAAAATACCAGGCGTTGCTGAGATTCTATTCTAAGGCTTCCTCCCACAGGCGCCCCACCTCCCCCCACCCAACCACCTCTCTCAAGTCCTCCCCCCAAAACCAAGAACGACCCAGCAGACTTTCTGGCACCCCTTCTATTTGACCACCTCCCAACTTTCTCTACCCCTCAGGCAATCCAACCTAATCTCCTAGGGATGAATAAGGGGAACCGCTCCTGGGGAGGAAGGGATGAGAAAATATATTACACTCTCATGCCTCTCATTCTGACCCACCTTTCCTTAGAGCTGGTACTAAGGGGAGAGGTGAACTAGTCTTTTCTGCAGTCTAACACCAGTGCCTCTTGCTGCAACTGCTCTCTTTACAATAATATAATGTCATCTTCAAAATCTGACACTTCATTGTTTTCAGACCTCCAGTTACCCCCTCTATCGCCTCAGAGAGTCCATTCCATTTTTAGATATCAATATAGATTTTTCTTTACATCAAGTCTAAATTTATAACTTTGCACTTTCCACCCATTGCTCCTACTTCCTCTCTCTTTGGGTGAGCACAACAATTTTTTTTTCCTTTTCCACATGACAGGCAGCTATCATGTTCTCTCTCTCCCCCAAGTTTTCTCGTTTCCAGGTGAAATATCCCCAGTTCCTGCAGCTATCCTCATAGGACATAATCTCTAGTCCTCCCATCATCCTGATAACATTCCTTTAGCTTATTAGCAAGCTTTTCTAAAGTGTTGCACCCAGAACTGAATGTGACACTCAAAATGTGATCTGAAGTGGGACTATCACCTCCCTAAATCCTGGGCATTGTGGCTTATTTTTGTTTTTGTAGGCAATTTGGGGTTATTTGCCCAGGGTTACACAGCTAATAAGTGTCTAAATCCAATTCTGAACTCAGATCCTCCTGATTTCAGGGCTGGTGCTCTATCCACTATGCCACCTAGCTGCCCCTCCTTTTTTGTTTTTGTTTGTTTTTTATACTGTGCTTTGTTTATGGTATGACTTCAAGGTCTAATTGCCTCCGCATGCTCTCTGGCTTATCAATGTCCTTCTCAAAATGTGGTCCAGATCAAGGCAGAGTATAGCAGTGCTATTAACTGGGGACACAACTTCCCTTAATGTAGCCTTAAAATTAATTGCATTAATTTTTTCAGCTGCCATGTCACATAGTTGATTCACGTCTAGTGTGCAATCCACTAAAACCCCTAGATCTTTTTCAGACCAGCTACTATCTAGCCACATCTGCCCCTTCTTGTATTTATGGAGTTGATTCTTTAAAGCCAAGAGTAAGACTTTACATTTATCCCTACCAAATTTAATCTTATTCCATTTGACCCAATGTTCTACTTGCTCGAGGTCTTTTCAAATTCCTTACTGTTCCCCACTGAGCTAGCCAATCTAGCATGATGTCATCTGAAAATTAGAAGTATGCTGTCTATTCCTTTTTCCATGTCATTGATATAAATGTTAAGTAGCATGGGGCAAAACAAAGATCCCTGGGAAACTCAACTGGAGACCTATGAACTGACATTAAAACTATCAGTGACTATTTTGGGGATGTGACCAATAGTTCAACCAGTCCTGTCTAGCCCACATCTCTCCGTTTCTTATTTCCTGCAAGGATAACATGAGTGACTTTATCAAGCACTTTTCTAAAATCTAAGTATTTTCTACCACCTTCCGCATTCCTGAGATCTACCAGCTTTTATCAGACATGGAAATCCATTTAGTCCGGCACGACCTGTTCTTGAAGCCATTCTGGCTCTCTGGGATCACCTTTCTTTTCTGGATATTCAGTAACCATTTCCTTATCTCATTTATTCTCCAAGAGTCTGGGGTGCTCAGGGAGGACTGTCACCTTTGGTGTGAGGGCTTGCCCAGCCCTTTTCAGTGCTGCTCATCCCACCTTTGGGGTCCACCTTCACCCAACACTCATCTGTGGCTTATGTGGCATTGGTCCTCTTTTAAAATAAAGGTAGAACAACAACGACAATTCTCCAAAATTATAAATTTCTGGGGTGAGGGGGAAGCAATAGGGATTAAATGACTTGCCCAGGGTCACACAGTAAGTACCTGAGGTCAGATTTGAACTCAGGTCCTTTTGACTCCAGGGCCAGTGCTCTATCCACTTCAACATTTAGCTGCTCCCAAGGCTATAAATTTCAGACAAGGTGCTAGTCTTCCTTTGTACCTCTACCTCAGTTTTTCTCTGACGGCTCCTTATCCCTAGTAAAATAACAAGTCTAGTCAGCATAATAATATTAATGATAGAGAAGCATCATGGCATTGAGGGTAGAGAGCTGATCTTGGAGGGGGCAGGGAGATCTGGGTTCAAGTCCTCCCTCTGACCCAATCAGGTGATATGACCCTGAATAAATCACTTACGTTCTCATTGCCCTAGGCAGCCCTTTAACTTTCAGAGAAGTTTCTGATGTGCAATAATAGTTTCCTTACCAGGAAGTTCCTTATACCAGTGAAATAGAAGTTTCAGCCCCTGTCCCTAATAATCACAGCTGACTTTATATAGCATTTTACAGCTTACAAAGCACATTACCTATAGCATATCATTTAAACCCCACAATAATCTGGTAGGGTGGATATTACAGGTTTGATTATCCCCACTGAGGAAATTGAGGCTCATACAGGTGGTGACTTATCCAGGATCACACACTTAGGAAATATCAGATGCGGAGTTTGAACTCAGGTCTTTTGGGGTCTAAATCTAACTCTGTCCATTGCCCCTCACTGCCTCTCATTTGAGCCTCCTGACTTTCAATCTAGGATTTCTTTCCCCTATCCCATGGTGATCTTTATGTTTTAGAACCTTAGTGTGGAGGTGAACCTGGGCACCACTCTCAGATGTAACAAAATTCTTTACCTCTCCAAAATCAGACCTGGGAGCAAGGGTTGAAGGGTCCTATATCTTGTGTGGAGCACATGGTTTGGTTGGGGCAAAGACTCCAGAGCCAACAGAAGAACCACTTAGACATTCCTTTGGGCTGAGCTGGGGTGGGGGGGGAAGGTAGGGAAGGGGGAGAGAGGAAGTCGTGCCCAGAGATTGGAGAATGGAGATGACCTTGGAAGAAGGAGGAGACCTTCCTTCTAGCCCAAAGGTCAAGAGATAGAGAGTGAGAAAAAAAAGGGAGGTTGGGAGTGTTGATAGTGGTTGAGGGATGGGAGGGAACAGGAAGTAAGAGTGAAGGGCCCCCAAGGATCAGGAATCACCCTTTTTCCTTCCTTCCTACAATCTGATCTCCTTCCCTTCCCAGAAATGCAAGCTCAGAGTGGGTTGGGGGTGGGTTATATATCTCCATTAAGCACCTGAAGTGCTTGGTCCAAAGACCAAATAATCCTGAATAATTACATATGCAAAAAGAGACAGACACATAGACACACACACACACACACACACACACACACACACACACACAGAGAATCACAACATTAAACACACTCCAACAGCTATAGAGCATCACAAGGGCTCAGTATACTGGACCAGCACAGGCACAATTGGGCTAGAGCACAAACACACACACACACACACACACACACACACACACACACACACACACACACGCTCCAAATCACATCCAGCCCCATAAACCAAACCAATTGCACACTCAGCAGGCATGCACAAAATGTGATAGCAAACAAATTCCATACATGTTCCATCCCCATGCCTATGAACCCCTGCCCCAGTTCCCTCCTTCAAGGACAACCACCCCCTCAGTCCCTTCCTAGCCCTTTTACCCCATGATGGGTGCCTGGTTCCCAGCACTGCCTGTCCCGTGGCTCCCCTGCTAGGCGTGCCCCAACAAGCCAAGCCACTGAGCCAGCCAAGCAAGACTGTCTACTCCCTGCCCCCACTCCCCACCCCCACCCCATCTCCTTCCCAAGTCACAGAGAGCAAAGGAGCCCAGAGGCAGGGAGATAAACAAGGTGACCTCTCCAGGTCCCTGAGTCCTCCTTTGGGACTTCAGTCTCCCTCTGGTTTGCGCTGTACGGTCACTCTTCCCACATATGCAGCATCCCAAATGATTGTCCTTCAAGGTTCCTAGGGTAACACTAAGGTTCAATTTTCATCTTAACTTCTGATCTTCTCATACAACTCTCATGCTCAAGGACTTAACTACCAGCCACCACCCTGGCTGACCCCACAGGGTTATGAGTCTTCAGCTCTCATATAGTTCCCTTCGTTCATTCATTCATTTGCTCACTCACTCATTCATTCATTGTTTCAACAAACACTTATTGAGCACATACCACATCAATCACCATCAATCAATAAACCAACTAGCATTTATAAAGGCCTCCTACGTGGCAGGCACAGTGCTCAGCTAAGCACTAGTGAGAGACACAGAGAGGCAGAGCAGATCTTGTCCTCAAGGAGCTTGAGGTCTCATTGGGGGACAATATGCAAACAACTTTGACCAACAAGATATAGACAGAATACAGTGGTAACAATTTCAGAAGGAGGGCACTAAGATTATGGAGAACTGGGAAAGGTTTCTTGTAGAAAGCAGGACTTTAGCTGAGACTTGAAGGAAGCCAAGAGGTGGAGATGAGGAGGGAGAGCATTCCAGGCAGGACAGAGAGCCAGTGAAAATGAAATGTAACATAATACACTCTCAGGGCAGCTAAGTGGCTCAGTGCATTGGCCCTGGAGTCAGGAGGACCTGAGTTCAAATCTGGCCTCAGACACTTGATACTTACTAGCCGTGTGAACCTGGGTGAATCACTTAACCCTGATTGCCTCAAAAATATACTCTTGTTCTCTAACCCTAGTTGGATAGTAGGATAGAGAGATGTGTGTATATGAAAGAGGAGAGTCCCCCCACCCCAGCTTCTGGGCAATGGGACTAGGAAGGTGGGGCATGGGGGAGAGGTGAGGATGCCAGTGATGGAAACTTGCAAACTACAGGCATATTTTAATTATCCTAGCAAAGATGAGAAGGAATCAGAGAGCGAAAAATGGCACAGATGGCCCAAAACAACAAATAATGTAAAAGTTATTTCTATTGTATTCTGCAAGGACATTGAGACATTCAGACACACAGGTACTGAGCAAAAGGAGCATAAATGGACTGGTATATGCATAAACACAGATACATTTAGATATACACAGATGATCTTACACTCGGACACAATGACACACTTTCAGTGCCACTGAGTTGGCTCCCTACCCACAGGACCTGGGAGAGTGTGGGAGAGGAAGCCTCAATAACCACTGAGTTAATTCACTGGAGTTATAGTAGAAGGGGGCTCTGGACAAGTAACCCCAGGCTTCTCTCATAGGATCTATAGGACACTAAGGCTTTGTCCATCTGAGGTTCCCAGGATAAAGAGAAGAAGATAGCATAGGCTCCAGGTTGGCCCTATCCCTATCCCTACCCCTGCCACAGTAGTTCGAATTCCCCAGTGGGGCTGGTAAGCGGGAGGGGACTTGGGGAGAGGAGAAGCAGTGAAAAGAGGGGAGGAAAGACAGAAGGAAGGGGGAGGGAAATGATCAGCCTTTCCCCGCAGGCCTAGATGACCGTGGAGCCCACAGCCTGTGGGAAATAAGCAGCTTCAGAAAGGGTGAGTCTTGAGTCCTACCACAAAATAAACATAAAGGCATTTTCTTGGTCATCTGAGGAAGGGGGAGGGGAAGACTTGCTTCAAATCCCCTCCCCCTTTACCAGGAAGCCTTCCCAAATTAACTCCACCCTTCACCTTCCCTTTCATCTCTTCCTCCTCTTCCTCCTCCTCCCCCTCCTCCTCCTCCTCCCCTCCCCCCTCCCCTCCCTTTCCTCTTCTTCCTCCTCCCCCTTCTCCTTCCCCCTCGAAGCACCAATATCTATAAGCTTCACCCCATTCCATGGTTGTTCATAACATGTGCTGTCAGAGCTGGATAGGGTCTTAGAGATGATGGATGCAGCCCAAGTCCCTTATGTACAGAGAAGGAAATTGAGGCCCAACGAGGGAAATACATGACGCTAAAGGCAACAAGTAGCAGAAATTGGTCACAAACCCATCTTCTCATCCCCAGTCCATTCCTTTCTATTACATAAATACTGCCCTTGTTAATTTTTCCTCTTTCCGTCTTCTGGGCACATGACCTGGCTCCCTTGTTTGAACAGGAGTTCCTCAAAGATGCAGTCTAGATTTCCTGCCTTTGGGTATCCTTTCCCTCACCCCATAGTCAATCAATTGTTAAATCTTATTATTTCTTTCTCCACATCATTTATCACATCTCTTTACTCACACAGCGCCACCACACTTCTGTGGGCCCCAGTCGGTTTTCTTCTGATCTATCCCAACAGCCTCCTCCTAATTGGGTCTTCCTGCCCCTCTTTCACCCCATTTCAATTCATCTATATCATAGCTACTAAAGCGATTTTCCTAAAGTATAAACCTGAGTATATCATTCTCCTACTCAATAAACTTCAAATGGTTCCCTTTTAACTATAGGATTAAATATAAATTCCTCTCTTCCACATTTAGAGGCCTTCATAACTTGGTTCCAATCTAACTTTCTTATATATTACCCCCATTTTCTATACTCCAGCCCTGTCAAACTGGCCTTTTTTTTTTTGCAAGGCAATTGAGGTTAAGTGACTTGCCCAGGGTCATACAGCTAGTAAGTGTCAAGTGTCTGGTCAGAGAGTGGATTTGAACTCAGGTCTTCCTAACTCTGGGGCCAATGCTGTAACTACTGCGCCACCTAGCTACCCCCACACTGGCCTTCTTACAGTTCCTCACATATACCACTCCATTTCTCATCTCCATGCCCTTGCAATGGCCGTCCCCCTTGCCCAGAATTCACCCCTTCCTTACTTTTGCCTTCTTAGATACTCTATTTTCCCTTAAAACTCAGCTTAAATGCCACCTTCTACAGAAAACCTTTTCTAATAATTCTAGTATCTCCCTTATTGCTTTGTATTTATCTTTATAGACTTACATATGTATATATTTTCTCTCCTGATAGAATTAAGATGGACAGCTAGGTGGCACAGTGGATAGAATGTCAGCCCTGGAGTCAGGAAGACTCATCTTCCTGATTTCGAATCTGGCCTCAGATAGCTTACTCGCTGTGTGATCCTGGGGAAGTCACTTAACTGTTTACCTGAGTTTCCTCATCTGTCAAAATGAGCTAGAAAAGGAAAGGGCAAACCACTCCAGTATCTTTGCCAAGAAAATCCCAATTAACCTTGTTTGCCTTAGTTTCCTCAACTGTAAAATGAGGTGGAGAAAAAAGTGGCAAACCACTCCAATATCTTTGGCAAGAAAACCCCAAATGGGGTCACAAAGAATCAGATGTGACTGAAATGACTGAATAACAACAATAGAATTAAAACCCTAGAAGGCAGAAATTGTTTCATTTTCTCTTTGTATTAGCCGGTGCCCAGCACCATACTTGGTATATAGTAGGTACTTGATAAATACTGGTTGGTGTATTGGAGGAGCTCAGGGCATCAAGTCATTTACTACCTAAAATACTTCCACACGATCCTTCCTGCCATCACTACTCCCCAGTAAGCACCCACCTGTGCTTGAGCTGGGCGTGCCCAAATACAGATGTTGTCTTGTGTGTTCGAGACAAAGGGGAGCCCAAGGGGATAGTAGTGAAGCTACAAAGGGAAGAAAGCTGAGGGACTGGGAGTAGAGAGACAAGAGGAACAAAAAAAAAAGGGTATATTTACAACATCCCAGTCTTAGGAAGCTCAAAGTCATGACAAGAGAGATGTGACACATACCTAGCACACTTTCTAAGCCTTGCAAGAGTAACACTGTTACAGTAAGTATTGTAAGAAAGACATACATGAACTGATACAAAGTGAAGTAAGCAGAGTCAAGAAAACAACATGGACAATAATAACTACAGCAATGTAAAAAGAATTACCACCATGAGACAATTAAAAATGAGCTTAGCCCCAAAGGAGAAATATAAGAAGACACTTCCCTCCATGGCTTGGGGTGGGGACAGGGAGAGGGAAGCCCGTGGATTTGGAGCATCGAATATAATATCAGGTTTTTAAAATGTATTATGTATCAGTGTGGATGGTTTTTTCCTCTTCCTCTTTTTCCCTTTTTTCCCTAAACATTCTTTGTTATTAGGGATGGTTCTCTGGGATAAGGAGAGGGTAAAGGATAAAGGGGGGAAAATAGGAAAGATAAAAGCAAAAATCTATTTTAAAAATGAGTATTGAATGAATGAATGGATGCATAACAAAGTGATTTGAAACTTTGTGTTTGTGACTCTGGGGTCCAAGGTACACATTTGAGAGGCAGATTGCAGTAAGTGGGGTGGAAAGGGGCCAGGGGAGGGAGGGAGCACGCTGTGACAGATGCAGCGTATGGCCACTGCACAACTCAAAAGTAATTGGTCCACACATAGGTTAAACATAGGACACCAGTTCCACTAGGATGGAATTCTAACCAACTAAGGCCCTCACCACGGTGCCTAAAATCCAGTCATCATCCCCATCCTTCACTGGCTCCACCCTAGACTGAGCTCCAGGTGTGATTAGTGAGCTTCCCTCAAACTTACCAAGAACCAGACCTCCATACCACTCCCTCTGCCCTTCTCATCCTCACTTGATGTGTTGTCCTGCTCCATTTGGCATGTAAACTCCTTGAGGGCAGGTATTGCTTGTACTTATCCCCAGCTCTTATCACAGAACTTGGCAAATATTAATCACTTAATAAGTAAATCTCTCAATCTATCCAGCCGGATGTTAATGCACATGCAGTCATACAGACAATGCATGTGTATATGTGTGGTTATTCATACAGTACACCTATATTCATCCAGACATGTAGTGTTGTTGGAGGAAGAAAGAGGCTGGGACTTAATTCCCAGCTCCAACAAATATTGGTTGTATGATCATGAACAAGTCAATTCATTTCTCTTAGACATAGTTTTCTCATCTGCAAAATGCAGATAATACTTGCACTATCTACCTAGAGCTTTTAGAGAAGTACTTTGTAATTTTGAAAACACCATGGAAAGCTAAGTTAGGGGTACCAATAACATCTGCCCACACTAACACAGTCAGGTCCCTGTGGAAAGCAGAGCCCCCTGCTGGCACAATCCTGGCATTTTTTCCCCTCCCTCATACTGGCCAGATTCAGGCTTCCCTTATTCCTTTCTATCTCCACCTTCCTAATATCCACATTCCTCATTCACCTTGAACTCAATTGCTCAGAAAAGCCCAGGAGTTTACAGTACGCATGCCACATATCCAGCCTGTGCCGAGTCTTGTCATGTCTACCTTCACCTTCTACCTCTCCTATATGTCCCTTTCTCTCCGCTCACATAGTTGCCATCCTGGTGCACAAGCTCATCACCTCATGCTGGGAATACTGCAATGGCCTTCTGGTTGGTCTCCCTGACTCAACTCTCTTCCCGCTTTAATTTATCCCCCATTTAGCTGCCCAAGTGATTTTCCTAAAGCACAGATCTAACCACATCACCTTCTTACTCAATAAACTCCAGAGGTTCCCTGTTACCCCCATGATCAAATATAACATGTTCTCTTTTGGCATTAAAAACCCTTCATAAAGGCGCAGCTAGGTGGCACAGTGGATAAAGCACTGGCCCTGGAGTCAGGAGGACCTGAGTTCAAATCCAGCCTCAGACATATAACACTTACTAGCAGTGTGACTCTGGGTAAGTCACTTAACCCCAAATGCCTCGACAAAAAAACCAAACAAACCTTCACAAATAGGTTTCACATGACTACACATATACAACCTGTATAGAATTACTCACTGTCTTTGGGAGGGGGAAAAGAGAGGGAGGGAGAAAATTTGAACTCAAAATTTTATAAAAAATGAATGTCAAAAATTGTCTTTACCTGTAATTGGAAAAAATAAAATACTATTAAAAAATCCTTTCATAACCTGACTCCTTCCTACTCTTCCAATATTCTTACACTTTAAGATACAGCAATACCTGCCTTCTCACTGTTCCTCAAACAAGACATTGCACTTGCTGTCTTTAATGCTCTGTGACTTTTCACTGGCTGTCCCCGAAGCCTAGGATTCTCCCCCTCTTCCCTTCTGCCTACTTTCCTGGCTTCTTCAAGATTCAGTTCAAACCTCACCTTCTGTAGAAGGTCTTATTCCCCATCTCACCTCTGCTAGTGCCTTCCTTTTAAGATCCACTCCGAGTATATTTTGTATAAGCCTAATTATTTACCTTGTTTCTTCCATTAGGATGTGAATTCCTTAACAGCAGAGACAGTATTTTTTGCCTTTCTTTGTGTGCCACGTGCTTAGCACAGTGCCTGGCACAGAGTAGACTCTGAATAAATGCTTGATGACTAACAGTTAGAGTGGGAGTCAGAAAGGCAGCAGAAAACAACAATGAACTTAGAGTCATACCTGTTCAGTCATTTGTAGTCATGTCTGACTCTTTGTGACCCCATTTGGGGTTTTCTTGGCAAAGACACTGAAGTGGTTTGCCATTTCCTTCTCCAGGTCGTTTGACAGATGAGGAAACCGAGGCAAACAGGGTGAAGTGACTTGCCCAGGGTCACATAGTTAATAAGTGTCTGAGACCAGATTTGAGCTCAGGAAGATGAGTCTTCCTGACTCCAGGCCTGGCACTCTGTACCCTAAGGCACAACTTAGCTACCCCCCAAGTCACGGCACATGAATTCAGATTCCTCTTACTAGCTGTGTAATCTTGGGCAAGTCATTCATCTCTCCAATTTCAGTTTCCTCATATGTAAAATGAGGGTGGACTCATGAGGTTGTACTGATTGACTTTTTTGAAGGACTTCTCAGCTCTAGAGCTACAATCTATGATGCTAAGTTAGATCCTGGGGGGAAAGAAATAATAGAAGAAAGCTAAATTCCCATCCCCAAAACAACCGGATTATTTAAGCAGAGGAGAACACCAGTCCATCAGGACTGGGTTAGGGACAGGAACAGCCCTGCCTAGGCAGGGGAATGATGATGGAAATGACCTCTCAAAGTTCGTCTCCAAACTATAAGACAGGGCCTCCCGGAGTCATTGCTCCCAGAATGAAGGGACCTCAGAGACCTTCTCTAGTCCCACCTCATCATTCTACTGATGAAGATGTTGAGACCCAGAGAGATGAAATAATTTGTCCAGGGCCACCCAGCTAGAAAGTAGCAGCATTCCAGGCTCAGTGCTTTTTCTCTGTAATATTTGCCCAATCTTCCCTACCTCCACCCCCACCCCTCTGCCTCTATACTAGACAAGTCTTTTTCCCAGGCTGACATGGAAGAGATAAAGGGGAGAATTCCAAGACCTGGGTCATTCTGCTCTGCCACCAGGCTCATTTGGTAAATCCTTCTGGTTTCGTGACCACTTGGAGAGAGATGAATCCAAGCAACAGGTGCATGGGGAATGAGGAACAAGAGGAGAAGTCACATAGAGCCAAGCCTAGGCCACACCTCCCTCTCTGGGCAGGTCTAAGCAGCTTCCATAAGTTTCCTCAGGGCACCTGGGGCTGCTTGGTAAGGAGTGATTCTCAGCCCTGCCCCTGAAACTACCCACCCCCTCACTCCAGTCCCTGCCCAGCCTGTGCCCAAGTCAGCCCGTCCTTCTCCTCCTTGTTATCACTCAATATACTTTCTCAAGCACAAGCAACCATCTCTTTCCACTTTGAACCACAATGCCAACATCACCCTCATCTGAGGACCTCCTCTGGAGAAGGTGATTCGCCAATAGCAACATCTCCTAAGCACAAGAGCGCCACCATGCAGATGAGATCCTGAGCTGAGTACCATCCCTAGCACCAGCTGTCCTCATCCCCTACCACTGGGGACATCAGGGCAGGGGGGTGTTGAGAGAGGGGCTGTCTGAGAGGGATGGAGTGAGGAAAGGGAAGAGGAACAGGCATTTTTAAAGTGCCTACTATGTGCATGGCACTGTTAAGCATTTTACAAACAGTATCTCATTTTATCCTCAAGGAACACCTTGAAGAACACACTTTCAAATTAAGAACCTTCTCACAATCTGCCTAGTTACGGGACAGGAGTTCTAGAAACGAAAGGGGTAAAGATCAAGCACACTCCTCTGCTTAGTACAGGAATCACCTTCTTCCTATTCATCCCTATCTCTCCCCACTCCTTCCCTCCTTCATTCCTCTCCCCTCCCCACACACCAAAATTATCTTGTAATTGGCTTCTCTGGGCATATGTTACATCACACTATCACAGCTACCTTCAGTAGAATGTAAGCTCCTTGAGGGCAGAGAAAGTTTCCCTGCTAATCTCTAGCACAATGCATTGTGAAAAGTAGGAGCTTAACAAAGGCATACAAACTAGAAATGAGTTTGAGATGTATCCCTCATCCTCCAAAAACCCATCCATGCCTCTTTGTTCCTTTTCCCTGGCCACTGTCAACCAAGTAGGCATAGCTCCTGCCAATCCACAGAGACACCTGTGGAGAGGTAGTAGACATCAACCCTCAGCTCCAAGACTCCATGCTTTCTCCACTCTTCGGATTCCTGAATTTCTGGTAGAGTGTGGACCTGGAGTCAGGAAGACCTGAGTTAGAATCCTCCTGCCTCCTATACTAGCTGTGTGATCCTGGACAAGTCATTTATCCTCTATATGGGCAAAAACAAAATAGAAATGAGATGATTTTAGGAGAGAGGGCACCAGCAGCTAGGGAGATCAGGAAAGGTTTCACCTAAGAAGATGGAATTGACTGGACCTTAGAGTATGTGAAGGTGAGTAATATATTTAATAAGAAGTTTGAAAAGATAGGTTGGGACCAAGTTGTAAAGGATTTTAAATGAAAGAAGGGGAGCAGTTTATATTTGATTCTAGATGTAATGGGGAACCACTAGAGAGTTTATGGAGCAAAGGAGTGACATAGACCTATACTTTAGGAAAATCACTTTGGCAGTTATGTGAAGGATGGCTTGAAACTGAGAAGACATTTGAGACAGGTAGCTGAGTTAGGAGGCTATTGTAACAACCTAAATAAGAGGTATTAAGGGCAGCTAGGTGGTTCAGTGGTTATAGCACCAGGCCTGAACTCAAGAAGACCTGAGTTCAAATCCAGATTTAGACACTTACTGTGTGACCCCTAGGCAAGTCATTTAACCTTGTTTGCCTCAGTTTCCTCATCTGCAAAATGAGCTGGAGGAGGAAATGCAAACCACTCCAGGATCTTTGCCAAGAAAACAAACAAAAAAAGGGTCATGAAGAGATGGACACAACTGAAAAAAGATTGAACAAAAAAGGGCCTGAACTTGGGTGGTGGCTTTTTGGGTGAGAGAGAAGATGACCCATTTCAGAGAAATTGTGGAGGTAGAAAAGACCAGATTTGGCAACTGATTGGAGAGACGGGGGAAGGGAGAAGGAGGAGCCAAAAGGGAAGATGATGAGATTGTGAACTTAGATAACTAGAAGAAAGATGGTGCCCTTGAAAGTAGAAGAGGGGTAGGTTTGGGAAAAGGCATGATGGTTTCTGTTTTAGGCATGTTGAGCTTACCAAGACGCCTATGGTACATTCAGCTCAAAATTTTCAATGGGCAGTCAGGGGTCAACAGAACTAGAGCTCAGGGGAAAGACCAAAACTGGATATATAGATCTGGGAGTCTTTGGAATGAAACCAAAGGAGACAATATGCATAAAGCTATTGGTAACCTGAAAGAGCTGCTAGATTTTGATATGCTTTTATATATTTCCCCTTCCCCACCCCCACACAATCTTGTTCCCTCTGCTTCCCCCTTTGTAAGTGTCCTAGAGGCAGGAATTGTTTCTTGTTCAGGATTTTTTTGTTCTTTGAGCCCCTTAGCACAGTGCCCTGCACAAATGCTTAATAAATGCTTGTTGAAATTAATTGAATATTTCCTCTCACAGAAGTTCAGGGATATCCTGACCTCAGGAGACCAAATTCTTCTAGGTTAGACCCACATGTGAGACAGGGAAAGGGTCTGCTTCTATCTGTCTGTTACCCACAGTCCTCCCTAACCCACTCCCCATTTCCTGAGCTATTTCCATCCCTAAGGAAAAAAATAGGAAATGTCAGATCACAGAATCTAGATTGGGGTTTGGGGAAAGAAACTCCATTTTTAATTATCCAGGGGCATGATACAAAATGGATTATCCAAGCACCTGGCTTTTTCTCCTTCTTCACTTCTGTGAAGTGAAGCAGATGGGGGCTGGGAAGAGGCCTTGATTAGACAGAGTTGCTCAATTGTTATCCCTTTGCAAATAACTCCCAGATCTATTTATCCAGCCTCAGTCTCTCTCTTGAGCTCCAATCCCACATAACCAGCTATCTATTGGACATTTCCAAATAAATATCTACTGGCTCTAATTTGTCCAGTTGTTTAAAGTTGTGTCTGACACTGTAACCCCATTTGGGGTTCTCTTGGCATAGATACTGGAGCAGTTTGCCATTTCATTCTCTAGCTCATTTGACAGATGAGGAAACTGAGGCAAACAGGGTAAAATTACTTGCCCAGGGTCACACAGCTAGTAAGTGTCTGAGGCCAGATTTGAACTCTAATCTTCCTGACTCCAGGCCTGACATTCTATCCACTACGTCACCTAGCTACCCTCAGCTCTTGTTTAGAAACCTCAAAATGTTCAAAACAAATCTCATTGTCTTTTCAGCAAAATCTTTCCCTCTTCCAAACTTCCCTTTTACTATATAAAAGCACCACCATCCTCAGTCACTCAAGCCTGAAATCTCATTGTCATCCTCAATTCTACTCTCGTTCATCCCATATATCCAATTATTTGCCAGATTTTGTCTTTTTTTCCCACTTTTTAAAAATTAATTTATTTTGAATTATCAACAATCACTTCCATAAGCTTTTGAGTTTTAAATTTTTCTCCCCCTCCTTCCTCACCTCCCTCCCCAAGATGGTGCACAATATGATATTGTCTTTTTTTTTTTAAACCTTCACAACATCTCATATACGTCTCCTCTGCACTCTGGTTATCATAGTTAAGGCTCTCATCACCTCTCTTCTTGACTATTTTCATAGCCTTCTAATTGGTCTCCCTGACTGAAGTCCCTCCCCACTCATCCTCCACCCAGCTGCCAAAGCAATTTCCTTAAGTGCAAATCTAACCAGGTCACCTCCACTCCCTCAGACTGCAATGGCCCCCTATTAAGTCCGGGAGGAAACATCTCCAGTCATTTGTTTAGTATTTAAAACCCTTCCTGGATCCTTCCTACATTTCTTGTCTTCTTTCTTTTTGTTCCCTTCCATGCACTCACTCTATGACCTGGAGACGCTGAGCTACTCACTGTTCTGTGCACAGGACACTCATCCCTTTTTACTGGCAGTCCCCCATGCTGGGAATGCTCTCCCTCCTCATCTCAGCCTGTGTTTCCCCAACTTCCCTCAAGACTCAGCTCAAATGGCACCTGCTGGAGGAGACCTTTCCTGGTCCCCTTAACTGCTAAAACCTTCCTAAGGCTTCTTCCATCTACTTTATGTGTATCCTGTATGGACAACCGATAAAAAAATAGTGTGGGTTGTCTCCCCCTCTTAGATCATGAGGGCAAGGACTCACTCTTTCTTTCTTTCTTTCTTTTTCTTTCTTTCTTTCTTCTTTCTTTCTTTTTTTCTTTCTTCTTTCTTTCTTTCTTTCTTTCTTCTTTCTTTCTTCTTTCTTCCTTCCTTCCTTCCTTCCTTCCTTCCTTTCTTTCTTTCTTGCTTGCTTGCTTGCTTGCTTTCCATCCTCAGTGCTTAGTACAGTGTCTGGCACATAGTAATTGATAAATAAAATGAATGTTGATTGATTGGTAGATTGCCAGATCCCTAACACACCCCCACATCTTGTTGTCCACCACCACCACCACCTTACATTGCCATGAGCTTCAAGTCAAGACACCTGGATTCTAGTCCTGATTCAGTCACTAGCTATGTGACCTTGGCCAAGTCATTCCCTTCTCTAGACTTCAGTCTTGTCCTCTGTGAAACGCTGGGGATAGACCAGTTGATCTCTCAGGTCCCTGTCAACCCTGAAGTGAGAAGGCTAAAAGGAGAGAAAGAGGAGGCTGGCAGAGAGGGGTGGGGGGCAGCATCCCTGGGGCCAGACATCAGAAATGTCAAGTATGTGAACCATGTCAGCCGCCTGAGCTATGAATAGAACAGGCAGGACCATCTGGGGCAGTACCCCCTCCCCCTGCCATGCTAGAGATGAGGGAGGAGGGGTCACAAAATGGAGCTTGAGGAGTAGGACAGGAGGGAGAGAGATCCTGTTTTGGAACTCCTTAGACAAGGATAGTGGGAGAAGGGGGAGAAGAACTAGAGACTAATACGTAAGTAAGATACAAAATAAGTCCATAGACATCTCTGATTGGGGAGTCTCAGGAAGGAGAGGCTCTTAGTCCTTTCTTAGAAGCTACAGAGCCGGACACTATGCAACTGAGAGCCCTAAGTCATTCACCCACAGCATGATGGGAGCAGGGTGGGGGTGACACTAGGTGACACATACCAAACCCTAGGATCTGTCAGACAAGAGGCCCTCTGCCCACAACATTCTCCAGCATTCACGTTTCTTGGGTTCTCTTCCACACGTGTGAGACTGTTGTACTATCTGGTGACTTGTAACACCCCTTCTATCCCTAAGGTTCTAGGTTTCTGGGAATCAAGGACATGGAGACAGAGTAGAAATGAGGAAGGAAGAAAGCAGCATGAACTCTTTAGCCCATATCTTAGTACCTCCCTAACCTCTCAACACATAAGTTCCCATAGTGACACAGCTGAAAACCATTCTACAGATCAGGAAACATGCTGAGAGAGGTTAACTAACTTGAGCAGGATTACACTAGGAAATGCTTGCTATGGAATTCGAACTCAGGTCTTCCTTGACTCTAAGTCCAATACTCTGTAAGAGTAAAGATCAATTGATTCCATTAATCACTCAACCACCCTAACAATTTTAAATATCTGACAAGCTATTATGCCCTGATACCTTAACCAGATAAGAACACCTCTACTGAATCAAGCAATAAAGGCTTTAGAATAGGTGCAAAAAGTTGTAATAAATTTTGTTTGGTCATTTTCAGTCAGGTATCAGACTCTTTGTGACCCCATTTTGGTGGTTTTTTTGTCAAAGATCTGGAATGGTTTGCCATTTCCTTCTCCAGCTCATTTGACAGACAAGAAAACTGAGGCACATAGGGTAAGTGACTTGCCCAGGGTCACACAGCTAGTGAGTGTCAGAGGCCAGATCTGAACTCAGGAAGATGAGTGTGCCTGACTCCAGGCCTGGCACTCCATCCACTAAGCCACCTAGCTGCCTTTGACCATTGCTGTTCAGTCATATCAGTTGTGTCTACCACCTAGCTGCCTGGTGCAACCAGTTTAGAAGTCCTTGAAAGCTTTTGGCCAATCAGCTGCCACCTACAGAGCAGGCAAGCCTGCCTAGTGGAAGCTCCCTGAGAGGGAGGCAGGACACAGCATTTGCCAGGCAAATCAAACCAGCATCACCATCTCCCCCTCAGGCCTTGATGGAGACAGCCTAGGATGCTGAACCTTGGAAACAGGAATGCATCCAGTCTAACGCCCCCTCAGACATCATCTTGGGAAGCAACCTTTGTGGAGATGTACCTGGCAAAGGCTCCTACAGGGCCTACAGCCACAGCTACTGAAA
This sequence comes from Phascolarctos cinereus, assembly GCF_003287225.1. Lineage (NCBI taxonomy): Eukaryota > Metazoa > Chordata > Mammalia > Diprotodontia > Phascolarctidae > Phascolarctos > Phascolarctos cinereus. Next base: position 299,500,440 of record NW_027555958.1, on the reverse strand, counting down.
ACCTAGAAAGTAAAGTTCTTGCCACTAAAATCCTGGACACTATCAAGTGATTTAACATCAGAAACTGATATGATTTTATTAGTGGAAATAACATTGAAGAAGAGGTATTCTTATCTGATTTGCTGCTGTACCCTAAAAACCATGAGACATTTCCATCTGACTTGTAGCTGAAACCTTCTATATGTTTGACTCTTCTTGGGAGCCGGGTCTGTCCTACTTTCTATGTGTATCCTGAGCATTGAGCACGATGCTTTGCATTCAGTAAGAGCTCTATAAATATTTTATTCATAAAGTTATTGTTGAATAGAATAGATTGATATTGCCCAGGAAGTATACAAAGATTAGCTGAAAAGATTTGGTCATAACCTATGGAATTTGTATAAAATCAGCAAGATAGTTTGAAATGGAGCATTGGAGTATTTGGCAGCCTAGATAATAGAAAAAAATAGAGAGGGAATCCCTCGGTGGAGGAAAGAGTGAGAAGCTTAATCTGGGTACCACCCCTCTGTGTCTCTGTCTCCTTCTCCTTCCCCTCCTTAATCAAAGGAGGGCCTTGTGAACTTTGGCAGGCCAGAGGATTTGAGATTTCCTATTGGCATCCTAGTCCTGACATTGTCTCTGTAACAGTTCACGCAATGTCTTCAACAGGAGCCAAGGTCAAATTAGACACGCTGAGGAAAGGCGGCTTCAGGCCTCTACAAAGAGCCCAGCATAAAGTAACACCATCTCTTAAGAGGGGAACATCTAGAGGACTCTGGCAAATGGACTCCCAAGAGGGAAGCCTGCTAACTTTACCTTTGTAATGTCTCTGAATATGCCACTTCTCTCCTCTTATACTGCCACTACTCTGGTATCAAGCCCTCATCACCTTTTGCCTGGACTATTGCAATAGTGTACCGGCTAGCCTGCCTGCCGCAAGTCTCCCTCTACTCCAATCCTCTCCACTGAGCTGTCAAAATGATCTTCCTAAAGTTCATATCTGACCATATCAAACCTCCTACTCAATAAACTGCAGTGGCTCCCTGTCACCTCCAGGATCAAATATAAAATCCTTTGTTGGGTGTTCCTAGGCCTTCATAACCTGTTTCACCCCTCTCCTCACCTTTTCGGTCTTCTTGCACTTTACATTACCCCATATACACTTTGTTCCAGGGATAATGGCTCTTCTTACTTTTGCTCTTCTCCAGACAAGACACTCCATCTCTTGGATCAAGGCATTTTCCTTGGATGTCCCCCACCCCCAAGAAGCTCTTCCTCTTCATTTCTGCCTCATATCTTCTTTCTAGTCCTAGCGAAAATCCCACCTCTTACAGAAAGCCTTTCCTGATCCCCCTAAATTCTACTGCCTTCTATTCTCCACACAGCTGCCCAAATGATATTTTTTTAAAAAAATTTTACATGGACAGTATCTTATTAAACAGTTTGCACCAAATTTACAACAAGCACCAAACAGGATTTTTTTAAATGTGAAAAAAAACTTTGAACAGAAACAAAGCGAAAACATGTCAGTAGAAATGCATGCTAGAAATATAAAGTAGGTTCCATGATATTACTTGGCTATCAGCTTTCTCCAGTTGTGAAATTGCCTGAAGATATCTGAATTGAAATACCAAGTTGAACTTGATTTTGAGAACACTATATACAAAATGGTGGGCTACTAGGTGGCTCAGTGGATAGAGTGTCAGTCAGGACCGCAGTCAGGAAGACTCGTCTTCCTGAGTTCAAATCTGGCTTCAAATACTTACTAGCTGTATGTCCCTGAGCAAGTCACTTAACTCTGCTTGCCTCAGTTTCCTCATCTGTAAAATGAGCTGCAGAAGGAAATGGCAAACCACTCCAGTATCTTTGACAAGAAAACCCCAAATGGGGTCATAGAAGGGTCAGACATGGGTGAAATGACCAAACAACAACAAAATATGCAAAGTGATAGTCTAAAGCACAGGTGATCAGATCATGTCGCTGCCCTGAGCATAAAGCTCCATTGACTCCCTTTTGATTCCAGGATAAAATATAAACATTTAAAGCCTTTCACAAGGTGACTCCAACTTACCTTCGCAACATTATACACTCATGGACTCTACATTCCAGCCAAACTAGCCTTCCTGCTGATCCTCACTTCTAATTTCCCATCTCCCTTCCTTTGCACAAGCTGTCATTCCCTCCTGGCTTCCCATTTCTTAGAATCCTTAATGGCCTTCAGAGCTCAGCTCAGATTTTACCTCCTGCATGAGCCCTTTTCTGATCCTCCCAGCTGTTCCTGCCCACTCCAGTCTTCTCCCCCTACTCCCAGAAAATTACCTTGTGTTTATTTTGTATGTGTTTTCCTTCTCATAAACTGTAAGGTGCTTGAGGATGAGAACTGTTTCATTTTCATCTTTTTATCCTGTGACTAGAACGGTGCCTGGCACACAAATGTTTGTTGGGTGACTTTTGGATTGATTGGTTCCATGAGAACAATGATAATTGCAATGATGATAGTAATATTAAGAAAAATATATAGTACAGGCAGGTGATACAGTGGATAGAGCACCAGGTCTGGGGTCAGGCATGTTCCTGAGTTTAGATCTGGCCTCAGACACTTAATAGCTGAGTAATCCTGGGTGAGTCACTTAACCCTGTTTGCCTCCATTTCCTCATCTACAAAATGAGCTGGAGAAGGAAATGGCAAACCACTCCAGTATCTCTGACAAGAAAACCCCAAATGGGGTCATGAAGAGTAGGACATGACTGAAAAATGGTCGAACAACAACAAAACATTTATATGGCGCCTACTGTGGCTAAGCACTGTGCCAAGCACTTTACTCATGTTATGTCTGATTCTCACAACACCACCGTGAGGGCTATTATTATCCCTATTTTTTACTGTTGAGGAAACTGAGACAAACAGAAGTTAAGAGACTTGCCCCAGGTCAAAGAGTTAGTAAGGGTCTGAGGCTAGGGGCAGCTAGGTGGCGCAGTGGATAGAGCACCAGCCCTGAAGTTAGGAGGAACTGAGTTCAAATCCAGCCTCAGACCAAACATGACACTTATTAGCTGTGTGACCCTGGGCAAGTCACTTAACCCCAATTGCCTAAAAAAAAAGAATTAAAAAAAAAGAGTCTGAAGCCAAATTTGAACTCAGGTCTTCCTGATTCCAGGCCCAATGCTCTAACTACGGTGCCACCTAGCTGTCTCCCACAATATTGCTACATAATAAATAATAATTGCACCTGAAAAGTGGAATTAGGGATGAGATAACCCTGGAAGCTACCAGACTCTGACCTGTCTTCGTTCTAAGGAAAGATTGAAAGTGTGGGGAGGGAAGGCGTTGGAAGCAGAGAATATTGAGAAATGACTGGATGGATAGATAGATAGATAGATAGATAGATAGATAGATAGATAGATAGATAGATGGATGGATGGATGGATGGATGGATGGATGGATTAGACAGAGATAGATTAGATAGATATGTTTTATATATATGTGTGTGTATATATATAATTTTTTAAACCATAAATCACAAAAAAGTGGCACCCAAAACTGAAACCAATATTCCATACGTGATCTAAGCAGTGTATAGTTCTTGTAGATGTCCCAGGAGACAACTAGCATACTCCCAGAATGGATCCTTAGAAAAACCCCAGTACAAGAGATATTCAAAGAAAGACAGTAAGTAGTCTTTCATTTTGTACCAGCTGCCTGTTTTCTTTTGTCAGGTGCCTCATTTTCTCTAGGCTGTGGATCCAAAGAAAGACTTGGCTTTCTCTGGCTGAAGGTCAAGGAATAAGGGGAGGCAGTTACAAAAATGGTAGCCTCCATGGCTCTCCAATCCTTCATTTCACTCCCAGCAATATAAAGGAGAAGGACCTTCATTCCCACCCTTGTCCTCACCTATGAAATTAGCAGGCTGCCATCCTGCAAATCTGTCTGTTCCTCTATGAGAACACCCTCCTGAAAGGTAAGAAGAGACCCCAATAAGGAGAAGATGGGAAGGGACAGAGGAAGTCCTTCCTCGTTACTCCTGAATTAGGGGGAAGGAGCACATTCCTCCCGGCTTTTTCCATTCAGCCTGCAAGAGGAGAGAGGATGACCTTGAAGAATTCCTCCTTAAGACTGAGGTAGAAGTAATGGTGTGATGGTCTTAAGAGTCAGGAGATTTGGGTCTAAGTACTGATGTTAAAGCTTATAGGCTATGGAACCCTAGGCAAGTCCCATAATCTCTCTATTCTTAGGTTTTCTCATCTATAAAATAGGGGTAATAATAGTTCCACTACCAAACTCATGGGTTTATTGTGAGGAGAGTGCTTTGTAACCCCTCAAGAGTATAAATCTAACTTATTTTTAATATTCCTGTTATTTTTATTGTCGTTATCATTATTACTACTATTCAGGGGCACAGAGGGTTGGAGGAGAAATGGAGATAGGCATGAATTTAGGGAGAATACATCCCGTTCACTGTATTCAGCCCTGGGACATGAAAACCCAGGGTCCCTGCTTCCTGTTTTGACCTTGGGAACCTGTGAATAGAAACCATTTCTCTCTCTCTCTCTCTCTCTCTCTCTCTCTCTCTCTCTCTTCTCTCTCTCTCTCTTCTCTCTCTCTCTCTGTCTCTGTCTCTCTCTCTCTCTCTCTGTTTCTCTCCTCTCTCTCTCTCTCTTCCTTCCTCTCTCTTCCTCTCTTTCTTCCATTCTCTCTCCCTCTCAAGTCACTTTCCCCTAATGTATCTCAGTATCCTCTTCTGTTAAATGAGTGGCTAGAACTCAATGATCTCCACGATCCCATTCAGGTCTGACAATCAATACCCTATGTTTCTTCCTACCTCCCATGAGAACGATAAGCAGCTTCCTCCCACTTCACAACATTGGGACCCCTTGGAGGGAAGTATGATTGGTAGGGGAGGGTGCTGCTCTCTCTCCATCCCCTTCCTGAATGTCAGGGGCTCTAGAGAAGGAAAAACTGACTGATTACACTGTAGGACTCCCATTACAACTCCCCTCCTCCTCCCATATCCACAGGTAGAGAGGTAAATCTTGGGGAATTTCACCCCTCCAGGAAAAGGAGTTGCTAGCCTAAAAGAAATCAGACCGTGAGACTAACTGACATTAGTCAGCAGGACTGATCTAACGGTACTATTCCCCCTGTCTCCTTTCTATCCTCTATGCTGGTTCTCCATCTGCAGACTCTTCCCCACCCCAACCTTTCCACTACCAGCCCCAGGCTCTACCACATGGTTTCCATCTGTCACCCACAGCAACGGCTACATTCCTCCTGACCCACATGCCCCCCCCCTTATCCTCCCCTGCCCCTCAGAGGGAAACACTCAAAACTTTGCAGACTCGAGGTCTCTGAGAATCTCCCAGTTTCTCTGCCTGTCTCTGTTTCTCTCTGCCCCTTCTCCTCCAAGGACTGTGTCTCTCTCCCCCCATGTCTCTGGCTTAGCCCCCACAGAGGTTATGTCAGAGGGGACCCATCGGCAAATTCTGACAGCCTAGCATCCTAGGCAAGGGGGGAGGGGGGCACAGCTCTTCTGCTTCTGCAGCCAAATTCCCGACCCTGGTCTGAGACAATGGCCCCACTGTTCCCCCACCCCCTGGGCACCCCTAAATGCACTGGATACAAGGAGCCTTTCTTCCCCCAGTTCCGATCTCAGCCCTGGGCTCTTTGCCACCACCAGAGGCTTCCCCCCTGCCCCTCCCCCTGAGACACCCCTGGCAAAGAGCTGCCATCTCTCCTCCTTCAACCTCAGGGTGGAGCAGTTTTACTAAGACTTGGCAGCAGCAGGAAAGATCCAAGCTAGACAGGACAGAACTGCCTGATGTCCTCACACCTTTTGCTCAGCTTACAGCTATTCCTCATGTCTTTCCTGCCTCCCCCAATGCCACCCATCCTTCAGGCCCAGGTGAAGTCCCCCACCTCCTCCCCCCAGTTTCCCCTGACTGCTCTGGAGCCACACTGAGCTCCCTCACATATGAATTCCTAAAGCACTTACATTCTGCACCACCATTTTGTGTATTTGATTATGCACTTAACTATCTTTCTACAAATCCATTTTCACGCATTTTCATTCCTCCCCAGCTGAACTGTAAGCCCCGTAAGGGCAGGGACTGGAACAGTGCCTGGAACATTACTGAGCACAAATAAGGCACTCAAATAGCTAGCTATCGAATGATGGAATGAAATGTATTCATTTATTTATAATACTTCTTTATAATAATGAATAAACTTATCATTTATTTATTTATGGTTTGGATGGAGAAGACAAGGGTGACCCTTGTTTCTCCTCTACCCAAGTTGAAGAAGAAAGAATTGGTGTACAGAGAAGCTGAGAAACAGAAAAGATGACCTTGGGCCATAAGGAGCTGGGCTAAGGGATCTAAATGAGCATGGCAGCCCCTCATCTTCATGATTCCCCCTCCCTTTCCAGACAGGGTGCACTGGCAGCCCCAGACAGCAGTCCTCCCTCCCTCCAAGGAAGCAGGCAGAATCTCCCAGAAAAGCCCTTGCTTAGCCTTCTACGTAAAGGGTTCAAGATTCTGAACCTTCAAGTGACACAAGAGACTAGAAATCAGATTTATCTTTTAAAGGTTCATATAGGCATCTTCCTATTCTGAAAACAAAAACAAAAACAGAACCATCTCAAGCTAAATTAGGGTCAGGGAAATTCTGGCGTTGATAATGAAAGAAGTGAATAATGAAAAAGCATTTCTTATTTGACTCTGAAAAGTATTCATTCATTCATTCAAGAAGCATCTGTTAAGTGCCAATTAGATGCAGGGGACACAAAGGCAAAAACGAAACAGCACCTGCCCTCGAGGTGCTTACATTCTATTGGGGTAAATAATATGTACACAGTTATTGTTTTTTTCTTTTTTGCAACATTAAGATGGAATTATGTTTTGCATGACTTCACATGTATAATTGATATCATATTGCTTATCTTCTCAATGGGTGGGGAAGGAGCGGGAGGAAGGGAGAGAATTAAAACTCAAATTTTTAAAAATTAATGTTAATTTTTTAAAATGCCATTGAAATAGTTAATGAAATAAATAAAAAAATACAAGAAAAATAACATGTACACAGAAATTTAAATACAAAGTAGTCACAAAATAATTTCAGGAGAAGGACATTATCAACTGAGGGGATCAGATGGAGGTGGTGATTGGCCTTTATGAATAGGATTTTGAAAAATGCTAAGCAGTCTACAAGGCAGAGGTGAGGAGGGAACACATTACAGGCATGAGAGACAACAAAAGCCCAGAATCAGGAGATTCTGGGATCACAGACCCAGAGCTGGGAGGGACCTGAGGCCTCTAGTCCAACCAGCTTGTTTTACAGATGAGGAAACTGAGGCCCAGGAAGTTTAAACCACATCAAGAAATTACAGAAAATGGAAGCAAGACCATGTAAGAGATGATGAGTAGCAGAGCAGGACATGGTTCTCTCAAAGTAGTGTTGGCAATGCTGAAGCTCAGAATGAGTAGAGCTGTCAAGGGACGCTAAGGACAACCAAAAGGGTTTCTTAGTTCTACTGGGACACAAGGGAGGATCAAAGAAGCAATAGGGCAATTGCTTGGGGGTGATAGGATGATGATAACTGATGGCAGAAAGAAGGCAGAGTTGCTCAATTTTTATTTTCTTTCTGATTTCTCTGCAAAGGAGAGTGGTTTAGGGGCAGGTAGGTGGGGCAGTGGATAGAGCACAGGCCCTGGATTCAGGAGAACCTGAGTTCAAATCCATCCTCAGACACATAACACTTAGTAGCTGTGTGACCCTGGGCAAGTCACTTAACCCCATTGCCTACCCCAAAAAAAGAAAAGGAGAGTGGTTTTATAAGAATGTTATAAATGACAGAACAAAAATAACTAAGAATTGATAGTCAAGAAAAGTAAGGAGATAGTAAGAGAGCAGATAATTGCCCTTGATGACCTCAAGTCTCTTGGCACATATGAGTGACCTTGTGTCCTGAAAGAACTAGCAGATGTGATGGCAGAGCCAGTCAGTGATAGCTGAAATATAGGAATGGTACAACAAGGTTGGAGAAAAGCAAATGTCACAATTTTTTTAAAAGTCTCTAAATTGTAGACCAATGAGCTTGACTTTGTCCCAGGGGAATTTCTAGAAAGGGTCATGAAAGCGATGGTCTGTGAACAAATCTAGAAAGGGAAGCAGCAATTTCAACGAGCCTTCCTGGCATCAATAAGGACAGGTCAGGCTAGACTGATCTTATTTCCTTTTTCGGCACGATCCTAAGCATTCAAGGAGAATGCTGTGGCTATCGATTACCTAGATTTTAGCAAAGCTTTTGGTAAATTATCTCCTGAAATTCTTGTGCAGAAGCTAGGGAGGTATCATAGTCAGAGAGACTCGAAACTGGTTGGATCGTAAGAATCAAAGAGTAAATAGTTCAATGTCAATGTGGCAGGAGGTTTGCAGCAGAGTACCCCAAGGATCTGTGCTTGGCTCTATGATGTTTAACATTTTTATCAATGACTTGAATAAAAGCATAGATAGTATGCTTATCAAATTTGTAGATAACATGACTCTTGGAGGAATTGCTCATACAATGGGTCATGATTTGGATCCCAAAGAATCTCAACAGGCTAGAGTCCTTGGCTAAATGGATGAAATTCAATTGGAATAAATGTAAAATTGTATACAAAAGAATCAACCTCACATGTCTGAGGTGGGGGTGGTGGAAAGCATTGTTAGATAGCCTTTGTTCTAAAAATGATCTGAGGTTTTCAGTGGACTACAAGCTCCATGAGTCAGTAGTGTGATGGGGTAGACAAAAAGGTTAATGGGATCATTGGTTGTATTAACAGGCTTAGTTTTGAGGAATAGGGAGATAATAGTCCCACTATTCTCTGCCCTTGACAGAACTTATCTGAAGTACTGTATTTAGTTCTGGGCATTGCAGTTTAGAAGGACGCTGATAAGGCAGAAAGTGCCCACAGCAGGGGAACTAAGATAATGAAGGTCCTCGAGTCTGTAACCAGAGGACTGGTTGAAGGAACTGGTCATATTCAACCTGGAAAAAAAAGAAGACTTGAGGGGACATGATAGCCATCTTCAAGTATCTGAAAGGCTGTCATATGGAAGAACAATTAGACTTGTACTGTTCAGTCCAAAGGTGAGGCAACCAGGAGCCATGGGTGGAATTGCAAAAAAGCAAATTTAGGCTTGTCAAGGAAAAAAAAAAGTCCCAGCAATTTGAGCTATCCAAAAGTGGAACAGGCTGCCTCAAGAAGTGATAGGATTCCCTTCCCCCTTGAAGGTCTTCAAGCAAAGACTGGATGACCATTTGGCAGGTAAAGTTACAGTAAAGGTTCCTTTAGCACATGAATTGGACTGTGTGGCCACTGAAGTACTTTCCAGCTCTCAAATTCTATGATTCCATAAATGACTAGACCAAGGTCACACAAGCAGCTAGCATCAGAAATGAAATTTTTGAACCAGATCCTTTTACTTTAGAGGTAGCGATCTTTCCAAAATTGAGCAGGCCAGTTTGGCTGAAATGTAGAGTACACGAAGGAATTTGCTCTCTAAGTCTGGAAAGGCAGGCAGGAGCCTGATTGCAAAGGGCTTTAAAAGTCAAACAGAAGACTTTGTACTTTATCCCAGAGGCATTTTAGGATTTGGAGTTGGGGGCGGAGAGGGAAAGAGGTGGTCAGAGATGAGATTTCTCTTCTCTTCATCAGACTGATGTTGAAATGAATTTGTATTTCTCAAGTATAAAAAGATGAGTTCCACAAGGGTGGATCCCCAAGCACGAAAGGGTGCTAGACACCTAATTTCACCCAAACATCTCAATTTCACCAAGTCACAAAGAGAACACATTATCTCCCCCCATATCCATCCTTTCTCCACACATCTCTACCTGTGTTGAGGGCACTACCATCCCTTCCAGTGATTCAGATTCACGATCTCAATCTTCCTCAATTCCTCCCCTCTCTGGACCCCCAGATCCAATCGGTTTCCAAATCTTGTCAATTCTATCTCCACTGAAAGTCTCATGTCTGAGCCTTCTCTCCTCTCTCTCAGGGACGCCACCGTAATTCAGGCACTGATCATCACCTCTAACCTAGACTATTGCAACAGTCTTTGAACTGAACTCCCAGATTCCATTCTCTCTCCTCTTCATTCCATCTTCTGCACAACTGCCAAAATGATCTTTGTAAAGCATAAGTCTTACCATGCCACCCCCACCTTCCCCTGATAACCTTCAGGAGCTTCCTATTGCCTCAAGGACAGAAAACAAGCTCTTCAACTCGGGCATTGAAAGCCCTTCACCATCTGGAACCAACCTTGCCTTTGCAGACTCTGAGCTCCAGCCCAAGCTGCCTACTTACTTAAGGACAGGAACTACTTATTATTTTGTCTTTGTCGTCCCCCTCCTCCCCCACCCCCCACCACCCTAGGACTTAGCATAGAGCCTTACATATAACAGACATTTCACATAAGCTTCCTAAATTGGACTGGATTGGATGAATGAATGATCTACAAAACAGATAACTGAAAGTGAGTTGGCATTTCCTTTGATCTGTCTTCCCAAGACTAATGTCAGCCACTTCCCAAAGATGAAGCCGTAGAAAGTTCTGATAGGCAGTGAATTATTCCCACCAGCCCATCTGATTTTCTCTCTGATTTCCCAAACTCTTCTCCCCTCTACTCCAAGGGTTTCAAACCTTTTTGGTGTGTCATAGACTCCTTCTTAGAATAATGTTTTTAAATGCGTAAAATGAAATACATAATATTACAAAGGAAGTCAGTTATATCAACCTGCAGTTATCAAACTATATATATTTTAAAATGTTAAGATTCACCTGCTCTACATGTTTCTTAACTACGAATTTGTTTTTTCTGTACTCCCAAATATTCCTGGGACAGCTAGAGCTCAGGGCCTGGAGTCAGGAAGACCTAAGTTCAAATCTAGAATCAGACATCTATCTGTTGGCTGTGTGACCCTGGGCAAGTCACTTAACCCTGTTTGCCTCAGTTTCCTCATCTGCAAAATGAGCTGGAGAAAGAAATGGCAAACCACTCTAGTATCTTTGCCAAGAAAACCCTAAATGGGATCACAAAGAGTCGGACAAGTATTGGACAGGTATTCTTGTACCTTGTTAATCTAGCCAATCAAAACAGAGCACTTCCATTGATTTGGTTGCTCTTCTTTATAAAAGAAGCCCTAAAGTGAAGTCCGGTTATGTTTATACTCAGAGATGACATCTCTCTGAATTACAAGTAAAAATAAAATCAGTTGACTAGTGAAAGATAACAAAACAAAACAACAACAAGAAAAAACAAACACCTGCTCTGCTCCCTTCCTGAGTCTTGCACCTCAGGAATATTCCGCTGTAGCAGACAAAGGGTTAATCATGCCCACATTTCATCCCACTGTCCTTGATCAGGACCTGTCCTAAGATCCAGTTCTAAGGCTGGCTGGGCCCTGGATCCCTGCAAGTGGAGGGGGGGAGGGGGTGCCTACTGGGTACTGGCTGGCACGGCCATGCTGACAAGCTGGCACCATCTCACACAATGTAAAGGGGCCCTTGATCTAAAGCTGGTTTGTGTGCCTGGGGAGGAGGGGAGTGAGGGGGTTAGGAGGAAGGCAGAGCCAGCTCTCTTGGTCCCTATTCATGTTTCTTGAGGTGGAAGGAGTCAGTTGGCTAGATAATTCAAAATCACGCAAAATCCAAAATCTTTTCAGTCAATGGTTTCCCCTCTTCTTCTTCACCTCTGCAGGCTGTATTAGACTATCTCTCTTCTTTTTGCCCCAGCTCCCACTGACAACCCCAAAGTGGATACGGCCTGTGAGGGTCAGAAAAGAACTAAGAGCCTTCACGAACAGCGCCCACCATCTCCTGGAATACTGAGCACTGTTCTCCCTGCCCAGACTGAAGGGTGAAACACCTAGTTTAATCGTTCTTGCCCTGAATGGAAATAGTACTAGATGGGGAGTCCGGGAGACCCGGATTCAAATTCTAACTCTACTTTCATTACCACTTGTATGGCTCGGCAAGTGGTTTTCTCTCTGGGCCTAGGCCTTCTCACATGTCAAATGAGCTTGGACCAGATGACCTCTAGGGTTCCTTCCAGCTCTAAATACTACAGTCTTGTGATCCCTTGACAAAATCCTAGACTTGACGGTGGTCATCAGATATGCAGAAGATGTCACTCAGACAAGGAAACAAAGGCAGGTGAAAGTGCTGTTCTTACCCTCCCTGGTAGAATGTAGAATGTAAATTCCTTAAGAGCAAAAGGGTGTATACTTTTTCTCTTCATATCCCCAAGCATCTAGCATAGCCCCTGGCACATAGTAGATGCTTGTTGACTGAGTCTTAAAAACAAATTACCTCCATCATTTACTTTTGCTCTAAATTGTAAAATGTGTAGTTTGAGGGGGCAGCTCGATGGCACAGTGGACAGAGAACCCACCTTGGATTCAGTAAGACCTGAGTTCAAATTTGACCTCTGACACTTGACACTCACTAGCTGTGTGACCCTGGGTAAGTCGTTTCACCCCATTTCCTTGCAAGAAAAAAAAGAAAACATATATAGGTTGAACTAGCCGTCTAAGCAGGGCTGTGCTGGTAAATGTTTAACAACCAGCTCTTGGCAGAGGGGATGTAGGCACTACACAATTTTCAGTTTATTCTGCATTATTATATTTTCTCCATTGCTTTCTTAGGTGTAGATAATCAATGAAACAATAAATCAAGCCCTGATGTGTAGTTTGTCAATTTCAAGGGCATAAATGAGCACAGCGAAAATTTAACAGTCAGCTCTTATAAATCTAGTTCAAGATGGCTCCAGCACACTCCTACTTGGAGGTCCCTTCTGACTCTAAATGTATGATCCTATCATTCAAAGACTAATAGAATTTAGACCTAGAAGGGGCTTTAGACATCATCTAGTTGTTCAAACTCTCCATTTCACAAATGAGAAAACTAAGGCCCAAGGAGGTGTAGCAGCCATTTATTCATATCGATCTGCTTTCCTCTTTCTTCTTTCTTTCCCATTTCTGAGGGATAACCTTAATCATTATTCTGCCTTTGGGCAGGGCGCCGTCCAACCCCCTCTAGTCATGGAACACTAACGGTCTAGAATGGGAGATTCTGCTGCCTCTTGTTCCCCCCATCTCACAGTCCTCTGTATCAACCAATCAACAATCAATTAAGTGCCTGCCATGGGCCAGGTGCTATGCAAGGCACTAGGGATACAAGTTACAAAAGCTTCTTGATAATAACAATAACTCATGCCTTTTAGTTTTACAGTTTACAAAGCAGAAGAGGTAGACAGTGAAAATATTACCTTTCCCTGATTTACTGATAAGGGAATTTTACACTCAGAAAAAGTTTAATCATTTACCCAGGCTCACAAGGCTAGTGTCAGGGCTAGGATCTGAACTCAGGTCTCTGGATAAAGGTCCAGGTCTTTTCCTAGTACATCATTTCGCCTTATCCCTTCCAGACGTCTAACTTCAATCTCTTATGCTAAAAACTGAAATTTCTTCCTGTTGTGTCACGCATGAGAAGAAGCCTTCCATAGTATTCCTCCACTGGAAAATGAAACCATCCCCCTTCTCTGTACTTAGAACTAAATCTCTCACTCTCCCTTTTCTATCTCTATGTCTGCATCTCTCTGTCTCTCTTTCTGTGTCTGTCTCTTTCTGTATGTGTCTCTCACACACAACACATACACAATACACAACACCACAAACACACACACACACACACACACACACACACACACACACACACCCCTAAGAGGACCCAAGCAGCAGGGGGTTACTTTTGGTAAACTGAGAATGTCCACTTGTTCCTTGAGGGCATGGAAGATGTAAAAGGGCAGGATACTCATTTTGAAGCACAAAACTCACTCCCCAGACCAGCCCAATCTCTCCTAGGATGCTGGGAAGAGACCTAGATCTGGGGCAGCAGTTGGGAGTGGGGGAGGGAGATAGAGAACAAAATCCTCAAAACAGAGTTGAGTGAAGATCAGGAACTGGTCTCCTCACCATCCATCCCAACCCCCACCTCAATTCCATGCCCTGTTGAACCTAGTATTGCTGCCAATTTCCCAACACTACTCCCCTATCCCCCCTGCCTCATTCCTGCCCAAGAAGGTACCAGAGTGAACTGACAACTCTGCCAAAATTTCTCTAAGGCCAGGGAATAGGAGATGCCTAGCAAATAGGGGAAAGAGGGTTGATCCCAGCTAGCCTTTTTACCTACTTTACCCCTGCCTAGACAAGAGGCACTAAAAAGACTGGGGTTTAAGAGCCTTTGGACCAGGTTTGGGGTGAAAGGGATTGTCCCATAAAAGTGAAGCAAATCACATGCAAAAACACACATCAAACCAACAGTCCCAACACTTTTGATAATGGGGCTGTAGCTTTGCCTGAGGGGGACATCACACAGGCTCACACCCCAACCACCCCCAATTTTGAAGATGTAGGAAGGGGGTATATCCAAAGGACTCATGTTTAATGACCCACCCACCCCCCTAGTTCATCCTGAATTTCAAGTTCGTAATTAGGAAACACACTTAGGCTTGGAGGTGGGGGAGAGAGTAAAGAGAGGGGGCAGGCCGGCGTAGTCATCTGGAGATGAGAATCTCATCGACAGGTCCTGGGAAGACATACGCAAGCCCACAGGCACGGAATTCTCAAAGCACCAAATCTCAACCATTAAATAAAAAGGTTAGGGCAGGGGGGTCCCTAAGAATTTGGTCCTAAAGAAGAGGAACCAATAAAGACCCCAAAGCTGAATCATTCTTGGTATGGTGTTTTCCATACTCAGTAGCCACTCTTAATGATAATAATGATGATGATGATGATGATGATGATGATAGCTCTAACATTTTATATAGCACTTTAAGGTTTGCAAAACACGTTACCTAGGTTATCTCTTTTGAGCCTCACAATAACCCTGGGAGGTGGGTGCTATTATTATCCCCATTTTACAGATGAGAAAACTGAGGCTGAGAACGGTAACTTGGTTTGCTCAGGGCTACACAGATAGTACAGGGAAGTATAGCAGTTACCCACCAATAAGTGCCCCGTCGTTTCCAATATCCTTTCCAGTCAACAAAACCACAACAAAACCCTCTAAGGAAGAGAGGTGAGGTTTTTGATCAGAGGGGCACTTAGCGGGAGATGGTGAGGGTTCCTTTACTGACAGAAAGGTATCCCCTAGATTAGCCCTCTCTGTCATCCAGGCAGGATGGTCAGGATGGTGCCTTTGGGTCGTGGGCTTCTGGGTGCATGGCCCCTCCCCATCCTCAGCAGCTGGGTAGATGAAAGAACCTAAACAAGGGAGGGAGAGCAGCACAGCTCTGACTAATCCCCCTGGCACCTCCAGGCCAGACCTACCCACCCAGACAAGCAGCCCAAGAGCAAAGGGTGGGGGCAGGGGACTCCCCCAGAGAGCGAGGAGCCATATGTCCTGAGGCTGTAAGTTATGGGGGGAGGGAAGCTGACCAGTCTGCCCTTGGCCCTGAAGAGGAAGTAGCCCCAATTCTTAAGCCCTAAAGCCTGGCATCCTAAAGCCTGTCCTGCCTGCCCTGGAGAGGACATCCAGCTCTGAAAGGAGCCCCCTCCCCCACTCTCTCCCTCTCCAGCTGTGTCTGGGCCTCACCAACGGAAAAAGAAAACTCGGGCAGAGGAAACGGGAGTGAGAGTCGCCCTGCCTGGCTGGCAGGCAAACGGAGGGACAAAGGGATCGGGCCTCCCCCTTGCACTCCAGCAGCCTGCTCACCATTTACCTGGGCAAGTATTTCTATTGTCCATGCTCTCTGCCATCCTCTGCCCACTCCTCTCCTGGCACTATACCCATCCTTGAGCAGACCTAGTAGCTTTAGGGGTTGTTTCCATCCACATCCTGACCCAGGATCTAGAGCCCCTAGTTGCCAACCAATCAATTCCATCCCAAGAAGGGGTTACCCCCTATGCCCAGCTCTCACTTGGGTGAACTCTGTGTGAGATGGTAGTATCATTCCTGGGTAGCATCACTCTCCTTGCCCATGCCCTGTATCCCTTAGCGCCAGGCTTCCCGTCCATATTCCCTGCCAGTTCCTCTCACCTGGGGGTGCCGGGGCTCCGGACGGGGAGGAATCCCGACCAGGCAGAAGGTGACTCCATTCATCGGGCAGCAGCGGCGACTCTGGGGCCCGATTAGGGCTGGGGAGGGACAGGGAGAGGGAAGGGGGAGGGGAGAGGCGGAGCCTGGGGAGGAGTGGGAGTAGCTTGGGCGGGGAGTGGGAGGAACCTGGGCGGGATAGGAAGGGGCCCCAGGAGGAGGAGGTGAAGATCTTGGCAGGGAAGGGGCAACACGAGCAAAGTGGCAAAGTGAAGAACCGACAGAGACCCCAGGGAAAGGAGACTGATAGAGGAACTAGAAACTGGAAGAGAGAAACAAGAAAGAGAACTCACCCTATTTTTCTACTCCGACAGAAAAAGAGCTCAGAGCCTGCCCAGCTCATCGGAACCCGCAGGATAATAGAACAGACAGAACCCTGGGGCTGAGAAAGCAGCAAAGGGATGGGTAGGATAGAGACCAGGGAATGGAGCTTAGAGAGCTAGCGAGAGGGAGAGAGAGTAAAAGGAACTGAGAGGGAGGGATAGAAGGGGAAAGCTGGTAGGGAAGGAGGAAGAGAGAGGGAGGGAGGGAAAGAGTAGGGAGAAACAGAAAGGGAGGAAGGGGCAGAAAGGGAGGGAGGAAGAGGGAGAGGGAGAAAGGGAGAGAAAGGGAGACAGAAGAAGGAAAGAAGAGAGGAAAAAGGGGAGAGAAAAAGAGGGAGGAGAGAGGAGAAGAAGAAGAAGAAGAAGAAGAAGAAGAAGAAGAAGAAGAAGAAGAAGAAGAAGAAGAAGAAGAAGAAGAAGAAGAAGGGAGAGGAGAGGAGAGGAAAAGAAAGAGAGAGAGAAACAAAACTTGCCTCACCCAGAATGGCCCAAATAGAGAGCTTGGTGAAGTTGGGGAAAGAGGTCAAGGACACCTTACCCAGAGCTGGTATGGAGAGACAAAAAGGAATACAGAGAAACAGACACAGATGCAGAGACTGTGATATGGGAAATAGCAAAAGAGAAAGATAGAAAGATATAGACATTCACAAAACAGGATGGAGAGACAGAGAATTTCTTAAATACTAGACGCATGGAGATGAAACAGAGACACAAAGTCATAGAGAGAGCCAAGACAGAAAGGCAGACTCATGTACAAGAGACAGAGTCGGAATCCTAACTGGAGTACTATTATCTTTTCGTAGTGATACACTATGGGAAAGAATGCAGTATTCCCATAGATCATCGGTTCCCCCAGGAAAGCATTCTAAACCAGGCTTCCTGATTCCACTCCTGCTGGGGTATGTGTGTTGGGAGTCAGGGTAATGTAGTTAAATAGGAGAAAAGAGGTAGGGGCAGCTAGGTGGCACAGTGAATAGATTTCTGGCCTTGGAGTCAGGCAGACCTGATTTCAAATCCAGCCTCAGACACTTGACATTTACTAGCTGTGTGACCCTGGGCAAGTCACTTAACCCCAATTACCTCACCCAAAAAAAGCAAAAGAAAAAAAAGAGGTAGTAGAAAGATATAAAGATATAAGGAAGTAGAAAGTATATACATAGAAAGATATAAAGCTGCTACTTAAACTCCTTCCTACCCCCATAATTCCTTTATCTCCTACTATCCCCACTGGTTGTGGCCTCTAGAGAAAAAGACCTTAGTCTGAGTGCCGGATGAGAGATGAAATATTGGACAGACACATACTCACAGACACATACCTGTGAGTCACTGGACTCCTACATAAGGCATCCAGAGTGTTTTCCGGTCTAACACTGAGCCAGTCACAAAGATTTGCCTGGAAGGGCATCCCAAGGGTGTGTCGGAAATCCACCTCCCTCCAGCCACCACCTAGAAATCTCTCAACCCTCTACCCTCAGTCCAGCCTGGTAATGCTCCTACCCCTGTGGGGAGGGGGAGGAAGGAAGAAACCCCAGATTCTGTGGGTTACACCTGACCTTTCAGGTTGTTAAGTCCTTCCTACAAACTAACCTCTATCTTTTCTGCTGCATGAAACTCAGTGTTCCTTTCATTTCCCTCCACCCCTTTGCAGACTTAATAATCTTCCTGTGCTTCCAGATGACTAAAGGAAAGGATGCAGGTTCCACACAAAGAAATATGGCCTAGAGATGGGGAGAATAGGTAAAAACCGCCCTCCTCCCACTACCTCCTATACATCCTCACAATCAAAGCCTCAGGAGGAAAGAAATTTAATTGGTCCTCTATTTATTTTACCCTTTCCCAGTGAGACAAGAAAGAACAGACCCTTTCTCTATAACTTGGTTGTATCCAGTGTTTCCCAACCCTCCATTCCTTGGGCCAAAGCAGGATATGGGTCTCCACAGCTGGAAAAAAGATGGGGGCAAGGGTAGTGCTAACACTAAGGCGCCCAGGGAGAGATTCCACTCTTATCTGGGGCTCCTTAATCTGGTGGGAGAAAGTCTTTTTATTCTAATTTCTGCCCTATCCTGGTCCCCTCCCTTCTTGCCCCCAAATATAGCCTTTAACCTCTTCTCAGAGTACCTGGGTGCTGACTGGGAGGTTATCTTTTCTACCATATGCCTATGTGGAAGTGGCTCCATCTGGTAATGGCTCCAATCCCCACCCCCACACTAAGCTTCCAGCCTCAAGAACATAGAGGAGTGACTCAGAGCATCTTAGCCCATGAATTTCCTTAACACAGGAAATCATTCTTGCTGTCTAACTTCAATCCTTCATGCTGTAGTGGTAAGCTATTTTTTCTTGCCAGTTCTTTATATTCTCCTGTCACTTCCTCAGGCCATGGTCCCCCACTTCTTTCCTCCTTGCTGCTGAATGGTCCCAAGTGTTCTGTCTCTCCAATGCATCCTCCCCTTCCTGGACAAATAACCTGCTTTGGGGGGAGGGGGATGAAATTCACTAATCTGAGACTGATTAAGAATCTGGGCACTGGCATCAGGCATCATGACCCTGAGTCAATGGGAGGGAAGAAGGGTGGTAACTGCTGGGGTGCCCCCTGTTCACTTTTTCCAGCCTGTGGTGCCCTCAGTTCCTGAAAAAGTCAAGAGGAAATGAGCTCACACTCCCATCCGGCCAAATTCCTTAGTCCACAATACACTAGTACACACACACACACACACACACACACACACACACACACAAAACCCTTGACTACTACCCCCAATCCTGCTCCCACCCACTTCCCAGAAAGTTCCCCCACATCACTGTTCTTCCACACCTCTTCCTGCACTCTTGATCCACCTCCTCCAGCCCAGACACCCATCCTGTCCTTTCACACCCCTGTACCTTTCTTTTCCATCTCATCTTATACCCCTTATCCCTTCCTTCCTTGTTGCCCCCAAAGCTCCAGCCCCTTCGTTTTCCTCCTACCTTCTTCTCTTATCTGATTATTTTCCTTCCTCACATCTCATTATATCCTCACTCTCTCTCTCTCTCTCTCTCTCTCTCTCTCTCTCTCTCTCTCTCTCTCTCTCTCTCTCTCTCCTAGATAGTGGTGGCTGGAGATGAGGGAGGAATTATCAGTAGGTGGCTATGGCTGAACAGGGTCTTCCTTTCCCTCCCCAAACGTGCCAGGGGAACTCCAATTCTAGGTGGAGATTGACACCAATTGCTGGTTCTACATCAAGGGTCATAGGATTTAGAGCTGGGTGTCACATTTAGTCTAACTCCATTTTTTTTAAAAAGGAGGAAATTGAGGCTGATAGGGCAAGTGACCCACCCAAAGTCACTTGGGTATATAAGTAGCAGAGCCTGGATGTGAAACCTCTAAGGTCTCTTCCAAATCCAAATGCTGTGATGAAGAGGATGATAAAGCCAAATCTAATTCCCTCTAAAAGTGGGGATGCGGGAGAATAGGGAGGAGAGTTGGGAATAAGAGAACAATCCATCATACTGGCATCTCAGAACCTAAAATTGACCCTGAAATACACCCCCTCGCAGCCATCTTTGCCCAGAATAAGAAATAGGAGGCAGGTACTAAGAACGCAGGGGGAGGGATCTTTTTCTGGGAAGGAATAGTGGCAGTAGAAAAGGTTTCAGACTCTAGGCTCTAAAAACCGAAGGAGAAACAGCGCTCTCTTGTGGACAGATAGACACAGGCTGGAGGAACTAAAGCATAGACTGGTTAAACCCATTTATTGTCTGCTCCCACCTTTAATCACCCCAGCCTGGCTGCTGTCCTCGCCCCTCCCCATCTTTTCCCCCCTTACTTTTCATCTACGCTCTCCAGAACCGACGGGTGCTTCCAGTGGAACAAGAAGGTGGTCACAGATACAGAATGAGATCTCACCAAGTGCTATCTCTACATCCCAGGGGAGATACTAACATCAATTTCTTTTGAAGGGTAACTAATGTACTCATGACTGTATTTGCCGGCCAAGCAGTGGGAGGGAGACATCTATTCACCATCACCTCACTGATGCCACCAACTTGATACCACATACTTAAGAAGCGCTTCCACCCCCACCCTCCCTAAGAAGGGAGCAATGAAAATTGTTTCAGAATTTCCTAGACTTTGAGCCAGAAATCTTCTCCCTAAGCACAGGAGGACCCTTTGGCCTCGAGGCCACACGTGCCCCTCTAGGTCCTCAAGTGCGGCCCTTTGACTAAATCCAAACTTCACAGAACAAATCCCCTTAATAAAAAGATTTGTCCTGTAAAGCTTGGACTCAGTCAAAAGGCTGCACCACATGTGGTCTTGAGGCCTCAGGTTCTCCACTCCTGCTCTAAGGGGTGCACAAGATGATGTAATGGGGTGCAGGAAGAAAATATACTTTATTTATATGTATTATTAAATATAAGACATTAAGCTTTACTAACATTTAATCTACAGATCCATCTGGGTGCCATACTCTGTCCATACATCAGGTGGTCATTTACCATAAGGGAAGGTATTGTGAGGGGAGAGGGCTGGAGTTCTACAATGGGAAGGGGTTGAATGCAATATCAACCCCACTGGTTCATTTTCAGCCTGTTGTAATGTATTGCAGCTAATGAAGTGAATTTATGGATTATGTTATCTGGTTTTAAATAAACTACCTCTCATAGAATGGACAAGTGCCTCAAAAAGATTCTTGCAAAGAAATCAAGTAATACTAATTATTTGAGCATAACAGAACAACAAACAAAAAGCACAGCCCAAACTTCTCTTGCTCCTAGTTCCAAGTTCATCATTCACACGAGGAAGCAAAAACAATGATCTGATAAGAAGGTAACTTAAAAATTCTACATTATCAAGAAGATTGTTTAAAATAGAGGTTTATAGCCACTCTTATTAATAATGAACCTTTACCTAAGGGTATATTGTGTCTAGAAATGTTACCCAATTATAGTATGGAGTAATCATGCTTAGCAAGACATTTAAAAACAAAGCTTGGGTTACCAAAATGATGTGTGTGTCATCTATAAAAACTCTCATATCTACCCATTTTTAAGAACTCGGAAGCAGAATTTTCTATCCTACTCAAAAGTGTTCCAAATGATGAATTGTGAACCTATTTGTTAAAAAATATAAAACTGCAACACTTTCTGATTAATTTGCAGCAATGATTGACATTAGGGGAAATGGAATTTAACTAGTAGCATTTTTTTTAGAAAACCAACTATTTTTGCATAATCGCTAGACAGTATTTTTAAATTGTGATTATGATTTAGTAAGAGTAGTTAATGATATGCTTCTTCCATTTGTCTCTCTGTATCTTTGGGAAGTATCATTTTCAACACTGGTGGCCAATAAAACCAAGAATCATAATACATTGAACTTAGAACCAGACCTCTGAATCATTGGATCACAAAATGTTCCACCAAAATTTAAATAAATAAGTAGATTCAATGACATTGTTTTCATTAAAATATTACAATTGCTCTAGTGAAAACAAAAAAAAAACTTTTGTAAATTTAGTAAAATAAAAATTATTTTTAAAATATTCATTTCATCTTTGTCTCATCCTTTTAAATTTTGTTTTTGTATATATTTTATGATGTATGTACGTTATATATACATATATATGTTAGTACAGCTGTCTACATATATAATTTTAAAATAAATAGCCATATGTTGGGAGTGTACTCAAACATTTTATGCTTATAGGGATAAGCCTTCAAAAAATTTGGAGACTGCTGCTCTAGTCCAACTCCTGCATTTTACAGAGGAGGAAACAGATGATAGAGGTTAAATGACTTGCCTAAGGGCACAAAGAATGAAAATGGCAGGGAACATTGGTGCCACTCTGCCCAATATAGGCTGTTTTCTCTGACTATCCAGGTACATCATATTGGTCCGGCACGGGTAGCAGGGCTGTCAATGTCTCTCCTTTCTCTATTGGAGTCCATCCTGGGTGTCTTGGATGAGAAAGGACCTATTACTTACTAGCTGTATGGACCTCCCAAAGCAAACGGTTTCTTCAGTGCTGGGTTTTGGAGTCAGAAGAGACCTGTATTTGATACTTATTGTCAAGTAAATTAACCTCCCTGAACCTCTGTTTCTTCATCTGCAAAATGGGGACATTTGCCATTCCTACCTCAAGGTCATTTTGAGGAAAGTGATTTGTAAACCCTAAAGCACCATAGCAACATTAAGTTAAGATTATTTGACCCAAGTTAGAATCCCAGTTTTGCCGCTTCCCTCCCTAGCTCTATGGCCCTGAGCAAGTCTGTCGGTCTATCTTTCTTTCTTCTTTACTCAGCTTTAGTTTTGTTGTACTTCAGTTCTTTTCAGTCATGTCCCACTTTTGGGGACCCTATTAGGGATTTTCTTTGGCAAAAATACTGGGGCAATTTGCTGTTTCCTTCTCCAGCTCATTTTACAAATGAAGAAACTGAGGCAAACAGGATTAAGTGACTTGTCCAGAGTCACACAACTAATAAATGTCTGAGGCTGAACTTGAACTCAGGAAGATGAGCTTGACTCCAGGCCTGGTACTCTACCCACTGAACCACCTCGCTGCCCTAAACTTCAGTTTTCTCATCTATAAAATTAGAGGCTTAGACTAGATTTCTACATTTCAATTCTACATTCATGATCATCTAAGAGATTCCACTACCCTGCTGCTCTGGGCTGAGCATACCCGGTGGGAGCCCAAATACTTATTTGGATTAACTGGACATCATGGGAACTGAGGCAGGGAACAAAGTTTGGAAGAAAGAAAAGAAGGAAAAAACATTTGTTAAGTGTCTACCATACGCCAGACACACCCTGGGAGGTAAGTACTATTATTATCCCCATTTTATAGCCAAGGAAATGGAGGAAGAAGTTAAATGACTTGCCCAAGGTCATATAACCAGTAAATGTTTGAGGCCGGATTTGAATTTGGGTATTTCTGACTGGAGGCCCAATTATCTAACCACTATACCACCTAGCTGTACCACAGCAGCTGTTGAAGCTAGAAGGAATAGGGACTGGATCTGTGATTTCATTATTATAGGAACCTCCCAGATGAGTAAATTCCCTCTTCCAATGTAGATTAGCATTTTTCCTGCAACTTCTGACCTTAGTTGCCTTAGAGTACTGAGAGTTTAAGACAGAGGTCAGCTCTCTATCCACCTTTACCCACTATACCAGGCTGCCTCTCAATGGTAGATCCCTGTGGGATCACTGACAGTCGGGCCCCAGCCTTATGTTTTTCTCTTTCATCTGGCTTCTCACACGCTCCGTAAACCTCCTACACAATTAGGAGAGATTGCTGCACTCAGAAACTTCCCATTTGGGTACACCCCCTGCTCACCTCAATTTCCTCTTTCTTTTAGCACAGGCAATGGGTGCAAAGTGGGAGAGGGAGTCCCAGACTTCCCTGTCCAGAGGAAGCACGATATAGTGAAAAGACAGTAGAATCTGGAATTCAGAGCCCAGGATTCAAGCCCTGCCTCCATTGTTCTCCAGAGATATGATATTTGGTCAGCTCTCTGAGACTTGGTTTCTTCATCTGTAAAATGGAGCCAATACCAAATCATAGAGTTGTCCTGAGGGAAATGTTGTATATCCTTAATGCTACAGAGGGGTACAGTAGGGGGAAAGTGCCATATTCATAATCAGGGGAGACCTGGGCTTGAATCCTACCTACCTCTGACACTTTACAGCTGTGTGACCCTAAGCAAGTCACCTCCTATCTTTAAGCCTCAGCTTACTCTTCTCTAAAATAGGAGTAAATAATACCTGTAGCTACCTATCTCACAGGGTTGTTGTGACTATCAAATAAGAAAGCATATGTAATGTATAGCCTATATCAGATTGCTTGCTGTCTTGGGGAGAGGGAAGGTGAGGGAGGGAGAAAAAAATTCAAAATCCTATAAAAGTGAAGGTTGAAAACTATCTTTACATGTAATTGGAAAAAATAAAATACTATTAAGTGGCAAAAAAAGAAGGAAAAAAGATAGCAAAAAAAAGAATAAGTAAATAAATAAAAAGAAAAAAAGATAGCATATGTAAACTGCTTTGTAAACCTCAGTCTTGTCTATGCACTATTATTATAGAACTATAAGCTATTGCTTTTTAAAACAATAGAAAGAAAAAGGTAGCTTTATGTCTAAGCTAGTAGCTATAGCTGCCTAGACTGGGAGGAAAGGAGAAAAAGTTCAAGGGGGGAAAAGGTAGGGAAGGACAGGGGAGAATTACCAGAGGAAGGCAAAAGGATAATAAGGGTTTAATCCCACCTTGGTGTCACTTTGGAAGTCACCTTCTTTGTCATACCTGGAGATTCCTGCCTCAACAATAAATTTTAGATGTGTTCCATTTTTTAACATTGGCTTTGTTTTGTTTTGTTTGCAGAAAAGCCAGGCACACCAAAGGGACAAATCAGGGGATATTTCTTTGTATTTTAAAAGCCTTTTTCACTTTCAGTGCAGAGGTACTTAAAATAGCTACTCACCCTTGTCTTTTTAAGACAGGAATCAGTTTATGAAAATTCTACATATATACAATTTCCCCGAAAAGCTGTGACGTGTGATGCACCTGCATGACCATTGGGTCCCACTCCGTTATATATAACAAGTCAAGACTTCTTCAATGGTGATAACAATAGCAAGAATACATTTAGCAATACAATGGAGAGAGTTGATCTGTTTATTTCCCTCAGTAAATTTGTCCCATGAGTCTGAATGACATGAGAAGAGGATTGGGAAAGAAGAAATAGAATCATGGAATTAGGCTGGAAGGGACCTTTGATGTCCTTTAGTCCAACAGGAGGGACCCTGGTGTCAGCCTGGTCAGGCTGAGTGTGACTGTTCCCCGCTCCCCACCCAGCATTTTATACCAGAGCACTTGGGGTGTGGTGCCCAAAAGAAATACCTGTGGGCTACAGAGACTGGAATTTTGTGGCATTAAGCATGTCTTTATTAAAAATAACATAAGATTCAGCATATAATACTGAAGGGAGAGCTGGCTTTGGAGTCCAGAAGACCTGGGTTAATTTCCTGCTGATCAAACATTACTGACAACGAGACCATGATCAAGTCATTAACTTTACTGAGCCTCAGTTTCCTCATCTGAACAAGGAGGACATTGAACTAAATGGTCTCTATATTCCCTTCCAGCTTTAGAACTATGAGACTGTGACTCTAAATTAGGGAGGAGTGAAGATCTGCATTAATGGAGGGAGTTCCCACCCAAGAAACCTTCCTTCTGAATGCATAGTTATAGACATGTACACGCTTATGTGTAACACACGGTGTCCCAAAAGTCTTAGTGCAATTTAAAGACTTTTGAGACACTGTATATTGGGAGGGGGAGGGAGTGTGCGTGCACCCATGTAAAAATACTCCTTATTGTACTCTATGCAGAAGGGAAGTGACTTCCTTCGGTCACACATGTCAGTGAGAGTGCTCACATCTGATGACCTAACCAGCGTGCCACACTGTCATAGTTTGCTAGGCAGCTAGGTGGTGTAATGGCTGGAAGACACGAATTGGAATCAGGAAAATATGAGTTAATATCCTACCTCAGACAGTTTGCTAGATGTAGGACCCTAGGCAAGTCCCTTAACCTTTCCAGCCTCAGTTTCCTCTTCTGTAAACTAGAGATATGACTTCTAAAAGGAGGAGTACCTCCCTCACTGGGCTGTAAATGCCAGCTCTTATTATTTTTATTATGCTTTTATGTACGCTAGGTGCTAACCTGTAGGTTAATGAGCAGGATCCAAACCAAGTCAGATGTCTTAAAAAATTAGAGAGGTCCTATCAAGTCACCGCAAAATTTCTATCCAAACAAGAAAGGATGTGATCAGATGCTTGAAAGGGTGAGAGAGGACAGTTTGTATCTTGGTGTTTCAACAGACAAAATTAGGCAATGGGATAGTTTGTTTCCAGGCCCAATCCATTAGTGAATCAGTAGGATGATTTCCAGGTCCTCTGGGAGGGACACCGCCTCCTCATCTCCTAGCGCCTGTGCCCCAACTGAGGATGTTGGCAGAAACCCAATTAATCTGCACTAAACCATCATAGCTCTCAACCCACAGACCTCCATCCTCCTGTCTTCTTGTTCCAAGGCCCAGAGTTCTATGAAGCTGCCAGGAACTATTTGAATTAAAAGCCCAGATACCAAACAGGCCTGGAGATCAGTTGGGCATCATCTCCCAGCGAAACATACTCTTCTCCCAGACCCCAGCAGCAATCATTTGCCCAACCCCAATGTCAGATCTCAGACCCCTGACACTTTAGCTCCTTATCTCCATTCCCACTCCCCTATTCCACCACTCTTGACCTTGCTTCCTTCTTACAGATGAGGAAACTGAGGCAAATGGGATCAAGTGACTTGCCCAGGGTCATATAGCTAATAAGTGTCTGAGGCCAGATTTGAATGCAAGAAAATAGAAGATACTCTATCTGCTGTACCACCAAGAGGTTTAGTGTTACATATTTTTCCATGCCTGGAATGCTCATCCTCCTCACCTCTGTCTCTTAGAATCCCCAGCTCCCTTCAAGGTTCAGAGGATACCTCCTACAGGAAGTCTTTCCTGAAATCCCCAAGCAGCTAGTGCTTTCTTCCTATCCTTCCCATGTGACCTTGCATATAGTTTATACTTACTAATCTGTGAGCACCACCAGTAAAACGTAATGATGACAATAACCAGCATTTATATGTCAATTCAAGGTTTGCAAATCACTTTACATATGTTATCTCATTTGAGACGTATGACAGCCCTGTGAGGAAGGTGATTTTATTATCCCCATTTTACAGTTGAAGAAACAGAGGTTAAGAGGTTAAATGACTTGCCTAGGGTCGCAAGGCTTCTAAATACCTAAGTGCTTAGCACAAAGCCTGGCACACAGTAGGAACTTAATAAATGTTTTTTGAACTACACTGAACTGAAGTAGGATTTGAAATTGGGCTCTCCCAACTCTGTATCTGGTACTCTAATGATCATGCCACCTAGCCACCAACTAAGTTCCTTGAGGGTAGCAAGCTTTGTCTTTGCATCCCCAGCGCCTTGTAAATAGGAGGAATTTTTGGAGAGGGGGTGCAATCAGGGTTAAGTGACTTGCTCAGGTCACACAGCTAATAAGTTTCTGAGTTCAAATTTGAACTCAGGTCCTACTGACTCCAGGGACAGTGCTCTATCCACTGTGCCACCTAGCTGCCCCCCATAGCAAGAATTTACTACTCGTTGAACTGAGTGCCTTGAGTCCTGAAGAGCCTGGAGATAGAGTAGTCCTCGGGGACCCACGATCTAGACCACACCCCTCAGGGTATTCCTCAGTAACAGCAGCAAAGAAGGGAAAGGGGACAAATATGGAGAGATTTGTCCATATACACAGACAAGCGAGAACATGTGGATATATTTGTCATGGGAAACCTCTCCGCACTCCATCTCCTAGAGGTCTTGGATCATCAGTCTACCTCTAAGTCAACCACCTCATGCCTTGTGTTTCCTGCTACCTTCAACTTGGGACAATGTGGGATAACTTGGGATCCTGAAAGCAAGAGATTCCCCAATTGGTCACCATTAAGCTAGGTGAGTAACCCCAGTGTTCACCTTCCCTTGTTGCCTCAATGCCTTCTCTTCATCAGGGACCTTCTTTATTAGGACTATCTATTCAGTATCACCTAGGAGAATAAGGAAATACACTCTGAATCCAGAGTGCAGATTGGGAGAGAAAATCAGAGCAAGAAAGTGCCCTAACCTACCCAGTCCTACAAATATGCCCACATCTGGCAGTTGACAGCTGTTGGCTCTGCTCTAGAGATAATCCTTAATTAGGAAAGAAGGAATCATGATGTATGGGTTGGACCTAGGCTTTTTCCCAATTCACTCAGATGCCCAAGTGGGAGGTTGAAGCCTTTGGTCCAATGGCTACCCCCCTCACATGGACACAAAACTCCTTAGAATCGGCAAAATTCAGGATAGCTAGGTGAATGTGACTACTGTAAGTGTAGGGGAAAGTATCTTCTCCCTAGAAAAAGTCACCTCTGAGGCTGCATAAACAAAAATACTGGGCCTGTACTTTATTTCCCTCTTTATTAACAACAGAATGAACAAGAGTGATTCTGTTTTAAAAGGGGCTTCCAACAGACATATATACACATATGTACATACACAGGGTATTTATTTATGCTTAAAAATGCACTAAGATTTTTGGGCTACCTGTGTGGGTGTGGGTAAGGATGTATATTTAGGCTTCAATAGCTTAAAACATCACTAAGATTTTTTGGGATAGCATGTAAACATATGTGAATACATACATATATGTATGTATATATAAAATATACATGTACGCAGATATATAAATGTGCATATATGTATATACATGTGGTTATCTATAAATATACATATATATATATTTGTGTGTATATATACACACACAGAGACACCTTCCCCATGACACACACACGTATGTGTCTATAAAAGTGTTCTTTGTTGCACAGAAGGGAAGTGACTTCCCCAGAGCGCACAGATAAGTTTATCCATAGCATCATACTTCCTGATGACCTTCATATGATTTGTCACTTCTCATGGGGGCAGGCGTGTGCAAGGCCAATGCACAGTGTCTCTTTGGGTATGTATGTCTGTGTACTTGAAGGGTACAGCCTTCTCCTACCCAGTCCTACCTCATATTCCCCTGTCATGAAATGTTGACTTAACAGCTCCTGCTGCTGTTGTAATGGGGTAAAAAGAAAGGAGGGAGAAGAAGAAAGGGGGAGCCCAGGCTCAGAGGAGCTCCTTACTGTTCTTAATGAAAGGCTGAAGGGAGGGAGTAATCTCACTGGGAGGACTGAAGCAAAAGTAGGGCCATGCAAGCAGACGGCCTTATCTCTGCTCAGCCTCTAAAGCTCCCAGAGCTATAACCTGAAGTTCCCCTTCCCCCTCAAAACCCCCAAATGGGACTTACTCCCAAGGGGGCCACACCTCACACAGAACAACTGTGAACGTGAGTAACCTGTGTAGACTTACTGTTGACATTTAGTAAAAGTAGGATACTCTTTCAATAGATGTGATCTCAGTGAGAGGTGTATGGTGTTGAGGGAAGGCGATATGTGTCCGCGCGCGCACGCGTGTGAGTGCGTGTGTGTGTCCCATGTACACTCCCTGGGTGTATGCTTTAATTCAATTCTCCTTGTGTCTCCCTGTTTGTTGACTGAAGTGTGTGTGGGGGGACACACACAGAGTGGAAGCTTACCCTGAAGTACCCGTAGGGTGTGTGTGTCTGTGTGTGTGTGTGTGTGTGTGTAAGAGAGCGAGAGCGAGAGAGAGAGAGAGAGAGAAGAGAGAGAGAGAGAGAGAGAGAGAGAGAGAGAGAGAGGGAGATGCCACTCCGTGTCACATCAACCCCTTCTTCAGAGCCCAGCATCCTTCCCGCCCATGCCCAGGGATAGCCTCACGGCCCCGCCTCCATCGGCTTAGGCAGGGAGCGGCCTTTCCTCCGCCCCCAAGGACTCCTCTCTGGCAGTCCCCAGACTCCAGCATCTATTCGGGCTGTTAAAGTCTCCCTCTCCCACCCTCCTTCCCAACCCGCCACCGTTCCTACCTGCTCCATGTTGCGCCCTCTCTATGGCCCCCTCGCCCAGCCAGCTGGAGAGGACGCCGGAGGCAGCAGGCCCTCCATGCAGCCGTACCCACCTAGGTCCTGTCCCCAGCCTAGGGCCGGGCAGTGCCAGCGCTAGCACCAGCACCAGGCGGCAGTGGAGCCACGGAGGAGCGGAGAAGCAGCTGCTGATGTCTGGCACACCAACCACCCCTTCCCATTCCCTTCCTTCCCTTCCCTCAGGCCCCGCCCCTCTGTCCGCCCCCTCCCCGCCCCTCTTTGATGAAGGCATCACACATACACTCACACACGTTAACACAGACCTCACCCAGCCAATACCCCCAACCCCTCTTTGCACTTTGCTTTCTGTCTGTACTGGAGGGAGGGGGGCTGCAGACGTGTCATGCGGTTGCCAGGCTCGGCACTGGAAGGGGAGGGACTCTCAAAAGGAGAGGCCGTCATCACCTTCTCCAGGGTCAGGGAACTCAAACCCCATGGACAAATCTGCAACATCTTCAAGTGGGGAGAAAGAAAGTGGGGAGAGATCATCTGGAGTGAGATAGAGGACCATTCATTCCCAGACTTGACTTTCATTTCCCAGAGTGAGGCAGAGAAGGCCCAGAAGCTCAGGGACCCCACCATCCCTTCATTCAGCAAATCCTGTCTCTTTTGTGAAAAACACGCAGGTCCTGAAAACTGGTTGGTTTGGAAGGTCTCAACAAAGGGTCTTGCCTGCTGAAAGATTTTCCAGTGATAATGAAAAGTGGACAAACTCTAGGTGAGAAGGGAACGGTGGCTTAGTTTGGCACCAGTCTTTAACTTAATCATCTACCAAAATCTCTCTCTAGGGTTTGTTTGTTATTTTTTTATTGAGCTGGGGGGGGGGCATAAATACTTCCCTCCCCCAAATTCCTTGTATTTATATTGTGGTGAGGGGTAGGGGTGGGAGCACGGAAGAAGGACAATAGGGCATGTGTCTGGATGCTCAGGATAGTAGGGAAAGGGACTATAACCTCTATCCATGCAGGTTAGCAGCTTTTCTGCAACTTATAGTCATACAGAGCTGCCTAGAGCATAGAGAAAGTAAGTCACACTGCCAGTATGTCAGAGGCAGAACCAGAACCTGAATCTTCCTGATTCTGAAGCCAACTCTGTTCACTACATCATGCTGCCTCTCTTATGAGAGTAATCCACATTTTTTACCCAGTTCCAGAGAAGGAACAGCAGTGGCCAGAGCCCTGAACAGCATCCAAAGAATCTGGCACTTTGGGATACTGGCCAGTCTGTCTGAAGGATGTTGTTTCACCCTAGCCAGGAGACATCCACTCCAAATCCTGTTGAGACACTAAAGGGTTAGTAAAAAAGAGGCTTTTCTCCCATCCTAGACTGCCAGGAAAGAGGTTGTGGGGTGGTGTCCCTTATGCCAACCATTCTGCCCTTGTTGCCTGAAACATCCAGCCTGGCCAGGCAAGCCAGAGTCAAAAGGACGTCACATGAGTAGGCACGTGAGAGGTGGGCACTCTGCCCAAAGCGGGGTACCCAGTCATGGAGTGTGGAGGGGGCAGCAATTAACCCAGACAGATCTAGTACTGAGAGAAGGGAGCCATGTGTGTCAAGGAGGTAGATTCTCTGCCCAGAGCCCTCCTTCAGTCAGTATGCTTTTCAGGGTAAAAAGGGACAAGTCCTTTTTGTTCTGATAGCTTGGTTCTCCTTTTCCTCCTCCCCCTACCCCACTGTCAGGCACTGGAGTAGGGAGATTGGGGGGGGGGTCACCACAACAGAGGCAGGGAGAAAGTTGGAAATCCTTTGTGCTCCTGGAGGGGAGGGAACCGAGGACAAAGGGGGCTTTATGGGCAGGGTATGTGTGGGGTGCGGGGTGAGGGAGGCAGGAATGCAGACCAGGGGCAGGGAGGCCCAGAGCTCCCCAAGGCAACTGAGTTTAGGGCCAGGAAAAAAAATGAGGAGTCCAATTCCCCTATTCCCCCTCACTGGACCAGATTCCTCCCGCCCCCGTAGATGGCTTGACCATAGACAGCATCAGTTTGAAAGAAGGGACACTACTTATGGCTTTGACCAGAAGCCTTGGAACCCTCCCCTGGAGAATTAATCCAGATCCTTTCAGTTCTACTTCCCTCCCTCTTCCCAGCTTCCCAGGGCTCTGGGAGGTCATGCCCCTTGATGTCCCCCAGATGGTTGGCACAGCTCTCTCCTCAACTTCCCTCCTATGCCCTCTTTTTGCCCTAGTGGCCACTATGCCATCCAAAAGTCTGTGTCAGTTGGCAGTGGAGTGGAGAGGGGGGAGGGGGGGTGTTAGACTTGGGTGGGGTCACAAGGCTATGGGGTCAATGGGTCCCTTTGTCCCTTCAGACAGAGTTTGTTCCAAGGCAGGGAGAGACCAAGAAGGAAGAGAGACTTGCTCAGACAACCGATAGTGTCTCCCTCCCTCCAAGCCCAGCTGAGAAGGCCAGCAGATTAGCCATCCCATGAGGGAAGGAAGTGACAAGCAGAGAGAGTGTTAGTGAAGATGATATTCAAAATCCTCTCCAGTTCAGAGTATTGTTGGAGGGCTGTGGGAGTGGGGAGATGGGCAAGAAGCAGACACAGAGAGGAAGAGGAGGAGGAGAAGACCAGGAGAACGTGAGTTTCCTATCCTCATTTGACCTTATTCCCATCTCTCCATACTTGGTGCCTCTCCTTCAGCAAAAGAGGTTTCTTAAAGCCCTCAATGATGCCTTTGACGTTGAGCAAGGCTATAATTTCAGACAAAGAACTATCAACACTTTCATTCACTCTACTCCTTACTTTAGCTGCATGACCTTTGTTTTCATTACCTGGTACACAGGACAGAGAGGAGTGGACCTGTGACTTCACCAATATTCCAATGAAGAAACTCTTTCACCCAAGCAAAAACAAACAAAAACAGTCCCCACCCTTGAGGAGCTTTACATTCCTTTGGGAGATGGGGGGGAAAACAATATATACATAGAGAGGTAAGTATAAAATATAGACAAAGTACATAGGGCTGTATCTATGATTTCATTGATCTAGGGAGTTCTTGGGTTAGAAAATTCCCTCTACCCAAGCAGGTCGGCACTAGCTCTACTACTCGGTCTTAGAGAGTTATTTAGAGCACTGGGAGGTTAAGAGACCAGCCTAAGGTCACACAGTCTGTGTCAGAAGTAGCTGCCTCTCAACAAACAAACAGATATTTGTTGAATTGTTGACCTAAATCCACCAGGAAGGACTCTGCCAGACAAATCAGAGAACAGGTGGGAACAGGAACAATTGGAATGGCTTATAAATCCTGGCTTTACCCAGTTTTCATTTGAAGTCATTTTTCCCTCTACTCCTGTGAAGATGATTTCTTGGAGGTAAAGGGAAGGGCTGAGTCTGGGAGCAGCGGGTAAGGGAGGAAGCTGCTGGAACAGATGGGATGGATGGGGGAAAATGACCAAGGACTGAGGGGATAAATATGGGAGGAAGAAAAGGGGCAAGCAGCACCACTCATCCTCCTCCTTCTCCACCTGCTGCTTGGTGAACAAAAGCCAAAGATGATGCAATCTTAGTGAGGGAGAGCTGAGATTGCAAAGCCTTTGAGAGGAGGAGTTGGAGGGAGGGAGGAAGTGCTTGTGTGTGTCTGTGTGTGTTGGTGGAGAGGAAGAACATCATGGAGGGTGCAGGCAGGGTTTAGGATCTTTACTGGGTGGAGAGGAGGAGGGTTCTATCTGAGCTTGCAGTGAAAGCAGCTATCTCTACACACTTTCCCTGGGTTCCCGCTCCTCCTGTCAGTGCCCTCCTCCCCAAGGATTAGCTGGGGCCAAACCCATCCCAGATGCCATTTGTTGCTTTATAAAACAGAAGTCAGACATGATGCAACAACAGCATCATTCCAGATGTCCTCCTTAGAGGGGAATGACAGCTCTCTCTAGAGGGAAATGAAGAGCAGGGTTGGGGGGAGTAGTGGTAAGGAGAGAAAAAATGGAAAGACAAACAAGGCTAAATGGCTTTGGGGCTCACATCACATCCCTTTCCAAGAAGGTATTAGGCTATGGGACATTAAGTCCCATTTATGTCTTTGAGAGGTCAGGAGATATAGTATCTCCCATGGGCATTGCCACCAGCAGGCATCCATCTACCCACTTTTTTGGGGGGATGAGGGTGGGAGAACCTATCTCACCTCCAAGATGTCAGTCCCCTCGGCCTAAGAAGGCTATAGAAAGCGTAAAGAAAGCTACCTCCCACTCTTCTCACCCTTTAGGAGTCTCACTGCTCTCTGTGGGATTGGACTAAAATGGTCTAGAAGCTTCTTTCTAGCTCTGATAATCTGACTTCATAAGATGGAAGTTCCCCTGGCTCAATAAGAGCCACAAAGGAGGTAAAACTCAGCTTCCTTCCAATGAAATGTACACTATCCCCCAGGACAGGTCCATGGAGTGTTAAGTGATGGCTAACGGTAAAGTTAGAGATGCCTTTCCAAGCATCCCACATACCTAGGATGATATGGCTAACATTGGCCACTAGATGGCAGAGGAAGCCTGCCACAGACCTCTGCATATAGCCTCCAATATCTATTTTTTTTCTGTTGGGTTTAATCTCTACTCCTCAAGGGGTTCTTCTGTTTTTTGTCAGTTTCTTACCTTCACTTGACCCTCTCCCTATCTCTCTGTGGTAAGTCCCTCTCCTAAAGGCTCCTCTTTTTTTCTCACAGTTGAAAAAGTAATGCATAAGAATTTTATATACTTTTAAAAAAATAATTATATTTTAACATTTTTTTAAAATTTTGAGTCGCCAATTCTCTCCCTCTCTCCAGGAAGCAACATTATATCAACTATACAAGCGAAGTCATGTAAAACATATTTCCAAAGTAGCTATGGTGCAAAAGAACAAAAAAAATTGTTTAAAAAGCAATGAAAATAATATATGTGAAAAATGTTTCAATCCACATTCAGAGTTCCTCAGTTTTCCGGAGCTGGATAGCATTATTTTTCATGAGTCCTTTAGTCTTGGATCATTATACTGATTAGAGTAGCTAAGTGTTTCACAGTTGATCATTGTTACAACATTTGTTGTTACTGTGTACAATGTTTCCTGCTTCTGCTCACTTTACATCACTTCATGTAAGTCCTCCCAGGTCTTCCTGAAACCGTCCTGTTAGTTATTTCTTATAGCATAACAGTATTCCATAACAATCACATACCACAACTTTGTTCAGTCATTGCCCAAATGATAGATAAGCATCACTTCACTTTGCATCAGTTCATGTAAATCTTCCCAGGTTTTTCTTTTTTCAACTTTTTATTTTTAATAATATTTTATGTTTTTCCCAACTACATATATAGACAATTTTTAACGTTCAATTTTTAAAAATTTTGAGTTACTATTTTTTTTTTTTTGCTTTTTGGTGAGGTAATTGGGGTTAAGTGACTTGCCTAGGTCCTCCTGACTTCAAGGCCAGAGCTCTATCCACTGCGCCACCTAGCTGTCCCTGAGTTCCAAATTTTCTCTTCCTCTTTCCCTCACCTTCCCCCTTCCTAAAATAGTAAACAATTTCATATAGGTTATACATATTCAATTATGTAAAATATAGTTCCATATTAGTCATGTTGTGAAAGAAGAAACCAAACAAAAAAAAACCAAAAAATAGTGAAAAATAGTATGCTTCAATCTGCATTCAGACTCCATCAGTTCTTTCTCTGGATATGGATAGCATTTTTCATCATGAGTCCTTTGTGATTGTCTTGGATCATTATGTTGATTAGAGTAGCTAAATCTTTCACAGTTGATCACTGTTACAATATTGCTGTTACTATGTACAATGTTCTCCTGGTTCTGCTCCCTTCACTTTGTATCAGTTCGTGTAAGTCTTCCCGGGTCTTCCTGAAACCATCCTGCTTGTCATTTCTTATAGCACAATAGTATTACATCACAATCACATACCACCACTTGTTCACCATTCCCCAATTGATGAGCATCCCCTCAATCTCCAATTCTTTGGCACCACAAAAAGAGCTACTATCAATATTTTTGTACATGTATGTCCTTTTCTAAAGGCTATTCTTCTAAGAGAGACGTTCTAAGGCTCTGTCTTCCCAGTAACTGAGCAGGACAGTAACTTCAAAGAACTCTTTCAACCAACCACTCTGCACCTTACTTACCTGTGTAACCTCTGACAAAGTTACTTATCCTCTGAGCCTCAGTTTCTCCATTTGTAAAATTAATGTTGATTATCTCCAAGACTCCTAGGAGCTCCAAATCCTATTAACCTGGGAGCGATTCAGTTGAACAAAGGCTTATTTACTGTACTCACAGCACTCTGCTGGCCACTGGGCATGTCAAAACACATCAAGATGTAGTCCCTTGCCCTCAAGAAGCTTCTAGCTGAACAGAGATACGTACACAAATAGCTATGTCACAAAATAGAAAATGATTCAGTACATGAAGAGGTCAGAGTGGTCTGAGAGATTCCAGGCAAAAGGGATTACTTTTAGTGAGTGGTACCAAGGAAGGCTTCATGGATGAGACTTGAGGATCTATCCAGTCATTCATTCACTTGAATTCAACAAACATTTATACAGTGTGTATTTTGTGCCCATCATTTTCTTGCTCAAAAATCTGAGTGACTTCCTACTGCCTACTAACCAAAATACAAACTCCTTACGTAGCATACAGTCACTTAGGGCTCACTCTCCCACCTCTCAGTTCTAGGGGGTAATTCTGACAAGCCCCCATCCAACATGTCTCACCTTATCAATTGTCCAGTTGATGTCTACTCAAAATCCATAAACCAATTAACATCAAGAAGCTATAGCAAGAACAAAAGAATTATAAACCTCCCAAATTAGGAACACCCTTTCCTCTGCCATCTCAGTCCCCGGGGACAGTGAACTCAAATTTCAAGTGATGATTCCCAACCATTCCCCCAAACATTTGATTCCCTTTTGAATGTGGCACAGCAGATGAGTAAGCCATTCCCCAGTCTGCAGGACTACTGACTCCATTCACTGCTGGGCTGGGTCAAGCAGGTGTCATCTTGTCAGCAGGGACTCTTCAGGGGTGGAGTGAAGATAGTGGAGTGAGGGGACACAACTGCCAAAGTTCCCCCCAGACTTCTAAAACAGCCACAGAAAACACCAAATTGAATTCTGGAAATTCAGGAAAGCCAAGGAAAAAATCACCATGAGATTTTCCAGCCCAAGGGATCTTAGAGAGATGTCTGTGGACACTGGGGTTGGCGGGCCAGAAGACCAGCAATGCAGAAGCAGTACCTGATGGAGACGACAGCAGTAGCATTGTTGGGGAGCAGCCCTGTGTCCAGGGAACTGAAGACCTGGGCAGAAAGAGATCCCAGGGGATCTGTATACTAGCACTACAGGACTGGGTACCATTGGGTAGCTCTGCTGCCCATTATCCAGTTCCAGATCAAAGTTCCAGGGCCAGTAGGAGTGGTCATGGTCTCAAGGGGTCCTTACCTGGGTAAGGACCATAGTGCAGACCAGAAGGGAAGCGACCAGACCTCTCCCTAGATTACACTATGTTGGAAGCATCAAACTTACAGCTCCCCAGACTGAGTTGTGAAAGCAGTAGAAAGATATAAAGGACAGAAGCTCAGGCCAGCCACCACCCACTCACCAAGAAGCGAGCACAGCATAACACTAATATAAACTACAAAGTCAAGAAATCAGGTGGAAAAAGAATAAAAAGTTACTATGATGACAAGGAAGTTCAAGACACAAATTCAGAAGACAATGACTTGAAAACATCTACAAGCAAAGCTTCAGAGACAATTGCAGATTGGACACAACCCCAACAAGAATTTCTAGAAGTGCTAAAGAAAGAGGGGTTGGTTTGTTTGTTTTTCTAAAGAGCAAAAAATAAAAGTCACTCTACACCAGGCTTAGCAGCTGTAGCTACTGGAAGACACTGCTATGGATTCTAGTTGCTGGAAGCCTGGGAGTTCTTCCAGCCTTTTGAAGCCCACGTAGTCATACATAACCTGTCCATTTTCTCCACTACTCATTCACTTAAGAGAAAGAAATGTAGGTACCACCATGCATTCATGACCACATGGAGGCTGAGTGGTGAGGGAAGGCAGCTGGTAGCAGCAAGCTTCTGCTGCCACTGCTACTACTTCTCCATCCAGAAGCTTATACCATTTCTTCTTTCTGCTTACTTGAAAGCCACCAAGGAAAAAAAATAGGTTTTTGGTCTGCTTAAACTTTTTGTCAGCAAAGTTGTTCTGGTTCAGTAGCCAATTAAATGACTTTCCATTACCACACAGTAAACTGATATGAAACAAAGGATACCTGTGCACACTCGCAATTGGAGAAGGGCCCCTCCATTTCACACACCCAGAAGCAGGCCTACCGAGAATTCACATGGATCACCCACAGATAAAGGATACTGAGCATCCTCTAAAGTCTGAGCTGTCCTTATACTTTCATTGGCATTCAAAACTTACAGATCTGGCTGTTTCCAGCCTACCATTAAGGGCAACTTTCAGGCTTGTTCTTTATAACTTTGCAATAATCACTTTTGATATTTTGTGGTTGCTGTGTCTTCTATTTGTTATAGTCATTGTGTATGTTTTCTTGGATCTGCTTACTTCTACATGAGAACATGTCCTTCTCTATTCATCACATTGTCTTTTACAACACAGTAATATTCCATTATATTCACACAATAAAATTTGTTTAGCTATTCCCCAGCTGATCTACTTCGTTTCCAGCTCTTTGCTACCAAAAAATATTATATGTTATAAATACTTTGTTTATCTTTCTTATCAATGACTTCCTTGGGGTATATACCTAGTAGTAGAATCTCTGGGTCAAAGGGTATGGACAGTTTAGTCACTTTATTTGAATAATTACAAACTGTTTTCTAAAATGGCTGCACTGATTGACAGCTCCAAACGGTAGCTCTTTTTATACTGCTGAACAATTCTCTAAACCTACATCTGATAACCCAGTAGATTTTAACTTCCATTATGGCAGGAAGTTTTCTTATTCCTGTTTATGTATCCCCACTTCTTAGCACAGTGCCTGGAATATAGCAGGTACTAAATAAAATGTTTATCAAACTGAGAATCATCATACCAAAATCATGTTTACATTGAGATATCTTGCTGGAATTTGGGAAGGGGCTTCTTGCCATCAATTCATTTGCCTTGGTCAAGTTACTCAACTTCTCCAGGTTTTAGTTTCCTATAAATCAAATGGGACTAACTGATAGTAATCTATATCATCTCAAGCCTATGTATAACAAAATCTCATTGATTTGGACTATTAGAGAAACACACTTATGAGTTTTTTAAAAAAAAAGACTTCATGGCATATTTACTAAAAGAAACAAATTTCATTTCTTTGAAATAAACATTAAAATTATCAACTACTCTGGTGTTGGCATATACAGGTTCTGAAAGTCAAAGATTACTTATAATTAGCATTATATTCAAACACATGCTAACAGAGATTGAAAAGTTCTCCAGTAGGTTAAACATTCTTCTGCCTATCTTGTTTACATTTTTTTTTTGCTTTGCCTTTGCCCCCCATAAAACATGAAAGGTTGTACTTCAGCTAATCCGATGCCCATATTATCATGAATTTTGCTGTTTGGTTGTTTCAGCCATGTCTGATTCTTTGTGACCCCATTTGAGGGTTTTCTTAGCAAAGATACAAAATGGTTCGCCACTTCCTTCTCTAGCTCCTTTTACAGATGAGAAACTAAGGAAAATGGGGTTAAGTGATTTTCCCTGGATCATACAGCGAGTGTCATAGGCTGGATTTGAACTCATGAAGATGAGTCTTCCCAACTCCAGGCCCAGTGCTCTATCCACAGCACCACTAGCTGCCCTATTATGAATTAGGATACTCAGAACCAATGCCATACTATTGAACTGCAAACTCCATGAGGGGAGAGATCTTAGATTACTTCTATGAACCTAGTATAGTCTTTTGCACAAAACAGCCACCTAACAAATGGTTATTTTTTTTTAAGCAGGCATAGTTCAATTTACTCCTTGTTTATTTAAAAAACATCTAT
The DNA here is from genome assembly GCF_003287225.1 of Phascolarctos cinereus. Classification (NCBI taxonomy): domain Eukaryota; kingdom Metazoa; phylum Chordata; class Mammalia; order Diprotodontia; family Phascolarctidae; genus Phascolarctos; species Phascolarctos cinereus. The sequence goes on along the minus strand of NW_027555958.1, from coordinate 299,460,415 downwards.
GTGGTCACCACAGCAGCTGCCTGGGTCCTCTGGACAGCCATGCTAGTGTGAATCTTCACAAGACGGTCAGTGAATTGCAGATAGGGAGACTTAGTGAACATAGCTTCTTTCCACGGGTCTGGGATTAGGTAGCTGTATGTTTGTTTTTACTGTTGTCTTGACCGTATTTATGGAGGAGAAAATGCAACAATGACTCACAAGTTGAATCACAAAGAAAGTAGACATTTTTCTTTTAACTTTTCACTCAGTGTCTAGGTGACTCTCATCCTGAGGATGGCTGAGGCAACTTAAATTTCAAAAGATCCAGGTTAAAATCTAAGAAGGTCTAAGTGTTGTAATTATGATGCTGAAGGTTCTCATAGGTAGAATTCTCAAATGCCTCAGCACTTTCAATCCTTTGTGGTGGCTGCTGAATTTTAGACTTCTTTTGTTTTTCTTTTGCACTGCCTCCTGATTTTGTAGAGAGAAAAACTGTTGAAGCAAATTCTCCAAACCCCCATGCTTTCAGCTGTATGGTCTTCAACACTGCCCCTCGGTCCAGTTTCAGGAAAGAGGAAAAGGCCGTGGCAGCACTATATGAAGACAGCAGATTATTACTCCTATTTTGCAGAGCAGAGGGAGAAAAGGATATGAATGCCTTCTCACCAGTTCACAGGTTTTGCTGCTTCTCCTTCCTCCACTAGGACCTGCCCAAACTGAAGGAGCTTGGGATTGGCACTGCTATTTCTAAAGTTCCTATCTTATCAAATGAACAGTTCAGGGTTAAGAATGAATCCTGGGTGCTCCTTGCTGCTCCTGTGTGATGCGGTCCCTTCCAGGGATTCGAGTTTCCTAATTTATAAAAAATGAAGGTAGTGGACTAGAAGTGAAAATGGCCTGCACTACAGGGATACTGGGAAAAGAAAGGAGGAAACAATGGAGATCCACTATTCTCTAAAATAAATTCAGTCTCCACCATCAACCTCCAACAAGGCATCTTGGGACTGCCTGGCTCAGTGACCATGGTTCTTTTTTTTTCTTTTTCTTTTTCTTAGGCAATTGGGGTTAAGTGATTTGCCCACGGTCACACAGCTAGTACGTGTCAAGTGTTTGGTCTGAGGCGGGATTTGAACACAGGTCCTCCTGATTTCAGGGCCAGGGCTCTAGCCACTGCGTGACCTAGCTGCCCCGTGACCACGGTTTACAACAAATTTCTTTCCTTTCCTTACTCCTTCCCGCCCCCAAATCTTATGTCTATAAATCTATGATCCTGTGACAGGGAGGTCTTCAATCAATGGCCTGAAGTAACTCCCAGTTTTTGTGGCCGGATAGGAAGAGGGAGAAGAGTTAGAACAGAGAAGTGGAAATATGGCTAGACTGGGGACTCCAGTGAGACATGTTTAAATTTTCAACTTGGACAAATACTAACACTGGCAAGTCACTTATTCTCTCTGGGCCTCAGTTTTCTCACCTGTAAAATGAGAATAACACCTAGAATATGCACCTTATAAGGTTTTTATAACAAAACAGATATAAAGTATGTTGTGTAAATGTCAGCCATTATTATAAACAGACATCTGCCAAGTGCCATATGCTTCTGCCTGACATCCCTTCCAGCACCATTAAATCTCACAAGTTCCCCTTTGAAAATTCTACCTGGCATCAAGGAATTTGCCCAATCTTTAGAGGAAGGCCATTTGACTCCATGAAAGAGTCAATAATACTAATTATTAGGAATGGAGTTGTGTGATATGGCCAAGGAAGCTAGAGAGAAACCAACACAAAACAATTTCTAAACATTTTTATTTCAAATCCCCTGCCCACCCCTCCCCGAAAAAGACATGGGTCTGAACAACAGTCATAAAAAGGAGATACAAACACAAGAGTCAAATGTCTCCCGCACCAACACTTACAAAAAAACTGGGAATTTTACATGGGATTTCCAAACAGGACCTGCAGCAGCTACTAATGTCTGAATACAAGAGTCCAAACATGCCTATTAATACAATATATACAGACAATCCCCATTCTGTAACTAATCTACAGGTACATCCAAACATCCCCCACCCCCCCACCCCCAAGAAAAATACCAAAACACACCCAAAGTGCATTTGTTATGTTTATATCAAAACATCTTCCCCGTCCCTCGTACTCTTCCCCACTTAAAGATTGGCCTGCAAGTTTATTTTTAACCATTTAGTACATTTTAATAGTTTATGAAAATAAATTATACAGTAACTATTTTAATAAATTAAGCACAAAAAAGATAGGGAATAAGGGGAAGGTGGGGAGAAAAATGTGTCCAAACTAAGTGGGAAAAGAAGCCAGGTCACTTTGGGCTGGTGGAAGTGAGGATGACTTCAAGAAGGGCACAAAGTTGGGGGTGGGAAGTGAAGGGGAAAGGACTGGTTAGCTTCTGGTTGAGAACTAGCAAACAACCTGAGCCCAGATTTGGATACCCTACTTTTAAAGTTTCCCTAGAACACAAATAGAGAGACGTGGTTTTGTCACTGACAACACCAGTTTCTGCACTCAAACAGGCTAATCTTCCAAGAGACCAGTGTCTGGATTTTTATGTTCTTTGGAAAATTCATGGTGCAACTCTAGGGGTTAGAACCTTCCCAAGAGAGAATCCTGGGTGGGAGAAATCAAGCAGATATTCTTGATCCATTTCTGCAGGTTGAGGAGCTAAGGCAGAGAAGATTCCAGCTTCTGAGCTGAGGCCCTATGTCTGTGACTGACCACTTTAGTTTTGGTGAAGGGTATAAACTATGTTTTTCTTGCATTCCTTCTCTAGGGGCAAAGAAGATCGCAGTCCAGCTACGACCAGTCATTTAAGTCTATCCTACTACTGTTGGCTGTCTTATTTCCTTCTTGGCTGCTGCCTCATGCCCTTCTGTGGGAAGTATTCCATGGACTCTTTAAGACGAGACAAAATACAAATGACGGTGAGTCAACAAACCCAGCATGCAGGGCCGGCTGGAAAGAGACCAATGGAGAACAACAGGAAGAATGGGGAAGAAACATGGTGGCAGCACCAAGCCAGAAAGGGGAAAAGGAGTGAAGAGGACAAGGACAGAAATGTCATATAATCTGTACGTAAAGAAAAGGTTTTCCTTATGTCAGAAAATAAGACTTTAAAAACAGTGCATCACCATTTCTGTTTTAACTGCAGCACCTGGATCCCTAGCTTCCCTGTCTTTGTGGCTTACCCACTACCCCCCACCCCCATCCCAAATCTATCATTTCCAAATCCTCCTCTAGATTGTGCTGAGCATGAAGGATCACATTCCCCAGGTTATAACTGGATATCACAAGGACTTCTGTACCTGACTCTGCCTTCTTAAGTCTTATGACCCAATAATCCTTAGACAATTATTATAAGGGTCATTTTAAAGGGAGGGGGGGGAGGTTGTTCATTAATTTTTTTTTTCTTTTTAAATAAAAAAGTTTTACTCCCCAGGAGCAAATAAATTACTTTGAACTACCGATAAACACTGCTGCAGTGAAAAGAAAGATGGCTACATGTATGCAATAGCACAAATTCAGTGTAAGACCAGCTATGTTGGAGACTATAGATAAAAGCACTTACCCTCTCCCTCCTCTGACCCTCCCCACCCCCCCACAAACCAAACCAAAAGATTCCCATAGGGAAAATGTCTAACTCCAAAGCTCCTCCCTTGGGGGCAGAGGACATTTTCTTAAGCTTGGCAAATATGTCAGATCTCCCCCCAACAGAGATGCTCCCAACTCCCCAAATGATGGGTAACAGTTCTGTAAGTGAAGACAGACATGCACCCAGACTTTCAGACCTCTTAGAACCATTGCCAAGCCTTTCAACCCCAGAGCTCAAAAGGAAGTTAGAGGCAACAAGGAAGGTAAAAGAGAAAACAAAAACATTTTTTCTGCAGAGAGCAGAGGGCTTCAGGAAAGCTTTGCTGTTCCAGGAGCCCAGAGGAAAGACCTGAGAGGCTGGGACTTCTCCTAGGATGTGTCTCTCTCCTTTTGCCTCATCTCCAGCACCTCTTCTGGGTGCCTTGACCTCCCCCATCTCTTCTTGGGAGCAGAGCGGGTTGGAAGCTCCTGTCACCTCCACACTGTTCCCAATCTTAATAAGGAGAAAGGGTTTATATAAGCAGCGCTACTAGAAATAGAACGGAGTTGGCCCCACCCCTTTCCAAGTCCCTTCCCTGAGGCAGCTCAGGCTCCAGAGAGTTCCAGTCATTATATTTAGGCACAGGGCTAGGTCCCAAGGCCAAGGCAAACATTATTGATCAGGAGCTTCGAAGCCATCTGTCCTCACCCATAGATGTGTGTCTCCCCACAAGTCCCACCCTCCCCACCCCCATCGCAGCATACGAATTTCAAGTAATAGCAAGTTATAGCAGTAGTTGTCACTAGCTCACATAAGTCTAAGTCTATTCCTGTCCCACGGAAGGTTACAGTAGATAACGGACAAGAGGATTAATTCAGTGAGTCCACTTTGCAAGTAGCCCAAGGGTGCAACTGACATCACTTGCCCAAGCCAACCCTTTAGGAAGTGATGGATCCTCTGTCTTTTCCAGTTTCTGTGACTTAAAAGAAAATGGGAGTGGGGGAGAATGAATTCATGAGTAACTTGCCATTTTCGTTGACTTTAATGTGAATGAGGAAGAGGTAGGTAGGTCAGTCTAATCAGAAGGTATCTGGAGGAGGGCATGAGGGGCATATATTACTGGCATAGCTGCACAGCCTCTCCCTGTTCTACTTCCAACCTCTTAGGCCTGATTTTTCAGGGTCACCTCAGGCAATCCTAGTCTACCACTCTGCTTCTCTGCCATTTCCAGACTCACTTCCTGAGGATAGCCAAGTCCCTTCCTGCCCTTTTCTGTTCTACCATCCCCTGCTGTGGGATGAGCATCCAGCAAGAGGCTGCTGTAGGGGCAGTTGCCCCTGCAACCAAGGAGAAGAAAGACAAGTGGGGAGAACTGTCAATTATTCAGGCCAGTTTGAGTCAGGATTTGAGAATTCAAATAATACCATGGAAATTCAAATGCCTTCAGAGAAAAGGGCCATATTACACAGTACTTCCTTAGCTGTCCCTGTGGAACAATAGGTAGGGGATTGGCAGCCTTCAGAGGGTCCTATGAGGCTGCCAGGGAAAGGAAGGTAGGTCCTCAAGACTCGATTCAGCAGTCTGCCTCCTCCAGATTCCCTCTCAGGGTGAAAATCTGCTGACGGATGCTGGAGGTTTCTAACTATAAACCAATGAACTGAAAAGGAGGAAAAAGTCAAAGTTGATATATCTAGCTAGTATGGCTTGGGGTTCTGAGCTGCCCAACATGTTACACTCATTTCTACCTCTGTGCACCTACTCATGCTGCTCTGTCCCTTTCTGCCTATTTCAATCCCACTAAACCTTCAAGACTGTCAAGTGTCACATCTATGAAGCCTTCACTTCCCACCTCTAGTTCACAGGGACCTCTAACTCCTATCACACATCTGTACTATAATTTGGCAGTTGATTCTACATTGTCATACTATTTTCTAAATGCTTTGTGTAATGCAAAGTATCTCCCCAAATTCCTATCTCAACTTACGGAGGAATCAGGTTCTAGATTCCTTTTGAATCCCCATAGTACCTTGAAAATAGCAGAAGTTCAAGCTTTCATTAGCAACAGCCAAAGAAAATAGGGGTTAAGCATCTGCCTTCTTATGACCAGAAGCAATTCTAAACTTTCCTCTTCAGGGTCAAGGTTCACAGGTGCTAAGCCTATTTCTTCATTGAAAGTGTTGCATTAAGAGCCACGGAAGGGAAATGTTCCTTGTGACATGAGTGGTGGGCTACGTTGATGCTGCAAAGCAGATTTCAGGGCCAGATCTCCCAGGTGTCTTTACATCCTTTGAAAGATTTATAGTTTGGGAGACTAGCCATTTGGGATGGGGGACACATAACAGGAAGAGCCATCATCTCAGCCTTCAGTAGTCAATGCTTCCAGATGAGGTATTTCTACAAATTACTGAGACACTGAGGGCCTAATTCCAAACTTTGAGGAAACCACAATCTTGGTTTGATAACACATCTAAGATGAAGTAGAGATAAACACAGGGGAATTGTGGAGACAATTTCTCGGAGCACCTATTGCAAAGTATTAACAGTCTTCCATATGCTGTGGCCCTTCTTAGGTCAGAATATTTTATAAGATTACATCTTAATACGAAATCTCAACTCAGTCAACTCCACATGACAACAGTCTCAAAAGCTTATCATTCAGAGTCAAGTGATGGTCACCTTTGGGACAAGTTTAAGCTTCCAAAAAGCCTCCCTGCATTTCTCCTCTCAACAGGAAGACTTAAAGGTCAATGCTATAGGACAGAATAGCTTCCAAATCAGCAATGGATTGGATTTTTCATCAAAAGAAGGGCAGTGACCCAGGTACTTTCCACCCCAACCCACCCTAATATGTTTAGAAATAAAGCCACTATTTGGTTCCTTGCTACCTCCCTGGTCCAGAAGCTGAATGACATGCTTAGACAAGAAGATAAACTTTCAAGCATGAGATTTAACACTCTGCTGATCAGGTCGAAGGATCCTGCATTCTGGAGACAGCATCTCTAGAAAAGGGGTGATGGTTCTGTCCCTCACCTCTATCCTCATTCCATCTAACTGGCTAACGGATTAGGAGGGAAATCCTAAATTATGGAGATGGTCTGACATGAAGAATCTGAAACCACAATTGGGGGTTTGAACCATTCAAGCAACGATAAAAATACTATTTCCTTTGTGGAAACAATGGGATGTACCATGTCCAAGGTAAAATGTGCTGCTATAGGAGAGAAGGGAGAAGTAAAATATTTATTTATTTCTTCCTAGTTTAGAAGGAAGAACAGAAGTACCCTGAGGTCGTGGATTTCAGGAAATAGGTAGAGCAAATTTTAAAAGCTTCTAAATGTCAGAGGCATGCGATTTCAAGATCTCAGACCTCAAATAGGCGTGAAAAGACTTCAAATACATTGCGAATAATATACCCATTTGTCAGTTTCCTTCCCATAACGTTTTGTTCTATATTGTCTGCCCTTCTTCATCAGCTCCTCCAAGGAGCCTACACTTTATACAAAAGGCTCTTAATTAACGAACTCCAAATTCCTCATTTCATCCTCCCTCAGGCCCCTATTACTTATGACATGTTTTCTCCACTGCAGAGCACCATAGCTAATGTTAAAGGGTCTGTTTGTAAGCCCTTTCTTTTCATTGATTGGGGCAGCTCCTTCCCAAACCCACCTCAAATCCAATGGGCACAATCCCCAGCTGCTCTTAAGTCTATGTTTTCCATACTGAAAATGGAAATATCTAAATAAAACTTCTGAAAAAGAAACAGTACTGAGACTTTCTCCACCTTTCCATGCTGCTGATCCAGTTGTATGATCCCAACAAGGGATTCAGAGCTGGCAGTTGGCATTCCCACCTCAAGAACTCTGTTGTTGTGTGCTTCTTCTGTGCCTTACATGGCAATCAAACATTTTGTACAGAAAGTCCTAACTGTTCCTCCTTCCCATTTGCTCTTCACTTCCCTTATCAACCACGTAGCTTCATTTGGTTCTTTGCAACTGGAGCTTGGCCACCAAAATACCTTAGGTAGAAAAGAAAGAAAAATCAAAATCAACAAGGGCAAAGGCCCAACATTCTTGAAGTAGAATGGCTATTGCCAAATAGTAAAATGAGATGGGTACCAATGACACCAACAAAACCATCTTTATGTAGCTAACTCATTACTGAGATAATGCAAGGGCAGCACCCTGTGGCACCTGTCACTTGGTGGTATCTTATGACTCCCTACTATCCTTTTCTCTGTCTTCCCCAACACCTTCCCTGAAGGTCTCACAGAACTTCTATTTTTCCCCATAGGCTTACCAATCGCCTTCACAGGTAATGCCCAGTTATGGATAGCGTCTTGGGGCTAAATGAATCCATGACTACTGCACTGACACCTTGTGTGCCTGGCTAGAAATTCTAGGACTCCCACAGGCTGTCAGCTATTTAGGAAAGTTACACCAAATGATCAAGAAAAGAGCTGCTGAGTTTGGCTGTTTTAACTTCGTACTGGTTCTGATTTAAGAAGGGTTTTATCAGTTGAGACTCAAGTTGCAAACTAACACATACCACAACCACATGAGGTGGTTATACATAAGGTGACGTACATATGAAAGAAACCGTGTAGGGCTACTGTTGTTGTTACTGCTTGTCCCTCATTTTTGAAGAGGACCAATGACGTCACAGGGTGATGTGAATTTGATTTAAGTGAGGCAGAATCACACAAATCATCAGCCTCACTCTCTTCTTGAATTATTGAAAGTCCAGCAGCGGGACAAAAATCCAGACAACTGGCAATAACCCTGGATGCAATGGACATAACCTCGGTGTCTTCAGCATCTGACCAAGTTCTAAGTGCTCCATAGCACCTGCTTCAGGACCTTCGTGGTTTAGCCATGCTTCTTGGAGCCACAGGTGAAGAGCTGAGGGAATCTATTACTATCCAACTGTACTGGATTAGCTGCAGAGTCTTAAGAAAACTAATCTTACTCTGACTAATAAGATGGGGGGGGGAAGAGGGTTGTGGGGGGTAAAATTTCTCCTCTTAAAAAGGATGGGCGAAGAGATGTTGATGTCCTTAAAAAGTACCTTTTTTCCCCCACAGAACCTGTAGCCTAATGTAGTGATTCTAGTAGGAGAAATGTGTCCAACAGAATCTCATCATCTGGGATGGTGTTGGCAAACCAGGATATAATGGACATGTCAGCATTTCTTGACTGTTGTTTGGAAGCACTGTGAGACACTGCATATACTTCCAGCCCTTACTGTACACACATCCTAAAATTACCATGCAGAGAAATACTATATCCCTTAGATTTTATAAATGTTGCCTTAAGACAGGTCTATGCATCAGATACTATTTCCCTAGTATCATGGAAGCAACACCAAAATTGGTGCATGAAAGACAGAATTTGAGGCCTTTAGCTTCCACATTTATAAAATTAAAGAGCTGGACTAGGTGGTCTCTAGATACATTTCCAGTTGCAATTTGCCTAAATCCTGCTAAAATATTCCTGTTCTTATTGGTCTACATAACTCACTCACTAAAGAGAGACTCAGAACATCTAGAGCCAGAACAAAGGGCACAAAGAGGTTCATAAATAGCCTTAGCTAAAAGAAAGCAAAGACCCACTGAAAAGTGTTTTGTGTGTATAATGTGGGCATATATAGATATACACACACACACACATATATATATATACACATACATATATATATATATATATATATATATATATATATATATACACACATATATAGTGTGTATAATGTGGGCATATATAGATATACATACATATATATACATACATACATATATATACACACATATATATTGTGTGTATAATGTGGGCATATATAGATATACATATATATACATACATACATACATACATACATATATATATACATATATATATATAGCGTGTATAATATGGGCATATCTATAGATATAGATATAGATATAGATATAGATATAGATATAGATATAGATATAGATATAGATATAGATATAGATATAGATATAGATATAGATATAGATATAGATATAGATATAGATATGGAAATGGAAAGAACACTGGATTTGGAGTCACAGTCCTTGGTTCAAATCCTGGCTCTGCCACGTACTACCTGTGGAACCCTGGGGAAATTGCTTGATTTCTCTGAGCTTGTTTTCTCATATGTAAAATTAGAGTTGGTGGCCTCTAAAGCCTGCTCTAGCTTGCAACCTAGGACCCTCTCTATTCTAGACTATCAACTCCTTGAGGGAAAGAAGGCACTTAACAGAAGGCTCAGTACAGAGAGAAGGTGCTCAATTCATGCCTCTAAAACCATTGAAGAGAACCATGAAGAGTGGGCAGGCAGCACACACCTTACCTGACAGCAACCCAACTGTCATTGGGCCCCTCGCTACGTGGAGGGCTCTACCTCCGGCTTCTGTCTTGAAATGAGCTGCGCCTCCTTCAAGGACAGGTATACTTCTTCTTGAGGATCATAGTAGTAGAACTTTCTGATGTAAGAGATCAGAGGCCTAGGACACAGAATTGGCATGAGCAATTATAATAAAAGATATATTATAAAAAATGTTTTAATAAAAATAAGGCTCTATTTTCCCCCCCTTTCCTCTCCTCTGTCCCTGTATGGACAGGGGAGACTATTCTCAATTGCTCCTCATACAGATTCCTTCCCATATTTTCATCTATGTCTCTTTCTCTGGCTTTATCCTTCAAGAGTCCCTATATCACTTCCACCATATTCTTCCCCACCTTTCCATGGAGATTGCTAGGTATACACATACATCCTTTTCATATGGACACATGCCACAGCCCTAGAGTTAGAATTAGGAAGAAACAGACCTGGAGAGGGTGACAGCTGAGAACATTTTATGTCAAGCTCCATCTCTGGAATTTGAGCCAATAGGCTTTATCAGGAAATGTATTTATCTTTTCCCATATTCCCCTTTGGCCCCCAAATCCCTTAAATCCAAATGCCAACATACTTCGGCAAAGGAAGATCTGGGATGTGATCTATCCGGACAAGCTGTCGGATCCGAAAGCGGCAAAGATGCTGGAGAGATTTGACATTGCTGAATCTGGACACGGGATAGAGGAGCTGGACTGGAGTTGGTGGGAGTCCTTTAGGAACAAAAACAAGAAATAAAAACATGACATTTAGTAGTTGGGTGATCTTTCTGCGCTTTAGTTTTTTCATCTGTGAATTGAGAGGCTTAGCCTTGATGACCTCAATTGTCCTTTCTTAAACGTTCAAATACTGGCTGGGAAAGGGGCTGTGGCTATCACCAAAATTAAAAAGTATACGGCCCTGTCAGATTTTTTTCTCAATATGTTCAAGCTTTACTTAACTGGAGAAAAACACATAACATTTAATCCCCCACTTAGTATGTGAAGCTTTTAAGAATAAGATGAGCATTCAAAATAATAACTCTGAAGAAAAAACTGAAAGAGAATAAATAACTTAGATCAAATTTGAAGACGGGAAGGAGCTAGTTATGCATATGGAAGAGTTTCTGAATAAATATGGGATAGGATCCCAGGAGATAAAACAGACAATTCTGATCACATAAAATTGAAGTTTTTGCACAAGTTTTCAAAGAAAGAAATCCAAGCTACCAAATAACCATGTGATCTAGATCACAACAATTAGAAAAACATATATTAAAAAAACTGAAATTCCACTTTGCATACATTAAATTGTCCAGCTGGGAAAAAAAAAGGAAAATGACAAATGAGGTTGCAGGAAACAGGCACACTAAAACAATGTTGTTGAAGCTGTGAATTGGTCCAGGAATTCTAGAAAAGAATTCACAACTAAGCTCCTCCAAAATCACTAAACTATGCATACCTTTTGACCAACAATATCACTATTAAGCCAAAGCAATAAGAAAAAAGAGAAAAACAAGCAGCTCTTTGCCAAAGAACTGGAAACCAAGGATGTACCCATCAACTGGGGAACGGTCAAGCAAAATTTGGTACATGAATACAATAGAATTAGATTACGCAGTAAGAAATGACAAAAGGTATGATTTCAGAGAAACCTGGGAAGACTTATATGAACTGATGTAGAGTGAAGTGAGCAGGACCAGAAGCAAAATTTACATAACAACATTATAGAGACCAAACAGTCAGAAAGACTATTATCAATGCAATGATCAATTATGGTTCCAGAGGACCCAAGATGACACATGCTACCCACATCCTAATAGTGATGGACTTGAGGTACTGACATATAACATTTTTTGCTATGGCCAACTTGTAAATCTGTTTTTTTCCAGTGGGGAGAGGGAAAAAAAAAATGCATATTAATAGGAGGACTGGGCTCATCAGTTGATATAATTTTTTTTTGTACACTTGAAACTTAAAAAAACATTTCTACTTCATATCTCAACTATAACCTTTGTTATCAACATTCCTTAGCATTCTTTTTCATGTTATAAAAAAACAATAAAATATGGTTTTACCCATAAGGATTGGATGTGTTGGCTGGATGATGCATGTGCTAAACATTTTATTGTAAATATGAAGACATGATCTTACAATTATTCCTATTGGGTCATTTCTTTGCTCATACTAGTCTTTTTCCCTTGGAACATCAGTAGAATAAGGCAAATGTTAATAAAAATTTGTCAACAATTGATAGAGTATAATAAAAGTTTATTTTTGTGTGTAGTTTTTCCTGTTTTACTAGCTTGCAAATTAAGTGGGGGGACATTTTTAGATTTTCAAAATGTATAGTCAGGATGTCATAGTAATACAGTTTTGCTTATATTATCAATGATAAAATGTCCAAGAGACTCTCTGATGAAAAGATTTTAGATCTATTAAGAAATATAAAGGTCCAGCAGGACTCAAGTGAAAGGATATAAGAGGACCTCTCCAAACCACCTGCTGGTGGAGGTGGAAGCTCCACAGGTATCATACATGTTTTCAGACTTTTTTAACATACTGATTAGACTTTTTTTCCTCATGAAAAAATATTTGTTACATAGGATGATTTTCTGGGAAAGGAAGTAATAGTTGAGATAAATAAAAGATATCAACAAAAAATAACTATTAAGAAATATCTCATCATACTTATCCAATGTTGAGCTTTCAGATAGTGAATTCAATGACATAAATGCTACAATTGAAAAAGTGAGGCAAACAAAAAGAATTCCTCATTTGATTCCAGCAATGATTATTCCTATCAATGAAGTTCCTGCTATAGCTGATAACATAAACGTTAATAAGCAATGTGGATGATTCTCTAAATAGATGCACAAAAAGCTTCTGACAAAATACAACACCTATTAAAAACACTAGAGAGCATAGGAATAAATGGAGTCTTCCCTAAAATAAGTAGCATCTACCTAAAACTTTCAATAAGCATTATATGTAATGGGATAAGCTAGAAGCATTTCCAATAAGTTCAGAGGTGAAACAAGGATGTTCATTATCACCACTGTTATTCAATATGGTACTAGAAATATTAGCTTTAGCAATAAGAAAAGAAAAAGAAATTCAAGGTATTAGAATAGGCAAAGAAGAAACAAGGCTATCACACTTTACAGATGATATGATGATATACTTAGAGAATCCTAGAGAATCAAGTAAAAAACTACTTGAAATAATAACTTTAGCAAAGTTGCAGAATATAAAACAAACCCACAAAAATTACTGGCATTTCTATATATTACTAACAAAGCCCAACAGCAAGAGATAGAAAGAGAAATTCCATTTAAAGTTACTGTAAACATTATAAAATATTTAGGAGTCTACCTGCCAAAACAAACCCAGGAACTATTATGAACACAACTATAAAACACTTTTCACATATGTTTAATAGGAATGTATATGTATAGTCTGTATCAGCCTCCCATGCCTTGCGGAGGAAGGGGGAGGGAGGGAGAGAAAAACTTAAAACTCAAAAGCTTATGGAAGTGATGGTTGATAAATCAAAATAAACTAATTTAAAAAACAAAACAAAAAACATAACACTTTTCACACAAATAAAATCATATCTAAATAATTGGAAATACATTAGTTGCTCATGGGCATCCTACCTAAATTAATTTACTTATTCAGTGCTATACCAATTAAAGAACCAAAAAATTATTTTATAGAGGTAGAAAAACTAATAACAAGATTCATCTGGAAGAACAGAAGGTCCAGAACATCAAGGAAACTAACAAAAAGAAATGCTAGGGAAGGAGGCCTAGCCACACCAGATCTTAAATTGTATTCTAAAGCAGCAATCATCAAAACTACTTGGTACTGGCTAAGAAACAGAGTGGTGGATCAGTGGAATAGGTTAGGTACACAAGACACAGTGGTCAATGACTGTAGTAATCTACTGTTTGATAAACCCAAAGACTCCAGCTTCTGGGGTAAGAACTCATTCTTTGACAAAAACTGCTGGGAAAACTGGAAAAGAGTATGGCAGAAACCAGGCATAGATCAAAATCTCACATCATATACCAAAATAAAGTCAAAATGGGTTCATGTTTAGATATAAAGGCTGATACTGTAAGCAAACTGGGAGAGCAAGGAATAGTTTACCTATCAGATTTATGGAGAACAGAAGAATTCATGATCAAACAGGAGACAGAGAACATTATGAAATGCAAAATGAGTAACTTTGATTACATTAAATTGAAGTTTTTTCACAAACAAAGCCAATGCAACCAAGATTAGAAAGAAAGTAGAAAACTGGGAAAGAATTTTTACAACCAGTGTCTGTGATAAGGGCCTCAATTCCAAAATGTATAGAGAAATCAAATTTATAAGAACACAAGCCATTCCCCAATTGATAAATGGTCAAAGGATATGAACAGGCAGTTTTCAAAGGAAGAAATTAAAGCTATCTATAGTCATATGAAAAAATGCTCTAAATCACTATTGATTAGAGAATGCAAATCAAAACAACTCTGAGGTACCACATCACACCTATGAGATTGGCTCACATGACAAAACAGGAAAATGATAAAGGTTGGAGAAGATGTGGAAAAGTTGGAATATTAATGCATTGTTGGTGGAGTTGTGAACCGATCCAACCATTTTGGAGAGCAATTTGGAACTATGCCCAAAGGGCTATAAAAACACGCCTATCCTTTGATCCAGCAATAGCACCTCTAAGGCTGTATCCCAAAGAGATCATAAAAATGGGAAAAGCACCCACATGTACAAAAATATTTCTAGCAACTCTTTCTGTGGTGACAAAGAATTGGAAATTGAGGGGATGCCCATTAGTTGGGGAATGGCTGAACAAGTTGTGGTCTATGAATGCAATGGAATACTATTGTGCTATAAGAAATGATGAGCAGGGCAACAGCTAGGTGGCACAGTGGATAGAGCACCAGCCATGCATTCAGGAGGACGTGAGTTCAAATCTAGCCTCACATATATGCACTTACTGGCTGTGTGACCCTGGGCAAGTCACTTAACCCCAATGCCTAACCAAAAACAAAAACCAAGAAATGATGAGCAGGCAGACTTCAGAAAAACCTGGAAAGACTTGTATAGACTGATGCTGAGTGAAGTGAGCAGAACCAGGAGAACGTTGTATACAGTAACAGCCACATTGTATGACGACCAACTTTGATAGACCTAGCTCTTCTCTGCAATGCAAGGATCTAAGACATCTCCAAAAGTCTCATAATGGAAAATGGAAAGAACTATGGTATCTGAATGCAGATGGAAGTTTATTACTTGCTTTTTTTTCCCTTCCATTTTGCTTCTTCTTTCTTGCAGTTCCTCCTGTTGGTTATAATTCTTCTTTACAACATGACTAACGTGAAAATATGTTTAATAGGAATGTATATGTATAGCCTATACCAGATTGTATACCATCTTGGGAAGGGAGGAGGAGAAAATTTAAAACTCAATATCTTATGGAAGTGAATGTTAAAAACAAAATAAATTAATTTTAAAAGAGAGAGAGAGAGAAATAAGCAATGTGGATCCAAGTTCATGACAAAAGAGATAAAGGGCCACAATGCCTGAAAGATAAAAATGGTTCTTTTTGACAATGAGCTGTTGCTTCTCAAGCCATGAGCAGACACTTGCAACAGCTAAATATCATACATTGATTTGGTCCTACTCAACAACCCATGTCTTCTTTTCAAATTTTACTTAGTAAGCCAATGCTTAGAAACCATTCAGAAACGTACAAATGCTGAGAGTCAACAAGTAACAGGCAACGCTAACTTGTCTATGACATTAGGTGAATTAGAAAAAGTTCAATGGTCTCAGCCTAAGGTGTGAAAGCAGCAGGATTTAAGAGGACAGATGCTTAGGCCAGGCCACATACCACCCCCCAACACCCCCACCAAGAGTGCAAAGCTCAACATTAACATAAAATCCAAAGTCAAGAAGTAGGCTAGAAGAATGAGCAAACACAAAAGAATACCACTATGAATAGTTATTATGGCAATATTTAAGACATAAATCCAGAAGAGAATGACTCAAAAACATTTACAAGCAAAGCCTCAAAGAAAAATGCAGCAGTTGGACACAAATCCAACAAGAATTCCTAGAAGAGTTAGAGTTTTAAAAAAAAGGGGGGAGCTAAAAAATTATTTTAAAAGTCAAATTAGAGTGATAGAGGAAAAAACAGAAAAAGAATTTATAACCAGAAGATCTAAAAAGAGAATCACTTGAAAAGGACTGTACAAAACCTTACCAAAGAAAATAAATTCTTGAAAATTAGAACTGACCAAATAAAAGCAACTGACTCTATGAGTCATCAAGAAATAATAAAACAAAGTAAAAATACTGAAGAAAAAGAAAATATAAAGAATCTCATAGCAAAAACAACTGATCTGGAAAACAGACTGAAGAGAAATAATGTAAGGATCACTGGAATACTTGAAATCTATGAACAAAAAAAAGAGCCTAGACATCACATTTCAAGAAATCATAAAAGAAAACTACTCAGATATGTTAGAAACAAAGGCAAAGTAGAAACTGAAAGAATCCACTGGTAACCTTGTGGAATACTGTTCAAATAGCAAATCAGAAGTTACAGCAACAATGGTTGAAGACATGGAGGCTCTTACTGCCAAAACACATTGCATATGTGACACCACAAAGTACCAGAACAATAGCTAACATATGTTTCATTTGGGAAAAAAAAAACCCACAAAGAAACCACCCCAAAACAAAAACCTCCTTGCAGTAAATGGGCTACAAAAAAGTATTCAAAATGTGATTCCTAAATAAGTGATTACAAGGAAACAGATTTGATAATATTTTCTTTCTCCTATCTATGCAAATGCACTTTAAATATAAATAATTGCAAAGAGATATTCCAATTTTACTCTGAAATAAAATTTTTCATCCTGCCATCTATATTCTCTTTGCCTTATAGATTTTTTAAAAATGCACTGCACCAATGGATTTACCTTGGTCTTAAAGTTTAGTATTTTCAGTGTTTAAAAATTAGATATGATAGACTTCTGGCAATTGGCTGAATGGAAAACGAAAGGCATACACATATTTCCCAGCTATTCATCACATCTTTACAAAAAAAAGATCACGTCTTGGGACATGAAAAATCTCAAAAACAAATGCAGAAAAGCAGGATATTATACACATTTTTTGACTACAATGTAACAAAAATGATATTAAATAAAGGACTGCCTTAAAAAGTATTAAAAATCAAATTGTGGGGCAGTGAGGTGGTACAGTGGATAGAGCTCCATCCTTGGAGTCAGGAGGACCTGAGTACAAATCTGGACTCATATACATGATACTCACTGGGTGTGACCCTGGGCAAGTCACTTAACCTGGATTGCCTGGCAAAAAAACAAAACAAAATAAAACAGAAACAAAAATCAAATCACAAGATTGTAACTTAATCCTAAAGAATTGGTAGATCAAAGAACAAATTACAGAAACAAATAATTTTGTTAAAGATAATGAAAATAATGATTTAATGCCAATTTTGGAGAAAAGCAACCAAAGCAGTCCTTAGGGAAAAATTTATATCTGTAGACACTTTTATGAATAAAAAAGAGAAAGAACAGATCACTACACTGGAAATGAAACTAAAAATATAGAAAAGCAACAAAATTCTAAAACTAATTGAATGCCAAAAAAGGAATCCTAAAAAAAAAAAATCAAAGAGAATAATAAGATTGAAAACAAAACAAAACAAAAAACCCACTAAATTGATAAAATAAGGAACTTTTTGGTAGGGAAGGGGAAGACTATAAAACTATTGACTAATATGATAAAAAAAAAAAAAGGAAAACCAAATTACCTATAACAAAAATGAAAAAGGAGATTTCACAATGAATTAAAAATAAAGTGAATTAGAAACAATTTTCTCGTATTCTATGTTCCAATAAAACCAACAGAAATATTTATAAAGATATAAAATATCCAGATTAACATAACAAGAAACAGGGAATTCAAATAACCTAGTTTCAAAGGAATAATTGAATAAGCCATAAATGAACTTATAAAGAAAAAAAATACAGGACCAGATGGATTCACTGATTTCTATGAGATATTAAAAAAAACAGTCCGAATATTTTACATAAACTGTTGGCAAAAAATAGCAAAAGAGAGGATCCTACCAAATTCCTTTTCTGACATAGATGTGATTTTGATTCATAAACCTGGGAGAATCAAAGCAGAAAAACTAAAGACCAATATCCCTAATAAACATAAATGCAAGAAATGTAAATAAAATATTAGCAGAGACTAAAACAGCATATTATAAAGATTATACACCATGACCAGGTTGGATTTATAACAGGAATGCAGAACTGATTTCATATCAGAAAAACTTATCAACAACTATATTTAATAACTAAATTGACAAAAATAATGATTATATTAGCAGATGCACAAAAATCTTGACAAAATCCAATACTCATTTCTATCAAAAACAGTAGAAAACACAGTACTAAATGGACCTTTCTTTTAAATGATAAATAGTATATATCTAAATCCAAGAGCAACCATAATACTCAACTGAGATAAACAAGGATTCTTTCCAAAAAAAAGAAACAAGGATGAAACAAAGATATTCATTGTCACAACTTCTATTTAACATAGTATTCTTAATGTTGGCTATAATAATAAGGCAAGAAAAAGAAACTGAGCGAATAAGCATAAATAAAGAAGAAATACAATTGTTATACTTAAACAACTCCAAAGAGTCAACTAAAAAATTATTGGAACAGTAACTTCAGCAAACTTGCAGAATATAAGATAAATTTATACAAATCATCAGCATTTCTATATAGCGTCAATAAAACCTAGCAGGAAGATAAAGAGAAATTCCATTAAACATTATTACAGTATTAAAATACTTCTGGGAGTCTACTTAACAAGATACTTAAGAACAATATGACAAAGCACTGTTTACAGAAATAAAGACCTAAATAATTGGAAAAATATTAATTGCTCATGGGTAGGATGAGTCAATACAATAAAAATGACATTAATTAAAAGAATATATTCAATGCCATACCAAACTATCAAAGGACTACTTTATAAAACTAGAAAAAATAATAATGAAATTCATCTAGAAGCAAAAAAGGTCAAGAATCTCATGGGAAATAACAAAAACTAGAGGTTCCATACTGACACTATGCTACAAAAGTAATAATTCTCAAAACAATTCAGTACTGATTAAAAAAAAGATCAAAAAATAGAACAGATTAGCTATACAACAATACAGACGAAATGTATCTAGTACTTTGGTATTTTATAAACACAAAGACTCCAGCTAGTAGGATAAGGATTCATTATATGATAAAAACTGCTGGGAAAATTGGATAGCAGTATAGAAGAAAACAGATTTAGACCAACACCTCACACCTTATTCCAAAAAAAGTGCCAAATAGACACATGACCTAGATATAAAAAGTCACATTATAAATAAATTAGAGAAACATGGAAAAAAATTGCCTATCAGATCTATGGATAGAAGAAAAGTTCATGACCAAACAAAGGACAGAGAGGATCACAGGAAATAAAATGGACAGTTTTGATTACATGAAATTGAAAAGGTTTTACATAAACACATCTAATAAAGTCAAGATTAAAGGAAAACAACTAGGAAAAAAATCTTGGCAGCAAGTTTTTCTGATAAAGGTCTCATTTCTCTGACATATAAGGAACTGACACAAATTTGTAAGAGCAAGTGACCAATTGAGAAATGGGATACGTAGTGGAGAGAGCACCAGCCCTGGATTCAAGAGGATATGAGTTCAAATGCAGTCTCAGACACAAAACACTTACTAGCTGTGTGACCCTGAGCAAGTCACTTAACCCCATTGCCTAGCCAAAAAAAGAAAAAGAAAAAAAGAGAAATGGGATAAGGATGTGAACATGCAGTTCTCAAAGCAAGAAATCCAGGCTATCTACAGCTATATGAAAAAATGTTGCAAAAATCACTATAAATTAGAAGTGAAAATTAAAGCAATTCTGAAATTCCACCTCCACCTCACCAGATTGGCAAAGATGACAAAAAAAAAAGGAAAATGATAAAATGTTGGAGGGGCTGCAGGAAAACAGACATGTTGATGTACTGTTGTTGGACCTGTAAATGTATACAACCATTCTGGAAAGCAATTTGGAATTATACACAAGAAGGTACTAAAACAGTGTGTGTCAAAGACCTAGCTCTATCACTGCTAGGCTGTTAATAACAATAACAACAATAATAAGAATGGCTAGCATTTACATAGGATGTACTATGTGCCAGGCACTGTGCTTAGCACTTTATAAAAAAAGATCCTATATGTATAAAAATATGTTTAAAGTTTAATTAAATTGATATTTTAAAATTTCATTAAATATTTAAAGTTAAATTAAATTTCACTAACAACAAAATCGGGGGGGGGGGGGAGTGACACACACCTGGAGAGAAAATGCTTCTAAACAGGGGCAGCTAGGTGGCACAGCGGACAGAACACCGGCCCTGAAGTCAGGAGGACCTGAGTTCAAATGTGGCCTCAGACAAAACACTTCATGCTTGCTTAACTGTGTGACCCTGGGCAAGTCACTTAACCCCAATTGCCTTAAAAAAAAAATCTGGCCTTAGACACATAATACTTACTAACTGTGTAACCCTGGGCAAGTTGCTTAACCCCACTGCCTAACCAAAAAAAAAGAGAAAGGAAGAAAATGCTTCTAAATTCCACAATATCTTTGATAAGTTAGCTCATTTATATATCTATTCCCTAAGTAATACATAATCTCTTTTAACAGGACATACTCAGCACTGGAAGGTAGCCTGGCAGAGGGTGCAAAGTGCTAGACTTGGAGTTCAAAGATCTGGTTTCAAATCTAGACTCCACTACTTATTACCAGCATGGCCTCAGCCAAGTTACAACATTTGAGTCTAAGAATTTGCTCTTCTGTAAAGTGGAAAAGTTAGATTAAATGACTTTTAAGGTCCTTCCTAGATCCACATCAATATTCTACAGAAAAAAAAAGGAGCGTGCAATTATTTGATTTTTTTTGGTACCTATCTGAATTTTAACGAGCTTATAATTTGCCTATTTTGTTACTTTCTGCCCTTGGGTTCCTAAACAGCAATTTAAGCCAAGGTAACTCCAGTGCTGATCTGACCTTTTAGCTTCATGAAAGAGACAGTTCTGCCCAAAATAAATCCACCTATCTGGATTTTTGCTGACATAGGACAGTGTCAAATTGAAAAGATTAAAAACCTATAGAAATCCAAGATAGGGTATCAAGCTGACAGGGTGTGATCAGCACTTGCTCTTCCCTAATTCTTTTCCTTCTGCACCATTCTCCTCTCCTTTTTTCCCTACCTCCACAAGAAAGCAACATTAGAGAAGACAACTGGGCAACTGAACGTCAGTCTTCTTGCAATGCCTAACCATTTCCTATAGTCCAGAGACCTTAGTCCTGATGTATATACCTTCATACATTCCTCACAATCAAGCTATTATTTTGCACAGTTAACTATAAGTGGCCTTATTTCAGAGCTCCAGCCACTTGGTATGTGATTCTTAAAACATAGGCCTATATCCTATAAAGATCAGCCAGGTTTTCAGCTAGAAGTCAACTGCTCATTGGTCCTCTCTCACACTCACCAATAAAACCATTTATCCCTACCACCTACTGTATAACTAAACTAAATTGTGTCATACTTTATATAACAATAATTCTCTCAACAAGAGTTAGCAAGATATTCACTTTAAGCAGCGTTTCCAGTAATGGAAATGAATTTGTGCTAAGCTGAACTCACATACTGCCCACATTACAGAACAAGCAAAAATGAGCAGGAAGCAATAACTAAGAAGGAAGTAGGCTCTGACCTCTTTACCCAGTAAAATTTAACTCTACAGGAGGTGGTTTCTATAAGAAACCTTTGTAACCTTCCCCAATCTGCCTCTAATGGTAACTGTAAAATCTTCTACGTGCAGCAAACACGCTCAATCACTCCTAGAAAACTATCCTTTCTTAAGCCTACCTAATACAACACAACCATCTCTGGATTGTCCTCCCAAAAATCTCCTTTTTGGACTGGATTCCAATTCCTCAAAACCTCAGTACAGTTTTGAGCAGGGTGGGGCAGGGGGGACCCCTTTAGCCTCCAGGCCACATGTGGCCTCAAGACTGCAGGTTCTCCACCCCTGGTTTTGAGAATCTGAAAACCTTTTCAAAGTAGATCACATCTTTCTGAGTAGAGAAGTAATGCTAAGAGGGGCAATTCCAATATACAAGTCAGAGTCCTAACTACTCCAAGGTTTTTCTCTTACCAAACATGAGAGACCCAACTGCGTTAACAACAAAGGAAGTGAGAATACAGTTAATTTACAATCCATCATTTCTTATTTAAATTATCAGGATTTCAAGTATTCCAATAAACTGGCTCAATCCTATAACTACCTGAGGTTTTCCAGTACTCTTCACTTTTTGGTATTCTCTCCATGCCAGCCTTACTTCATATGCTGCAATTGGTCCCAAAAAGAATTACAAAACCTTCATTTTAAAATGTCTTGAATTCTGCAGATTCTTCCCATTATTCTAGCTAATGTGTTGAAGCTGCATACCCCCACCCCCACCCCAAACAACTTCTTTTCCTTCTTAGATAGGATTATGCTGTCAGCTCCCAATTTAGGGGGCAGGAAAAGCAGATGACAAGAAGCAAAGGATGGGAACTGCTGAGATCACTCAAATGAAGGACAATCTTTGTATTATCACTGCTTGTAGGGGTGGCAAGTTACAAATAATATCTATTGTTTGGTGGTGGGCTTAGAAGGGGACTGGACAGAAATTATAGTGGTTTGTTTTGTTTCAAATTTTTAACAGGCTTTAATTAAAACTGGCTTCTCTGACATTCACGATTGCTTTGTTAAGCAAATACTTGCTTGCTTTTCTACTTTGGCACAGATGAATTCTACAGAGGTGGTTATATATTACTAAATTCTCATACAAGTGCCCAGATGACTAAGGCAGGGAACAAAGGACTACCACCAAGTGTCAATTGCTCACCAAATGCCTAGACAACAGAATCAGTTTTCTCATTTGTATGGTCAGATGACCAGAGAGACTCATCTTCAGTTTGCTAAGACATTAATATATAAGGGCAAAGGATTTGCCACCTGACATGTCAGCAAGAATGGTTGCTACAACAATCTCAGTCAAAAACAACAGCCTGGGGGCAGCTAGGCTCTGCAGTGGAGCAAATGGAGCTCCATTTGGCAATGGAGTCAGAAGGACCTGAGTTCAAATCCGGCCTCAAACACTTGACACTTACTAGCTGTATGACCCTGGGCAAGTCAGTTAACCCTGACTGCCTCACAAAAACAAACAAACAATAAACAATAGCCTGAAAAAATTGAAAATTATGGGGATGCCCATCAATTGGGAAATGGCTAAACAAGTTGCAGTATATGATTGTGATGGAATAAGACTGTGGTATAAGAAAGGACAAGCAGGAGGGCTTCAGAAAAACCTGGAAAGAGTTATCTAACCTGATGCAAAGTGAAGTGAGCAGAACCAGGAGAAAGTCACTATACACAGTAACAGCAATATTGTAATGATGATCAACTGTAGGAGACTTAGCTACTCTGATCAATACAATGATCCATAACGATTCTAAAGGACGCAGGATGAAAGATGCTATCCACCCTCTAGAGAGAGAACTAATGAACTCTGACTATAGACTGATGCATACTTTTTTCACTTTGTGTTTCTTGCTTTTTATTTATTTTGAGGTGCAACATGGCTAATATGAAAATACATTTTGCATGACTTCACATGTATAACTGATATCAATTGCTTGCCTTCTAGGTAGGGGAGGAGCGGGAGGAAGGGAGGAAGAGAATTTGGAACTCAAAAATTTTAAAAATAAATATGTAAAAATTAAAAAAAACCCCAAAGCAGCCTAAAATAGGACAATATCACATCCAAGTAGTCAGTTAGAAGACTCTAAAAAAAAGAAATCTTACCTGGAACCCTTGACCTTAAGAAATAGAGAAACTTCCCATTCTTGGAGTGCATTATGGCCCTCTTGATAAATTCCACCACTGACTGGCAACGGTCCTCAAACTTGGGGTGACACCAGAGGCTGAAAGTACCTTTCATCAGAAAGTGAAAACAATTCATATTAGAAGGAGGTAGAGATGTAATCTGTACCACAATAATGAGTCTTGAACCTTTTTGGGTTCACAGTAACATCTGACAAGGCAAAAAAAACTTGTAGAATGCCAAACCTCCCTGTTCTTACTCATAACATTAAGAAAATGGCACTGCTTCTAATGGCAATACTGAAGTAATAGCTAGTCTGTATTAAATAAGAGAATTAAGTCAAGTCAGATATAAATTGAAGATAACAGAAGATTACAAGTTTCTGGAAAGAACCATATAACCCACAATTTCTGAAAGCTAAAGTCCAAGCTCTGAATCACCACCAAAAGATATCCTCTGGAAAGGTCCTAACTCCTTATCCATTCAAAATTCATTTTCAGGCTTTGCCTTTCACTATAGGACACTAGGGAACCCACCCACCAAATAAATTATTAAAATAGTGGTAAAGATAGGCATAGTGACACCAAAAACAAAAAATCAGCAAGTTAAATCTTCGGGGATCTCACTTGTCTTCTTGTGTTAAGCAAGAAATAGACAAGACAGAAAGCTGTGAATCTGCAATCTTCTCTCTCCCTACAGATTCCCCAGTCCCAGCACGTTACAAAGATTTCTTCTCAAGACTCTAGGAGCCTAATGAAGAGAAGAAGATGAACATTCTTGATGTTTGTTGTTTTTTTTAAAAGCAGGAATCAGTAGTATCCAAAAGGTTCTGCCCTAAAAAGTGATACTGATCACTGAAGGGATAGCTCACTATTCAGGGAGTTTCTTTTAAAGAGAAAGACAAATGTTCCACTGCAAACTGGTACCTAAAAAGCTACATAAAGTTTCTATTAAAAACTCTATTGATTCCAGAAAGAAAAGTATCTGAGGGGAAGAGGCGGGGAAAAGCGACTGGAGAAGGGTTTAAAATGGTTGTTCCTGATATCTTCCCTACCTGGAATATGAAGGTCAAACATTTATCTCTTTACTTTTCCTGTGGCCTAGTCATTTGTCATTTTCATTGGTTTATCAAAGTGCTTGGCTTTGCAATTTTTTTTTTTAAGAACAGCTGGGAAAAAAGCAGTAGCTAACCCTACAATTATACCAGTTAATTCCCAAGCCTTTGGAATCAAGTTCCTTCCTCTTCCCCTTCTGCCCCTGGGTGGAAGAGGAGGCTACTACGGAACAAGAAGAGAGCTCATGCTGACCTAAATGACCAACCCCTGCCACAAAAGTGATACAGACCCTACGCACATCATCCAAATGAGGCAAGGAGAAGAGAAGAGAAGAAAGTGCTCAAGAAAAGTATGAAGGAAGCTGCTGCCCTGGCATGATAAACTCCAGTAGGCTAAACTCAGAGACGGAAAAGCTTAAGTGATCAAGTGACATCCTCAAAGGATTTGTACACTCCTATTTCTTTGGAAAATATACAGATATTACAATGGAGAGCTAGACTGAACCTCAAAACCAAGGCTAAACCTCAATTATCGCCACAAGCCTTTGGGCACAGACCAAATAAAAAAATGAAAATTCAACTTCCTTAGAAAATCCAACAAGTTAACTTCTAATCAGATAGGGACTATGGAAATTTGTTAAGTATCATCTGACTATGAGAGAGTTTTGGCAGCTGAAGCCTCACCCAACCTTAAGTTCCTCCTGAAGAGGACTTCTGTCTAAATAGCTTCAAAGCTGACTGTAAGGGACATTTTTATTACTATGCTGACAGCCAAGAAGATGCAAAGAAGGCTCAGAGCAAAACCAGGAGATCGGAGCAGAATACCTCCACTTGCACATCTTCGTAGTTCATGAGCCAGAAATGTCTCTAGATGTTGAGTTTAATTATAATCCAAGAACTGGAGAATTTATCTCATGAGACTGAGTCTTCATTCTACCAAGAGGGTTACAGTGCTACTCATTACTGAAAGCCTCCCCAACAATCTTGGTCACTCTCTCCTACTCCAAGTTAACAAGAAAACCCTTAAATAGACCCTCCCCCTACTCTAAGCATTTATTCTAGTGACTGACATTTGCTACCCTCCTCCTCATGGAAGTCTCTTTTGTCATGTTTCTTCCTCTTTGCAGTCTCATACTTTTCTTTTCCCCCTTTATAAGTAAGGTAGCAAGATGGCTATCTGGAAATAAGGGAACGGACTCAGACTTTAGTCATGTAAACTTTTTGTTTGTTTGTTTGTTTTTTTAGGCAATTGGGGTTAAGTGACTTGCCTAGGGTCACACAGGTAGTGTCAAGTGTCTGGTCTGAGGCTGGATTTGAACTGAGGTCTTCCTGACTTCCAGGGCTGGTACCCTATCCACTGCACCACTAGCTGCCCCCAGGCAGTAAACTTTGAAAGGTAGTACTGAAAACAAAGTTTATAGATCCTAAGGCAAAACATATAATGGCAAAGAAATTGAAGACTATAAATTTTTCATAGGCAGGGATCATGTTTTCCACTTCTCTGCACTACCTATTCTCCCCCTGACCTAAATTTCAAGTGCAAGGATCTATCTACAGTAAGCATTAAAATGATTATTGACCACTGAAGCTCTTTTCTCTGTACCTCAACATCATCTCTAGAGTCTTTTCCAGTCCTAAAACACCGTGGTTCCAAGGCTCTCCCCAGAAGAACATCGTCTGCTCTTACCTCTGTAGTGCTCCATTCTGGTATGGTGTGTGATACCCTGGGATCGGAAGCTGAGGCTCAGGATATATCGGGGATCAGAGCTGTCCCGTACCAGAAAGGAACCATCTGGCTTCCCCTTCAGTTTCATTTCAGCATCTTCCCAATTCATAGGCCCCCAATACCAACCACACTACCAAGACAAAAGCAGGTTTTTGGTTAACAGAATTGAAAAATGGTAAACTATTTAAAATGGTCCAACCCAACAAAAAAAATACATCTTCAAAATATTCCAGCAGCTAAATATGTTGGGAACAGCCCTGTCTGTCACAATTGATAATAAGCCCATTGTTTTTCTGGACCTTTACAGTTCCAGGAGAATAATTCTAGTATTTCCATGACCAGAGGCAGTAAGGAACACTGGTGTAAACTGATGTAGTTTGACTAAGGGATCCAGCTACTTGTGTAAATTCTCTCCCATCCCCAAACAAGACTTTCTCTACCATTCAAAAGTCTTTATGAATTAACAATCTAATGACCCTTTCCTTCTTCTTGGACTTAACAAGAGTAGACCATATTTTAACTATAGGTAAATGGGGCAAAGAAAACCATCCTTCCCCTAAAGCAGGGGTTCTTAATCTGTAGTCTGTGAACTTTTTTTAAAAAAATATTTTGATAACTGTATTTCCAGATAAATGATTTCCTTTTGAATCTTATGTATTTTTAAACATTTTTTTCTTAGACAAGGTCTCTAGGCTTCACTAGACCGCCAAGGGGGTCTGTAACACAAAAAAGGTTAAGAACCCCTGCCCTAGTGGAAAGGCTGGAAAGGCCAAGGAATAGTAGGCACACCAGTGGTAGGGGATGGAATTGGAGTATGGGAAGGAAGGTACCTCTGGTCCCCAGCACAATCCTACCTTCTCCAATTCCCGAAGGCTAGCTGCAAAGCTGCTAGAGTCAGGTCGGTAGAGAGGACATTGAAGGTGCTGGGTGGGTTGGTTATGTAGGGATTCAGTAGCTCGGATGGGTACAATCCGGGGAAATGCATCTGCAGGGCAACAGAGGTCATCTGTTCACTCCCCCCAAAACAGATATTAATTTCTGGGGGTGGGGCAAAGCATTAGAGGCTAAGCTGGAAAAGGGAAAAAAGCCAAAGCAGTAGGAGAGAGCTGGATGGACCAAAGAAAGCTGTGTGGGCTTATGTGAGCTGTGAAGGCTAGTGAAGATGGGCTGGGGTCTTTTACCCCACCAGAGGAACAAGGGAGCAACTCACTAACCTGACTAAGGTGACTACTTCAGTGGCTTCACCAGCCTAGAGCAGATTCCAACTTCTCCCACATCGAGGTAAAGTTCCAGGTAAAACAGCCTTGGAAATAAGTCACTCGCCTACTTGCCCAGGAAGAGTAACAATTTACGCCAGGCAAGTAGAAAAGAATGTTCAACTCATTCATTTTATTTCCTAGTAGGCTGGCAAAAGTGGGTATTGGCTGCTAAATCTTTGGTACTTATTTACCAGGCTGCAGTAAAAACCAAAAGCTTAGAAAAACCACAGTACTATTCATGACCAGTTATTCATAAAGCCCTTCCACTATTACAAGAGAAGATTTGGGCAACTATGCAAGGCCTAGTAACAAACAGGGAAAATTCAATAAGGGGACCCCAATTCCTAATAAAATCTGATTCACTCACAAAAGAAAGATGTTAAAGAAAGGACAGCTCAGACTCACTCCTAGCAGTCTAGCCTAGCCAAGGGGGCAAGACTCAAGTTTTCTTACAATTTTAGATTTTTCAAATAGAATCCCTCCCTTCTTCCACTCAACCCCAGCTCCAGCCTCCACTCCCACCCCGAACTCCCTCCCCCTCCCTACCCAGGGTTAATCATACCACATGCCCTACTTTCTCAAGTCTTGCCACTAAAGCTAAGCTGACCTGGGGCATGGGGCGGAGGAGGTGGAGGCAAGGGAAAGGACTGCAGGGAAGACCCCATCGGAGCCACTAGGACAGATGTAGGCAGCGTCCCACTGATATCATCTAGAAGAGAGAACAAAAGTAAGCAGTTCAGAAATGCAAGAACAGAGTCAGCAGTGAGGATAGCAAGCAACAGGATAACCCCTAAAGCAATCTGGGCTAATCCTTCCATCTTGCCTTTGAAGGCAGATTCCTGCAACTACCTCAACCTGGTTGGCATTTAAATGCAGATTGGGAGAGAGATTTGGGTAGAATGTGTTTGGGAAAGTAATGATTCTATTTCTAAAGTAGCTCGGTGGCAAGAGACCCAAGGAAGGGCAGAAATAAAAAATTCAAGTCGATACAGCAGCAATGGTACCACAACATGCAAGAACTCCAGCTTCAGGGAGGCAAAGGAAGAGAACTAGGATAGGGAAGAAACCAGAGAGTCCAATATTGGGAATCCATCAAAAGCTCACTTGCCTCCTACTAAAGTAAAACCTGTTGTTTGAGTACTCCTTCCACCCCCGCCTCCCAAAGGGCAGAAAAAAGTCAAGGGGAGAAGCACTGTACCTAGGAGGCTGAGGCTTCTTCGTGGAGGAGGAGGGGGAGTTGGAGGATGTGGAGAGGTCAGACCTCGCTGAGAAATGTCCACGTCCACAAGTGACACTGTTTCACCTGAGGGATTGATTCATGGAGCAAGCATGTTACAGAAAGCAAAGGCTGAAGGTCAAAAGCAAGCAAAGGTCAAGGATGGCTGGACAGGTCACAACTCTTGAAAAGTCCAAAGCTTATTTTGTAGGGCTTAAGTCTTTACTGCACAGTAATAAAATAATTTTAAACCAGGTTACCTATTTTGAATATTAAGCACAGAATAAGAGGCATTTGGGGAAATGACATACATGTAGGAATTCATAATCTAGGTTCTGTCATTAATTTGTGTAACCTTGGGGGAGGGAGATATACAAACAACATACACATAAATCCTATTTATCACAATTCATATTCACAGACTCCTACGCCAAATAAGCATCAGTTTGGAAAATAAAGCAAGGCACATGCTATAAGTCTGTAGGAAGGAAGAGACACAAAACAATTTGTAAGAAAAACACTGGCAAGGGTAACAAAAGGAAAAGATCCCAAACCACCAACCAATTTTTTCCTCCTAGATGACTCTGATTTTTACAGAGCACTTTGCCATCAGTCTTTTTTTTTTTAAATCTCAGATTAATCCAAAAAACTAAAACCACATAGGCTGAAAACCATATCCAAAACCCTAAACGTCACAACAGCTACAAGAACACTTCAGTAGGATCTTGGTGAAACGATGTTGGTTTCATTCAGAAGACAAAAATCAATCCCTCAGTTAAAAGAAGTGGTCAACATCTCTACCAGGATCAAAAGAATTAAATATAAGGACTGTTGTACTAACTCCTTCTTCCCCTCCCCACACCCTTATAGGAGCCAGAGAGACCCAAGTGGCTCCATAGAGTACTATGCACAAATCAAATTTGTCACCAAGAATCCCATCACTAACAACCTATTTTACTGATATGAAAACAAAGATGTCCCAGATGGTAAATATAAGTCATTTTTTACAAGACTGCATGCGAAATCAAGAAAGTTTTGGGAGTCTACACAAGAACTTTGACTCATAGAAATCTAAGCATTCTCAACTTCAAGGAGGGAGGGAGTAATTAATAACTGGAAGGAAACATTTATTATTTAATTTGAGGCTTGGGACAATGTGACATCATTTCTCATGTCACATACATAAGAAAACAACCTACTGTTCAGTTCTGACATTTCCTCGATACCACTTTACTAAGAAAAGGCATAAAATCTAGGACACTTCAAAAAGAGGAATTTCAAAAAGGTTTTTACTGATCAGTCCTTCTCACCAAAGCTGAATACAAAGTGCCAAACCACAAAAAATGTATGGCTTTATTTTGATAAAGACCATTCATCACTACAGCCTGTTTAAACAGAAGATTATCATCTTAACATCTATCATCTAACACCATCATCTTAACATGAGAAACAAAGACCTACCCTCTTTGGAGAGCCTCCTCACACAAACCAGAAAGCTGTTATCCACAGGACACCAGAGATCCCTTCCTGGATTCCTAACAGTGCTTTCTGCTAAAGCTACTACAATAGGAGTGACTTATAATGGACACAAAGAAGAACTCCCTATCAGCTGAAAGGTGGTTAGACACAAAAATAGGTAACATATGAGGACTATGTAATCCCCTTCACTAGAAGTCTTTAAAAACAGACTGCATAATCCTGAATCCAGTCTAGTTAATCCACAGACATTCCAAGACAGTGTGTCAAACTCAAACAGAAATAGGCCACATACTGACTTAGAAAACCACAAATATTAGATTGTATGTTTTATGTATAAAATAATGTATTGTATATGTTATATATGTATGTATCATACATGTTAGTATAATAACATGTTGTAGTTTTATTTATTTTGTCAAACATTTCCCATTACTTTCTGTTTTTGCTAGGCAATGGGATTAAGTGACTTGCCCAGGGTCCCACAGCTAGTAAGTGTCAAGTGCCTGAGGCTGGATTTGAACTCAGGTCCTCCTGACTCCCAGGCTAGTCTTCTATCTACTCCACCACCTAGCTGCCCCTCCCATTACATTTTAATCTAGTTTGGGCAGTAATTGAAGTTTTTCAGGCCTTGCTGACTCCCACTATAGTTCAGCTATAGGACCCTCCAATGGCTATTTTCTGTACTGTGATCATACAAATTGGCATTTCCTAATTTTAATCAGGAATTTTTTAATCCTCATGTTATAATAATGAATTTATGCATTTCATGGGGGGGGGCACTCCCTAATTATGGACATATGCCCTTTACCTCAAGCTACAAGCCTTCATCCTTCTTTATGTTTAATCAGTCCTGAAATTCTAGAATATACTAAATACCATAAAACAGGCCTTTCTATGGCCTACCCAGAAGGGCATTTCTGTGGCAGATCTCAGATCCACTCTTCCTTTTAGGTTGTCAAAAATCAATCAACAAATGTTTACTCATCACCTACCAGATACCATGCTAGATACTAGGTATAAACAGACAAAAATCAAAAAGTCCCTGCCCGCATAGAATTTACATTCTTTCAGGGGAAACAATATGCATGTGTATAAGGAGAAAGAAAATATATATACAAAGAAACTACAAGATAATGGGGGACAGGTGGTATTAGCCACTGGGGACATGGAAATCAGGAAAGGCCTCAAGAAGGAGGTAGTGCTGGAGCTGAGCTTTGAATGGAACTAGAGAATCCAAAAGGTGGAGGTGAGGAAGGAATATATTCCAGGTATGGGGGTCAACCTGTAGAAAGGCACAGTGCTGGGAGATGGAATGTTGTACGTGAGTATTAGCAACAAGGCTAAGTTAGCTAGACTGTAGAACATGTGATGTGTAGTGCTGTGTAATAAACTTGGAAAGGTAAACTGGAGCCAGATTTTGAAGGATCTAACACAGGAGTTTCTATTTTGTCCTAGAGGCCATAGGGAGCCAGTAGAGATTTGTGAAAAGGTGAGAAACTTGAGAGAGGAGGACCAACTAGCAGATTATTGTGACTGTCTTGGTGAGGTGTAATGGGGGCCCAGATTAGGGTGGTGGCAGTAGGAAGAAAGGGAGGGTTGCTTAGAGATATTGATAGTGAAAGCAGAAGCGATCAGAATGACAAGTAGACCTGGCTTACCTGTGAAGAAGGGGCTGAAGGAGACCGGAGAAAAGGCACTTTGAGTTCTTGTCAACCTGGGTTTCCTGGGAGGGGGAAAAAAAAAAAAAGAATGAGGGGAGAGAAAAAAAAAACCTGTGCATTGAATTCATTGGAAAACTCAATTTCAGATGCATTGAAAAACAAAAGAAATCCCTAGTCACTGTTGGTAAGAATCTTGTAATAAAGCCTAAAATTTAAAAGGTGGGGAAATGAAATAATTAAGCAGCTTTTTGAACAGATTTGGCTTCAGAATTCAATAGCCTACAAAGCAATAAGAAATCCCTCTGGATCTCTATCCATACCCCAGCACATTAAAAGAGTAAAATACCTTGAGTGGTAATTAGCAAATCCATTTCAGGAAGAAGGAATCTGATGCAGTCGATTTTCATATCAGAGCCAAGAAAGAGGCTCCAAACCTGAATGGAAGCCAGAGCATAGCATCGGTTTTCCCACTGGGGATTGCTGTTAGAATTGGAAGCCTTAAAAGATACCCATGGAATGAGCTTAGACTCGAGTACAGTACTACATGAGACACAAGTAGTTTTCAACTACTTTTGCACAAATAAACCAGGAGGTCTCCAAGCCCTCAAGAAAGGCCGAGGGGAACAGTCAAATTGAAAATCTTAAGCATCAATTAACAAGTGAGCTCCCACAGTGAGCTGGGCATAGTCCAGAACCCAAAGAGACCAATCCTTGTCCTCTCTGAACTGCTCAGGGATGACACGTGCCAGTAGATGCGCTGCTTTCTTTAACTTTTCCCAACAGGCATTTTCTCGAATCTAGAAACAGCCCCATCACCTGTCCATCACTGGCTCACACTGAAAGGATTCTCACCCTGTTTTACCTCACTGAAATTAATGAAGGACAGAGAAAAGTTTATTATAAATCCATTTCTAGACTGGATATTTTTCTCCCCTAACCCACATCTTTCCCCCACCCTTCCTGCTCTTATTTTCTCAAATACTTTCCTGGTATTAAGGCTCTTCATCAGCATTATCCTCTACTCCAAGAAGTTATCTTTACAAAGTGAAGAACTTGGAATTCCCTCCTGGGCACCAACCTGAAAACAAACTCTCTCCTGAGAAACATCACAGAAAAGCTGAGTTTATAGTTATACCTCAGTTGACCTGGCTTCTCAATAATAAACTAGAATATTCCAGAAGGCTCTAATAAAGAGAAACCCATACTTGGAATGGGTTTTGCTCCTCATCTCTGCCTCTCAGACTCTGGTTTCTTTCAAGACTCTGCTTAAATGAAATCTTCTATATGAAGCCTTTTCCAATCCCCACCCCCCCGCTCTCTACCTCCTAGAAATACCCTATATCCATTTTATATATGTTATATGCATACTTACATGTATATATGTTTTAAAACGGCAAAGCCAAAGAAGTCAGCTTACCTTCCCCCCCTAAATGCTCAATCCCAAATCTAAGCTGGTTTTAATGCTGGCCCATTAAAAAAAAGATCTCTTTGAAAGGAAAACTGTTTTACACACACACACACACACACACACACACACACACACACACACACAAACACACAAAGTTATAGAGGTGTCATAAGTTATAGAAGAGTCATATGCTGAAAAAGCAAGCTCCTTTAAGGCAGGTGTCCCTCCCCCTCCTTTTTTGTTTTTACTATCTCCACCACCCAGCTCAGTGCTTTGCATGTAACAGACCCTGTTGATTCTTTCTCCATATCATCTCTCCCATCTGTCCTCTTCTCTCTAATCACACCCACTGCCACCTCCTGGACTTCTGCAACAGCTTCTTAATTGGTCTCCCTTACTCAACTCTCTCCCCTCTCACACATTCTGCACACAACTGCCCAAGTGATTTTTTTCTAAAGTGCATTTCTAATCATGTTTCTCTCCTACTTAAAATCCAGTGGCTCCCTATCACCTCCAAGACCAAATACAGTTAAAGTCAGACTAGCCTTCTTGTTGTTCTTCATATACATTCCATCTTCAATCTCTATGCCTTTGCATAGACTCCTCATGCCTAAAATACACTCTGCCTTAACTCTAAGGATTATAAGAAATCCCTAAGTTTTCTTCACAAGTCAGCTCAAATGCCACCTCTCACTTGACTCCCACCCCAGCTGTTAGTGTCTGTCCACTCCAATTACCTTTTACCATGTACATAAATGTGTTCCTATCAGCCCTGAGAGACTATAACCTAAGGAACCACCACATCCTTGCCTCCTTTATAGGAGGACCGTCCCAGCCAATGTAAAACAGATGCCACTATCCCCACATCTTCAAAACAAAATAATGAAACCACACTGTAAAGACCTAAGAAGGAAAACTGAGAAGCTGTCTAGTTTCCACAACCTGGCTATTTTTCAGTCCTTCCCCATAACGTCACTCCATACTGGGAACAGACACATACTCTGACTTGATGCACACGCTGTACAACCCACCTGCATATTCAGTTGGCTATATAAAAAAGATCAGCAGTGCTTATCATGTTGCCTATAGCTCAGTTCTAACACGCAGTCCTCCTTAAAGGAAGATTTAATTCCAGTGAATAGACATGTATCTTCAAGTCTGCCGCAGAGCTTCTAGAATGATTTTTTAAAAAATAACTTGGGGGCACAACATTAAACTCAGTAAGCAAAAATCTAAAGCATTGGCCTTTCAAAAGGTTCACACCTCAGCCATTTGGCCATTTGCCTTTTTCCAAAGAAAACTACATTTACTCTGCCATCTGCCCATGCTGGAGACTATAGTCTCTTTAGTGCCAAACCCTGAGGAACAGCAGTACCCCAAATGCACACATCTTGTGGAGGCCTTCTCACTTCAGCTATCTTCTCGCCCCCACATTTTAGAAACCAAGAGGAGGAGGAGGAGGAGGAGGAGGAGGGTAATTTCGAGGATCTGGAATTCAACAAGCATGGAACAGAAAGAGTACACGAACTTAAGATTAGGCTCAGTCATTCAAAAGCCCCTAACAGTTTCACCTCATAGACTTCTCTTATTCAGAGAATACATGGCTAGGGGAGGTAGAAAACAACTGAGGCTGAAAATTCACTTCCTAATAAATGTCTCTCCAGGAAACCACCCAATTAAAGATCATCCTGGGCAAGATGTACCAGGTTTAGGGACCAGCATTAATGTATCAGCAACCTAGTTGGGACTCTCAACAAATGTACCATTTTTGTCCATATCATTTCCTCTCCCAGGTCATTTAAGCAATGTGCCAGGATGCATAGCAATGTCATTATGTCCTTGCCAGAAACAGAAAATGTGTAGGGAGAATAGAGCAGGTATGGAGGAGAGTGGGGCAGGCAATGGTGAGAATTCAGCTGGTTGAACAGGATGGAAGTTAATAAAGTTCTGGGCATACTACTCACCAGATGTAGGCTAGTTGCACTTATAAGGTGATTCCACAATCCAAATCACTAATTTTGTTGCAGCAAATTTATAGGCATGTCATAGCTTTAAACAAGGGTAAGAAGAAATGTTATAGCATAGAACGAGCCAATGAAAGGTTTTGTCTATGGCTAAATACAGGTCATCTGTCATTTCCTCATCCATCTCCTACATACTCTCTAAGGTACACATACCCACTTGAAAAATAAGAGTCAAAAAAATAGTAAAGTTGATCAATGGCAAGAATGAAATACACAAGACCCAGAAGCAATCAAATATAGTGGCAGTGACTATACAAGGACTCCTACAACTAAGTTAAGAAATCAATTTTCAACAAAAACTACTTGCTGAGAAAACTGAACAATCTGGAAGAAATTAGGCTTAGACTGTTTCATACCATATACCACGATGTTACAAAAGGAAACAACCCAAATATAAAAGGTCACATCAGAAACAAACTGGAGAAGGAAGATACCTTTCACAAACATGACTAGACGAAGAGGTCTTAACCAATAAAGGAATAAAAGGGATCTCATTAGATAAAATGGACAAATTTGTCCCGCATTTTGCACAAAATCAAGGCAATTAAAATTCAAAGGGAAATGGTGAACTGGGAAAACATCTTTGAAACAAATTTCTCTAGTAAAGGTCTAATATCCAAGGTGTATAGGGAATGGATACAAATATATAAGAACTAGAGCCAGTCTCCAATAGATAATGATCAAAGGATATGAAGAAACAGTTCTCAAAAGACAGAAGTTATCAACAACCATAAGAAAATATGCTTCAAAACACTAGTAAGAGAAATGCAGATTAAAATTCTGAAGTTCCATCTTACACCCAGATGGGCAAAAATGGAAAAAAAAAAGGAAAATTAAAATAGCTGGGAAGGACTTTGAGAGGGCAAAGTAATACTAATGCACTGATATGGTCTGTGGATTGATCTAAATATTCTGCAAAGAAATTTGTAACTACACCTAAAGTTACTAAATTTCGAATACCATTTGGCCCCAGTTTTACTACTATTAAGCAAATACCCCAAAGAGATCAAAGCGGAAAATAAAGGATTCTTATGTACAGAGATATTTATACAACACTTTTTTTTTAACAAAAAACTGGAAATGAAGGTAATGTCCATCAACTGGGGAAAGAGATGAACATGGTTATGTGTATGCAATGAAATATTATTAGGCCATTATGAAAAGGATGAATTTAGAGAAAACCAGAAGACCTGCACGAATACTGAGGTAAAGTGATCAGAATCAGGAATCTATAGAATACCATACAGGAAGACAACTCTGAAAGAAATAAGAAGGGGCAGCTAGGTGGCACAGTGGATAAAGCACTGCCCCTGGAGTCAGAAGGACCTGAGTTCAAATCAGACCAGACACTTGACACTTACTAGCTGTGTGACCCTGGGCAAGCCACTCAACCCCAACTGCCTTCCAAAAAAAAAAAAAAAGGACTTAAAAAAAACTAAAAGACATAAGAACTCTGATTAATGAAATGATCAATCAGGACTTCAGAAGACTGCCAATGAAACATGTTCTTCTACCTCTTGGCATAGAGGTGATGGACTAGAGGTGCAGAAAAGGAATATTAAGAAGAATATATTTTCTGCCAGGACCAATGTGTGAATTAGTTTTGCTTGACTCTACTTATAAGAGATTTGGAGTTTTGTAGAGGGAGGCAAAGATTGATAATGACCAAAAAAAAAATGTATCAATGAAACATTATTTCAAAAAATGCACAGAATGAAATTCAGAAGGATATAAAGATAAGTCAATAAGCATTTATTAAGTGCCAAGCACCAAGCTAAGTGCAAGGAATATAAATACAAGGGAAAAAGAAAGTCCCTAACTTCAAGGACCTACTCTAATGTAAGGGGAAGACAATCCATAAAAGAAAAGTGAAAGGGGTTGGGGAGTAGGAAGGTATCCACGGTAAAGAAAGAAATTTGGAGAGTCAGGAGAAAAACATGGGGCAGCGTTGGCATCACTGGATTAAATTTAATATATACTTTTCATAAAGTTGGACAAGAAAGATTCATGGTTTCACATACAATCCTTTTTTTCCCCCTGTTCACATATATGGAAATGTTTGTGTATATTTACACTTGTCAAGTTTATAATAAAAAAAAATTTAAACAACTAAAAATAATCACCAACCTATGCTGTCATACACAAACCCCCAAGCTTTACAGCCCAGGAATATCTTGATCCCTTATGAAGTAATGAGTGCAAAGAGAGAAAAGCCACACAAAAAGGCACAAAAATCCTGGGGTTCATGTTCAATTCTAACACAAAGGCCTCTGTCCAGCAAGGTAAGATTCAAAAATTCTCATGAACCAACTCCAGGTACCCAATGATGGAACTTTCACGGAAAATCAAATACGAAGTGTCAAAGTTTAGAGTCTTACAGTAAGGGTGTGTCATTTCTGGGTGTGAAAAACCTAAGACTTATGTCCATACATGGAAAGAATCTTCCTAAAGTCATATATCAAGCTCTAATGGGGGATGATAACCATAATGGAGATGACAGAAAACAGCTTTAGGATCGACAGGATGACAGAACCAAAATGACAAGCTTTGCAGATAGAGAGTCAAATTATTTGGAATGTCACAATGGAATTCAGAAATAGAACCCTTGGACAATGACTACTGCAAGGAAACATGAAGATTTCATAAATTTTCAGATCTCTTCATGACAGCAGGGCCCCAAACTGGTACCAAAGCAGATTAGCATCTCTTCCTCAAACACATATAAAAAGAACAAAGTATTGTAATTATGCTGTCTCTACCCACCCTCCACCTCAATTCCATGATTATGGAGACCGTCAAAAATGGTATCAGCTAGTTCCTAAAGGAATTCGGCCTAAAAGAACACAAAGGAACACATGGCACCAGATTTCAAATGTGTGTGTATCTGGAAGGTAATTTAGGAAGGCCAGAAAAGGGCAGGAGCAGGCTAACAGGACATTAAGTAATGCCACCCTCCTCCTTCTTCCAAATCCAAAGGGCAACCATTTCAACACATTTTAAATGGATTAGGGTATTTCTCCAGCTTTTCTGAAACAATGTTCTATCCAGACTTAGGCCATATGTGGTAGCTTTGCTGTTCCCACTCCAATATTTGTGTTATAAATCCTAGCCTGATTCCTTGGAATGAAATTTGATGAGCTAGTGGGGTCCATTTCTTTCTTAACTTGAACTGTACTCACTAAAAAGACGATGATCCTAAACACAAAGGTCTCAGAATGCAAGGTGGTAAAAACCATGCAGCAGTTTTGAAGGCATTTTAAAAGAACTAAAGTTGTTGCTTAGTGCCAGGATATTAAAAAAAAAGTGCTAAGCCAGGTGAAATAGCTTGTGGTAATTGCATTAGAGTCAATTTCTGTAAGAGAAGAGGGGAGGGGGTGGAAAGAATGGAGAATGAAGAGATACTAGCAAACATGCCCAGAGGTTAGTAAAAAGCCAAACTATGCCCCAGTGAAAGCACAGGCCCATAATTAACTCCAGCCATGAAATAGGGAAACAAAACATCTACCCTTTGGCTAGAAGTTCAGGTGTTTGATCTCTACCAAGTCTCACAGATTCAAAGAACCCATAACCTTACTTACTTCTCTTCCCCTAACAAGGCTGTATTGAGAGTTGGGCTAATAAGATCTATAGAAATCACAGCTACCAGGAACAGACTTTTAACAAGTCTCTCACAGCTGTGAAGCTGCCAGTAAGACTGGCACATCATAAGCTATGGGAAATATGACAAGCAGCACCACAGCCAAGCACTTAAAAAGGACTTAACTTCTACTGCGATCATATCCTTAGCTTTCCTTCCAAACAGCACAAGATTTTGCTGCTGAGATTAATCTCTCATTTTGGAAATGGGACACACAAAGGAGGTAGGAACTTGCCCAAGGTTACCAAACTGATGTTGGAAATGAAGCAGGCATCTTAAATTCAGACAACCAATCCAGCACTTTCACCAAATGGCCATTGCATAACATTGGACATGTTCACATTCAACAACTACCTCAATACCTCTGTCACAAAGTCCCTGGACCAAAAAACATAATTCTCCGGTATCCTGAGCTAAGCCTCTTTGCTGAGCAATCTGCTTTGTAGCAGAAATCTTCATTATGCTCACTGTGAGAGTTGGAGCCAGAACACCCAAAGGTCATTAAATTCTGCTACCAAAGGCAAAAGCCATGTAACAATATATGCAATTTCTACTCTCAAATTTGTTGGATGTAGCAGCTAATTTCATGCCACACCTCATATTTGGAGATTCTGGAATCATAGACCCAAGTTCTGGTCAATAAAGAAAGGTAATACATAAACCACAAGAACATTAGCAAACTATCTTATGTCATTACACTTGGCTCGACTCTCCTACCAACCCCTACCATTGATGAAAATCTAATTTTCACTAGTAAGTAGAGCTGCAAGTGCATAACCCACCACAAAAAGCTGTTTCAGCAACCACACTTCAAGACCTCAGTTCCCAACATTAATCCATTAAAGATACTTAAGGGGCAAACATTCACCAAACTAAAGGGGGGAAATGCACTGACAGCTCTTTTAGAAACAAGTATGACCCTATCTCCAAGGGGAACAGAGAGCAAGGTTGTTCAAAAGTAGCAGCAAAGTCAAATCAACCTTACACTCCTATCTCCTTCTAGAAAAAATGAACTTCACCAAAACGAGGACAATACCAAATGTGCAAACAGAGGTTTCTGCTCAGACCACCACCTATTGCCTCAACCCTACCTTCTTCACTTCCTGCCATATGTCCCTGGCTTATTCCAGTACAATGGAGATTTCCTCAGGAATATGTCACTCATAAGCTACATATACCAGTATGTGTATAGATATAGATATAGATATAGATATAGATATAGATATAGA
This sequence comes from Phascolarctos cinereus, assembly GCF_003287225.1. Lineage (NCBI taxonomy): Eukaryota > Metazoa > Chordata > Mammalia > Diprotodontia > Phascolarctidae > Phascolarctos > Phascolarctos cinereus. Next base: position 299,419,716 of record NW_027555958.1, on the reverse strand, counting down.
TATAGATATAGATATAGATATAGATATAGATATAGATATAGATATATAGATATATAAAATCCAACACCCAGAAAGTGAAACCATAATAGCAGTCCCCACAGGAGAAGCTGCCATGCTAAGCACTACAGTACTAATGTTAAGTCAGCCATATCTTTAAAAGAAAATTCCACCTCCATTAAGAAAATTGGGGCAGCTAGGTGGCAATGGATAGAGCACTGGCCCTGAAGTCAGGAGGACCTCAGTTCAAATCCGACCTCACACCAAACACTTGACACTTACTAGGTGTGTGACCCTGAGCAAGCCACTTAACCCCAATTGCCTTTTTAAAAAAAAGAAAGAAATTAAGGAAATTAAAGTCCTTTTCTAACCAGAATTTCCATCAACTGATCCACAATTAGATGGCCAATGCACCAGAATGGATCTCTTAACAGCATACTTGGGGAACTTAAGCAAGTTTCCAAAACTAAAGTTCTAGCCTAGTTTCAAGAGGTTTCAAACTGCCCTACCTTATGACCCTAACTATTAGGCAAGCAAGTGACCTCTAGACTGCACTAGGAAACACCTCTGAAGAAATGGGAGAAACATACAAAACCCAGTCCCAAAAGACCATACATCCAGAGAAACTACTCATTAAATAGTCAGAGAGGAAGGATGGAGATCGCTGTATTGAAACTTAAGACCAAGAACAGGTCCTATCAAGACCTGAATCCAGGATTTACTGGCTAATTGAGAAGTCTTAAGTGCAGGGGAGACTTCAGAGCTTGCTCCTCTACCAATCAGTTACTGTAATTCACTAACAGTCCTAGAAGGGTAAGAGGATATGCCATTCTTACAGTCTTATTCATTTTGACCTAGTCCCTGGAATCTCAAGAAGATCCCATTAGGGGAAGGGGAAAAGGGAAAAAGAAAGAGAGCAAGGGGAAGAATGAGGGAAGAGGTAGGGAAGGGTCTCCCCTCTCGGGGAAGAAAGGAGGAAAGGAGGAAGAGGGGGAAGAAAAGGGGGAGGGGGAAAGAGAAGAGAGAGGTGAGAGGAGGAAAGAGGGGGGAGAGAGGAAGAAAGAGGGGGGTGAGGAAGGAAGAAGAGGGAAAGAGGAAGAAAAATGGGAGAGGAAGGAAGAGGGAAAGAGGAGGGAGAAGGGGGATGGCAGAGGAGGGGAGAGAGGAGGAGGGAGAAGGGGAGAGGGGAGAAGAGAGGGAGGGAAAAGAGAGGGTATAGAGAGGATACAGAGGGGGGCAGAGAAGGGGGGACGAGAGCGGAGAGAGGATGAAGAGAAGGGAGAGAAAAGAGTGAGAGGCGGAAGAGAAGGGAAAGAGAGGAGAGAAAAGGAAGAGAGGGGAGAAACGGGTGAGGTGTAAGAGAGGAAGAGGGAGGCTAGGGTAAGGGACAAGAGCGGAATCTGACAACCAACGCCCCCCTACTCCTTCCCGTCAGCAGGCTCACCTCCCCGCCTCTGGCTCCCGGGCCCTGGAGCCTCCCACGTCGGTCAGACTCACAGAAGAGCCAGCCAACTCCCCCGGAGGCCTCTTGCCGGCCGCATCCCCGCTGGCAGAGGCCCCGTTACAACTCTTCGTGCGGAAGAGACGACTGAGGCGGATTCTGAGCGAGCCTTTGCGAGAGGTGCCCAGAGGCGGCCGGAGGGGCGCCGAGAGCTGCTGCTGCGGGGGCGGCGGGGGCTCCACTCTGGAGGGCCGCCCCGGGGGCACCAGGTCCTGCAGCGGGAAGGGCGCGGGCGGCAGCTCGGGGACCAGGGGCTGCAGAGACGCTGATCGGCCGCCGCCTCCTCCTCCGCCCGCCCCCCGGCCGGGGCTGCTGAGCTCCTCCTCGGAGCAGCTGTTCGTCTCCAGGCTCTCAGCCTCCGACTCCAGCGCCTCCAGCACTAGCAGCGCGTCGCTCGTCTCCGTGGGGTCCTCTCGGGCCTGCGGAGCCGCGGCGGGCGGTGGGGGCTGCGGCCCGGACAGCTGCGGGGCGCACGGGCAGCTACCCTCGGCGGGCCCCGGGCCCTTGCCGGCCGGCCCCAGACCCAGCGCTGCCAGGTGGGCCTCCAGCCCCGCGGCCGCCGCTGCCGCCGCCGCCGGGCCCCAGCCCCGCTCCAACCCCAGCCCCAGGCCCAGCCCCAACCCCAGCCCCGGCGGTAGGGCCTTGGGGTCCAGGGTGCAACGGTGCCGGGGGCACAGCAGCTCCGAGGGCCCCGGCCCAGGTCCCGCCGCCGCCGCCGCCTCCTCCTCCTCCGGCGGCCGCCCTACGTTGCGGAACACCATCAGCTGCGGCGGCCGGGAATTCCGGGGCCCCGGCCTCGGCAGGAAGGGCGGCGGCGGCGGCGGCGGGACCGGGCTCTGGGCCGGGGGCAGCGGATGGGGTCCATGGCCCGGGGCCGGCGGCGGCAGCGGCAGTGGCGGTGGGGCCGGCTCCGAGGCCGCTTCTCCGTAGCCCAGCAGGCGGCTCAGGACGCGGTACGAGGCCGCCGCTGCCGCTGCCGCCGCCGCCGCCGCCTCGCCGTCCCGGAGCTCGGCCCCCTGCATCGGGGAAGGCGGGAGCGAGGCGCGGAGCGAGGGACCGCTGGGGACTAGGCTGGGCCCCGCCGGAGCCCCGCCCGCCGCGGCCCCGGTAGCGGGAGCGACAGCGCCAACGGCCGCTGCGGCCTCCGCTTCATCGAGCGCGGCGGCGGCGAGGAGGAGGAGGAGGAGGAGGAGGAGGAGGAGGAGGAGGAGGAGGAGGCGGGGACGGAGAAGAGAGAGGAGGAGGAGGAAGAGGCGGTGGCAGCAAGAGGGAGGGAGGGAGGGGGCGGGGGCTCATGGGAGAAGGGGAAGCACAGACCGGGTGCCCAGCGCGAGCCCAGCCGCGCGCCGCCTCTGTAAGCTACCCCCGCCCCGGCTCTATCGTCACTTCCGTGAGACGTCAGGCCAAGCCACGCCCTCCTCTCATGCTGTCCTTCCCTAAGCTTATATGCAACTTCCTCTTTCGCCAGGATTGTAGCAGTGTCAGGGTTCGGGACACATACTTGTGAACTGGCTCGCGCCGAGGCTTGTGTTTCGCGACTGACGTCACTTTCCCCTCTTTCTACCTTCCACCCCGCTCTAGACTAAAAGTCCCATGCTTTTTCATTGGTACGTGGTCTTCGAAGCCAACATGTTCCATCCTTTTCCAGTATTCTCGTTCTTATTCTCTCTCTCTCCCCCTTCCTTTCTCTCCCTCCCCATCTCTCTTTCCCCTGTATCTGTTTTCTTCCCTTTTCTTCTCTGTCACCTTTCTATCCTTTCCCACTCTCCCCCATACTTTCTCTCTTCACCTTCTCCCTCTCTCCTCTCCTTTCTATCCTTTCCCACTCTCCCCCCCACTTTCTCTTTCTCTCTTCTCCCTCTCTCCTCTCCTTTCTATCCTTTCCCACTCTCCCCCCTACTTTCTCTCTTCTCTCTCCACTTTCTCCTTCTCCCCTTTCCTTTCTATCCTTTCCCACTCTCCCCCTACTTTCTTCTCTCTCTACCTTCCCTCTTTTCTCTCTTCCCTCTCCCTTTCTAACCTCCCTTCCCTGGAATTGGAACTTTCCACTCCCCCTCAAAAAAGAAGAAGGAAAAGGCAGGCAAAGTCAAAGAAAGGTTCAAAAGTGTCAACTTCTCACCTAACTTGGCCAGGTCTGTAGATCTGCCTGCCTCTGAAAGGGACCTCAGATCTAGTTCAACTGCCTCATTTCACAGATGAGGAGACTGAGGTCCTGGGAATTCTAAGAGACTTGATCAGTTATCTGAAGGGAGAATTGGGCCCAAGTCCCAGATTCCAGAGCTTTTTTAACTGTATGACAATGCCTTCTAGGTTTCAGAGTAGCTTTGTTATCCTGCTCTCACTTTGTACCTCTCCCTCCCTCCCCTCATGCACATCATATATCTTGCTTGTGACCTGGAATAACTAGTAATCTTCCACAGCTCATAAGGCTTGTCACTACAGGAGATTACTGCTAGGCAGTTCAGAGCCATAGACTCAGGTGGCTGAGCCCTGCCAGTCAGTGCCACTTGAGCTCCTCAAATAGGATTGGAGATATTGGCTGGGGATGCAAAATCTATTGCTGGAAAGGAGATTGAGGTATGTAGGTGTAAAGGAAAGAGCACTGAACTCAAACAGAAGACCTGGAATAATGGCTTAGTCATTTACCTCTGTGTCCTGGGGCAAGTCTCTCAACCTCTCTGGGTTTCAATTTTCTCATCTGGAAAAACTATTTGGTATACCCACCCTCCAGAATTGTGCACTTTTATAACTATAAAGTCTATATAAATTCTTGCAGGAAAGACAAGATTGCTCCTCATGATAAGGATGATAAATCCAATCCTGTGCCTCTCACCTTCCCAAATCACAACTATTGGCAACTGTTCTAATCTTTTTCCTGGTAATTCAATCCATTTTCCCAGGCTGGACCAATGCTGTGCTGGAGGGAAAGGGGCCTGTGGAGTAAGAGGCTAGAAGAATTAACATTTTGTGTGGGTTTTTCCCCCCATTTTCTGTGATTGCATCAATGTGGAAACTCCTAGCATGGAAATTCCTTTTCTTTCATCAATGCAAATAGACATGTGAACTGCAACTTATAGTTGCCAAAATACACTGAAAAGTTAAGTGACATGCTCATGGTCACATACCTAGTATGACAGATAGAATTTTAAATCCATGTCTTCCAACCTTCTTATCCTCTGCACCCAGCTGTTTTTTGGGGCCGGGTGTAGAGGAAGTAAAATTAAGGAAATCCACAACCTTCACTTGCTACAAGTAAATCATTGTGACTCAATGGGTAAGAATTCAAATAAAATCCTTCCTTGATTAAGCCACCCCATCCACTCAAACCAGGAATCATTTCCCCCTGTGAAAAGAAAGGACCTTCACTAAAGTTATTTCCCTCAACAACTGAGGGAACCTGTGGAAAATTCAGAATTCTTGGCTCCCAGATAACTCCCTATCCAACTGTCTTCCCTTGCTCCAGGGATACTAGGTTCCACATTCAATAAAAAGTGATGGAGTGAGGTCTTAACCCAGCAGCTCCCTCTGCTGTCTACTGGCTGGTCATGGAAAGAAACAAGGAACTTTGAGATCATATAATACATTTAGAGCTGGAAGAGAACTAGTCTAACCGTTTTATATTTACAGATGCTAAAACAGAGGCTCAGAGAGGTTGCTGCGGTCCACACAGGTAGAAGGTAATAGAATCAAGAATTAAATCCAAGTCTTTAGTCTATTCAGTGCACAGGTAACAAAAATTCCCTTTCAGGGGAGAGCAGAGAATCTTTATCCAAATTTTTGGTGTCCTCTTTAGCTGATGACCAGGAAAAAAGTGCTAGAACCAGGAAAAAAAAATTTGTAATTAAAAATATTTTCTCTATTTCTGTACTTTTTGCTTATGTGTGGTTTATAAGACCCACAGAATGTCAGAACTATAAAGGACCTTTGAGATCATCTAATTCTAAAAAGTACACTTATTAATGACATTAGTGTGCATTTGGTAGGTGTCCCGGGTGACCTTTGGATAATAGCCTATACCTGGCTCATGTCCTGCTTTTTTGTAAAATTTACAGAGGGAATGTGGTATAGTGGAAAGACGATGGATATGGAGTCCAAGGGCCACCTGAGTTCAAATCCTACTTTGGCTGCTAAATAATTACCTGTGTGACCTTTGGCCAAACATGTAACCTCATCGAGCCTCAGTTTCTTCATCTATAAAATGACCAGGGTTTTGAGCTAGATGATTTCTAAGATCCCTTCCAGCTCTAAACCTATGCTTTTATGAATTAATTAGCAAGAGAGTAGAATATATAATTTAGCCATTAGAAAGTGCTATATGCAACTTAGCATTCAAGTGGTTCCCTCGGAGTGTGTCCAACCAGTTACCTGTAGGGACTTTCCCAAAGGCTAGAGTATCCCCATTGCTATATTCCTTCCAGAGAGTGTATAACCTATTAACTCTTAGCCTACCTTTCCCTCCCATTGGCAGATGCTTATTTAGCTTCTCATAATGTAACCAGGTGTTGGTCCTGATCAGGGATGTGCTGTTAAACATTTAAATAACCAGCTCTCCAAAAATGCACAATACACTTTAAAGTTTGATTTGCATCACTTTCTTAAGTCTATACAATCAATAAAATAATAAATCAAGCTCTGATATTTACATTTGGAGATTTCCAGGGTATAAATGCTCACACTAAAATTTAAATAATCAGCTCTCATAAGCTAGTCAGCTGGCTCCAGCATATTTCTGGTCTTGATTCAATATTATCTAGGGGTTATGAAAAGTAAATACTTTTCCAATTATGGAAAAAATCTTTATAACTTATTCTCACCTCATATCTAGGAAATTTATTTTAATCTACGTGATATATTTATATTACACAGGCAATCGACACTGTGGCCACAAATATTATGTGGTACAAATAAATAAATAAAAAGAATTGTAGAATTCTTTCTGGGATATTTCTATAGTCTGCATTCTCATTTGAAATTTGAGTCTCCACCAGACAGCTGCTACTTGCGGTTCTAAGGCGTAACCCTATGGGTTTGCATGCCTAACATTGCAAGCCCCTATTAGTACACTTCCCATTAACAATCAGTCAACAGACATGATTTGCTTTTAGCAAAGGCATTTACTAAGATGGCATAGTGAAAAACAGTGTCTGCAAAATATTCTCCCCACAAACCTGGGATGTATTCCTTCACAATTACATATAGATACCATCCATGGAAAGAGTGTGCTCAAACTTATAATACAATAATAGTGAGGTATACTTATAAGATAAAGGTATGGCAAAGTCAATTTACAACTTCTGGTACTGAAGGGCCTAAAAATCCTTTTTCTCTTTATAGAGTCCACATGGAATTCCCCTTGGGTATAGCATGTCTTCTGGGTGGTTACTCAGTTAGATTGCCCAAGTCTGCTTTTCTCCATAGCTAATCTTTTCTACTGCCAGGGTTGGGGTGAGGGATAGGGCAGGGGCACAGTTCCCATTCCACAAAACTACTTCTTTCCTTGATTAACTGCCTTTCTGTATCTATGACTATCTGCTCCCTCAATTGTGCTTCAAACCCTATGAACACTCAAATTGCTAAATGGAATGTCTTCCGCTCTGCTTCTACACTCTATGGTCTTTGGGGCAAGGTGGGGTATAGGATGTAAGGCAGATCTTCCCATCTTTTTGTATATTCTTCATATATGTCATTTACTATAGTGAATTCCTAGCTTTCCTCAAAGCACAGTTCTGGTGCCACCTCCTATACCAAGCCTTTCCTGATTCTTATCCTCTTCCTTAAGGTATTAGCGTTCTTCCTCTTGAAACTACTTCGAGTATACATTGGGCAATGGAAATCCATGGCCCATCCTATTGGAATAGCCCACATTTATCTGTCAGGAGCAACAAATCCATCTCTACATTCCAAAATCCCACAGGATCTTAACCTTGTTTATGTGGTTTTTCAGAGCGATAAATGATGAGATCATCTAATTCTAAAAAGTACACTTACAAGTGATGCTGGAACATAGGTATCTATCTACAGATAGGTGTAGATGCTGGCATAAGATTTATATTCTCTCCCTTGGCTTTTCAAGGGCTGGCAATAACTCACCAAATGCCACTAGAATCTCGATGCTTTCCAAGACAAGGGCCCCATTGTCAGGATGAATCCATTCCAGGTTGGCCCTGGCTTTCACAAAGAAAAGACACCTCTTACCGGGACTCCCACCAGCTTCTCCAGGATTTGTTACAGTTATCTTAACAGGTTCCTCCCCAACACATATCTCCACTATTCCTTCATCTACTCATGGGACTCCATGGAAGAGGAGGCAGAGCCCCAAAGTGAACTGTTCCTCTTCTGCTGGTAGACATATCTTCCTGGCTCAAGGGAATCCCCATTGTAAAGATGAAAGTACCAACCAAGAGTTGCTAGGTTACACACATCCCTTAACAGGGGCACATTCCCACAGAAAGGGACCAATGTATATGTGCATTCCCCTGAATCCAGGGCATGTACCAGGCTCCATGAGATCACACACACACACACACACACACACACACACATACATGCACATATACTTCGTATTTCTTATACCAAAAAACTCAGTGATTAGGTCCTGGAATGGGAAGACCCAAGCTGTTCAGCTTCTCCCCCACCCCACCACCCCTGTTCCCCCGGGAGATGAGTGTGGTGACTTGACTTTAAGATATTCCAGAAAGTGGGGCAGCTAAGTGGCACAGTGGATAGAGCTCTGGCCTTGGAGTCAGGAGGACCTGAGTTCAAATCCGGCCTCAGACACTTGATATTTACTAGCTGTGTGACCCTGGGCAAGTCACTTAACCTCAATTGCCTCACCAAAAAGCAAAAAAAAAAAAAAGAAAGAAAGAAATTCCAGAAAGTTACTGAGGTCTCTATGAGTCAAGACACCTAGTTATGGTCCTGATACTGTTTCTGTGTGACCTTGGGCATGTCACCTCAGTTTTCTGAGCCTCAGATTCTCTGTAAAATGAAGGAGTTAAAGCAGATTTTACTGCTAGGCATATGCCCAAAGATTAATGACAAAAAAAGAAAGGACACCAAACCCATATTTACCCATTATAGAAGCTATGTTTTGTAATAGGAAAGATTCAGAAGCAAAGGGTATATACCATTGATTAGGGGAACCATGGAACAAATTGTGACACATAAATGTAATGCCATATTACTATGTGTAAGAAATGACAGATGAGTATAGAGAAGCACAGGGAAAGAGCAAGAGAGGGGAATAAGCACCGATTAAGTACCTGCTATGTACATAGCCAGGAGCCATGTTGAGCACTGTGCAAATACTATCTCAGTTGATCCTTATAACAACTCTGTGAGGTAGGTGCCATTATGGTCCCTGTTTTAGGGTTGAGGAAACTGAGACACTCAGAGGCTAAGTGACTTGCCCAGGGTCACACAACTAATAAGTGTCCAAGGTCAGATTTGAATTCAGGTCTTTCTGACTCCAGGCCCAATACTCTATCCACTGGGCCTCAGTTGCCTCTGAAGTATGGGAAGATTTAAATGAGCTGATAAGAACTGAAATCAGCAGAACCAGGAAAACAATATAAACAATTGACTACAATAATGTAAAATGGGAAGAACAACAACAAAAAAATAATAAAACAATGGAAACTGAATTCTATAAAATTATGGTAACCAAGCTTAGCCCCAAAGAAGAGATATGAAAAAACATCTCCTGCTTCTTTGCAGAGGAGGGGAACCACGGGCAGGAATACTGTACATGCAACGTCAGACATTTTCTTTATGTTGGTTAGTTTTGTGAAACTTTTTTTCTTCGTCTTTTAAAAATTAAAATTATTTATTATATTTCTTTATCATAAAAGATAGCTTTATGCTATTATTATTCTTAATTATAAAGGATAGCTTTCTGGGAAAGTTGGAGGAGAGATTCAATAGGAAATATAGGTGATATAAAAACAAAAGATAACAATAAAATTATTTTAAAGTAATTTCCTAAAAAAATAAAATAAAATAAAATAAAGGAATTGGATGAGATGTTCTCCAGGGTCTGTTCATCTCTACTATTCTATGGTGCTGCCGGACAATGAGTAATCTTCTGACCCCTGACATCAGGTTCATTGAGGACTCACCCAGCCCTGCTCACCAGCCAAAAGATACCACAAAGATATCAGGCTTAATAATTCAAAACACAATCCAAATAATCCCCCTCTAAAGCACCTTCCTTATTATAACCCCGTGAAGTGAAGTAGATAGTGAAAACATCATCTCCACTCTACAGATGAGAATGTAGAGACTCTGAGAGGTTAAGGGGACCTGCTTATGAATACACAACTAGTAAGAGGAATTCAAACCCAGATCTTCGGACTCCAAGTCCAAACCTCAGTCCATTATACTGTATTGCCTCTGTAGGTTCCATTCTCTCTCTGCTGTTTGTACCGCTGCTTAGGCTGAATTAGCAGCAGATATGGGGCACACTGATGGGGACCGGAGGTTCTTTGTGTGGGGTCAAGAGCCATTCAAATTACCCCCTTTTTTCTTCCTTTCTGAATAACTCAAGAGCATCAAGGGTTGAGGAAAGACCAAGGAAAGAGATTCAGTGAAGGCAGAAGAAGGAGGCAACTGTCACCTCTATCAAAGGGAAATGTAAATCTGGGGCAGGGAACAGCCTGGAAAGTAGAGAGGAGTCATCAATGATAGAAAAGGTCACTGGAGAGTGAAAGAGAAGGCAAGGCCTTTGTTGTGGGGGGCCTCCCACAGGGACCCTGCTGTGCCAGCCTCAGGTGCTTGTCTCAGGCATCTGGGACCCAGAGACACAGGCACTGGTTCCAGTATGGTGGAGGGGGAGCTGATGTTCAGGGTCCTCTCCTCACTTGGGGAAGATCAGGAAGATTAGCATCACAAGATAAAAACCAACCAAGGAAGAAGGAGAAGGAGAATACGAACTTAAAATCAATTCATTGACAGATTGTATTTATTAAGTGCCTACTAAATGCCAAAATGGAAGAAAGGTAGGAAGGAAGGAAGGAAGGAAGGAAGGAAGGAAGGAAGGAAGGAAGGAAGGAAGGAAGGAAGGAAGGAAGGAAGGAAAGGGAAAGAGGGAAGGAGGGAGGAAGGAAGGAAGGAAGGGAGGAAGGAAGGAAGGAAGGAAAGGGAAGGAGGGAGGAAGGAAGGAAGGAAGGAAGGAAGGAAGGAAGGAAGGAAGGGAGGAAGGGAGGGAGGGAGGGAGGTTTGGGTGGGGAAGCACGGGTGAACAGTCCCTGTTCTTAAGGAGCTTACATCTTAACTTCTAAAACAACAAAAAGATCCTTTTATGTCTTTCTTTTCTGCCTCATCATGACATCATTATTATGATTATCATTTGCAGCAGCAGCTGCAGTTTGTGGTAGAGTAGAAAAACCTGGGTTTTAGTCCGGGCTTTGCTATCCACCTGTTGCATGGCCTTGGGCAAGTCTCATCTTCTCTGGGCCCAAGTCTCTTCCTTCATAAAGCACAGATGTTTAGAAGATTCCTTCTAGTTCTATTCTCATTATGGTGTGTTGTAGTGGAGAGAGTCAAGAGTGAGGCTTCAGTTGTGGTTCAGATGCTTGCTTGCTTACTAACTGGGTGATATTAGGCTAGTGATTTGACCTTTCTGAGTCTCAGCATCCACATTTGTAAAATGAGGTTATCTATGCATTCTAACAAATGCATCGGTACATTTTGTTTAGGTACAACAGATAATTTCCAGTGAATGAGGGCAATGATATTTTCACTACCTGCTTTTTAGGGTTGTGGTGAGGAAAGAGCTTTGCAAACCTTAAAATGCTGTTTAGTTATGTTATTATTATTGCTATGATCCCTGGTTTCAGAAGCCATTCTAACCCTTTCCCCAACCCCACCCCACCCCCATCTCCAAATTTAGGGGAGGGAAGAGGCAAGAGTGGCTTGCTTGGGGACACAACCTGGCTGTTCATCAAGCCTGATACAGTTCCTGCCACAAGACTGAGGAGCATAGGCGTGGGAAGGGGGGCACCAGCTCACCCACGGTTGCTATGGCTCCCCATCCTGGATTTGCCCATCTCTCCTAATGGAGCAAGAGAGCAGGAGGGAGGGAGAGAGGGAGACAGAGAGGAGTGGAGAAGGGAAGGAGGGAGAGGGGAGAGAGAGCGAGAGGGAGAGAGAAGGGCGAGGAGAGAGAAGAGGGGAGAGGAAGAGAAGGGAAGGGAGAGAGAGAGAGAGACAGACAGACAGACAGACAGAGAGAATTCCAGGCTATTCTCCTCCCATCTCTCTTCCCTTCCATCCCATCTGTGTCTATCTCTATTTGAAGCAGATGTTGGGATAGGGGGGTAGGCTGAATTGGGGGGGGTGATGTTATGCCAGGATTAAGTGTATCTGAGTTGGGGGGGTGCTTGGAAAGCGAGAAGGGGCAGGGCCTCTTTGCCTACGTCCAGAAGCCAGCCTATGACGTTGGTTAAAGAGAAAAGAAAAACAGCTGAGATAGATTGAGCCTGAGACAGAGATAGAGAGAGACAGGGAAAGCAAGAGGAAAAGGCACATTTTCAGCACGCATAAAGACAATCATCTCTCCAGGTTGGAGCCAGCCTCTTCCCAGGGTTTCCTGAACTATTCACCTCCTCGAGTGACCTGGATATTGAAGGCTCTCAGAGGTTGGGCAATCTATCGCAGTTGGCATGAGGGTAAGCATCAGGGCACAGGTGATGGCCCCTGGCATTTGGGGGCTACTGAGCTGGTGTTTCTTCTGTGACTGGGCCCTGGGTGGTCCCCGAGACCCTCGATCTCTACCCCTCCTGGCTTCCCAAGGCAAACCAGGAGCTGTGCCCACTTGGACACCTCCAGAAGGGGCAGAAGCAGCTTTGGCTTTCCTTTACTCTGGGGATGCCCAGAAACTGGCTGGAGCCAACTGCAGCGGGCGCTATGAGGCACAAGGAGCTGGAGGCAGCCTAGGACTCCCCCCAGTCCTGCAGGTAGCTGCAGGTACCTTGGCACAGGCAGCAAATTTCCTCAACATGTTGCTCCAGGCCAATGACATCCGGGAGTCCAGTGTGGAGGAGGACATAGAGTGGTACCAAGCATTGGTACGAAGTGTGGCTGAGGGTGATCCAAAGGCATACCGGGCATCATTGACTTTCAATCCAGCTCCTGGCGCTACCTTGCCTCAGCTGGTGCTTCGGGCCACCAGGACAGGAGAGGAGACGCTCTTACAGGACTTGTCAATGGCCAGAGTCCAGGAAGCAAGGCCAGCTGGTGTCGGGGTCACCGTGGGCCTAAGAAAGCGGGTACTGAGCAATGACCTGGGCAGCCTGGACAGCCCCAAATGGCCACGGGGGGATGGGTATGTAGGTGACACAAGTCACATTCGCCTCTCGCCTCCTTTTCTGGAGTGTCAAGGAGGTCGACTTCGACCCGGCTGGCTAATTGAACTTTCAACCACCTTCTACGGGCTCAAGCCCGATCTCAGTCCTGAGGTCAGGTGAGTGTTTTTACTTGTGCATTTGTGTATAAATAACATGCATACATACACATGTATATACACATATATGCTACTTATATAAGTAAAATGTATACATATGTGTAAATATATGTATATATGAGTTGCAAACATGTGTATGCTGGTATGTGTATTATATGCTTTGGAATCTATGTGTGGGTGTAGATATAGGAATATAGGACACATTTTTCTCTGTATGTATAACTTATCTACCTACTCATGCTGTCCTACATTTTGCATAGCAATCAACAAATATTTATGTGCATATGTATTCACGCTTGGATTTGTACACGAATACAGCTATATCTGCACAGGTTTGGGTGCAGGTGTGTATAAGTCTGTACATATGTTCATGTATATAGGGACAGCTAGGTGGCACAGTGGATAGAGCACTAGCCCTGAAGTCAGGAGGACCTGAGTTCAAATCTGACCTCAGACCAAAAACTTGGCACTTACTAGCTGTGTGACCCTGGGCAAGTCACTTAACCCCAATTGCAAAAAAAAAAAAGTATTTTGGGGGCAGCTAGATGGCGCAGTGGGTAAAGCTCTGGCCTTGGAGTCAGGAGGACCTGACACTAGACACCTGACACTAGCTGTGTGACCCTGGGAAAGTCACTTAACCCCAATTGCCTCACAAACAAAACAAAAACAAAAACATATGTTCATGTGTATGTAAATGTGCATATACAGATGTGTGTCCACTTATCTTTGTTGTAGAGATGTGTGCAAACAGGTGAGCACTTTTCTGTCGTGTGGAAGATTGGAGGAAAGGAGAAAAATAATGACCATATACAGCCCTAACTTCTGAGATACATGGGGAGCTACCCAGAAGTAGTCTCTTGACCCCTAAAACTCTGAGAGAGGACCTTCCTAAGGTCAATCAAGTTCTAGGAGGCCTGTCCTTTCTGGAAGCTGCCTCAGCTTCCAAATCCTTTTTTTCCAGTCAGAGAACCTGGAATACCTGAACATTCAAACCACTACTGGACAAGCAAGGCAAAGATGTCATGGTTACAGCCTCGGATGGGGCAGGGAGGTCGTCCCGGGCGTTCATTTCACTCTCCCACTTAACCCCCCAAGCAGGATGCCTCTCCACCTAGCAGGCGCCCACCTCTTCTGTGTCCAGCTCTTTCCCATTTGCCCAGAGCAAGTAATTAGAGTGTGAACATCTCAGTAGGAGCTCAGGGGTGCTGTGATTCATCCTCACCTCTTTGTGGCAATTGACACATTCCTGACTTAGGGAGAGGTAAAAGGTAATGTGGGGGGGGGTGTGATTGTGTACGTTTGCACGGATGGTTGGGTCGAGGCACTGTGTAAATCTTTTCCTGACAGAGCCCCAGTCCTCCAGACTGAGCCCCTCCCACTGAGGGTGCCCAACTCTACCAAACTTGGATTCCTCCTTTCCCCCAGACATGGACTAGGAAGAGGAGCTTACAGTTCCATTCTATCTGTCCCAGCAAAAATTCCCCCTCCATCCCCAAACTCATCAGAGACCTTAGAGAGCCATCAAAACAGCAGAAACGCTCAGGGAGAGGTGGGAGTAGGGGTTGGGGAACATCATGGAGGAGAGTCATATCCTTGCTAGGGAAGGGGCTCTCCCATAGGAGCATGGCCAGGAAGAAGGTGTCCCATTCCCCACACTTTCTGCTTCAGGGGGTTGGTGCAGATGGATGTGGACCTTCAGAGTGTGGACATCGATCAATGTGCCAGCGGCCCCGGCTGGTTCTCCAATACACACCAATGTGACCTCAACAGCACCCAGGTATGGACGGATTGGGATTGTGGTGGGGGTGTGGTCTCCCTGTCCTAGGTTTTCAGTTCACGTCCCATTTCCTTTTCACATCACCTACACCACCAGAAGTGGCAGAAAGAAGCTGAAATCTCAACTCCCACAATTTGAACTGAGACCATAGTGATGAGCCCAGAGTGTTCAGTGCAGAACAGGGGAGAGGATTTCAAGGGAGCCCATTTGTGCTCCATCCCCAATTATTTCCCCTAATGCTGCCATTGTGTCCAGAGCATACTCCCCCTCAGTGCCTCAGGGTCTGCTCCCTACCAGGAACCCTTCCTGGTGACTGTGGACAGAAAATAAACAAGAGAGGGAGACACACAGAGAAAAGGATAAAAGAATAGATTGGCAACTACAGACATCAATACTGAAGCATTATGAGTAATGGAGTACAGCTGAGAAGAGGTGATGGTTGAGCCTAAAGAAATCACCTCTGCAACTCCAGAGAGGAAGTCCAGGAATTCCAAAGACCTACCTCATATTTATTCTGAATAAACATGAGATAGAGGAAAAGTGTTGATTCCATGAAGGTGTGGATTGTCTTCATATCCCTTCCATTCCGAACAGTACCCCGAACATAGTAGGTACTTAGTGAAATGCTTGTAGATTAATTGATTTAGAATCAGGAGACTTGGGCTTAAATCCCAGCTCTGCCATTTCCTGTCTTTGTGATCCTCAGGCCAACTGTTTAACTCCCTTGGACCTCAGTTTTCTCATCTGTAAAATGTGGGGTTCAGACTAAGATCTCTCCCAGTTCGAAATCTATGATCCCTGATTCTAAGAAATCTCACATCTGCCTCGGACAGAAGTCAACCCAAGACCTTCATTCCAATGAAGATGTCTCTAAAATGCAAGACATGAGGGTGTCCCCCAAAAAGTGGTATCCCAAAATATATACACACACTTTATTTTCTGAAAAAAACAGACATTACAGAGTTAGGAGCTAATTGGAATATGTATACATTTAGGGGGGACACCTGGAATTACCCTCCTTTTACAAAGATGATTTGACTCTTCAGTAGGGTGTGTAATTTGAGTGGTTTCTTCAGGAAAAAGGATGGGCTGACTCTGAATCATCCATATCTAGGGGACATCTGTAGTCTCCAATGTGTGAGACAACTGGATAACTCTCCTTAGGAACAGACAACAGCCAAATTCTATGGAAAGTAAGTGGCTAAGACAGAGACATAGTTTTTACTATGACCTCAATTTCGTTAACATTGCTCTATCCCATTGAGCCACTGAGAGTGCAGTCTCTCCCCCATCTTTCTTTTCTCTCCTATCATTTATTTCTCTTTTGCCATAATGTCAGAGGTTGGGCAAAGACTCTCCCAGTTCCATCCTGCTGAATTACTTAGCCAAATTTAATTCAAAAGATACCTATTATATGCATGATACTGTGCTAGGCTTTGAGGAAAGAGCTATGAAATAAGACAGACATTCTCAAGGAGCTTCCAATCTAATGGAAGGAAAGACACAAATAATGACAATACAGAATACGGAAGTGAAAAATATGTCAAGACAGAGTGTTATGAGAATATTGATAAGAAAAAGATCATTTTCTTTTGGGGGAAATAAGGGAGGCTTTCATTGAGGAGATGATAGAACTGATCCTTGAAGAAAAAAAGTGCTTTCAAGGCAAGGGAAAACATACATTCCAGACAGGGTCATTGTGAACAAAGGCATCGAAAAAACAGAGGGCAAGATGAGAAGCAGTCCTATTTGACTACAACATAAAGAAGGGGAATAATGTAAACTGCAATCAGAAAGGTGACTTGGAATCAGCTCTCCATATGGATGTCTGTCAGGCATCTAAAACTCAAAATGCCCCAGACTTCCCTACTTCTTCTAGTCACCCAGGCTCACAAGCTCAGGACTCTTCTTTCTCCCTTGCCCTACTAACTTGCCCAAATCTTACGGATGCTAATTCTACGATAGCTCTCAAATTTGCCCCTTTTCTGAACTCACATGACCACACACTCCCCTCCTACCCCTAGTGAAGGTCCCAGTTACCTTTCATCTGGGTTATCATAATAGCTTCCTAATTTTTCCTCTCTGCTTTCAGCCTCCCTCCTCTCTAACCTATCCCCTACACAACTGCCAAAATAATATTCCTAAAGCATAGCTCTGAGCTTGTCACTCCCCTCCTCAAAAATCTTCAGTGGCTTCCTATTACCTCTAGGACAGAATAGAAACTTTTCAACCCGATATTTAAAGCCCCTTATAAAAATTACTTCCAGTTTACCTTTCCTGCCTTGCTTCACATTATTTCCATACATGTACATAACATGTAAATAAATAATAAATGCAAGATAATTTATTAACATATACTAATACTAAATGCAGGAGGAAGAGGGTATTAACCACTCTGGAAATTAGGAAAGACTCCCCTTAGGAAGTGGCAAATGAGCTAACCCTAGAAGGAAGCTGAAAATTCTAAGAGCTGGAGGTAAGGAGGGAAGATATTGTAACCATGGAGGAACAGGCTGTACAAAGATATAGTGGTGGGAGGGTGCTAAATTAATAATTATTAGCTAACATTATAAGCTAACAGTACCTTAAGGTTCACAAAGCATTTAACATGTGTTTTCTTATTTGATCCTCATAATAGTCTTGGGAGGTAGGTGCTATTTTTACTCCTATTTTACAGATGAGGAAACTGAGGCACAGAGATGGTAAATAATTTGCCTAGGGTCACATAGCTAGTAAGGCTCTTCAGCAGGATTTGAACTCAGGTTCAAAGTATGACTAGGAAAAAGGAGCAGCTGGAACTTGATGGTATTCCTTTGAGTGTGTATGTGGGGGGAGGGGAGTTGGAGGGGGATTACCTAGAGACAGAAAGACTCCACCTGGAAAATCCACTTCCCATACCTATGCAGTGCCTTACTCTTTGCAGTGCATCCCCCTGGAGAGTCATGGCTTCATCCTTGGCCGCTACCTCTGCCGCTGCCGACCAGGCTTCTATGGACCCAGTCTCCCCATGGGTAGGTACCTCAGATTTTGCCAATGGTGTCTTTTTTCCCAGGTTGGAGCCACCTAATCTCAACCATGCTTGGAACACTTTCCCTCCTCAGTTTTGCCTACTGATGACCATTCTGGCTTCCAAAAAGTCCCAACTAAGCCTCCCCCCCCCTTTTTTTTTTATTAGAAGCCTTCATTCTAGTTCTTCCTTCTCTTAATTATTTATTTATCCTGTACATAGCTTGCTTTGTATAGATTTGTTTTCATGTTGTCTCCCTCATTGGATTGTAAGCTCTTTGAGGGCAGGGGCTGTCTTTTACTTCTTTTTGTATGTTAGCCAATGTAGGCATTTAATAAATGTTTATTGATTGATTGAGAAAGCACTGTGTGGGAGAAAGAAGTAGAGGCTGGGAGTACATCCTGGGAGAAAGGAAAAGGGGGGAAGGGACTGCAGTTCCTGTGGGAACCAAAGTAGGGGTTGGGAAAGGGCAAGAGGGCTGAGAAGAAGTGTAGAGATGGAATACAGGAACCAGAGCAAAGAATGTATGTATCTTTGGAGATCAAATCAGATATGGGTCAGCAGAGACCTAGGGGCCTCTCTTTTACTTCTATTGTTTAAAACATCCCATGGAGATTTTTAAAAGGGTCTGTACTTCATCACCCTACTTGACCACCACCTGTCAAAAGGAAGCGGAAATAGGGTGGCCCCATAATAGTGGGGAAAGGGAGGTATTATTTGGATATTAGGTGGGAAACCTCAAGATGGGGGACTTGTGCCTAGCACCTCTCTTTCACATACTCGGAGCCTTTCTTACAGGAGATGGTGAGAGCAGTACAGAACCCATGGGACAGTACAGGGCTCTCCGAGGCAGTTCCAGTCAATTGCTTCGGTGCCATCCATGCCCAGAAGGCTGTGCCAGCTGTGTGGATGCCACACCGTGCCTAGTGGAAGAGACACAGGTGCTCAGAGCAGCTGTGTTGGTCTGCCAAGCTTGCTGCATGTTGGCCGTCTTTCTCAGCATGCTGATTTCCTACCACTGCCGCAGGAGCAAGGCAAGCCCGAGTTCTTTCTTATCAATGCCCCCTCTCCAACATCATACTCCCAACAAGGCACATTTTCTCTAGGAACCCCCTAGCAATGAGCCGTGCTATTTGAATGGCCTATGTCCAGATGAGATCATTGTTGTCCAATGTAGGAAGGGTAGGGAGTTAGAGGCCAGGCAACAGTGATGTGAGTTGGTGGGGCTAGGATTGGAAGTGGGAAAAATGGAATTGTGGGGAGAGGTCTGCTGATGACAATAAAGATGGGCCAGAGATGTGGCTGGGAACTGAGAGGGTAGGAAGGGAAGAGAATAAGCATTAAGCACCTACTATGTGTCAGGTGCTTTACAAATATTTCATTTGCTCCTCACAACCCTGTGAAGTAGGTGCAATTATTATCCCCAAGGAAAGTGAGACAGGCATCAGTTAAGGGATTTGCTCGGGATCACACAGAAGTGTCTGAGGCAGGATTTAAAATCAGGTCTTCCTAAATTTAGACTTCGAGCTCAAACTACAGCTTCACCTCACTGGGGTTAATAGCAGGGGCAGAGCCATGAGTGGGGCGTGTACAGAGGTGGCCTGAGGAGAACACTAGCTGAAGTAAAACTAAGAGCCCCACTCCTTCCTCGCCCAGTGTCATGCCTGCTCACAGAAACCTTTCCTCTTCTCTGGGGCTTGCAGACAATCCGAGCATCTGGGGTCATATTACTGGAGACCATCCTCTTTGGATCTCTGTTGCTCTACTTCCCTGTGAGTCTATGGCCAGGGCCTGGGTACCCTAGCCCCTAGGTTCTTCCTTCGGTTATTTATATCCCTTAGTTATTTACATCCCTTCCCTTTTCCAACTGTCTTCACCACCTCCTTAGGACTCTGCATCTCCCTGTGTTCCCTGTCCTAACCCAACCTAACCCCCTCTCCAAGCAGCTAGGAACTATCATGGGGGTATCCCATACTGATTTCCTTAGAGTACCCCAAACTGTGAAGGGATGGAACTGCCAAGGGTGGGGTAAAGAGAAAAAACAACCTAAAGGTTATCAATAGTTGTTACAGATCCTCACCCTCCATCCTGTCTGCCTCAGGTCTTTATCCTCTACTTCAAGCCAAGCATATTCCGATGCATCGTTCTTCGGTGGGTTAGGCTGCTTGGCTTTGTCATCGTCTATGGCACCATCACCCTCAAGCTATACAGGTAGAGCCTAAGGGCAAAGACCACCTCAACTCCAGCTCCCCCAACCAAGTCTTCTGGTGCCTATATTCATCAGAAAACACAATCCCAGGTCCCAATGCATTTCTTGCACTGTAATGAAGCACTTCTCAGATGTCGACCCCAGAACTATCCCCCTACTTTTCTGACTCCATCATTATGCTTCAGCACTACATGATCCACCCCTTGGTCCTCAAGCCCCTTCCCATCACCATATAACCCACCCAGCTCCATTCTCAAGCCTGTCTCCATCACTATATAGCAGCATTTTACAACCTCAGGCCCCTTCCCATTACTCTATAATCTACCCCTCTGCCCTCAGGCCTCTCCAATCACAGTTAACTGACTCTTCCTCTCCCTACAGAGTACTACAACTGTTCCTGTCTAGAACAGCCCAGCGGGGACCTCACCTAAGCAGTGGCCGGCTGCTGAGGCGTCTTGGGCTTCTCTTGCTCCTGGTTCTGTGTTTCCTGGCAGCCTGGACCATAGGCACTCTGGAAAGGGGAGCTCAGAATGCACCCTTGGTTATTCGTGGTCACACATCTGCTGGCCGTCACTTTTATCTCTGCCACTATGATCGTTGGGACTACATCATGGTTGTGGGTGAGATGCCCTATTCCTGTCCCCAGCCTGAACCCCTCTCCAAATCCTTCAACTTCCCCTTCTTCGCTCAGTGTCAGCCTAATCTCAGTCTTTCTCTCTCCTTAATGTCCCATCTTATCCTCCTCAGTATCTCACCCTAGAGGGACCCCGCCCCCCCCTCCACCTACATACATCTCTGTACAAGGGAACTAGACATTTTGATCTTGGTTGTTGACAAATGTGTCCCAGCCTCTGACTCTTTTCCCTCCAAGCTGAGATGCTCCTCCTCTGTTGGGGCAGTTTCCTCTGTTATGCCACCCGGGCAGTGCCCTCTGCCTTTCACGAGCCACGCTACATGGTATCGCTCTACACAATGAGCTTCTGCTCTCTGCTGCCTTCCATGCAGCCAGGTGAGGATACTTCCTCAATTATATTTGAGGTAAGAAAATACATAAAATAATGATGATCGACACAAGAACATATAATTAAATACTGTATTAAGGAGTACAAACTAAATGTTGTAGTTCAAAGGGAAAGCCAAATTAGGAGGGATGGGTCATTTATTCCAGTCTTCTGGAGCAGTTTAGAAAGCTTCAGAGACATGGAATTTAAGCTAAGCCTTGAAGGAAAGGTTGGTATTAAGATATGCAAAAGATGGGGCACTCTCAAAGCCAATATGTTGTATCCCTGGCTCTCAGAGTTGGAGGACAAGAAAACCAATGAAATTGGGACGGAGGGAGATAGAGATAGAGTCTATTCAGCTCTACAGCTCTTTGCTCTCACTCAATTCACAGGTTTGTCTTGGTCCCCTCCTTACACCCAGACTGGACCCTGCTTCTCTTCTTTATCCACACCCATGGCACAGTCACAACGACTCTGGCTCTGCTCTTTATCCCCAAGGTGAAGCTTCTCAGCCTGCTTATCTCCCTCCTGGCACTCTCTAATTTTTTTCCCTGGGGGATTTAAGAGAATGAAGTCACCCCATCTTCAGTTGATATATTTGTCCTGTTGAAGCCACTAGGCTCTCATCAACCTCCTGCCCCCTGCCCCTGCCCTAGTAAAGAGTAGAGACAAAATAAGGCAAGGTATGAAGGCAAGGCCTAAGAAATGGAAAGGAATAATAGCATCTGATGGAAGGGAAAAAAAATTTAAGAAGTCTTAGAGATCCTTGGCTCAGGTGTGATGGTAATATTTTCAGTGGATTGGTAGGATCTGAAAAAAATATTATCAATAAGGCTGTTCCTAATGAAGAGACAGCTCTTAAAAAGGTCTATATAGCTTGATTCTTCCTGGAGTCATCTGAAGATCAAAGGAAAATGGGGTGAAGGGCAAAGAAAAGGGAATATATGGGAGGAGGCAAGACACTAGGACAGGGAAGGAGGGAAGGAAACCTTCTCTCTATTCTATCAACTACAGTTCCTGAACCCAGGGGTCCCTCCCCGGGAGGAGATTGCAGCTGAGGTCTATGAGGATGAGCTGGACCTGCAAAGATCAGGCTCCTGCCTCAACAGCAGCATTGCTTCTGCCTGGAGTGAATGCAGCCTTGACCCTGGAGACATTCGGGTGTGTACTGCTCTTCTCATCTCCTTTTGATGTTAGCTACTCAGAACCAGCTAGAGGAAGCCAGCTGAATTACCCTGGTTCTCTTTCCCTGCTGCTCTTCACTCAAATACCTTTTCCCTCCATGCTTTTCCTAGTCTCCTGATTTCATCTCAACACAAAGTCATTTGTTGCTAGCCCTCCCCCCAGCACCCCCAGCAGAAGTACCAACCATGTATGTCTCACAGTGAAGTTAAGTGTGGCCACTGGACGATTCCTCCATCACTCCCTGCTACATCCAACAGCTAGTTCTTGAAGTCTCACTTCTATCCTTTCTGTGGCTAAACTAGTTCACTTAAACCAGTTCTTTGCTCAAAGAACACAGGTCATGGTTTCTGAAGTTAGGGTGTCATGAAAACGAGGACTATTTTATAGCAACAGAACACCCCATCAAATCTTGTTCCAATTACTTTGACCTCTATTATGCCATTCTCACACTAACCCAGGTAATTCTCTAAGGCTAGATGTTGCCAATCTGCAATGAAATCACCCTGCCCCCCAACCTCCCCATGAAGGGCAGCTGTCGTTCTTTTTAAAGAGGGGGGAATTGAGACCTAGGAGTAAATTGTCTGAGGCCACAGTTACTGGCAGTAGATCTGGGGCTAGGACTCAGCTTTCCTGACTCCTGGGTCAAGAGCTCCTTCTTCTATGTCACAAGGCTGGTGAGTGATGATAGCACGAGCAGAGTCCAGGCTTGGATGGATCTACTGTCAAATGGCTATCAGAAGCTAGTGGGGGTTAGCCAGGGAAGGCTTTATGGAAGAAATTTCAAGCAAAATTTGGAAGAGGACATGGCTTAGTGGAGGGAAGATTTCACCATTTAAGAGCTTATATGAAGGCAGGTGCTGAATTGAGCTCTGATTTAGAGAGGAGAAAATGGACAGGAGTGTACCTGTGTGCTCTATCTCATCTTTAGCTAAATTATCCTACCTGCTTATACAGGATGAATTGAAGAAGCTCTATGCCCAGCTGGAGGTTCACAAAACCAAGAAGATGGCAGTAAATAACCCACATCTGCCCAAGAAGAGAGGCAGCTCCCGTCGGGGATTGGGCCGCTCTTTTATGAGGTGCCTGGCTGAGTTCCCTGAGGCTGTGGCCCGTCGAGACCCTAGCTCCCCAGGTCGGGGCAGCTTTCCTCGTCTGTCTCGGCGGCGTCTCCTCAGTTCTGGGGTCCAGACACCTGAGAGACCAACACCAACTTTGCGCAAATCGCACAGCACCTATGACCACCGGAGGGAGCAGGACCCACCACTCCTTGATTCTCTTCTCCGGAGGAAACTGGCAAAGAAGGCTTCGAGGGGAGGCAGCCGTGACTCCATGGAAGTGCCTCCCCCACTTGGCTTCAGGTCAGCCAGTGCCCACAACCTTGCAGTGGGTGAGAGGCTACCCCGGGCACAGCCTCCCTCTCTGCAGAAATCACTCAGTGTGGTAGCTGGCTCGAGGGAGAAGGCGCTGCTCTTGGCCAGCCAAGCCTACCTGGAAGAAAGCTATAGGCTGGCACTAGAGCGGGAGGAAAGGCGAAAGGCGGGGGCAGGGAGCCCAGCCAGGAGGCCATCGGCCAGGCGCCTAGAGCGGGCTCGAGGAGATTCCCTGTCACCTCCTCCGTCACCTGCCAAGAGCAGCAGCGTGGACAGTTCCCATGCCTCTGGGAAGCTTCACGAGATAGGGGGGAGGTGGCCACCACCTTCGCCTATTAGGCATCAGATCTCCACGCCCATCCTGGCTTTAGGTGGGGCATGCTTAGGAGATTCTCAGACATTATCCCCTACGTCAACTTTGGCTCCAGCTCCAGCCCCAGCCCCTGCCCTAACCCCAATGCCAGCCCCAGCACGAGACCCCAGCTTACTGACCTATATTTGTCCCTGGGAAAATGCAGAACTACCAGTGAAGGTGGAAAGTACAACCCAGGAGCCTGCTCCTGGGACAGGTAGAGGGGAGAGTCGTTCCCCAGCCCGAGCCCGGCTCTTCAGAGCCCTCTCTGTGGCAGTGGCAATGGAGAAGCGAGAAGCTACAGAAGGTGAGGGGGCTGGAATAGAGCAGCCAGAAGGAGATATTAATGAGACTGATGATGAAAGGCACAGAATCTTTCCCAAATCCCATAGCCTCAAGACCCCCATTCAACAGGGTTCCATGAGGAACCTAGGACTGGCCATCAAGGCTCTAACCAGGTCTCGGAGCAGCTACAAGGAGAAAGAAAATGAGGTAGGTAGTCCTGAAAGGGTAGGGAAGAGTAAGGCTTTTGAAGAGGGTACTGGGTTGGCCACTAGAACTACTAGGGCAGGCCGGCCCAAACCTGTGAGCAAACAAGCAGCCCTGGCCCCTTGTGATGATGAGGAATCGATCCAGAACCAGCAGAACACTCACACCAGTAGGATGCTGGCTGGTTGTCCCCAGGAGGGGAGCAAGGAACGAGAAGGCAAGCCTAGGGGACCTTCCCATGGGCCTGAGAAAGCAAAGTGGAAGGAGGTTGCCAGTCCAAGGCAGGCTAGACAGGACCCTTTCAGCAAGAACAAAGATGTTGAGACAACTGAAATAACCCCTGGGAGAGAAAGAGAACTAAGAGGGAGACATGAGAATCCAGTTAAAGCTTGTCCTCAGCTGCCTGACGGCACAGATAGCAGGACAGCTGAAATATGTCCATGGGAGGCCCCTGAGCTTCTAGAAGCTGATAAACTAGACAGCCTAAATGCAGAGGCCTCACCCTGGCACATGAGTAAAGGAATTTCTGGACAAGATCAAGAGCAGAGATCCCAAGAGGAAAAGAGGAAAACCCCTGAAAAGTCAGGACCCAAAGGAATGATGGTCACTGATCCAAAAAAGCCTGAACAGCAACTGCAGGACCAAGAGGCAGTCTGTCCTTGGGAAAGCACAGACCTAAGAGGCCCCGCAACCCAACCAGGTCCTCAACACGTTAGCCAACCCAAAGGTGGCCACCAGGGACTGGCCAGCACAGGGAGAAGAGCAGCAGAGGTGTGTCCATGGGAAGTAACTGAGGTGGAAGCTCACAAACAAGACAGCACAAAGGCAGAGATTTGTCCTTGGGAGGTGAGTGATGGGACAAGAGGCGAAGAAAAATTGCCACAGGAGGCAGATAGGCACTCCCTAGAAGAAAAACAGATCTTCAGGAAAGCAATGCTTTGGAAAGATGAAAAGACACTGGGCGAAGAATGGGAGTCTCTCTGCCCATGGGAGAGTACAGATTTTAGGGGTCCCTCAGCCAGCCCAACTCAGATTCTGGTGACTTCAGAGTTCTCAGAGAGTGTAGGAAACAAAGTAGCTGAGGTATGTCCATGGGAAACAGAAGAGGATTTGTCTAGCAGAAAAGCTGAGGTCTGTCCCTGGAAGATGAATAAAACAGTTGGAAAAGGGACACCAGGCCAGGAGGCAGATGGAGAATTGGTACAAGAAAAGGAAAAGGTCTCTGGAAAAGAGAGCTATGGAGAGACTGGAGATTCTACCTGGAAAGAAGCTGAGAAAAGAGAAAGAAAGGCAGCCCGTCCTTGGGAAGGCACAGACCCAGAGGCACTTTCTCTGCAGTCAGACCTTGCTAAAGCACCTGGCCTTATGGGTAGTAGGACAGCAGAGATATGTCCACGGGAAGCCCTTGAACCAAGTACGACAGGGTCTGCCAAAGGGAAAATCCATCCCTTGGAGATGAGTGAAGGTACAGCAGAGAAAAGGGCATTGGAAGAGAATAAAGGGGAATGCCTAGAGAACAAGGGGGAATCCAAAGAATCAGCTGCTATGGCTTCAAAAAAGTTAGATAAGCTGACTGAGACACAGGGAGCAGTCTGTCCCTGGGACATATCTTTTCTCAAGACAGACCCTCAGAAAACAGACCAACCTACAGTCAGGTCCCAGGTATCAGGTAGCATGGGGAGCAGGGCAGCTGAGGTCTGTCCATGGGAAGAGCAGACTATGTCTACTGACACTGTTGATACAGCTTGGAAGCCAACAGATGTAGGAGGAGAGAAAAACAATTTGGAAATTGAGGTAGCTAAGGATTCCCATGGGGATACAGAAAAAAGGTTCAGAAAATCAGGACTCAAAGAAACAGCTGTTCCTGCTCAGGAAAAGACAGAGAGGCTAATCCCAGACAGAGAGGCAGCTTGTCCCTGGGAGAATGCAGACCCAGGAGACTCCTCCTCACAAATAGGCAGTCAAGCCACTGGTCAACTCAAAGCTGGTTTTCAGGTATTAAGCACTGTGGGGAGCAAGACAGCTGATGTGTGTCCATGGGAGATGGAGGCAGCATTATCCAATGCAAAGGCAGAGATCTGTACCTGGGAGGTAAACAAAGAAGCAACTGAGAAAAGGGAACTGGGACAGGAGATAGATGGGGAAGCCAAGGAGGACAGGAGGAAGACTCCAGAAAAAGGGAGCTCTGGAGAGCTGGGAGGTAAAACATCAAAACATGTAGCAAAACTGAGTCAAGAGCAGGAATCTGTTAGCATGCACTCAGCTCAGGCCCCAGTGACCTCCCAGTCACCTGACAGCAAAGTAGCCAAGATATGTCCCTGGGAAGTGGAAGAAGATGCTTCCAACAAGAAAGCAGAGATCTGTCCCTGGGAAGTGAGTGACAAAACAACAGAGAAAGGGAGACTGGGACAGGAAACAGATGGAGAGTACCTAAAGAAAGATCAGGCAAACCTTGAGAAAGGGATATCTGCAGAGACTCAATATCACCCTTCTAGAGAAGGAATCAGATTCAGTGGAGCAAGGGGATCCATCTGTCCATGGGAGGATTCAGATTCAGGGGGTCTGTCCATCCAAGCAGAGACTCAGGGAACTGTCAGCTCCCAAGTACTTCTCGGTGTTGGGGGTAGGGTCACTCAAGTATGTCCATGGGAAGCCACTGAGCCACAAGTTGATGTGTCAGAAAACAATGTGGCAGAAATCTGTCCTTGGGAAGTACGTGAAGGACCAACTGAGAAAGTGACAGAGAGGCAGGATCAAGGCAGAGAATCTCAAGAGGCAGAAAGAAAACCCTCTAAAAAGTCAGACACCCAAGCTGTGACTGTGACTACACACAAAAAACAAGGGAGGCTAATTCGACAGCAAGAGACAGTCTATCTGTGGGAGAGCACAGACCTGGGGGATGCCCCCTTCCAACCAGATCCTCATGACACTGCTGGACCCAAAGTTGGTTCCCAGGTATCAGAAGGTGTGGAAGGCGAGATGAGTTCAAGCAAAGCAGAGATCTGTCCCTGGGAGATGAGCAAAGCAGCAGGAGAGGAAGGGGCAGAGGGTACAGATGTAGAGCTCCAAGGACAGAAGGGAAAAACACCTAGAAAAGAGAGCTCTACAGAGACTGGAGAACACATTTCAGAAACAGAGAAATATAGCCAAGAGGTCTGTCCTTGGGAGTGTACAGACCCAGGGGGCCCTTTTCTTCAGCCAGACAAAACCAAAGCCACTTGCCAGGGCAGCATATGGTGCACAACAGCAGAGGTATGCCCTTGGGAAGGCAAGGAACTAGAGGGAAGTAAACCGGAGGGTGTCCTGGCAGAAATCTGTCCCTGGGAAGGGACAGGAACCCTGCCTAGGAAATCTGCCCCTCAGGCTTCAGAAGAAACTAAAGCAGAGATCCCCCTAACAGTCCAAGAGAAGCAATCTAGCCTTTCAGTTCCCAGACCTCTGGGCTTTCTTCCAGAAAGCAAAGTTTCTGTCCCCGAGGTCACTGTCAGTTCTTTTGAAGGTGATGGAGGACCTCAAAACGTTCCAGAGGGAAAGTCTGAGGCTGGCCCAATCTCAGAGACCAGTATCCAAGAAGTCAAAGGTCAACCATTTAGCCTTTCAGTTCCCAGACCTCCGGGCTTTCTTCCAAAAAGCAAAGTTTCTGTCCCTGAGGTTACTGTCAGTTCTTTTGAAGGTGATGGTGGACCTCAAAATGTTCTAGAGGGAAAGCCAGAGACTGGCCCAACCTCAGAGACCAGTGTCGAAGAGGTCAAAGATCAACAGCCTCCCTGCTCGACAGAGGACCAAGAAATGGCTTCCCCAGAGGGCCAAACTGGTGACTCCACCCCACCAACTGTCTCTCCCTAGGACTGACTTCCTCAAATTGGCTAAGTGGGTTACCAGATGTACAAAGATGCTTTCTTCAGGAATAAGTGTCCTAAAGTGGGAAATGATTATGATCAAGAGAGAAGGTATCAATAAAACTTTTTTTTTAAAGAATAAATTTTTAAACCCTGGGCCCTCTGTTCCTAGAGAGTTGTTAAGTTGTTATCTTCCCCTTCGAAATCAGTCAGAAGCAAACTGATTTTATTTTATTCTTTTTTTTTTTGAGGCAATTGGGGTTAAGTGACTTGCCCAGGGTCACACAGCTAGTAAGTCTCTTCAGGCTGGATTTGAACTCAGGTCCTCCTGACTCTAGGGCTCTATCCACTGCACCACCTCGCTGCTCCTAAGCAAACTGATTTTAGAGGAATTACTATAAGTCAGACCTGAATTCTCCAGTGGTTTTGATTTTCCAGCTATATAAACTACACCTTTTAGTCTCCCACTTGCCTCTTCCCACCAAGAGAACAAACACTTCTGGAGAACCTCCCAGTCTACCAGGCTATGCAACACCTTCCCTGCTAATCATTAGTCTTTGAGTTTTGATTCTTCATTTATGTCAGTGGTGTGTGCTGGGAAGTTGACATGCCCTGCCCACCTATTTCCAACAGGTCCCCCAGGTCTATGCTGAAGTATACAAATGGCATAGTTCAAATGTCTTTGTGAACACACACACACAAATCAAACCATACCAGAAATTTGTAACACTTGGGTCAGTCACATCTGCCCTAGGATTTCTGCCCTGTTATACTGACAGAGCCGTCCTATACCCAGGATAGAAACAAGGTCCCCACAGTCAGGAAGACTACAATGGGTGGGTTAGGAGCTAGTTAAGTGAAGTTTTCACCTGATAATTACGCAAAAGACTAAAACCTGCTAAGAATGCCTTAATCTCTCATATTGACTTTTGTTTATTTTTTCCCTATCTGCTTTCAGATTTATTGATCGTAGGGCCTGCCACAGATAAGGAAAACAATGCATTTTCTTTAAAATTACTAAAGTAGGTTCACCACCAGGCATTCACAATAATGCTTGGTAATCCCTCCCCCAAGGGGAGGGTCAAGAAAAAACAAAGTCTTCTTCCCCAGTTGTGTCAGAATAGATTTCTTCCTCAAGTATCTTTTCCCCAGCTCACTAGGTTGTCCTCCTGGGGACCCTATCTCAACCTTGTTGTCTTGAAGGCAGTTTCTCTTCTAAAGTTTGTTTGGAAGGGAAACAGCTTGCTTCATCACAATTCTCTTTTCTCTCCTTCCCCTCAACCCTTTACCATTCTTTGATCTCAGTGACCTCCTTCCTAGTTCTACCAGGAAGGAGACCAAACAGCACTTCTTGCATCAGTGCTGGAACCACTCCAAATCACTTGCCCCAGACTAGTAAACTGGCTTTATGCTTGTGTTCATACCCTCACTCCCAAAGAAGGAAGAGGATACTCAAAGGCAGGGAGGTCCAGTCTACAGCTAACAGCTACTGCCACTAAGTACTGCTTTTCCACTTTTCTGAAGTACCACAGGGGCTGGTTAAGTACTTTGTGTAAGTAAAAACAAAGAATCCTAATCTTAAGAATCCAAAAGGGCCTCCTCAGGATTTGCCCTATACTCCCTTAAAGCTATTTTCAGAACCACACCTGCCTGAACAGTATGAGATTAGAGAATTCCAAGACTAGCAGAGAGGAAAGGGGGAGGCAGGGGAGAGGTAAAACACACAGGCCCAGTCCAGCAGGGGTTCCTGGGACTAACATAACAAACTATAGAGACCACAGTCCTAGGTATAGCATATCCTCAAGCTGCACCTGCACTGATGTGCGTGTCATCTTTGGTAAAGAAAGAATCCCATAGGATGATACCTAACATAGGGAAAGGGGGAAGGAAAGGCTCCCAGGTGTCCTGGGTTTCTAGCTCTGCCTAGGACTGACTTGGGCAGCTACGTGGTACAAGAGATAGAAAGCCAATCCTGGAATCAGAAAGATCTGAATTCAAATGACACTGGGCAAGTCACTTTACCCTGGTTGCCTCAGTTCCCTCATCTGTAAAATGAGCTGGAGAAGGAAATGGCAAACCACTCCGGTGTCTTTGCCAAGAGAACCCCAAATGGAGTCACAAAGAATCAGACAGCACTGAACAAAAACAAAGGACTGACTTCTGCCAAGTGGGTTATGAGATGGACAAAGATGCTCTTTTCAGGAATAAGCTCCCTGAAGTGGGGAATGATTGTGATCTAAGGACAAAAAGGTATCAATAAAACATTTCTTTAAAAAAAAAAAGGGTAAATGCCTTTTTCAAACCCTGGGCTCTCTATAGCGACAGAGCAAAATATCCTCTCCAAAAGTGAGGAAAATGAAGAGAGAAAATAGTAATTAGTAATACCTTGCACCCACGTCTAGGACTGGGTGACCTCATGCTCACTGATTGCTTCTACCCAGCCTGTGCTGACCCTTGTCCTGGTCTTAAATAACAGAAACTGTAGGTTGCTTTAGACTCTGGCTGGGGTCCAGACTGTAGTCTGGGCCAGTTTGTACTTGCTAAGCCTACTCATCCCATAAAGTGTACTATGATATGGTCTGTCTCTGAATAACAAAATTGTCTACTGTCCTTTCTACAATATAGTGTATAGGGCCAGAAATGAAGAACATATTTTCTTGACCATCACAGCTGATTTCAGCTTACTGGTAACAATTTCTTTCCTCAAAGTGAAATGGGATCAGTTAACAAAGAGAAGTAGGACAAACACATTTGCCAGAGGGGCATGGGGGAGCCCAAGGTGAGTCTGGCTGCTCCTCTGACAACGTGCCCTTTTCTGATGGAATGACAGATGGCTTCCTGCTTGGCCCTTTCATTACTGCCTTAACATCTGGGGCCATCCACTCACTGGCAGATTTGGTATCAAAGGGAAATGAAATTACATTTATCCTCTGCTCCCTAATGGTGAGCAAGTACATGGATATTTAGGAATCTCCTAGCTCAGTAATACAGGTCTTGGGGAATGGGACAAGGATATTTCCCCTCCCTGAAAAAATACATGTGATAGATTTCCTCACATCTAGAGAGAACCAATTCCTTCGTTGTTCATTAAAGGGATATTTTTGTTTCTCCAATCTCCACCTCCCAAGATTATCTTCTATTATGTCATATTTCCTAGGTCTATTCTTACTCTGAGCACTTCTTTTTGTTTCATCAGGTAAATTAACTGTTACCATCCCCTAACGATGCCATATGTACATTAACCCTATAAGATTGTACCTATCAAGACAAAATGGCTAAGGACTCAGCTAAAGAAAAGCTGTATGAGGAGACTGGGAGAGGATGACATCAAATGGCCAGGATCACTATTCCTTTCATAAGGCAGGTTGGATTGGGCCTTTGTTTCTGCAGCCAAAGAGCTTTCCTGCATAGCTGTCTGAAAGTCAAACTTCTGCTTCCATGAGACCAGGCTGATGTGGTGGTTTTAGAAGGTTTGAATATTTAAACTTTGCTACTAGACTACGTCCAGCCTCTGCTTGAACTTTCCAAACTAAGGCAAAGCCAGTTGAAAATCAGTCTCCTGTCTATCCAAAGCAAATTCCTCCACACCCTCATCCCTTCACTGTGGAATGACAGATTTGAGCCTTTTCCTGGAAAAAGGAATCCATTTTTACACAGAAAATAAATAACAGAGGCAGCCTTAGGCTGAGGAGAACTGCACATCAGAAACCAAAGCTGTTTCCTCAAAGGACTATGTATGGGTCAAAGATGATGATTTCAGGTATCACACTGATAGTTCAAAAACAAAGCAGAATGGGAAACCCTAAAAGTTCTTTTTGGTACTAATGGGTTTGGGGATACAGTATTAAATTCCCTACTGCAAAGGTCTACTGGCTTCTTATATGAGTTTGATTCCTCTCTTTTTCTTACACTTGTGACAGGAAGGAGAAAACCAGAACACGTTACTACGTTCTGGTGGTCACCATGGCCAAGAGGTACTGATACGTGTAACGAAATCTTGCAGACTGATTTCCCAGTTAAGACTAGCCTACCCTAGACCCCCTTCTCCTCCAAGTTTACATGCTAGGCTCTTGCTGGGGTGTAAATGATCATTAGGAACCTGATGAAGACAACTGAAAGATTAAAAGTCTATCCTATAGGTTTATTATACTGTCTTGGTTAATGTCACATCACTCATATCGAACTCTCTCCCCCATTCCTGTGGCTGCTATATCTCCCATTTCAAATTTCATTTCCAATCCAGACTGACAACCCATCCTGGATGACTAGAAACTATAGAACCCATTAAAACTAGTCCGAAACCCTGACAGGGTTTTATTTAAAACAATTGCCCCTCTTTCTTGAACTGAAAGGTAGCTGAGGGTGGCTTCCTTCTTGCTCCCAGGAGCCATAACATTTGGAAGACTTGGTTTCAGATACTCTGTGAAACATTCCAACACTAAATCACCAGACCAGACCTTCCCATTCCACCCTACTTGTGCCACTGAACTGGCTGAGGCTTTTGAACTTCCACATTCATCTCTTCATATTCTTCCCATGGTTGGAGTTTGGGACCAGGGATCATCACCGTCTGAAAGAACAGAAAGCAGATTCAAACTTCACCTTGCCCAAGGCAAATACAAGATGGTATCTCTGATATCTTTAGCAATTCTATTTTTGGCTATTACATTGCCACTTCTCCCCACCAGGTGGAGCCTCACACTCTGGCTTGAGAAGCCAAAGCACCTGGAACAGTCTACCCAATTAGGCACCCAGGTATGTTACCTTAGGGATGGGTTCCTTAGAAGGGGCCCAGGCAGGGACAATTTTGCCATGCATTCTCCAGGCCCCATATGGGTTTGTTAAGTGTCTCTCAAAAACCACATACTCCAACACATCCTTGGGCACATCTTCTTGTCCATACATCAACCGCCCAAACCGGTCATAGATAGCCAGGGTCTGTAGGAATGAAAAATTGGTCCTTTAGCCCATGGAAAGTTCTTGAAGGAAGTCAGGAGAAAAGAAAAGGGAAAACACACAGGGGCTAGCTTGGGACAATCTTTCTATCTTGTACAAATTCCATCAACTAACCCAGGATGTCACAAGTCAGTAGAGAAAAAAAAAGAAAAAAGTCAGTAGAAGGTGAGGCTTCCTACCAGTTCTGTCTTATGATGGTGGTAGTAGAAGGAGAAGGCACTAAATACAGGGCTGAGTACATTCTAGAACCTTTGGAACCTGTTGCTGTGTGAAGTTGTACAATCTGTACAACAAGGTGGCATGGGAAAAGTGGTCCCCTTACCTGGCGAGTGTGCATGCGGACGGTGACCTGGCCATATATGTTGCCCTCGCTCACCATATTTGGGCAGCGAACATGAACTGCCCTTGGTGGTTCCAGAGATTCCACAAAGCTCCAACGTACTGTTTTAAGCTGAATGTCCCATACCATTTCCTGTTTTTATAGAAAATCACATGAGATGTTTCTCCTTCTATAGCAGTTGACACTGCCATATTGCCTCATACTTCCTACAATCCTGTACCCAACACTGTCCTTTTCAGTTAAGTTTCCTCTCAACTGTCCCATCTTCTTCAGGGCTTCTTTTTCTCACCTCTGAGCCTTTGCTTAAGTTCTGGAATGGCCTCCTGCCACATCTTCCCTGTTACAGTAATAAAAGTTCAAAGTCCACCTCTTCCAGGAAACCTCTCCATATTGACCCAACCCATTCTCCAAACTGTCAAAGTATTTGACCCAGTCTCTTCTCTCCATGTTCTTTTAGAATTTGCTGATTACTGCCTATATTTCTATTGATTCCATGGTTGCTCTCTGTTTTCCCAACTAGTACTCCTAGGCAAAGATTACAACTTTCTTTGATACGCCCCAAGAGTATCTGAATGACATACAGTACTGTAAGCAACGAGCATTTATGTAAGTGTAAGTAGTTCTAGAGAAGGAAACATATCTATTCTATTATATACTCCAAGTACCCTGTGTACACAGTGGGATTTGTGTCTGACTATAGTCCAAGACAGCACAATATAGTAAGCAGAGGACAGGCATACTAGTCAGGAAGACCTGAGTTCAAATCCTGCCTTGGGTATTGACTAGATGTACGACTCTGGAAAAGTCACTTAATTTCCTCATCTGTGAAATAGATAATAACAGCATCTACATCACAGAGTTGCTCTGAGCAACAAATGAAGTAAAGTAGGAAAAGTATTTTGCAATATAATGTGCTGTATATATGTGCTATACAAATGCAAGCTATTAAGACAAGCCCTTTATGAAGCTGTAAGTGCCATATGAATATATGATGTAATTATTTTTTATTACTTAAGTCATCAATGTTTAAACAAAAATTATGAGATGAAAGCTGGTACACCAATCTCCTCGTACCTCTGACAATGATCTTTTCTAAAAACAAACAAACAAACACATACAGAGGTGATGCCTGAAGCCTGCTTGGCCCTAAGCAAGGAAGAGACCTACCGGGAAGCAGCGCTCAGTCACCAGGGCATGAAGTCGGTCATGGTCTGAGCTAAAGAAGAAAAGAAATATGTCACTGGTTTCTGCTTTCTGTGCTATGGATTTAGAGCTTTGCAGTGATAAGGATCTGAAACCAATTGAGCTACACAACAAAATATCCTTTAAAAATCTGAGACCCAACGGAAGAATAAAAAAGAGCCTTGAAATTTCAGGAGCAGAGAAAATTATTTGGCATCAAGGTTCAGTGAAATGTCTCATGAGGGGTTTGTAGTTGATTTCTTCTCAGAAAATGTGGTCTGGCATAGCCAATGACATTAGAAGAAATTCGTAGATTTCTAGTATGGCTTGGCCTTCTATCCCCTTTAAATATCTTAAGTTTACTTCCAACTCTATTTGCAATAGCAAATAATGTAGGCCAAACATTTAAAGATATTTCAGGAGCATTAATCCTATCTCTATGTTCTTTGGAAATGAATATCATCTTGTCTCTGTTTTCAGAATTACTACTCTGCCAACTTCCACAACAGGTCAATGACTGAGCCTGAGGTTTATCAGCAGCTGACTGTGCCCCCAGGAGAGTCCAGGAATTCCAAAAACCAGTGTTCCCCAATCTAGGCAGAATAATCTGTGGTACACTGAGAACCTTGCAACAAGGCACACAGATGCAGACACTGCTCTGACTCACATATTGAGGCACTGATGAGCTTCAACAAAGATCTGCTGGGCTTTTTCTGGGAAGGTCTTGATTTGGAAATCAGCATCATATTCTTTCACTTTCCGAATTCTGCGGGGGGAAGCATGAAAACAATTTTATAAGATACGATGCAAAATGCGGGAAAAAATGTTTTTAATAGCTATTTTTAAAATAGCACTTCAAGGTCTGCAAAGCACTTTACACACATGATCTCATTAGAGCCTTACAACAACCTCATGAGACAGGTGACTGTACAGGTATAATTACTCTTATTTTCCAGGCAAGGAAACGGACACTCAGAAATTTTAAGAGATTTTCTCAGGATCACACAAGTAGTAAGCATCCGAGGCAGGACTGAACTCCAATTCTTGATTCCAATAGCAGCTCTCTATCTACCAAGCAATCCTGCCTCTAAAGGATAGACAAGTAGGTGGGAACCAAGAATCTCCATTATCACAAGCCTACTCAAAACCTGAGACAACCTGCATTCCAGGTATAGCCTGTACAATGGTAAAGCTAATTCAATCCTATCACAGTGGCCCTGCCTTCACTGCAGAGGTTTCTTTTTTAGCAGATGTGGTTCTCAAGCTTTTCCTCAGTGGTAGAAGCCTTCAGTTTAAATAAAACTGTGATAGAACTCTTGTAGTAAAATCCTCTAAAATTATTATTTTAATGACTATTAGCAAACAACATAAAGTTTATTTAAGACAACTTGGGGTGTTTCAGGGTTTCTTGCAGCACAGCTGGAGAAATACCAACCTAGTAGGAAGATCACTGGGCTGGGAATTAGCAGACCTGGGTTCTGGTCCCAGCTCTGCCACTAACTGAGCGAACCCTAACAAGCAACATCAGCTCCATGAGCCTCAATTTCCTTTTCTACCAAATGAGAATTTTGAACTAGGTGGTCATTAAGATCCCTTCTAGTTCTAATTCTCTGTTTCTAACCCCTAAAATGTAAAATTTAAGAGGATGATCCCAAGTCTAGATGAAGAAATGATAAGAAAGCTGAGATACCAAGAATAAAAGACACGACACTGCTTTCTATTAACTTCCTAAACCGGTTTCCAAGTAGTTCTGTTAGACTATGAAAGGTTTGCCTAATCCAAATCATAAGGAACTAAAGATGCTCCTTTTGGGAATAAAATACCTGACTGCTAAAGTAGGAAGCTGTGTCCAGGTTAAACCTCATCATCTCACACACTTACGCCAACTGTGAGGCCACACTCTGTTTTAGCTTCTCTGTCTTCTGTTTCAGACCAGCCTTGGAGAGGGTTGTGAGGCGAGCATCCCCCTCAGGAGGAACATAAGCATCAAAAATGCCAGCTGTGAAGGGAAGGAAGAAAGAGGATATGATGGTGAGGAGAAAGGAGGAAAAGGCTAAGGGGTCATAAAAATCAGGAGTCTTCAGTATACTGTGTTAAAGAGGCTAATGAAATTATGTGAATTTGTTAGGCTCTGTGCACTCCAAAGAGGCAGTAAGAACAAGAGGCAGTATGTTCTTTGGGGAAAGAGCTTCAGGCTAGGCATCAGGAAGACTGAGCTGAGGTCTCAGTTCTTACACTGTGACCTTGGGCACATCCCTTTTCTGGGCCTCAGTTTCCTCTTCAGGAAAAAGGTAAGTTTTATTCCCACTCCTTTCTGCTACTCAAAGATGGGGTGAAAATATATCAAGGTAAAAGATAGAAAAGTGCTTAGGAAATAGGGATTTATGTAAAGACTAAATAAAGGCTGAACTGATCTCAGCCTTACTCATCTTAATTGAAGAGTCTCCACTTCCAAGGAGATCACTGGGATCAGATGTGGTCAGTCTGGGTCCCAGGATCCTGGTTCCCTACCTGTGCAGGCCAAATGAATGGGACGCTCAAGACGTTCTTTGGGGATGACAATTCCTGCTGCACGGGCATGCTCCCGAAACTCCTTCTCAGTTTTGTATTTAGGTTCATAAACAGGGGGTATAAAGCGCTTCTTGGTCCTCACTGGGATCACAGTGATGGGCTGGGTCTCTAGGGCTAGACAGAATGAGACTTCTAAACTCTAGAAGTAGGAAGAAACAAACAAACATGCTTTATCCCCTTGAAAAAAACTCTGCCTCTCAAACACCTGTGAGTTAGTAAAGAAGCATTCCCTGAGTTTTTACTATGGGCAGACATCATGGTGCCAAATAAAGAGAAGGCGGGAGGGAGCAGCTAAGTGGCACAGTGGCTAAAGCACCGGCCCTGAAGTCAGGAGGACCTCAGTTCAAATCTGGCCTCAGACACATGACACTTACTAGCTATGTGACCCTGAGCAAGTCACTTAACTCCATAGCCTAGCAAAAAAAAAAAAGAGAGAGAGAGAAGAGGGATGGCAGTATCACAGTACATGCTGTCATCTGTTTCATTTCAGACTAGCACAAATATGCATTCTGTCATCAAGGCATAGGTGTGACCATGCCATTTTCCTGCTCAAACACCTGGAGAACTCCCTATTGCTTACAAAATAAAATATATACTCTTTAGCCTAGAATTAAAACTCTTCAAAGTCTGGCTCCAACCTATCTTTTTCTGTATTATTTTACCCCATTCCCCTTTACTTCTTCTCCAGTCTAGCTTTTCCAATTGATCCTCTACAAAGCTGCCCAAATGATATTCCTAAAGCACAAATCTGACCATGTCACATTCCTGCTTAAGAAGCAACAGTGGTTCCCCAATATCCCTAGGATAAAATACAAAATCCTCAATTTGTCAATTTAAAGTCTGACTCCAGCCTGCTTTTCTGGGCTAATTACATATTACTCCTCCAACTGT
This sequence comes from Phascolarctos cinereus, assembly GCF_003287225.1. Classification (NCBI taxonomy): domain Eukaryota; kingdom Metazoa; phylum Chordata; class Mammalia; order Diprotodontia; family Phascolarctidae; genus Phascolarctos; species Phascolarctos cinereus. The sequence goes on along the minus strand of NW_027555958.1, from coordinate 299,381,588 downwards.
CTTTCACCTTCTCACCAGTAGCTTTGCTACCTGATGTCCACCCTCAGCTCTAAGACTGCCACCCCCTTTCCAGTTTTAGAACCATAATCAAATTGATACTGTCATTCATATTGGAAAGAAAAATGTGTCAATCTACTTTCCATAAAGCTCCACTTATCCATTCTGTAACTTGCTGAACAAATACACCCCTCTCTGCCCACCTCTCCTCTTTATAAGTAGTAATTCCACAAGAAAAGAGACTGTCTTTGACACTAGCCTCCTGGCTGTCCCATAAACAAGGCACTCCATCTCTCAGCTTTGGGAATTTTCTCTGGTTGTCCCCTAAGCCTGGAATGTTCTCCTTCCTCCACTTTGTCTACTGAACCCTACTTATCTCTCTAGCTTCCTTTAAATCCTAACTAAACTTCCATCTTTTACTGTAAGTCTTCTCCAATCCTTCTCAATTCTAGTGCCTTTCCTCTGTTAATTTCTTCCTATTTATCCTGTTTGTTTTGTATATATGTTTGCATGTTGTTGTCTCTCCCATTAGATTGTAAGCTCCTTAAGGGCTGAGACTGTCTTTTGTCTCTGTTTTCATCCCCCAGTATTTAGCCAGTGCCTGGCATATAATAAATAGGTGCTTGCTCAATTAGCCATTTATTGATTGTATTTGTATTGCCAAGGCTTAGCACAGTGCTTAATATGTAATAAGTGCTTAATAATTTTAAAAATTCATTCATTCATTCACATCCTGTATACTTCAGCAAAAATGACCTTGCTTTTCCCTATACATAATAGTTGTCTGCAATGTTCTCCTTACCACCTCAGCCTATTGGAACCCCTAGTTTTTGTCAAGGCTAAGTTCAAGAACCACTTTTTCAATGGCCTTCGGTAAGCAACAAGCATTTATTAAGTGTTTGAAACAATAAATACTTGTTGCTTACCAAATCGGGCTACTAGTTTTTAAAAATCATCCAGTTCTCCTGCCTCAGTGTATTTGTCCAGTCTGTTTATTATGCCTGGCATGCACTCCTACATCCCTACCTTAAAATTCTTCCATTAAGATCCAGTCCAAGTATTGCTTCCTCCACAAAGTCATACCTAATCTCCCCAAACGAAAGCTCAAACTTTCCTACAGGATTCTGTCCGTATCTTTCCTAAGGTACTTTACATGGTTTTCTTTTCCCCCTCTATCATATTTTATCTTGTATCATATTTACTTGTGTATATCCTGTCAGATTTAAACTCCCTTGGGCCAGGGAAAGGATGTGCTATTTTTCATCCTTGTATTGGGAGGACCTAGCTCAGTGAAAAAGTAGATACATAATTGTTGTCTATGGAACTTAACTGAATACTTTTAGCTGAAAAACCTTTCTCTATTGGGTGCCCCCTCAAAAATAACACAGCGTGCATACATTCTACTTCTTTGCATTTGCCAACAATCTCTGCAAAGATGAATTTTCATCTGCGTTACTGATCAAGCTGGAGAGACCTTATAGAATACCTAGACAGTTGCTCACAAGCCCTGATGAATCCTATTCCCAGCCTATCTGTCGGTTCGAGGTGACATGGGGACCAAACCAAAAATGACACAGCTCTTTTCCTTAAAGAACTTCAATTCTAACTGGAGAAACAAAAGTATACACATATACTCACACAAAGTTAGATAGAAGGTAATTTGGAGGTGGAGGGTGGTGAGATCCAAAAACGCAACAGGGAGGATGTGGCCCTTGACCTGGGCTCCGGGAGTAGCCAGGGTTTCTAAGAACCCTGCACTGGTGAGAAGGGACAGCTTATGCAAAGGCAGAGAAATAGGAGATAGAATGCAATGTATAAGGAATAGCAAGGACAGTTTAGCTGGATCACAGAAAGTATGCTTGCATTCTAAGCACAGAAAGGGAGGTCTTTAAATGGCAAATGGAGTTTATAGCGCAACCCCCTTATTTTATAAAGGAGGAAGGCAGGACCCCAAAAGATTGCATAATTTGACTTCTGGCTCTGCAGGGCAGGAACCATGAGCATCCCATTAAGCTTGGGAACCCAAAAGGGGTGTGGGATTACATTAGAACCATGGGGTTTGCTCAAGCCACAACCCTGAAGAATTCTGGTCTCCTTTCTTCCCACTACTTTGAAGGGAAGGGTTTGGGAGGATGGGGAAGAAGAGGGCAAAAGTTCAAACTCTGCTAACTGCCAGGAAGCAGGCACTCCAGCCTAGCTTGAAGCAGCAGTGATGGGGTGCTTAGGTGCCTGTGCTTGGATTCCAATTTCTCCCTGGCCTCAGAAACACTATCCCCCTCCAGTTCAAAGACCCTATCTCTGGCAATAACTCATGAGTGGGCCCAGTGAGGCAAACTCTCTCTCCCTGTTACAAGAACAAGCTGACCTCTGTAGAATTTCCCTTGTATGAACAGGACTATCTTGTACCAGCAGAACTATCAATTACTGATGCCAACAGTTACATATACAATCCAGAGGTCAAGTTATAGACGTCAGCTCCTGAAACTATCTTGTTACAAACATAACAGACCAAAAAACACACCCCTTAGGAAACTCCCCTCCCCAGTTTCCAGTAATAAATGATGCCTGTGACCAAGGTTGTATGCAATCACCTAATTAAGCATAAGTGGCACATAATTCACTAGTTTTCCTATATAAGCTTTAGCATCATTCCTGGTAGGTTGCAAGTTCCCTAAGGAGCTCTGCTCACCATGGCAGGTTCCTTGAGAATCCTTGCCTGCTGTATAGCATCACAATAAATCTTTGCCACCTTGCCTTAAAGAATGCTTGAGTCTATGAATTCATTCCAGATGACCCCATCCTATACTCTGGTCCTTGAGGGGTCTAAATCTCTCATACCTCAACAGCAGCAGGGTGCCCACCTGGAGAAAAAAGGTAGCATGTACCTTAGGTCAACCTCCTGCTCCTCAACCATCACTTCTGCTCACACTCTGGTTATAGACACTTCAGGGCACCGAGCCCAAAAGCCTGGGGAATCTCATTCCTCCTATCTGTACAACCTGTATCCAGCCCAATCCCAGCAGCCTTCATTGATGGGAGGCTATCAACAAAAACAGAGAAACAGAATATACACTCAGTATATGATTACTGAGGGAATGCCAAATAGAGGGATTTCTTAGTATCTTGTGACCATCCCACCATTACCATTACTACCTTCCTATTAACTGCCACCTTAAACAGGTAAATCTAAGAGCCAAAGGAACAACTGTCTCCCCCAATCATTCAAGGGAGCAACTCTTGAGGAAATCAATGCCTCTGAATTCATGCAGGAGCTTCAGCCCCTGTCTCAACAACCACAACTACTGGAAAGAAAGACCCAGCAAAGAAAGTTCTCATCCCCAAGGTCCCTGGCACTATCAAATGGCTCAACATGGTCTTACCAATGAAATGTCAGTAAAGAAGCACAAGTCTGATCACATCACTCCCTTAATTCAATCAACTCCAGTGACTCCACGTCCCCTCCAGAATCAAATTCAAAAATCCCTTAGGTTTTTAAAGCTCTTCCTAACCTAGAACTTCTCCTACCTTTCCAATCTTCTTACACTGTACTCCCCTACACTTATTCCGGCCTCCTTGAATAAGACACTCCATCTCCCAAGTCCCTGCATTTTCACAGACTGTCTCCCAAGCCTGGAATTCTCTCCTTTCTCACCTTCACCTCCTGGCTTCTTTCAAGTCTCAGCTAAAATCCCACTTTCTGCAAAAAGCCTTTCCCTATCCCCCTTGACGCTAGTGCCTTTCATCTCCTAATATTTACCTCGTATACCTCATCTGCACCTAGCTGTCTGCATGTTGTCTCCCCCCATCAGATTGTGAACTCCTTGACGAGACTGTTTTTGCCTTTCTGTATATCCCTGGGCCATGGTAGGCACTCAATAAATGCTTGTGGACTAAAGAAGAAATATTGTCAACTGCTTTGCCGCTGCACCTTGAGGACCATCGGACTTGCAGCTAGAACCTCTTCTAAGTGTGTTGTCTCCTAGTTGAACAGAAAACCCTGGAAAGCAAGGGATGTCTTGCTTTTGCGTATTTGTCTCCCCAGCGCTTAGAATACCGCAAGCGCTTAATAAATGCTCATTCATTAGTTCTACGGTTTCGGCCTCGGAGCCTCAGGCTGACCCAGACAGACCAGGAGAGATGAAGCCACCCCGCAGGATCTCGGAGTTTCTCCCCCGCTGGGGCTCACCTGAATATCACCGCAGGGGTCAGCACCACCCAGTCTCTACCTCCTCCTCGTCCCCAATCCCCGCGACTACCCACCTGCCGAGAACACCAGCCCAAAGCCCGGGGCAGGGAGAACACTCCCTGCCTCACGAAGGCCGCCATGTTGCACGCGCGGGGGCCGCCGGGAAGGTGGGGAAGGCGCAGGAAGGGAGGGGGAGCTAGAGAGCGAGCGAGTGCGCGCCGGGGCGAGGGGGTGGGGCATAGCCGGGAGTGGAATTTTCCAGGGCGCGTGGCCAGTCTCTCTTCTCACTTTCCCCCTGCCCTCCCTAGCTAGGGGCAGATAATCCTTGGGCTCGCGCTCGTGAGCGTACAGGGGTGCCAAGCGCCTGGGACTTGCCTGAGGGACAGGGGAGGGTGGAGAGGGAGGAGGGAGTCGAGCCTGCGCACTCCATTCGCTCTATGTAGTCCCAGTCCTTGGCACCTGGGAGGGGCCTGCTGCCCCCCCTTGCCTTCTCGCCAGGTATACAAGGAATGCCCCCGAGCTCTGGCAGAGAGCTACATCCCCACCATTCCCTTGCCAATAACAGCTGGGTGTATGTAGGGCACCATGATCCCTAAAAGGGCAAAGAGATCGGGTTGGGGGTGGGGGGCAGAAGGAGAAACCTTCATTGGTGGCTGGGGGCCAGATTTCTTGGGTTCTGAGGCCTAACACGTAGGGTGACCTCCACCCTGGTCACTTCTCTTCCCTGGGTTTCAGGTTCCTCACCTGTAACCAATCAAGGGGAAGAAAATGCCTTCTCCTCTACTATCAAATGTTGGGAATGAGTGAGGTAATGTTTCTTACAGGTAAGTGCTTTGAGGTCCTTTAAAAGAAAGAAGATAAAGATAGGGAAAGGATCACTATTTTGTACATTTGTTCAAGGATCATTTACTGAGCCCTGCGCTTTATCTTGGGGGTAGTCAGTGAGATGGGTAGCAATGAGTGAGCTTCCAAACTGTCAGAATCTATGCCCCTCCTGTATAGCCAAAACATCAAGCTCCCCAGCCTTATTTGCCCAGTTCTGCCCATTCTTCGACCCTGAAACAGCTTACTTGGAGCCATTCCTTCATTCCCACATCTGTAGATGTTGAGGCCTGCATGATTGACTCTCCTTCCTTTATGCTGCCTACTCCTAAGCTGCCTCTCCTACCATCTTTTGATATCTTTGGTGAATGAAAACTCATTTTAAGCATAAACCTAAACAAAACAGAATTAGGAAAATCTACTCAAAAAATCCAAATATTTATTTAAAAACCTGCTATATATAAAGGACTTTACTAGACTCTAGGGATACAGAGATTAAAAACAGAGGCAATGCCTGCCCTTGAGGAATTTTTTTTTTGTACCTTCTAAAATGCACCTAGGTGGTGCAGTGGACAGAGTAATAGCCCTTGAGCCAGAACTCGGACACTAGCTGCGTGATCCTGAGCAAGTTTTCTTTAGTTTTTCATCTGTAAAATGAGCTGGAGAAGGAAATGGCAAACCACTCCAGTGTCTTTGCCGAGAAAACTCCAAGTGGTGTCATGAAGAGTCAGACAGGACTGAACAACAATATCTTCTAAAACCCGTTAGAAGTATATCTTGAATCATCCTTATGGTACAACCCTACTTGGTTATCCATGTGGAAAACAAAGGGTTGGTAGATATGACAGAGTGATTCTATTGAGAAACCATCACTTTTGAGGATGTTTCCTAAAATATAAGTTTCAGTTGTTCACATTTCAGGGAAGTTTTTAGGCAAGAGGATTCTTGGTAGTGTGAATAAGAAGAAAAGGTGCCCTCTGCCCTCAGGGAGGAAGGAAAGAAGACTAGTTGTGTAACTAGGTGAAGAAAGAAAGATACAGCAGGAATAGCTTTGAAATATGAGGCTTAGCACATATTAGACACCAATAAATATTTCTTCAATGAACTGGAAAGACTGAAGCAGAGTGTCAGGGATGAGTTGTCTATTCCTGGTTTTTGCACAAACAAAGCTAATACAACCAAGATCTGAAGGAAAGTAGAAAACTGGGAAAGAATTTTTATAACCAGTGTCTCTGATAAGGGCCTTATTTTTAAAATATATAGAGAATTAAGTCAAATTTGTAAGAATATAAGTCATGTCCATCAATTGGGGAATAGCTAAACAAGTAATGATATATGATTGTGATAGAATACTATTGTGCTATAAGAAATCACAAGGAGGAGAGTTTCAGAAAAACCTGGCAAGACTTACATGAACTGATGCAAAGTGAAATGAGCAGAACCAGGAGAACATTAAACATAGAAACTGCAGCATTATAAGGATGATCAATTGTGAAAGACTTAACTACTCTGATCAAGGCAATGATCCAAAGGAATTACAAAGGACCCATAATGCAAAACATTATTCACCTCCAGAAAAAGAACTGATTAACTCTGAGTGTAGAGTAAAGCATATTTTTTTTACTTTATTTTTCTTTTGTGTATGTATATTTTCTTTTGCACCATGACTAATATGGAAATGTTTTGCATAACTTCAGATGTATAATCAATATAATATTGCTTCCCTTCTCAAGAGAGTGAAAGAGGGATGGGAAGGAGAGAATTTGGAGCTGAAATTTTTTTTTAAAATTGAATACTAAATATTTGATGAAATAAAAAATATATTTAAAAAAAGAATACAAGCCATTCCTCAATTGATAAATGGTCAAAGCATATGAACAGGCAGTTCTCAGATGAAGAAACTAAAGCCATCTATAGTCATATGAAAAAATGCTCTAAATCACTATTGATTAGAGAAATGCAAATTAAAAGAACTCTGAGGTACCACATCACACCTATCAGATTGGCTGACATGACAAAACAGGAAAATGATCAATGTTGGAGAAGATGTGGGAAAATTAGAACACTAATGCATTGTTGGTGGAGTTGTGAAATGATCCAACCATTTTGGAGAGCAATTTGGAACCATGCCCAAACGGCTATAAAAGTATGCATACCCTTTGACCCAGCAATAGCACTTCTAGGGCAATATCCCAAAGAGATCATAAAAATGGGAAAAGGACTCACATGTAAAAAAATATTTATAGCAGCTCTTTTTGAGGTGTCAAAGAATTGGAAATTGAGGGGATGCCCATCAATTGGGGAATGGCTGAACAAGTTGGGGTATATGAATGTAATGGAATATTATTGTGCTATAAGAAATGATGAGTAGGTGGACTTCAGAAAAACCTGGAAAGACTTGTATGGACTGATGCTGAGTGAAGTGAGTAGAACCAGAATAATGTTGTACACAGTAACAGCCACGTTGTGCTGTGACTAACTTTCCCAGCAATGCAAGGATGTAAGACATCTCCAAAGGTTTCATGATGGAAAATACTATTCACATCCAAAGAAAGAACTATGGAGTTTGACTGCAGATCGACGCATACTATTTGCTATTTTTTTCTTCCGTTTTGTTTTGTTTTCTCTTTGTTGAGGTTCCTCCTATTGGTTCTAATTCTTCCTTACAATATCACTAATGTGAAAATATGTTTAATAGGAATGTATATGTATAGCATATATCAGATTGCATGCCATCTTGGGAAGAGAGGTAGGGAGGGAGGGGAAGAAAAATTTAAAACTCAAAAGCTTATGGGAGTTGTCTGTTCCCAGATACAGGTAGAAGAAATATGTAGAAATATGTCAACCTTTGTTGAGGCTATCACTGAGTCCCAAACTAGATGATTCTGTCTATAAGGAGCAGCAGAGGATATCTGTATCTTTGTCCCTTTTTAGTGGGGAAGTACCTTTTAACAGTGACTTGAACCACTGGGTAATTTACTTACTGGCCTTGCATCACGAAGATGTGTGCGCAGTTGAATTTGAGGAGGGAATCCTTCCATAAAAGTCAAGAGGCTTTGATATTGAATGACATCTTGTTTGAAAATAATAGGCTTGCCTTGTGTTTGTGCTATATCTCCTTTCTTGGGCACTTTAAGGCTGATGTGATCTCAAGGAAATAGAGGAAAATGGAGGGATAGGTGACTTTTCCAAAGGTTATTCAGAGGACTTCAGGAATTTATTTTCTAGGCAATATCCTCTACTGATATTTAGCTGTTCTACTACAGTAAACCTTGTTAGCGTCATCATCCCGTTCACTGGCATAGCTTCACCTACCAGTTCTCAAACTGTTGGTTACTTTCCCTACCCTCAAAGACTTGGTGCCTCTGTCAGGTGATTTGCTACCACCAAGCAGTTGCTTGCTAGCCATCTGGAAGTCCTGAAAGGAGTGTGTTATATCCAACATAATCAGAGAATGTGCTTTTGTCCTTTGGGCTAGACATAGGTGGTTACCTACCTCTTAACCAATTTAAAGTCTTTCTCAGTGTGGTAGCTGTTATCCTGACAGAGATCTGGAAATCATTCTGAAGTCTTGTTGTTCCCTTTCTCCTGCGGCCTCAAGGGTGGGACTCTGATACTACCCCTAGTATCATTTATCTAAGCTCCTTTGAGTCTGAAAGTCAAATCTCTTCTAGGATCTGCTTTCCTGCCACTAACCTCTACCCTCAGTCACTGCTCCTAAAGCCTTTGGAGCAGACTTTATTCTCTCCTTTTCAAGGATGGTTGAGATTTTCCATTAGCATGTTTAGAACTAGGCTAAGCTCTATAAGGGCTGGGACAATGTTTCACATAAACTTTGTAGCTTCTGTAGTGATTAGTGTGCTGTAACACAACAGTCAATCAACAAGCTATTTAGTTATGTGTCTGGCACTCTTAATAGCCGGGGACATAAAAACACAGGGACAAAGATGCTGCCTTTATGTTTGTGGAATGAATGTACGAGAGGAGATATCTTCCATCCCTTTCTCACCAGATGGGCCCCAGGTGTCCAGGGATAATCGTTTCCTTGCCTCCAGCCATCCGTCCCTCCTCTCTCTCTCCACTTTCACCCCAACTAGTAAATCTAACAGTAATCCTAAAAGGGAATTTCAGGCTATTTGTGACTCTCCCCCCATGATAAGGGGGGGTGGGGAAGCTTACAGATCAGAGTAATCTGCTTGCAATCCACTTTCATTCTTGGGGATTACCACCGCAAGGGGAGGGAGGACTGGAATAACTCTGACACCTTCGGGTTAAGAGAGAAAGGACAGCCAAGAGTTTTTGGACTCTGGAATATGGAGTTCTCACAGACCCTAGGGACTGTATTTTCTCATGCCAGAATTCTCAATTCACTAAATACGAAAGACTAAGCTTGACTACGATATGGCTGTGACCCTTGGTTAGCTAGACACAGTGGTGTCAAACTCAAATAGAAACATCTTGTGGGCTGCATCTTGATTTAGAAAATCACAAATACACATTATCTGTGCTGTATTGTATTTTTATTTATTTTGTTAAACATTTTCCAATTACATTTAAACTGGTTAGATAGCACTAGGTCAGTAGGTTTCTGTTTCACCCCTTTGGGCTAGAGCATGGAGAGTGGCCTAAAGGCAACTTCAAGGCCTTTATCCCATAATGAGTTGTTGTTGTTCTTCCTCCCTCTCTCCCTCCCTACCTCCCCCTGCAACTCCCCTTCTCTTCTCCCCATCCTTCCCTCCTTTTTTCCCTCTCTCCCTTTCTTCTTTCCTTCCTTACATTTTAAGTCCCAAACTATCTCCCTACCTCTCCCCACCCCACACTAGGGAACGTTGACATTTCATACACAAATATAAAAAAGCATACTATGCATACTTCTGTTTATCAGCTCATAGGTCCTTTGTAGTTGATTTGAATATTTATAATACTCAGAATAGCTTAGTTGTCCAGTTACTCTTCAAACAGTATTACTGTTACTATATACAGTGTTCTCTTGCTTCAGCTCATTTCACTCTTCATTATTTCATGCAAGTCTTTTTACATTTTTCTAAAATCAACCAGCTCATCATTCCTTATAGCATAGTAGTATTCCATCATAATCATATGCCACAACTTGTTTAGCCATTCCCCATTTGATGGTCAGCCTTTCAATTTCCAGTTCTTTGCCACCACACAAAATGAGTTACTATTAAGGCTGTTTTATACTCTTTTGGACAGTACCTTTCCAGGGCCTTATAAGTTTCCCTTGGTACTAAGTACTTTACCCCATTTCAGTTAGCTCTTTCTCTCAGTCAGTCAATAAGAATTTATTAAGAGCCTACTATGTGCCAGGTTGTTGTTTGTCCTTTGTTTTGAAAAGAACCAGTGACATCACAGGGTGACATCTTGACTTTCTAGTGAGTCAGATTTAAGTGAAGCAGAGTAGCACAGTCATCAGCCTCACTCTCTGTCTTCCAGAGTCATTGAAGTCCAGTGGCAAGACAAAAGTTAAGACGACTGGTGATGGACTGGGATAAAGTGAATGACCTTGACATCTTTGATGTCTGACCAAACTCTAAGTGCTCCGCAGCACCTGCTTCAGCTGCCTTCATGGCCGTTGGAACAACTTCTTCTCGTGTGCTCATTCTGCCAGTCTTCACATGCTTGGAATAGACACCTCCCTAATTCACTGATGTGTTTGAGGCCTGTTGGTTACACTCAACCTGATTTAGCCTATCTGCTGGAAAGGTTTTGTGGGCATGTTGCCATCGTACATACAACAACTTCTTGGATCCACAGGTGAAAGTTGGGTGAAAGGTGTATACCAAAGGTAAATGAGAAATCCTGAAAAGGGCTCAGCAAGTCCTCAACAAGAGGTGCTGGTCCTCCCTGAACACCCCATATACCCCTATGTGGCAGGTACTGTGTTAAGCACTAGGGATACAGAGAAAAGCAAAAGAAACTCCCTGCCCTCAAGGGGAAGACAAGCAAACAACTATTTACAAACAAGCTATATAGAAGATGAGTAGGAAATAATCAACAGAGGAGAGGCCCTAGAATTTAGAGGGATTGGGAAAGGCTTTATGTAGAAAGTGGGTTTTTAGCTGAGACTTGAAGGAAGCTAGGGAAAACAGGAGGCAGAGATGAGGAGGGAGAGAGTTCCAGATAGGCAACAGCCAAAGAAAATGTCAGAAGCCAAGGAATAGAATATCTTGTTCATGGAACAAGGAGGCCACTGGATTGAAGAGTGTATGGGGTCTGTAAGATGCAAGAAGAATGGAAAGGTGGGGAAGGGGAAGCCCCCCCTCCCCCAAGGGGAAGTAGGTTAGGAAGAGCTTTGAGTGCCAAACAGAGGATTTTGTGCTTGATCCTGGAGGTGTTAGGAAGTTACTAGAATTGAATGAATAGGGAGATGGTGGACCAGTGCTTTAGGAAGATCACTTTGTCAGCTGAATGGACTAGGGTGGAGAATGATTCATGGTAGGCAAACCAACCAGTAGGCTAGTGTAATAGTTCAGACATGAGGTAATGAGGGCCAGTGTCAGAATTGTGGCAGTATGAGAGAAGAGAAAGGGATGTAGTGGAGTGATATTGCAAAGGTGAAATAGACCAACCTTGTCAACAGATTGGATGTGGGGGGTGAGAGATAGTGAAGAGTAGATGACACCTAGGTTGTGAACCTGGGAGACTGGGAAGATAGTAGTGCCCTAGACAAGCCAATATATCTCACGTATGCATATGATATGCAAGTCAAGACACATGGATGTAGTTGAATTTGAGTATATATAAGTTCCAGCAGGAGTAGGCAAGGTAGGAAGCCACCTAGGACACAATAGGGAATATTTTCAAAATGTCCTTCTAAACTTATTTACTTTTACTGTCTCCAAATTCTGTTCTCCCAGGCATATACTATCATAAGTCAAGTCACGTGTTACAGCAAAGGTTCAGAGCCTGTGGTGAATAGTAAAGGGCACAACTTTTCAAACTTTGGGGTTCCCAAATGCCTAAGTTAGCATCCACCTCTCCTCTAGAACAATATATTCAACTTAATTCAGTAATCATTTGTTAAGTGTCTGTTATGGACAAGGCAAGATGACAAGCACTGGAAATACAAAGACAAAAATAAAACAGCCCTTGCCTTCAAGAAGCATGTATTATTCTGGAAGAGGGTAAAGATGCCTAATTGAGAAGGAGAGAATACTAATAACTAGCAGAATGTAAGTTTCTTGTAGAATGTAAGTCTAGCACAAGCCTGGCATATAGTAGGCGCTTAAAAATGCTTTTTTTTATTGATTGAAGGACAGGGAAGTCAGGAAAGGTTTCCTATAGCAGGTGGCTCATAAGTTGAGTTTCAAAGAAGCTGAAGATTGTAAGAGGTAGAGGTAAGGAAGGAGTTCAGTCCAGGTGTACCTAACAATTGATAAAAAAAAATGCACGGAGGCAGTAGATGAAATGTTGCATTATAGCCTATATATCATAGGCTAAAAGTAGCATATATGTATCCTTTGTATATAGCATAGAGAGAGAGATACTTTGATACATCCATGATCTTCCTTGTGTAGGTTCTTCCATTATTGGCACAGATTGTGACTTTTAAAGGAATATAAACTATTTATTGATGTATTTTGTGTTTATGTCACTTTCATTTCCAAATATACCACTGTCTCTTCCCTATCCAGAGAGCTATCCCTAATAATAAAGAATAAAAAAAGAGAGGAAAAAATATTTCAGCAAGATTAACCAACCAAGTCTGAAAGTATACGTACATTTCCTCATCTTTTCTTCTGGGCTAACCGTGCTTATTACAATTATATAGTATAATTACACAGTATTCAGTGTTAGTTTCATTTCATTTTTTGTTGTTGAATTTACAATTACATTGTGGTCATTGTGTACATTATATTTATGGTTCAGCTTACTTCACTTTGCATCAGTTCATTTAAATCTTCTCATGCTTTGTCATTTTTCATATTTGTTGTTCCTTACAGCATGGTAATTTTCCATTACATTCATGCACCACAGTTTGGCCTTTTCCCAGTTAAGGGATATTAATTTTGTTTCCAGTTCTTTGGATATAAATATCTGGTGTACATGAAAACTTTTTTTTTATAGATTACAATTTATTCCTGTCTTTTCTTATGTGATTCTTATTCATGACCTTTTATAAATTGTCTGTTTATGAAGGATATGTCACACACTCTAAAGGCTTTCTCTAGGTCTTAATATTTCATGGGTTCCACTGTTAATTTTCAGGCTTTTCATCAGTTATCACTCCATCTCACTCTGTAACTGATATATCTCCTTTTTCTGTTTTTAATGCCCCTAATAATGCCTTTTCCAGCACATTATGCATCCAAGTCATCTCTGACAATATACTTCAGCCTCCTTACAACCCACCTGGCATCTTCTTATTGCCCTTTGGGTTACCCACAATTTTGATTCCTCAAAGATTGCAGTGGTCTATGACTCTCAGCATGCTACCATCACTAGAAGAATGTTGATTTTGGGAAGGCAAGCTTTTATATAGCATTTGGTGATCTTGGCAAGTTATGTACAAAAGAAATAGAAAAGATCAAGTACAGTATTTGCATTTCTTACTAAATTAATGCAGCTAAGAGAGGCAGCCCCGACTTAGTGGATAGAGAGCTAGCCTCATCAAAAAGAACTGGCTTCAAGTCACACCTCTGATAGATACACAGTAGAATATATGACTCTGGTCAAGTGCCTTAACCTTTTGGTGTCCCATGCAACTCCCTAGGAATATAAATTGCTGAACAGTTAGTTATCTACCTGAATTAGTAGAGGGAATTTTCTCACTGGGAACTTCCCTATATGGATGAAATGAATTTATAACAGGTATGGATAAAGAAAATAGTCTAAAAATATTTTCTTTATTCTGAGAAAGAACTGAATTTCTGAGTTTCCCAACTTTACCATCACCACCTCATCCCTCTTAATCTTACCTTAATCAAGTCTTTCCACTCCTAGCATTTATTCCCCTCCCCCTCTCCCAGGTCCTTATGTACCCACCCCATGAAGTAGGGATGTTTAAACTACTTATTTTGAGCAGCTTCATTTCTAAATAAATTTTGCCCTTAGTCTCAGAACTTTCTAGTTCTCAGAATATGGATGGTTTGCTATCCCACTCCCACCATATACACTAAGAATTTTGGGGTTTTTGGGGGGTCAGACAATTGTGGTTAAGTGACTTGCCACAAGTCACGCAGCTAGTAAGTGTTAAGTATCTGAGGCCAGATTTGAACTCAGGTCCTCCTGACTCTAGGGCTGGTGCTCCATCAAAGGCATGCCTTAGCTTCTCTCTCTCTCTCTCTCTCTCTCTCTCTCTCTCTCTCTCTCTCTCTCTCTCTCTCTCTCTCTCTCTCTCTCTCTTTTTGTGAGGCAATAGGGTTAAGTGATTTGTCCAGGGTCACACAGCTAATAAGTGTTTGAGACTGGATTCAAACTTAGGTCCTCCTGACTCCAGGGCTGGTGCTCTATCTACTGTGCCACCTTAGCTTCCCTCACACTAAGAATTTAACTAGGATGGTAAATAGAGCAGCAGTCTATGGTGCATCATGGAATGGAGCAGATAGACTTCTCTCAACTCCAAACCTGCTTCTGCTGTTGCAGCTACTTTACCTTACTAACCTTACTAACTTTGTCCTGATCTAGAGACAGACAGAACTTCATGTGGGTGTTTCCTATTCTACTCACTCTCTCACAACCCCTTCTGTGACTTCTTCCCCTAAAAGGAGTTCAAGAAAGTTATCAGCTAGAGCCAGAAGATGGAGAAATCAGCCCTTTTATTGGTCAAGCCAAAGAAGCCTTCTCCATTCTCCTCCACCTTTTAGAATTCTTAGCTTCATTCAAGTGTAGGGGCAAACCTTTGCTGAGCACATAGGAGAGAACAGCTGATGGGTGCTTTCTCTACCTCTATGAATTATCTTGTAAATATGGACCTGTTTACATGTATGCCCTAGTACAGTGTGAATTCCTTGAGATCAAGGACCACGTTTTTCTTTCATTTTTGTTTTTTTATACACAGCATAGGACTTTATACACAGAAACTCTTTGCTAAATGTTTGTTGAACAGTTAAGCATGGGGCAGGGAAGAGGGATGCAATTTTTAGATGTTATCACTTTCTCTTCTCCCCCTAAGAATTGCTAATTATATGGGTACTTGCTGGAACACTTCAATCTTTCCATCCGCTCACTTATTAACAAATGGTGTAGAGCAGTGCAAAGCAGACTATACTAAGAATTAAAAGACTTGGGTTCTAGTTGGAGATCTGCCACAAACTCCCTGTCTTCAAGTCTTTTCACCTGTGTGGTCCTTGCTTTCCTCCTCTGGATTGACACTAGATTATCTCTAAGGCTCTTTTTGTCTCTGACATTCTGTGGTTTTATGAAATACTTACCTAACATGGTGTAATGGAAAGACAGTTGAACTTGGTGTCAGGAGAGTCTTTTCTAGGACCTATTTCCTCATCTATAAAATAAGGATAGAACTTGTAGTGCCTGCCTCACAGGATTATTGTAAAGATCATAGTACATAATGTATATAAAGCACTTTATAAACCTTGAAGGTAAGTTTACTTCTCTGTGTAAGGTACATTCTTGGCTTTGCCCTTATAATCCAGTCATTCATGTGACTCCAGGGTCAACTTAGTGGCTCCTTTGGCCTGATTGAAGGCAACAGAGAGCTCTACCACTTAGGCCTATCATCTTTCTGGAGTTAAGCCTGAGCAGTCTTATGAGTATGGAAAAAATTCCCACTAGAGGGCGCTAAAGCTGCATTAGAATTGAAACTTTGGGGAACTCAAGTCAGCTGTGATTACTTTGAAATCATATGATGCCCATTCTTGAGCAGGACTTCCTTCGCCTATTACTACAGGCTTCTTGCTGAATTTAGGAGATTCTCTATCATGCTTTTTTTTAAATTTGAAGTTCAGAGTTGGAGGAAGATAAGGAAGAGAGGAGGTATCTAGAAGTGGTGCCCATATACCCGTAAATCAACACAGTTGCCAGCACCATATTATTGTTGGTTTATTGTTTGAAAGGTCTGCTTCTAGGTTGGAAAATTCCTAGTCATAATACCTAATACTACTTACTAGGTTAAGAACCTGCCTCTGCCATTGTCCCAGTGTGATTTTGGGTAAATCACTTAGCCTTTTTGGGTCCTCATCTCTAAATGAAGGGGTTGAACAAGGTGGCCTCTGAAGGTTCTTCTCCTGCCTTCCTCCCTCCTTCAGTTTCCCCAACTCCAGCTCTAACTCTGTATCCCTTCCTTCTGCCTAGTTCCCTTGTAGGTTAGTACAGTTCTCATTTTATTCATTCCTGGGGTTGAAATCCTCCTCTTGCATTTTACCTCCTCTTCTGAAGTGCTTCCTCTCTGCCCAGCTGTGGACTTTCCTTTTCCACTCATCACGTCTCCCTGATGTACACCCATTTCTTGGAATGTGCCAGCTCTTTCCTTCTTGACATTGGGTAAAGGTATGGGGTTGGGAGAGGGAAGACTGGACCCTATAGTTAGGGTGGGTGTGGCACTGAATATGTTACTGCTGCTAGGAAAACTAGGGTGAAAGCACTGGGAAGAGGCCTTAGTGGGGAAAGTGCTAGTAAAGAAAGGCCCGCCCTGTCTTACTCTCTCTTACTAGAGAGGTTTCCTAGCAGGGTGACAGAGGTCCACATTGACTCACCTGTTCTTGACTTGTCAGGGATTACTCAAGTACCACCCAAATCTTTCCAGATTTTGTATCTCCATGTCAGTAGCAGCAGCATCCCTGGATCAGAACCAAAAGGAAAATCAGACTACCTATTTCTTTAATCTGTTTCTAAGAGTCTCAAACATTTAAATAAGTATGTGAAGCTTACCAGTCCAGCCACTTGATTTTACAAATACCAGTCCTGGAGACTACAATGTTAGTAGACTGAAATCAAGCTTACATTTGCTCTATTAAGTCAGACAAGTCAGTAAGTATTTACTGTGTCTGCTCTGAGGCAGGAACAGTGCTAAAGCACTCAGCTTAATGGGAGAGACAATATTGTACATGTACAACTATGTACAAACAAGCTATATACAGGATAAGTAGGAAATAATCAATAGAGGGAAGGCACTAGAATTGAGAGACATTGGGAAAGGGTTCCTTTAGCTGGCATTTGAAAGAAGCCAGGGAAGCCAAGAGGCAGAGATTAGGAAAGAAAGAGTTCCAGGGTTGGGAGCAACCACTGAAAATGCCTGGAGGTGGAATATGAAATATCTTGTTTGAGGAAGAAGAGACAGAGGCTAGTGTCACAGCATCATAGAATACATGGAGGGGTGTAAGATGTAAGAAGATAAGAAAGGTAGAAGGGATGGTGGTAGGGAGTAGGTTAATAAGAGCTTTGAACACCAAACAGAGCATTTTATATTTGTTGCTGGAGGTAATAGCAAGCCATTGGAGTTGATTGAGTAGAGCAATGACATGATTGGACTGTTGCTTTAGGAAAATCACTTTGACAGCTGAATAGAGGATGGACTGGAATAGGAAGAAACTGGTAGCAGGCAGACCAACTAGCAGGCTGTTGTAATAGTCCAGGCATGAGGTGATGAGGCCCTACACCAGGAAGGAAGCTGTGTGAGAGGAAAGAAGGAGGTGAAATCTAGAGATGTCACTAAGGAGAAATGGTCAGGCTTTGTCAACAGATTGGATAATGGGGGGTGAGAGAGGGTGAGGAGTTAAGGAGACATCTAGGTTGTGACCTGGGGGCCTGGGAGAATGGTGGTGTCCTTGACAACAGTAGTAGAAATTGTGAAAGTGGGGAGAACTTGGGGGAAAAGATAATGACTTCATAGTGGAGAAATACATTTAATAACATGATTGCATACATATAATCTGTATCAGACTGCTTGCTTTCTTGGGGAAGGCAGAGGGGAAGGAGGGAGAAAAATTTGGAACTCAAAATCTTATAAAAAATGAATGTTGAAAACTATCTTTACATGTAATTGGAAAAAATGTTATTTACAAAAAAAGATAATGAGTTCAGCTTTGGGCATTTTGAGTTTAAGATGTCTGTAGGACATCCAATTTGAAATATCTAATAGGCTGTTGGCGATGCAAGACTGGAGGGGAGCAGAGAGGGCAAGGTAAGTAGATCTGAGAATTATTAGCACAGAGATGATAAGAAATGCACTGTTCTTGAGATTCCTGTACAGAAATAGTTAAGATTTACCCTGACCACATTCTTAGTAAAGAGTAAGAATTATACTCTTTATTTTAAAAGTTGGGGCAAATAATCAAACAGCATTTGTTTGCTGCCTCCTCCATGCGGGGCATTGCTCTAAACAGCAGGAACATGATAAAGACAAAATGGCTCCTGCCTTCAAGAAATTTACATTCTTTCTGGGGAAGCAGTATGTACAAATATAAATAAATACAAAATAATTTTTGGGGAAAAGGTCACTAGCAGGGAAGGGCCCTTAGGCGAGGCCTTATTAGGGAGACAGCACTTGAGTTGTGGTATGAAGAAAGCTAGGGATGCTGGGTAGTAGAAGATGAAGTGAGAGTGTACTCTGGATCTATCAGAAAGTTCCCATTGACATTGTTAGCCATGATCACAGAGGTAGGAGGAAAACTGAGACAAAGCAGTGCCACAAAAATTGAGGGAGGAGAATATCTAGCAAGAAGTGGTCAACAGTGTCAAATGCTTGTAAAAACTCACCAGGTCATCATCACATGGCCATTATGGGTTCCTCCTACCAGCCTTCTGATCATTCATCTTAGTTTCCTTTCCTGACTGCTAACTGTGAGCATACTCCAAGGCTCTGTCCTGGGCACTCATTTCTTTACTTTAATCATTAGGTAATATCATCAGCTTCCACTGGTTCAATTATTATCTTTATGTAGATGACTGCTCAGATCTATATAGCCAGCCCTAATCTCTCTCCTGAGCACCAGTCCCATATTACCAATTGCTAATTGGATATTTTCAGTTAGATGTTTTATAGGCATTTCAAAGGAAGTCTAAAATAGAACTCATTATCATTGTCTAAAAGACTCATCCCTTTTCTAAATTTCCCTTTTACTATTTGAGAGCACCACTGTCTTTCTAGTCACCCTGGTTTGCAACCTCAGTGATGTGGAAGCAAATTTTTAAAAAATTCCCTTTTAGTGCAAATGAAAATATTAAGAAACAAATATTTATCTAGGCGGCACAGTGGATAGAGTGCAGGGCTTGGAGTCAGGAAGGCTTATCTTTCTGAATTCAAATCTGGCCTTAAACACTTAGTAGCTGTGTAACCCTGGGTAAGTCACTTAATCCTATTTGCCTCAGTTTCTTATCTATAAAATGAGCTGGAGAAAGAAATGGAAAACCACTCTAGTATTTTTCCCCAGAAAACCCCAAATTGGATCAGGAAGAGTTGGACTGAACAATAATACATTTTTCTAGTAGTGATTAATTCTATCTATGCTTTTCCTTTTAGGAAAATGTGTAGAAGGTCAAGAACAAAAAACTAAGGCAAAATTAAAGGCAAAATGGATTAAGGGAGGTAGGCAAACTTAGAACAAAAAGTTTTGTTAAGATCTTTATCTCTCTATCTCTAGAATGAGTGGCCCTATGATTTAACTAAAGTCAGTGAGCCCTTTTCTATTCAGAAAGGATTAGGGTATTGATCTCAGAGAATATAAACCCTTTCAGTCCTTGGGAAAAGCCATTTTAGGAAGGAATCTAGTAGTTTTAGTTGACCATTAAATGAGACTTGTTCTAGAGCAGGAGTCCTCAAACAGTCCTGTGGCCTGTGTGTTGTTTTTCCAGAGATTGTGAGGAATGATTTTTATATTTTAAAATACAGTAAACTTTATTTAAACATGTAAAAATCATTTAGGCAGTAGTAAGTCAATCAATATTTATTTAGTGCCTATGATGATCCACACTGTGCTTGAGGTGGGGATAAAAATGTAAGTTTAAAAAAAGAAGACAAGAAAATCCCAGAGATAACACTGTTAAAAGAAAACAAAAATCTTAATTTTGTACTGTTAGGCACAGGTCTCCCATACAGAAACAGGCAGCAATGGAATTTTGTTGCTTACCCTTGTCCTAGAATTGTTGAACCGTATTTGTAATATGTTATGATATTTTCCTTGTTTAAGATTCCAGTAAAGTTATTTCAAACCTTTTTAGAGAGATGTCTGAGGTGATGAGAAAACTTTGCCAGTTTGGATATTTATTTAAGCTAGAAATGCTTAGAGTTAGAATAACGTTAAATTAATAAAAGGGTTTCTAGCAGACTTGGGCCTAAAATGCAGAGTACACTATTATCATTTTTTTTTAAACAGTGTCATCCTTGACCCAGTACTACCTACTGTTCTCACACAAAGTGCTCCATCTTGATGCCTTGTTACTGGTTGTGTACACCATACCTGGAATGCTTCCCTCTCCCCACCTCACCCCACCCAACTGCTACCTCTTGGAATTCCTAGGTTCCTTCAAGTTTCAGTTCAAGCGCTGCCTGAGTAAGGTCTTTCCCTATCCTCTCAACTGCTAGTGCCTTTTCCTCCAAGGTTACCTTATGTTTGCTTTGTATGTATTTTATATATATCTATGGCTGTATAATGTAAACTCCTTCAGGGCAAGGAGTGTTGTACTTTTGTCTTTGTATCTTTCCCCAGGGGCCAGCTCAGTTCCTGGAACATAACAGGTACTTTTAAAAATTCATGATTCCATAATACATATGCATATTTGATTTATATATACATATACAGACATTAAGGATATATATGTATACAGATATTAAGGATGTGGACTCAACAATTTTTTACTGATAGGGATGTGTATCAAACAAGTTTGGAGACTATTGCTTTAAGGAAGGCATGCCCATGTCAGATTGTGGCAGCTAAGTGGTTGAATAGATAGAATGTAGGACTTGGAGTCATGAAGACCTGAGTTTGAACACTACTTCAGGTGGGTGCCTTTTAGTGATGAGGATGGGCTCTAGATCCCAAAAAGGAAAAACCCTGGACTTTCCCACAGGCAAAATCTCTGGCAGTCTCCGGAGGCTATAATTCTATCAACTGGCCTTTCACTGTGGCTATGCCCAATCTCTGTTACCCTTAACCTAGCCTGGCCCTCCATGGGTTTACCTCCCTATGGCCCCAGGCCACTTCCCAGGCTTAAATCTAGCTAGGCTTCTTCTCCAGATCTTTGGCATTCTGTATATAGGGTTCATCTTGTCTCCATTAAGGTGCTTAGGTTCTTAGAATCTAGCCACTGCTCAGATTCTTATAATCTAGCCAATAGCTTATTAATGTTCAGACTTCTTAAGAGTCTGCCCAATGTGATGGATGTTCTAATAAACCTTGGCTTTGGCTGAAAGAAGGCTTGGGTCAAATTCTTTCAGGCAGGACCCACATGTTGTGATTTTGGGGTCTTAGCACCTTTTTCACAGAGTTGTTGTAAGGATCAAATGAGTTAACATTATGCAAAGCATTTTGAAAATCTTAAAGCACGAAATAAATACTAGCTATTATTATTTCATTCCAGCCAAATTGCATTATTCTCCACCCCCTCATTTTCATCCTGTCTTTTCCTTATTCCCCTTTTTCCTTTCTTTTCCCTACTCTGTTCCTCTACCCCCAAGACAGTATAAATCTTTCAAAGTCCTTCAGATCTTTCCTTTCCTTCAAGTCCCAACTTACAATACCCTTCCTTCTCAGAAACTTCCCAACATCCTTTTTTTGTCCACCCCCCCAGTTGCAAGGGAATTTAAGATTTCTGTTAGTACATTGCCTGGACTTTTGCCTTGCATTTAGCAGTCTTCCTTGTATCAGAGTTGTTTTCATAAGTCTTCTTCTTTCCCTCTCTCCCCTCTGAATAGAATGTAAGCTTCTTGAGAGCAATGACTGTGTCACCTCTGTTTCTTCAATCCTAGCACCTAGCATGTCACCTTGCATATAAAAAGCACTTGCACATTTTTTTTTAATTTAGCTTTAATTTTGTTCCTCAGCCAGTTAAAGAGAGGTGTTTGGTGGAGCTTCCAAGATTGGCTGTTGGAAAATATATTTATGTCAGGTAGCATTCTGGAGATACCATATGGAATAAGTAATTTGAAGAGCAGGATATCTGAGATGAGTATTTTACTTCCAGTTCAAATGTTGGACTCGAAACTTTGAATCTCTTTCCAGGGACTCACTAATTAAATGAATCCTGGAAATATCTACTCTTACTTTCTTATTACCAAAAAGTTTTGTCTTTCCCTAACCATTATCATGCCTCCTAATAACAAAAGCTGGTTTCCAAGAAAGCAAACCTCTGTCCCATGACTGAGAGGAAAGAGTCATTTTATCCTGGCCAAAACATTCCCTCTGCCAGAGCTCCCCATCTGGAAGGAAGGAAAGAATTTCAAAATTTCCATGAGAGCTGCCTAAAAGGGAGGGAAAGGGGAAGCAGCAAAGCTGGAACCCCAAGCCTGTGGGGCTGGAAGCAGTATTAGGAGCTGTGGACTAGAAACTTTGCCAAGCAGTGTTCCATCCTTGTTTTCCTCTCTTCTTCTCTAATGTAGAGTTTCTTTACCTCCATGTGAAGCCGCCCTTCCCGTCTTCCTGATAGGTACGTACCCTACCTCTTTCTCACACAGAGTATTTCTTCTGTTCTCCGTGCCTAGTTTACCTTCCTTCCATTTTAGTCATCTCATAGCAAAAAAATAAAAAAAATCACTCTTGGAGTTTTACCCAACTTGCCACATAATATAAAAACCTTTCCTATGCTATACCTGGCAGAAAGCCATATTATTTTCTGTTTGAAAACTTCCAAAGACAAGGATTATGACACCTCGAGTTTTAGCCCTGAAACAGCCACAGTCCAGTCCTCTCATGTAATTATTTTTGTTTTTATAATGGCCTCATAGTTTATTGAACATACCAGAAATGAAAGGAAAAATAGTAAGTACTTCACCATGGAGTCTCCTACTTTACCTTATCTCCAAACTCTCCCCCTACTTATCTTTTCCATTCCTTTGATATAAGCAGGAAATTTCTGAACTATACTCATCTGCAGATAGCGTGAATAAAGGAAGGGTGTGTGCCCATCCACACCCTAGCTCCAGGCCAGGGAGCATAAATAAGGGAAGGCAGGGGAGCATTGGCAGGAAGATTGGTTTCCCTATCCTTGGCTCACCAGTCTAATATGATTCATGACCACCTATGGTCTTGTGCACTGAGCATTGTTCACACTCCAGTCCGTGTCTCTGCTCCAGGATATAGGTTGCTTCTGTAGAGAAGGCTTCATCATATCCTTTTCCAGTCATGGTCAACACAGATAGAATCTTCATCACCATCCCCAGCCCCATAGGGAAAATAACTCTAATTCAAATAGATAAGAGGACAATGTATACACAGAGGCTACAGAAATAATATATGAAGAGCTTTGTATATAAAAAAAGACCATATTAGCAGTATAGTTGAGAGAGAACTAGACTTGGAGTCAGAAAAACCTGCATGTAAGACCTGCCTCTGATACGTATTGGCTGAGTATCTCTGGACGATTCACTGGACAATTCACCTCTCAGTTCCTTGAGCATATATGTGTATGTCTAAGAGGATGAGTGGCAGAGCAGGTACCCAGATACACTGACAGAGGAAGCTCCTCACTGGTGATGGGGATGGGATCTGAATCCCTAAAAGGGAAAGACCATGTCTTTGGGATCTGGACCCCAAAAAAGAAAAACCTTGGACTTTCCCACCTGGCCAAATCTTTGGCTTTCACCTAAGGCTATCAAGTGGCCTTTCATTGGGGCTACGCCCAATCTCCCAATTCTGTTACCTCCCAATTTCCCTTGGCCACTTCCCACCCTAGACTCTATTCTTCCTTGGCCTTGTCCTCTCTGGACCTTGGTTCACCCCAGCTTACTGGCCATTCCCATCCAGATCCTCCTTAGGCCCCCCCTCCAGTCACTCCAAACTACTTGGCCACTCCTGGATCCCTCCCACAGTCTTTCTGTATATAAGGTCCATCTTGTCTCTATTAAGATGCTCAGATTCTTTAGACCTGGCCCTCTTGCATTAGCAATACAAATGCTTAGATTCCTTAAGAGTCTGCCCAGCAAGACTGATGTTCTAATACACCTTGTCTTTGGCTGAAAGAAGGCTTGGGTCGAATTCTTTTGGGCAGAACCCACATGTTATGATTTTGGGGTCCCAGCACCCCATAACCTCTAAATCTCAACACTGGGAGGTCACTACAATGAAATCATAGGTCTGATTTAAAAAAAAAAGCTTCATGCATTTTAAAGCGCTATGTAAATATCATCTTATTATTCAATCTTGATATTACTAGTTTTTCTTAGTGTCTTTGGTCCTTTTAAAATTTAATTTTCTTAAAACTATATAAAATCAGCATTTTCATATTCAGAGTAGAACAGAAAATGAAGATTGTACATGAAATGAGAAATCTCAGTTATGTATAATTTACTTTTCCTTTTAAGTGTATAATAAATTCAACATGTAACTTTCAAAGCTGCCCTGCTTGTCTGTTTCCTTCTGGCCTTCCTTCTGTCCTCTTCTGTGCATCTAAAAAAATGCCTTTGTGGAAACCCTTATCTTTAACACCAGCTCCCCTTTTGAAAAGATGGAAAGAAAGAAAAAGAAAACCCTCCTAACAAATTTGCATAGTCAAACAAAACAAATTCCTTTGTGATTAAAAATGTCTCACTTAGCACACTGGATCCATTACATTTTTGTCCGGATATGGGTAGCATGATTCATCATCAGTCCTCTGGAATGGTGGTTGGTTATTGCATTGTTCACAGTAGTTATGACTTCCAAAGTTATCTTTATAATGTGGTTGTTATTGTATAAATTATTCTTCTGGCTTTTCCTCAGTTCAGATAAATCTTCTCAGGTTTACCTGAAACTATCCCTTTCATCATTTCTTACTACAAAGTAATACTCATTACATCAACATACCATAATTTGTTCAGCCATTTCCCAATTAACAGGCACCCTCTTACTTTCCAGTTCTCTTACTATAATTTAAAAAAAAAACTAGTATAAATGTTTTTGTAGACATTTCATTTTCCTTTTTTCTTTGGCTTTAACCTTATGGGCCTTAAGCTTAGTAGTGGTAATGTATTCCGGGTCAAAGGGTATGCACAGTTTAATGACTTTAGGGGCATAGTTCCAAGTTGCTTTACCGAATTGCTGGACTGTATCCTAAATCCAGTGCTCTTTCCTTTACCATATTGCTTCCATTTTTGTGAGTCAGCTTGTTGTATTGTTGAGTAATCCTTACTGTTGTCAAGTTATTTCTTTGTAGTGAGATGAAATTTATCTCCTTGTAACTTTCACTTATTGATCTTCACTGTGCCCTGTTGGGCACATAGAATAAACCTAACCCTTCTACATGATGATCCTTATATATTATAACGTAGCTATTCTATTGCTCTTTAGTACTCTCTTCTCCAAGCTAAAAATTCTATTTTCCTCATATAATGTGGTTTCTAGACCCCTCGCTGTTTTGGTCTATTTCTTTTGAGCACACTCTATCTAGTTGGTCAATATACCTTTTAAAATGGGATTATTGGGGCAGCTAGGTGGTGCAGTGGATAGGGCACTGGCCCTGGATTCAGGAGGACCTGAGTTCAAATCCTGGCCTCAGACACATAACACTTACTAGCTGTGTGACTCTGGGCAAGTCACTTAACCTCATTGCCTAGCAAAAAAATAAAAAAATAAAAATAAATAAAATGGGATTATTGTTATGAGAAATTTGTTTTCTTTTAACACTGCTATGATTGCATTAGCTGTTTATAAAAGCAGTCATGCTATACTGTTGGCTCATGAGCTTGTGGCCATGAACTGTTAGTTTCACTGTCCTGCTCATCCTCAACTGAGTTTTTCAGCCTAAATGCAGGGTCTTATGTTTATCCCTGTTAAAATTAATCCTTCTGAATTGGGCATATAATTTGGAATTTTGATTCTGCCTTCCATACTATTAGTTATCCTTTAAAGCTTGTATCATATGCAGATTTAATTAACATGGCAGGTCAGAGTTTGGCCAGGCTTCCATTTCCCCCAACCATATTTCTATTTCTGATATTTAAATTCTACTGCAATTTCTGTTTTTTTTTGCTGTGGCCCCTGCCTACTCCTCTAGTCTTACCCCTGTGGAAAATGGGATTTGTTCTTGCCTGAGGCCTAAGAAACACAAGTTCCAGGCCCAAACTGAGATGGTGGCATTGCTGTGTGTATGTGGGGGTGGGGAGGGAAAGTAGATGGGGAGAATGAAAGCAATAGAGTGGTGGGTAGGAACTAGAATGTAAGAAATAATCGATCAAATCTACTGCTTCTTCAGTGAAAGTTTGGCTTTCACATCCTGGAAACCTAGGTAGAACCTCCTAGACTGAAAAGTAGCAACAGGTTCAATTACTCTTCCCTGAAATTCAGTTCAGCCAAAATTTATGAGGTGTCTGGGGGAGATTTGGGCAACTAGGTACCGCAATGATCCATTTGGGGTGAGGAATAGCAAAAGGAAACAGGCAAGTAGTGAGAGTTGGGGAAGGTGCTTTTGCTTTGAGTTTTAATTTCAAAGAAAATATACCAGGGAGAAATATTGTAATTGATCCTTGGAAAGTTTTCTTGCAGATGTGTATACAGAATCAGAAGAAGTGAGCTCTGTAACAGGCTCAGATACCTTGTACCATTTTGGGAGGAGGGGTGAAGAAGAATTGGGGGAGCAAGAATGAAGGGCAGGAGAAAATGACTCCAGGATCCTAAAGAGGAGTCTTTTGCACATCATTTTGTCAGTGTTTTAGGTAATGTGATCTCATACTACTCAGTCAGAGCTTGAAAACTTACATGGTATTTGGTGGTAGAAGAAAAGAAGCCCAGGGATCTCCAGAGGTCATCTCACCCATCCTCCTACCTTCAGTAAGAGTGTACCTAAGCCTTTCCAGATAGTAGTCTAGTTTACAAATCCCCAGGGGAGATACCACTTCTCTGAGTGATATGTCCCAACTGTTTAGGGCTTAAGGCTCCTTGATTTAGGGGCAGCTAGGTGGTGCAGTGGATAGAGCACCAGCCCTGAAGTCAGGAGGACCTGAGTTCAAATCTGGCCTCAGACCAAACACTTGACACTAGTTGTGTGACCCTGGGCAAGTCACTTAACACCAATTGCTTAAAAAAAAAAAGGGAAGAACCTTAGAGGTCATCTGGCCCATCCTCCTTATTTTACAAGGAAGAAAACCAAAGTTTAGAGATATGAAGCAGCTTGCTTGACGTCCCCAGGGGATTGGGATTTAAACCCTGGTCATCTGATTCCAAATCTCAGTCTCTTCTCACTACTCCACATCTAGGTGGCAGTAGGCTTTACTCTTTTTTTTTGCTTTTTGGTGAGGCAGTTGGTGAGTTAAGTGACTTGCCCAGGGTCACACAACTAGCATGTGCCATGTCTGAGGCTGGATTTGAACTCAGGTTCTCCTGACTCTAATGCAGGAGCTCTATCCACTGCTCCACCTAGCTGCTCCCTTGCAGGCTTTACTCTTCATAAAATATGCCACATCGTTTATTCAGAGGGGAGCAGCATGTGGAGAAGAGCAGTAGAACAAGTCTTGGGGCTGGATGCCTATGATTTGGGTTTACATCTCAGCACTTATTCCCTATGTGACCTAAGGCCATCATTTATCTTCTCTTGGTTTCAGTTTCCTCATCTACAGAATGATCTTTAAGTCTATGCTTTGCTGATGACCCTGTGATCCTGTGAATATCTCTGTACTGTGTGAACCAAAATGACAAGTGATAAAGGAGTATGGGGAGGGGGATACCACTGGGATTTATCCAGAACTGCAGAGTTCTATCAAGAAAAGTTTGAGTTCATTTTCTAAGCATAATTTGAGTGAAATAAATAAGCAAATCTTTCAACATCTTATGCATTTATAGGGCAAAGTAGTCTGGCAGAAAGAGCCCCAGGCTGGGAGTCAGAAGACCCACATTCTACACTTATATCTGCTTCCAGTTCACTGCATGACCTTTGGAAGGTCACTCTTCATACGTCATTTTCTTATCTGAACCAAGAGGATAGCATCCCTCCCTTCCAGTGTTCTCATGGGAATGAATAAAGAGGCAAATAAAAGGTGACACTGATATACTGCTTTAAGGTTTATATGGGACTTTATATACATTATCTCATTTGATGCATACAGTAGCCCAGTGAAGCAGGTACTGCAGACATTATCATCCCTCTTTTTACAGATGAGGAAACTGAGGGTCTAAGAGTGGAAGCAACTTGTCCAGTGTCTCACAGCTGGTGAGTATCAGAGGCCTTCTGACTTTTTAATTGCCTCTATCTCAAATAAATATTTAGAACTCTTAGAAGAAAAATACCAGAAAGATAAATGAGGTCATTCAGATCATTTCTCAGACAGCCTCAAAAAAAAATAATAAGGAAGCGTTAGCCAGAAAACACACCCCCTGACCTGGATAAAGCTAAGGGCCTCAGCCTGAAAAACATTACCGTATTAACTGGACAAGAAACTTTGGCTGCTGACAGAAGGATAGAAAGGCCAAGTCTTAATTAAGCCAGTTGCTCTTTACAGTTTTCTGGCCCTCTACCTACCTTACCAGGTAAGTCATTAAAGTCTAGGCCAGCACTCCCAATGAAACACTTTGTCCCTGAAGTATATACACAAAGGGAAAGAAAAAAATGCCAAGGGTGGGGTTGAACTGGATTCCAACGGGAAAGGGGAGAGAGAGGGGGAAAGAGAGGGAAAGGGGTGGGGCAGAAGGATGGCAAAAGAAATTGAGAAAGAAACAGTAAGAAATAGACAGAGACAGAGAAAAAGAGAAAGATGACTGAAAAGAATGAGAAGGAAACAAATGAAAAGGATATAAGGCAAGAATCACAGGAGTAAAGAAACCAACTTATAGGAGTGGAAAAAGAGAACTAGGGAAACATGAGAGGTGTAATGGAAAGAATGCTGAATTTGGTGTCAGAGAACTGGACTGGAATCTCAATTCTTCCAGTCATTGTGTGACCTCTCTGGGCCTTGAGTTTCCTCATTTGTAAAATGGGATGAGGTTGGACTAGATGACTCTTAAGATGTCTTCCAGTTTGATACCCAGGATCATTCAACAAACATTAATAAGGTCCCGCTGTATGCCAGGTACTGTGCTAGGTAAAGGAATTCAAAGAAAAAAAACAATTCCTGCTCTCAGGAGACATGTACATATATAAGTATAGCAGAATAAATCTATAGAGAATCATGCAAAATAAACACAAAGTAATTATGAAGAAGAGGCTGCTCACAGGGCATTAGGAAAGACTTTGGATTGAAGATGGTACGTGAGCTTTATCCTGAAGGAAGTAAAGGTTTTTTGTGTAAGGTGAGGGGAGGAGGGATGGCACGTCAGGCCTGGGGGGACTGCCAATGCAAATTCACAGAGATTAAAGATAGAAATGTTACCAGAGGCCAGTCTGGCTGGACCATAAAGTATGGGAGGGTAGGAATATATTATGAAGCTGAACAGATAGGTTGGGGTGAGGTTGTGAAAGGCTTGGATACTGTTGGTGAAGAGTCTTTAGGAAACAGGAATAGTGTGTCAAAAGAGGACAGAAAGACAGTAAGCAACTAGAACCCACAGCTCAGAATCCCATCACCGCTAGCTGACTGGGCCAAACAGTATATGATATAAAACATTTCCCCGTAAAAGTTAGAGGATAACAGAAGTTGAAAGCTAGAAGAGACCTTAGAATAATCTAGTTTGTCCTTTTCATTTTACAGAGGAGAAAACTTAAACACTGAAAAGTGAAATGCTTAAAAAACACTTACAGGAGTGAACAAAATATATTTTAATAATAAAACCAATTTTTCCTCCCTGAATTATTACCACCTTCTTCTAAATATGTCATCTCCCAATTTGGGGTGAAAAAACAAGCAACAATAATTGTAACAGCAGATACTCATAGCACTTTGTAGTTTACAAAGCATTACATGTAACTCATCTCATGTGATCTCATGATATCTCTATGATATAGAAAGGTCAAGTATTATCTCCATATTACAGATGAGGAAACCAAAGCTCAGAAATTAAGTGACTTGGTCAAGGTCACTAGTAAGTGGCAGACCTTGGTCTTCAAACTCTAGGCATCAGTGAATATATAAAAGAAACCAAATAAACTGACAGATGACCTTAAAGATGCCTTTTCTGCATGTAGCAAGGATTTCAAGGATGACATCGAGGTTTCAGGCCTGGGTGACTTGGAGGATGATAGTACCCTTGACAGTAACAGGAAAATTAGGAACAAGAAAGGATTTTGAGGGAAGATAATGAGTCTCTTTTAGATATGTTAGTTTGAAATACTGATGGGACATCCAATTCAAGATGTTTCAGAATGATGGGTGAGACGTGTACCTTTGATGTGGGTTTGGGCATTTTCAAACAATTTCTTAATTGTGACTATGAAATTTGTTAATTTCCTATACTTGTGTGGAAAAATTGAAGGAGAAATGTCATGTAATTTGCATTTGTGGACTGGGTCCCAGCTATGTCAGATCATTAAGCCATCTTAGAAGCCTTTTTCTCCTGTTGGAGTCCATTCTTTGGTACTCATTCCAGAAATTGGGGTAGAAAACTTCAGTGTTAGAACTCCAAAGCTCCATCTAAAGAGCCAGTCTCCCAGCTCAGACATTTCATTTCTTACCTGGCTGTATGACTTGGGCGCTGACTGACTGACTTCTCATCAGCCTTGGTACTCTACCTCATCAGACATTCTGCCTCTCTGATTAGCGGGTAGGGCCATGAACTCCCTAGTTGGGGTGCCTTCCCAGGCCTCTTATCCTCTGTCCTTTTCAGCTTCTTTTTGTGTTTTGGCTTCCCATTAGATTGTAACCTCTTGGAGGGCAGGACCTGTCTTCTTTTTGTATTTGTATCCTAGCACTTAGCATAGTGCCTGGCACATGTTATTGTTCAGTTCTTCAGTCACATCCCACTCCTCATGACTCCACAGACCATCCTGTCCATGGGATTTTCTTGGCAGATAACTGGAATGGTTTGCCATTTCCTTCTCTAGGGGATTAAGGCAAAAGGAGGTTAAATGGCTTGCCCGTGGTCACAATGGCTAGTAAGTTTCTGAGGTCAAATTTAAACTCAGGTCTTCCTGACTCCAGGCTCAGCACTCTATTCACTATGTCACCTAGCTGCCTCCTGGGCAAACAGAGGTTAAGTGACTTGCACAAGGTCACACAGCTAGTTTGTGCCTGAGGCCAGATTTGAATGTATGTCTTCCTGACTCCAGGACCAGCTTGCTATGCACTGAGCCATCTAACTGCAGGCATTATGGCTGTATTAGTTCAGTGAACTTCTTTTGGTCTTGGCTTTGCTGCCACTTGACTCTGTGACCTTAGGTAAATTCTTAGATGCTCCTCCACTTTATGATGGCTAGGGTTCCATTCATTTCCCAAAACTTTTTTTTTTGCTATGTTTACTATTTAAAAAAACAAAACAACAGCACAAAAAACTAAACAGATTTCAGCTTCTGTAAGTTCTAGCTCAGTTTAAGTCCTGAGCCTTAATGTTTCATAACATGACAGGCCTTTTTTGTGCCTCTTTCTTCTAGGAGAAAAAGAAAAGGCCCAAAGGTATTATCATGGAAAAAAAAAGGTGCCGACCAATTTATTTTGGATGATGCAAGCCTTCACTTCCAGGATAGCAATTTGTGGAATTAAGTTTCATCACAACTTAGGTAGAACTGTTTGTTCAGTTGCTTTTCAATCATGTCCAATTCTTCATGACCCCATTTGGGGTTTTCTTGGCAAAGATACTGGAGTAGTTTGCCATTTCCCTCTCCAGCTCATTTTACAGATGAGGAAACTGAGGCAAACAGGGTTAACTGACTTGCCCAGGATTACACAGTGAGTAAGTATCTGAGGCTTGAATTTGAACTCAGGTCTTCCTGACTCAAGCCCAGCACTCTATCCATTGTACCACCTAGCCCCTTAGGTAGAACTAGTGTAATCCTAATCTTCTGAAAAACAAAACAAAAAGCTTACCTGAGAATAAGGATGGCAGGTACTATAGACTAATGAATCCCTCCTCTTCCTCCAAGTCTCTGAGACCTTTTTTTTCCCTTTTTTTAAATTACTAAAACTTAAATACACAATAAGAAAGGAAAAAGAAACATACTACAAACTTAAATACAAAATAAGAAATGAAAAAAGCATATCATGTGCACAGCAGAATGTAAGAGAGGATTCAAAATATATAGCAATAAATTTCCATTTCAGGAAAGCCTATATATAGTAAATACTATGCTTTGTGTTGAAAGTTCTCCATCTTTTCTTTGCTTCCTTGTAAGTTTTCCTTTGTTCTCTGCTGTCCCTCAGACTTTCTAATCCTTTACTCCCATATGAGACAGACTTCCCTGTTCAGCATAAGATGGTAAGATGAGCACCCCTGAATCCTTTGAGATGTATATAGTCCACTGAAGATGATCAATCTATTCTGTCCCTTAAAGCTTACTGTACAATTGTACAATTAGTGTACAATTAGTAAACCTTCCTTGAATGGTTTGAATTGTGCCCCTTTGACTAAAAAAGTGTTATCTTCCTTTAGTGTACTGCCTTGATTTCTATTTTTCCCCCCCAAATTTATTAATTTATTGATTTATCAACAATCACTTCCATATGCTTTTGAGTTGAAAATTTTTCTCCCCCTTCCTCCCCACCACCCTCCCCAAGACAGTGATATAGGCTTTACATTTACATTCCTATTAAACATATTTTCACATTAGTGAAGTTGTAACTAAAATTAAAACCAACAGGAGGAACCATCAGAAAGATGAAACAAAACTCAACAGAAGGTAAAAATAAGTGATAGCGAATTGACTTCCACAGTTCTTTCTTTGGATGTGGACAGCATTTTCCATCCCGAGGCCTCTGGAGATGT
This sequence comes from Phascolarctos cinereus, assembly GCF_003287225.1. NCBI lineage: Eukaryota > Metazoa > Chordata > Mammalia > Diprotodontia > Phascolarctidae > Phascolarctos > Phascolarctos cinereus. The sequence goes on along the minus strand of NW_027555958.1, from coordinate 299,348,693 downwards.
CTTAGATCCTTGTAAGGCTGAGAAGGGTTCAGTTTAACAATATTAGTCATCGCATAACGTGGCTGTTATTGTGTACAAATCCTCTTGGTTCTGCTCACTTCACTCAGCATCAGACCATATAGGTCTTTCCAGGTTTTTCTGAAGTCAGCCTGTTCATCATTTCTTATAGCACAATAGTATTCCATTACATTCATATACCACAACTTGCTCAGCTATTCCCCAATTGATGGGCATCTTCTCAATTTCCAATTCTTTGCCACCACAAAAAGAGCTGCTATGAATATTTTTGTACATGTGGCTCCTTTTCCCATTTGTTTGATCTCTTTGGGATATAGCCCTAGAAGTGCTATTGCTGGGTCAAAGGGTATGCACATTTTTGTAGCCCTTTGGGCATAGTTCCAAATTGTTCTCCAAAATGGTTGGATCATTTGTCCTGATTTCTATTGTGAGATACCCAGGGTACCTGTGCTCTGGCTTATTCTGTGCTAATAAATAAATACATACATACGTGTACACACACACACACACACACACACACACACACACAGAGTGTGATCACACTTTAAACTAAAATAGACTATATCTAGAAACATGCTGTGGTTTCCCAGGGCCAAAGGAAGTAAGTAGCTATCAGAACTTTTCCTTGAGCTCTCCCAAACTAATACAGCCATAATGTCTGCAGATGGGACACTAAAAAAAAACTCTGCATGTGTGAAAACTTGAGGATCCCAGAGTAGGTATTATTCAGTCAGTCAATATGCATTTATTAATTATGTACTATGTACCAGGCAGGTACTGTGCTAGGCACTAGGGACACAATCACAAAGCAGGAAATAATGCCTACTCTTAAAAATGCTTCTTATCTATAGGGTAGACAGATGAATAAATGCAAGGTAGTTCAATCTACCTTAGCCATCACCTATCCAGCAAAACTGAGTATAATCCTTCTGAATGAAAAATGGTCATTCAATTAAATAGGGGACTTTCAAGCATTCCTGAGGAAAAGACCAGAGACTTTATACAAGACTCAAGTGAAACATGGAGGAGGTAAACAGGAAGGAGAAATCATAAGAGACTTATTAAGGTTGAACTGTTTATATTCCTGCATGGAAAGATGATATTTGTAACTCATGAGTCCTTTGTCAGTATTAGGGTAGTGGGAGGGAAAAAAATTATATGTATGTGTAGACAGATAGGTAGATAGACAGATAGAGGGCACAGGGTGAGTTGAAGATGAAGGGGTGATATCTGGAAAATAAAATTAAGGCGTAAGAGAGGATTATACTGGGAGAAGAAGAAAGGAAGTAGAATAGGGTAAATTATTTCACATGAAACAGACAAGAAAAGGGTTTTACAGTAGAGGGGAAATGGGGGAAGGTGAGAGGGAATGAGTGAATCTTATTCTCATAGGATTTGGCTTAAGGAGGGAATAACATACACAATGAGTATGGAAATCTATCTTACCCTACAGGAAAATAAGGGGGGAAGGGGACAAGAGAGCAGAAGGTTGATAGAGGGTGTGGAAGATTCAGGGAGGGGATAATCAGAAGCAAACACTTTTTTTTTAAGGCAGTTGGGGTTAAGTGACTTGCCCAGGGTCACACAGCTAGTAGTGTTAAATGTTTGGTCTGAGGCCGGACTTGAACTCAGGTCCTCATGACTTCAGTGCCGGTGCTCTATCCATTTCTCCACCTAGTTGCCTGCCCCTGAAGCAAACACTTCTGAGGAGGGACAGGGTCAAAAGAGAGAATAGAATAAATGGGGGGTAGGATAGGATGAAGGGAAATATATTTAGTTTTTCACAACATGATGAAGTAAAGGCTTTTGTGAGGTGGAGGTAAAGAGATTGTGCATTCTAGACTTGTGAAGATGGCCATTGCAAAGGCAAGGAGATAAGAGATGGAGATTTTGTGCCAGAAACAAAGAGAAGTCCATTTTGGCTAGATTGCAGACTGTAGCAAGGGGAGTAATAACTAGTGAGGCAACAAAGATAGGTTAGGACCATATTGTGAAGGGCTTTAAAAGCTAAGAGGAGTTTATATTTTATCCTAGAAGCAATAGTGAGCCACTGATGTTGGAGCAGGGGAATGAGAGAGTCAGATTTGTTCTTTGGGAAAATCTCTCTGATAGCTGCATAGAGATAGATTGGAGTGGGGAGAGATCTGAGGCAATGAGACTAATTAGAAGACCATTATAATCTAGTCGGAGGTAGAAATGGCAAGATGTAGCAATTGATTAGATATGTAGAGAATGAGGAATGAGGAATTGAGGATAAGTGAGGCTTACACACATGGAGACTGGAAGAATGGCGATGCCTTCAGCAGAAATAGGGAAGTTTGGAAAAGGAGCAGGAAAAGTAAGTTCTCTATTACTGGTTTTCTTTATTTTTTTTAGCAATAATTTTATTACTATTTGTGGAAATTACTTAGCTAGTGTTATTATGTGCTAGGCACTATATTAAGCTCTGGAGATACAAAGAAAAACAAAAAACAAACTTCCTGATGTCAAGAAGCTTACATTCTAATGGTAGAGACAACATGAAAACAGTTTTGTGCAATGATAAATTGGGGGTAGATAAAGGAGGGCTCAGAAAGTCTTCTTGCAGAAGTAGGGAACTTAGCTGAGACTTGAAGGAAGCCGGGGAAACTTGGAAATGGAGAAAAGGGAGAGTGTTCCAGGCATAGGGACAGCCAGCAAAAAAAATCAGAGGCGTGTGAAGAACAGTAAGGAGGCCGGCACAGAAACATTTTAGTGTAATATTATAAATAATACCTCTGCCAGAAAAAATTATCAGTCTACTTGAATCAAGTTCTAGCTTTTTTAGGCCCTTGAAAGATTTATTGCACCCATGCGCAATGCAGATTGTTCAGTGTCACATTAACAGATAGCATACTATCCCAAATGCTGAATTGCTTATGGCATGAGACAAAAGCCCCCAGGGCAAACACCTGCCCTCATAAAAACAAACCCCAGGAGATCTTAGCATCTTTAGGTCTAAGACTCTTGCTTTAAAAATCCACTCATCTCAAACCTAAAGTTAGACAAAGGTTGGGAATGTTTTCTGCTGGGGGCAGCTAGGTGGCACAGTGGATAGAGCACCGGCTGTGGAGTCAGGAAGACCTGAGTTCAAATCCAGCCTCAGACACTTGACACTTACTAGCTGTGTGACCCCGGCCAAGTCACTTAACCCCCTTGCCTAGCAAAAAACAAAAAGGAATGTTTTCTGCCAAGCCAAAGGGTCAACTAAATTCATTTCTAGTCCATTAAAATGGCAAATTAGGGATACAATTAAAGGGAGGAGAAATTTAGGCTAGTTGGATGACAAGATTGTCAGGGTTTTGTGATTTCTAAATCTCCTTTCTTTTACTTAACTCCACTGCAGTGGTTGAAATCTGACCCATTTTTTTTTTGTTTACTCCTAAAAAAACAAACATCCCAAGTAACTAATTACCCTTAATACTAGCATGCCAGATACAGAACTGTAACCTTTACAGATTTGGGATTCCTCGAGAAATGTTGGAATAGCATTCCAGAGACCCACGCCTCATACACACACAGATGCATTTTTGTCAGCAGTAGAGGGTGTGGGCTGTACTTCAGTTGTAGATGTACACTTTGCAAAGCCTTTGTGGCAAACCCTCCGGGAAAGGTTTCAGCCAGACTGGCTCATCTTGATTTGAGGATTAGTGGCAAGGGGCTGGGTTTAGTAATGTTGCTTCAGTCATCAGGGACTGGCAAACAGCTACTTGCTAGGCTTAGGGTCAAGCATGGTGAAGAAGGAAGAGGTGAGTTAAGAAAAAGAAGTTAGGAAGTAAGAGCACTAGATTATGACTCAATTTCAACTTCCTGATGGAAAGATACCAAGAGAATTAAAAGAATTTGAGCTACATAAAAAGCCTTTCTTCAACCATATTCACATGTATGAAGTATTCATGCTATCAATCTCAAACAAAAAGAAAGCATCTTCATACTCTATGTCAAGCTTGTACAACCTTTGGCCCACCAAAGGATCTGTGGTAGCCCGTGAAAAATGTAGAGGAAAACATCTGAAGGTTGTGCAGGCCTGTTCTATGTAGTCATTCATCAGTTCTGGTAGTGGTCCTTCCATTAAAGTATACTTTTTGTGACTTAGATAGTCTTGGAAAATTGCTGGGGTCAAAAAAATTGTGATCAAAATTTCTAGATTACTCCTCAAAAAGTAGAAATAAAGTATATCACCAGGTTTATATGGGCCTTTGTGTGTTTACATTCAGGGGTTAAGGGGAGGCTGCTGTCACCATAGTGGATAGAAGTGGGGAATTCAGACTCTGCCTCTGGCATAGACTGACTGAATCACACACAGGCTATTTAACTTCTTAGTGCCTTGGACAACTCTCTAAGATAGAAGAGTTACTGATCAACATTGGGGGAAGGAGTTTCCCACACCCTAGAGTTCTTCTTATTGATGAAGTCACTTGGTCAACATCAAAAAATGCCAATAATTAAAGCAGCAGACTACACTTATACATACATATATACACATATTTATATGTAATACATATCAACATATCTATATATATTTGTATTTTAATACTATTTAAATGTTTATATATGTGTAGCATATGTATTAAAGCTAGGCTGGCTTATAGGGCTAGCCTAACCTACAGGGTGGACAGGCAACATTCCATTCGTACTTTCCATTTTCAACGGTCATCCCAACAGCCATTTTGAATTCCAGAAAGGAGTCAAGGTTAGGTCTTCATGGCATCAATGTCTAATAGTTTACTATCAAACTTTTTTTGTGGACTCCCCCCCCCTCCATGTTGGAACTCCACATGTTCAACACATTCTGCAGGTAAGAAACATGTTAATAAGATGATGTTTACAGTTTCCACACCTGAAGATGGCACAGGAGTGTTAAAATTTACAGGGACAGTTAGGCCATGATATTTACAGCAATTGTTTTTTCAAGAAATCTACATAATGAGTTGTATGCTTAGATGGTATCAATGAAAATGTGAGAATTTAACAAACATTTATTAATTGCTCACTATGTGCCATGTACTATGTTGACAGAAAAACATCTTTCCCTCAGTGAACTTAAATTCTATTTTTTTTTGGGGGGGTGGAGGATGGGGAAGAACAACATGAATATAGAAAACTAAATATAAAATATATACAAAGCAATTTTTGGGGAGAGTATTCATTCTAGTATGAAGAACAGTTTGTGAAATGTAAATAGAGATTACAGGGGACACAATGGAAGGGTAGGATAGAATAGGATGGGACATTGGAGGGATAGGGCTAACATAGAGGTTATGAGGTAGAGGGAGTGATGACCCATGAAAGGAGCATTTGGCCTACGTAGCCTATGACTTTAGAAACCTTAGAATCATAGGGATTCTGAGTTTAGCCATGGGGGAGAAAGAAGATTGTCATGTCCTTTACAGTGGTAATGGTGATGTTCATTTGATTACCAATCCTTGAATAAAAGGTGGAAATCGAAGGGAGGGGGATGTATACGTTGATTTTACCATTTTCTACAGCAGACAATCTTTTTATGGTCCTACAATTGATTAAGGTGTAGAAGATAAAAAGATACTATGTTTAATGTTTATTGATTTAAAAAACCCAAAAACTTCCAACTTAGAAGAAAATTATAGCCTTGAAAGTTCTCATCCAATAAGATGTCTATCATTAATAGGGAAAATTATACAGATTTATGCAAGAGATATAATTATGAAAATAATAACTTTGTTCAGCAACATCAGTATAGGCATAAAACAAGGAGACATATGATCACCTAAGGTATTTATTTGCTAACGCCATAGAGGATATCCTGCAGAGTCTATACAAAAGGATTCCCTATTAATGCCTAGATTCTCCAAATGTTATTTGCAGATGACAATATATTAATTGCATTACAACTTGGAATGCTACAGCCTCTTCAGTGAAATTTGAAGCAATGCAAAAAAGCTAACTATCCACACTAGATAAAAACAAAATGAATGAAAAACACTCATGTTTTGGCATATAGACTTGGATTGGGTAGCCTATTGAATTAATCTATCAATAGGCGCATCTTAGACAAGGCACTGCAGTGAGCTGGACTTAGAATTTTGTAGTACTAGTAGGAGATATGGCTAGTGCATTTTAAAAATTGCCTTCTTTTCAATGATTCCAAACTACTTGCTGTTGTAAAAGCCTATCTTTTTTTTCCTTTTTTTAAAAAAAAATTTAACTTTATTAATTTATTTTGATTTATCAGCAATCACTTCCATAAGCTTTTGAGTTTTAAATTTTTCTCCTGTCTTCCCACCTCCCTCCCCAAGATGGCACGCAGTCTGATATAGGCTATACATATACATTCCTATTAAACATATTTTCACATTAGTGATATTGTAAGTAAGAATTAGAACCAATAGGAGGAACCACCAGAAAGAGGAAATAAAACACAAGAGAAGAAAAAAAATAGCAAACAGTATGTATCGATCTGCATTCAAACTCTATAGTTCTTTCTTTAGATGTGGATAGCATTTTCCATCATGAGGCCTTTGGAGATATCTTAGATCCTTGCATTGCTGAGAAGGGTTAAGTCTACCAGCGTTAGTCATTGCACAGTGTGATTGTTACTTTGTACAACGTTCTCTTGGTTCTGTTCACTTCACTCAGCATCAGTCCCTACAAGTCTTTCCAGGTTTTTCTGAAGTCTCCCTGCTCCTCATTTCTTATAGCACAATAGTATTCCATTACATTCATATACCACAATTTTTTCAGCCATTCCCCAATTGATGGGCATCCTCTCAATTTCCAATTCTAAAAGCCCATCTTTTATTTTTGATTTTTAAAATTTTTTTATTAATTTATTTTGATTTATCAACAATCACTTCCATATGTTTTTGAGTTTAAAATTTTTCTCCCCCCTTCCTCCCCACCCCCCTCCCCAAGACGGCGCACAACCTCATGTAGGCTATACATTTATATTCCTATTAAACATATTTTCACATTAGTGAAGTTGTAAGTAAAAATTGAAACCAATAGGAGGAACCATTAGAAAGAGGAACCAAAACTCAACAGAAGAGAAAAAAAATGATAGTGATTCCACTTCCATAGTTCTTTCTTTGGATGTGGATAGCATTTTCCATCATGAGACCTCTGGAGATGTCTTAGATCCTTGTAATGCTGAGAAGGAATAAGTTTATAAATATTAGTCATCGCACAATGTGGCTGTTATTGTGTACAAAGTTCTCTTGGTTCTGCTCACTTCACTCAGCATCAGTCCATACAAGTCTTTCCAGGTTTTTCTGAAGTCGGCCTGCTCATCATTTCTTATAGCACAATAATATTCCATTACATTCATATACCACAACTTGCTCAGCCATTCCCCAATTGATGGGCGTCGTCTCAATTTCCAATTCTTTGCCACCACTAAAAGAGCTGCTATGAATATTTTTGTACATGTGGCTCCTTTTCCCATTTTTATGATCTCTTTGGGATATAGCCTTAGAGGTGCTATTGCTGGATCAAAGGGTACGCACATTTTTATAGCCCTTTGGGCATAGTTCCAAATTGTTCTCCAAAATGGTTGGGATCATTTCACAACTCCACCAACAATGCATTAGTGTTCCAATTTTCCCACATTTTCTCCAACATTGATCATTTTCCTGTTTTGTCATGTTGGCCAATCTGATAGGTGCCATGTGGTACCTCAGAGTTGTTTTGATTTGCATTTCTCTAATCAATAATGATTTAGAGAAAGCCCATCTTTTAAATACTTATATTACATATGGTTACAAATCATGGTGCAAAATTATCTTGGAAGAACAAAAATTACAAATCAAAAGACAATGAAAAGACAGCTGGTAATACATATACATACACACACACACACACACACACACAGATATGTAGGCAACAAAATGTTATCAGTGATCACTTATTACTTCCACAAAGTGATGGGAAAGACACTATCAGAAATGTATATGATGACCGGAAGTAAACTAATCATGTAGTTGAGAATCTGAGACACCAGATGCACTATTAGTATCTCCAAAATATTAAAATAACCAAAGGAAAGCTTCTAGTGCAGTAGCTATGTCCCTTGTGGAAGACTGACATAAAAATATGGACAAGAATGATGAGATGAGAAGATGTGGAGAGAGTAGCATTGCTGATGAGATCACAGATCCATTGATGTATCTAAATGGGTTCTCAGCATTCTTTTAAGCCTTTTCCATTTTAAGATTAAACAACCAGTGATCCTTTATTTTTATTCTCTTTCCTCCCTCACTTTCCCCCATTATCCAATTTATTTATTTATCTAAATTTTCTTTAGGCTTTACTTCAAAAATATCCCTTCCAGTGCCTTGCAAAAGTCTTTTACTCCAATCTTTCATCTCCCATCTCTAGTACTTAAATGTACTGAATTAGAAAAATTCCTTAGGCAATCCCAAATCACACTTAAAGAAGGACCTTTTGGTAAGAACATGATTTATGCAGGCATTGTTTCTCATCTCTGTTTTGCAGGTAGAAGGCCTAAGGTACAAAGCCATTCAATAAACATTTATTGAGCACCTGTTCTATACAGGTACCTCTGGAAGGGTATCCCTAGGTGACAGCCAGTCATTGGTGAACCTCACACAAGTAGACACATCTCCAAACTGCCAAGGTTGGTAATTAAGATAGAGGTAAAACTGATTTTGTCCTAATTTTTTTCATCTGAAAAATCTTAAGTGCTTCCAAATAACTAAGAAAGTCCAGGAAAGTTATTAGCCTTGAAGCAGTACTTGCACTTCTAGACTCTTTGAAGCAATGTCGGGGGAGGTGTGATTTTTTCCCCCCAGGAACCTCATGTATGCCTAGGGTATATATGTTAGGTTGTCATTAACAGCCCTCTTTTTATAGGTGTTACACCTTGTGCCCATCCCTCGTCCCACCCAATATTATAAGCAGAACATATACTGAATCCTGAGTTTATCCTTGACTTCCTGCATTGCAGCTGCCCAGCTGTGAGGACTGGGGTCAAGCAAGGTTCAACCTTTTATCTGTTAGTGCTTTCACTTTTCGCTATCAGGAAGTCCATAGCTACCCCATCATCTTTGAGTCTTTATAAAAGAAAGTCCATTCTGAGATCTTGATCTCAGTGTGTGAGGAATAGAAAGGTGAGGGGAAAATGAATAAAATATGTAGGAAATTGTTCCTTTTCAGTACATCACAATAATTGGGCTGAAAAATCCTATAGGAAGACTTGTGTGTGTGGGTGGGAGATGGAATGGGTATAAAATGATGGAAGATGTAATATTTGTAGTTAGGAACACATGAAACAAATGAAAAATGCATTTAAGGAGTAATATAAATAGAAAATCACATACCCAAAACTGAGTAAAGTGTTGAAGGAACGCTGAGTAACAGAGTAAACAGAATCTGGTGGAATTAATCAGAGATAGCTTCTTAGAGCAGGTTAGTTTTGCAGAAGAGAAAGGACATGGGATTGGCTGACAGAAAGGAGAGGAAATCAGTCCAACAAGAAAGACTGGCACGTACAAAGGCACAGAAAAAGGAATGAGCAGAACTGTATTGGGGGATAACAGATTTGGTTTGGTAGGTTTAAAGGGGGTGTAGAGTAAGAGGACATAAAATCGGCAAAATAATGAAGGACAGTGGAGAGGCCTGTATGTTAGTAGTTAGGCTTATGAATTTGTATCTATTGTAATAATCAGCAGATAGTCAATGTAAATAATTGGATAATGTATTATCATAGGATCATAGCTCTAGATCTGGAAAGGACCTTAGAAATCATGTAATTGAAACCTCTCATCTTACAAATGATGAAGCTGAGGTTGTCTGCTATGACTGTGGCTATTGGAGGATGGATCTCTGTAAGCAGTGCTGCAGCCATGTGCTCGACTTCTGCAGCCAGCAGTGATGCTGGGTTGTAGAGTTATAGTTGACGAAGAACATTTTTGAATATATAAAGGATGAATTGGTTCAGGAAGAGATTTGAGGCAGGGAGAGCAAATAAAAGCTATAATAACCAAGACATAAGAGAATGATGGCTGTAGTAACAGAGAATCTGTGAGACAAATGAGTCAATTTGTTGTTCACTTGTGTCCTACTCTTTGTGACCTCGTTTGGGGTTTTCTTGGCAAAGGTACTGGAGTGATTTGCCATTTCTTTCTCCAGCTCATTTAACAGATAAGGAAATGGATATAAAAAGGGTTAAATGACTTGCCCAGAGTCACACAGCTAGTGTCTGAGGCCAGATTTGAAGTAAGGTGTTCCTCATTCCAGATCCACTTCATCACCTAGCTGCCAATCAGTCAAATATATTTCTTGAGGACTTACTATATTTCAGGTACTGTGCCAAGGGCTGGGGGGATGCAAAGAAAGTGGAAAACAGCCATGGTTACCAAAGAGCTGACATTCTAATTCCAGGGAGGGTGACAAAGTACATAGGTATGTATAAGATAAATTCAGAGTAGATACAAGGTAACCTTTGAGGGCAGGTACTGACAATTGGGAAGACCTGGAAAAGACTCCTGCACAAGGAGTTGCATCCCTTCTTCCTAATAAAATAAAAACAAGATAACAGAATGTTTAAGTCTATCCCTCAAAAAGGTGTACAGGATCCACTCAGGATGAAAGTAAAGTATTCAGGCCAATGAAAGCACACATTTGTGGGAAGCTTTTGGAAGTTAGGGAGTGAATTGTACGTTTTGAAATTTCTTTAGAGAAGATTGAAATCTGTGGCCTGATCTCTTCCAGGGCCTTCTTAGTCCTCAATTTACCACTTGCAACATTTTTTTTTATCCCTATCTACAAAATATGTGATGTGTGTGTATATTTATAATATGTCTCTAAACTGATACCTAGCTTAGAAACAAATTTTGCACTTCATACATGCATTTTAAGACAACTGTAATGGAAATGTATTGTGGAGGCTGTCTTAATTAGATGGCTAAACATTTTTCTGAACTAAGTCATCTCTAACATATGCACATCACCAAAAGCTGACAAAAAGAGAATATATGTATGTATTTAAAGATTTAGTGTGATGTATACAGCTAAAATCAGCCTTTTCTCTCAAAAATGAGACATTTCTTTCTTTGTTCCCTTGTGTTGCTTCTTGAGACCAAAATTGGTAGAATGTCCTTCATTCAACAAGTTTATTACATTTTTACTATGTGCAAAGCAAAGATAAATAATTCATTTTGTTTATTGAATTAAGCAAGGTATTATGCTAGGGATTAAAAAAAAGAGATATAGCCCTTGTTCTCAAGGGGCTTACTAATAGGGAGATAATATATGTACAAATAAGAATGATAAAAAGTGTACTCTAAGGGCAGAGGAGAGTCAAAGTGCTATAGAAATTTTAGTACAGAAATAGCACTTTCATCTTGGGAGTTGGGTAATCAGGAGATATCTAAGGTGGGCTCTGAAGAAATATAAAGATTTCAACAGACAGAAATGTGGAAGGGAGTATGTTCTCGGTATAGACGAAAAGAGCAAGGTGAGATTAGGAGATATCTTAGGTTGTTCATTTTGTTTGGAACAGTGTATGAGGGCAGGTAAAAAGAAATAAAGATGGAAAAGTAGATGAGAGTTAGAAGGCCACTCATATTTAATCTGATAGGAAGTAGGGAGCCATTGAAAGTTTTTGAGTTTATTTTGGCAGTTATTTCAAGGATGGATTGGAAAAGAAAGAAGTTGGATATAAAGCAATTAAAAAGTTATTAAGTAGTCTAAATAAAAGGCTATCAGGGCTTGAAAACTAGAGTGTAGGCAGTATGGAATGTAAGTCATATAGAGGCAAAACTGACAGGACTTGGTAACTGTCTTGTAATTGGTGACTATTGAATGAAACAGTGATAGGAATTAAAAATGATATAATCCCTCTTCTCAAGCAGTTTACTAATGCAATGATAACATGTACACAAACAAGAATGATAAGAAACAGTTCTGGTCAAAGTGGTATAAGAAATTTTAGGAAAGAAATAGCACTTTGATCTTGGAGTGAGGAGTAATCAGCAGAGACTTTTCATCCGAGCTGAACAGTGAAGAGATAAAGATTTCAACAGGCAGAAATGTGGAAGGAATGTAGGAAGAAAAGGAGAGGCAGGCACTTAGGAATGTGGTACTGTGGGTCCAGGGGAGAGTCTGGGGCTGGATGTGCAGATGTTATAATCAGCTGTATAGAGATGTTGATAACAAGCCTAGGTAATAGTTAAGATCACTAAGGAAGAGATTATAGTGAGAGGCAAGAGGCTGAAGTGTGTAAAAGCTTCACTATTTTCCCCAGTTACCTTTTCATCAGTAGTACTGCCAGCAAAACCAAAGACCACGCCTTAAGAAAACTTAACTGTTTTTGGCTATTACTCTGAGACCCCAATATCCTGATTGGTGAGTCCCTCTCCTGACTTGTCTGCTCCAGCCATGCTTTGTTTTACTTCCCTACCATCCTGTCAACTGTACCACCACCTTCCTCTTCCACTTTTGGAAATATATTCAAATAAATATCAATACTGCCATTGCTACTGGAAACAGGAAAGGATTTGTTAATCTATCCCATTTTGGTTCCATGCATTATCTTCTATCTTTCCAAACCCAAATATCCCTTCCTGGCCACCACTCCTCTATATGTGTTGTTTCCCTCTATTTAGAATGTAAGCTCCTTGAAGGATGGAACAATCTTTACTTTTGTATTTGCATTCCTAGGCCTTAACATAGTGCTTGGCACATAGTAAGCACTTAATGCATTCTTTTTTCTTTCATTCACTTACAGGGAACACTTGCAGTTAGGAGGAGAGAGCAGGAAGATGACTCATAGAAGGAAATCAAGGAGTGGTCACACAGGTAGGAGAAGGGAATTTCATAGAACACCAGGGAAGGAAAGTATCGAGGAAAAAGGACTGGCCAATAAAAGTCGAAGAAAAGTGATGGAAAATGAGGACTTAGAAAAGTTCTTTAGTTTTGTATTTTTAGGGGTCATTGGTGATAGGAATGAAGTGATAGGAATGAAGTCAATAGAGGTCAGGAATCTTAAGAAAACAGTGACTAGTGACAAGGTGAACATTGGTGTAGACTATTCTTTCCAGAAATTTAACAGTGGGAAAAAAAATATGGGATGATAACTTCAGGTGCTAGTTGAATGGAGGGAAGGTTTTTTATTTTTTTAAAGAATGGGAAATCCAAATGTTTGTAGGGAGAAGGGTAGAAGCAAATAGACACAGATATAGCAATTATGAGAAAGAGAAGGGACGAATAACTAGAACAGGGTCTCTGGGACAGGATAGGTTTAAATCGAGGGGTTAGCTTTGGCAAGGAGGAAGGCAACCATTTTTTGATTCTAGTAAGGAAGGAGGTAATGGTTATAGAGCAGATAAAGCTCAAAACATACAGCTCAATTTTTTCTGGAAAGGAGAGCAGAAGTTCCTGCCCAAGAAGCTTATAGTCTTGTGGGGGTAATAAAATCTGCACACAAAACAAAATAGAACAAGTGCAATAACAAAGGGTATTAACAGGTTGCATAAGCATGCAGAAGAGAATTTCTAGCTAGCAGGTGGTTTAAGAGAAGAATAACTTTCATTTATAGATTAATTTATAGCTTGTAAATTGCTTAGGGAAGACTCGGAGGAAATAACAGTTGCCCTTTTCCCAATCTATCTTCTACATAGCTGCTAAATTAATAGTCCTCAAGCACACTGACCACGTCACTCCCCTGCCCAAGAAGCTCCAGGGGACTCTCTTTTGCCTCTCAGATAAAACAAACTCATGTTTGGCTGTTAAAGACCTTGCTCTTCAAAACCTACCTTTCCTTACTTAATACCTTTAACTGCATTCTATTTTCCAGCCAAACTGGTCTACCTGTTACCCTCTTCCCTGACCTCCCCACCATTTCTGTGCTTTTGCACATGCCCAGAAGGCTCTGCCTCCTCCACCTGACTGTTAAGAATCTATCCTTTCTCTCAAAGCTCAGCGGAAGTGCGATCGTCTCTAGAAAGCCTATCCAGATTCCCACCTGCCCACCCAACACTTGCTAATCTCCCTCCATTTTCTTATACAGTCTAACTGTAGTGGTTACAATAATGGATTTGAGCCTTATGCTGACACTAGCTGTGTGACAGTCAAGTCCCTTAACAAACTTTCTGAACCTGTTAGCTCAACTAACCCATAAAAGGATGGAATGGGACTAGACAGACGTTAAAGCGTTCCAGCTCTAAATCTAAAACCCCATGCCTACTTCCAGTAGAATGCAAGCTCTTTGAGGGGCCTGCTTGGTTTGGCTTTGTATCCATAGGCCCTAGCAGCGTGGCACAAAGGCAGGCTCCTAATAGGTGCCTTTTAAATTAATAAACAAAGGACGGCTGTCAGAAGTGGGAAAATCGAGTTGAGAATGGAGCCCCCTCCCCGGTTGCACGTCGCTTGCTCGGGTTTGCCCTAGGCTGGGGCGTCACGAGCCGGAGCCACGACAGAATTTTCCTCCCAGTTTTTCATCACCTCAAGATTCCAAGAGGTTGATGAAGCCAAGAGGGGATTTTCCTGGCCGAATTTTTACGAGGCACGGCCTCAGATCCTTGGCCCGGCTTTGGCTTAGAGGCAAAAAAAATCTCCGAAACTTGGCTCTTTTTTCTTAACCGAACTGACTACTTCCCGGCCGTTCCGGCACGCGCAGTTCACGGACTCTGCGCCCCCTACCCGACAGGTGCACCGCCTGCCCCTCGGCTCCCCTCCGCTCCGGCCCGCGCCCGTGCCCCCCACGTCGCGTCACAGCCCTGGGCGTGCACGCCGCGGCGGGGGCGCGCCCGGCGGTGGGATCGCGCACGCATGCCTCCCGCCGCCTCCACCTCCCTTTCCCTCCCTCCACCCATCCCTCCACCCCCTCCTCTCCCCTCCCCCTCCCCCTCCCCCTTGTGTGCCGCCCGATCGCTCGCTCGCTCGCTCCCTCCCTCGGCCCCTCGCACTCGCTCGGGCTGGGTCTTCCCCCTCCCCCCGGCTCCCTCTCGGTCTCCTCAGGCGGTAGCCCGCGCTCTGTGGATGTGGCTGGCCGCCGCCGTCGCCGCCCCCCTCTCCCTAGCTCGCCGCCTGCCCTGTAGCCGCCGCCTGCGCTTCCTCGGCCCTCCTCCTCCTCCTCCTCCTCCCCCCTCGTCCTCCTCCTCCGCCGTCTCAGCCTCTGCCTCGGCCGCCGCCTCCACAGCCTGGGCCCCGCCGCCGCGATGCCGGAGAAGAGGCCCTTCGAGCGGCTGCCGGCCGACGTCTCCCCGATCAACTACAGTCTCTGTCTCAAGCCTGACCTACTGGACTTCACCTTCGAGGGCAAGCTGGAGGCCGCCGCCCAGGTAGCCCCGAGTCCCGGGATCGGTCCCGGGGACCGCGCGCGGGCCGGGGGGGGGGCGTGCGTGGGCGTGTGAGGGGATCACGGGCAGTTAGGCCGCGTCGCTGGCGGGGATGGGGGAGCGGCGGCGAGGAGGGCAGGGGGCCGCGCCCCGCCCCGCTGGGAGGCCCGGGGTGGGGGAGAGAAGGAGGAGGCCAGGCCTACCCTCCCCCTCTCCTTTCGACCTGCTCTGGGGGGAGGGGGGAGGCCCTTTGGAAAAGGAGCAGTGGTAAAAGACTAAGGGCAGGGGGCCCCAGACACCTTCCTGCGTCCCCCCTCCCTCCTCCCTCCCTAAAAGAGAGCGTCGGAGCACACCTGTGTGGGTCTCCCCACTCCGCCCCTTCCGGGCTTTGCTGCATTATTCTTGAGAGGGTGATTCAGGGTGGAAGAGGGGTCATTGGAGGGGTGTCTCTCCTTCCTCCACCTTCCAGCCTGTCACTTCTCTGGCCTCCTGCGGGCTGGGGCTGGGCCGGGGGAGATTAGAGGCGGGGGAGGCGGGAGAAGGTTAATCTCAGTCCAGTTTGTTGGCACATTCTCCCCGCCCTTGTTCTAAGGCCAGGAAGATGATCCTCCCCCTAGTGACAGTGCAGCAGTGACTTTGTTCCCCTCTCTCCCCCCATCCCCATTCGAAGCTGGGGCACAGCCCCCTTCCCTCCTTTTAATTTCTCAGAGCCCCACCGCCCCTACTTAGGGACCTGTGAAGCAGGTGGATTTATTGCTACAACGATAGTTTTCAAGCCGGTGCCTTCCCCTGAGAAGAACAGTTAGTTTTAGCATACCATTGGTGAAAATTATCTGTTTCTTATAATTGTAGATATAAAGTAAGATATATTTTTATTCAGTGGTTGCATTATTTCAAATATTGGGTAAATTTCAAGCCTACACAAGTAGCATTTAGAGCGGTTTGATTTTAGAAGAGTGAAATGGAATTTTGAAATATGAAATGTTCAGTCTGGCTTGGGTCAGTCATATTCTGCTTTAAAACACGTGCCATTTTAGAAGAAAAATTAACAATAATGCATTTAATGCACTTAAAACGCTTTTAGGGCTTCTTCCCCCACCTCCTTTTTCTTTACTACCACCAGGGATAGAAAAACCCAGTAGGCCTCCGTTCTAGAGGGCAGGATTTATCAGTGAAATTAAAGAGATGTAAACTAGTCTTGGAATGTTTGTTAGAAGCTCATTCAGTGAAGTTGGCAGACTTCTATGACAGCTAAAAGGGCAAGATAAACAGGGTGAAAATTCTTCCAAAATGGTTGTTAAGCAGACGGAATATTTTTGATGTGCTACTGCGTCAAAAGGCAGAATTTAGCATTGTGAAAATAAGGTGACTTTAAAATTTTCCATTTATATAAATGCATGCAGAATGAGAAGATCTTGCTCTAAAATTAGGATTTGGGCGTCTGCGTCTAGTTGTGGTTTGAGAGAGGAGTGATTTTTTCTGCTGTTTGATATAGATTAGCTGGGGGTTAGGTGGGAGGGTTTGTAAACATTGTTCTGTCTTGTGACATAGCCAAACCCGCTGGAAGATTGACCTAGTGATTAATGAACTTGTATCGTGGGAAAAGAGTAATGCTTAAAAATCTCATTTTGTCACCCTTTCTGTAAGTGACAAAATTGCCACTTTTTCAGAATCAAAGAGCAGATTTATGAGAATTAAATAGAGAATTAGAAAATATATACAGGCAAAGACAATTTCAAGTTTATTTCATCATGGTTTATTCAAGGAATGAAAGAGAAAGGTGTAGGGCTGGAAGTTTTCTTTGTGTTGGTATACCTGGAACAAATGCAGGTTTCTTTTTTTTTAAAATGCTCTTGCTCTTCAAGACAGATGAACATCACATGAAAGTTTATTTTTGGACTTGAGGGTCTATATATTAAAATATTGGACTGTATAATAAAATACATATTTTATGTACATATAAAAATTGGAATGTATATAATAAAAATGATATATAGCTGTTAAAAGGTGGACATAGTATGTAACGTAAAAGTATGTAGGCAAGGTTTGTTAATGATCATGTGAACTAAAACAAGAAGTTTCCTCTTATTGACGTTTGAGTATTAACAAAATTAGTACCTTTAAAAACAGATTGTAAAGCATATGGATTGAATTAACTACACTGGCATACAATCATAAAAAAATATGCAAACTGTTCAGGTGCCTTAGTTGCAAAATCTTATGATAAGCCTAGAGTATTTGTACAGGTTACATATTAGAAACTTAGTGGATTTTTAACTTTGTTTTGGGTGTGGACCTGTGGGGGAGGTGAAGAAATTAGTCCATGTGCTGGCCTGTTGCCTTTGAGTAAAATTAGTGTGTGAGACTTAGATTTTGAAAACTTACTTCCTTATAACTAGGAAAACAGGTCATATTTTTTCTTTCTTACTATTTTTTTTGAGGCAAATGCATTTGGTAGATGTCTGAAGTAGTAAACTGAAAGTCGTTAACGAATTAGTGAATGTGGCTCCATGTCCTGGTTATAAGCCTGTAATGGTGACTGGTATAATAGTTGGGCTTTCTCCTGTGATAAGGCAGAGAATTAGCCTAAATTTTCAAGACCTGGGATCAGGATATGCTAGCGCTATATATGTGTATAATTACAGAGAAGGTAGTTACAACTCTAATAGTTATTTTGACTGAAAGGAAGAACCCTTGGCACCTGAATGGATATTATCAGCTCCATGTGGTATGGTGGTTCCTCTTCAAAGCATTTTTATATTCCATGAGCAATCATTTTGATATTTGTATCCCCATTTTTGGGGGGTTGGGGTGGGAAATAGCTGTAATTGAACTGACATTTTTCAGATCGATAAATGCTCTGAAGATGTTAACTGGACTTTGTTCTGACATACTGACTTCACTACTTTTCACTATTTTTTCCTCTGATTAAGTTGTTTGGAGGCCCATAGTACAATAAACTGTTAGGCCGTAATACACTCCTTTGGCTTGCATTGTTAAGGAAGGAAGTCAAGTTTTCTGAATAACTGAAGCTTACTTCTCCCTTAGATGTCAGAACTTTAAAAAATGTAAACTATTTTGAATGGAGATATTTCTGAATTGTATTAGATACTTATGTCATCTTAAAGTTTTTGAAACAACCTTTAATTAGTTAAGGAATATGATTCCCTCACATGGTATTACCTCAGATGCCATCATTGTATCATAGATTTAAAATTGAAAAGGACCTTAGGGATTATTTAATCCAGCTTGATTATTTTATAGATGAGTAAACTGATGCTCATCAAGGGAACTTTCACAAAGTCACACAGCAAATAAGTGGCAGAGCTAGTCCTGAAACCCAAGTCCTTTGATTAGAAATCCTGTGCTTTTTCCACTATACCAGTAGTTTATGACATTGGCTCAGAGTATTGAGGTGTATGTAAAGCTATTTGCCCCTAGAGTAAATGGCCTCTGCCTGATAAGTTTTTCATAGCCTCGTGTCTTTTTAAATGTTTTTTTTCCCATTGTCCTCCTTCATCCTGACTTGTTAATATTCTTCTATGTGCCTTCTGCCCAAGGAAGAGGCATCTTCCAATTTGTAATTTCTAACCACCAGTGGGCTGGAAAAATCAGATATACAGTAGTCTGAAGGAGAAATTGAGGCATCTCCTCTGGGTGAGGTGCTTGGGTTATTAATGCATGTACTTTGTGCCATGCATTTTAGATGATTAGAAACTTTTTTGCTTGCTTCCTGATTTTCAGTGGTGGTCTGCATGGTCCACATTGCTGGACAAATGAGATATTATTGTAGTAAGTTATTGTCTGTTATTATACTTAACACTCAAGTTTTTCTGTATATCTGAATTTTATTAGTCAGTTTATACTTATTGTAGAGCAAGTTGTGTGGTCATAATATTAATCTGTTTTGGCCACCAAGGTAAGGCTGAGTGGGATAGTAGTATTTCTGAATTATTATTGACACTGAAATCCGTTTTTGAGGTTTAAGCTTCAAGCTTGAACAGTTACTTATTTGTATAATCTGTTCTTTGTTATTTGTTACATTTTGGTGTTAGAAAACTTGGCCCATATTTGTGTTCACAAATCATCTTTTCATGGTTGCCTTGAGAAATTTCACTGCTGCTTCACAGACCCAGATTATTATAAATTTTATATGCACATGATGAAACTCAAGTATCTTGTTAATCTGAGTTAGACTTTAAAATGACTAGCATTTAGAAATTGTCACAATTGGAATTTCTTTTATTGACAGTTCTGGGCTTTAGTAAAGATTCTTGGTTCACACTATAACAAATACCTTGTATAGTTTTGCATGATTCTGGTAAAAACTTACTCAGAAGAACATGAGCTGCTACAGATTGCCGTCTTCTCAGGCACAGGAAAACCTCCATTGTAAAGTTGTTACCGAGGGTCAAGCTGTCTCCTTAGCATAGTCATTACTGAGTATTCAGTTCAGTTGAAGTGCAGTCTGTATCTGACAACCTGGTAGGCTAAAACTATGGGCAGGAAACAAGGGATACGTGAATATTCCATTATTTAGAAGAATAAAATGAAAAAGTTGAAAATGAGTTAGTTATGAAAACATTTTGCCTCTAATTTAAACATTTGATATTTGATTTAAATCCAGAAATTGAAGTTAGGGACCTTAGAGCAAGAAGATACCTTAAGGCAGTAATACTAAAATTCTTTTGAACCATTTATCTGTTCAATTGATGGCAAAACAGTACAGCTAATGCTGTTTGCTGCTGAGAGAAGTCATTGATGATCTCAGTTGTATTATCAAATTAGTCCTGGTGTTTGGAAAGTACCAGCTTGGAGTAGGTTGGTTTTATGTAGCTTTATAATCCTTGGTGCTTCTTACAACCACATATATATACACCATTTTATATTATCCATTTCATGGGTTCTATGAATATTTTTCTTTTGAAATAATTTTTCCTAATGTACTTATTTAATGTTTTAAGAACATCCAGGTATTCCTAACCAAGGTTACCTTGTTAGCTTTTTTATTCAATAGCTTCTATACTATTACGTACCTGTTAGCTTTTTTATTTAATAGCTTCCATGAGTAGTATCTACTAAGAGATTAGAAGTACTCCAATATGGTATGTTGATTTTTGATCTTGTATAAGTAGTATTTAATTATAAAATGTGGAGTGATATTCAAAACAGTGTCATTATGGTTGGAATCCATTAGTGTTTGCTATAAAGTCTCCTGAACTCTTAAAGATTAATGAGTTTCTAATATTGGACTTCACAGCGATAAAAAATTTTGAACTCTGGGTGAAGGGTTTTGTTTGTTTTTTGCTTTTTGGTGAGGCAGTCAGAGTAAGTGACTTGCCCAGGGTCACACAGCTAGTGTCAAGTGTCTGAGGTCACATTTGAACCCAGGTCCTCCTGACTCCAAGGCCGGAGCTCTATCTGCTGGGCCACCTAGCTGCTCCTGTGAAGTTGTATTTTTAAAACATTTTGTTACTTCCTTTCTACTCTTTCTAGAGCTGACAAATGCTCTTGAATAAATAACTGCTCAGCAAACAGTTTAATTTGTTAGTGTGACCAGGTGGTTTTCCCTAAATATATTAGAAATTTATGTCCAACTAGAAGTTGTAGATTGATTATCCACTTCTAAGATATGCATGTGCTTTACTCCATAATTGTAACAGTGGTTTAAGATGCTGAATGTAATTTGGCATAGTCATTTTAAAACAGGAGAGTAAGTACTATTTTGAATCTGGTAGATTAACTGCTTGGCTACCATTAAGTCTACATTTGATGTTGACAGAATGAAAATGTGGTTGCCTAGATAAGGAGAAAAACATGTAACTAAGCTACTGTAATTGTTCTATTACATAAACTTCAAACTCAGCAAAAGATCACTATATGCCCAGCCTGTCCAGGGAGTGGTCTCCAGGGGGTGGGGAACCTGTAGCCTCGAGGCCTCACCTTGGTAGTTACCACTTCATTTATGTGTGACTCTTTACTCCAGAGTAACAGTCCATTACAATAACTGATAATTATGAATAGCAAGACTTCTTAGTTCAAATACTGTCGATTAAATAGCTATTTGTGATGTAATTGACTTAATGCTATTTGAGGAGGATATTTTTCTGAAATAAATTATGGAAACAAACAAAAAAAATTATGGGAAAAAACAAGCTGTTTTTTAATAATGCATTGGTATTGAAACAAGAAAATTTGGGGGAAATTTTAAAAATTTGTTAAGGTTTAACATCATACTTTTAATAATTTGATTAAGGTCATTATTGACTAAAAATTAATCACTTAATTAAAATGTAACAATTTTGTCTTCTGGTTTTAAGTAATATAATTGTTTCCCTACCAAAGACATGGTGTAGTAGTTAGAGTTCTGGACTTGGAATGAGGAAGAATTGGATTCAAATTCTACTTAGATATTCATTAGCTGTGTAATACTAGCAAGCAATTTAAAATCTCTTAAGGCTCAGTTTTCTAATCTATTAAACAAGGGTGAGGGACTTATAATAGCACCTGTATCACAGGGTTGTTGTGAGGTTCAGATGACATGAGGAGGTACATAAAATGCTTTGCAAACCTTAAAGCATTATATAAGTTTTAGTTGGGCTATTATATGTAAATTTCTTACATCTATATAATTAGTGATCTAAGTGACCAATTTTGATTATTTAGAAATCGTTACTTGATGTTGTGATATGTTACAATTTCATTTAGGACATTTGCATTCCTGTTCTGTGCCATTCAAGTATTTGATCCATCTCATTAAAATGAATATTGTATTCATTTAGTACTTCAGGGGGCAGCTAGGTGGCGCACTGCATAGAGCACCAGCCCTGAAGTCAGGAGGACCTGAGTTCAAATGCGACCTCAGACTGAACACTTCACACTTAACCACCTGTGTGACCCTGGGCAAGTCACTTAACCCCAATTGCCAACAACAAAAAAAAAACAAAAAGAAATTTAGTACTTCAAAATAAATTTGTATGTAATCAAAATTTGGGGGAGGAGTGCTTGGCTCATTTAGAAGATATACAAATTGTAGAACATTCTTAAATGTCGGTGTTACTGTAGCCTTTAGTAGTTTTGACATATTTTAATGATTTATGCTAATTTACTGAGATATTCTGTTTCCATCTCTGATCTTTTAATACCAGAGCCCACTTTTAAATGAAGTTTTGGCGTAAACAAGTATTAATGATGATGTACAGTTAAAATGAATGAGTAAACATCTTATGAAAAATCAAGAGGATTCATGACGTTGTTGATTCTTGTTTCCTAGGTAAGGCAGGCCACCAATCAAATTGTGATGAATTGCGCTGACATTGACATTATTACAGCTTCCTATGCACCGGAAGGCGATGAAGGTAAGAACCATTTTCTGCTTTGGCTTGTTACACAAAGGTAATGCTATTTGTTGTTTTAAAAAGTAAATGTAGAATTCATTAGATGTGGAATGTTAGACATTTTAATGCCATGAGAATAATAAATACAATATAGGATGATGGAAATGAAGCAGTTCTAAACCTCCTTCTTACATTGAATTCTTTTGTGGCCCTGGGTAAATTGTTGAACTTGGATTTCATTTTTCACAAATGCAAAATGAAAAGTGCTGCAATACCAGGCCTGTTCAGCTTAAAAGTCCTGAAGGGCTTTGAACATAAAATATACAGCATAAGAATTTATTAGAGTTACTTGGCTCTAGTTCATATGTAGTTTTCTTAGTTTTACTCTTGAACTGTAGCTTTAAATTAATTTGAATCTTGCTGAATAAAGGAAGTTTGCATGGTAATATGGAAATGGTGGAAAGGTACTTTAAATATAGGGGTCTATTTAAAGGATATGTAATCCATTGGGTATGAAACCTATATATTGGCATCTTTTAAATGATTGGAAGATGTCATATTAAATCCCATAGTTAGGAAATGGATTGTATTAACAGATTAGTTGAGGGCTGAAATCTTAATCCTATACAGACTGCCAGGTTAAAAATCGTGATTGGTATAAACTTACAGAATTACATTGACAATTCCAGCAAAATTACTTTTAACTTTTGGTTTAGTATTATATATTTAGAGCTGGAAGAAACCCTGGGAGGTTTTACAAATGAGACAGACCAGACAGGTTAAGGTCCCCTAGGTAGTAAGTAGAAAAGCAAGTATCCTCACCCAGATACTGTGATTCTAAAGCAAAAGCTGTAACATACTGCCTCCCATGGCATTCCATCTTACAGTTATTGATGTCTTTGCTACCTCCTGATTAGAGACTGTTAAAATTGGATATAACATAAGAATTAGAGATTTGATTTTTTCACTGAGTATTTGGAGTAATATTTTTTGCTTTCTTCCATCTCAGCCTGCTCAAGGAAGTGTTTAAATACAGTTTAAGACTCAAGAGGATCTATTTGATGATTATTTTAAAAATTCTTTGGCCCGTAGAGAAGAAGCAAAATGTAAATGGCAGATGTTCATATTAACACCACGAAGCAGTTGTGTTAAATTTGATTACAAATGGGATCAAACTACTGTGGTTTTAGGTTTAGAGGAAGCAGATCATTTAAATGGATTTGAATAACTTCCAGCTTTGTTTGGAATGGTTTGTTGTATCAAAGAGTGAATATTTAATTTTTCTGACTGTGAAGAAAAATGGAAACATCTTAGCCGGCCATACCAAGTCAAGCTTTCTTCTTTGCTATGGACGGAAAGCACACTTGAATTAATTGGAGGGATGCCAAAGAAATTTTAAGTGGTTCCTGATCTTACGTAGATGTGGAGGAAAAGTGAAACAGTACCAGTGAATAACTCCTCTAGCTGGCATGGTGTTTAGCTTGTGTTTGATTTTTATCTAGTCTGCTTGTTTTTTGAAAATTATTCTGAAAATGTCTGGAAAGAAATCAGAGGACCTCCAGGTTTTGAATGTGCATACATTCAAAGTTGGTGCCCAACTTGATAATGATCTCTAGTCCAAGGAAGTAGTGGTGGGTGTGTTAAGGGGGTGGAAAGAAATGAAAACTTGTAAGGAAGTAAAGAAGGCTGTGGAAAAAATACAATCAAGGCATTAATGTTCTTAGAAAATTTCGAGTTTCCTTTTCCCTTCAAACTAGGCAAAGGTTTATTTCCTGGCCCCAATCCCCTGTAACTACTAATAATCAATGCTTTAAGGGGGAAGGGGACCCCCAAAGTAGATTTGAGGGCTTGCAAGACTTCACTCAACTCAAGCTTTGAAATATTGGGTGCTAGCAGGTTACATTAGCTTCTTATTTGGAGGTTATGTGTAGAGAAATTTGAACAATTCAAAGTGATTTTTTACTTTATTTACAGTATTATTAACATTATTTTGTAACTACACACAAAGTGTGTACCTTGCTATTTTCTTAGTAATAAGGTTAGATTCACCTGTTTCCAGGTACCTCAGTATACCAGTCCTTGTATAGTGGTAGTCATGATCATTTGATATTTCTGCATAACTGGTAGTGGAACTTGCTAAATTTGACTCCCAAGAACCTAATACTAGATCCCAAGTACTAGATATTAACGAAATATGAAAGTTTTGTGGGAAATGGGAGAAACACCAGTCTTGTACCATCTAAAATAGCTTCTCACAACAAATTTTAATTTCTTTTGCTGTAGGAAGGCCTAACTTTTGGTACATTAAGACAAAAATGATGATGATTTGAAGCTGTGAAACCATTACCATCTATTTAACCTTCCTTATGAGTTTCTTTAATGGAAAAAGGACTCTTGTGCAACAAATGCTGTAGTAATCCAGGAAGGCCTCTTGGCCTGTGTCTCTTCAACTTAAGACACTTGTCCTTAAATAGAAATAGTTTATTTTAAAAACATATTTGAGTTCTTACTTTGTAATATTTAAAAATAACAAATCAGTAAGAAAAACGGCTGAAAACTGTTTTTTTACTGTTCTGCACTTCAAGGGTTGGTGAAATCACTAGCACTTAAACCAGTGCAAGGAATGCACCTCCCTACACAGTGCAGGGATTAGTATTGTCTTCAGCTCCTGCAAGAGAAATACGAAACTCTTGAGTGCCTGAACTCAGGTCCTGACAGGTAAAGAGCCTTTTAATTTATCCTTAATAGATGGCTTGGACATAACCTAGAAAATAATAGCTTCAGTCTGTACTATTTTTTCTTCTGTTTACGTTATGAGAATTTTGTTTGTAAAATGATTTGTGTAAGAACATTTTCATACAGAGTTCCAATACGTAGATTTCATATTCAGTGAGGTCACATGGGAAATGGGTTTTAACAGATTTATTTTTGAAAGTGTGTGCATGAGAGAGAGAAGGGAGGGACAGAGAGAGAGAAAATGTGAAAGTTTGGAATACTGCCAAATAGGCAGGGATTTCAAAATGAAACTTAAATTTGCCCCAGAGACTGCTTGACCCATCTTCAGTTGATCAGACTTTTTGAGTTGCAAATTAGACAAACTCTCAGTTGGTTGGCTTTACTGATGGCATTATGGAGATGAGTGATGGCTTGTTCACATGTGGCTAGAATAGCATAGTAGTATAGGATTTATAAATGTGAACAAAATTAGTTTTTAGCTTTAATATATCATTTAAAAACAAGATACTGGCAAAAAATAGCCTGAAGAGGATGGGAATTTTGTAAGGCACTTTGGAAAACTACCTAAAAATTGGACAGAACCCAAGGATAGTTCCACTTCTGACCCTAGTTCTGCCAAAGAATTTCAGTGACGGGCAAAGCTTATGGCTTATTCTGTGAATATCCATTAGTACAGAATTAAACTAAGCCATTTATGTAGCTGTATGATATAATAGAAAACTGAATTGAGGGCCTTGTAGTAAAAAACTACATGAATAGTGTAAAGGATATCAAAATAAAGATCCGTGTCAGTGGCATGACTCAGGAACACTGTAACTATGGTATAGTGCTCCAAAAGTCTAGCGTAAACGAGTATTTGATAACTTTTGCTCATTGATACTATAACAGAAAACTCAGTTTGTGTTTTACTCAGGATTCATTCCTAAGTGTGTTCAGTTGCAGGAAATGACACATGTAGCATAAAGTCCATTTTATTTTGCATTATTCTGAATAGGAGGGTTAGTTGCGCAAAAACCACTGAATGTGCTTGGCTCAATTGAAGAACCAAATATTTTTCTAATTTTCAAATAATTTTTAGAGGATCCAGTTTTATAAGTTCAACATCCCCAGTCATTTTTAAAAATCAGGTCACATTTTAAATTAAATGTTTTATTTAACATTGAACATCAGTGTAGTCAACTTAACTTTCTTAGTAACTGTTTACACCAGTGAGCAAACATTCATTTAAGTGCCCACTGTGTCAGACACTGGGATAGGATTTAGGGATACAGAGATGCTATGTAAAAAGCTTTAAATGCCAAAGAATATTTTTGCATTTTATCCTAGAGGTTTGAATTTAAATACTTAGTCCCAGTTTAGTGGACGATTCATTCAGAAAACATTTGACTAAGTCTTTGCCCTTAGGAAGCTTACAGTTTATAGGTAAATGTAAAAGTATGCACAAAAGTTTGTTGAAAAACATGCAAAATAAATATAAAGTAAATTTTGGGGAGGGGCAGATGGCACTAGAAGCTAGGGGAATCAGAAGAGGTCTCGTGTTGGAGGGTGGCAGTTTTGAGTTGAACTTTAAAAGAAACTAGGGAATTTATATTTAAATTAATTTCAAAGTACAGAATATTGTTATTTTTCAGTTCCCTCAAATCTCATAAATATACTAGATTTGTCCATTCACTCATTGACCTTTCCTCTTCTCTGGTCATTCTAAACATGTATTCTGTTTCTCTTGTTCTACTGTGCTTTACTGCATATGAGAGGTAGCATAAAGTCAAGAAGATCTGAGTTCCACCCTTATCTGATGCAGCTTATTAAGTATATAACTCTGGCAAACCAGTGTTAGATGCTCAGGATACCAAAAAAAATTTTCCTTTTTTTAAGTCAGCGCATGAATCTTTGCCCTCAAAAGTGATTAGACACTTTAAAAAAGTCAGAAATGTAAATATGATTGTATCCAGAGTTTTATATTTGATTATATCCTGTTTTCTTTGTTTTGAAGATGAATATGATAGTGATACCAAGAAATCCTTTTCTTTTTTAAAAATCTCAAGTGTTTTGTGATTTAATTATATTTGAAGTAGGGTGAGATAACCTAGTCATGGCATTTATTCAAGATACAAATAATCTTAAAAATTTTGGTTTCTAGTAAAAATGCCTTATCCTGGTATTCAGGGATCTATAGTCAGTTGCCTTTTGAGTCTGATCTTGTATTGCTTCATAAAGTTTGTTCAATCAGATTAGACCTCTTTCATTTCGCTGTTGTCATCCTCCCCTTTGTTGTCTTTGTGCCTTTGTGCTTTTCACCTTGACTTAGAATGTATACCCTCATCCTTCTTTGAAGCCTGTCTCAGGTCTGCATAAAGGACTGTCTGGCTCCCAGGTCAAATATAAAATTGGTAACGTTATCGTAGCTCTCTTCTCACTACCTTCTATCATGTTTTTTTGTACATATCTTTCCTTTCCTGTTAGACTGTAAGCTCTGAGAGGGCAAGGTACGTGTGGTGTGTATGTGTGTGTGTGTGTGTGTGTGTGTGTGTGTGTGTGTATTTGCCTCTTTTTCCTTACACTTATTTGCTTTCTGAATGATTGTTTACTAAAGCACTGTACTAAATATTTAAATTTAAGCCTCTGGGATAAAATACAAAAATACTCTTTGGCATTTAAAACCTTTTACAATCTGCCTCTAGCCTAACTGGGCCAAGGTTATTTATTATACATTATGCTCCTTTGTTTGTTGTCCTCTCCAGCCAGAGTGGCCTGCTTGTTTCTTAAATAATATTCTATCACCCGCCTCCATGTCTTTGCATGAACCGTTCTCCGCAGCTGGAATGCACATGCTACGTCATCCCATATGCCTCTGAGGGCTTCCTACAAAGCTCAGACCAAGTGCCATCTCCTCCATGACGCTGATATCCCAGCTAGGGTGTCCTTCCTTTGCATCCAGATAATTTTAGATTTGCATTGTAGGGAATTTGTATTTACTTTTATGTGTACATATTGTTTCCTTCAATAGAATGTAACTCCTTAGAGAGCAGTGCCTGGCACCTAGGCCCTCAATCGAAACTTGTTGATTGAGGTATGATGTGAAACCAAATAAACAAGTTACTTGATTCAGTATATTGTTCTGTTGACGGTGGGTCAGAACAAACACATGAATAGGAGAAAGAAGGATGGTGGTTGGCACATTTCATTTAACTCTAGTTGTTAAAAGAAATGACTGCCCTTGAACAGATATTAATAATAAATGATCCAGTCAATGTTGTGGTAATCTGAGGGTTAAAGTTTAACTCTGAGAACACTTTAAAAAGCAGCTAAAGTGATTTTTAAAAAACAAACACACATACATAATTTGGTGACTATTAGCCATTCATTATTTAGAAACTGTTCCAGTGTGGTCTTGGCATTGTGAGTGGTGTGTGGGCTTTACCATGTTCTTAGCTAGGAGATAATTTGTAGAGTCAGAAAACATTCATGAAATATACTTTATATGTATGATGCTATATGGTAAATGCTTTTTATATAAAAGTTAACACTTATAAATTGCCACCTGTAAGGAGCCTAAAGTCTAGTGTAAAGATAGGAAGGCCTTTTGGCCAAATCAAATAATATGTTTATGTTTATTTAAAAAAATGGCTCTTTAATTGTGCTGTTGATTCTTGAAGATGAAGAAATTACCTGTATTTCAACTCATGCAAAATTTGTGAGTTACGAAATTGTGCAAAGTACACTGTGTTTGTAGTCAAAATCTAAATTCTTGTCCTGGTTCTGCTGATTTAATTATATGGTGGTGAGTTTTAAATAAGTTGATATATGTAAAGTGCTTTGTAAACCTGTAGTTGTTGTTCAGTTGTTTCGGTTGTATCCGACTCTCCATGGCTCCATTTGGGGTTTTCTTGGCACAAATGCTGGAATGGTTTGCCATTTCCTTTTCCAGCTCGTTTTGCAGATGGGGAGCTTTGGCAAACAGTTGGTTAAATGACTTGCCCAGAGTCATACAGCTAGGAAATGTCTGAGGCTAGATTTGAGCTCAGGAAGATGAATTTTCCTGACTCCGGGCCTGGCGCTCCACCCACCGTGCCATTGAGCTGCCCTAATATAATATAATGCTAAATATTAATGGCAATTCTGGAGGTCAGGTTCATAGTGGGTTTTTTGTTGATGAGAAAGCTGAGTTGATTTATTCAGTATTATTTGAGAAAATAATTTAAGTTTGTAATTCCTGGTTTTGTTTAGACTTCTAGGTTCCTTTTACATAAAAAGCTGGGTTGCACAGTGGATAGAGCACTGGCCCTGGAGTCAGGAGGACCTGAGTTCAGATGTGGCCTCAGACACATAACACTTACTAGCTATGTGTCTCTGGGCAATGTATCACTTAACCCCAATTGCGTCACGCAGAAAACCCCCCCCCCCAAAAAACAAAATAAAATACGCCATTGCTCCTATGTAAAAGTATATTAATTTGCAAATAAATACACCATTTAATACCGTTAGCTATGACCTAAGATAACTAGAACCTAAATAAATGGCAAGTAATTTTAAGCTTTTAATGCCTTTCTCTACCTTTTAAAACCATCAAAGTAAAGTTTTTAGAACCTGACTATCTGATCACAGGTAGCTCCTAGTGGACCTTTTTTTCTTTGTTTTAGAGCAAGTATCAGCACCAGGTTTAAATGGCTCTAAATGAGTTTCTGGCCTGGAATGTATAGTTTTCTAGTGGGCAAGCAAATGAACATAACTTGGATGAAATAGAGAAATTGAAGACATTCTGAGTTGCTTGCTTCACATAGAAATTGGATTTTTGAAAAATTAACTGAATACTCTACTACTGTTTGGAAAATAGTAGTTTGCTTTCATTGATTTTTGATCGTGGGAAGTGTTAGGTATTTTCTCCTTTTTCCTGAAATACTCTTACCCCCACTGGTCATGTCTAACATCTGAACAAACTAACTGTAGTCCACCACTTCATCATGAGTCCTGTGGAGTAAAAATTGGTCAATACATTGTTCTGAATTCAGATATATTGAATTATTGTGGTCACCGTGTATATTTTTTTCTCTGTTTAGGCTTTGTTCTGTAACAGTTTATGCAATTCTTCCCAAGTTTCTCTGAATTCCTTATATTCTTTTCCTATAGTGCAATAATATTCTATGTTGTGTCTGTGTGTCATATATAATATTATGTCCACCCATTTGTTTCTAGTTTTTGCTGCCAAAATATTTTCATATACGGGACTTTAAAAAATTAAATTAATGTTTTCAATGAAGAAAAAATATTTTTTCTTCCAACTTCTTTCTCTCCTCCTGGAGAAGAAAGAGATCCTCTTGAAACAAATATGTAATATGTATGGTGAAGCAAAACAAATTCGTACATTGACTATGTCCAAAAATATATGTCTCATTTTGCATCTTGCATCCATCACCTCTCTTTCATGATGTATGGTCAACATTGTTTATCATTGGTCTTCTGGAATTGTGCTTGATCATTGCATTGATCAGACTTTCAAAGTTGATTGCCTTTGTAATGTAATTGTTATTGAATAAATTGTCTTCTAGGTTTTTCTGTTCAGTTTGTACAAGTCTTCCCAGGTTTCTCTGAAACCTTTCCCTTAATTATATCTTAACAGCACAGTAGTTTTCTATAACTTATAACATAATTTGTTCAGTCATTCCCCAGTTGAGAAGTATCGCCTTATTTTCCAGTTCTTTGTCACTCCAAAAAGAGCTGCTGTAAGTATTTTTGTTCGTATAAATCTTTTTCTTCTTTGATTTATGTATTTGGAGAATAGGCCTAGTAGTGGTGTCATCGGGGCAAAGGGTATGCATAATTTAGTGACTTTTAAGTGAATAGATCCAAATTGCTTTCCAGAATGGTTGTAGCAAATCACAACTACATCAGTAGTGCATTAATGTGTCTGTTTCCCTCAGCCTGTTCAACGTTTGTTAATTTTTCTTTTTTATCATCTTGGCCAATCTAATGGGTATGAGATAGAACCTCAGAGTTGCTTTAATTTGTATTTCTTTAATTACTAGTGGTTTGGATCATTTTTTAAATTTGGATTTTTTTTGTTTGAAAATTGCCTGGTTTTATATCTTTTTTTTTTACATTCCTTTTAAACATTTTCACATTAGTGATGTTGTAAGTAGGAATTAGAACCAATAGGAGGAACCATCAGAAAGAGGAAACAAAACACAACAGAAGGAAAAATAGCAAATAATATGCTTTGATCTGCATTCAGACTCCATAGTTCTTTCTTTGGATGTGGATAGCATTTTCCATCATGAGGCCTTTGGAGATCTTAGATCCTTGTATTGTTGAGAAGGGTTAAGTCTGTCAGTATTAGTAATTGCACAATGTGGCTGTTACTGTGTACAGTGTTCTCCTGGTTCTGCTCACTTCACTCAGCATTAGACCATACAAGTCTTTCCAGGTTTTTCTGAAGTCTGCTTACTCATCATTTCTTATAGTACAGTAGTATTCCAGTATTCATATACCACAACTTGTTGAGTCATTTCCCAATTAATGGACATGCCCTCAATTTCCAATTCTTTGCCACCACAAAAAGAGCTGCTATGAATATTTTGGTACATGTCGGTCCTTTTCCCCTTTTTATGATCTCTTTGGGATACAGCCCTAGAAGTGCTATTGCTGGGTCAAATGGTATGCACATTTTTATAGCCTTTTGGGCATAGTTCCAAATTGCTCTCCAAAATGGTTGTATTATTTCACAACTCCACCAGCAATGCATTAGTGTTCCAATTTTCCCACATCTTCTCCAACATTTAT
The DNA here is from genome assembly GCF_003287225.1 of Phascolarctos cinereus. Taxonomy (NCBI): domain Eukaryota; kingdom Metazoa; phylum Chordata; class Mammalia; order Diprotodontia; family Phascolarctidae; genus Phascolarctos; species Phascolarctos cinereus. The sequence goes on along the minus strand of NW_027555958.1, from coordinate 299,316,532 downwards.
CATTTTCCTCGGGTTTTATATCTTTTGACAGTTTATGGGGAATATAATTTCTTACAAGTGTGAATCAATTATCGTGAATTAAGACCTTTATCAGAGAAGTTTGCTGCAAAGGCATCTCCCCCCTCTTCCCCCCCTTAATGATTTCCTTTCTATCTTTAGCTGAATTAGTTTTTTATTTGCAAAAACTTAATTTTATGGAATCAAAATTAACTATTTTTATCTGTGATCCATTCTATCCCATGTTTGAGCATGAACACTTCCCCATCCATTGATTTGAAAGGTCATTTCTTCCTTCCTCCTATTTGTGTCCTTCACCTCTCTCTTTGATTTTGTTGAGGAATATGCCCAGTTTCCAGAAGAGGTAGATCATTTTATAGTTCTACCAGTAGTATATTAGTCTATCTGTCCTCACAACCTGCCTAGAGGTTTTTTTTACTTTTAAAAATTATTTCTGCAAATTTGCTGGATTTGAGGTAAAATCTCTATTAATTTACATTTCTTTTACTAGTGTTTGCTTTGAATTTGGTCAAAAAAGATGTTTCTTAATTCCTTCAGGAAGAGTTTTAGAAATAAAATGGTATGTGAAATTCAGTTAAGTTTTGGTCTCCCCATGAATCTATTCTAGTGACCCTTAGACATGGATAAATGGACACGATAATCCAATTACCATGTGGTTTTAATGTACGATAACAGTCCCACTACACCTGATATTTTACATCACTTTTGGAATCTGGTAAGGATTACTACCCATTGTAAAGGCTTTAGCAAAGTGTTTTAAGTGCTAAGAAAATATAAAATATTCATAATTTGAATCAGATTACATTAATTTTGGAAGAGAAAAATAGGTTCCATTGATGTATGTAAGGAAACTTATTTTTTCAGTAGTACCCTGAAATACTTTTTTTTTTTTTGCTTAGGCAGTTGGGGTTAAATGATTTGCCCAGGGTCACACAGGTAGTAAGTGTCAAGTGTTTGGTCGGAGGCCAGATTTGAACTCAGGTCTTCCTGACTTCAGGGCCAGTGCTCTATCCACTGTGCCACCTAGCTGCCTCCTATTTTTTCTAAAATCTTAATAGGATAAGAATACTGAGACTTCAGGTTAAATGATTTATCCATTTCCCTTGGCCTACTTTGTGCTTCAGCCAAACTGGAATACTTCCCTCAACTTACACTGTCCTTCCCTGGCTGTATACATTTACACACACTGTCTCACCTGCTTAATAATAATAAATTTTTATTTCTCACTCAAGGTTTGTAGAGTATTTTACTTACTATAACCCTATAAGGTTGCATGGATAATTACTATATCAAAGGTCATCTTGTTATTCTCTTTACTTTCTCTATTCTGTTCCATAGAATGTCCCCCAAATGATTTTGGTATCTTTCTTACTCAAGGCCCAATTTATGAGTCACATCTTTTCTTCATGCCATGATCTTCTAGCTTTTTCCCCAGATAGAAGTGATCCTTCTCTCCTTGAATCTCTTAGGCAATTCTCTACAATCTCTTCTATGTATTTCACTTTCTTTTTTTTAGTGAAGGAAAGCCTTTATTACGCTTCTCAGTGAGAAGCAGACACACTGCACTCTAGTAGCAGACACGTGATGGTACAGTGGTAGAATCAACTTTTAAATGGTTAGTAAGATCAGCTCATTTGAGTTACACTGTTCCTGAACCACCCATCCTATGTTCCTTCTTATCATGTTAACTCCATCCGTATCATGGGTCCCATGTTAAAAAATAGTGGCTATCTCTGCCCTTGGGATGTGTCAGTTAATATGTAATAAGCTTATTAAGCAAGCACAGTGGAGAAAAGCCTTTTCCCTTTCCAGGCCCCATCCTTTTGGTGAGGCAATTGGGGTTAAGTGACTTGCCCAGAGTCACACAGTTAGTGAGTGTTATGTGTCTGAGGCCAGATTTGAACTCAGGTCCTGCTGACTCCACTGATCACTGCATCACCTAGCTACCCCCATCACCATTTTCTAATCTGTGTTAACTTGTATAAATCCTGCTTCATATACTGACTGACTGTGTGATCCTGGGCAAGTCACTTCATGTTTCTTTTTTTCTTTTTTCTTTTTTTTTTATTTTTAGGCAATTGGGGTTAAGTGACTTGCCCAGGGTCACATAGCTAGTAAGTGTCTAGTGTTTGGTCTGAGGCCAGATTTGAACTTAGGTTCTCCTGACTTCAAGGCTGGTGCTCTATCCGCTGCACCACCTAGCTGCCCCCGACTTCATGTTTCTTAGCTTCAGTTTCTTCATCTCCAAAATGGCAATAGCAATAGCACCTTTCTCACAGTATTGTTGTGGGGATCATATGAGAGATGTAAGGTGCTTTGCAAACTTTAAAAGTACTATATGCTGCCTATATGCTTTGAAAGTATATGTATTATATCTTTAAAATTTTCACATCTATGATATCTTTCAGATATATACACACATACTTTTTTTTTCACACAAATACCAGTCATGATCATCATGTTGTCCAAAAAATAATTTCTTAAAAATAATTATGAATCATGAGAGATTCCTTCAGTCCTGTTGGTGCCTTGTTCAGGCCTCTTGGTATATTAAGCAGCTTTTTGCTTAAATTTAGAGATTTATTTTCCTAAGCAATTTAATAGTGATGTTATTACCTGAAGTAGATGTTCACCCTGTTCATTTCAATTTCAGAATTACAGACATTTAGATCAGCTGACTCCACTATTCTGGGATCTTGTTCTTTTCATCCCTTTAATGCCCTAATCAGTCACTCAACAAGTATTTATTAAAGGCCTGCTATGTACCAGGCACTGTATGACACTCTAGGGTTACAAATACAATAAATGAAATAATCCCTACTCAAAAGTTTACATCAAATGGAGGAGAAGGCAAAGACTTGTATAAGTATGTATGGAATAAATATAAAGATAAATAAGCACTAGATCATTTGTATGGGAAAGAACTAGTAGTTAAGGATTTCAGAAAAGGCTACATGCCTTTTCTGCAGTGCTTCAGGTAGGTCTTAAAGGAAGAAAAGGCTTATGTAAACCAGAGGTGAGGTTGAATGGAGTCCGGATTAGTTTATTATCTCTCATCCGGTAGCTGGAGATGCTCAGAACTGTGGTTAGGAGAAAAGTATTTTGCAAAATTTCATTTGCTCTCCTTTCTGCCATTTTGGTCAGGCAAAGAAATTCCAGAGATCACAACATTGTTTTCTCTCTGGGTGTCATGCTAGGCAGCTGGCATCCTATTCAGCAATTCTTTCAGGTGTTTGTTATATTCTCTTTTCCTGTGTACTGTAAGTAAGTAAAACATTTATTGTTTTACTATGTTTCAAGCACTGTGCTAAGTGCTGAAATACAAGCACAAGAAAACAAATACCTGGCACATAGTAGGTGTCTAATAAATGTCTGTTGACTAACTGATCTAATAAAATCAGCATCTTTATAGCAAAACAAACAAGATGGTCCCTGCTGTCCAGGAGCTTACATTCGTTATTTATTTATTTGTTGTGAAGGAACTTACATTCTAGTAGTGAGATGAGGAAGAGGGGAAGGATAAAGGGGGAAGGGGTGAGAATAACCATGATAATCCATTAGAAGCAGTCTAGAGAAGGAGTTAAGCCAGAAGTGAAGTGAACAGTGTAGTTGGGGTTCCTCATGAAATGGGAATTTTGGGTAAAATCTCACCAGTCAGGTAGTAAGCGTCAGGGTGGAGATATCCCAAGGCACCTGGTAGGAAATTGAAGCAGTTTGGAGACAGAAGTGAGCTGGGAATGAAATGAGCATCATGGCTGGGGATCTTCTAGAAATAGTGATACTTTAAGGAAATGGAATACTAGAGAATTAATTTTCTTATGAAAGCAATATTATAGTTATAAGGTAGATAATTTTCCACACTGTCCTGCAAAAACCTTTGGAGATTTCAGAGATACTTTGGATCTGTATACCTTTTTGATGTAGTAATATGTTAGTATAGAATGCAATGCCACTCCATGACCCTCTATGCCTCTCCTTCCCTGTGTACTTCTATAACATCTTCCTCAGGGGACCCACCCAATGTTTTAGGAGCTTTCCTCTGAATCTCATGACTTTCTGTGGAGAACACGCTGTGTCTCTGTTGATTATCCTTGCCAAGCAGATACACCTCCTTTTTTAGTTATATCCTCTGATGATATCCATTATACTACTCTCGTACAGTTCTTTGTTTGTAATATGTTTCAGTCTGTGTTCATGCCCTCTTTGCACCTCTCCATTGCCCTTTGAATGATCTACAACTTTAATCCTTTGGAAACTTCTGCAAAAATACAAATGAGCATACCATAGCATCAAAGGAGAATATTGCTGTTAAGATGCTACTCTACAGTAGCCTTCGACTTTATAGTCAGAGAAGTGACAGAAAGGTACAGTAAATACTAGATCTCACTGTTATTTAAAATTTTATTTTCAGTTCCTCATTTTCTTCTGTCTTCTCTTTTCTCCTACCTTCATTGAGAAAGCAAGAAAACTAAAACCCTTGTTACAAATGTATAGAAAGCAAAATAAATTCCCACACTGACCATGTAGGAAAAAAAAGTCTGAATCTGTGTTCCATCACTTCTTTCCCACAAGCTGAGTTTCATCTGGAATTGTGGTTGGTAGTTGTTTTGATCAGAGTTCCAAAGAATTTTTTCTTAGAAGTTATTTTCCAATGGTCAAAGGATATGAACATGCAGTTTTCAGATGAAGAAATCAAAATTATATATACTCGTTAAAAAATGCTCTAAATCATTATTGATTAGAGAAATGCAGATTAAAACAACTCTGAGGAACCACCTTACACCTATCAGATTGGCTAATATGACAGAAAAGAAAAATAATAAATGTTGGAGTGGGTGTAAGAAAATTGGGACACTGATAGAGTTGTTCATGGAGTTGTGAACTGATCCAGTTCTGGAGAGCAATTTGGAATTATGCCCAAAAGGCTATAAAACTGTGCATACCCTTTTGATCCAGCAATACCACTACTAGGTTTATATCCCAAAGAGATCAAAACAAAACGGAAAAAGGACCTATTTGTACAAAAATATTTATAACAGCTCTTTTTTGTGGTGGCAAAGAATTAGAAATTGAGGGATGCCCTTCCTTAACAATTGGGGAATGGCTAAACAAGTTGTGGTATATGATTTTAATGCAGTATTACTATACTATAAGAAATGAGTGGAATGATTTCAGAAAAAACTGGAAAGAACTGGTGGGAAGTGAAATGGGCAGAACCAGGAGAACATTGTACACAGTAACAGCAATACTATATGGTGATCAACTGTGAATGATTTAGCTATTCTCTGCAATACAGTGATCCAAGACATTTCCAAAGGACTCATGATGAAAAATGCTGTTTGCCTCCAGAGAAAGAGCTGATGAAGTTTGAATGCAGATCAGAGCCTACTATTTTTCACTTTCTGTATTTTGTTTTGTTTTTTCTTTTGGGTCTATGTCTTCTTTCATAACATGACTAATATGGTAATATGTTTTGTATGATTAAACATGTATAATCTGTATCAAATTGCTTACTGTCTCGGGGGGAGGTGAAGAAGAGAGAAAATTTGGAACTCAAAATTAGAAAAAAACAGATGTTGGAAATTGTCTTTACATGTAACTGAGGGAAAATAAAATATTAATTTTTTTAAAAAGAAAAAATTGTCTTAAGACAAAAATTGTTTTTATAATACTGCTGTTACCATGTAAAGTTTTCTCCTGGTTCTGCCTTCTTCTCTCTGTATCATTTCATATAACTCTTGCCATGTTTTTCTGATACCATCTTATCATTTCTTGCAGCATGATAGTATTCCATATATACCACTGTTGTTTAAACAAGATATTTTATTGATACATTTCCTCTTGATAATAGTTTAACTATACACACACACACACACACACACACACACACACACACACACACACACACACACACACTCCCTGCCTCTCCTTCAGCCCCCCAACAACATTTTAAGTAGAACAAAATGCTTTGTTAAGGATATCAGATTTACAGATATAGAGTTGAAAAAGGGGCCTTTAGAAGCCATCTGCTACAACACTCTACTTTTATAGACGAGGACCTCAATGCCCAGAGAGATGAAGAGGCCTGTCTCTTCATGTAGATGGTAGCAGAACTGGCAAAAGATCCCAGTCTTTTGATTCCAAGCCCAGTATTCCTGCTATTGGATTGTGTGGTCTACTTCAGGATATCTTCTGCATAGATAGCTAGATTCAGACAAGATTCATTGAAAGATATAACAACACAGAACTTTGTTCACACACAACGCTATCAAATAGTATCATACCTGTATTAACACTAGACTACGGGTTTAAGTAGGTTTTTGTGTTCTAGGCTTAAGGAAGGCCCTAATTTATAACATTGCTTCTGGGCAAAATATCATCTAAATTCCAGACATCTAACTTAATATGAACATAACTTGTTTTCAGGTTCTGAGGATTAATATTCCTAATTGAGGAATGAAAAGTTTGACATAACCTTGCTTTTCTCAAATATTGATATTATAATTTTCCTTCCAGCATAGTCCTGAATGCTCATCTCTCTACTCTCTTTCTAGTAGCTTCCATTTTCTGGAGAAATTGTGTCATATTTTAACTGAAAAGGCATTTTGATGCTATTTGCATTGGTTATTATGCTTATAAGTAAAATGTGTGCACATTTGTGATATGATCTTTTGGGAAGAGCAAAAATGGCAAATGGATTGAGGAAGAACCAAGAGCTCTGAGATGAAACTTAAATTATTTCTCAAGTTTAACTATAGTAAAACCTTAATTAATTTGAGTTTTCTTTTATTCAATTTGTAGAAAATGAGAAAATTTAAAAGAAGAAAATGAGAGCTTTAGTCAGATTTAGTTTAAAAGAAAAAAGTTAGTAAATAGTACAGCTGGCTTTTCTATACTTTACATTGCTCTCTTCAGTCATTCTTTTTTAATATTTTATTTTTTCCCAGTTACATGTTAAAGCAATTCTTAACATTCTTTTTTAAAAATTTAGAGTTCCAAATTCTTTTCCTCCCTCCCTGAGATGGTAAGCAATCTGATATAGGCTGTGTGTAAGACATTCAACATATAAAACATACAGCATAAAACATTTCCATATTAGTCATTTTGTGGAAGAAAGCTAGAACCAAAAAAAAAAACCAGAAAGAAAGTAAAAAAAACAGTATGTTTTGATCTACATTCAAACTCCATCAGTTCTTTCTCTGGAAGCAAATAGCATTTTTCATCATGAATCCTTTGGAATTGTCTTGGATTATTGTATTGCTGAGAATAGCTAAATCATTCATGGTTGATCATCATACAGTATTGCTGTTATTATATACAATATTCTCCTGGATCTGCCTGCTTCACTTTGTATTAGTTCATGTAAGTCCTTCCAGGTTTTTCCTGAAATCATCCTGCTCATCATTTCTTTTAGCACAATAGTATTCCATTACAATTGCACACCACAAGACAGAAAAAGCAAACAAACAAAAAAGTGAAAATGTTGTGGTCTGAGAGGTTGAGACCCCTTAAAGACTGAAGTACAGGACTGGGTCATCCGGAATGAATTCACAGACTCAAGCATTCTTTAAGTCAAGGTGGCAAAGATTTATTGTTATGCTTTTTGGCGGGTAAGGATTCTTAAGGAACCTGCGAGAGACTGAGGATGGAACTAGGGTTTATATGGAAAAGGGCATGAGACAGGAATGATAGGGATACTGATTAGGTAATCCAAAGGTCCAGGTGTCATTGGGAGCTATGGATGGGAAAGTCCAGGGAGTATACCAGACAGGGAGGAAGATGACAGAGGTATGGATCTTGGGAGTCTGGCAGGAGGAAGAGTCCTTGGGCCAACCAAGGACAGAACTCCTTGGGCTGGGCAAGGCACCCTCTCTCTCTGTCTTGAGAGAATGCTCTGCAATAAGGGAAAGCTTTCTCACAAGACAGGAACTTACTAAGGAATTGTAAGGCTTCCAGAGACATGATCTTAGGGCTGGGGCCTGAGCGGCCCAGCACTCTCTTACCCAGCTTTGTGTAGCTGCACCAGCGAGAGAGAGAAGGGTCTTGCTGGGGCCCATGCATGAGTAACTGCTGGGCTTAGTGTCCGTAGGCTGGGGAGTGATTGTCTGAGACTAGGGAGAAATTGGGGTCCAAGTACAAGCGCCAAGCACCCCATCAAAAATAGTATGCTTCTATCTGCATTCAGACTCCATACTTCTTTTTCTGGATGTGGATAGCATTTTCCATCATGAATCTTTTGGAATTGTCTAAGATCATTATATTGCTGAGAAGAGCTAAGTCTATTGAAGTTGATCATCGCATAGTGTTGCTGTTACTGTATGATTGTATACAGTGTTCTTGTGGTTCTATTTACTTTACTCAGCATCAGTTCATGTGAGTCTTTCCAGGTTTTTCTGAAATCCACCTGCTCATCAATTTTTTTAATTTAATAGTATTTTATTTTTTCCAATTACATGTAAACATAGTTTTCAGCATTTACTTTTATAAGATTTGGAGTTCCAGTTTTTTTCTCCCTCCCCTTCCCCAAGCAGCATGCAATCTGATATAAGCTATACATGTGCAATCCTATTAGACATATTTCCACATTAATCATGTTGTGAAGGAAGAATCAGAAGAAAAGGGAAAAAAACCACGAGAAAGGTAAAAAAGAGAAAATAGTATGCTTTGATCTGCATTCGGATTCCACCCGGTGCCCCTTTTAATTTCTTTTCTTTTTTGGGGGGGGTTAGGCAGTGGGGGTAAGTGACTTGGCCAGGGTCACACAGCTAGTAAGTGTTATGTGTCTGAGGTCGTGTTTGAATCCAGGGCCGGTGCTCTGTCTACTGTGCCACCTAGCTGCCCCCTTAATTTCTTTTTCGTCTCTTATTGCTGTAGCTAGCATTTCTAGAACAATATTGAATGATAGTGATGATAATGGGCATTCTTGCTTGACAGCACTGATCTCTTAGGAAAGGCTTCTAGCTTATCCTCATTACAGGTAATGCTTGCTGATGGTTTTAGATAGATACTACTTAGCCATTTTAAGGAAAGCTGCATTTATTCCTGTTCTTCAGTTGTTGAACAAAAAAATAATCTTGTGGATGGATTCCTAGTCATAAAAGTATGATTAAAATTAGGTTCAGCATGGAGCAGGAAAGGGGGCAAAATGATATTTTTAGGACGGTACTTAAGAGATTAAAGGGAAGGAGAGATTTTTCTAGTTGTCATGAAGTTAAACAGAACTTTCTGTCTTCTGGTTAATTGCGATTTTACTTTAAGTCTTAGCAATGCTTTCACTGCTAATTTTTTAAATTTAGAAAACTCTGTAGTGATGTCTCCTTTGGTTTTAGTCATCATTACTAGTAAGTCTAGAGTATGTTCAAATTATAGTAACAAATAAGGCAAAATTTAAAAAAAAAATTTATCCTTGCTTTGCCATGCTTTGTGTCCGTATGGTTTTTGTGTAGCTAAAATAATATAATGTAAAAGTGCTAATGGCATGTTAAGCACTTGTAGGAGATTTTATACAAGATTATACTAGAATATGTGTGGAATAAACAGTAACATAAAGGAAGAAGTTATCTGCAACATGAAGATGTAGTTTGGAAGGTTTGATAATCTAGTTTTTCTATATACCTGAAAAGGGAGTTCATCTGACACCTTTTCATTTGTGATGAAACAAATTTGTGGTGTTTAATAAACCTTGTACAAATGACATATATAGCTAATCTCATGTATATCTTATAATTTTTTTTTTTGTAATTTGTTTTTTGAGGCAGTTGGGATTAAGTGACTTGCCCAAAGTCACACAGCTATAGTGATGTTATGTGTCTGAGGCAGGATTTGAACTCGGGTCCTCCTGATTCCAGGGCCAGTCCTCTATCCACTGTACCATCTACCTGCCCCTTTGTATAATCTTTTAAACCAACTTTTCCAGTACTTCAGCTTCAATTTCTCCTATTTTCTGACACTGTACAATTAAAATATAGCAGTTACAGAGCACTTTAGGTAATGGTTTTGCAAGAGTCCCTGTAATAAGTATTTTTTGACTTCTTTTTTGGTTTTGTATCTGTTTCCAGCTTTTAAAGCAAAGTTATGATTATTTTATGAACCTTTAGAAAGTAACCATTAGAACATGTGTATTAAATGTTTCATAGTTAATATCCATATGCTACATTTTGTTAGGATGTAAATGTATAGAGGATACTTTATAAAAATTCCTATTCTGTTGGATCTGTCTTTTCCATTTATTGAAATTTTGAAGCTTGTTTCTTAAATTTTGAGTGAACATTAGTGTCCTTCACTAGGTGTGTATCTTTGATGCTGTGTATAGTTCCGCCAGGAGCTAACCGGTGCTATATCATGCTTCGGACAGAAAGGAACATTTGTCCACAATGCATGGGTGTTTTCTTTTTTCTCTGTAAGTGCTGAGCACAGTGCCTACCTTGGAAATGGGACTAGCTTGGAGCTAATCTCTAGCTTTTTATTGGTCAAGATTCATTGTCATTTAAATCTAGAAGCTTGGTAAATAATGAGTGTACAAATGTTGGATTTCTGTTAAATCAGTAATCTGCTTTTTGAGAAATTAGAATAAGAGGAGATTTTGGCTGGCTTAAGGCTGAAAGGAAAGTTACATTAAAAACATTTCTTTAAGATTCCTGCCTTGGTATGATTTCTGTAAGATAAACAATGAACTGTGTTAGTTTTATTAAAAAGAAATCATAATTACTATCTAGGATTGTCTAGAGTGATGAATTTACAGTCTCAGAATCTGTAAAGTCAGAGGGGGTTGTATGCAATGACCTCTCAAAGTATTTCAGAGGTCTAAATTTATGATCTTATGATCTGGATTCAGATTCTGGCATTACCAGTTCTTACTACCTGTGTGAGCTTGGGCAAGTCACTTTTATTCCCTGGATCTGTTTCCTCATTTGCAAAATGAAGGCATTGCTTTTAGTGCCTTCCCTTCTGTTAATTATTTCTTTGTCCTGTATATAGCTTGTTTGTATAAATAGTTGTTTGTATTTCTCCCCCATTAGACTGTGAGCTCCTTGAGAGCAGATACTGTCTTTTGCCTTTCTTTGTATCCCCAGAGTTTCACACACTGCGTGCCACATAGTATGCACTATGTAATAAATATTTTTTTACTGTAATTCTCCGATTCATCTTGAAATACAACCTCAATTTTTGACTGCGCTGACCTGACCAATTTCGTAGGTTTCGTAGAAGGTGCATCTCAGCATGGCCCATTATACTTCAAGAAACCTAGTGAAAAATTACTGTTTTGAAAAACTGTGGAACTTAGTTTTTTGGCTCTCCACAAAGAGAGCTCTCTGTAAAGTATAGAAAAAACTGAATTTTATCCCATGAGTATTGTATTTTTAGATCTTGGATAGGATTGACCTCTATAGCAGGGGAGCATAACTTTGTTGCTTCTTTGGTCCACTGAAATTATGGTAATTTGCTTAATGTGTATGTGAGAGAAATTGCAGCACAGAAAGGGTTATCACAGGATGGACATATTTCTCAAATATGTCAAAGAAACTGGAGGAATTCTTTATCAACTATGCTCTTTCCACTACTCTCAAATTTATGAATTAGCTTAGAACTTGTAATCATTTTCATACTGAGTCAGAATCCAAGATGTTCCATATTTTGGCATTTAAAGCTAATACAATAATGCTTTTAATAGCTAAAAAATCTTATTTGCTAAATTAAGATGGTATGGCATTTAATTTTAATGGAAATTTTTATTTGATAAAGGCTGTTGTCTGAACTAAGTTCATGAGTTTAAATTGGTACTCTTTTTGTTTCAGAAATACATGCCACAGGATTTAATTATCAGAATGAAGATGAGAAAGTTACATTGTCTTTTCCTAGCACACTTCAAACAGGTAAGCAATGTAATAATATTTACAAAAATTCTGAGATATACATAACAGCTTATTTTTTATTCAGAGTATTTTTTTTAAGGGCAGCTAGATGGCGCAGTGGATAGAACACTGGCCTGGAGTCAGGAAGGCCTGAATTCAAATCCAGCCTCAGACCAAACACTTGACACTTACTAGCTGTGTGACCCTGGGCAAGTCACTTAACCCCAATTTCCTTTAAAAAATAATAATCTTTTTAAAAAACAGTGTTTTTTTATTAATTTATTTTGATTTATCAGCAATCACTTCCATAAGCTTTTGAGTTTAAAATTTTTCTCCTCCCTCCCCAAGATAGCACGCAACCTCATATAGGCTATACATATACATTCCTATTAAACATATTTTCACATTAGTGATATTGTAAGGAAGAATTAGAACCAATAGGAGGAACCTCCAGAGAGAGGAAACAAAACAAAACAGAAGAACAAAAATAGCAAATAGTATGCTTCGATCTGCATTCAGATCCCATTCTTTGGATGTGGACAGCATTTTCCATCATGAGGTCTCTGGAGATGTCTTAGATCCTTGTATTGCTAAGTCCATCAAAGTTAGTCATCACATACCTTGGCTGTTACTGTGTACAGTGTTCTCCTGGTTCTGCTCACTTCACTCAGTATCAGTCCATACAAGTCTTTCCAGGTTTTTCTGAAGTCTGCCTGCTCATCATTTCTCATAGCACAGTAGTATTCCATTACATTCATAGAGCACAACTTGTTCAGCCATTCCCCAGTTGATGGGCAGCCCCTCAATTTCCAATTCTTTGCCACCACTAAAAGAGCTGCTATAAATATTTTTGTACATGTGGGTCCTTTTCCCATTTTTATAATCTCTTTGGGATACAGCCCTAGAAGTGCTATTGCTGGGTCAAAGGGTATGCACATTTTTATAGCCCTTTGGGCATAGTTCCAAATTGCTCTCCAAAATGGTTGTATTATTTCACAACTCCACCAGCAATGCACTAATATTCCAACTTTTCCACATCTTCTCCAACCTTTATCATTTTTCTGTTTTGTCATGTTAGCCAATCTGATAGGTGTAATGTGGTACCTCAGAGTCATTGAACTAGGAATACAAGTGTGGGAGGAACTGTCTTGGAGGTCAAGGATAGAATCTGTACTATGTGGATGATTGGTGGTGATGTGTCTTTTCTTTTCTCACCGGCAGTTGGAATGGGCTGCAGGGAATATACTAATGGATTATGTGCCTCTCAAGTGCCACTTGTCCTGTGCTAGTATGATTCTATTTATATACCTGGTATTCATGCATTCTTAAATAAATTTCTAATCCTAATGAAAAATTAATTTTTTTCTATTAAGTTGAGCTTTAGCTCAACCATATAGCTAAAATTATTTTATCTTTTTATGTCTATTCTACAAAGTTTTTAGTAACATGTTATGGGGTAGTTTGCTTCCTATCTGTAGTAATAATAAAAGCTAAAGCTGATACCATACATGGTTTCATTAATTTTTGTTCAATAAGCTCTGGTAACTATGATTTTGGTTAAATGAAAATATAGCCACTCCCCAAAAAGGTGAAATAGATTTTTAAACAGACCATTGTACTAGCCTTATTCTATCTAATTTTGCCTGATTATTAAGATATGTATTATTTACCTTATTAGAATTATAACTTGTATTATTATAGTTCCACACTTGAAAAGGAACTTAGATATTCAGTGATCTAGTTCATCCATTTTACAGTCAGTCAGTAATAATTTAAGTGCCTGTTTTTTGCTCAGTGCTAGAGAAACAAAGGTGTAAAAAATAGTTCTTTTCAAGGAGCTCATAGTATAATGGGAGAGACAACACAAAAAAGCTCTGTACTATAGATAGGGTAAATTGGAGATGATCAACAGAGGGAAGGTACAAGCATTAAGGGGAATGGGAAAAGCTTGGAGAAGGTGGGATTTTAGTTGGTACTTGAAAAAGAAGCCAGGAGACAGAGATGATGAGTGGTAGAGTTCCAGATAGTGGGGACAGCTGGAGAAAATGCCCAAAGTCAGGAAGTGGAATATCCAATAGATTGAAGAGAATGTGGTGGGATGAGTAAAGTGTTAAGACTAGAAACATAGAGACTGTAAGGGCAATATTGCAGTTCTTATTTCCTATCATAATTTTTATTATCTGTTGCAGGAATTCTAGCATTGTGTCACCATGGTTCTTTATTTTATCTTCAAAAAAAGAAGGGATAGGAGTTGATTCTCACAATCAGGGGAGAATGGTACTAGAACACATTTGGCGTTTCTGTGCTGTTGGTTTAAATCTGATCTCAGTTACTTGTAAATTAGCCATCAGGAACTGTAAGGTGAATTACTACAAAATGACATAGTGGTTTGTGTTTTATTCATTAAAAGACAGTGTTTCTTCATCCCTCATTAGCTTTCTAGCCTTGTGCTAAGGTCCAAGGAATTTAAGAATCCAAAGCAAAATACTTGGGGACAATGTGTTGATGGGTAGATCCTTTAAACTGTACTGTGGATGGTTTCCAGGACCATTGTCCTACTTCTTTAAAGAGTGCCTAATTCATTGTAAGAGAAACAGAATATCTGCTTTTAATTGATTTAAAGCTACTTGGTATAATCTTTATTTTCAAATTCTCTCCTGTGGATTGCATATGTCACTTTATGCTGAAGGGGAGAGGTTCTTCTTATTTTGAATTTCAGCGGTTCTCACAGGTGATTCCCTAATAACAGCATGAAATTTTCAACGGATCATAGGTGGGCATCAGTAATCTTTCTACTTTGCCTTATTTAAACCACTGATCATTGTGCAAGCTAGTTAATTTGCAGTTGAGCAAAAATAATTTTTGAAACTGGCACCATCAGGAACGCCCTGTGGTTACCTGTAGCCATTGTAAATACTTAACAACCTCAGCACTGGTGGTTAGTGTCCTGTGGAATAGCACTTTTCGTGAAGTCCTAGCAGCTGTTCAGATTTAGAATCATTTAAAGCCCTCTCTCTTTAAAAAGAAAAAAAACAACAACACTTTTTTTAATTCCTTAAGAGGCAGGATAGTTTAAAGAACTAGTGCCCTTTTGTTTCGATTTTCTTTTAAATTCATAAACTAGATTGACATTTATCGTCATAAGTCTCTAGCATTTCTTCAAGACACATGAGAAGGAACGTAGAGATACAGAACATTTTTTATTTTTGGGTTTCTTCTCATTTTCTGTTAACAAAGTGGCATGTGAGGTATGTTTATAAGGCAGTATGATAAATACATGCAAGAACACTTATGTCCAAGTAGGTGACCTTCCCTGTAAATTAGTCAGTGCCCTTGGGAAGTTATATACATTCCAGTGATGCTATTAATATTTATTTTTAGAACTCTTATTTTAAAACTGCTCTCTGAACCCACTTAGAATCCCCACTCAAAAAACTAATTATTGTTTTATAATCACCTTGTTTTTGTCCAAAGTATTTTGCCTATTTTGATCAGCTACCTTATTTTTCTCCAGAGTCCTTGGTACTGTTGAATTAAAGAAGTTGCATACCCATCTGGTTTGTCACTCACCCTAAGCAAGGCCCACTGACTTTCAGTTGAAACCTTTTGTGTTGTCTCTCCCTGTTACAATGTGAGCCTTGAAAGCAAGGACTGTCTTTTTTTTTTTAATTTGTATTCCTAGAACTGTGTACCTAGTAAGCACTTAATAAAAATACATGCACCTTCATTCATTTGTTCAGTCATGATTGACTGATGATACTCAAACTTTAAATTCTAAATTTCTGAAAGGGCTTTCCAAAACAATCTGAATGATGGCAACACAATTAATATAATCATAAATAATATAATATTGTAAATAATATTTAATTATAAATTTAATTATAAAGATTTTAAATTATTATATTAAGATATATGTAATATATCTTAATATATTTAATATATTCATATGTAATATATGATACATTAATATATGTAATATATAAGGTATACTTATGATTTATTATTAATTATAAAGTTAATTATAAATAATATAATAACATAATTAAGTGTGTGGCTTCCAAAGTGACTGCTTGAACAGTGATGGTACTTTTCTGGATATATAAGTTTTAATGTGTTTCTTTATAGATGTGCGCCTAATTAAATTTATGTATCTTCCAAACACTATGCTTAGATTGTTAGTAATTAGTAATATAGTTACCATTTTTCTTTTGTATAACCTGCTTTGTGAAATGTAGGTGACAATTTTTTAATTGCTGATTTCTAGCAATTTAAATTTTATGTCTTGAACCCTAGAAGCACTTATAATCTGTTCACTCTACAAGTCAGATGAAATGGTTATGCTGAGCTGGGACAGAATGAAATGGTCTAGTTTATCCTACATTTTTGTCAGCATTATATTTTTTATAGGTTAAGTGTATATAATTATTTGTTATTTGAAAAGTTAGATAAGCTTCAGAGTTAATTTTATTGACATCTTTCAGACCAATCTTTTATTTTTCATAAAGGATTACAGTGGTGTAAGGATAAAGAACCGTTGTCCTATTTTGAGTGAACCTAGATAACAAAGACTATTTATGGAGGTTTTTCTTAGGGATTTATTATATATTATATATTTATTGTATATATTTTGGCGGTTTCTTAAATGTTATTATTATATCTTATTATTCATTAACAGACACAAATATTCCAATATGCAAAGAATACAAAAAAAGAGCAATTGAAAGATAGGTGTATGGCAGAGTATATTCAGGTCCTGACATATATACTGGCTCTGTGGCCCTGGGCAAGTTAACTATCCTCACAGTGCTTTAGTGATTCTCAAAGACTGTCAGTTGTAACGAAGGTGCCAACTGGCACTGGTACAGAGAGTTTCCAGTATCAGTGAAATTACAAGTCCAGTTATTTTCCTTTACATTATTGTAGATAGAATTTGTTATCCTGGTTCTGCTTATTTGACTTGGCATCAGTTCATGTGCAAATCTTAACAAGAATCTCTCAGTTCTTGATACTCATTTCCAAAGGTACAATAATATTCCTTTATATATCATATTTTGCCCAGCTATTCCTGTTTTAGTAATTTTAGACTGAAAGTTAATGAAGTGATATGGTTATGTGAGCTTATTCATGTTTGTTAAATAAGATCTGATACTAACTGTGAGTTTAGTCACTTGAAAATATGTTATCCCCCCCTCCCCAAAAAGGTGAATTGGATTTTTGAACAAGTGAAAGCTATTAAGATTTGCTTTAGAATTATTCCTGGCATCTTAATTTTAGTTATCTTTTTGTTTCTAAGGCAAACATTTGAAAAAAGGAAAACAATTTTAGGATGTGCCAACTGAATAAAACTGCTTTGAAAGTTAGCAGTTTTATATTTAACTTCATGGTAGTGATTTTCATTTGTCCTCTATCACAGGTACAGGAACCTTAAAGATAGATTTTGTTGGAGAGCTAAATGATAAAATGAAAGGTTTCTATAGAAGTAAATACACCACTCCTTCTGGAGAGGTGCGTTATGCTGCTGTCACACAGTTTGAGGTATGTACTGTTTTCCCTACTACTTTAGTTTTTTAAATATTAGTATTTGAAGTAAAGTTTATTCCATTATATTGAATAACTAGTTGAAGCCAGGTGATATTAGCCTAAACTGTATTTGTCATTTCAAAAATCTTTGTCTGATCTTCAGTAAAATAACTATAATAGTGATTGAATTTATACTTCATGTCCCAAAAGTCTCAGCCCAGTTTTAAATGTTTAAAACTGGGCTGAGACTTTTGGGACATCCTGTACAGCTTCATTTACAAGAAATGAAACCAGGCAGATAGATACTGAACTGGGTATCTAGTATTTGGATTGATTATAGAAACGACACTCTTCGTAATCAGAAACATTCTTTTAGTGTTTGAAAAGTGACAATTTCCTACGTAAACTGGTCCATCTAACCAATGGTCTAAAAATATTATTAAAGAAAGATCTAAAGAAAGATTATTTCCTGTGTAATGGGAAGTGCTCCTTAAAGCTTTTAGATTTTGGCTTTATCTGAAATAGATCTGCTTTGTTTTCTTTTAAGAACGATTCAAACTCTTTGCGCCATCTTGCAGCACTGCCACCATGGTGCGCATGAACGTCCTGGCAGATGCTCTCAAAAGTATCAACAGTGCAGAAAAGTGAGGAAAACACCAGGTTCTCATTAGGCCATGCTCTGAAGTAATTGTCTGGTTCTTCACTGTGATGATGAAGTGTGGTTACGTTGGCAAATTTGAGATCATTGATGATCACAGAATAGGAAAAATTGTTGTGAACCTCAGGGCAGATTAAACAAGTGTGGTGTAATCAGCCCTGGATTTGATGTTCAGTTGAAAGATCTGGAAAAGTGGCAGAATAATCTGTTACCATCCTGTCAGTTTTGGGTTCATTGTGCTTACAACCTCAGCTGGCATCATGGACCATGAGGAAGCAAGACAAAAGCACACAGGAGGAAAAATCCTGGGATTATTTTTCTAAGGGTGTAAAACATATATACAAATTACAGTGCTCCATTGGGGGGTGGGAAGATTCAGTTGTTGGGTTTTGGGGGTACTATTTTAGCTTTTTTCCTTAATTTTTTTTTTGTCAAAAGGGGATAGAATTTGTGTGAACCAGTAGAAAAGTACATTTCTTTTTATTCGTCAGGAGATATGTATCCTGTAGCATTGTGATTTCTGCTTTTTCTGTTAAGGAATGAAGCACATCAGGATGTCTTGAATTGAATTCTAAGAGCCTGATAAGTTGAGGAAAACTAGTCCAATGGAAGCTTAAAACCAATAACCACCCTGCATTTCAAAAAAGTCTTTCTGTTTCTTCGCTCCATAACTGTTTTACATAATTATTTTTTAATAAGGGAGTTGACTTTTCTTCTTATCCTAGCTTTATGTACTTAGTTATATATTGATTATTACATGCTTTCTCCTGTCGAGGTGAAATAAAGCTTAAAATGAATGCTGTAATATTTTGTGATGAAATCAAAATTATAATTTAAACTATTACTATGCTGTTTATTATCAAGGCCTTTAGTAGATTATAGCCAATGGAAAATGGAATGTTTGTGATTTCTTCATGAAGTTTCCTATTTTACTAATTTAGAAATTTTTTTTTCCCCTTAAGGCTACTGATGCCCGTAGGGCTTTTCCTTGCTGGGATGAACCTGCTATCAAAGCAACATTTGATATCTCATTGGTTGTCCCTAAGGACAGAGTGGCTTTATCAAACATGGTGTGTATGTGTAAATAAGTAGGTTGGAACTTGTAACAAGCTGTTAGAAGTTTGGTTTACTGATTTAACTTTTTCTTAAATACTTTTATTTGAATCTTCTGTCTATACTCTTTTGAAGGAAATGTACTCTTAGATTACAATTAAATGCGAGTAGCTAAGCAAGAATCAAGTTAAAACAACTTAAAATTTTTTATTAAATGGGAGAAAATGTTTTGCCTTTTTATCAGTAAGCTTCAAAATTTTTATTTTGTGTTATAGAGGGAAGTTGTATTGGTAGTTAATTTTATTTTAGAATCATATTTCTGTATAACCAGGGCTAATCTTACTCTAAGTAGCAGTCTACGTATATGATGATATTTCAAGGACTACCATGACCAGTGACATTACAAATAGGCAGAGCTGGAGGCAGTTCTGATAATGATTCCGGTAATGCCGGAAAGACATTACTGCTCAGAAGCCTCCAAATAGACTCTTCTACCCTGAGTGACTAATCTGAAATTCCACAATTTTGTTCATTGTCACCTAATTAAAAAGCAAATATCCCTAGGAAAGGTGTAATACTTAAAGCCAAAAGAGTCATTTGTACCTTTAGGTCACTAGTTTTTCCTGTTCTTTCCTAAGACCTGATTTAGTTGACATAAGCAGGAAGACAAGTACCCTAGTTGAGGGAGGTAATGGAACCTGTGCAGCATAAAATTGTTTGGGGCCTTCATAGACAAACTTTGGTCAGTTTTCCAAGCTGTCTGATGTTGGATGCTAGGTTAAGACAGGCTTCTGTCTTTCTCAAAGTATTTGTAATTCAGACATAGTATAACATTCTCCCATTAACAAATCATTTCTTTATATTCAATATAGATCTTCCTCAGAGAAGTTATATTTTGATCCCTGGCATCCTAGTATGAATGAGTTAGAGAGCTTTCAGTACTGGATTGGGGAAGTCAAGACTGTGTATAGAACTAAGCCTGTTGTGGATGGGAATTGATAAGGAAGCCAAATGGGAAAGAAGAGCCTGCAGAAAAGTTTTGTGAATTTTGTAGTTTTACTTTTGTAGACTGGTTGTGCTTGTCATTGACTAATGTATATTTCTTTTTCTGCTATTTGAAAGAATGTAATTGACCGAAAACCATACCCTGATGATGAAAATTTGGTTGAAGTGAAGTTTGCCCGCACACCTGTCATGTCAACATACTTGGTGGCATTTGTTGTAGGAGAATATGACTTTGTTGAGACGAGGTCAAAAGACGGTGTGTGTGTTCGTGTTTATACGCCTGTTGGCAAAGCAGAACAAGGAAAATTTGCATTGGAGGTAAATGTATTTGGTGGGGATCCATGTTGGAGAGTTTGTATTCCTAATAGATTGTTTTATAATTTGTTTTGTCTTTTTGGTTTGTTGCTGTTGGGATAACAGGAAATCTGAACTTGGTTTTGAATTATTGTTTTACAACATGTAAATTAAAACAATCCAAGTTATGATAAAAAGCGATACTGACTTGTATCCAGGGACAGGATGATAATAGTGTAGTTATAACTTTAATACTGTCATTTATTGACTAGAATTTTGACTAGAATTTGGATGACTACAGACTTTTTGTAAATTATGAGATTTGGATATTCTTTTGTAGATGATGTTTTCTGTATTTCAAAACTTGATATTTCTAGAGTAGTTTCAGATTTCCCTTGTGATTTATTTGCCGGTTACAGTCAAAAGCTTTATCAGGCCTGTCCTTGTTCATTTTTTTGTAGGTTGCTGCTAAAACTCTACCTTTTTATAAGGACTACTTCAGTGTTCCTTATCCTCTACCCAAAATTGATCTCATTGCTATTGCAGACTTTGCAGCTGGTAAAGTAAATTTCATTTTATTGCTAAATTGTATTGATCTTTGAATTGTTATAAGAAAGTAGAATGTATTATAAATATCTGTAATTTTTTTGTGTTTATTTTATAAAGGTGCCATGGAGAACTGGGGCCTTGTTACTTATAGGTATGTTAACAGTACATTGTCCTGCCTTACTTTTGCTTTCCTACTTTTTATATATAAGGACTGCTGACATTGGACTTCATCCTATGTGAAATATTAAGCAATTACAAAATAGTATAACAGGCTTAAGAAAATTTTTTCCCTTTTTTAAAAAAAGTGCCCCTGGAGTACGTTTTGGAAAATCATATGAACATTTTAAGCCTGCTATGCAAAGTTGGAAGATTTCAGCATGAGCACTAGTAGAATTTTTCAGATGATTCTTGTCATACCTTTCATTTTAATTGATGTATAGTCTCCCCATAATAGTTCTGTAGTAATTTCTCCAGCTTTGAAAACTGGCCTCAGTTGTGTATTTTCTAACTTAAGTTATCACATCTCTGTTACCACAAACATTTGGTTTTTAAGGCACTGTCTGTAAACAAGTTCCCAGTTTCCATTTTCAGTTGTCTGCTCAGGTGAATTACATTTCAAACAGTCAACTCAGTGTTTTGGTTTTTGTTTATGTGGAATGCATTTTTTTCTCTTCTCCATTTTTAGAGGAACACAAGTTTCTTCCTAATCTTCTAGATGAAATTCCATGATTTTAGGCAGCTTCATATTTTACCTTCAAAGTGAGAAGAATTTCTGGTTAAGTCTTTAATCCTTTATATAAGTACTCAGGTTCTATTAAGATTTAATCTAATTTTATTTTTTTTCCTGCCCTAACATTGCATACAATGGAATAATGTTTTCCTTATAGGTCTCTGGAATTGAATTTGATATTTTTATGCACTATTTTATAGGAAACTTTTTTTCAGTGTATTTTCCTGTCGTTACTTTGTGTTTTCTTGCTGTATTAATCAGCTTGGTTTTTGTTTGTTTGTTTTGTTTTTAAACATAGGGAGACTGCATTGCTTATTGATCCAAAAAACTCCTGTTCTTCATCCCGCCAGTGGGTTGCTCTGGTTGTGGGACATGAACTCGCCCATCAATGGTTTGGAAATCTTGTTACTATGGTATCTAATATTTTTAAGTGTTTTCAATATATTTACCTTCATCCTGCTACTGCTGCACATCCTCTTGACTACACAGCATTTCTGGGGTTGGCTGGAGTATTGTGCACAAGGAAATAATTGGGTGATGGAGAGGAATTATTTTAAAAGGTCTACCTTGAAAAGTGAGTTTCAGAATCCTTCTATTGGTTGGGTGTTTTGAATATTATTTGTTCAGCAGAAAAGGTGTTAAACTTGTTTTCACATTTGTTTATAAGTGTTTCATTGACTAAATATCCTTCAGCTATACATAAGTATTAAGTTACTATAATAAGACAGGGTTCTGATCAAGTACCAAGCTAAACAGCTATTTTGATGCTGGGTAGAGTTTCTGGGGGTCACTTCTTAAAAAATTTGAAATAATTTTTATGAGTCCTTTTTGTTTTTACATTATAGTCACTTCTGGATATAATTTCTGTCTCTAGTCTCTCTCTCTTCCCCTCCCCCCTTCTTTTAAGTGGGAATCAAAGCAAAGAGAAAGTGGTGTAGCTGAAAGGTGTTTATAAATTCCCACACTGTAGTACTGAAAACCTTGTTTACTAGATTTCTGCAGTGAATAGTCCCTGTCCTTCAGACTTAGTCTGCCACTCTTCTCTCACCCCCTAAACAAATACTATTTATGGAAGCCAACTGTGTTAGAGGTTGGGAAGTAGATTGCTGTGCCAAAAGCACAGTATTTAATAAACGAACTAGAAGTAACACTGCAGTGAAAGGATTTGGAGGTTCTGGAGCCAGCCAAATTCCCTAACTGTGGTATTCAGACTGCCAAAGAGCAGAACGTGACTTGGATGGAGCTTGGGTCCATATGTCACAACAAGGAAAAGAATGAGGGATTTATCAAACCAACATGGTATATTTGAGGTTTCTAAAGAAAGCGTACCTTTTTATTTAATCAAAATAAATCCCTTTGATAATCACTGCATTCCTAAAATTTTATTTTGAAGGGAAAAAGTTCTCTTTGAAATATAATTTAATATAAAATTGATATCCTCATGCTTAAAGTTGAGAGGTATGTAGAAGTATCTCTCTTAGTAAAATTGGGTTAGCTGTTTCTTTCCAAACAAAGAATGTTTTTGCACAGGCTTGAGTTGTACGGCTTCTTGGAGAGGCCTCTAGGAGTGATTTTCCTCTACTGAGAGAGTGTGTCTCACATTTTAAGATAATTTCACTTCTCCCAATCATGAAATGCTAATTCTTTGATACTGTGAAGTTAGATTTACTAAAATGAACATAACAATTGAAGAAAAATTTTGTACTAGCTTATAATCTTAGTTGGACTAAATAGCATGAGGTATTTATGACCAGTGACCACTTCTAGCTTATAAAATGGATATTTAAAAAAATCTTATGTGGGATTTGAAAGTAAAGTTGGAAGGCTTTTCATACTCACATTAATCTCTTGGAATTCATTCTGCATTTGTCTTACCAAACGTAACAAAAATTGCATCAAGATCTTTTCTCTAAAAAACAATTGGAAGTTGATTTTATTCAGAATACAGTTTCATGTAGAATTCCAAAGAGCTTTCAAACTATTATTACCATCCCACTGATTGCTCATGTCCTTCATATAACTTTTCCTAGGTACCTACATTGTGATTGACAATAGCTCTTTTCTGCAAACACGAGAAGGTTCTTTTATTTTACATTGCCTTGTTTTCTCTCAGTATCCCTCTGTTCTCTCTGAAGAGAACTTCTAGTATGATCTCTATGTAGACATGTTCTCATTTTTTCTTTCTTTGACATTTTACCCATTACTCCCCCTTCTTTTTCATGTTTCTTTTTCCTACACATTGTTGGATAGCGAAAGCTAGCTAGAAGTGGCTAGTGTCATTTGAGAGACACCTTCACTAAACTTCTAAAGTCTATTCCATGTTTCTGCTTGGCTTGCTTTTTTATGAAACTTAGCTTTCTCCAAAGAAGTGGACTGCTTACTAGATGTTTTGAGTTGCTTTTATAATTCATTAAATTGCTAGTATTGGGGCACAGGCTAAGTGAAACGTTTTACAAATTAGTTGAATAGATATTTTCTTAAAATACTCCTCAAATTTATTTTTTATTTTTTAAGGAATGGTGGACTCATCTTTGGCTAAATGAAGGCTTTGCCTCTTGGATTGAATATCTGTGTGTAGACCATTGCTTCCCAGAATATGATATCTGGACTCAGTTTGTTTCTGCTGATTATACCCGAGCCCAAGAGCTTGATGCTTTAGATAATAGTCATCCTATTGAAGTAAGTAAAGTAAGCTATTCTTTCCCACTGTTAGCCTTAAAAATAAAGCTATCTCTTTTCAATGAAATAAGTAACTTGTAAATTTTCTCAAAGAATCCAAAAAGAGGAAAGGATTGTATGGTTAACTTTACTTTTATCTGCTATATCTGGTGTTTTCAGTCTTTAAAAATCTAGTAAGGCTAACTTCTAAAGTAGGATGGGAATTTGTTTGATTTTGGTATATATAAATTTGTACTCAAATATTATATCCTGTGGGGCACTCAGTAAATACTTGCTGACTGAAGCATAGTTATAAACTGCACATTTAAGACTGGCCTTCCCTGTACATAGTTATTAACTGTAAGCTTTTTTGGGGGAGATTTGTTGCCCTTATATTATATTTTTAAGAACTTACATGAAAAGCAAAATTGATGGAATGTGGAAAAATGACTTATTAGATCTCTGGATAAGAGTTCATGACAAAGCAAGAGATAGATGTTTGCAGGAGGTAGAATGGATAGTTTTGATAAAATTTAAAAGTTTTTGACCAAACAAAATCTGCAGCTGAAATTAGAAGAAAAGCAAGAAATTGGGGAGGGAGGAGGAATCTTTGTAGCAGGTTTTTCTGAAAGTTTTCTTTTCTAGGATATATTGTGAATTAAGTCACATTTTCACAAATAATGTCCATTCCCCAAATGATAAATGATCAAGGGATATAAATTGGCAGTTTTCAGAGAAAGAAATCCAAGCTATCAACAGCCATATGAAAAAATGCTTTAAATCACAAATAGAGGTATGCAAACAAAAACAACTCTGAGGTACTACCTTTCACTCATCACATTATCTAAGATGACAAAAAAGGTAAATAAATGCTGGAAGGAGACCTGGGGGAAAAATTGATGTACATTAATGCACTGTTGGTGGAACTATAAGCTAGTTTTACCATTCTACAAAGCAATTTGGGACTATATCCAAAAAGCTATTAAACTCTATATCCCTTTTAACCTGTCTATACTCTTAAATCTATACTCCAAAGAGATTTAAAAAAAAGGGGGGGGGAGACAGGGCCCATATGTACAAATATATTTAAATCTGTCCTTTTTT
The DNA here is from genome assembly GCF_003287225.1 of Phascolarctos cinereus. Classification (NCBI taxonomy): domain Eukaryota; kingdom Metazoa; phylum Chordata; class Mammalia; order Diprotodontia; family Phascolarctidae; genus Phascolarctos; species Phascolarctos cinereus. Next base: position 299,291,091 of record NW_027555958.1, on the reverse strand, counting down.
GTTGGCAAAGAATTGGAAACTGAAGGAATGGAAGAACAAGTTATAATATGTGAATGTGGTGGAATAATATGCTAGAATAAATGATGAAGGGGATGGTTTCTGAAAAACCTGGGAAGACTTATAGGAACTGATTGAAGGTGAAGTGAGTAGAACTAGGACAACAATTTATAAAGTAACAATAGTATTGTAAAGATGATGAACTTTGAATGATTTAGTAACTGATCAATACTTACTACAACTCCAAAGAACTCCTTTCACACATACTGTCTGTTTTTAGATAGAAAACTGATAAGCTTAGCATAAGTCCAGGTTGAAGCATCTTTTCCTTTTTTTTTGAACATGGCTAACATGAGAATTTGTTTTTTGTGACTATAGTTGTCTGTAAGAATTTTTGTTTATCTCACCTTCTCAGTGGGTGGGGCAGGGGAGAGGGGAGAGGAAGAGATAGAATAAATTGAATTTTAAAAAAACTTACATGAAAAGATTAACTCAGTCTAGCTATTTCCATTGCCATTCATATGACTCTTGATTTTCATTTAACCTTTCTTTATCCCAGTTAACTTATCTGGGAAAAAAAATCGATTTCTAAGAATGAGAGGCATTGACATCATTGATCATGGTTTTCCATAGCTATAGAGCATTATTCTTAGTAGGAGAAAGTAAACGAAACATCTGTTGGTTTAGGGTTCCTGCATTATATTCCCATCCACCCTCAGCTTTTTTTTTCCTTCTTTCGTTCCACACGGTTTTGTTAGGTTGATTTTATTTTGTGAGAATAATGAACAAAAGGAGATAAGGTTAAACATTCTACTTTATTAGTATGCTACTTAAATTTGTGGTAGGTCAGTGACATAAAATGAGTGGATAGAAATCGCTTGTGGGATATAAAGGTTTTTAGGAAAGTAATTTAATTTTTTAGTCTTTCTGCTTTACTGACCTTGAATCACACCTTATCTGCCAGGTCAGTGTGGGCCATCCTTCCGAAGTTGATGAAATATTTGATGCTATATCCTATAGCAAAGGGGCGTCTGTCATCAGAATGTTACATGATTACATTGGGGATAAGGTAAAAAAAAAACACACACAAAACAGTCTTCTACAAGAACATTTATGGTAAAAGTTTATAGTGAGGTATTACTTTGTGTTTATGAAGAAATGTGTTGATATGTTAGTCTTACAAGTGAATTCTCTATTTGGATTAAATTTCTAATAGCCAAACAATTCTTATTTATAGAAATGTTAAGAGGTTTTAGTTTGTCCTTAGGTTTTGTTTATCTTGATTGTCATGCTTAGATAGTTGATCATGTAGGTAGATTATTTATGTTAAATGGAAATGGAAAGGATCTTTTAAAATTGTCATTTAAATGTGTGAACTTGACAAAGGATCATTTCCATATTCAAAGAAGAACAGAACAAAGAGGGGTATAAAAAAACCTTTAGTCTCTTAAGAGTAGCTCAAAAAAAAATTTAAGTGTTAAATTTAACAATCCAAACACAGCCCTGCTTGTCTGTGTCCTTTTCTGAATTTCCTATTGCTTTCTTTTATATTTTCTTAATGTTTACTGATGATTTTTACCTTTATTTTCTTCTGGGAAGGATTTTGTTTTTAATTATTACACATAGTTGTGGTAGAGAAATGTGTAGAGTGTATGTGTTCTCAGGTAGTAGGCAAAATGATTTATAAGGAAGGAAGACCCATTGTTTTTAAAATGTACAATTCTAACTTTGAAAATAACTATAACTACTTTCAAGTACCAAAATGTAGAAATAAATTGAGATAAAAAGCAGTAGTGAAATACTTGTCTCATTCTGATAAGTGAGAATATTGATGTGGAAATGGGCACAAATCTGACATTGTGACAAACTTATCTTTTTTAAAATTGTGTATTTTTAGGACTTTAAGAAAGGAATGAATATATACTTAACCAAGTTCCAGCAGAAGAATGCAGCCACAGGTAATGTTTAATATTTCAGGGGTAATGAAAAGAAAAGAAAAGATTACATTTTATATTCATATTATATACATTTTATATTTGATGTGATACATTGACTCAAAACAGTTTCACTGTTTTCTCACATGCCCAGTTTTCCATTTAGATTAATGTACAGTAGGTAAGTGAATTCCTTTTGCCAAGAAGTGAGTCTCAAGTGGGTCAGAAGTTATTGTCATCTACTGTTCTACTCACTCAGCAGCATGTGGTGCTATTTTAATTATTTGAAAGTGCTATATTTACCTGAAGCGAACACCCTAGGCTATTGAATTGTTAGATAATTGACCATCTGGAAGTATCAATTTGTAAAAATGGTCATGTGGGATTATGGATCTAAAATAAGGTAATTTCAGTATATTCTGATCTGTAATGCACACAGTTGCCTTTTGAGTTTCTAATGTTCACAGTTATTTACTGAGTGCATAAATAAGAGTTGATAGGTATTGCTTGAATACAAAAAAGGAAGACATGGAGCTTTGGGTTCTTTAGTATACAAAAATGTTTTTAAAAATAGGAAAGGCTGTGGAAGTCAGATGCAGATAGACCACTTAGAATGTCAAAATTCCAGTGTAACCTGGGCATAGTTTAGTTGAAAGATTACCATAATAGCCTTTGTGTTGAAATTAGTGTTCCATTCTCCCTGGATCTACTTTGCTTTTGGTGTATTTTTCCTAATATACTTTTTAATTTTTCGTATGTTAAAGTCAGTATAAAGTCTGGGATGGATTTGGTGGGGTGGGGGAAGGGAGGGAGAGAAATTGAAATGTGGATAAATCTTCACAAGCAGTTGAGATTAAGGGGGTGGAGTTGGGCTTACATTGTCAAAGGGTAGACAGAAAAGGCTTTGGTGACCAAGGTGACTAACCTGCATCCAATCCAATCAATAAACATTTATTAAGCACCTGCTAATGTGCCAGGCACTGTGCTAAGCTCTGGGAATACAGTTAATAAAAGATCCATGCCCTCAAGAATCTTACAATCTAAAGGAGAAAACAACACACCAAAGAAAGCAGGAAAGGGGGAGGTATAGAAGAAACCTAGGGAGCACCCAGCTGGAGAGTCTTATTCCAGACTATATTTTATTGTTTCTTGGTGTCTCATTTAGTCATTAGCTTCCATTTGGCCAGTTCTAGTTTTTTTTCCTTCATTGAGTTTTTGTATCTCTTCTACCATTTGGCCAATTCTGATTTTTAAGGAGTTAATCAATATTTTTAAAATGTTAAAACATACTTCAATTATTTATTTTTAGTGGGTTTTTAAAAAATTTTCACTTCTGTACTCTATCCCTTCCATGCCCATTGAAAAGGCAAGCAATCATATCAATTAATACATGTGAAATTATGTAAACCATTTCCACATTAGCCATATTTCCAAAAAAAGGCAAGAAAAAGAAAGAGAAAATTATACTTCAGTTTGCACTTAGAGTTCGTCTCTTCTCTCTCTTGAAATGAATAGCGTTTTTTCATTGTGAGTCCTTTGATCATCATTGCTGTTACTGTGCACAATGAACTTCCCATTCTTCTCGCTTTACTGTTCATCATCAGTTCTTATAGGTCTGACCATATTTTTCTGAAACTATCCTTCCAGATTCTTTTAACATAATAATACTCTGTCACAATCATATAAAACTTGTTCAGCCATTTCTCAATTGATAAATAGTCAAAGGATATAAACAGGCAGTTTTCAGAAAAAAAGTTTTCTGTAGATGTATGGGGGGAAAAAAGCTCCTATCAGAGGTTTCGAAACCTATTTAGCCTACTACCCTCTTTAAAAGAAAAAATTACTTAGCGTCCCCCTTGAAATGTACTTTCTTTAATCCTCAACAGTTTTTTTCCCCTATACTACCATACTCCTGGATCGTTCCAGCACCCATTTTGGAAACCTATGCAAATCTCTATTAATTAGAGAACGGCAAATTAAAGCAACTCTGGGATGAGGGAGGGGAAAATAGGTACACTAATAAATTGCTGGTGAAATAGTGAACTGGTTCGGCTACTCTAGAAAACAATATGGAATCATGTCCAAAGAGCTATAAAACCATGCACGCACTCTTTTCACAAATTTCTTACATAGCTTTCATTTCTTTTACCCAACTTATACTCTACCACTCATGTTTGATTTTTAAATCTTTTTTTTTAATTAAAAAGAAAACAAAACAAATTTCTTTAGCTCTTCTAGGAATTCTTGTTATGCTTGTGTCCAATCTGCATTTTTCTTTGAGGCTTTACCTATATAGATACTTTATTTTTTTCTTGTTAAAGATTCATTTATTTATTTTTAGTTTTCAGCATTCATTTCCACAAGATCCTGAGTTCCAGATTTTCTCCCCTCCCCTTCCTTCCCCCAGCCCCAAGACCAAGTGCTTTCTGAATACCCTTTCCCCTAATCTGCCCTCCCTTCTATCTCAGTCTCCCCCTCCCCCCTTTCTTATCCACTTCCTCTTCTGTTTTCCTGTAGTGCAGCATACATTTCTATACCCCATTGCCTGTATAACTTATTTCCCAGTGGCATATGAAAACAATTTTTTAACATTTATTTTTTAAAACTTTGGGTTCCAAATTTTGCCCCTTCTTACCTCCCCACCTACCCTCCTTGAGAAGGCAAGCAACTCCATACAGGTTATACTTGGGTAGTCATGCAAAACACTTCCATAATAGTCATGCTATGGAAAACTAACTATGTTTCCCTTTATCTTATCATACCCCTGTTTATTCTGTTCTCTCTTTTGACCCTGTCCATCCTCAGAAGTGTTTGCTTCTGATTACCCGCTCCCCTCTATCACTCCCCCCCCATCCCTTTCTGCCCTATCTTCCTGTAGAATGAGATAGCTTTCCATACCCAATTGAGTATGTATGTTATTCCCTCCTTAAGCCAAATCCGATGAGAATAAGATTCACTCATTCTCTGTCATCTTCCCCCACTTCCACTCCACTGTAAAAGCCTTTTCTTGTTGGTTTTATGTGAGATAATTTACCCCATTCCGCCTCTCCTTTTCTCCTTCTCTCAATATAATCTCTCTCACCTCTTAATTTTATTCTTCAAATATCACCCATTCATCTTCAATTCACCCTGTGCCCTCTATCTATCAATCTATCCATATAATTTTTTTCCCCCTCTAACTACCTAATACTGACAAAGGACTCATGAGTTACAAATACCATCTTTCCATATAGGAATGTAAACAGTTCAACCTTAATAAGTCCCTTATGATTTCTCTTTCCTGTTTACCTCTTCATGCTACTTTTGAGTCTTATATATTTGAAATTTGAATTTTCTGTTCAGCTCTGGTCTCTTCATCAAGAATGTTTGAGAGCCCTCTATTTCACTGAATTTCCATTTTTTTCCCCTGAAGGATTATACTTAGTTTTGCTGGATAGGTGACTCTTGGCTGTAATCCTATTTCATTTGCCCTCTGGAATATCACATTCCAAGCCCTGTGGTTTCTTAATGTAGAAGCTGCTAAATCCTGTGTTATCCTGATTGTGTTTCCACAATAATTGAATTGTTTCTTTCTGGCTGCTTGCAATTTTTCTCTTTCACCTGGGAACTCAGGAATTTGGCTACAGTATTCCTGGGAGTTTTCCTTTGGGGATCTCTTTCAGGAGGTGATTGGTGGATTCTTTCCATTTCTATTTTACCCTCTGGTTCTAGAATATCAGGGCAGTTTTCCTTGATAATTTCTTTAAAGATGGTATCTAGGCTGTTTTTTTGATCATGGCTTTCAGATAGTCCAACAGTTTTTAAATGTTTTCTTCTGGATCTGTTTTCCAGGTCAGTTGTTTTTCCAGTGAGATATTTCACATTGTCTTCTACTTTTTCATTATTTTGGTTTTGTTTTACAATGTCTTGATTTCTCATAAAGCCACTAGCTTCCAATTGCTCCATTCTATTTTTTTTTTTTATTTTTAGGCAATTGGATTAAGTGACTTGCCCAGGGTCACACAGCTAGTAAGTGTCAAGTGTCTGGTCTGAGGTCAGATTTGAACTCAGGTCCTCCTGAATCCAGGGCCAGTGCTCTATCCACTGTGCCACCTAGCTGCCTCCTCCATTCTAATTTTTAAGGAAGTATTTTCTTCAGTGAGATTTTGGACTTCCTTTTCCATTTGGCCAGTTCTGCTTTTTAAGGCATTCTTCTCAGTGGCTTTTTGGATCTCTTTTGCCGTTTGGGTTAGGCTATTTTTTAAGGTGTTATTTTCTTCAGTATTTTCTTGGGTGTCCTTCGGCAAGTTGTTGACTAGTTTTTCATGATTTTCTTGCATCATAGGGGGCAGCTAGGTGGCGCAGTGGATAGAGCACTGGCCCTGGATTCAGGAGGACCTGAGTTCAAATCTGACCTCAGACCAAACACTTGACACTTACTAGCTGTGTGACTTTGGGCAAGTCACTTAATCCCAGTTGCCTTAAAAAAATTTTTCTTGCATCATTTTCATTTCTCTTCCCAGTTTTTCCTTTACTTCTCTTACTTCTCAAAATCCTTTTTGAGCTCTTCCATGGCCTGGGACTGATTCATATTTTTCTTGGAGGCTTTGGATGTAGGAGCTTTGACTTTGTTGTCTTCTGGTTTTATATTTTGATCTTTGTTACGAAAGAAAGATTCTCTGGTCTGACTTTTTGCAGTTTGCTCATTTGCTCATGATCCCAGGCAATTACTTGAGTTTTAAACTCTTTGTTAAGTTAGGGGTCTGCTTCCAGTGTGGAGAACATATTTCCCAGGCTTTGGGGGTTTTGTGCAGCTGTTTTCAGAGATAACTTCTAGGGACATGTAAATTTTCAGTTCTTCCAAGGTGGTATGATCAAGGGCGAGGTGTTTACTCCTTTCCTGGCCTGTGCTCTGGTTCATGAGTGACCACAAACACTCTTTTCTGCCTTGGAACTGTGAGGAGGATTCTCTCTCCACCAGGCACAAGCTCCACCGTGCCAGCTCTCCTCCTCTCCCAGGATTGCCACCCAGAACTGTGACCCAGATCCAAGCACAGGCAAAGCAAGAGAATCCTGCCTCAGCACCAGCAAAGAGATCCCTGCAATCCCCCTCTGATCGGCCACTCGATTCCCCTTCAGTCTGTGGGCCAGAAGCTCTGGAAGCAGCTGCCATCTTGGGGCCGTGTAGGGACTGGGGCTGGGACAGAGCTTCTCTCCCACTGCAGTCACAGTCTTTTTCCTCCTGAACTTCTGAGTTGTCTGTGGTGTTTGTGGGTTGAGAAGTCTAGATAGTGGGGCAGCTAGGTGGCTCAGTGGATAGAGCACCAGCCCTGGAGTCAGGAGTACCTCAGTTCAAATCCGGCCTCAGACACATAACACTTACTAGCTGTGTGACTCTGGGCAAGTCACTTAACCCCATTGCCTAGACCCCCCCCCAAAAAAAAAAGAAGAAGAAAAGAGTATAAAAAAAAAAGAGAGAGAGAGAAGTCTGGAAGCCACCACAGCTTCCTATACCGGTAGATATTTTCAAGTCATTGTCCATAGACCTCTCTGTCTATCTTCGTAATCTGTCCTAGGCTGGAAAAATGATGCACACTGACTTTTTCTTGCCTTTCCCAATGAGAATTCAGTTTGGTATACTTTCTAGGTTGTTGTGGAAGGGGATGGGTTGGGAGAGCTGGGCAACATTGCTGGCTCTAACTTCACTATTTTGATTCTGCCCCAATTGCAATCTTAAGCATGGAATATTTTAAATTGATTCTTGAGATAGGAGGTCTCTCAGTCTTGTAATCTAGACATATATAAATCTCACAAATAACACCTTGTTTATCCTAGCTAAAGTTTACCAGTTGACTGTGTACCAACTGGGCAGATTATACCTGTGTTAATAACTAGTATAACAACCTGACAGATTGTATATTTTGCCTGTTTTCATTAAAGTATATTATTAACACATCACAATGGCATGTAATAAGCCTAGCAAAATGGTCAATTGCAGGGTAATTTAATAATTTTATTCTTAAAGCTAATTTTTAAAAACTGTGCTTTTATTTGCCAAATTCTCCTAATAACATCATTTCCCTAGCCTTCCTAGTTTAAGACTAGCCTTTCTTCCTGGCTGAACTTTTTTTTCTAATTAATTTATTTTGAATTATCAACAATCACTTCCATAAGCTTTGAGTTTTAAAATTTTTCTCCCCCTCCCTCCCCAAGACAGCATGAAGTCTGATATGGGCTATACATATACATTCCTATTAAACATATTTTCATATTAATGATGTTGTGGGTAAGAATTAGAACCAATAGGAGGAGCCACCAGAAAGAGAAACAAAACACAACAGAAGGAAAAAAAAGCAAATAGTATGCTTCAATCTGCATTCAAACTCCATAGTTCGTTCTTCTTTGTGGATAGATTTTCCATCACGAGGCCTTTGGAGACCTGGCTGAACTTCTTGAAAGGAGCTTTCACTCATTCTTTGTTCTATTCCTAAGCCTCTTAAAATCTGCTAAAGCTACTCTCTTAAAGGTCACCAGTAACTTCTTTATCAGGCCTTATCTTCCTTTTTTTTAAAATTAATTAATTTATTTTTAGTTTTCAACATTCACTTCCATAAGCTTTTGAGTTTTAAGTTTTCTCCTCTTCCCTCCCCATCTCCCTCCCCAAGATGGCGTACAATCTGATATAGGCTATACATATACATTCCTATTAAACATTTTCACATTAGTCATGTTGTAAAGAAGAATTAGAACCAATAGGAGGAACCACAAGAAAGAACAAAACAAAACAGAAGGGAAAAAAAGCAAATCTATCTGCATTCAGATTCCATAGTTCTTTCTCTGGATGTGGATAACATTTTCCAGCATGAAACTTTTTGGAGGTGTCTTAGATCCTTGCATTGCTGAGAAGAGCTAAGTCAAGAAAGTTAGTCATTGCACAGTGTGGTTGTTGCTGTGTACAGTATTCTTCTGGTTCTGCTCACTTCACTCAGCATCAGTCCATATAAGTCTTTCCAGGTTTTTCTGAAGTCTGCTTACTCATCATTTCTTATAGTACAGTAGTATTCCAGTATTCATATACCACAGCTTGTTCAGTCATTCCCCAATTAATGGACATGCCCTCAATTTCCAATTCTTTGCCACCACAAAAAGAGCTGCTATAAATATTTTTGTACTTGTGGGTCCTTTTCCCATTTTTATGATCTCTTTGGGATATAGCCCTAGACATGCTGTTGCTAGGTCAAAGGGTAGGCATAGTTCAAATTGCTCTCCAAAATGGTTGGATCGTTTCACAACTCCACCAGCAATGCATTAGTGTTCCAATTTTCCCACATCTTCTCCAACATTGATCATTTTCCTGTTTCGTCATGTTGTCATTTTCTGTCTTTACAGCTTTATGGCTCATTCCTTATTTGCCTCTGAGTGCTATGGTTAAACCAAACCAGGCCATTCACTCTTTAATTAACACACCTTTTATTCTTTTTCCACTAAGCCAGGCATTTATTTATTTTCTTCCAACTTTTTTACATTTTTATTTGAAGTTTGAGTTCCAAATTCTATCTCCCCAACCCCCGGCAGTAAGCAGTCAGATAAAGGTTATATTTGTGCAGTTGTGTGAAACATTTCCATGTTAGTCATTTTGCACAAGAATACTTGAATAAAAGAAAAAAAATGAAAGTGAAAGATAGCATGCTTCAATCTTTGTTTAATCAGTATTAGTTCTTTCTCTGGAGGTGGATAATATGCTTCATTGGAAGTTCTTTGGGATTGTCTTAGATCATTGTTTTGCTGAGAATAGCCAAGTCATCCACAGTTCTTCATCAAGCAGTATTGCTGTTACTGCATATAACGTTCATGTTCTCCTGGTTCTGTTCACTTCACTATGCATCAGTTCATGTAAATCTTTCCAGGTTTTTCTGAAATCATTCTGCTTGTCATTTCTTATAGTACAATAATACTGTTACAATCATATGATTGTAATATAACCACAGCTTGTTTAGCCATTCCCCAATTGATGTGTTTTCCTTTGATTTCTCATTCTTAGCCACCACAAAAAGGGCTGCTGTAAATATTTTTGTGCAGATAGGCCCCTCCCCCCTTTTTATATGAATTCATTTATTTTTGGTTTTCAACATTCACTTCCATAGGATTTTGAGTTTTGTGCTTCCATCTGCGTTCCCCTTTCCCTTTTTTTGGTGTCTTGAGGATATAGCCCTAGCAATGGTGTTTGAGCCAGGCATTTATTAAGTACCTCCTGTGTTCCCTGAACTACTCTAGGTGCTAAGGATACAAAAACAAAACATTCCTGCTTCTTAGCCTCCCCAGCCCCCCAATTCCTTGCAATTCCTACTTGGTTTTGGAGGCCCAACTTAAATGTTAATTCCTCCAGAAGCATTCTATAATTATCCCTTCCTCTTAAGGTAATTTATTCTTTTTTTGAACTCTCTAAGCACTTGATACCTATTAGTATACTTTTACTTTCTATCCTGTATTATAATTATTTGTGAGCATATTATTATCTCCTGTACTTGACTGGGGTATACTATTAATTATTGTATTTCCCAAGCTTAGTACAATGTTCAAGACATAGTAGGTGCTTAATACATTAATACATATCTCTTTGAATTAATGAAGCTAGGTAAATAAATGAACTATCAGGCTGAGAACAAGAGTGTCAAAGCAGGTACAGCTTACTAATTGCCAGTTATTAATGAATTTTAACAGCTTTCCATTTGAACATGGAACAGTTAGTGCTCTCTTTACCATTTGTTTTAGTGTGTGAAGGTAAATAATTTTTAGTAGAAATAAAGTATCCATTACAGTTATTGGCACAAGAAAATGTTATCTGAGCCCCCATAATAAAATGAAAACAAGGCTGTTCAAACAAATTGTCATTCACTTAGTGCTGTTGATCGCTTTAATCAAAGCTTAACCTCTTAACTTAAAACAAATGATTGGTTTGTATAATAGAATTCAATCTAGGAGGAACCAAATAATATCTAAAATCTTTGTGATGTAGCCTAAAAATTTAGTTTATGATTTGTTTGGCATAAAGAATCCTAGAGACCTTGAATTTTCACTGGTTGTGTTTCTTTTGCAGAGGACCTTTGGGAAAGTTTAGAAAATGCCAGTGGTAAACCTATTGCAGCTGTGATGAGTACATGGACCAAACAAATGGGGTTTCCACTCATTTATGTGGAAGCAGAACAGGTAAATTGACAAAATCCAGCATCATATCTTATTCTACATAAGAGAGAACCCATTGGAATGTTAGCAGACTTCTTACATATGCTACTTATATCTTAACTGATATCTTAACTGAGGTTTCTAGGTGATAAGTAACCTGTATTTATTTTTAGATTCTTCTCTTTGATTTTCATACTTACCAAATCAGTATTTCACTGAGATTTGTATTTGATATTGGTTGGGTGACAGTATGGTTAGAATGTGTCATGTGGTATTTTGGAGTCAGTTCACTGAATTCAGACAGTGGTACTGAAGTCTTCTCCTCCAGCCTCCAATACAACTGTGAGAATTGTACATCTATCCTTAATGTCTGCTAAAACACAGTTCCAGAGGACTGATAATAAACATGCCTCTAGATAGAGAGATGATAAATTCAGAGTGCAAATTGAAGCATATTATTTTGGACTTGGCTAATGTGGGAATTTATTTGACTAAGCATATTTGTAATTAGTTTTGTTTTCTTTCTCAATGAGGAGAGATGGCGGGAGACAATTTGGAACTGAAAAAATTAAATTACAGTTTTTTAAAAAGCGAACTATTAATGTACTTTAAATTGTCTGAGCCTAAGAAATTGTTTGGTGCATTCAAACTTTTTTGCTGTAATTGCCATTATTTTATTTTATGGAGAGCAGAGATAGATCCTTAATCAAATATGACTCGGTGTGTTATACATCTGTTGACTGAGACATTAAATCTGTTTTACAAGGGATATTAGAGTATAATTGCTCCAGTTTTGTAGATGGCAAAATTGTGTGAGTTTAATTCTAAAGTGTGCAAAATTTTGGAGCAGTTTTACCTTGAAAATTTTACCCTAATAATTATATAAATAATTCTAAGCCTGTGGCTTGTATATTACCATTCTGGTGCTGCATACAAAGTATTAGATTTGATGGAATCGTATGCCTGTTAATTTTATTGACTAACAGCATGCACTTTGCTGGTTTTTTCCCCCTCACTACACTGTTCTATTATAGCAGATTTTTTAGAGTATTGGACTCCATAAAGAGTAGAGTAGTTTTCATTTTGTTAAGATGTTGGCAAGAATAATGGTATCTAAGAGAGTTGTTCCATTCACATTTAAGTATAAGTGTTCGACTGAAAATGTGAACCAAAAACCATAGGATCATAGGTGAGAGCTGGAAAGAGACCTTAAAGGTCATTTATCTAGTCCTCATTTACAGCCCAGAGACCCAAGTTAGCTATGTGAGGTTACTGTTTTAAAATTATATGTAAAGTAAACTTTAGTCCTTAGTTTTATTTAACCTAAAAAAATAGTGAGGCAGAACATTTAACATTTTAAAAGCGAAATAGGGAAGTTCCTGGATTTGTAACATAAACGTGTGGCATCACAGTCATTGAATTTTAGAATGGGAAGAGAACTTTTAGAAATTATCTTGTCCAGTTCTGTCATTTTAGAGAGGAAGAAATTGAGACCCAAAGATATTGACTTGCTCAGTGGCCTACAGCTAATTATTGGCAAAGTGAGAGATCCCCTGAGTCACAAGCCATTGTTATTTTCACCTAATATCATTGTTCTGTTTCCTACATTAGAAAATACTAATTTATATTCCTGAGGTTTTCTTTTTTTTTCTTAGAATGCCAAATTAATGTTCTTGTCTTGAAAGATGAGGAGAAAATCGATAGCTTGCTTTCTTATTGTTGTTTGAACATACAGGAGCCCCAAAACTCCTTTTCAAATTAAGTTTGACCATTTTATATGGCCAGAGGTGAAGGAAATTTAAAGTATACTTCACTTGAGTCATCTAATTTATATGGTGAATAAATGTTTTTGGAATTTGCCCAACCACAAGTATTGATTGGCTAAGAAAACACTATAGCCCCAGGTTAGAAAATTTTATAGCCCCACAATCCCCTGGCATAGGCAAAGCCTGTCTGCCTCTGTTGCTAATATTCTTTACTTTTTAGAAAGAGAGAGATATATCAGTATAGAACACCTTGTTTGTGGGTCTGATTCTTCCATCTGTAATACTAGTAATAGCTTATATTTATGTTTTCCTTTATAGTTTACATTTTTACCATACCCCTCATATTACTGTGGAAGCACTGTTTTATATATGAGGAAACTGAGGCAGAAGACAGGTAAAAATAACCTGCATAAGGTCATCAGCAAGTGGCAAATTCAGGATTTTGACTTTATGCCTCAAATGTCTGCACCCAGTGGACATTTGACTGATTCTGAGTAAGCTTTATTGTGGTCAGTTTGTGCATCATATTGTCATTGGATCGCATATGTAGAGCTGAAGGTGACCTCACAAGTTATCTAGTCCAACTCCTTCATGAAATTGAACTAGATGATCTCTTAGGCTCCTTCCAGTTGTAAACCTGTGACCTTTGAGATGAGGAGAGATAATTGACTTACTCTAAATCACAGTGATAGAAATGTGTCCTTTAACTCCAATTCAGTACTGGTTATCGACATTGTCATAAGTACAGACCTTGCTTTACATAAGTGGACTCTGCAGATTTCTACGTAAAGAGATGTTTACATAATGTGAATTTGCCTGCAGATGTGGGGGAGAGGGAGGGGGTAAAGCAGGAAAGGAGCAGTGTGGAGGAAAGAGGCTAGCACATGGTTGAAGGACAAGTAGAGGCCAGAGCAAGGAAATGAGTGCAGGAGGAACACACAAGGGCCAATGCCAGCCATGTGAGTTCTGCCCAGAGCCAGGAGGAAGAACACACGGAGACAGACATGGGGACCGGACGCAGACATGGAGCGGATGGGCAACATGTGAAGCCAGGGACAGACACACAGTACCTGAGTTCAGTAGATGGAAGACAGATATATACCGGTGGTGTGGTGGAACAGGGCAAAGGTCTCTTCTCTTGGAGCTAGAGGTCTCAAGCCAAACCCACATCCGGTAGCACCAGCTGTGGTGGCAGTCTTTCCTCACATCCATTCTTCTGCTTTCCCTTGGAAGGGATGGGAGGGTGGAAGGCCCCAGAACACTGAGCCAAGAAGCAAGAGCAGAGAGAGAGAGAGAGAGTGTAGTACTGTACAATAAAGTCAGCATGTGTTTTTGGAATGAGTATTTCTTTCATAATTCTTTATATAAATTCTTTACATAAAGTCAAATTTGCATAGTATGAAATTACTGTCTAATGCAAGAACTGTCTGTAATAGAAAGCTTACAGTGCCCAGCACATAATAGGTGCTTAAGGAAAGCATATTGCCTGGCTGAATTTCCTCTTGATAGCATGAAGAAGGCCACTGCTTCATCATTCATATTTTTCCTTAGCTTTGCAACTCTTCAGTATTTTCTAGCCTCTGAATCTGTTTTAGCATTGTTATGACAACTTCTAGATCATGTATTTAAATAAGAAATCTTTTCTTGAATTTATTTCATGTCTGCTTTTTTGCATTCTTTCAGGAGCTACAGACACCTGGTTTTCTTTATGTATAAAGTTATAACTGTAGCAAACACTCCAAGCCAACTTAACTGTTCATGCTTTATTTTTTCTAGATGAACAGTCCCATTCTTAATTGAAGAAAACTTTCCGTATAGATATTTTGGAGCGTTTTCCTTTTCTTACAAGTAGACTGTTGAAGTTCTTTTTCAAAGTAAAATTATTAACTCATGAGCTGTTCATAATATTCTGCTGTTGCTGCCTTAGGCTTTTCAGTTGTAGAGTTTTTTTTCTCATCTGTATTAACCAATATGTTATGTTACTATATAGTAGATCACATAAAGAAAAGCATCCTTTCACACATAGTAGAATGCTAAAATTGAGTTTTGGTGCATTGAGTTGAAATGTTAATCTACTATATACACTTCTTGGTCTTCTACTTTGCTCCATGAAGAAGAAAACTATGTTATTCTTTTATAGTTGACTAGCCCTTTGAATGTATGTTACCTTTCTGAATATTTGAAGAGTCTTTTCACAGTCTAGGGGGACACTTTGAGTACTGTCATCTTTTCTTAGGGGTGCTTGGTGCATTGCCAAGAACCTGACCTTACAACTTGCAAATTTAAGGAATAATGATAACTATTAGCTTGCAATCTGCCTTCTGTCCCCAACATTCTATTGAAACTGCTTTCTCAAAGGTTACCAATAACTTGTTGTCTAAAAAATTTTATTATTTTTTTAGCATTCTTAAACTGAGTTTCACATTCTCTTCCTCTCTCTCCTACTTCCCCCATCCACTGAGAAAGCAAGCAGAATTACATCAGTTATACATATGAAATCATGCAAAATGTTTCCGTGTTATCCCTATTGGAAAAAAATAAAGCAAAAAAATTGTATTTCAATTTGCAGTCATACATAGTTCATTAGTTCTCTCTCTGGAGGTTGGAAAGCATTTTTTCATCATGAGTCCTTTGGGATTGTCTTAGATCATTGTATTGATCAGAGTAGCCAGATCTTTCATAGTTGATCATCATTACAACATTGCTGTTACTGATCTTCAGGTCCTTCTCACTTCATTTTGCATCAGTTCATATAGGTCTTGCCATGTTTTTTCTGAAACCACTGCCATTTCTTTTTTTTTTCTTTACTAAATTTATTTTTAGTTTTTACTTCTAAAAGCTTTTGAGTTTTAAATTTTCTCCTCCTCCCTTCCCCGCCTCCCTCCCCAAGACGGCGTGAAATCTGATACAAGTTCTACATGTACATTCCTACTATAATTTAGAACCCATAAGAGGAACCATAACTGCCGTCATTTCTTAGAGCGCAAGCATATGCCACAGCTTGTTCAGCCATTCCCCAATTGATGAGCATTCCCTCAATTTTCAATTCTTTGCCACCACAAAAAGAGGAGCTATAAATATTTTTGTGTGTTTAGGGCCTTTTTCTTTTTAAAAACAATTTCTTTGGGGTGCAGACCTAGTGGTGGTACTGTTGAGTCAAAAGGCATGCATAGTTTTATAGCCCTTTGGACATAGTCCCAAATTGTTCTCCAGAATGGTTAGTTTCTAATCCATTCTGGTATCTACTTCTGTTTGTGGGTGAGCTCATCACATTCACAGTTATGATTCCTGACTGCATGTTCCTCCATCCTATTTTCTTCATTTTGTTATTCTTTCTTTTTATCCTTTCCCTCCCCAAATTCTGTTTTGCTTCATTGTCTCCCTTAATCTGTCCTACATTTTATCATTTCTCCCCAATTCCTTGCACAGCAGCGTCTCTTATTGCTTTCCCTTCCTGTTTCTCTGTTTGGGAATATAGATTTCTATACCCAGCTGAGTGTGTATATATGTTCTTCCCTCTTTGTACTATTTCTGGTGAGTCCTCCTGACTCTAGGGCAGGTGCTCTATCCATTGCGCCACCTAGCTGCCCCTGGGTCATTTGTTTTTCCAATGAGATATAGTTCACGTTTTCTTTTATTTTTTCATTCTTTTGACTTGTTTCTTGATGTCTCATGAAATCATTAGCTTCCATTTTCCTTTGGTAATCTCTCCTTCCTTGGCATCTATGACACTTCTCTCTATTGTTTTTCTTCCTGACTTAATACCTCTCAGTCTCCTTCTCTGGTTCATCTTTTTCTTGCTTCCTAAATATGTTTATCCTTAAAGGCTCTATCACAGGCATTCTGCTCTGTGTGTGCTTTATCCCTTTGTGGTTTCATCTGTTTCCATCAATTTAATTAGCTCTATGCAGGTGAGGTGACATGATATGTGTGTGTGTGTGTGTGTGTGTGTGTGTGTGTCTTTCCCCTAAACTCTAGTTACATATTTTCAACTGTCTAGACTTTTCCAACTGGCTGTCTGTCTTATACATCAGATTCAATTCAAAATTAAACTCATCTTTCCTCTAAAACACTCCTCTTCTGATTTCTCTGTGTCGGTAAATTGTACCACCATCCTCCAAATAGCCCTAGCTTGACACATTGGTGTCATCTTTGATATTTCCTTAACCCATATCCAGTAAATCTACTCCTGTTATAGCAAATTTTACCCCTCCTCTACTCAAATGCCCATTTTAGTTTAAGATATCCTTGACTCTTGCCTTGACTACTATAACAGTTTCCTATGTCGATTTTATTTTTTTGTTATAGCTGAAGTTACAGTTGGGGTTACGTGGCTTGCCTAGGGTCACACAGCTAGTAAGTGTCAAGTCTGAGGCTGAATTTGATCTCGGGTCCTCATGGCTCAAAGGCCATTGCTGTATCCACTGCACCACCTAGCTGCTCCCCCATTTAGTTCTTTTGGGGGGGGGCAATTGGAGTTAAGTAACTTGCTCAGGATTACACTGCTAATAAGTGTGAATTGTTTGTTCTGAGGTCGGATTTGAACTCAGGTCCTCCTGACTCCAGGGCCGGTGCTCTATCTACTGTGCTGCCTAGCTGCTTCCCTGTTTAGTCTTCTTGATTTGATTCTTTTCCATCCTTCATGCAGCTGCCAAAATAATCTTCCTAATGGCTCATTCTGCTACACAGAAACCTTTAGTGCCTCCCTTTTGTGCCTCCCTTTTGTCTGTAGGATAAAATCCAAACTCTTTGAGGCCTTCTAAAATCTGGATCTAATCTGTCTATCCAGCCCTGTTTCTCATTACTCAGCTTACACGATCTAATCAGTAGTTCATTTCCTGCCTGTTTGCGTTTGTGCAAGCCATTCTCCATAACTGGAATGTATTCCTTCCCCTTCTCTGCTTTTCAGAATCCTTTTCTTTCCAAAGTCAGTTCATTTGCCACCTCAATAAAGCCTGTCTTGATCTCTCAAGAACAAAGCACAAAGCATTTTCTCCCTCCTGCAGTTTTCCTAGAGTGCTTTGTCTGATTCTGTCCACTGGCATGATCACACCTGTACTTGTATCAGACTTCTCTCTGGTCCTGTGATGTGACTGCATCGTTTTTTTCTTTTGTATGCCCAGCATTTAGCAAAAGTACTTTGCACACCATAGTTTATGTGTTTGTGGATATTCTGTTTTTACATAGCATTTTCATTGCCATTAAATATTGAGTGCACATTGTACTTTTTAGGGCTGTGTGTTGAGCTAGCATTACAATGTGCTTTTTCACAGAAATATTGCAAAAAAAATCTGTTAATACTACTATAGCCTTTGTTTTGCATTTTAGGTAGAAGATGACAGAGTGCTGAAGTTGTCCCAAAGGAAATTCTCTGCCAGTGGACCATATAGTGGTAAGCTGATGAAAAGTAGATGCTAATCAGTATAGCCTAATGTGTGTGGTACCAGCAGTTTGTCAGCTAACAAGAAATACTTCTTTACATCAATGTATTTCCTTTTTAAAAGAATGACATCAAAATTAATATATAATAATAGATTAAATATGAATGAGTGTGCATTTTAATTTAGCTTGGTTTGAGGAATGAAACTTGTCATTCACCTATTGCTGTGGAAGGGGACTTGGGACAAAACTACAGACTGCACTCCATGTGGACTATAACAGTCTTTATTGCTATAGGTCTTTGGTGAGGGAAGACTTATTTAGAAGAAGGAATGAAAATGATTTTTGTGTATATGCTGATTTCACCTCCCTGAGATTCTGGTAGAGTTAGAGGGTTAAAATAAATTTCTGGATTTAGAAATTTAAAAAAAAAAAGGTGGGACATAGCGTGGAGTGTTCTCATGGCTTTCCTCCTTTCCATGGAATTGTGGGATCAAAGGTTGGAAGGACTGAAGGACAATGGAGACATCTATGGAGAGATGTTTTTACATACTTGAGACATTCTATGTAATGCATGTAATGGGCTGTTTATTTTCATTCCCATGCTATATGCCATTTTTTCCCCATCTTATACAGACATATGTGTATATAAATGTATATATGTATAGTTTGGGTTTTTTTGTTTTGTTTTGTTACTTAAATTTCTCTTTAGAAAGCAAAGGAAATGATTTAAAAATATAACTCAGAAGAAATTATTTCCTCTGGTAACTTACCTTGTTTAAAGCATATAACTTAATATACAAATAGGTGTCTCATTTGAAGTTTACTGGTTCTTTATAGGATTGAATTAAATTTTTAGACTTGTTGGCTGAAAGAGATTAACATTCAAGATAAAAATTCCAAATCCTTTTTTACAAAATGAATTGAATTGTTTGTGGTTAAGCTTACAGAAACAAAAATCTCATTAAAATCACTCTGTATATTATATACTATGTCTTTTTAACTGGTACCTTAGTGCAGGATCTGTTTTGTCGACTCAATAAAAGATTTGCTTCGTGAGTGTGCCTTCTTGGTAGTAAAAATTGAAAGCAAATAGTGATGTGTGTATGTTTACACGTGTGCGCATGCACACCCTTGTATCTTTCTGAAATTTTGACTGTCCATATAGAAACGAATGGCAGGCTAGAAAAATTTCAAATTTTTGTTCTCAAATGCCTTGTGGGAGATATCTTAGAAGTGATCCAGCCCAACTTTATACCATATGTAGAAATGCTGTGTAACAAGTAGTTATTCTTCTTCTGCTTGCATACATCCAATAATGGAAAACTCACTGTCTGATGAGGTAGACTTTTCAATTTTTGGAAACCTTTATCCCATATTGAACTCAGGTTTTGTTTTATAGAATTTTCTGGAGCTGCAAAAATTAAGCCCCCTGAGGCAGCTAGGTAGTGCAGTGGATAGAGCACTGACCCTGGAGTCAGGAGGACCTGAGTTCAAATTTGGCCTCAGGCACTTGACACTAGCTGTGTGACCTTGGGCAAATCACTTAACCCCATTGCCTACAAAAACAAACAAACAAAATTAAACCTTCTCTTTTTTTCCCCCTACATACTTTCAGATATTTGTAGACAGTTGTGGAATTTCTTATTTTCCTATTCACTAAACTAAGTAAATATCTCCATTTCCTTCAACTGTTCCCTTCTATAGCATAATTTTTAGATCATCACCTTGATTTTCCTCTTAAAAATAATATTACATTTTTCAATACCCCTCTTTAAATTTTGCATACAAAACTGAGCATAGTACTCCCCTGGCTGTTGTCTGGTCAGTGCAAAGTGGAGTGTGACTGTTATTTTAAACAGGACCTTGTTCTGGATGCTCTGCTTCTATTAGTACAGCCACGTTACACTGTTGACTCCTAATCCTTTTGGAATAGTTATGCCAGATCTCACCATGCTGTGATACTTAAGCAAGCAAAATTTTTAACCCACATGAAGGATTTTGCATTGGGTCCTATTAAATTTCATCTTACTAGTTTTGGCCCATTGTTCTAGCCTTTCCAGATCTTTTTTTATCTTAATTTTACCATCCATTCTATTATCTATTCCTCCTGGCTTTGTTCACAAATTTGATAGCATGCAGTCTATGCTTTATCCATGTCATTGATAAAATGTTGACCAGAACAGAACTGAGGCCAGAGCCTAGTGTCATACCACTAAAGAGCTTCTCTCAGGTATACATCAACATACTTTGAATTTGGTCATTTAGTGAGCTCTGTAAATCCACCTAATTTTCTTTTATACAGCCCATATTCTTTAATTTTGTCCACAAAGATATCATGAAAGATTTTACCAAATGC
The DNA here is from genome assembly GCF_003287225.1 of Phascolarctos cinereus. Lineage (NCBI taxonomy): Eukaryota > Metazoa > Chordata > Mammalia > Diprotodontia > Phascolarctidae > Phascolarctos > Phascolarctos cinereus. The sequence continues at coordinate 299,270,494 of NW_027555958.1, read as the reverse complement.
CTTTCTGAAATCTAGATTTATTGTGTTCACTATTATTTCATTTCTTTGATCTGCTTTTTTATTGTCCTTAAAAAAAAAAGAAAAAAGAAATGAAGTTAATTTGGCATGGCTTGTTCTTGGGCCAACCTGTTCCTTGCTCCTGATTTCCTTTTCTAAATATGTAAGTATGTATGATCTGATTACTTTATCTGTTCCAGAATTTTTCTGTTGATCCATATCAGGGAACATTACATAATCAGTTTGGGGGACCCTTCCAACTAAGTTTCTGTGATTTTGTCCACCTGGGTCTATCCTTTCCTTCATTTGGAGAATTAGTGCATCCATCAGGGATAACATTTAAATCCCTGAACTTTTGTCATTTTTATAGTTATAGAGAGTTTAGTGGGACAGGGGAGGAAAAATTGAGTTAAAATAACTGTTGAATACGACTATTGAGTAAGCTCTTTCCCAGCTTTACAAGGTGAATCAGTCTTTCAGGGAATTAGGCTATCACTGGATTGTTCTTTTGCACTGATGATAATCTGGAAACCTAAGGAATAGATACACTCCTTTAAATGAGCCATTACTCACCTATATGTAGAATTAGGTCTTGGTTATGAAAATAGATCTCCTGTTTCCTCAAAGTATCTTTTTTGTCATCGTCTTGCTTAGGAGAGGATTGTCCCCAGTGGATGGTTCCTATAACAATTTCTACCAGTGACGAACCTAATGAAGCCAAACTGAAAATTTTGATGGAGAAACCAGAGATGAGTGTGGTTTTGAAAAATGTTAAACCAGACCAGTGGGTAAAGGTTAGTTCTATTTGTAGCACTTTTATTCCATTTAATAGTCATCTACTTTCTAGCTCCAGATAGAGCTGTTTCCTTTCTTTCTCTTATTTTTTGAGTTCTATAAACTAATTTTGCCTTGTAGTCGTTTGACTTAGACCAGGATTTCGTTTTCCAAGGATTTTCTTCTAAAAAAGATCTCAGATAATACAACCTATATTGTTTTACAAGTCTAGGCATGACAAATCAAGTGGTCCTATCAGCATATCCAGAATAGCTTTTGAATTGAACTGTGAACAGCTTTTTGTATATCCCCATAGCAACTACTGCTTAACTAAAATCCATCCTGGGAAGAGAGAATACTGTTTTTTTGTTGTTGTTTTTTAGGCTGTAGAGTTTTGCTCTTAAGTGTTTCTGTCAAATCTTTATCTGTGAATGGGAAAATGCCTCATTTTGTTTTTGCATATAATTTTTTTGTTTCCAGGATGTTAACTTTTATTTATGAACTGCTTCTGTCTTCTAGTGGGTAGCATGACAGGAAGATCAAGATTGGGGGTTTACGTCAGGATTTTGCTTTTCTGATTCCTTATTTCTGTGGAATATTGGAGTTAATTTCATACAAAGATAAAAGCACTGCATTTAGGATCGGCATTGTATAAAATAACGTAGAAAGAATGAGAGATCTATATCCCTGAAGGACATGTTTTTGGGTTATCATGTGGATTAGTCTTCTCATTGAGGGATTATTTGCCCTCATTGAGATTGAAACAATTACTAGGTAGTTTCTGAGGTTAAAAGCAGTAGTTTGTCTATCTTCAGCCTTAGAGCTCAAAAATGTCAGCTTTGAATTTGAATCTATCATTTCCAAGTAGAAATCCCTATTTTCTTCTTTCTCATTTGTTCCTTCCTCCCTTCTGGTGGTAGCATATGGCAGTGGTGGTAGGACAATGGGTATTCTGTAATTGAAACAAATAACAAAGTAAACTATCAGTCTTTGTCTTGGTGGAAGCCATGACCATCTCATCCCCGTCTTAAAGGTAGTTTTGCCATTTGTTAGTATGTAACCTTAGGCAGGGCACGGCTTGAGCCACTTTGTCTAATAAGGACAGCAGGAGCGTTTCAAACAGCTTTTAAGCTCTAGTATTCTGTAAGGTATCCATCTGTTCACCTCAGAAGGCCTCCACTGGGATTTTGCCAAATAATTTCGATCAAAGGGATATAATACTATATCATTCATAACCTTAAAAATGAAATTAGGAATTATCTAGTAAATTTTATCTGAAGTAGGAGTTTTTAACCTTTTTGTATCATTGACTTTGTTATTGACCTTGTTGAAACCTATGGACTCCCTCAGAATGTTTTAAAATATGTAAATAAAATATATTGGTAACAAAGAAAACCAATTATATTTAAAAATAAAGATGTATTTTTTCCGTATGCAAGTTCACAGACCTCTGAAAATTATCTGTGGACCTCAAGTTAGGAACTACTGATTTAGAGAATTCCCTTTTAATCCCAGTAAACCTCCATAATACAAGGGAAAAGAGGACCTTAGAGCAGAAAATTGTTACTGGAGATTATTCCTAAATGTTCAATAACCTTTTTGGAAGTAAAGTATTCCCTTACCACCAGGTGCAGTAAATCATTTGAGGCAGTTACAGTTTTGCAAGCGTGACTTTTCATTTTAAGGAGATGATAACCTCAGTAAAGCATTTAAGATCAGCAGCATATAATCTTAGTTAAATTAACTCAGATGTTTAACACTGTTTATAATGATTGAAATTTGGAATTCTATCCATAGGATCATAGAGAACTGGAAATGACCTTAGGGGTCATTGAGTCTGACTCTTCTGTTTTATATGCAAGGAAAATGAGGCTTAAGAAATTTAAATGACTGGTTCAGGGTCCAGTAGCCAGTATGTCAGAAGCAGGATTAGAAACAAGGTCTTCTGGACTCCAGGGCTAGCTCCCACCCACTCTGCCATGCTACCTTTCCATATAAATGTGAAATTTCTAGGGCTAAAAGTTGGCTTGGCATGTGTATGTGTGTACATGTGCATGCATGCATGCATGTGTGTGTTGGGTATTTTGTTTTCATTTTTTTTTCCCAGTTAAACCTAGGAACAGTTGGATTTTATCGGACTCAGTACAGTTCTGCTATGTTGGAGAGTTTATTGCCAGGCATACGAGACCTTTCCCTACCCCCTGTGGACCGACTTGGGTTACAGAATGATCTTTTTTCTTTGGTGAGTACCTCCTCCTTTCATAATATGATAGGCCTTGTTGGTTGAGGGATTTTGCTCTAATTAGATTATTTGATTAATAATATACTTACAGTTCAAAGGACTTGGCTCTTCCTAAAGGTGGAAGAACTTTGTGGTTATGGCATGCAGGTGGCGATTAATTAGTGTAATGCAAATGAACTTGCACAATTCCCTCAGAAACAATTTTTTGTCATCAATGTAAGCTAGTATTCTGCAACTGTATTTAGTTGTTTTCTTGTAGGTTCTTCTCCTTTAGTTTTAACAGATTAATCCTTTTAGTTTTAATAGAAAATCTATTTCAATAGATGAAAAGCTTTTCCTACTGAGATTTTAAAAAACACTGTTCAGAATTGCTTACTAAATAGAAGCTATAGCTCTTGCTTGTGGGAATCTTAGGGTGATTTCTCCTAATAATGCTTTTTTTCCCCCAAGTCCTGTGCCAAATAACATTTGAATTTGTGAGATATTTAGTTTAGTAGTCAGGCATGTGTTAGATAATTTCTGGGTGCATTTGGCAGTCTAGATAATTCTGGATACCTGTAATAATTATAAGACTGAGCATGAAGTTTCCTTTAATTTGGATCTTGAAGTTTCACTGCTTCCTGCTGATGTAACTGGTTTTGGATTCCTGTTTTGTATAAACATAGGTTAGCGTTGAAGTCTAAAACCTCAAATCTGCTGATTCCAGTGGCAGATTCATCCTTTCAACAGAATAGGCTCTTTGTGTAGTTGATTGTTAGAATAGAAATTGGGTTTTTCCTAATTCCACTTGTTGGTACACACAAGAGTTTGAAAGAGTTCTGAGTGCTTTAGTGCCTTTCAGTCAACTTTATTCTCAAATTTGTAAAGGACAAGGTAAAATTGACACAGTTTGGATGGCCTACCTTTGAAAGAGCCTCTGTTAAAAAGTAAAGGCCCCAGAAACTTAATAGAATCAAGAAACTGATCAGTTTTCTTTCACCCTAAACAGCTGGATTAGTTAGAATAGTTTTGCTTATTTTTTAGAACACTGTCTTATATTACTATAGTAGGATTTTTATTCTAACAAGTGCTCTTCTGAACTCATGTTGTATCATTTACTTCAAATTCCAGAGATAGACATTTTGTAAGAATAGATAATGTTGAACTTGTTTGTGTATCTGTGTGTTATAATTCTATTTGGAGATTAGGTTAATTTCAATTTTTTCTCTCCCAGGCTCGAGCTGGAATCATTAGCACTGTAGATGTTCTAAAAGTCATGGAGGCTTTTGTGAATGAGCCCAATTATACTGTCTGGAGCGACCTGAGCTGTAACCTGGGGATTCTCTCAACTCTCTTGTCCCACACAGACTTCTATGAGGAAATCCAGCTATTTGTGAAAGATGTCTTTTCACCCATAGGGGAGAGGCTGGGCTGGGATCCTAAACCTGGAGAGGGTAAGGGGACATATACTTATGTATTTCAGAATTAAGATTGGTGAGTTGATATAGTGACAGCATTAATGTAGTTTTTAAGCCTTGAATGATATTAATCAGTATTTAATGTCAAAAGTTCCTATTCCTATCATTCTTCTCTTTGGACGTTACATGGAATATTGTCTAAATTAGCTGCTAAATGCACTGTGTAGAAGACAGGGACAGAGATCCATAGACCCATACCCACATCTGAAATATATGCTTATTTTATTGGCACCACTTCCTATCAGGCCCTGATAAGCAGATCATTGTCTTGATTGATTCCTTTCAACTTTTTTCTGTCTTGCTATAAACTATTGCTGGAATTTTATCATATTTCTTTTTAATTTAAGAGGTAGAAATGAAAATGTGTTTGTTTTGGATTGACTTTTTTTTATCATATGCTGATGACTAAGGAAATTAACTTTCTTGTAAGTAGTAATATTACTTGAAATTTAATGATATGATGGAATGAATTTTGGATTTGGAGAGAGAAGTCTTCATTTTAAATCCCATCTCTGCTAGTTAATACTTCTTTGACAGTGGGTATATCACTTAAATCTTTCTGTGTCTCAGTTTCCTCATCTTTATGAAGAGAGTTAAACTGGATGACCTCTGAGGTTCTTCCCAGCTCTATATCTATTATGTCTATGACCTTTCTTCCATAATGATCACATACAACACTTTAAGCTCCTTACCTATCCTTGGGATGTAAGAAAACTGATGTTACTAATAAGAGAACCAAGAACACACTTGGACAACTTTGTGTGCCATAGCACATCCTTTACAGAGCCAGAATTTTAAGTCAGGACCCTTCTTTGTGAGAACCTTTGCAACAATGTGCTTAGAAGAAAAAAGCAAGTCACATGTTTCTTTACCACAGATATCTGCTTAAGTTCTCTGGATATGGTGAAGTAATCTGGAGGTTTTTATTTGTTGCACATGGAACATATTGATCCCAGGTGTACAGACTCTTATTAGGTGCCTTGGACATAACTGAATGACTTAGTGTATGCCTTAATGGTTTTGATAAGAGACGACCTAAACAATGAAAACATCATCAAATTGAAGCACTAATTAAATTCAGATAGATGTTCTTTGTGATTTTACTTCAGATTAGATAGTTTTTAGCTTACCAAACACATCATTTCATACTTCCTCTTTTGAGATATTTCCAATTAGTTATTTTTTCATTAGTACCAAAGCAGATTTCTTTATAGCATGGATCCAGAGCAAAAGCACCTATTGCCCTGCTGATAGTTGCAAACATCTAAAGTAAAATTACTTTCTTACTTTGATGGATCTGTCTGTCACTCAGTCATTAAGCACCTTCTATGTCCCAGGCATAGTCCTAAGCATTAGGGATACAAAGGCAAAAGATAGTTCCTGCCTTTGAAGGGCTCACATTCTAATAGAGAAGACAACATGCAGTCATGTACAAACAAGCTATATACAGGATAAATAGGAAATAATCAACAGAGAGAAGGTACTAGGATTAAGAAGGATAGAGAAAGATTTCCTGTAGAAGGTTGGCATTTTAACTATAACTTGGAGGAAGCCTGAGAATATTCAAAATGGAGATGAGGGAGAACAGTATTCCAGGCGTAGGGGACAACCAGTGAAAATGCTTAGCTGAGAAATAAGAGTATCTTCTTTGAGGAACAGCAAAGAGGCCGGTGTCACTGGAAAAAGACTTGTTCAGCCATTCCCCAACTGATGGGCATCCCCTCAATTTCCAGTTCTTTGCCAGCACAGAAAGAGCTGTTATAAATATTTTTGTACATGTAGATCCTTTTCCCATTTGTATGTTCTCTCTGGGATATTAGAAATGCTATTGCTGGGTCAAAGGGTATGTACAATTTTATAGCCCTTTGGGCATAGTTCCAAATTGCTGTCCAAAATGGTTGGATCATTTCACAACTCTACCAACAATGGCATTAGTATTCCAATTTTCCCACATCTTCTCCAACATTGATCATTTTCCTGTTTTGTCATGTTGGCCAATCTGATAGGTGTGATGTGGTACCTCAGAGTTGTTTTGATTTGCATTTCTATAATCAATAGTGATTTAGAGCATTTTTTTATGTGATTATAGATGGCTTTAATTTCTTCATCTGAGAACAACCTGTTCATATCCTGTGACCATTTATCAGTTGGGAAATGACTTGTATTCTTATAAATTTGGCTTTATTCTCTAAGTATTTTAGAAATGAGGCCCTTATCAGAGAGACTGGTGGTAAAAATTCTTTCCCAATTTTCTACCTTCCTTCTAATCTTGGTTGCATTGACTTTGTGCAAAAACTTCAATTTAATGTAATCAAAGTTATCCATTTTACATTTCATAATGTTCTCTATCTCCCGTTTGGTCATGAATTCTTCTGTTCTCCGTAAGTCTAACAGGTAAACTATTCCTTGCTCTCCCAGTTTTTTTTAATAGTATCAGCCTTTATATGTAAATCATGAACACATTTTGACTTATTTTGGTATATGGTGTGAGATTTTGATCTATGCCTAGTTTGTGCCATACTCTTTTCCAGTTTTCCCAGCAGTTTTTGTCAGAGTGAGTTCTTATCCCAGAAGCTGGGGTCTTTGGGTTTATCAAATAATAGATTACCATAGTCATTACCATACCATACCATCAAATAATAGACTACTGTATCTTGCATACTTAACGTATTCCATTGATCCACCGCTCTATTTCTTAGCCAGTACCAAGCAGTTTTGATGATTGCTGCTTTATAATACAATTTAAGATCTGGAATGGCTAGGCCACCTTCCCTTGCATTTCTTTTCATTAGTTCCCTTGATATTCTGGACCTTTTGTTATTCCAAATGAATCTTGTTACTATTTTTTCTAACTCTATAAAAAATAATTTTTTAGTAGTAAGTGAAGGGTTTTTGATGATGAGGAAGATATAGACATGTTTTTAGGCAATAAGGAAGCAGACAGTAGATATGAAGAGATTATAGATAAGTGAGACAATAGGATGATAGAGTAGGCAGTCTGTTGGAGAAGTTGGGATGAAACTTACATATAGAGACATTAAACTTGGCAAGAAGGGCAACCTCTTCATATGAAAAGGGTAAGGAGGAGATAGTGGCAGAAGACATAGTGATTTGAGATGAGGAGGAGGAAGAGAGAAGAGAGAGCTCTTGGTGAATGGTCTCAGTTTTTTCAGTAAAATATTAAACAAGTTTCTCAGCTGAGAGGGTGGGGTCAGGGCGAGCCATGGGAGGTTTGAAGAGGATTGAAAAGTCTTGGAACTGCTGCTAGTATGAATGGGATAGTAAGTTGATTGATTGCCTGGAAGCAATGAGGATCCAATTGAGTTATGCAGCATAAAATTGTAGTGGACCCAGTCAAAAGCAGTTGTGTAGTTTTCTCCGTCATTGTTGAGCAGCATGTGTATAGGAGTGAAGGTAGCAGATAGTGAGAATGATCGGACAGGAACAAAAAATCACTGATATAAGAGGAAAAGGTATTCAGTAAGATAGTGTAGAGTTCAGCACCAAGGGGTCAAAAATCAGGGAAGGAGGAGACTGTGGCTAGTGCAGTAGGATAGAACCAACAGGTCAAGAGATTGGAGGTCCCCTGTATGGTTTGATATTGGAAGGCAGAAGAAATGGAAAGCCAATTGATTGTGACAGAATACAGGAATTTCAGAATTTGTGTACATATGGAGGTGTTATATTGTGAATGATAGCAAGATCAAGAGTATGATCATCTTCATGGCTGAGGTTGGGTGAAAGAGTAGGTCATGGGAAATGAGAAGGCCAAGGAATCTGAGATTAGAATATTTGAGTGAGTATCAGTATTTATGTTCAGGTACCCTCGTATGAGGGCAGAGTTGAGGAAAATAGAAAGATTGCAAACCAGGTACTGAAAGGAAAAACGTAGACCAGAGCTACTAAGATTTTGATTGGGTAGTAGATGTGGATTGTAAATGGACCTCAAGGAGAAGACATTACTAAATAGTAATAGTGATGGGGGCAGCTAGGTGGCCCAGTAGATAGAGCACTAGACTCATCTTCATTAGTTCAAATCTGGCCTCAGACACTTACTAGCTATATGACCCTGGGCAAGTAATTTAACCCTGTTTGCCTCAGTTCCTCATCTGTAAAGTGAGCTAGAGAAGAAAAGAAATGGGTTCATGAAGATCCAGACATGGCTGAAATGACTGAACAGCAATCGGTGATGGGGAAGAGCCTGAAGTGTTAGTAAAGAGTATATATTCCAGTTCCCCCACTTTGTCCAGTGAGCCATTACTGGAAAGTGTGGCTGGGGAGGCTCTGTCGTCAGGAGGAAGGAGCTGGATCTCAAGTGAGCCAGAAGATGAAAAGTGAGAAAGGAAAATTTTTACGATGAAAATAACTTTGTTGCCAATGGAGTGTGCATTCCAGAGGGCATTGTGGAAGGGTATGGGTAGTGTGTATTTGGGACTTTGTAGGGGGAAATGCATTGAGGGGAAAATAATAATAAGGCATTGGGGAAGTAGAGTTGAGGAATGGGTTTTGGCTGATGACCTACAAGGATTCAGAATCACTGGATTTCTGGATCTGGGATCTTCCAAAGGTATTTTCTTGTCACCATCAATACGAGGCATATTATACCATTTTTAAATGATGATAAATGAAAGGCTTACTTATTTCCTGGATCAGAGAACTGCTTTTTGCTGTGTAGTAAAACCATTCTCTGATCCTTCGATAATGTGGAAATAGTTGTATGAAGTTCAAGTAGCTACAGATTTTAAAGAATCCTGTTTAACTACAGTCACAATTCTTTCTCATTCCTCCACAGGTCATCTAGATGCACTCCTGAGAGGTTTGGTTCTAGGCAAACTAGGAAAATCAGGACATAAGCCAACATTAGAAGAAGCTCGTCGTCGGTTTAAGGACCATGTAGATGGGAAACAGATTCTTTCTGCTGATCTGAGGAGTCCTGTATGTTTCTGTATTATGTTGTTTTAATTAACAGAGTATTCTGTCCAATTCTGACCGTCCTTCATTTGGTTTAAAAGTTCTTTCTTTCCTTCATAGTAACTAACGTTGACCTATGTCGCATCAAATCAGCAAACATTTATTAAGTGCTTACTATATGCCAGGTATTGTGGATTAAAAAGAAAGGGGGGGGACCCAATCTCTGCTGTTAAGAAGTAACTCATAGGCTGATGGGGAACACAACATACAAATAGCTACTTATAGACAAGATGTACAAATGGAGGTAATCTCAGAAAGAAAGCAGTAAGGTTAAGGAGAATTGAGAAAGGCTTCTTACAGAATGTGTGCCTTTAGTTGATACTTGAAGGAAACCAGGAGGCAGAGATGAGGAAGGTGACGTGAAAAGGCTCAGATTTCAGAATTTGGAGTGTCATGTGTAAGGAACAGTGTCATTCATTGCAGAGTACATAGAAGGGAGTAAAGCGTAAGAAGATTGGTAAGGTAAGAAGGGGCCTGATTTTGAAGGGCTTTGAATGCCAAACAGAATTATATTTGATCCTGGAAGTGATAAGGAACCACTGGTGTTTATCAAATAGGAGGTTGCTATGTTTGGTTGCTGTGCTTAAGGAAGATCACTGTGGCAGCTGAGTGGAGGATGGATTACTATGGGGAAAAGACTTAGGACAGGGAAAACAATCAGCTAGACAGTGCAGTAGTCTAGGTGTGTGGTCATGAGGGTCTTTACCAGGGTGGTGCAGAGTAGAGAAAGGGTTTTTTGAGAGATGTTATAAAGGTAAAATTAACAGGCTTCAGCAACAGATTAGATATGGAAGATGTGAGGAGTCAAGCATGAAATATAGGTTGTTCCTTCCTGTAGAATGTGAGCTTCTTGAAAGAAGGGACTGTTTTTGCCTCCTTTTTTTATATCACCAGAGCTTAGTACCATGCTTGGCACTTAATAAGTGCTTAATAAATGGCTGACTGACTGCATGTAGCAACAACTCAAACCTTTTTTTTTTTAAATTTAAATTCTACTTTTTCTGGGGGCAGTTAGGGTTAAGTGACTTGCCTAGGGTCACACAGCTAGTAAGTGTTGTGAGTTATGTGTCTGAGACCAGATTTGAACTCAAGTCCTCCTGACTCCAAGGCTGGAGCTCTATCCATTGCGCCACCTAGCTGCCCCTAACCTTTTTATTCTTTTGACATGTCAGTTTACCATGTCTGAAAATATCTGAAAGTGTAAGTTATAGTTAACTAAATTCTCTGTAATTATTAACTTTTAGGTATATCTGACTGTTTTGAAGCATGGTGATAGTGCTACATTAGACATTATGCTAAAGGTGAGTACACGTGGAAATGGGTTCACATTCCTGCTTTATGACCTTGAAATGGCTTACACATTATTCTTAATCAACTGTAAGTAATTGGCAAGGGACATATCACCTACAGAAAGAGTAAGCTTCCAATGAAAAGGCAATGAGAGAATAGTACTGTTGTTGTTCAGTCATTTCAGTTATGTCTGACTCTTTGTGACCCTATTTTGGGTTTTCTTGGCAGAGATACTGCAGTGGTTTGCCATTTCCTTCTCTAGCTCATTTGACAGATGAGGAAACTTGAAACAGGGTTAAGTGACTTGCCCATGGTCACACAGGTAGTAAATGATTGAGGTCAGATTTGAACTTAGGTCTTCCTGATTCCAGGCCCAGTGCTCTATCTACTGTGCCACCTAGCTGTATATCACAAATGATTTAATAAAGATTCTTTTTACTTCTTGCCAATTTATTGCTACAAATTTGTCTCTACTGAACCTAAGACCTAAAATGTTTTTTTTTTTTCATTTTATTCAATATCATCATGATGTAGGAGAAAGCCTTGGACTTGGAGACAAAAAGCCCCAGTTCAAATTTTGTCTCTGATGTTTGATACACTGTGGGATCATTGCCAGGTCACCTTACCTTTCTAAGTCCATTTCCTTCTGTCAAATGGGGATAGTAATACTTGTATTTCCTAGTTCCTTGTGTGGTTATAAAGTATCACTTTTGTCAATTTTGTTATTATAATTAAAACAAATATGAATAATAAGTTAATGTTAATGAACAGTTCAAAATTAGAAATCTTTGAGGTTCTGAGGTTTAGCTCCAAATTTAGGAAAAGTCATTATCATAATTACTTTTGAAGATAAGATGTTCTTTCTAGTGAAGAAGGTAGAGGTTTTGTGTATTTTATAAATAGTTTGACGACTTGAAATTTTGGTATAGGTGGCGGCCGCACAAATCACCTATGTGTTTGTATTTCATACCAGCTATCAAAACTCTCTCTGCTTTAAGGAGTACTAATAAGATAAAAGCTTTGACTAAAAACTAAAAAAAAAAAATTTGCTTGTTCTTATTTCTCTTTGCAGATAGATGATCAGGATTCATTCATTAGCTATAATGCATGTAGTAATTAGAATAAATGGTGAAAATTACTTGGTTCTGTTCCCAAAGTATATTAGTCATATTTATCCAAGTACCTAGCTTAAATAAATAACTTCTGTTGCTACCTTTGGTGGCAGAATGAGGCCTGTATTGTCTTGGTGATAGGGAAATAAGAGGGAAGGAGGGTACCAGCTGTGCTATAATTTAGTGTATAGGTGCCATCTAGTGGGCAAGCATACATGGTTTTCTACTTAGATCAGACAAAAAGGGGTGTTATAAGTCAAAATTCTGGCAGTGAAATATTTTGTAATAGTGCTAATAATTGCTGAAGTTTGAGTTATATTGCATTAGAACATGGTCTAGGAAATTAAAACCCTGCTCTTCCTCCCTGTAGCTTCACAAAGAAGCAGATATGCAAGAAGAAAAGAATAGAATTGAACGAGTCCTGGGGGCCACTTCGCCACCTGAACTAATTCAAAAAGTCCTCACCTTTGCACTTTCAGTAAGTTAACTGGAAAACTGCTTTTGAAACTAGTTGTCTATTGATATGTTGCAGGTATCTCCAATTTGGCCTTCTGATCATCAGCCTCATTATTTTAAGTCTTCCTTCTCAGGGAAGGTTACATAGGAATGTTTCATTCTCTGGGGGACTCTGTGCCTGATGTTTGTTGTGCCCTTCCCTTGCCCTTTTGAGCCCTAGGCATTTTGATAAATTATCTAGTTTATTGTGCTGTTCTCATGCCCTATCCTCATGTCTAATAGAGTTCTCTTTTCCTTTGTGCAAATTTTTTTCTTTTTTTTTTTAAATTTATTTGGTCAGGCATTTGGAGTTAAGTGACCGCCCAGAGCCACACAGCTAGTGTTATATGCCTAAGGCTGTGATTTGAACCGAGGTCCTCCCTATTCCAGGGCCGGTGCTGTATCCACTGCGCCAGCTAGCTGCCCCTGTGCAGATTTTTCTTAAGATAAGTTGAGTGGCTTCATTTAGATCACAGATCTTAGATTTTAGAGCTCATAGAACTTGGAGGTCATCAAGTCCCATCTCCTCCTTTTTACACATGTTAAAACTGAGATCCAGAGGGGTTAGGTGATTTTCCCAAAGTCACGTATATCTCAGGCAGATCTTAAATCTAAGTCTTTCCTTACTATTAAATCCATCTCTCTTTCCACTATACCACATAGTCAGTTACTTAAATAATGGTAACTTTGAGGACTAGTGTTCAGCCACTTATTCTATCTAAGTATTACTTTACAGAGAGTTTAGAAAGACTAAACCCTTGATTTCTTTTAATTTTTTTTTCCAGGAAGAGGTACGTCCACAAGATACTGTGTCTGTTATTGGTGGGGTAGCTGGAGGCAGCAAGCAGGGGAGGAAGGCTGCTTGGAAATTTATAAAAGACAACTGGGAAGAACTTTATAATCGCTACCAAGGAGGATTCTTAATATCAAGACTAATAAAGGTACATATGATCATTTGTGCTTGTTTTTAAGATACCTCACAATGTATAGGACCTGCAAAACTCAATCCATGTTCTCTAGGAGTTTATATTCTAAACACACAAAAAAGACCATTCTTTGACTTGCCCAGGGTCACACAGGTAGTAAGGGTCAAATGTCTGAGGCCAGATTTGAATGAACTCAGGTCTTCTGACTCCAAGGCCAGAGCTGTATCCACTGCACCACCTAGCTGCCCCTAAAGAAACCATTCTTTTAAAAAACTGTGATTTATTTTTGTCTAATGCGAAATGTCACACACACCCTCCAACACCCAATCCTCATATTAAGGCACTGAGAGTTAGTATAATTTGTTTTTAGACATGTAGAAAGTTATTTCCATCTTCTGCCTGTTAAATGTGAAATGCTCTCTTTTTGATGTGGGTTAAATTTAAAACATTATGCATTCTTTATCCCTTTTCAGCTTTCAGTTGAAGGATTTGCAGTTGATAAAATGGCCGGAGAAGTTAAGGTAAGAACTATGCTACTTTAAATTTAACTTTTTTAACATGAAAAATGTATCTTTAATAGCTCTTGCTAAGTTGTCTTAGCAAAGCCTGGCATTTCAGTGGCAGCAACAGGCTTAGATTATTTCAGGCATCTAGATATTTGTCATTCTTCATCTGAAGAAACATGACATTTGGTGACCAACCTGGATTGTCTGTTATCAAGAAAATTTAGAGATAACATCATCTTTTCTGGAGACTTAATTGAACATGGCTAAAGTCTTATTTAGATACAATAGTATGCTTACCAAAGGATTATCTTCTCATCCATCCTTCTGGTTTGATAAGCAAGACATTGCCTCTGTAGTGTGGACTCTGCACCTGATGATTTTGGCATGTTTGTTGCAGGCCCAAATTGATCATTGTCTCTTTCATTGCTTAGCCACTTAATCATTGAACATTTTTAAAATCTGGGTTTTGCTTCAGTCTTTTTGGGTAACTGCAAAGTGTCAAAAATAAGTGTCTTGATTCACATTGTAAGTCCAAAGAAACCTTTCTTCATTAAAATTGTTAGTTTCTGGGATCACCTGAAGAAGTATCCACTCCTAGAACTCCTACACAGAGTATCATTTGTGTATAACTTGGGTATAGGAATTAAGTGCTAGGTGAGGAAACCTCAGTGTTCTATTTTCCTTAATATCCGTATCTCCTTTCATTGTATAAATCTAAGGCAACTAGCATTTGAATGGAATTTGAATAGAAGGAATGGAATTACAAGCTTTCATGTAATATATTCTCCCCCCCCCATTTTTTTCCATTTTACTCTTCATAAGATAGCACTTCCTTAGATTTTATGTTTTTGGTTATCTTGATTGATATGCAGTCTTGAAAATTATAGGAACTACTGTTCCCACTGTTCACAGAAGTTTCCTACAGCTGCTAGTAGTGGGAAATCAGTGATGTGTAAGCTCCATTTCCATACAGCTTTCTGGTCAAATGTACATGTAGCAGTTACACCTTATGCTCTTCCAAAGTATATTTGACCTTTTGGGGCTGTCTCCTCCAACCTCAGTGTTGTCATGTGTGTCGTGTCTAACTTATTTTTGAGGCTCTTTTTCATTTTCTACTGTACCAAACTGGATGTTTATACCTAGAAAAATATTTTAAATCCATTAACAAACATTTTCAGTATTTAGAAACAAATATATTTGGGTTGGGCCTTCTCTTGTCTGTCAGACAGTATTAACCTAATTTACTAATCGTGAGTA
Source organism: Phascolarctos cinereus (assembly GCF_003287225.1). Taxonomy (NCBI): domain Eukaryota; kingdom Metazoa; phylum Chordata; class Mammalia; order Diprotodontia; family Phascolarctidae; genus Phascolarctos; species Phascolarctos cinereus. The sequence goes on along the minus strand of NW_027555958.1, from coordinate 299,255,467 downwards.
TAAATCTGGACCTGATTAGGATTCCTGGCTGTCACTTAACCCCTCTGGGTTCAAATTTCCTCAATTATTAAATGAGAAGATTGGACTGGGTGATCTTTTTCTTCCAGCTCTCAATTTATGGTCCTAAAGTCTGGGGATTGGAAGATTTTCAGGCCTGATAGCTATGTAAGAAAACTGCCTGAAGGATATGTTTGTTTCAGGTAACTGGGGTTAACACACAGGAGGTCCTTAAGAACAAATAACTCACCTCTGTAGGAGAAAGTTAGTTTTTCAGAATCCTAGTTTGACTCCATTAGGATACTCTTCATTGAAGAATCTTACCCTATTGTTATGTTTGCTATTCAGTAGTTGCCTTGTTTTGCTTACAAAGAGCTGCATTTGGTGGAAAATAATGTTTCTCCTGAATCACATTGCAGAGTACAGAAAGAAAAATACTGCAGAATGACAAGTACTAAATTATTAGTATCTAGGGCTCCTTGAAAGAAAAGTGCAGACAAAATTCAAAGTTTCTTGTCATTTACAAACTAACACTCCTATGGGACATCATATATAGAAAGTGAGCTTAAGAAAAAGAGAATTAGTTTTTCCTTATTGCTGTTTTGCATAAACTTTATTTGAGAAGAATTGATGTTGAATTTTCTGAATAGTTTGCTTATGTTTTCTTAGCCTTGTGGTGTGGAATGAAGTAGCTAAAGAATGGATGAAGATTCTAGTAGTAATTTTTTATTAGTAAGCCTTGTGACAGTTTTGCAAGCTAGCTAATTTTTTCCTCCATAATACTATTTAAAGTGTTGCTTTCTTCCTCTGAATTCAAACGCTCATTAAGCATGACATAAACACCCACATTCTGGGTTGTTTTGCAACAGGCTTTCTTCGAGAGCCACCCAGCTCCCTCAGCAGAGCGTACCATCCAGCAGTGCTGTGAAAATATCCTGCTGAATGCTGCTTGGCTGAAACGAGATGCCGAAAGTATCCATCAGTACCTCCTGGAGCGAAAGGCCTCTCAACCCACAGTGTGAACCCCCAAGCATGCAGCCACTGTTGTCCTGCTGCCTCTTGGCAAGGAGAAGGTGGAGCTACCCTACAGCTGATTCATATGCCAAGAATTTGGAGTCTTTTCTCAAACCAATGGGGGTTGGACAATGAATGTAGTTAACTGGTTCCTGCTCACACTCCAGAATTAAATTCTATTAAAAAAAAAAAAAGGAAAAATCAATTCAGCAAAAAAAAAAAATGTAAATATGATAGTAATAAAATAGAGCATAATGAAACTGTGAAACTTCCTGAAGCCTTGTCAGTGGTTAAAAGGATTTAACACTTCTATGATATTAATGGCAGATGTTCTGTTTTTAAAACCCTACGAAAGGAAATTTGAGAGGCTTCTGGGTCAAGAGGAATTTGTGAAGTGTCTCGGCAGGAATGGGTTAACGCCTCTGCAAACAGCTTATGAGCCAAGGGTAGTGTGCATTTGGGGAACGGTTAATATGAAAGGCAGATAGCTGGTATGATATAGTCTGAGTCTGTGCATAATTCCGAGTGTGTTTTTGGGGGGGGGGTAGAAGGATAATATCTGGGAGATTTATTTTCCTGCATAACGCAATCAGAACCAAGGATAGTAGTCTCTCTCCGCCTCCTTCCCTTCTTTGTGACCTCTTGGCAAAAACAAACAAAACAAAACACCCAATTCTCCCTCCTTCTTGGTCCTACCTCTTGGTGTCCTTCTCAGAGGTAAAGGAATAATAAGGAAACATCTTTAATAGCCACATTAAATAAGAGAAACTGATTCACATTTCCTTTTCTTTTTAAGGTGATTCTCCCTCCCCCCTTCTCTTTTTTTTCTTTTTTTTCCCAAGAGTCCTAAATTGCATGCAAATGCAGCAGTAAAACTATGAAGGGTTTTATTTGGGCCTTCTGGAGGGATTTGTTCTATAGAACATGCTATTACTTGTCTGACAGATCCAGCAGTTGCACCTCTTCATGGCCAAAGTGGCATTAGCTTGTCCTGGTTAATTGTTGTGCATGTGTGAAGTGGATAATAACTGATTTGCAAGAGCTGAACTGTACCTTAGTGATAACTGGTAAAAGTAAGAGTATAAATCTCTTGCCACCCTTTGTTCCATCTACAGTGTATTCTACTAACAAGACCTCACCCATCTAATCCAATTGAGTTGTGGTTTTTTTTTTGGGGGGGGTTGGGTTTTTTTTTGGGATTTGGGTTTGTTTTTTTTTTTGCCCTTTTTCCCTTTCCTGTCCCCCACCCACCGTTTTTTTTTTGTTGTTGTGTTGTTAACAGGAATTCATATTTGGTGTGGCTTAACTATTTCAGAAGGTCATCAGATTAACTGTCAGACTGCTTCCCTGAAACATTTTTGTGCTATTGTTTTAAAAAAAAATAATAATTAAAAAAAACTGTTGGCGTTAATAAAAATGTCAATGTGAAATTGATGCCTTGATTTTCTTTTCTGTTCACTGAGCAAGGAACTTAAAGGACCTCACAACTTTCCTAGTCTCTAACGTTCAAACAGGAAAGGAACTTGAGTTCAACTTCTTTCTTTGGAAAAAGGAAGGCAAGATCTTTAGGATCACAACAGAATTCTTTTGATTATAGGAAATTCTGATATTTTATGCCCTGAAACCTAAATAGAAGGCCCTAATAGGATTAGGTTTGGGAGGGACAGCGAGGTGGTACAGTGGATAGAGCTCCGACCTTGTAGTCAAGAGGACCTGAGTTCAAATTCACCCTCAGACACATAACATTCACTAACTGTGTGACCCTGGGCAAGTCAACCCCATTGCCTAGCAAAAAAAAAAATTAGGTTTGGAAATAAAGGATCTTCAGACTTTAAAACGACATTCCCAGAAGTGAGCTCCAACTTCTAAATAAGAAGAAAGTGTGCTAAGAGTGGAAAGAGGACCAAATTAGTGCCAGAGAATCTGAGTTTGAGGTAGATCTTCTCTTCATTTTGTCTGAGTTGCATTACTTTTTCAGGCCTTCACTCTCAGATCCTCATTGGTAAAATAAGGGGACTGGATTATGTGCTCCCTAAAATTCCATTAATTTCTAAACGCTGTGAAGTCATGTCCATAGGGGACAAGCACGTCAAAGTTTGGTCCAAAGGAAATCAGGTAGTAGCCCCAAAAAGACAAATAGCAAAGGTTGTGTGCTTGAAGTTTTCAGTGGGAATGAGCAGATGGTCCTAACTGTAGGTTAAAGGTATCTTGTAGATAGTGGTGAGCCAGCTATAAATAGAAGGGAATGGGAAGGAGATGGCACTGAGAATAATCTTAAAATCCCTAGATGGACCATATCACATCACGCAGTTACCAAAGGTTTGCAGGTTCCTATATTTTAAATCTTCATTAGTTGGGTCAAACCAATAGTTAGACAAGGTTTCTTAATTTTTATTCCTCAGTTTCCTCCTACAAAATAAAAGGGTGATGTTCTCTTAGTGATCTTGAAGGACCCTCCAACATGACCATTTTATAACTGGAAGTAAAACAAGATTTGTAGTTCTTGTTCCTTGAGATAAGGCTGCAGGATAATTCTTAACACCATCAGCATCATTTTACTGTTACAAGGAAAACAGACAAAAAACAATAGCCTCCTGAAGAAAATAGACTCCTGGAACAACAAATTTCCAGGTGCTGATTTTAGGGTGACCAAGGTCAGTTTTCATAAGACTTTTTTTAATTTAAAACCACTTATTTTCTCTTTCCACCTCCCCCAGGGAAAAAAATAACCTTATAACAAATGTAGACGGTGAAGCAAAACAGATTCCCACATCGACCAGGTCCAAAAGTGTATGGACAAGATTATTTCTTGATGGACTTAATTTTTAAAGAATCCAGGTCGGGTTTAATGGGGAGATCTAAGTGGGAGAGGAGTTTTTATCTAAAGCTTTAATCTGAGTCAGGAACAGAAGATATAAAATCACCCCAGAATTATTTATTTGACCTTGGAATATGATTTTATACTTTACACATAGATATATGATCTGAGAATGCATGTCAAAGCAAATAATAAAGCCACATTGTGAAGAACTGGAAAACAATCCCAATATTCCTAGCATGCAACCTGCTCAACACTTCGTTACAGTTGACTCTATCTTTGGAATATACTGCTCATCTCAAAGCAGCAGAGTAGTAACCTCAGCAGACTTGTCTCTTCTTTCACCAATAGGCAAAGTGGTTTATTTGTGGAGGGAAAAGGGAGAAGATTTTCTGCTGGAGTGTGGGTTTCATGTAGAATGAGAGTTATACTAATAAACCCTGTCTTTAAAAAAGTAATTGAGGGGCAGCTAGGTGGCGCAGTGGATAGAGCTCAGGCCTTGGTGTCGAGAGGATCTGAATTCAAATCCATCCTCAGACACTGACCCTTACTAGACCCTGGGCAAGTCACTTAACCCCAATTGCCTCACCAAAAAGCAAAAATAATAATAATAATTGAATTATTTTAATTCTCTTATCACTCCAAAAACCAAAACAAAACATAACTTGCCTCTCCTTCCTACTTATGGATAAAAAACACTACCCTCCCAGTGACCCAGGTTCAAAACCTTGGAGTCTTCTTTCTTTCCCTTTACTTTTCCCCCTAGCCTGCCAACACACACACAACACACACACACACATCCATCTGTGCTGTCATCCAAGGGTTGTTGATTCTACCGTCACAAATCTGTATACTTTCCTCCTCTGTATCTACCCTGCCGCCTCCCTAGTTCAGGCCTTTATCACCTTTCATCTAGAATATTATAATATTCACCTATTCTAACATCCTCTTGGCTGGTCATCTTACTGCTGTTGTAATAATTCTGTAGCTAGGATTTATATGCTGTTTTGAGGTTTAGAAAAGTTCATTACATCTAGTCTTTTCATCTTTTACCTAGTTTCCAAGATAATCTTCCTAATGTGCAAAACAAACCATGTCATTTCCTTGGTCAAAAGCTTTCAAGTGGTTCACTGTTGCCTATAGGATAAGGCACAAACTCCTCAGCTTAGCATTTAAGGCCTTTCACAATCTGACTTCAAACTGTCTTTTCAGCTTTTTTTTACATCACTCTGCAGTCCCTCCTAACTGGTTAACTTTGATCTTTGTTCTACCCTCTCCTGACCCCTGTGCATTTGTACAAGCTTTTTCACCATTCCTAGAATACACTCCCTCCTCATCTTTGGTCCACCTCAGTGCTATCTCCTCCATGAAGCCTTCCCAAATGAAAGGGATCTCTTCTTTCCCTGGTTTCCCTAAAGCACTTTGACTCTGTAAAGGACAGATTTCATCTATTATCATAGTCCTATCTTTTATCTTTATTATTTGCATACGTTACTGTGTCTCCCTTACTAGATTGTAAGAAGTTTTTTTTGTACGCCCATTGCCAAGCATAGTGCTGTTCACTTCATAAATGTTTATTGAACAGGAATAGGTTGTCCATAATGTGAAATAAAATCATAAATAATCAGTGAACTGTAGGTGTTTTCAATGAACTTGAAAGCAAGGGTTGCCATGATAATCTTCTGGCAATGGGCAAGCATTCATTGCTGCATAGGGTTGGAGCTGGAATGGGACCTTAAATGTTATCAGTCTTGCCCCTCCTTTTGTAGATGATAGCTAATCAAGTCACAGTCTTATCTGCTCTAGCCATGACCAGGAGTGAGGTGTCACCACAGGAAGTGCTGTGGCCAGAATGTCAGCAGTCCCTCTGTAGCCAGTAATATTATACAGGACTTCACAGGCTCCATACTTTTATTTTTTTTTTGGCAAGGCAATCAGGATTAAGTGACTTGCCCTGCATCACACAGCTAGGAAGTGTCAAGTGTTTGAGGCCAGATATGAGCTCAGGTCTTCCTGACTCTAGCTAGGGCTAGTACTACATCCACTGTGCCAACCAGGTGCTCCACTCCATACCTTTTTAAAAGTGACTTGCCTATAGTCACTTCACTACCTGGGAGTAGAGTCAGGACTCTTGATTTTAAAGCCTGTGCTCATCCTGTAGGTCATGCTATCTTTCTTTCCTCTCACCAAGGATAAAGAGCCCTGAATTCAGGAGAGACCAATGTAATTTCTGTGTGTCTGGCAGTGTCTATTTAATGTGCTTCTCTTCCTCTCTACAAGCTTGACACTTACATGCACACAAAAATTGATATGTGTCAGAATATGTGGAATAGTGGAAAGAACTTTGGCCCAGGAATCAGAAGACATGGATTGTTCTTTAGAGTTTGGATTGGAACACACTTCTGTTTCTTTCTCTTTAACACTCATAGTCTCTTACAAAGACAGTATGACATAATGAATAGAATAAAATGCTTGGAGTTAGGGAGACCTGGGTACAAATCCTTCCTCTGACACTATGTAATCATAGTCTCTCTTAGCATCAGACAATTCTCTAAGGTTATAGGAAGGTTGGGATGAAGGGAATTCCTAATTGCTATACACAAAAATGGGTCTAGTGATCTATCTACTTCAGTAGAATGTTCTCTTATAAGAGTTTTTTTTTCCTGGTATTGAGTTTACATTGTACAGAGCTATCCACAATGTCTTACTTGTTCCCTTTCATAACCAAAGGCACATGTTTCATGTGTTAGGATGCAGTCTGTGGCCATGAGAAACTAACTGACCTGTGCAAGGATCATTAACTCCATGTGCTAGGTCAATTTTTCCCAACTCAACTTTTATTGGGTACAGATCAAATATGTAAATTTTCTACTAAGGATCTCCCGAGAGCCTCAACAAGACAAAGTCTTTGCCTTCAAGCAGCTTGCATTCAAACAGGGAGATGGGACACCAACACTTGTTATAATACAGAATATTTCATGGTGAATATATTAGGGAATTAAAAAGCAAAGTATTCTGTGAAACACAAAGGAAGGAATACAGGACTTGGGAGACTGGGAATTGAACACTTGCTCTGTGTACAGGTGTGCCTTGTTACTTTCCGTCTTGTGAGGAGACTCTGAGCTGGCTTGATTGAGGTCTGCTCCCAAGGATGCCATCACCACAATTCTCATCTGTAGCTGGGCTCCCAGAACTATTAAGAGATCCTGACCCAGAATCACTAGAGGGCCTGCACTGAAATTGCCCAACATTCATCAGAGATCCTGAGCCTCAGAGTGCTAATGATCCTGAAAACAGATTGAGAACTGAATATTCCACATTCAGTGTGTGCTCTGAGTGTGCCTGAAATCTTGGGATAAAGATATATGGTTGTGCTGTATCTTCCTAGTGTTTGGAGTTACTTCCCGCAGAAACTTAATATCACTACTCAGCCATCAAAATACTCAAAGTACCCTGATGAAATGATTCTTCCCTTCCCCTTCCATGTGATGGCAAGCAAACTTCCAGCTCCCTTGTTCTTCCCTTGTCCCTGCGATTCATTTCACATCTGCTAAGATGAAAATCACCTCTCCTAGAGAGGCAGAGCCAAGATAGTGGGGTAGAGAAGTACTCAGCCAAGCTTTCCCAAATTCCTTTCCAAACAACTCTAAAATAACACCTCGGATTAAATCTATGAGTGGTAGAACTAATAAAAGATCAGGTGAAACAAATTTCTAGACCAAGACAACATAGGAAATTGGCAGGAAAGGTCTGTCTCACGGGGTAGTTGTGGGCCCTGAGAGCACAGCACAGGCCTTGCCATGGGGATAGTTGCATGGCTGAAGCAGCCATTTTGGGAGCTCTTAGCCCACAAACTGGGTGTGTGTGTTTTTGGGGGGGATCTAAACAATTACAGGGAACTCTTTGCTGGTGCTGGGTTTGCAATCCTGTTGCATTGCCCATATATAGTTCTGGATCACAGTCACAGGGCCTAAAGGAGCAATAGCACTGGAGGCCACAGAGGAGCAAGGGCCCAGGTCATTCTAGGGCAGAGAGGAATGCATGTGGTTGCTCATGGGAAAGAAGGAACCCTAGTCTCGATTCCAAGACAGGAGCATTAGCAATTGCAACTGCAGAAGAGCAAGGAACCTGGTCAGAGTCCCAGGGCCATGAAGAGTGCTAACACTGGGGGCTGCAGGGAAACAAGATCCCTTTCTGGGTAAAGACTGGCACCGACCAGGAGAACAGTGATCACAGCTCTCATTAGATCATACCACCTTGGAAGCACTGAAAATCTACAGACCCCCCTAGAGCTAGCTCTGAACAGCTACAAGAAAGTCCTGAAGCTTGGGGAAATGACCTCTCCACCTCAGGGAGCAGGACCCAACTTTAAAATAAAGATGTAAGTCAAGAAATAGGCTGGAAAATAGACAATAAAAAGCCAACCATAACAAGTTACTATGGTGATAGGGAAGATTTAAGACACAAACCCAGAAGAAGAAGATGATGTCAAGGCAGCTACATGCAAAGCTTCAAAGAAAAATGTGAATCGGTCATAGGCCCCCAAAAAATAATTCCTGGAAGAGCCAAAAATGATTTTAAAAATGAAATGAGAGAGGTAGAAGAAAAATTGGGGGAAAAGGTTAGAATGATACAAGAAAATTATGGAAAGAAAGTCAACAGCTTGGTAAAAGGCACAAAAAAAAACCCTTAAAAAATGTAAATATATATATATATATATATGTATAATAACACCTTAAAAAATAGCCTTGCTGAAATAATAAAAGAAGTACAAAAATTCACTGATGAGAACTCCTTAAAAAGCACAATTGGCCAGATGGAAAAATAAAATCTCACTGAAGAAAATAATTCCCTAAAAATTAGAATTGGGCAAGTGGGGGTTAATGAATTCCATTAGACACCAAGAAGCAATAAAAATCAAAATAATGAAAAAATAGAAGAAAATTGAAATATCTCATTGGAAAAACAACTGATCTGGAAAACAGATTGAGAAGAGATTATTTAAGAATTATTGGACTACAGAAAGTCATGATTAAAGAAAGAACCTAGACAGCACATTTCAAGAAATTATCAAGGAAAACTTCCCTAATATCTTAGATCCAGAAGGTAAAATGGGAATTGAAAGAATGCACTGATCACCTCCTAAAAGAGATCCCAAAGTGAAAACTCCCAGGAATATTGTAGACAAATTCTAGAGCAAGTAAGTCAAAGAGGAAATACTTCAAGTAGCCAGAAAGAAACAATTAAAATATTGTGGAGCCACAGTCAGGGTCATACAAGATTTAGAAGCTTACACATTTAAGGAGTGAAGGGCTTGGAATATGGTGTTCTAGAAGGCAAAGGAGCTAGGATTACAACCAAGAATAACCTATCCTGCAAAATTGGGTATAATCCTTCAGGGGCAAACATAGACATTGAATGAAATAGAAGACTTTCAAGTATTCCTGATGAAAAGACCAGAACTGAATAGAAAATTTGACTTTCCAAGTACAAGAATCAAGAGAAGCATAAAAAGGTAAACATGAAAGAGAGGGAATCAATAAGGTTAAAATGTTTACATTCCTATATGGGAAGATGATCATGTAACCCCTAAACACTTTCACATTATTAGGGCAGTTAGAAGGAGTATACGTAGACAGAAGGGCACGAATGTGAGATGACTATGGTGGGGTGATTTTTTTGAAAAAATTAAGCGGTAAGAGGGATGCAATGGGAGAAGGAGAGGAAAAAAAGGGAAAATTACCTCCCATAAAGAGGTGTAAATGGAAGAGCTTTTACAATAAAGGGGAAGATGGGGAGCAGCAGGCAAAGCTTGAACCTATTCTAATAAGAATTGGCTCAAAGAGGAAATAACACATGTTCAGTTGGCATAGAAATCATACATACATACATACATACGTGTGTGTGTGTGTGCGCGTGCGTGCACGCGTGTGTGCCAGTAGGAAAATAGGAGGGAAACAGGTTGATAGAAGGGAGAGTTGATTAAAGGAAGTAGTGGTCAGAAGCAAAACAGACTTTTGAAGGGAGACAGGGTAAAAAAAGATAAACATGAAAAAATAGGATGGAGGGAAATATAGTTAATAATCATAACTAAATGTGAATGAGATAAGCTTACCTGTAAAACAGAAGCAAGTAACAGAGTGGATTAAAAACTACAATCCAACAATATGCAATTTACAAGAAACACCTGAAACAGAGAGACACACTCAGAGTAATAAATCCTGCTGATAACATTTTTATTATGCTTCCACAGAGGTTAAAAAAAGGAGGGGTAGCAATCATGATCTCAGACAAAGTAAAAGCAAAAATAGACCTAATTAAAAGAGATAAGCGGGCAAACTACATATTGCTAAAGGGTACCATCGACAATGAAGTAATAGCAATACCAAACATATATGCAGCAAATAGTATAGCATCCAAGTAACTTTCCAAAGGGAAAGTTAAATGCGTTATGGGAGAAAACAGTAAAAATTATACCACTGAGGGACCTCAGCTTTTCCCTCTTAGAACTAAATAAATCTAGCCTTTAAAAAAGCAAGAAACAAGTTAAGGAGATGAATAAAATTTTAGAAAAGTTAGATATGATAGACATCTGGAGAAAATTGAATGGGAATAGAAAGGAATATCCCTTTTTTCAGCTGTACATGGTACCTTCACAAAAATTAACCATTTTTTAGGGCATAAAAATCTCACAACCAGATGCAGAAAAACAGAAATATTAAATATATCCTTTTCAGAGTGTGATGAGTGAAAAGTCCTAGAGACATAATTTCTGGGTAATTAACAGTCATTTTATTAATGACTAGCTAGTGAAGAATTAATAGCAAATAATTAAAAAGATCAGTGGCAGTCTGTGGACCAAAGACTAATATTTGCTTATAAAGCCTTTGGGAAAGGGGGGTGTCCTGAGGGTAGGAATCAACTCTGATTGGTTAACAATTAATGAGGGGTGGACAAAGATATGTGCTCTACTCATTGAGGATGTGATGAACTCAGCTGCCCCCAGCTACCTGGACAAAGGCATCCATGTGTACCCAGTTAATGAACAATAAATAATGGTAGGGTAAGAATTCCGTCTAGGTAAGATTCTCTTTGTCAGGTTTTCTAGCTGGGTGGAGTGCCACCCAAGCTCAAAAAGCATGTACCCCAGTGATTTGGGCAATCTCATCTCTCAGCAGTGTTCTTCAAAAGGACTGGACTTTTAATGAGGAAATAGAAAGGGAAAACCTTAATCCTAATTTAATAATTGGTTATTAATATGAGAGAAATAATCATTTCTCTAAATACCATAATGCAATAAAAATTATATTCAATAAAGGTCTGGGGAAACATAGATTTAAAATAAATTGGAAACTAAGCCTAAAGAATGAGTGAGTCAAAAAATAAATTGTAGAAACAATTTCATTAAAGAAAATTACAATGAAACAACATAACAGAATTTATGAGATGCAACCAAAGCAGTACTTAGGGGAAAATTTATAACTCTAAATGCTTACATAAATATTTTTCACAGAAATAACACAAAGATGTTTTCTAAATATTATGTACATTTCACGTTGCTTTCTTAAATAAACTTTTTTTGTGTTCAAGAAGCAAAATAGTTCTCAAAAAATTAAATACATGATCTATTATTAAAAAATGGGTAGAAGTTTCATAAATTGCAGCAAAATTTCTAAGTTCAAACACACCAATTCAAAAGTTATTTCTAAATTTATTTCTGTTGTCACTTTAGTTTGTAAAACTCCCAAATATTCAATTAGCTTTTCTAGTCAAATTCAGTTAACCTTTTGGTTTGTCCCTGATTCACACAAACTTTTCTCTTTTCCATGAGTTAACCCTTAAAAATATGTTTGGTGGCCAAGAAGGCAGATAGTTCTCCAGATTAAAATTGAACATAATCAAGACACCTTAATTTTGAGGTTCTATTGAGCCTGGATTTATAATTTTTAATATCTAAGATCAGTTACCAATTAAAGATTTAGTTAGTTAGAAACAAATTACTTAAGAGCAGTTTAAAAAAAAAAGTCAAGCTGTTGAGCACGCTCTGCCTCTCTGCTTACATTACCTTTCCTACAATTCTGCGTTTTGTGACAGAGAAACCATATTATTAAAGGAAAAAGGCTTATTCGAATTAATTAGTTGGGGAGGGGAAAGGGAGCACCTGAAGAAAAAGTCATCTCAAACTGTTTCTTTCTCACAGCTGTTTTTGCTACTATTGGTTCCTGTTATATGCTATTACCACACACTCACCCTCCCCACTCCCTCAGACCATGCGGGTGAGAAGGAAAAAAAGCAGTTGGCTTTTTACTTAGGGAGATGGACACACATAAACACACTTAACACAAGTGACATTCCACAAAGACAGACAACAGTACAAAACATGACCAGCAGCTATCCTTTTAGAGGGACTTAGAGTGGCCACATGTGGTCCATAATTATAAGCCCAGCAGCCATGCCAGAATGGACTCAAAATTGCCCAGGGACCTTTTAATAAACCCTTGGTTAAAGAGCCAAGAAATGGAGATGGAGCCAAGGTGGCGGGGTAAAAGCAGGGACTCTCTTGAGCTCTCCTCCTAGACCCTCCAAATGCCTGTAAAAAATGACTCTGAACTAATTCTGGAGCAGCAGAACCCACGAAAAGACAGAGTGAAATAAATTTCTAGCCCAAGACAACCTGGAAGGTCAACAGGAAAGGTCTATTGCACCAGGCCAAGAGAGGAGTACAGTCCAGTGCAAGTTGTGCCAGCATAGACCAAGCCCTAGCAAACCTGGAGCAATCCTCAGGGGACTGAATCACTGGCAGCTGGGGGAGTTTCCCAACTTCTCAACCTACAAATGCCAGACAGCATAGAAGGTCAGTAGGAAAGGTCTGTTGGATCTGGGTGACAGAGGAGTGCAAACCAGCCCCGGCCCCAGCACAGCCCTGGGGCAGTGGCAGTGGCGGCAGCAGCTCATAGATGGTGAAGGTATCAAACAACTGATTAGAAGAAGATTGCAGGGGTCTCTTTGCTGGCACTAAGGCAGGATTCTGTTTGTCCATACTTGGATGTAGGAAGCAGTCCTAGGGCAAGGAGGAGCCATTGGTGTAGCAGAGCTTGTGGCAGCAGTGGAGAAGAAACCATCCTTACAGTTCCAGGACAGAAAAGAGTGCTTGTGGTCACTCATAGACCAGAGCACAGGCCAAGAAACACCTTGCCCCTTACCATACCACCTTGGAAGAACTGAAAACTTACAGGTCACTAGAAGTATCTCTGAAAACAGCTGCACAAAAACCCTGAAGCTTGAGACAGTGCACCTTCCACACTGGAAGCACAGCCCTACCTTAACAAAGAGTTTAAAAGTTGAGTAATTGGCTGGGAAAATGAGCAAACAACAGAAAAAAACTCAGACAATTGAAACTTACTTTGGTGACAAGGAAGATCAAAATATACACTCAGAAGAAGACAACAAAGTCAAAGCTCCTACATCGAAAGCCTCCAAGAAAAATATGAATTGGTTTCAAGCCATGGAAGAGCTCAAAAAGGATTTTGAAAATCAAGTAAGAGAAGTAGAGGAAAAATTAGGAAGAGAAATGAGAGTGGTACAAGAAAATCTTGAAAAACTAGTCAACAGCTTGGTAAATGAGACCCAAAAAAATACTGAAAAAATAACATGTTAAAAAATAGACCAGACCAAATAGCAAAAGAGATCCAAAAAGCCGATGAGGAGAAGATCTTAAAAGCAGAATTGGCCAAATGGAAAAGGAGGTCCAAAAGCTCACTGAAGAAAGTAATTCCTTAAAAATTAGAATGGAGCAAATTGAAGTTAATGACTCTATGAGAAATCAAGAAATTATAAAACAAAACCAAAAGAATGAAAAAATAGGGGCAGCTAGGTGGCACAATGGATAGAGCTCCAGCCTTGTAGTCAGGAGGACCTGAGTTCAAATCCAGCCTCAGACATATGATAATTACTAGCTGTGTGACCCTAGGCAAGCCACTTAACCCACGATTGCCTCACAAAAAAAGAAAGAAAGAAAGAAAGAAATTAACAAGGAAAACTGCCCTGATATTCTAGAGCCAGAGAGTAAAATAGAAATTGAAAGAATCCACCAATCACCTCCTGAAAGAGATCCCCAAATGAAAACTCCTAGGAATATTATAGCCAAATTCCAGAGTTCCCAGATCAAGGAGAAAATATTGCAAGCAGCCAGAAAGAAACAATTCAAATATTGTGGAAACACAATCAGGATAACACAAGATTTAGCAGCTTCTATATTAAGGGATAGGAGAGCTTGGAATATGATATTTCGGAAGTCAAAGGAGCTAGGATTAAAACCAAGAAGTCACCTACCCAGCAAAACTGAGTGTAATCAATGAGAGGGAAAATTGGTTATCAATGACATAGAATAATTTAATGCATTCTTGAGGGAAAAAAAAAGAGCTAAATAGAGAAATTGACTTTCAAATACATGACTCAAGAGAAGCATGAAAAGGTAAATAGGAAAGAGAAATCATAAGGGACTTAATAAAATTGAACTGTTTACATTCCTACATGGAAAGATGATATTTGTTACTCATGAGACTTTTCTCATTATTAGAGTAGTTGGAGGAAATATATATAGAAAGAGGGTCCAGGGTGAATTGAATATAAAGGGATGATATCTAAAAAATAAAATTAAGGGGTGAGAGAAGAATGTACTGGGAGAAGGAGAAAAAGAGAGGTAGAATGGGGTAAATTATCTCACATAAAAAAGACAAGAAAAAGCTTTTACAGTGAAGGGGAAGAGGGGGGAGGTGAGAGGGAATGAGTGAACCTTGTTCGTATCCGATTTGACTTAAAGAGTAAATAACATACCACTGAATTAGGTATGGAAATCTATCTTACCCTACAAGAAAGTAGGGGGGAAGGGGATAAAAGAGGGAGGAGCAATGGAAGGGAGGACTGATTAGGGGAGGGGATAATCAGAAGCAAACATTTCTGAGGAGGGACGGGGTCAAAGGTGAGAATAGAATAAATGAGGGATGGGATAAGATGGAGGGAAATATAGTTAGTCTTTCACAACATAACCTTTAGGGAAGTGTATAACCTAATCAAATTGCTTGCCTTCTCAATGAGGGTGGGTGGGGAAAAAAGAAGGGGAAGAATTTGGAACTCAGAGTTTTAAAAATGAATGTTAAAAATTGTTTTTATATGTAATTGAGAAAAAAGATACATAGGGAATGGGGTATAGAAATCTATCTTACCCTACAGGAAAATAGAAGGGGAAAGGGATAAGAGATGGGGAGGGGGTGATAGAAGGGAGGGAAGATTGGGGGGAAGGGTATTCAGAATGCAGGCTGTCTTGGGGAGGGGGAAGGAGAGAGATGGAGAGAAAATTTGGAACTCAAAATCTTGTGGAAATGAATGTTGAAAACTAAAAATAAATACTTAATTTAAAAAAAAAAAAAAGAAAGCCAAGAACTCAACCAAAAAGAGGCAGGAGTTCAGAAAATTTGAGAGACTCATTTAACCTGGCTGAACACCCGAGATGAATCTGGACTAGAGTACAAGAGATCCCTGCTGGTACCAGACATCCAAGGGCAAGAGTCTTCAACTCCCACTTCCTGACCCCAGATATGTCAATCAGAAATAAACAAGACTGCTGAAACCGCAAAAACTAGAGTCTTTCAAGGTTAAATTCTTTTCAAACAGGAGGGAGTATTATGGGAGGACAACCTGGAGAAGCAGTTACTTAAGTTGTTTTGCGTAATAATAACTGAAAGTCAGTAGAGAAGGTTGGCAGAGGCTCAGGAGTGGTGGGACTCTTTTCTTTTTTTAACTGGGTTTCCATAGTTCTGTCTTAACTGGTTTCCAATAACCTTCAGACAATGAACAATCCTGGGATCAGGTCTGATCTACTGCATTCAACACTATATTTGTTATTCTCTAGCTCAAAAATTTTCTGTGGCTCCTTATTGCCTCTAGGATGAAACAACCACCTCCTCCACCTGGTATTTAAGGACCTCCACAATATTTCATATTATTGCTCTTCATATACTCTATCTTCTGGCCAACCTGAAGTGTCTGATATTCCTAGAACCCCATATTCCATCTTGTATCTCTCTACAATACACTCCCCTCTCATTTCTGAGTCTTAGAATCCTCATGTTTTAAGGTTCAGCTTAGATGCCATCTTTTCTGATCTTCCTGATATGGTTTTTTGGGTGCCGGGACCCCAAAATACTGAGGTACAGAGCAGAGCTGTCTGGAAAGAATTTACAGACTCAAGCAATCTCTAAGTCAAGTGGCAAAAGGTTTATTTTAACACTATATAGTAGGCAAGAGTTCTTACCGAACCTGTAAACTAAAGGGGTACAGAAATTTATATGGGAAAAATTGCAATGAAGTGTGTGGCAAATATGTCAATTAGGTGTTTTGGGGTGGTTTTAGGTATTGGGTAGGGAATGGTCTGTTCTTAAAGGAACATGTACTTTTTGTATCTGCTGCTCAGGCATTTTACCTAGAGTTCACCAGGAAAAGCAGGGATAGGGGCCACTGAGAGGTGTGGTTTTTAGATCTGCAACATCACTAAGTCAAATAATAGTCAGGACAGCCCTGTTGCCAGTCAGTGTCCTATTTGACAAGATTAAAGGAACGTACATATATCTTGATGTCTGGAATGTATATAGTGAAGTAGAATCAGTATGCAATAGTTTTGTTGGTATCTGTTATCTTAGGAGCCAGTACAAGATAATCCTGTTTGTGCAAGGATAATTCTTACAGAATCTGCTTGTTACTGTACCAGGGAGGGAGAGAGATAGCTCACACAAGTAATTGTCAGCGGTAGTGTCTTTTGGGCTGGGGAGATGGTCTTAGGAGTGGGGGTCCAAGCACAAGCACCCCATCATTCCCAGTTGTTACTGTTAAAATATTTCATTCATTTACTTCCGTATGTGGTATGTCCCCCAGTAGAATGTTGGTTGGTTGGTTGTTGTGCTTCGTTTTTGAAGAGGACCACAGTGACACCTCTATGCTAGAGTCAAGTTCAGTATATTGCACTGTGTGATCAGACCAATACAAGCTCGGAATGTTCTACCACAGGTCGGGCACAAATAGTCCATGTGAATCTTTGGGGTGGATCCTCTAAGTTTGCACATCTTGTGTTTCTCTTGAGCTAGTTCAATTCCACTTTGCTGATAGAGTACAGTACCTTCTTTGATGTGAGCACACCATACTGAGCAGTCCTGTGCCAGTATCTCCCATGTCACACAGTCATTTCCAAAGTTCTTACGAGAGACCTTGAGCGTGTCCTTGTATCTTCTGTTATAAAGAAGACCCCACACTCGGTTCCAAAGACTGGTGTCTCAAAGACTTTTTATTAAAGAGGTTGAAGTGGGTCCTTTCAATTCTCAAGAGAAGCTGGCACACCTCCTTTGAAGGGGAGAGTGTGCCGAGTACAGAAGCAAGAGCAAGCTTTATAGTTAGTAATTGCCTAACTCCTCCCTTCTGGATCAGGATTGGTCCTAATCCTGCTGGGTTACAATCCTCCTTATACACCCCACCCTTAACATGAGTTCTGTGCTTAGAATTGTGTTGTCACTCCCCTACCCTGGAGAGAGAAGTTAACCTGTCTGTGCTGATTTCTTATCTATTTACCTGGAAACTTAACTCATTTCTCACATTTTCTGACCACCATGTGAGTGCTTGCCCTGTGTGATTTCTCCATAGAAGAGTCTTTTTGGCAAGCATTCCCCAGTGGAATATAAGGTCCTTGAGGACAGGGAATGTTTTTCTGGTTTTTGTCTTTATATCCCTATCACCTAACACAGTGTTTTACTTTAGAAACATTTGTTAAACTGAATATAAAAGTGGTCTTCAGTGGTTTAACTCAATTAGCTGGTGTTAATAGCTTGGTGTGAATTTGCTCATTGTTTTTCAAAACTTCATTGTAGACTTTACTGGGGTTTTGAGGGGCAATAACACACCTGTATACTATTTTGCACAAATCCTTTCAGATGCTAGTTTAGTTTAATGTCATCATTAGGTAAGTCATATAAACCTAGAGATTTGTCTTCCCAGAGATTTTGTACAGAAAGAAGTTGTTAGTGTGAGGAAAGGGCTCTTCTCCCAGAATTCTAACCTGCAGGTATGTTACCTTGCTGGTCTTGAAATTAGGTCATGAGTTATTCCCATTAGGGCTTCACTACCCGCTGCATAACTGCTCTGCCATGCTGAGCAATTGTGTTACTTTCACACCTACAACAACCCTATTAATTTGATAAGCATGTCTCACTAGCTCTAACAAGTAAATGTGCCATACACCTCAGAAGAAGGCCCAAGTGTGCCTCAAACCAAGTTCAGAGCAGTGAGGGGGAAGAGGAGGGCCTGATGTTGGAACTAGTCTTAGTAGCTGTGAATGTGATTGTGAGCTGAACTGGACAACCCCAGAGATGATGTTGAGTCAAGGATCGCATTAGGGCATCACAAAAACTGTCATGTAAACTATGAAATACTCAAACATTTTATGAAAGGCAGCATGGTATAGTGGAGAGAATGCTGAACTTGGAGTTAGTCAAGAGACCTGCCCTCAGTTCTCTGCTCATGACCCTATACAAGTCACTTAACCCCTCTGTTTCCCTTTCTCTCTTCATCTATAAAATGTTCATAATAAAGCTTGATCTACCAGCCCAAAAGATTTGTGAGCAAAGTGCTTGACATACCTTAAAGTCTCATATTAACTATTATTATTTCCTAATCAGTATCAAATACTCTGAGAGGAAGCAGGGTGAAGTTAACTGAGGCATCCCTCAGAGCCAGGAAGGGCCTGGGTTCAAGTCTAGCCTCTGACACATACTGGCTATCTGACCTTGAACTTAACTTCTCAGTGCACCAAACAATTCCCTAAGACTGTAAGTTGCAGACCAGTTTGCCTAACTGCATGGATAGAGGGGAATTCTCTACATCAATGAAATTTCAGGTCTGGACCAAAAAATCCAATAGTTCATCTTGCCATAGCATACTAACATGTGGTCATTATCGATTCTGTAACAGAGATCTATTTTAGCTATTCTTCAAGAAATGTTAGTTCCTACAAGCCATTCTCCAATTGATAAATGGTCAAAGGATATGAACAGACAGTTCTCAGATGAAGAAATTAAAGCCATCTATAGTCATATGAAAAAATGCTCTAAATCATTATTGATTGGAGAAATGCAAATCAAAACAACTCTGAGGTACCACATCACATCTACCAGATTGGCCAACATGACAAAACAGGAAAATGATCAATGTTGGAGAAGATGTGGGAAAATTGGAACACTAATGTATTGTTGGTGGAGTTGTGAACTGATCCAACCATTTTGGAGAGCAATTTGGAACTATGCCCAAAGGGCTATAAAAATGTGCATACCTTTTGACCCAGCAATAGCACTTCTAGGTCTGTATCCCAAAAAGATCATACAAATGGGAAAAGGACCCACATGTACAAAAATATTCATAGCAGCTCTTTTTATGGTGGCAAAGAATTGGAAATTGAGAGGATGCCCATCAATTGGGGAATGGCTGAGCAAGTTGTGGTATATGAATGTAATGAAATACTATTGTGCTAAAAGAAATGATGAACAGGCTGACTTCAGAAAAACTGGAAAGACTTGTATGGTCTGATGCTGAGTGAAATGAGCAGAACCAAGAGAACTTTGTACACAATAACAGCCACGTTGTGCAAGGACTAATATTGATAAACTTAACCCTTCTCAGCAATACAAGGATCTAAGACATCCCCAGAGGCCACGTGGTGGAAAATGCTATCCACATCCAAAGAAAGAACTATGGAAGTTGAATTGCTATCATTTTGTTTTCTCTTCTGTTGAGTTTTGGTTCCTCTTTCTAATGGTTCCTCCTATTGGTTTTAATTTTTACTTACAGCTTCACTAATGTG
This sequence comes from Phascolarctos cinereus, assembly GCF_003287225.1. Classification (NCBI taxonomy): domain Eukaryota; kingdom Metazoa; phylum Chordata; class Mammalia; order Diprotodontia; family Phascolarctidae; genus Phascolarctos; species Phascolarctos cinereus. The sequence goes on along the minus strand of NW_027555958.1, from coordinate 299,235,740 downwards.
AAAATATGTTTAATAGGAATATAAATGTATATCCTACATGAGGTTGTGTGCCGTCTTGGGGAGGGGGTGGGGAGGAAGGGGGAGAAAATTTTTAAACTCAAAAACATATGGAAGTGATTGTTGATAAATCAAAATAAATTAATAAAATTTTTTTAAAAAGAGATGAAACAAAAAAGAAATGTTAGTTCCTGGAAGTATCAGAAAGATCCTGTCAATAACCTAAGGATTCAGTCTATTTGTTAAACAGACACTATAGTTCTCCCAGGCTGCCTAGAATCTTCCAATAAAAAACAGATATTGTTGATTGTGAACTATTACAGAAGAAAAAGGAAGCCGCACCACAGACCTAGCGGGCACAATAGCAAATGCAAAATAAGCTTGGTAGCCAACCTACTTTTGGATCTTCTTAGGGTAATTAAATCATTTGCTGCTGCTGTGGCTTCAGGGCCGAGAAGCCTAAGGCAGTTCTTGGCTTTTTCTCTTTGTTGCTTGGTGCCTGTTGGTGGTGGTGGTGTTTGTCCTTTGTTCTCAAAGAGGACATCAGGAAGGTGATGCCTTGACTTACAAGTCACCCGCCTCACTTTCTCCTCCGTAGCCATCTGGGTCCCATGGCAAGATATAAATCAGGACAACTGGAGATGGGCCCCGGATACGGGGATACAGTGGTAGACCTTGGATTTTTTAAGTTATGGTCTTTTTTACGTCTCAGTTTGACTGAGGCAATGTCCATTCAGTGATTAAGAAATGAGACAAAGAAATGACCTCTTTTACCTAGTCAAAAAAGAAAAAAGAAAAAGAAAAATCAGTTTGGGAGGGAATGACCCTCAGGGTTTCTATTTACATTCACTCTGAAGTTAGTGACTTTGCACAGCTTTCCCTCATTTAAATCCAATTCACTTGCAAGTCATGGCATCACCTTCCTGATGCTATGGTTCACTTTAAGAACAAAGGACAAACAACAACCTGTGAGTGGAAGGGGCTGTGGGCCCTCCCCTCCCCTCCCCTCCCCTCCCCTCCCCTCCCCTCCCCTCCCCTTCCCTTCTCTTTCCTCTTCCCTCTCCCCCTTTTCCCTCTTCCTCCTTCTTCCTTCCTCCTTCCCTTTCCCCCTTCCTCTCCCTCTGTCCACATAGGGTGTCATACCCTTACCTGTGGGTGCTCTATCCAAAGGAATGTAAATTTTGATTGCTGAAACCTCAAAAGATTATCTTAGGGCTTATGGGCTAGATTTCTTTCTTAAGGACCATGCTTTAAACCCAATTTATTCTGGCTGTCATTGATATCTGTAGTCTGTTGATAACCTCTTGGAATCCCTGCTTATTGTTGTCCTGATAACTAAGCCGAGAGAAGACAAACTATATATAGACCAATAATATCATGAATGAATATTGATTCACAAAATGTAAATCAATTTCTGACAAAAAAGCTACAGCAGTGTATTAAAAACACACACACACACACACACACACACATACAGAGTTATTACTATGATCAAGTTGGATTTATACCAGAGATCCAAAGATGGTTTAATATTTTTCCCTTCTATCTCTCGAACTTAGAACTTTCCCTCAAGTTTGGCAGAACTAAGGAGAAGAAAGTAAATTGCTTAGTCTGTTCATTCAAAGACCAAGGAAAATTTCCCCTGTAGCTGAGGCTGTCTCCGGTCAGTATCTCAGATGACATTATAAGGATAATCTTTAGCAAATAAGTTTTTACTTCTCTGGCTGCCACAGTGCTATATTTTATCTATATTCAAGCTTCATACTGTTACAAGCTTTGCCATAATCCCCAAGAGACAGGCTAGTGTTAGATGACTGTGCTGGAGAAGAAGAAACCTCTCATTGCTTCATTTTCTGAATCCCTTATTCATCTCTGCCTCTTACCTTAATGCCACGCAGAGGCCTCCCATATTATTGTGTGACTGATTGGCTTAGGCTGCCCTTCTGAACTCCTTTCCTCCTATTGTTGAATTTCTACCCAAACTCTAAAACCCAGTTCCAATACCATTTTCTCCAGAAAGTTCTCCCCTTTCTGTAATGATGTGCTCTTCAGACAGCACATTGCATGTTGCTTGCACTTTTCTGATACATGTATCCTGTATTTTTTCACATTCATTTTCCCTACTAGACTGTGAATGTCATGTAGTCATAGCAGATGTTTTAGTTAAACTTTTATACGCTCCCCAGGCTTAACAGAGTGATCTTTACATAGCAGGTGTTAAATAAGTGTTTATAGAGTTAAATTGAATCTAATCTTTCTCAAAAGTCCTACTTTGCACAGCTGTTTTTACCTATTCACATCTATTTTGTATTAGATAGTCTTAGTGTCTGAAATTCCATTCAATTTCAACTTCTGTAGTGTAGTAAAACTTTAGCTATTCAAACTAACTGGAGAGGAAACCTATCGAAACCAGTGAAATTTAAAACTATATACAGTTTCATTAGTTTAATTAATATCTGACTAACGTATATCCTAAGTTGGATGGCACCTCAAATTCAATGTAACCTAAAAATCTTCTGCCTAAATCTTCATCTTCACCTGGCTCAAAATCATGAATTCATGATTAGAGACATCATGGAATGGTAAAAAGAGCTCTGGATTTGGTTTTCTACTTTGTAAAATGATGACTTCTAAGGTCACTTTCCAGTTCTGAATCCATGCACATATGGTCTAAGCATTGTTTTTCCCCTCCAGGTCCAGATACAACGCACTGCACACAGTTGATACTTTAATGTTTTGTAGAATTAGAATTTGGGGCAGCTAGGTGGTACAGTGGACCAAGTGCCAAGGCCTGGAGTCTCATCTTCCTGAGTTCGATTCTGGCCTCAGACCCTTACTAGCTGTGTGACCCTGGGCAAGTCACTTAACCCTGTTTGCCTCAGTTACCTCATCTATAAAATGAGCTGGAGAAGGAAATGGCAAACCACTCTTAGTATCTTTGACAAGAAAACCCCAAATAGGGTCATGAAGAGTCAGACACAACTCAAACAACTAAACAACAAAAAAGAATTGGAATTTAGACCACACTGTCTACAGCTTGCTAATGAATATCCTAAAGAGCAAAATCTAGGTGGGGGGGGTTCTAATTTCTTCCTCTAACCTCTACTCTCTGCTGCAGTGGGGAGAAGAAACATGCTCATCAGTGTTCCTGGAAGCTAAGCTAAAGATTAGAAGTTTATTTTAATTCAGGCAGGCTTTGAGTCCATGTTGTTTTTTTGAGTTTTGGGTTTGTTTTTTTTTTTAAAGTCTCAAGGTGATCTCATTCATGAGGAGTAGATGTAGGCAATTTATGGCAATGTGGAACTTAGCTTGGTTTCTAACTCACCATAGTACACTGGCTCTGGCTCCGGACTACTAGAGTTCAAGTCCTGCCTTTGGCACTATGTGACCTTATGCAAGTCACTTAACTTCACTTGTAAAATGAGAGGTTTGTATTAAATAGATTGCCTTTGATGTTTCTTCCATCTCTAGATCTGATCCTATGATCCATAAAACTAATTCCTTCTTGGTTGGTTGGCTGGTTGTTTTTTGTCCTCGGAGAGGACCAAAATGATATTACTATGTTGGGGTCAAGGTACAATGTGTCCGACTGTGGCTGGTCAGACCAATACAAGCTCAGAAGGCTCTATCACAGGTCAGACACAAATAGTCCATATGAACTTTTGGAGTGAAGATGGCTCTAAATTTGCATGTTTCTTTTGAGCTACTGCAATTCTGCCTTGCTCATAGAGCATAGCACCTTCTTTGATGTGGGCACACACGGGCTGGGTAGTCCCGTGCCCGTGTCTCCCACGTCTCACAATCAGTTCCACAGTTCTTAAGAAAGACCTTGAGAGTGTCCTACTATTGCTTCTTCTGACCCCCATAGGCACACTTGCCTTGTATAAGTTCTCCACAAAATAGTCTTTTTGGTGGACATATGTTTGGCACTTAAACAATGTGGTCCACCCATTGGTGTTACCCTCTCTGGAGCAGAGTTTGAATGCTTGGCAGTTTAGCTCAAGAAAGGATCTCAGTGTCCAGTATGTTATTTTGCCAGGTCATCTTCAGAATCTTCCTAAGACAATTCAAATTGAAGTGATTCAGTTTCCTGGCATGGCACTATACTGTCTAGTTTTCCTAGGCATACAACAATGAAGTCAGCATAATGGCTCTGTAGACCTTCCATTTGGTAGGCAGCCTGACACCTCTTCTGTCTTGCATTTTTCTTTGGAGCCTCCCAAACACTGAGCTAGCTCTGGCAATGTGTGTGTCAACCTTATCGTCTGTGTGTACTTCGCTGGAATGTATACTGCCAAGGTAAGTGAACTTATCGACAGTATTCAGAATTTTTCCATTTGCTATAACTAATGGTTCCATATATGATGGTGCAGTTCTGGCTGGTGGAGAAACTCTGTTTTCTTGGCATTAAATGTCAGGCCAAAATTAGCACAAGTAGCAGAGACTCTGTTGCATGTCAGCCTCAGAGGCTGCATTGAGTGCATAATCATTCACGAACAAAAAGTGTCATAACAACTCTACCTCCACTTGAGTCTTGGCTTGTAGCCTTTTTAAGTTAAATAATTTACTATCGGTAGAAGAGCTGACCTTGATGTTGTTTTTGGCCTTGCTGAAGGCATCTAATAACATTGCTGAAAACATCATGCTAAAAAAGCATGGGAGCAAGCACATGACCAACTCCACTTGTGACTGGGAAAGTATTAGATTAGGACTTTAGTGGAATATCTAGTATTTATATTGCTTTATTCTTTAACTTTGTTAAAGTATTTTATTTTTGTTTGATCTCCAAAAACTTTGTGAGCTGGTGTAGCTGATATTTCAGCTGATAGATGAGGAAAATAAGTCTGAGATTACCCAATATCACAAAAAAAAATATTATGTATTATATAATATACTACATATATATATATATACTACATATATATATATATATATGTAGTATTTGTTTTAATCATCAGAGATCCCCCTTTTCACCCTTCCACCCCACTCCACTCCCCAATTGAGAACAGAGGAAAAGCAAAATCTGTTACAAACATATATAGTCAATCAGAGCAAATTTCCACAGTGGCCATGTCTAAAAAAAATTTATTTCATTCTGCATTCTGAGACCTTCACATCTCTGTCAGGAGTAGGTAGCATGTTTCAGCATTAGTCCTCTGGAATTCTGGTTGGTAATTATGCTGATAAGAGCTAAGCACAAGGGTAGTCCATTATATTTATATACCATAATTTATTCATCCATTTGCTGTGAGATGCCTTACATTTCCGTACATTTTTTTTCAGCTTTTGGATTTTGTTTTAATATTTCTTGTTGCCTATGGAGTCGTTGTCTTCTGTTTGATCCATTCTAATTTTCTGGGAGTTTGTTGCCTGGACAAGATTTTGTGCCTTTTGTGCTTTTGATAACTCTCATTTATTTTCAATTTTTTTCCCTCAAGCACTCTTTATAAAAAACATTATTTAAATTCTTGCTTCATCTCTTCTAGGAATTCTAGTTCTAACTCTAGTTCAAACTAGAGTTCTAGTTCTAGTTCAGACTTAACTTTGGTTGAGTTTCAGCTTAAGCTGTGTTTTTCCCTGAGGTATTGCTTATGGATGTTTTGGAGTTATTCCCTTCTGGGTTTGTGTCTTGAGTGTCCCTGCTACCATAATCAGTCATTATAGTGGTGTTCTTTCTTTGTTTGACCATTCTTCCAGCCTATTTCCTCACTTTTGACTTGATGTTAGGGCTGACCTTTGCCCCACTTCTGGAGGGAAGGTCTGATTAGTCTTGTTGCTACTTTCTGAGGAGATTGAGTGTTGTGTTGTTCCAGGATCTCAGGGATAAGCAGGGGACCTCTAAGCTGTCAGTGCTCCCAGCATAGTTTGATCCAAGGCATAGTTTTGATTGCTGCCCTGCTGGTCTGAGCTCTGCAAATTCCTGCCCTGGGTTGGGGTCTGAGCAACAGTAGACTGCTGCTGACTAAGCCCATGTCAGCCATCTGGAAAACTCTTGTTGTGAGTGACAAAAGTGTAGGTTCCCCTTTGGTCTGGTTATTCTTCTGCAGGCTGGGCTAAATGCTAGGAATGACACCCTGCTATGAACCTGGAGTGTGAGGCGTACCATGCTGATTTCTGAATCTCCTCCACACAAGGAATTAATGGAGTTGCTAGAGCTAGAACATTAGATGTCAATTCTTTATTAAAAATTATTTTCACATGCATTTATAATCTGTCCTCCCACCACCCCCTGACCTCTGTTGAACAACAACAAAAAACAAAAAATCCTCAAAATAAACTTGTGTAGTCCAGCAAAACAAAAACCTTATTTTGATGATGGCTGAAAGTTTATGTATTTTTAGTTTATTACATTTCTGGCAGGAGGTGAGTGGTATGTTTCATCTTTAGTCTTCTGGACTTGGTTTTTTCTTTGAATTGGCCAGAGTTCTAAAGTCTTTCAGTCATTTTTATCTACAATGCTGCTATTTTATAAATTGTTCTAGTTTTGCTTACTTCATTCTGCATCAGTTTGTAGAGGTCTTCCCAGTTTCCTTTGAAACTGTCCATGTATTTCATCATTTTGAATGGCACACTATTACATTCATATACCATAATTTGTTTATCCATTCCCCAATAGGAGGGCAGCCCCTTAGTTTCCAATTTGGAGCTTTTACAAAAATGAGCTTTTATAAATATTTTCATACGTATGGATTTTTTTCATTCTTTAATCTCTTTGGGGTATAGGCCCAATAGTGGCATAGTTGAATTAAAGGATTTGCACAGTTTAGTAACTTTTTGAGCATAATTGCAGATTGCTTTCCAGAGTGGCTGGTCTGATTCACAGTTCCACCAGCAGGCACTAATGTGTCTGTTTTTTCACAATCCTACCAGCATTTGTCATTTTCATCTTTTCCTATCTTTGTCAGTCTGGTGGATTTGAAATTTGCTTTAATTTCATTTCTCTAATTACTAGTGATTTAACATTCTTTTATGAATTGTGAGCTTGGATTTCTTCCTTTAAGAACTGGTTGTTCATATCCTTGGACTATTTCTCTGTTGGGGAATGGTTCAGTTTTATAAATTTATATCAATTATGGATATATGAAACCTTCATCAGAGAAACTTGTTGCAATTTTTTCCTGTTTATGTATGTTCTTTCTAATTTTAGCTACATTAGATTTGTTTGTGTAAAACCTTTTTAATTTTATATAATCATAACTGTCCAATTTGTCTTTTTAAATTCAATTTTCTTTTCAGTTCCAAATTCCCTTCCTCCCTCCTTCCCCTTCAATCCATTGAGAAGGCAAGAAAAATAGAACAGATCACAAATATGTCTAGAACTGCGCAATAAATTTCCACATTAGCCATGTTCCAAGAAAAAGAAAAGAAAAAAAAAGAAATAGAAAAAAGAATATGTTTTAGTCTTCATATTGAGTCTAGAATGGTTGGATTAATTCACAGCTTCACTAACAGTACAGTAATGTACATATTTTCCCACACCACTTCCAACATTTGTCATTTTCCTTTTTTGTCATCTTAGCCAATCTGATCGATATGAGGTGATAACCTGAGAGTTTTTTTAATGTGTATTTCTCTGGATTTCTTCTTCTGAAAACTGTATACTCACATCCTTTGATCATTTATCAATTGGGGAATGGCTCTTATTATTATAAATTGAATTGTTTCCTATATATTTTGGAAATGAGATATTTATCAGAGAAATACTGCAAAGATGTTTTCTGCTAGTTTTCTGCTTTTCTTCCAATTTTAGCTGGTTTTGTTTGTGCAAAGCCTTTTTAATTTTGTGTAATCAAAATTATCTATTTTACCCCCTGTAAACCTGTTCATCTCCTGTTTGGTCATGAAATCTTCCCCTGTCCATAGATCTGACATGTAATTTCTTCCATGTTCCCCTAATTTGCTTATGATATTACCCTTTATGTCTAAATTATGTATCCATTTTGAGCTTATCTTGATATATGGTTGTGAGGTGTTTGTTGCTGTAATTATGCTTAGTTTCTTTCATACTACTTTCCAGTTTTCCCTGCAATTTTTGTCAGATAGTTCTTCAACAGCTGGGATCTCTTGGTTTATCAAACACGAGATTACTATGTTCATTTGCTTCTGTATATTGTGTACCTAATCTGTTTCACTGATCAGCCTCTCTATTTCTTGCCCAGAACCAAAATATTTAGACAATTAAATCTTTGTAACATAGTATGAAATCTAACACTACTAGTAAAACTTTCTTCCCGTGTTTTTTCATTGATTCCTTTTACATTCTTGATCTTTTGTTCCTCCAGATGTGTTTTGCTATGATTTTTTTCTAGCTCTATAAAAATAATTCTTTGGCAATTTGATTAGTATGGCACTGAATAAGAAAACTTAATTTGTGTGGTATTGACATTTTTATATATTGACTCAGTCTACCCATAAGCAATTAATATTTCTCTAATAATTGAGATCTGCCTTTATTTGTGTGTAGAATGTTTTGAATTTGTGTTTATATAGTTTCTCCATATATCTTGGCAAGGAGACTTTCAAGTATTTTATGCTGTCTGTAGTTATTTTAAATGGAATATCTCTTTCTATCTTTTCCTGCTGGATTTTATTGGTAACATACAGAAATATTGTTGATTTGCATGGGTTTTTAAATTTTTATATCCTATGACTTTTATGAAGTTGCTACTTATTTTTATTATTTTTTTAGTTGAGTCCCTAGGGTTCTGTAAGTAAACCATCATATCATCTGTGAAGATAATAGTTTTGTTTCTTCATTGCCTATGATTATTCCTTCAATTTCTTTTTCTTTTCTTATTGTTATAGCTAGCATTTCTAGTGCAATATTGAATAAAAATGGTGATAATGGACATACTTGATTCACCCCTGATCTTATTGGAAAGGCTTCTAGCTTATCACTATTTCACATAATGTTTGCTCTCAGTTTTGGATAAATACTATATATCATTTTGAGGTAGGCCTTGTTTATTCCTGTGTTTTCTAGTGTTTTTAATAGGAATAAGTATTATATTTTGTTAAAAGCTTTTTCTACATCTATGGAAATAATCATATGATTTTTGTTGTTTTGTTGCTAACATAGTCAATCATGCTTACAGTTTTTCTAACATTAAATAGCCTTGTGTTCTTGTTGTATTGCTGTAATCTTCTTGGAAGTATTTTTAAAAAAATTTTTCCATCAGTATTTATTCTGTTTTGACTCTCATTTAGCTTTTCCTATCATTGGTGCATGTATATTCAGTATTGATATTAATTCATTGTCTGTGGTGCCTTTTAGTAAAATGTAGTTTCCTTGTTTGTCTCTTTTAATTAGGTTTATTTTTGCTTGTGTTTTGTCTGAGATCATGATTGCCATCCCCACCTTTTTTTTTACATTCTTTAAGGATATGATTCTAAAGTCACCAAAACACATTTTATTGTTAATTTGCCATTTGTTCAGTTGATTTACATAAAGTATTTAATTTTTTTTCTTTTTTGTCTTTTTTTATTAATTATTAATTAATTTATTTTTTCACCCCCACCTTTTTATTCAGCTGAAGCATAATACATTCTACTCCAGCCCCTTATTTTAACTCTATGTATACCTTTCTGTTTCAAGTGTGTTTCTTGTAAACACCATATTGTTAGATTTAGTTTCTAATCCATTCTGATATCCTCTTTCATTATATGAGTGAGTTCATCCCTTTCACAATTATGATGGCAACTGTATATTTCTCTTTATTCTGTTCTGTTATATTTATCCTTCTCTTTTTTACCCCTGTGACTTTTCTTGGCTTTCCCTATCAGAATTCAGTCTGGTGCATTTTCTAAGTTATAGAGGAGGTGCGTTGGGAGAGCTAGGCAAAAATGTTGACTTCTACTCTGCCGTCTTGACTCCTCCTCCGGAGGCCTCAATTTATCTTTCTGTTTATTTTTTCATCATTAACTTTCTTTTCTTATCCATAGATCAGAAAAATAATATTTTTCTTGCTTCTCTAATTTGCTTATGAAGTCACTGAGGTCTGTCATCTCTAATTTTTCTAGTGTTCTATTCAGGTCCTGAATTTCTTTCTCACTTATCTTTTGGTTAGATTTGTCTGGATCTGAAAGGGATACTTAAGGTTCCCCATTATCATAGTTTTACTATATTTCTTCCTGAACTTTGATTAACTTTTCCTTTAGGTATGTAGATACTATGCTAGATACCAGATGTATATATATTAGGTATTGATTTTGATTTGTTATGTATGGTGCCTTTAAGCATAGTGTAATTTCCCTGCTTATTTCTTTTTATCATGCCTATATATGATAGCCTTATCTAAAATCATAATTGCTACCCCTGTTTTTTCTGAGTTCAACTGAAGTGTGATAGATTTCTCTCCTGCCTCTCATTTTAACTCAGTGAACTTTTGTGTTTCAAGTATATTTCTTATAAATAGCATATGATCTGATTCTGTTTTCTAATCCATTCTATCTTCTTTCATTTTAAGGATGAATTCAGTTCGCATTTGCATGGTTGTGATTGTTAATTGCATATTTCCCTACTTGCTGCTCTCTTGTCCTTTTTCCTCTCTTTGTTCCCACTCCTCTCTTTACAAATAAAAAAATGGTAAAAGGGAGGGAGTTTGCCCAAGACGTGACCTATAAATAAAAAGTCCTGTTTCCTCTCTTTCCTTCTCTTCCCCTTACTTTACCCCTCATCCCAGGTTTTTATTCTTTCTTCCTTTCCTCTTAATCCCCCTTCACCTTCCTCTCTTTAACACTGGAATTTGTTTTCCTTATGACTGTTCTCTTTCCAAGCCTACTTTCCTTAAACCCCTCTTCTCCATCTAACTTGTCCCTGTCCCCTGCTATTTTCATTTGGATTTTAATATGTTTCTACACTGAAATCTGTATGTATGTGTGGGTGCAATAGTTTTCAGTTGCCCCTTAATCTGATTTAGATTCAGTAAGGTTCATGGGGTGCCTGTTCTTCCCATTCCCTCCTCCTTGATTATAAACTTGTCATTATCTTATGCACCTTTATTATTGATAATGATTTTCTTTACCTTCCTCCTCATTTTCTCCCCAGTGTAGTCCCCTATTCATCCCATTATTTTTCTTGGACCATAAAAACAGAACAAAACCATTCATAGGTCCTCTGTCATTTTACCTTTCTCTTTGGCCCTTAAAGAGATTAGAATTCTAAGGAGACATTTATTCTTTATCCCTCTATTAACATGTAAACAATTCATCTTCACATATTCTCTTATATTTAAACAAATGTGTATACCCTCCTATGTTTCATTAGGAGCCCCTGCATTTCCATTTCAAACTGTCTAATCATTTCTAGCCTTCTCATTGAGAATGCTTGGAAATATTCTATTGCATTAAAGGTCAATTTTTGACCCTGGAGGATTATATTTAATATTGCGAGATAGATTATCCATGACTTTAAGCCTTTATCTCTTGCTTTTTGGAATCTCATTCCAGATTCTCCTCTTCTTTATGGTTGCAACTGCCACATCCTATATGATCCTTAGTGTGGCTCCTTGGTATCTCAGCTGTTTCTTTTTGGATGTTTGTAATGTTGGTTTTTTGACCTGGATTTTGCCTGTGACATTCCTAGGAGTTTTCATTTGGGGATTTCTTATAATCGGTAACTGTTGAATTCTTTTTGTTTTCATTTCACTCTCTGCATCTAAGGGTTTGGGAAAGTTTTCATTCATAATTTCTTTTTCTTTCTTTTTTTTTTGGCTAGGCAATGGGGTTAAATGACTTGCCCAGGGTCACGCAGCTAATAAGTGGCAAGTGTCTGAGGTCAGATTTGAACTCAGGTCCTCCTGACTCCAGGGCTGGTGCTCTATTTACTGGGCCACATAGCTGCCTCTCATTTATAATTTCTTGAAATGTGTTGTCCAGACTTTTGTGTGTTCATAATTATCAGATAGTCTGATAAATTTTAGATTATCTCTCCTTGGCCTGTTTTCCAGATCCATAGTTTTTGATGTAATATTTCTTAGATCTTCTGGGGGGGGTTTCAGTCTTTTGATTTTGTTTTTAATATTTTTTATTGTCTTTTCAAATAATTTTTTTGTTTTATGGCCCAATCTAATTTTCAGAGAACTTAGTTCTTGGGTGAGGTTTTCTACCTTCTTTCCTAAGGTATCAATTCTCTTTGTCATCCTTTCCTCCCTAGCCCTTTGATTTTGTATTTCTTGTTTGATTTTTTCTATGTACTCCTGTAATCCTAGGGCCAGGACACTTTTTCTCTGAGGCTTTTCCAGACTTTTTGTGGGATTGCTATCTTCCTCATAGTTTGCGCCCCTGGGCATCTTTCCTCATGGTATTATGAGTTTTCCTTCATTTGTTCCTCTCAGCAGCCCCAATATATAAGTTGAGGGAGTGGGGAGTGGGAAAAGATATCTTTAGTCAAGGCTCCAAAATTTAATGGTGTGGACAGGGTCTGCTTGACCCTGAGTATAGTGGCTGAGATTAGGTTTCTCCTTCAGAGGAATCTGGGGATGCTCTAGTGCTAGGCTTTACCTGGTGGCACTCTCTTCTTGACACAGACAGGCCTCTAGGACCTCCACCAGCATTAGCCTCTGCCTGGGGCCCTTCACTCATGTGGCTGGATTCAGGGGCTACTTCTACACCGAGCTCTGCTGGGCTCTAGCCAAGGGCTTCAGAAATGCCTTCTTGCCAAAGCTGGACTTTGCATAGGGTGTTTCCCTACCTCTGGGCTCTCATGGCCAGTGCTTGTGCAGACTCTGTGTGGAGCTCCTCACCCACCTGGACTTCGCTTGCAGGACTGTTGCCCACCCCTACCCCACTGGGCCCTTGCCCCCTTTGAAAAGATCCAGCACCAACCTCCAGAGGATTACCTGTGCTCTTCTTTCCACCTACCCTGGCTTGTCTATCTGAGAGTTATTTCAAAATTCCAGGGGTCTTTCTGTGGATCCTAGAGCTAGGTGGAGGATTATATTGCTGATTCTTCTGGTTTCTTCTTAGAATGATGTCATTTCTAAGCCCCACAGTTAGTAAGTATCTGAGGCTAGATTTGAATTCAGGTCTTTCTGACTACAGGGCCAAAATTCTATCCACTGTGGCTTCTAGCTGCCTAGATGGTCAGCCAAGTAGGAGAAGAAGCAGGAGGGAGTAGTGTCACCAAAAACCCAGAGTTGAAAAAGCATACACAAGAAAAGGGTGTCAACAGTGTTATGACAGTCTGGACAGTGAAAAGACTATAAGATTTAATAACAGTTAAGGGACTGTTATTAACTTTGGAATGAACAATTTGAGCTGAATGATGAGGCTGTAAACCAGATTGGACAGCATTTAGAAGACAGATTGCAAAGAGCTGAGGTATTAGAGGAGTGGAGACGGTTAGCATACCCAGTTTTTCCAAGTAGTTTGGCTGAGAAAGGGAGGAGAAATATAGATAACTTGAGAGGATGGCAAGAGTCTGGGTTAAGTTTTGTAAGGATGAAGAAACGTAGAGGCAATAGGAAAAGAAGCAATAGAAAGGGAGAAGCTGAAGATTCAACAGAAAGAAATGATTAAGAATGCAGTCTGCTAAAGAAGTCAGGGAATGGGACTTAATGCACAGGTAGAAGGGGTTGTCCTTGGAAAGGAGAGGTCTTAAAAAAAAACATTCTAAAAATGTTTGTCGGAAGTTGGAGAAAACAGGGATGGAACTGATGTCAAGTGGTTTGGAGATGAAGAGAATGGGGAAGGAGGGAGCTCACATCAAATGGCCTCAATTTCCTCAGTAAAATGAGAGACGTCCTCAGAAGAGGAGGGCTTGGGAGGGGAGGGAAGGGAGGAGAAGGTGTGGGAAGCTTTGGGAAGTTTTGAGGGGAACAGCTTCTGTGGGAATTGAGATAGGGGAGCAATTAGGAGGTAAATAAAGGACTGCCTTCCTGAGGTGAGGCCCAGTTGAAGGTGTTTAACATGAATTCGCGGGCAGTCAGGTGGCTCAGTGGACGGAGTGGTGGGCCTGGAGTCAGGAAGACTCATCTTCCTCAGTTCAAATCTGGCCTCAGACACTTCCTAGCTGTGTGACCCTGGGCAAGTCACTTAACCCTGTTTGCCTCAGTTTCCTCATCTGTAAAATGAGCTAGAAAAGGAAGTAGAAAACCATTCCAGTATTTTTGCCAAGAAAAGTCCTAATGGGGTCACAAAGAGTCAGAAACGAGTGAAAACGACTGAGCAACATGAATTTATAATGCAAGTAGTCAGTGTGGTTATGACACTTCCTCCACCTTTGTTTCATGGTTAGAGAGTATAAGTGAAGGAGGATGGTGAGAGTAATCAAGGGCTGAGGTTTAGCAAGAGATGAGCAGTAGGATAAGAGGCAAGGGATTTGGGAATAAAGGAAAGTGCAATTGAAACCGTTAACTATAGGATCAAGATTGGAAAAAGGAGAAAGTGAAATCAGACAGCTGTAAAGGCCTGAGAAAGAACTGAAGTATAGAACAACTTGAGGGCTCATAGAAGAAGATTAGGTTGAGGAAGGATATATAGGAAAAGGTAGAAGGATAGGAGCCTGTGGGGAATTTCTGAGTTTCTAATGAAGGAACTAAACATTTGTGGGTGTTGGTTAGATCCACTGGACTATCCTTATATATGACTGAAGTAGAGCTAACTGAACAGGTGCTATAGGAGATCATAAAAATCAAAATAATTTTAATTTTATAAAATTAAAAAGCTTTTGCAGGAGTGAAATCAATGTCTATAATATGAAAAGAAACTATAGAGTTGGCAAACTATTTATATCAAATGTCACTAATAAAAGTCTGATATCCAAGAAATATAAGAAACTGAAGCAACGTTGTAACACCAATAGCCTTTCCTTAATCGATAAATGGTTAAATAAAGAGTTTTCTGAAGAATTGTAAACAACATGTGAACATATGAAAACAGGTTCTAAATTACTAATAGTAAAAGAAACACATGAAAACAGCTCTGTGGTTTCCACCCTGTACTCTGTGAATTGATAAAGATAATGAATTAGAAGTCGGTGTTGAAGGGATTATGAGAAGACAGGCATGCTAACACACTATGCGGGGGTGGGGAGCTGGCACTGTGAATTAGTCCAACTTTTTGAGATAGCTATTTGGAATGATGCGAGAAAAGGGGCTAAATTTCCATGCCCCGTGAAACAATGATCCTCCTATGTAATATACATGCCAAGAAAGTCAAAAGCGAAAATAAAAATCCAGATACCCAAATATTCATAGTAGAACTCTTTATTGTAGTAAAGAACTAGAAACAAAGTGAATGTTTATCAACTCAGGAATAGCTGAAAAATTTATAGCATGTGAACATGATGGAATATTACTATGTAGTAGGAAATGAATAAGAAGAGTTCAGAGAAACATGAGGAGACTTGTATCAGCTAATGTGTAGTGAAATAAGAAGTGAAAGACATGTATATATTGACTAAAACAATATAAATGAAAAGATCATTATAAAAGCAAGCAGAGAAAAAAAATTTAAAGGAAAAGTGAATATGGTGCAGCACAGATACTGAAACATATTTCCATTCTCAAAGCATAAGTTAGAATGTTATATGCATTGTGAGGTATTGTCACTATAATGGGTGGTTTTTCTTTGTCATTAGGTAGAGTTCGATCTGAGGAGGAATGGGATGGAAAGGGTCTATCAGAAATAAATGTGATGAAAAGACACAGGTCACTCCCCTACTAAAAAACCTTCTGTGGCTGCCTAATACTTCTAGGATAAATATAAACTCATCCTGGCATTTGGCATATTGTCAGCTATATGGCATTGTGGGTAGAGTGCTGGACCTGGAGTCAGGAAGATCTGAATTAAAATCTTGCTTCAGACACATACTAGCTGAGTGACCCTGGACAAGTCACTTAACCTCTGTCTGTCTCAGTTTCCTCAACTGTAATATAGGGATAATAAGAGCACCTATCTCCTAGGGTTGTTGTCAGGTTCAAATGAGATATTTGTAAAGCGCTTAGCATAATGCCTGGTAGTAGGTGCATTATTCTTATTATGCTTATTCTCTTCTCTTTATTATTCTTATTCTCATTATTATGCTTATTCTCTTCTCCCTCCAGTCTAGTCTTAAAGGCAAACTCAGAGACTAGTCTTGTCCTCAACTTCATATGCTTCCTCCCCGTATTGTGTTTCTACACAATCCATCCTGGAATGCATCTATACTTCCATGCTTGAAGTGTACCCACTTCTCATCTTCATCTCCCAGAATCCTTATCTTTCTTTCTTTCTTTTTTTTTTTTTGGTGAGGCAGTTGGGGTTAAGTGACTTGGCCGGGGTCACACAGCTAGTAAGTGTCAAGTGTCTGAGGCCAGATTTGAACTCAGGTCCTCCTTACTCCTGGGCCGATGCTGTATCCACTGTGCCACCTAGCTGCCCCAATCCTTGTCTTTCTTAAAACAACTCAGACATCCCCTACCTTCTTTGTTAAGCTTCTGATAAACCCTCCCCCAAGTTGTTTATGCTGGCTCTCTCTCTCTCTCTCTCTCTCTCTCTCTCTCTCTCCTCAAAATCCCCTTGTATTTATTTACCTGTGGCATATCTTAACCATTCAGTAACAAGTTAAGTAGGCTTAAAGGCAGGTACTAATTGCTGTCCCTATATCCCTACTACCCAGCACAGTATGTTGTACATAATTCTTAATAAATATTTTTTAAATTGAATTGAATTTGCCAGGCTCTTCCTTGGATAGCAGATCATAATGACAACTATACTTGAAAGTTTGTCAGCTTGCACTGTCCATTGGCGTGGTCTTCAAGAAGCCAGAATCACATCCACACCACAATGAGGTACCAAAGTAGGATTTCAGTGGAAGTGGTGCCGACAATACAAGGATAAAAAATTATTTAGTCCCTACCCTCAGGGAGTTTAAAATCTAGTAGAACTGGGACATTCACAGAAATGCTTATAATACAAATTAGAATATTAGTGTATAAGAAAGGTCAAACGGAGACTTGGGTAAGGTTATAGAAGGCATTAAAAAAAGAGGCAGCATATAAGATGTGCCTTAGAGGAGAAAGATGTCAGTAGATAGAAATGAGGGCTTATGGAGGGGGAGGGGGAAGACAGCCCATAGTAGGCATGACATGACAGAAGCAGCACAGAGGAAGGTCCAAGTTAAAGAACAATTAGTCCATTTGTAACAGAGTGCCCGAAAAGAAATGTAGATTGGAACTAGATTGTGGTGGGTTTTGAATTTTAACATAAGGAATGTGCATTTTATTTATGTGTCAATGTTATGGGGTATACGTGTACTTGGTGTGCCCCAGGTGACACTTAGGCACTGTTCTTGTGTAAATAGCCTATATCAGCTCATGGCCTGGAGAAGGAAAGCACCTTATTAACCAACAGAGTGTAATTTAGAATTTAGCCCACCAGGGGGCAAACTACTCCAGCAATCAGCTTAGTCACGTTCTCAGCCTTGACATGTGAAATAATCACCTCTATGTGCATGCACAAGCCCCCAGCCACAAGGCCAAAGAGCTGAGCAAAAAATAAACCTTTGCTCACCAGATTCTGGGTGCATCTAGGCAATGTTAAGAGATATGGCTTAATATTAATAAAACATAGAAATCTATGGCTTATTGCCACCCAATTTGGCTAGGAAATTTCCAACCTCAGTTTGAACCACTACACAGGCTGGTGTACAGGATGTGCTGGGTGCACTTAGTTACACTTGGATGTCTCCAAAAAAATAATAACAATAAGCATTTTGTGTCTCATTTTTAAAGTTTATATTGTTAGGTAAATTAGCTGTTAATTTTCTAAAAGTTTAGCTAACTTTTATTTTTTTCAGTTTGGTGAAGAAAAGTAATGTCCTTTATGATTAAGTATTCAGTGTTTCCCTTAAAAAAATTAAATTCCCTGGAGGTACACCCTAATGAAATGAGCTGCACATGGCCATGACTATAAGTATTGATGATTCACAGGCAACCAACTTTTCTGCTGCCACATGTTTTAGCAAACAGTCAAGTAAAATTGTAAATTGTCAAGCACTCACATCTTGTGGAACACCTTTCCCAGGTTTCTAGGACTGAGGAAAGATAAGAGAAGGACTTTAGGGTTTGGGACCTTGGAGTTTAAACAGGAAGGGTGGTATGGAAAGAAAGGTCCTTCTCAATTCTCCCCACTCCCCAATTTTTCCTGCACAGCAGTTTGGCATTTGTCTCAGCAGTGCTACCCTCCACAAACTTGCAGTCTCTGCGCCCTGTCTCTAACTTAGCTTTCCCTCTCCCTGCTTCCCAGATGCAGGTAGCAACTCAGGACATGGTGCTGACAACCCAAGAAGTCATCTTCCCAAATCTTATTGCAACTACCTACCTAGCTGCTCCTGGTAGTAGGGGTAGTAGGTTAGCACAAAAATATAAAGGAGAAGTAATAAGGGCCTACACTAAGGTGGCAGTAACAGGAGTGGAAAGGAAGAAATGGCTGCAAGAGAAATTTAGGAGATTGAATTGACAAAAAAAAAAACAACCTGGCAGTTGGTTGAAAATGAGGGGACAGGTAGGTGGCGCGGTAGATAGAGCACCAGCCCTGAAGTCAGGTGGACCTGAGTTCAAATCCGGCCTCAGACCAAACACTTGACACTTACTAGCTGTGTGACCCTGGGCAAGTCACTTAACCCAAGTTGCCTAAAAAAAAATAATAACAATAATAAAAGAAAATGAGTCATGAAGGACAGGAAAGAGAAAATGTTTATTGATCCTGGGTTACTGAGAAAATAGTGATGCTATCTTGGTTGGTTGGTTCTTGTCCTTCTTTTCTAAGAGGACCAAAATGACATTACCATGCTAAAGTCAAGTTTCAATATGTCTGGTTGTGGCTGATCAGACCAATACAAGCTTGGAATGTTCTACCAAGGTGGGACACAAATAGTCCATGTGAACATTTGGGGTAGATTCTCTAAATGTGTGCATCTTGTGTTTTGGGGTTTTTTTTGTGGGTTTTTTTTTGAGCTATTTCAATTCTTCTTTGCTCATAGAGCACAGCACCTTATCTGATGTGGGCACACCAGGCCGAGCAGTCCTAGCGGTCCTGTGCCAGTGTCTCCCATGTCACGCAATCAATTCCAAAGTTCTTAAGAGAGACCTTGAGAGTGTCCTTGTATCACTTCTTCTGACGACCATGTGAATGCTTGCCCTGTGTGAGTTCTCCATAAAATAGTCTTTTTGGCAAGCATACATTTGGCATTTGAAAAACGTGGCCAGCCCATCAGAGTTGAACTCTTTGAAGTAGAATTTGAATGCTTGGCAGTTTAGTTTGAGAAAGGATCTGTGTCTGGTATTTTATCTTGCCAGGTAATCTTCAGAATCTTCCTAAGACAATTCAAATGGAAGCGATTCAGTTCCCTGGCATGGAGCTGGTGTACCGTCCAGGTTTCACAAGCATACAGCAATGAGGTTGATGCTATCTACAGAGATAGGGAAATATGGAGGAGAGAGCAAGTTTTGGAAGGGTGACAAAATTCAGGGTTTTTTTTGTTTTTTTTCCTTTTAAAAAAATTTTTATTAATTTATTTTGATTTATCAACAATCACTTCCATATGCTTTTGAGTTGAAAATTTTTCTCCCCCTTCCTCCCCAATACCCTCCCCAAGATGGCACACAATCTGATATAGGCTTTACATTTACATTCCTATTAAACATATTTTCACATTAGTGAAGTTGTAAGTAAAAATTAAAACCAATAGGAGGAACCATCAGAAAGATGAAACAAAACTCAACAGAAGGTAAAAATAAGTGATAGCGATTCGACTTCCATAGTTCTTTCTTTGGATATGGACAGCATTTCCATCCCAAGGCCTCTGGAGATGTCTTAGATCCTTGTAATGCTGAGAAGGGTTCAGTTTAACAGTATTAGTCATCGCATAATGTGGCTCTTATTGTGTACAAAGTCCTCTTGGTTCTGCTCACTTCACTCAGCATCAGACCATACAAGTCCTTCCAGGTTTTTCTGAAGTCAGCCTGTTCATCATTTCTTACAGCACAGTAGTATTCCATTACATTCATACACCACAACTTGCTCAGCCATTCCCCAATTGATGGGCATCCTCTCAATTTCCAATTCTTTGCTACCACAAAAAGAGCTGCTATGAATATTTTTGTACATGTGGGTCCTTTTCCCATTTGTTTGATCTCTTTGGGATATAGCCCTAGGAGTACTATTGCTGGATCAAAGGGTATGCACATTTGACAAAATTCAGTTTTGAACATAATGAGTTTGAGATGTAGATAGGACTTTCAAGTGGAGATAACCAACAACTGATAGATGGAGATGTAAGTCAGGGGAAAGGGTGGGGCATGCAAAAGACTTTCTTTCTCTTATAAACTAATATTCTATTCCAGTTCTCCTGCTTTCATCTTGCAAATGATCATCTCTCATCTGTGGATGCAGGTATTTTTCATTCAAGTCATGTGTGAAAATGAATATTAATAATAATTAATATTAAGGCTTTTATAATGCATGAGCTCCACCTTCTTTTCAAAATTATCTGTGTATTTATTATTGATACATTATTTTGACCTAACAGACAAATCCCACCAAATATCTAAACCTTTCTATAAAGTACGTTCCCTGAATGTTTATTAATTTCTTAAAATGTCATTATTTTTTATGCTTTTATGTCAGATTTATTTTTAATATCTCTCTCCCCTTCCTCTGCTCATCAAGCCATCATATGTAATAATTTTTTTTTAAAAAGGAAGACTCATATGAATTGATGCAAAGTGAAGTGAGCAGAACCAGGAGAGCAAAATATACAGTAACAGCACTGTTGTAATAATGATCAACTAATGAAAGACTTAGAAACTCTGATCAATGATTTATCATAACTCCAAAAGACTTATGATAAAAAATGCTATCCATATCCAGATAGAGATCTGATGGTCTCTGAGTACAGACTGAAGCTTATTTTTTCTCTTTATTTTTCTTGTTTTTGTTGTTGTTTGTTTGTTTCTACAACATGGCTAATGTGGAAATATTTTTGTATGACTTTGTATATGTAATGGGTATTGAATTTCTTGCCTTCTCAATGGATGGGGGAGAAAATGGAGGAAGGGAAAGAATTTGGAACTGAAAATAACTTTTTTTTAAAGTCTACAGAAACTTTGGGGTGACATCCAAGTGAGCTTCTTCATCCCCAGAACATTCTGAGATGAAATTGACAGGACAACAAATAGATATAAAATGGAATAAATTTTTCAAGGTTTCCATAAAGAACTATTTTTATCATCAATGATAGAGGAACCACTACATTTGTACTCCAAAATCTCAGTCTCCAAAGTGCCGTGTGAGAAGTATATAGATTATGTAGGAAGATGAAATTGGGAAAAATACCTGAACCAAACCAAGTATATCAAGGAAATACATGCGAGAAGCAATACGGTCTTGAAAGAATTGAGGGTTAGTTTAGAGGATATCTTAGGGAGGAAAGATACCAGAATTATAGGGGGAACATCTCATACAACAGGAATACTCCAAAAAGGCAGCTGAGAAAATAATCAATAAATATTGATCCATTAAAAAATAATTCTGTTAGAGAGAAGTGTTTATACTTTATAAAAGAATCAAGTGTTTCCACCTTGTTACTACACAAACACCTTATCATCTATGTTTTTTTTCTATGATTACCTCAATTAAGCTGAAATGGAAGGGAGCAAAATATCCCCTCCCTTTCCCCTTAAACAGTAACAACAAAATCTAGGGTAAAATAATTGAAAGGAAAATGCATGAAAGTCAAGTTACCAAGACACATTTGAGCCATAAATAAAATTACAAACCACTCTTTCAAGAGATAAAGAATGACTTCAATAACTAAAGGGACATTCCTTGCTTATGGTTTGGTTGTGCCAATATAATAAAAATGACAGTGCTAAGTTAATTTGCAGATTTAGTGCTATATTAATTAAACTACTAAGGGGATACTTAATAGAGCCAGACAACATAATTTTAAAATGTATTCAGAGGAACAAAACATCTAGAATCTCAAAGGAAATAATAAGGCAGAAATGAAGAGGCAATATAGCACTTTCAGACCTCAAATTATATTATAAAGCAGCAGTCATCCAAATTATTTGGTACTGGTTAAAAAATAGAAAATTAGATCAGTGAAACAGACTAGATAAACAAGAATCAGAAACAGTAATCCAATTTTCAATAAACCAAGGAACATTAACTATTTGGGGAAAAACTCTTTATTTAACAAGAACGTCAGGGAAGATTGGGAAGCAGTTTAACCCTATTTACCACAACAAGCTCCAAATGGATTGTTATGGTTGTTGTTCAGTTGTGTCCAACTCTTTGTGACCCTATTTGGGATTTTCTTGGCAAAGATAATGAAATGGTTTGCTATTTTCTTCTCTAGTTCATTTTACAGATAAGGAAACTCAGGCAGAGTTAAATGATTTGCCCAGGGTCACATAGCTAATAAGTGTCTGAGGCAAGATTTGAAATCAGGAAGATAAGTCCACCTGACTCTAGGCCCAAAAAGGATATTCAACCTGGATACAAATCACACCTTTAAAAAATTAGAAGATAACAAGCTGAGGTATGTCTCACAGTTATGGATAGGAGAAAAAAAACTATCATCTTTTTTGTATGGATATTGTTGTTATGTCACCTTCATTTCTGAATATATTTCTCATCCTCCTCCCCTCCCCAGTGAAACATCCCTAATAAAGCCCAGTAGGAAACTCAAATAAATGCATAAGACCACATACCATTCCCCAATGGATAAACGGTCACAGGTTATGAATGGTTCTCAAAAGAATTGGAAAACATTAAAAGCCATATGAAAAATTACTCCAAATTAATAATAATAACAGAAATTAAATAAAAATAATGGGTTTCACCTTACATCCAGCAAATCAACCAAGATAACAAAAGATTAAGTCAGTGTTGGAGAAACTACAAAAATATAGGCACACTAAATGATTTCTTATTATTACCAAAAAAATAGACTATTAATATGAATCAATGAATGAAGCATTTATTAAACACACATTCTATGCAAAGCACTGTACTAAGGGCTGGGTATACTAAAAGGCTAGTAACTATTCATAACTAGAAAAGTAAGACAGCCCCTGCTCTCAAGGATCTCACAATCTGATGGGGAGACAACATATATGGAAGGTTTCAGCTACAAGTCAGATGGAAAAGTCCCATGGCCCTTAGGGCACAGCTGCAAAGCAGATGGCAATGCTTCTTCTTTAATATTATTTCCACTGGAAAATATCATCAGTTTCTGATGTTGCTCCACTTGACAGTGCCAAGGACTGTGGTAATAAGAACTTTATTTTCTAGGTCCTTAATAGATGTCTCTGTAGCACCTGCAGGATGAGTTGCTTGGTTGTATCTCCACCAGGATTCTCTTGCGATTGCCTCACATTGTCAACTTTATCGACAATGCTGTTAGGCATTGTTTATGTTGTTCTCTTGATTCTGCTTTTTTGCTGTGCCTCCATAGCAATCTTTCTATGTGTAACAGGAGGTGCCCCCAAGAACATTTCAACAAAAGCTGAAAGTCTGAAGCAGATAAAAGACATTGAAATATAAAGGGGAAAGCCTTTAGATGCAAAATAGATATTTCCCACCCTAGAAAGTGTCTGAGACTTAAATTGTTTGATTAAATATGAAGATGCCATCTAAACCAGGGGTCAGCAAACTATGGCCCAAGAATGTTTTGTACATTTGGAGAAGTGAGGGAAGTATTACATACATTTCTCTGAATTCCTCATAATTGTCATTCCTTATGAAATAGTAATATTCCATAATATTCCTGTACCAAAAGATGTTCAACTTTCCCAAATCTTTGGGCACATATTTGTTTCCAACTTTTTGTTATCACAAATGTTACTATGAACATTTTTGTACATTAAGTCTTTTTTTTCCCATCTGAAAAATCTGCTTGGAGTTCCAGTAATATATTCTTTGGGTCAAAGGGAATGAACAATTTTAGGCCCTAATTCTCCTGCTCATCAGCCTTTTACCTTCTCATACATGGCAGGAAGCACACAAATGCACTGTTAGAAGTGTTAGCCTGGCATAATTCCAAATTGTTTTCCTGAACAGTTGAACAAATGATTAGCTCTGTCAGCAGTGAATTATGGTGCCTTTTTTTCTTACAGTCCCTCCTGCGAGTTTTCCTGCCTTTGTTAACTTCACAGAATCATAGAATTCAAGAGTTGGAAGGGACCTCATCCCATACACAAAAGGTATCACAACTAGAACATTTCTGACAAGTCTAGCCTCTGCTTGAAGACTTTCATATGTGTCAGGTGATATTTTAAGGCTGTTTTAATTCACATTTCTTTGATTGTTTGTAACTTCATATCTTTTTCCAAGTGATTATTGATAACATAGTTTTCTTCTTTTGAAAACTCTTTAGACCACTTACCACAATATTAATATTATATTAAACTGAGGTACAGTTTTACTGAGTTTTTTTGTGACTCTGTTATAATTTGCTGCAATGAAAAACAAATAAAACACTCATTAAATAAAATACTTCTCATATCTATTTTATTAGCATGTAAGCTTATATTATGGCATAATCAAAATCATAGCATCCCAATTTGTGTTTCTTTGTATACATAAGTAGAAATAGATGCCTGTGGGTTGGCAAATGGATAAACTAATTGCAGCATATAAATGTTATAAAATTTTACCATGACTAAGAAATGATGAATGTGCAGAATTCAAAGAAGTATGAAAAAATGAAGTACAAAGTAAGCAGAACCAGGAAGAGAATATACACAATGACTGATACAATGTAAGTAGAAAGAACAGCAATGACTAAAAGAAACTGGATACCGTGTAATTATAATAACTCAAATTATCCCTGAAGAAGATATGAAAAAATATGCATCAGGAAGCTTTGTGGCGTAGTGGATAGAGCACTGGGTTTGGTTGGAGTTAGGAAGTCCTGAGTTCAAATTCTCAGACACTTACTGGGGTATGATCCTGGGCAAGTCAAGTAACCTCTCTCAGCCTCAATTTCTTGATCTATAAAATGGGAATAATGATATAATCCACCCCCAAAATGTCATTGGGTGGATCAAATGAGACAATACACGTAAAAAGGTTTATAAAACTTGAAGCTTTATATAAAAAGCCACCATCATCTCCCTACCTTATTCTTAGAGGTGGGGGACTATGGATATGGATTCTTGCATATACTGTCAAACCAGTTGATCAGTTAGTTTTTCCAGAATGCTTTCTTTCCCCCCTTATTTTTCTTTTTTAAATTTTATGCTATATAAGATCACTTACTGG
The DNA here is from genome assembly GCF_003287225.1 of Phascolarctos cinereus. Lineage (NCBI taxonomy): Eukaryota > Metazoa > Chordata > Mammalia > Diprotodontia > Phascolarctidae > Phascolarctos > Phascolarctos cinereus. The sequence continues at coordinate 299,210,489 of NW_027555958.1, read as the reverse complement.
GTAGAAAAATAGGAGGAATATCATTGGAAATGAAGGCAATGTAAAAATAAAACATGCCAATAAAATTAATAAGATAAAATATGTAAATGAGTATACAATCATGTGAAGTTACATACATAAGTTACAGCTGATGCAGGATGACAGAGTATCTGCCTCAAGGTGCTGAATTTAGAGGGGTCTGGATGGCATTTCAACTTGGCAGTAGAAACAATAGAGCTTAATATCTAGTGGGTGAGAATAATTCCCATTGGTTAAAATGGGAAGCTACCAGGCAAACATTTCTTATGTTGAATCATGTTGTTTAGTTGTTTCAGTCATGTCTAACTCTTTGTGACCCCATTTGGGATCTTGGCAAAATTACTGGAGTGGTTTGCCATTTCCTTTACCAGCTCATTTTATAGATGAGGAACTGGGGCAATCAGGGTAAGTGACTTGCCCAGGGTCACCCAGCTAATAAGTGTTTGAGGCTGGATTCGAACTCATGAAGATGAATTCACCTGACTTCAGGCCTAGTATTTTGTATACTGTACCACCCAGCTGCCCATTCGAGCAGTTAGTTTTATTCTGAACCATAGGAGATGTGTTCTTAGTGGTCTGGAGAATATACAGACTTGTTAGTTCAGATGGAGGGATCCTCAGAATCCATAGACCTGAGCATAGCAATGCTCCACAGACCACCAACACTTATCCCAGCTTGGACTCTGAAGCCATTTACCACAGTTGGGAAGGCGAGTCAGCTTGGCTAAAACAAGGAGATATACTGAGGGAGAGAGAAAGCAGCTTGTGCCAAGTAGGTCAAATCATTGATACTTTGACTATCACCACTCTCCCTGGCCCGAGTGAAGACAGTTCAGGACCTGGAGTCTAAGAACCTTGAGAACTGGAATGTTCTCTCCATCCTCCAGACAGTGGTACTGAAAACTTGAAAAAAAAAATTCTCACTACCAAAGTCCTCAGCCCTGTAAAATGGTTTAGAAATAGATATATCTTAATGCAAATCAAAGCCTTTTTGGGGGGGCTTTTGGTCTGTGTTTTCTTCTACAACATGACTAATATAATGTTTTGCATAAATACACATATATAATCTTTATCATATTGTTTGCCTTCTCAATGATGGGGGTGGGGAGGGAGGGTGGGAGAGAATTTTTAACTCAAAATAATAAAAAATGAAAGTTAAAATTGTTTTTATATATAATTGGGGAAAATAAAATATTAAAAAAGTTTTTAAAGAGAATTTTTTTGTCAATGTGTAACCCAAACCCCAAACCCCATTAGGCATAGGATTCTCTCCTCCGATCGTGAGGGGAGGGGGTAGAACTATTGAAAGTAGAAGAGAGGAGAGTTTCAGTCTCTCTGATTCTTTGAGTCTCTCCAAGTTTTCTTCAGGCTCTGCAATTGCTTTGGTCCTTCTTCAAGAGAAAAGATAGAAAAGGCCAACCCCACTTGAGGTTGTTTAAACAAGAAAAAGACTCTGGAAGAAGCTGACACGAGAGGGTCTAGCAGTCTCCATCATGGCCCTATCCCCAGCTTGCTACACTGGAGATTTTGGGGAGTTTTCCCTTTGAGTGAGATCCAGGACCTTTTCTCTTGATTAAGTTGAGTTACCTTGCTCCCTATGGGGGAGCTCCTTCACTCTATATTGTCTGATATATATATGCCTATGTATACCTTCTCCGATATCTGTTTTGCTACCAATTTGGTAGCCACTTGGTTAAGTGCTATGTGTGTTCACTGTAGAACTGGTATTTGGTGGAAAAGTCATCAAGCCTTGAATATAAAGCTGGGGTCCTCCTTTCCCTCAATTAATGAACAGTGATCATAAATTTAGCTCAAACCTGCAAATCACATCCCCTACACTAATAATTTTTAAGGGAGCAGTTAGATATAATTCTAGCCCACTACGCCATCTCTCTGATGAGAATATTGTTCAGTCTTCTGGCCTCGACTTCCAGCTTCCCCTTCTGGCAGGAAGTTAAGTCTCCTTTGGAGAAAGGTAGAGGGAGAAGAGGCTAGAGAGGTCTATTCTGGCACCTTTCGAGCTATACAATTATACCCCCATGCTTACCTGTTAGGGACAGCCCTGGCTACAAATGGAAATGACATTAAGGAAGATAACAAGCTATAGTAGCTAACAGAGTACTTACTATGTGACTGTGCGAAGTGCTTTACTATTATTATCTCATTTGATCCTCACAATAACCCTGGGAAATAAGTGCTATTATTATTATTCCCTTTTTACAGATGAGAAAACTGAGGCAAATAGAGGGCAAATGTCTTGCTTAGGGTCACGGAGCTAATAAGCATCTGAGGTCAGATTTGAACTCAGGTCTTTCTGACTCAAGGTCCAGTATTCTCATGCACCACCTACCTGCTCATTACGATCTGCTTTGCTGCTATACCCTAAGGGCAACTTGGTCTTTCCATCTGACTTAGAGCTGAAACCTCCTACATTTGTTGTTTTCCCCTATTAGAATGTGATTTCCTTGAGAGCAGGAACCTTTTTTTTTTTTTTTTGCTTTTTGGTGAGGCAATTGGGGTTAAGTGACTTGCCCAGGGTCACACAGCTTGCAAGTGTTAAGTGTCTGAGGCTGGATTTGAACGCAGGTCCTCCTGACTCCAAGACCAGAGCTCTGTTGCCACCTAGCTGCCCCCCAGGAACTTTTAAAAAAACTGTATCCCCCTGCATTTAGAACAGTGCTTTGAAGGTAGTAAGTGTTTAATAAATGCTTTTCATTTATTCTTTCAAGGCTAGAGGTTCATCTATGAGATTAAACTGCTTTTAACTCCTTAAAGGGTTTGACATCTTACTTCTATACTTCCATACTAGATAGCTAGGTGGTAGTGTAGATAGAGTGCTGGGTCTAGAGTCAGGAAGACCTTAGTTCAAATCCAGCTTCAGATAACATCCTAGCTATGTGATCCTGGGCAAGTCACTTAACCTCTGTCTGCCTCAGTTTCCTCAACTATAAAGTGGGGATAATAATAGCACTTACTTTCAAATGAGATAATATTTATAAAGTGCTTACACAGTGCCTAGTACATAGTAGACACAGTAAATGATTGTTTGCTTCCTTCCTTTTTCTAAGCTACCCTTACTGTACAGGAAGGAAAGGAAAAGGAGAACGTTTTCCATTTTACAATTCCAGTCTAAAGATTATTTGACCAGTGTCAAAAAATGAAGTTATAGGAGTGAAAGAAGGACCCAGGGATCTTGATTTAGTATTGTACTATTTTCTCTTAAGGTGATAAAATTAAGGTGGCTTCTGTTATTTCTAAAGATAAAGGTGAGGCTAGGAAACGGCCATTCTGGAGGCTTTGGAGCATTTTTTTAAAATATTACTTGCTTTTGAAATGCAGTTCTTAGGCCTTCTAGCAGGCAAATTACCATATAGTCTCTCTTTTTCCTATCCTCACTCTTTTGATAATCCCATCCTGGGTCAGTAGTGGGAACAGCAGCTGTTCTTGGGGGGTATTTTGCTAGCCAAACGATCCCCAAATTTTGGGGCTTGTTCCCAGAGTCTCCTCTTCTCCTCAGTGATACAACAGGTGGAGAAGAGGATATATGTATAGCCTATATCAGATTGTGTGCCATCTTGGGGAGGGTGATGGGGAGGGAGGGAGAGAAAAATTTAAAACTCAAAAACTTACAGAAGTGATTGTTGATAAATAAAAATAAATTAATAAAAAACCCCACTTTGATAAGTCCATCCTCACTAACTATTATCCCAAGTCTCTTCTGTCTTTTATAGCTAAACTCCCTGAGAAGGCCATCTACAGTAAGTGTCTCTACTTCCTCTTCCTGTCTTCTTAACTCTCTACAGACTGGCTTCTGACTTCATCATTCAACCAAAACTGCTTTCTCCAAAGTTACTAACAATCTCTTAATTATAAAATCTAACGGCCTTTTCTCAATCCTCATTCTTCTAGACCTCTCTGCAGCTTCTGACACCATCAATAACGCTTTCTCCTTGATACACTCTTCTCCCTAGGTTACCAGGAACACTGTCTCCTCCTGGTTTGCCTTCTGACTACACCTTCTTAGTTTCCTTTATTAAATCTTCAATTCACTCTGTGCCCATTCACCATGGGTGTCCCAAAGGCTCTGCCCTAGTCTCTCCTTCTCTTCTTCCTTTGTGATTCTACATGGTGATCTCATTAGTTTCCATGGATTCAATTATCATCTCTATGCTAATGATTTTCATACCTATGTATCCAGCCTCATCCTCTCTGCTGACCTTTAGTCTCACATCTCCAATTGCCCATTAGGCATTTCAGACTGGATGTTCCATAGACATGCTAAACTCAACATGTCCAAAACTGAACTCATTTTATCTCCCTTCCTGGACCCTTAACCTTTCTAAATTTCTCTATTACCGTTGAGCGCACCACCATCATCCCAATCATCCAGGCTGTCCAACTTTGGTGTAATCTTTACTTTCTCATTCTTATCCCCTGACATCCAAACTTTTGCCAAGTCTTGTCAATTCTGCCTTTCCAGAATGTCTCTTTTGTATTCCCTTCTCTCCTCTGACACTGCCATCAACCTTGTGCAGGACTTTATCACTACATGCCTAGACTATTACAATAGCTTTCTGAATGGTCTTTCAGACACAGGTCTCTTCCAGGGCTTCTTAAACGTTTTCCACTCATGACCCCTTCAGTGCTTCTTAAGCTGTGGGTCATGACTCCACAAATGACCCAAATGACTTATGTTATATGCAATATTCCATACCTATGGTCCTTCACTTCTGCAAAGACATACATACATAAGAAGTCTTTTCTCGTCTCTCTTCTTGGAGCAAACCTTAGTCATTATAATTTCACAGAATTCATTTTAATTTTTGTAGTTATTCTTTTATTTCTATTGTTCCAGTCCTTGTATCTATTTTTTTCCTCAGTCTGCTTGCTTCATTCTGCATCAATTCAGGGAATTCTTCCCAAACTTCTCTGGTTTTGTTATGTTCATTACATATTTTTTGGCAAGGCAATTGGGGTTAAGTGATTTGCCCAGAGTCGTACAGCTAGTAAGTGTTATGTGTCTGAGGCCAGATTTGAATTCAGGGCCTCCTGACTTCAGGGCCAGCGCTCTATCCACTGTGTCACCTAGCTGCCCCCATATTCATTACTTCTTATAGCACAGTCATATTCCATTACATTTGTGTGCCATAGTTTATTTAACCATTTCCAAACAACTGGCATCAACTTTGTTTCAAATAAGAAAATAATCTTTTATAAGGATGAGCACAAAGTTCTAAATTCAAGGTAAAAAAAAAATCACACAACTAGTAGGTGTCTGAGACTGGATTTGAACTCAGGTCTTCCTGACTCTAGGCCCTGTGCTCTATCTACTACACCACCTAACTGGCCCATTTTGGTAGGGTTACTCAGATATTCAAATGTATCTGTGATCTCATTTTTTCCAAGAGTTCCCTCCCACAATGCAGAACACAACCCATCTATGCCTACCTATCATGTGTGATTCCTGTCCATTACTTTTTAAAAGTTTATTACAAGAAGTCCACTCAGTATACTGGAGGACTTTACCTATCTACTACATTGCAAGGGTGCTAGCAGAGCACTCCAGCCATCCATTTGTAATGTCTTATGTGTAGAAAAATAAATATAAGATGTATGAAAAGTAATTTGTTGGGGAGAAGACACTAGTAATTGTGGGCTTCCTATAGGAGATGATGTGAGCTGAGCTTTGAAGGAAATGGTTCAATGCATGAAAGAAAGGGAAGAATCAGTTGACTCTGAAGTTTTAAACTTGAGTGACTGGACTCTCATATAAACTGGTCAAAGGAGGAAAGAATTTACACATTCAGTTGAACACAGAAATACATTTCACTCCACAGGGAAATAAGTCAGAAAAGGTAGAAGGAAAATGGGGAAATAAAAAAAAGCTAAGAGAAGAAAAAGTATGGGAATAGGATGAATGGAAGTACAAAATTAACAAAACTGTGAATGTGAATGTGATGAATTTGCCCACAAAATGGAAGAGGACAGCAGAATGAATCAGAAGCCAGAAACCAACAATATGTTTTTAACAAGAAACACACTTGAAACAGAAAATTTATACAAAGAGTTGAAATAAAGGGCTGGAGACGATTCTATTGTTCTTCACCAAAGTAAAAGAAGAGAAAAGCAAGGGTAGCAATAATTATCTCAGATAAAATGATAGCAAAAAATAGACTTAGTTAAAAGATAAAAATAGGGAAAATACATTTTGGTGAAAGGTATCACGCATAGAGTGAATTAATATAAATATAAAATAACTGTGTATCAATGGCATAGCATCTAAATTCTTAAAGGAAATGTTAAATGAATTCCTGGAAACTAGATAATAAAACTATAATGATGTGAGACCTCAATGTATCCATCTCAGAACTAGATAAATCTAACAAAAAAATAGAAAGAAAGAAATGAGGCATCTGAATAGATGTTTTGAAAAAAGTTAGATAAGCTAGACCTCTAAAAATTATTGAAAGAAAATAGAAATGAATATACCTATGTCTCAGCTGTGTGTGTCACATTCATAAAAACTGACCATTTATTAGGGCATAAAAACTTTACAAGTAAATGCAGAAAAGCATAAATATTAAATACATCTTTTATGGACCACAATTCAATAAGAATTATATTCAATACAGGGCTTCTGAAGCAAAGATGAAGAATTATTTGGAAGGTAACTCAATCATAGAAAATGGGTAGGTCAAAGAACAAATCATAAAAACAATAATCTTTTAAAGATAATGATAACAATGAGACAACATGCAAAACCAATACTTAGGGGAAATTTTACATCTCTAAACATTCCATCCACAAAACAGAAAGAAAAAAAAGCAAATCAATGAAGTGGACATGCAACTAAAAAGATTAGAAAATAAATACATTTTTAAAACCCCAATCAAACACTGAACTAGAAATCCTGAAAATCAAAGAAGAGACTAATGAAATTTAAAGGAAGAAACCCATAAATAAAACTAAGAAATGGTTTTTTAAAAATATATAGATAAACCATTACCTAATTTGATTTTTTAAAGAAAGAAGAAAATCAAATTATCAGTCTCAAAAATGAAAAAAGGTGAATGAACAACCAATGAAGACAAAATAAAAGAAATTAAGAATAATTTTGCCTAATTATATACAAATAAAACTGACAAACTGAATAAATAGATGAATATTTACAAATACATAAAATGCCTGGATTAACAAATCAGGAAAGAGAGAACTGAACCCAATCTTAAGGGGAAAAAAACCCGAACACACCAAAATTGAATTTCCCAAGGAAAAAAAATCCAAACCAGATGAAATTACATGTGAATTTTACTAAACATCTAAAAAACAATTGAATCCAATACTACATAAACCATATAAAAAAAAGGAAAAGAAGAGGTTTTACCAAATTCCTTCTATGACACAAATATGATCTTAATGCCTAAACCAGGGAAAGTAAAAACAGAAATAAAACTATAGACCAATATCTCTAATACATATTGATGCAGAAAATTTTAAATACAGTATTAGCAAGAGGGTTGTAGAAGCATAAATGCAAAATTAAACACTATAACCAGGTTGAATTTATAGTAGTAATACAAGGCTGGTTCAATATTAAGAAAACTACACATATAATTAATTGGCCATATTAAACACAAAAACCACAGATATCATTTGATTATATAAATAGATGAAGAAAAAACTTTCGACGTGATGCAACATCCATTGCTGTTAAAATTCTGTAAAACATAGGAATAAATTGGATCTCTCCTTAATATGATAAGTAGTATCTATCTAAAACTAAGAGCCAGCATTATCTCTAATGGTGATAAACTAGAGGCATTTACAATAATATCAAGGTTAAAACAAGAAAGGCTATTATCAGTGCCAGCAGTGTGCTAGTAAATGTTTAACAAGTGGCTCTCTGAAGGGAAAAAAAGTATGTATGGCACATTTCTAAGTTTAGCCTGCATTATTAACATTTTTCCAATAACTTTCTTAAGTCTAGACAATTAAAAAAAAATACATCAAACCCTGATTTCTAGTGTTTGTCTATTTCTGAGCTATAAATACTCACACTGAAAATTTAACTACCAACTCTCATTAGTAGTATGAGCTGGCTGCAACACACTCCTGATTATCACCACTACTGTTAGTTGTAATGTTAGAAATTCTAGCTATAGCAAATTTTAAAAATGATCAAATAAGCATAGCAAAGACAAAACAAAATTATCATTTTTTGCAGATAATGTTATGGTTTGCTTAGAGAACTTTAGAGAGTCAACTAAAACACTAACTGGAACTGTTTACAACTTCAGTAAAATTTCAGTGTATAGCATAAACCCATATAAATAATAGTAATTTCTGTATATTGTCAACAAAATCTAGAAGAAAGAAATAGAGAAATTCCATTTTAAATTACTACATAAAGTATTAATACTTGGAAGTCTCCCTGCCAAGACACACAGAGAAAATATACAAACACATTTACAAAACACTGTTCACACAAATTAAAACAGATCTAAATACCTGGAGAAATATTAATTTTTCATAGCAAGCTGAGACAATAAAAATGGCATGTTAGCATGTTTACTTATTCAAAGCAGGAGTGTATGGAATGTTCAAGGAGGACTAGCATCCCTGATGTGAGGGCTTGCCAAGCCCTTTTCAGGGCAGCTCTTCCACTTTTGGTGCCCAACTGCCACCCAACCCTCACCTGTGGCTCCAAGAAGCTGTAGCATGCACAGTAGCCACACCCCAATAAAGCTGCCTCAGCAGACAGACTAAACCAGGCTGAGGGTAACAGACAGGCCTCAAACCCATTGTTGAGTTAGGTGGATGGATGTCTACCCCAAGCATGTAAAGACTTCCCCAGGCAGAATGGGAAGATGAGGACAGTTTGTTCCAATGGTTATGAAGGCAGCTGAAACAAGTGCTGTTGAGCACTTAGAGTTTGGTCAGACATTGAAGACTCCAAAGTCATCCACCGCATCTAGGGCCATCGCCAGTAGGTTTGCCTTTCGTGTTGCCATTGGACTTTGATGACTCTGGAAGAGAGAGTGAGGCTGATGACTTTGTGCAATTCTGCCTCATTAAATCCAGTTCCAATTCATGGGGGCAGCTAGGTGGCACAGTGGATAGAGCACCGGCCCTGAAGTCAGGAGGACCTGAGTTCAAATCCAGCCTCGGACCAAACACTTGACACTAACTAGCTGTGTGACCCTGGGCAAGTCATTTAACCCCAATTGCCTGAATAAACAAATAAATAAACAAATAAGTCCAATTCACTAGCAAGTCAATACACCACCTGTGATATCACTGGTCCTCTGAAAACAAAAGATGAGCAACAACTTATTCAAAGCTATGCCAATCAAACTACCAAATGATTACTTTATAGATCTAGAAAAAGTAATAAGAAAATTCATCTGCAGGTGCAAAAGATTGAGAATAGGTAGAGGATTAATGGGGGAAAAAAAGTAGGCAGTAGGAGGCCTGGCAGTACCAGATCTCAAGCAGTGATCATAAAAACAATTTGGTGCTGGATAAGAAATAGAGAAGTTGATTAGTGAAACAGATTAGGTACTCAATATACAAATACACAAAAGTGAGTAAGCACAGTAGCCTAGTATTTGATGAACTCAAAGATCATAGTTACCTGGGCAAGAACTCACTACTTGACAAAAATTGCTGGGAAAACTGGAAAGCTGAAACTAGTTGTAGGCCATCATCTCATACCATATACCAAGATAACCTCCATTTGATGATTCTGACATAAAGGATGACAAAGATCAATGGATAGGGGAAGAGTTTATGACCAAATGAGAGATAGAGAAGATCACAGAAGGTGAAATGGGCAATTTTGATTATATAAAATTAAAAAGGTTTTGTATAAATGAAACCAATACAACTAAAATTAGAGAAGTAAATGAGAAAAAAATCTTTACAGCAAGTTTCTCTGATAAAGGTTGCATTTCTAAGATATGCAGGGAACTGATTTATATTTATAAGAATAAGAATCATTCTTCAGTTGATAAATTGCCATAGGATCAGTATAGGCAGTTTTCAGAGGAAGAAATCAAAGCTACCAATGGCCATATAAAATGCTTTAAATCATTGAAAATTAGAGATATGCAAATTAAATAAACTCTGAGGTGCCACCTCATACCCATCAGATTGGCAAGACTGACAGAAAATAAAAATGACAAATGGTAGATGGGGTGTGAGAAAACAGATACATCAGTGCTTTGTTGGTAGAGCCATGAAGTGGTCTAGCCATTCTGGAAAGCTAAATTTAGAACTGTTTACCCAAAGCTATTAAATTATGCATACCTTTTGACCTAGCAATATTAGTACTACCCGGTCTATACCCCAAGGAGATCAAAGAAAGAGGAAAACATCCCATATATATGAAAATATCTATAGCAGCTCTTTTTTTTGGGATGACCAAGAATTGGAAATTGAGGGGATGCCTATCAATTTGGGAATGGCCTGTTTAGAGTGAATAATCATTCAATGTAGTGTTTTAGCATCTTTCTAAACTTTTTTTTATTAGTTATACATTAATAATAAGAGATAGTGGTCTATAGTAATCTCTCTCTTTAATTAGTGCCTCTCAGGTTTAAGTATCAAGACTATAATTGTCTAAGAGAAGGAGTATTATAGGATCTCCTTTCCCTATTTTTTTCAAATAGTTTAGGTAATATTGAGATTTATTGTTCTTTGAATGTTTGATATTTCATTTGTGAATTCATCTGTCCTTTTTTTCCTTGAGGATTCCTTTATAGCTTGTTCAGTTTATTTGGTTCAGGGGGAGCAGGGAAGGACCAGGTTCTTTAAACTTTTATCTCTTGTACTGTTAATCTGGGTATTTAAAATTTTTACAAATAATCTTCCATTTCATTTGAAGTTATCTTTTTTGTTTGGTATATAACTGAGAGAAAGAATTTCTATAATTTCTTTTGTTTTTTTCCATTTGTTTTGTTATATTGTCATTTTCACTTTTTATGTTTAGTTTTTGGTTTTCTTCTCTCCTTTTTGGTTATATGAGCTAATAATTTACCTATTATGTTAGGGTTTTTTTTTCAATAGCTCTGTTTTATTTATCAATTCAATTTTTTATTAACCTCTTTTATTTCAGACTTCATATTTGTTTTTACTTAGGGCTTTGGATGTGTTGCTTTTTTTTTTTAATGTTACATGCCCAATTCATTAATCAGATTTTCCCCATTTTTTGTTAATGAAAATACTTAAAGATGTATATGTTTTCTTACAGACTTTTTAGTTATTCAAAAAAATTTAGTATGTTGTCATTATCATTTTGTTTGGTGAAATTATGTGTTATATCTATGATTTTTTTTAGCTAGATATTCTTTAGGATTGAATTATTTAGTCTCCAAGCTTAAATTCTTTCTTCAAATGTCTACCATTGATTATAATATTTATTTCAGTATGGTCAGTAAAGAATGTATTTGATGTTTCTGCTTTTCTGAATTTGTTTATGAGGTTTTTAGGCAGTAACACATTTTTCAGTTTTGGCAAAGGTGCCAACTAAGTTGTGCCATGCACAACTAAGAAAGGATATTCCTTTCTATTTCCATTCAGTAATTGTCAGGGCTCTATCATATCTAATTTTTCTAAAATTCTATTCAAGTCCTTAATTTCTTCCTTGATTATCTTTTTGTTAGATTTATCTAGTTCTGATAGGGGTGCACTGAGGTCCTCAGCTATTATAGTTTTGCTGTTTATTTCACCCTGTAACTCAGTTAACTTTTTCCTGTAAGTATTCAGATACTATATAATTTGGTACAGATTTATTTGGTGCATATTAATAGTAATAATTTCATTATCTATGATGCCTTTAAGTATAATGTAGGGAGGAAAGACTGGAAAAGTCACAAGATGATATTATAATGGTAAATACACAATTATTTATCATTACTGTGAAGATGAGTGGAATGAACTTACTTATTTACTCCTCTTCACACCCATCAAATTGGCAAAGGTGACAAAGAGAAAAATAGCAATTATGGGAAGATAAGACTATTGGTTGAACTATGAAATGGTTTAACTATTCTGGAAAACAATTTGGAAATATGCCCAATAATTCAGTACTGTATATGCCCTTTGACCCAGCAATATCACTATTAAGTATGTATTTTAAGGAGGTATGGGACAGAGAAAGAAAAATATGCACAGGGACGTTTACAAGAAAGTAGCACTTTTTTGTGACAAAGAACTAGAAACAAAATAGGTGTCCATCCATTGGGGAATGCCTAAACAAATTATAGCGAACTATGGCATATGAATACAATGGAGCTTTGTTGCACCAGAAGAAATGATGGATATGACAGATTCAGAAAAATATGGAAAGATTTGTATAAGCTGATGCAGAGTGAAGTGAACAGAATCAGGAGAACATTTTATGTGATCATGAAAATAATATCAAAGTAAATAATTCTGAAGGATCTCTGGAATGTGACTAAAACATCAATCAGTCATAACTTCAAAGTCTGATGATAAAGCATATTTTCTACCACCTTAATCTTTTAGTTTCTCTGTTCTTTCTCTTAAGTGGCTAATCATCTGTAAACAAACACTTAAATATAACAGATGATCTCCTATTAAAGATGCAGAAAGTTTAGTAGGTTATCTATATTCTAAGGTAGGAATTTAATCTATTGACATTGCTTTAAGTAGGGTATGACTATAAAGTGCTATGCCAAGAGGTCTTTTCCCCGCTCCAGCCTCAGTGAAGTAGCAAGAGAAGCAGGATCCACAGAAATCCCCATTGGTTGGGTGAAACGTATGATGAGGCCTGAAATGTTCTGTCCTCTCTTGTGCGCTAGCATCCATAAACCCACATATCCATGAGGCAAGGTCCACTTTTCTTTTTCCTTTTTTTTGAATTTTATTTATTTATTTATTTATTTTTGAGGTCCACTTTCCTATGAGAAAAAGAATGCAGTGAAAAGAACCTAAATCTTAGAGTCAAAAGGCCAGGGTTTGCAACTGAGGCACTCTGCTTACTGCCTGTATGACTTTAGATATGTCATAGGCTTATAGGGTCATAGGATTTAAAGCTAAAACAGAGCTTAGAGGTCAACAGCCCTCTCAGTCTCAGAGAAGGAAACAGACCCAGAAATATTAGGTGACTTATCTCAATCACAGGGACACTTTAACACTCTAATTTCTACCCAGAGTGGTTATGAGAATCCAATGAGATTATGTCCTGGGTTGCCCTTTGTTACCTGCAGAATGCTCTATAAGCGTGAGTGCCATTATTATTGGCAGGCACCCACATGACTGGTATTTTCATAAGTGTGCAGCTCTACCTTTCACTTTACTGCTATCTGTGGTTACTTCTCAAACTTCTGCATTCCTAGTTAGTTACTCAGTCACCCTATGACTGTCTCTTCTGCTAGCTGTTCCATAGTGGAAGTGTTTCCGAATTCTTTGGCTAGGAGGACTGCCATTTTTCTTCTTCAGTCTAAGAAGAAACATTTGATGTGTTTTCCTTTCTGCCTACATTTGTTTCCTATTTGAGTTTATTAGCCAGAGTTGTGGTTGTAAATGTTCCCTTACCTCCAATACTTTTAAGAGAAAAAGAAATGGAACTACATTCTATTCTCCCTGTGGAACCTGACTGATTCCTCATTTTCTCCTGCAAACTTGAAACTTGGCAATTTCTAGCAAGTGACTTCCTATATGCCTTTATCCCTTTATGGGATGTTTTTACATAGTCAACTCTCAATTATCCATGCATAGCTCACCCATTTATAGGCTAAGAAAAGGTAGAATTTTTTAAATTAAATTGAATTTTAAAGTTTTATAGCTGCCTTTATTTTTATAAGTTATTTCCCTGCCTCACTCTCATGAACCCTTCATTGAAACAAAATCATTAAAGACTGCCAATCAACACAGCCACCTCCTGTGACAGTGTCTACTGCATTCCACAACAGTGACCCCACCAGAGCAGTAACTAGGTTGGGGCAGTCAGGGCTTTCCCTAGGGTGGGAGTTTTAGAAGATGTCAACAAACCTTCATGTGGCATCTTTTTCCCTTGCCTCGCTATGTTCTTCTTTGCCTCTTAGCCATCACTATCAGACTTATTCTATTTTGGCTTAGAGGGCAGAACCAATAACAATATGTGGAAGCCTTGTGGTCCCTCCAGAGTGTGTTTCCTCTACCTGATCAGTTGCACTTCAGGTAAGCTCTACTCCCTGTCAGTCACTCATCTCAGATGAAAATATTGCTCTTGACAGCTCAGGTCCCTACTTCTCTAATGAAAGGAGGAAGATCTCTTTGCTCATCAGTTATCTGAGACTGAGTTAATTCATTATAATTTATCAGAATTTGACTACTTTTAAGTATTGTTTTGAATAAAGACTGTTCAAGCTGGGAGGTCACTTAGAACAACTAGAACCTCTCATGCTATGGAGACAGAAACACTCTGTGCTTCTGTAAGCTGCGATTGGCTAGAACACATTAGAAGCTCAAGATTTTGGACTCTGTCCTTTAGTTAGACCACAAGTTGAATCTCATAACTCTGTATGGCCATTCTGCCAAATGTAAGTGATAGAAGCTGCTAAGGATCAAACTGGTGAGAGAAGATGAGTAATCAGTCTGCTTCCATAGCAAGAGCAGAGGGTAGTACCATTCCTTCCACCCTTAAAAGCCTTGGGGGCAGTTGAAAATGTACAACTGCACTTTTGGCTAATAAACGCAGAAAGGACTCAAATATAAATATTAAAGGATGATGGCCAAATATTTTTTCTTCCTTTTGGATGAAAATCTGTGATCGTAATTACTGTCCTAGGGTAATCGAAGTTCTCCATCCTACTATTGCATGCCTTTGACCCAAGTTTTTGATCTGTTTCGCAAACTCCTCATCAAATTCTTCTTTCTGTCTAGGTGGTCTATAATATACTCACTAGCAAAAATCACTTCTGTTTCTCCCTCCTTTGACTATTACCCAAATACTTTCTGTCGTGCTTCCCTGTCCTCCACACTCCTGGATTTCCTCACATGAATATTCCTTCTTAACATACAATGTTTCCCCTCCTTCCTATTTATTGATCCTGTTTATTTTTGACAAAAAATACCCATCCAGAGCCATATTCTAGTCGTGGGTTTCATCCTACCAAATCTCAGCAAGATTGACATTGTTTGTTAGGACATACAAATTCCTCCTGGTTGTTGCCTAAACTTTGGGCCTGGTTAAGAAATTTACTATGAATGTTATTCAGGATGAATAAAAATCCAGGGGATTGTTATACTCTATCGTGGTCTCAAGGTGTAGGGGTACAGACTAGAAAAGGGGAGAACTATAACTAGGAAGGCATTGAAATTTAGAAGGCAGCGACAATACTTGTACTCTTTCAGTAGGTAGAAACAACTAAGCTTAGCACTTAGTTGGCAAAAATAACAAGGTAAAATACAAAGCTACCAGATGTTGGTTTCTTTCCCTGGTTATATTCAGCCCTGCTTTGCTCCCAGCTGGTCTGGTAGCTAGATATGGTGAATGAGTGGGGAGTGTCTCCTGGTTTTTCTGCCATGGGAACAGGTATCCTGGCATATCTCCCTTTCAGGGCCTGTCTCATGGCCTAAGGTGTCCCTCCCACCCAGTTCCAAGGTCTCTCCCTGAGGTATCCCCTCCTCAACTGTGTTTGATCTAGGAGCCAAAATTTGTGGAAGCAGAACCACTGCTATAGAGCCATGGGGGAACCATGACTTGAGAGAGTTGCCATTGTTTTAAGAGTTGGGGAGTTCTGGAAAGACTTTTATGGTCTGATGCTGAGTGAAGTGAGAAACCAAGAGAACATCGTACACAATAACAGCCACATTGTGTGATGACTAATATTGATAAATTTAACCCTTCCCAGCAATACAAGGATCTAAGACATCTCCAGAGACCTCATGATGGCAAATGCTATCCACATCCAAAGAAAGAACTATGAAAGTTGAATTGCTATTTTTTTTCTCTTCTGTTGAGTTTTGTTTCCTCTTTCTGGTGATTTCTCCTATTGGTTTTAATTTTTACTAACAACACCACTAATGTGAAAATATGTTTAATAGGAATGTAAATGTATGGTCTATATCAGATTGTGCGCCGTCTTGGGGAGGGGGGTGGGGAGGAAGAGGGAGAAAAAATTTAAGCTCAAAAGCATATGGAAGTGATTATTGATAAATCAAAATAAATTAATAAAAATTTTTTAAAAAGAGTTGGGAAGTTCGGATGAGGCACCCGAATGACAGATGTCTTGACATGGTTCCACCATTGGACCATTTTCAGGGAATTATCAAGTCAAATAGAAGCTTTGATTCTGTTAAATCCCCGTTTTGACTGAAAACAAAGGAGATCAATAAACTAACAAAGAACCAAAATATGTGCTTAATAACACCCAAAAGAAGTGTAGGGAGGTGAAATCAAGAGAAGAATATTTTATTTAGAGGTGGGAAGGGGAGAATAAGTAATTCAAGTCAATTCAACAAACATTTATTAAGGCTTAACTTTGCTGAAGGCACTATGCTAAGAAAATAAAAAATAGAACAGCTCCTCTCCTCAAGTAACTTATGTTCTGCCAGATGTTATGGATATAAGTATCGCTAAAGCTTAATAAGACATTGACTATCAGGGGTGAGGAAGAGGTTGCTAAGGTCCCTTCTAGTACTACATCAATGATCTTAGCAACCCTCATTTTACATGTAGTGGTGGTCGATTCCACATGTGCAGACTCCATCAACTTGCTAAGGTGAGACTCTAGGTGGAAGATTCTAGAGCTACTTCCTGGAGAATTGTGATGACATGTGAGGGAAATACACAAGTGAACATTCAATAACTGGTGCTGGTTGGCCTTCTACAGGCCTTTCTTCCGGTGGCTGGGTGGCTGCGTAACCAGAACTGATGGCCTTTTCAGAGAGAGCTTTCAATGGTGTGATGGAGGCAAAAGCCAGATTTCAGGGGAATGAGAAGAGGTGAGTGTTAAAGAAGTAGAGGTGGCAATGTAGTCTAATCTTCCTGGAATTTTGGCACTGTAGACAGAGAGATATAGGACAATAGCTTGGGGGAGTAGCAGTGTCAATGGAATGATGATAATTCCCATCTTAAAAAATGGACAAATCATTTAACTCCTCAGTGCTCTAAGCAACTGTCTTGAGACTTTATGTTGCAGAAAAGGTGCTGACCTGCATTGGTAGAGGGAATTTCCTACGTCAGTGAAATCACAGGTCCAGTCCCTATGCCTAAAGCATACACAGGTATGACCATGCCACTCCCCTGCTCAAAAATCTTCAGTATCCTTCTACTGTTTGGTCATGATCTTTTATATCACTTTCCTGCAGGCCCTCTGTGTCCCAACCAAACTGGCCTAATAGCTAGTCCCCTGGCCTAATGAATCCAATATCCCAACTTCTGTCTCTTTCTTTGCAGGAGCTGTCTCCTATGCATAGAATGGACTCCCTCTTCATCTCTATTATTAGAATCCCTGGCATATTTTGTGACTTATCTTGGATACCTCTTATGGAGGCCTTTCCTGATCCACCCTCCTCCTTATTTTGTTGTTCTCTCTTTTTTAGGCTAAGGAGTGCTATCATTTCACTCTTCCTTCATTTCATCCTGTTCATTCCATACCCCTGAGAGAGTTTAATCTTTCTAAAGCAATGCTTTCGTCATGTTGCTTTGCTATCCAAAATTTTTCAGTGGCTCCTCACTACTTATAGGATAAAGTTTTAATTCCTTAACCTTGGCACTAACCTTCACAGAGAACCACTTACCTTTCTGTCCTTGCCTCACACTCCCCCCCCACACAAATCCTTTACTTCAGTCAGGCTGGTAGAGTCACTCTCCTTAAAATCCACCTTAGATTATTTTGTATCTATTTCACATTTTCTTTGTGTACATGTTCTGTATATATACATACATATTTCTCAGGAAAAAGTAAGCTTCTTGAAGGCAGGGCTGACTTAAGTTCATCCCTTGATACCTTTTCTTGTGTCGTTTTCGCTATTTGAAACATTGTCTTTTCTACAATTACTGTCCTACTCCTCTCCTCAATTCAATTCAACAAACAAGGCATGAGTCTTAACAACATATATATAAAGATAAGTAATTAGAAGGTATTTGAAGAGGGAAGGAACAACAAAAACAAGAAGGAGGGTGGATCAGGAAAGGCCTCCATAAGAGGTATCCAAGATAAGTCACAAAATATGCAAGGGATTCTAATAATGGAGATGAAGAGGGAGTCCATTTGGGCAGGGGAGATAGCTTGTGCAAAGGCAGAGAGCTGGGATATTCAACTCACTAGGCCAGTAGACTAGCTATTAGGCTAGTTTGGTTGGAACACAGAAGGCATTCAGGGAAGTGATATGAAAGATCATGACCAAACAGTAGAAGGATACTGAAAATTTTTGAGCAGGAGAGTGGCATGGTCATACCTGTATACCTGTGTATGTTTTAGGGACAGGGACTGGACCTGTGATGTCATTCCCTCTACCAATGTAGGTCAGCACCTTTTCTGTAACATAATGTCTTAAGACAGTTGCTTAGAGCAGTGAGGAGTTAAGTGACTTGTCCATGTTCCTATAATCAGTATGTGTCAGATATGGAACTTGAACCCAAGTTGTCCAGATTTCAAGGCCAGCTCTCAATCCACTATGTCACATTGCTTTTTAGAATGGAACATTGATTTGCCAATTGTTTTTAAGATGGATTTGAAGGGGAAGAGACTAGAAATAAAAAGACCCATTAGGCCATTACAATAGTCCCAATGAAAGGGAAGGAGGGTGGTAGCCGTGTGAGTAGAGAGGATAGATCAAGCAACACAAAAGCACTTATTTAGTGCCTCGTATATGTTGGGCCCTGTGGTATACTCTCGGGATGTAAGATAAAAAATAGAACAGCTCCTCTCCTCCAGTAACTTATGTTCTGCCAGATGTTATGGATATAAGTATTGCTAAAGCTTAATAAGACATTGACTATCAGGGGTGAGGAAGAGGGAAGAGTCGAGGATTACTACAAGATTGCAAACTCAGGTTCATGCACTGGAAGGCAGTTTGAAATAGGGAAGTTTGGAGGAAGGATAGGTTTGGGGAAAGGAATTCTGTTTTGGACATGCTGAGTTTGAGAGACGTACAGGTAGAAGTGTCCAGGATGAAGAAATGGAATTCTAGAAAGAGAATAGAGCTGATATATCGATTTGGGAGGCATCTGCTTTGCCATCTGCCCTGCTCTTCCACCCGTAAGACCACTGAGCCATTCTAGGTGCCCTGTAGCTGAACCTTCCTGTATGTGTTGTCTTACTCTATTAAAATGCTATCTCCTTGGGAGGAGCCATCTTGCTTTTCTATCTGTATGCACTGTGTTTTGCATATAATAAGTGTTTAATAAATGTTTTCCTTCTTTCATCTTCCTAGAGATGGTAATTGAATTGAGGTGAGATCACCTAGGGAAAAAGTATAGAGAGAAAAATAGGAGGATCAGGTTAGAGCCTTAGGGGATACCAAGGCTTAGTGGGTGAGAGGCGGATGTTGATCTATCAAAAGAAGCTAAGAAGTCATGGTTAAATAGTTGTGGGAACCCAGAAAAAGTGTAGTCACTGAAGACAAAAGAGTATTCAGGAGGAAAGGCTGGTTGGCAATGTCAGAAGTTTCAGAGAGGTCAAGTAGAATGCGAACTGAGAACTAAGAAAGGCTTCTGGATTTAGCAGTTAAGGGATCTTGAAAAGAGCAATTTTATGGGATGGTGAGGTCAGAATCCAGATAAAAAGTTAAGAAGTACATGAATCTTCATCCAGGTCACTCTTGCTAACCATGGATGTCCCCCAGGGTTCTGTCCTGGGCCCTCTTCTCTTCTCCCTCTATACTGCTGCACTTGGTGATCTCATCAGCTCCTACAGATAGAATTATCATCTCTATGCTGATGAGTCTCAGATCTACTTATCCAGCCCTAACTTCTTTCCTGACCTCCAATCTTACATCTCTAACTACCTATTAAACATCTTGAACTGGATGACTTGTAAACATCTTAAACTCAACATGTCCAAAACTGAACTCATTATCTTTTCCCCAAAACCTCTCTGAAGGGGTATAGGCCCAAGCTGAGACCTTTGCCCTTTGCCCCCAAAAAGAATCTGGCTCCCATTTCTTTACAGGCCTCAGAAAAACCTTAAACTTTTCTTGACCTCACTCTGGTCTCACATAGTTACCTATATTCCACTCAATGGCTTTTCCTTACTCTCTTTATCTCCCTTTGAAAAGTCTAGCTCCACCTTTTGCCTTTCAAACTTCTTCCTTCTATTTCCCTTCCTGATCTATTCTTATTCAACCTCCCAGACAATTCCATTCCAGATTCATTATCTATTCCAATTGTCTATTCAATCTCTCAGACATTCCAACAGGAATTCTCACCTGGACTCTTTTCCCGGCCCCTTGTCTGGTCACCCAAAGTTACTTTAGTATGTATAAGATCTACCCTGGCCCCCATTTAAATGCTGAGACTTTCTCATGCCTCTGCTCTTTCTTACAGGAATCACCTGACCTATATGGTTTATCTCTAATAAACTTTTTCTCTGGCTGAAAGAATATTTGGGTTGAATTCATTCAGGCAGGGCCTTTGTGTGGTGATCTCAGGGTCCCAACACCCCTAAACCTAGACCTCATCATATGGTTCCCTGACAGGGAATAACTGCCAAATCCCAAATTCTTCTCCAGCAACGACTGGAGGATACATTAGACAACCCTTCTCCTCCATAAAGATACAGATATGGATATTGATACAAATATATAGCTATAGTTACAGATAGACAGATATAGATATGCACATGTAGACATAGATGTAGATATAGCTTGTTTATACACAGTTGTTTGCATGTTGTCTATCCCTTTAGATTTTGAGGTCCTCTGGGGCTGTGCTTTGCCTTTCTTTGTATCCCAAGAGCTTAGCAATAGTATGTATGTGATTAATAAATACTTATTTACTGAATTACTGGTGTGTGGGACAGCTATCCTTATTTCCAATAAATTCAGAGGCATCTCCAGGTAGAAGGCAGAAAGGAATTTTTATTACGATCTCCTGAGAAAGGGCCACCCTCACTGAAAAACCTCTCAGTGTCAGGGCGCGCTGAACATTGATACAGCAGGTTTTTATGAGGTCCCTATCACAACTCCCCTCCCTAACCCCCTTCCTCTTAGCCCATAGTTACAGGCCTTGAGGGTACATTCTAGACGCGATAAAATCTTCCCAGCGACAGTAGCAGACAAGCAGATGTGGTTATCTTGGAATGTCCTTATTCTACAAACCCCTGTGAAATTCCTGAGTTCCTTTGTTTCTGTCCCATGGACAACCATTTGTTTTCACAGTTAGATATAACATCTTATATCTTATGAGTTTAGGTTTTATGGGAGGTCTTCACTACATTCCATTCACTGGCATGAGAGGTAATAGCCTAAGAAGACTCCATCCTCTGACCCCAAAGGATATTGATAAACTACTTCAACTCTTTCTCAGTGATTAATGAACTTCCACCCCTTCATGCCCTCTCCATCCCAATGATTTTGAAACCCTAGATGTCATTATTCAGACCTCATTCTCTGTCCCCCACTGCTTGCTCCTTTATTCCCATCTCCTACCACCTAAATCCCCCTTCCACCATAGGCCACTCTAAAACTACTAATCCTTTCCACTGTTCTCTGTAGAATGCCTGCTCCATATGTAACATACTTGCTTTCATTTAAAAATTTTTCCTTTTTCAAAATGCTCTAAATTACTATTGATTAGAAAAATGCAATTCAAAACAACTCTGAGGTACTACATCACACCTATCAGATTGGCCAACATGACAAAACAAGAAAATGATAAATGTTGGAGAAGATGTGGGAAAATTGGAACACTAATGCTTTGTTGGTAGAGCTGTGAACTGATCCAGCCATTCCAGAGAGCAATTTGGAACTATACCCAAAGGGCTATAAAACTGTGCATACCCTTTGACCCAGCAATACCACCTCTAGGTCTGTATCCCAAAGAGATGATAAAAATGGGAAAAGGACCCACATGTGCAAAAATATTCATAGGAGCTCTTTTTGTGGTGGCAAAGAATTGGAAATTGAGGGGATACCCATCAATTGAGGAATGGCCAAACAAGTTGTGATATATAAATGTAGTGGAATCCTATTGTGCTATAAGAAATGATGAGCAGGTGAACTTCAGAAAAACCTGGAAAGACTTGTATGGTCTGATGCTGAGTGAAATGAGCAGAAACAGGAGAACATTGTACACAGTAACAGCCACATTGTGCAATGACTGACTTTGATAGACTTAGCTCTTCTCAGCAATGCAAAGATCTAAGACAACCCCAAAAGACTCATGATGGAAAATGCTATCCACATCCAGAGAAAGTACTATGGAGTTTGAATGCAGATGGAAGCATACTATTTGTTCTCCTTTTCTTTTGTTGTTTTTATTTCTTCTTTCTCTTGGTTCCTCTCATTAGTTCTAATTCTTCTATACGTCATGAGTAATATACATCATGATGAAAATATGCTTAATATGAATGTATAAGTAGAGCCTATATTAGATTGCACACTGTCTTGGGTGGGGGGAGGAGAGGGATGGAAGAAAATTTAAAGCTCAAAATTTTATGGAAGTGAATGTTAAAAACTAAACATAAATTAATTATTTAAAATTTTTTTTTCCTTTCTCATTCCTTCCATCTTCTAGATCTCATTGACACCTAGGTTACTGCTAATGACAGTCTCCATGGCCACCTTTTCTGGGACTGGCTTTACTTTCATTCATTTTCCCTGATGCACTGATCAAGGTAGGGGAGTTGGAATACTCCTTGCTCCCAACTGTCACTTCTAGGCTCTCCCCCTACCATTATTCAGTAATTACCCCTCCTTTGAAGTTCATCCACTTCATATCTACCAAATAATAAAAATTGTGGTAGCTGTTATCTACTGACCTCCAGGACAATCCCTTTCTTCTTTTTTGAGTTCAATGTCTAGCTCACATCTTTCTCTCTTCCCCAACTCCTGCCCTCATACTAGGGGACTTCCTTCAACTTATATATTGGCTCCCTTCAACATACATACATATTGCTACTCCCTCAAACAGTGTAACCTCTCACTTCCTCAACTTAGTCATTTCTCATGACTTATTCCTCCACCCCACCTCAATTATACACAGAGATGGTCAGAGATCTTACCAACAAAAATGCACCATTTCCATGTTCATGAACACTGATATTCCTAATCTGATCACAATCTGTTGTTATTCTACTTCTCTTTCTCGCCTTACATCCCCAAATCCTGTTCTTTATCCTCACTATGATCTCCAATGCCTCCACCCCCTCAGCTCTTTCCTAGTCCATTACTCCTATATTGGCTACACTCTCTTCCCATCCCCATCTTGAACCCCTGATGAACCAGTTCAACTCTACACTATCCTCTTCTCCCAACTCGTTGGTCCTTATGTCCTATTAAACATCTTGCACCACCAAATCTCAGCACTGGATTATTCCCACCATCTGCTGCAATCAGTCCTACTCACATGCTGCTGAATGAAAGTGGAGAAAATCATGAAACTATATTAACTGGGTTCACTAAAATTTTATGTCACATAATCTCAACTGGACACTCACTGCTGAAAGGCAATACTTAACACAATCATACTCCCAGTTATAGCTGCCCCTCAGTTCTCAGATGAGAACTTTGCCTTATATGTTACTGAAGAAATCAATGCCTTTTGCCAAAAGCTCACTCTTTTCCCCACTTCCTTATTTCACATCATTCAGCTGCCTTCTACCACTATCTTCTCCTTCATCCCATCTCACATGAAAAGGTTACCCTTCTCCCCACGCAGGCTAACTTCTACAATTACAAATGATCCCATTCCATTCCATCTTTTCCACTTGTCTTCAATCTCTCCCTTTCTAGTAGCTGCTTCCCTACTGCTTAAAAAGATATCTATATCTTTCCCATCCTCAAAAAAGCTTCATTTCATCAGTCTGTCCCTGCTAGGGGCAGCTAGGTAGCATAGTAGATAGAGCTCTAGGCGTGATGTCAAGAAGACCTGAGTTCAAATGTAGCCTCATACGCTTATTAGTTGTGTCACCCTGAACAAGTAACTTCACTTCTGTTTGCCACAGTTCCCTCATCTGTAAATAAAATTGGGATAACAGTAGCATCTACCTCCCAGGGTAGTAATGAGGAAGAAATAATAATAGTAATGCATAGAACATAGTGTGTGGTAATAAGTGTTATATAAACATTATCTATTATTATTATTAACTAATGCTAGGTATTCTCCCATATCACTCCTCCTTTTTATGGCTAACCACTTTGAGAAGGCTATCTATAATCTATGTCTCCACTTCTTTTCTTCTCATTCTCTCCTTAACTTTCTACAATCTTGCTTCTGACCTTATCATTCAACTAAATCTATTCTCAACAAAGTTACCAATGATCTCTTAATTGCCAAGTCCAATGGCCTTTTCTTAATTCCCCATCCTTCTTAATTTCTCTATAACCTCTGACCCTGTCAATGACCATCTTCTCCCTGGATACTCTCTTCTCTATCTCTAGGTTTCTGTGACACTATTCTCTCTGATTTTCCACCTACCTATATGATCACTCCTTTTCAGTCTTCTTTGCTGGATCTTTAGCCATGTCATGCCCATTGATGGTGGGTGCCCTGCAGGGTCCCTCTTCTCTTCTCCTTTTATACTATGTTATTTGGTGATCTCGCCAGCTCCCATGGATTCAATTATGATCTCTATGCTGATGATTCTCAGATTTACTTATCTAACCCTAACCTCTCTCTCCAGATTTATGTCTCCAATTGCATATTGAACATCTCAAAATGGATGTCCAGTAGACATCTTAAATTCAACATATCCAAAATTGAACTCATTATCTCCCCCCTCCCCAAAATCTTTCTCCCTATTACTTTTTTTGTGGCAATTGGAGTTAAGTGACTTGCCCAGGATCACACAGCTAATAAGTATCAAGTGTCTGAAGTCACATTTGAACTCAGGTCCTCCTGACTCCAAGGCTGGAGCTCTATCCACTGCACCACCTAGCTGCCTCTCCCTGTTACTCTTGAGGGTACGACTATCTTTCCAGCCACCTAGGTTGGCAACCTATCCTGTGCTCTTTCTATTCTGTGCTCTCTCAGCCCTTATATCTAATTTGTTGTTAAGTTCTGTCAGTTTATCTTCATAACATCGCTTGAATATGCCTCCTTCTCTCCTCTGACACTGACAGCACTCTGGTAGAGCCCCTCATCACCTCACACCTGGACTATTCCTGTAGCCTGACAGTTGGGCTCTCTGCTTCGAGTCTTTCTCTATTCCTATCCTACACTTAGCTGTCAAATTAATCTTCCTAAAGCTCACATCAAACTTTCAGGATCATATGTAAAATCTTCTTTTTGGTATTCAAAACCCTCTCAAAAGTGAAGCCTCCTCAGGGAGTCAGTGGTTCTTGTTAATAGTTCTTGATTGTTGCTATCAAAACTCTCCCCTCTCAAACCCTGTTTTTCAGAAAGAATAGCCCTGCCCCCAACCTGAACTGCTTGCCCTTGAAAAGCTTCCTGCCTTTTCTTGTCTCTGGGCAAACTTGTGTCTCCATGAATAGATTGTACCCCCTGAAAGCCCAGCCAATGGGATAAGGGGAAGGGGGTTGGGGAGGAAGAGCTCGCGTTAGGGTATAAATAAGCCTTTATTTCTGTAAGGAACTCATACTCTCTTGGCCTGCAATGGCGACTAAGAGGGTACCCTTTCTCATGAGAAAGCAATAAACTCCTTTCTACTTTCAAGGTATCTAAGTCTTTGTTTTTAATTTTGAGTAAGTGGTCTCTGTCCCACACACCTTAAAACTTGGCTACCTCCTACCTTTACAGTCTTCTTACACCTTACTTCTCCCCTCACACTCCACCATCAAGTGATTCCTTCCTCCTTATTGTGCCTCATAGAAGACATTCCATCTTCTGCCTCTGGGCATTTTCACTGAGAGTCTCCAGTCCCTGGAATTCTCTGCCTCCAGGCTTCCTTTATTACTCAGTGAAATTCCCACCCAGGGACAGCAAGGTGATGCAGTGGATAGAGCACTGGCCCTGGAGTGAGGAGGACCTGAGTTCAAATTCAGCCTCAGACACTTGACACTTATTAGCTTGTGTGACCCTAGGCAAGTCATTTAACCCCATTACCTAACACCCCCCCCCAAATGGAATATATTTGTCCCGTATCTTAAAAAAAGGAAGGCTTTCTCAATCCCCCTTAATGCTTATGCCTTCCTTCTGTTGATTATCTCCTATGCATATCTCATTTGTATATAGCTATTTTCATGTTGTCTCCCCTACTAAACTGTTGAGCTCTTTGAGAGAAGGGACTGTCTTTTGTAGATGCTTAATGTGTTTCTTTCTGTTGTTGTTGGCCAGTCCTAAACTATGGCTACTCCAACAATTCTGATTCAATGTTTAAAATGCTATAAGATCAACTTAATAGAATTAAGATTAAAAACACTATTCTCTTTTCTTCCAGAATCAGCACAGCAGAAGCAGCTGAATCAGGAAGGCCATTCCCAGGAGGACAGTAAGAGAGTTGGTGAAGCTTTTGGCCTAATTTCCCCCAAGGCTGAGCCTGTTAAACTTCAAGCAGCAAGGGGAAAAAAGCCAAATGGTCTCCTTCCCCCTCCCCTTTAAAGTGTCAATACATAACCGTGCTCTTAGTAATGGATGGTTGGTTGGTTATTGGCCTTAGCTCTCAAAGAGGACAAAAATGATGTCACTACGATGGGCTCAAAATACAGTATGTCTAACTGACTGATCAGACCAATACAAACTTGGAAGGCTCTACCAAAGGCTGGGCACAAATAGTCCATGTGAACATTTGGAGTGGAGATGTCTCATAGGCATGGTAGCAACTTTCCAGTGCCTCACTCTATCACTCACATAAAAATCAGCAGAGCTCCAACTACAGAACATAAATAGGAGCAACAAGTATAGAGAACTCTGCTCCATCTAGGACCCTATCTGTGAATGGAAAAAGACATAGGATAACTTAAGGGAATGACTTAGAAAGGTTGACTGGAGCTATCTTGTGAAAGATTTTAAATGCCAAACAAATACACTTGCATTTCATGCTAGCTACCAGAGGTAGCCAGCTATTGGAGAGTTCTTGATCAGGAGAGTGACAATCAGATCTACACTTTAGGAATATGAATCTGCAGTGATGTGGAGAAAGGATTGGAGATACCAGCGGTAGGGAGAACAATTAGGAGGTAATTTCAATGGTTTAGGTGAGAAGAAATGAGGGTCTGAATTAGGATAGCAGTTATGTGAGTGGAGAGAAGGGAGAATATAGCCAAGATTTTGTGTAGGTAAAATTAAGACCTTGCAACTGATTTGGTAATGATGGGGGTGGGGCCCAAGCCAAGATCTTCACCCCTTGTCCCAAAGGGAATCTGACTCCCACTTGTCTACAGACCCCAGCTCCTCATTTCCCTTTGAAAGCCTTAGCCTTACCTTTTAATATTATTCAGGTGCGCCTTTGCCCCTCACCCTAAGAGAATCTGGCTCCCTTTTGTCGGTGGGTCCCAGAAAGGCCTTACTCTGGTCTCAAATGGTTCCTTATCAACTCCACTTATCTCCCTTTGAAAGTCCTAGCCCCACCCTTTGATCTTGTGCAGATGCCTTCCTGTTCCCTCCATTAGCTATTCCCATTGTCTATTCAATCTCTCAGACCTTCCAATCAGAATTCTCACCTAGACCCTTTTCCCAGCCCCCCTTCTCTGGCCACCCAAAGTTACTTCAGTGTATAAAAATTCCACGCTGGCCCCCATTTAGACACTGAGAATCTCAAGCTCAAAAGGCTGAAACTTTCTCGTGCCTGCCAGTCCTTACGGGTGTCACCTGGCCTATGCAATTTATCACTAATAAACTTTTCCTCTGGCTGAAGAAGATTTGAGTTGAATTCATTCAGCAAGGCCTGGTACCGTGATTTTGGGTTTGCAGCACCCCAAAAGCCCTGGACCTCTTCAGTAAGAGAAGTGAGGGAGAGGGAGTGGAGAATGACTCTGAGGTTGTCAGCCTGGGTGATTGAAAAAGGTGCTATGGTCCTCAGCAGAAATAGCAAAGCTGGGAAGAGGGGAGCATTTGGGGGAAAGATAATGTGTTCTGTTTTGAACTTCTTGAGTTTGAGAAGCCTGTGGGACATCCAGATATACCCTACCAGGAACCAGCCTTCTATAGTTGCTAAAGTGTTGTGGGAGAAGTATTTCTATGTGTGAACTTTCTTCCAGGATCCATCCAAACAATGTGGAGCCTTTGAAAGCATACTACTCGAGGAGGAGGAAGAGTTTTGTAGAGGACTAGAGAACAGAAGAGAAGAAAAGAGAAGATTTGGAGTAGTCTTTGTGGGAAGTGTGAAGAGAAGAGCACAAGAATTGGCAGGGTCAGTGAAGGGCGGGTTGAGACTAGATAATATAAATTTGCAGCAGATCCTGTTAGCCCAGATGCCTTATTTCATCCACCATCCAGCTGTGTTCAGGACTACTCCCTTACTTCCTCGACCATTTTCTAAATAGCTTTGCCTGCAGTCTTTCTTTGACTAGAGACAGTGCCTTGGAGGTTTTAAACATTTCATCTCTGGAACTTCTGCCCTCAGGCTTCAGTTTCCCTACTGGTGTCTGCCTTCCCTGGCCCACTGTTTCTGGGAGGCCTCAGCCATGCTTCCCTGTACTCCCAACTCTCCAGCCATCTTCTGGACAATTTTGACAGCTGTTTGCTGTACAGTACCCATCTCCTCTCCTCTCCTTCACTCTTTCCCATTTTGGAACCAAGAATCAAATCAACTCAGCTATTGTTCCTGAAAGGAGTGTATCAATCTTATTCCCCTAGAGCACCACTCACCATCCCCAGAACTTTCTGAAATGCTCTCCCTTCAATTAATTACTGCCCCGTGTGTATCGTCTTTCCCTGTTACAATATAAGGGCAGCTACATGGTGCAGTGGATAGAGCACTACGGCACCTGGAGTCATGAAGACCTGGGTTCAAATCCAGCCTCAGACACTTACTAGCTGGGCAAGTCATTTGACCCTGTTTGCCTCGTTTTTTCTCATCAGTAAAATGAGCTGGAGAAGGAAATGGCAAACCAAGAAAACCTCAAAATGGGGTTATGAAGATTTGGCTATGACTGAAATGCTGGAACAATAAAAAAATTACAGTATAAGTTCCTTAAAGGTGGAGACTATCTTTGCTTTTATATTTGTACCATGCTTGACTCATAATAAGTCTTAAATGCCTTTTCATTAATTTATGATGTAGCCCTGCCTTTTAAGACGAATAGAAGTAGAAAAGGCAGGTGATGGTCATTACCTAGGTTTGGCAAAGCATGAATGCAGATTGGATTGGGGGCAAGGGCTTCAAGACTAGAGTGATGGGAATGGGATTCAAGCTGGAAAAGATCATGTCTTTTGGACCTGGACCCCAAAGCCCCTGAATCTAGATCTCTGGCATTTGCCTTAGGCATTCAGCCCATCCCAGTCAATAATCCTTTTAACTGCCCTTTCATTGTGGCCCTCATCTGCACGTGGCCCACCTCACGCTACTTGACACCCTTAGATCCCATCCAGATCTTCCCACAGTCTTTCTGTATAAAAGTTTTATTCTTGCCCCATTAAATTGGGTAGGTTCTTAAGATCTCACCCACTTCTATTGGCAACACAATAAACCTTGTCTCTGACTGAAAGAAGGCTTGAGTAGTCAAATTCTTTTGAGGCATATCCTCACCCTTTGCCTTTACATTTCAGAGTTCCCAAGACCCCTAGATCACAACATAGAGGACTGCATAGAGTTGAAGAGATCAACCATAGATTATGATTATGAAGTGGAGTCAGAGCAGGGGTGATGGACTAGGAGAACAGAATAGGTTGGGGGGTACTAGATTCAGTTCTAAATTTATGATCCTGTGATCAAGAGGCATTTTAATAGGAGTGAGGCAAAGGGAAAGATAGGCAAAGAGGAAGTTATGATCAGAGAGCAGGATTTTAGAGTTCTAATTAGGAAGCTAGAGATGAGGATGGGATCTAGACCCCAAAAAGGAAAAACCCTGGACTTTCCCACATGGCTAAATCTCTGGTATTCCCCTGAGGCTATAATCCCATCAACTGGCCTTTCTTTGTGGCTATACTCAATCTCCCAACTCTGTTACCTTTAACCAAGCCTAGCCCTCCCTATGGCTCCTGGCCATTTCCCACACTTAATCCTAGCTAGTTCCATGGTCCAGGTCCCAAGAGTTCTGTTTACCCTAGCTTACTGGCCACTCCCATTCAGATCACCCCAAACTACTTGGCCACTCCTGGGTCCCTCCTACAGCCTTTTTGTATATAAGGTCCACCTTGTCTTCATTAAGATGCTCAGATTCTTACAATCTAGCCAATAGCTCACTAATGTTCAGATTCCTTAAGAGTCTGCCCAATATGATGGATGTTCTAATATACCTTGTCTTTGGCTGAAAGAAGGCTTGGGTCGAATTCTTTTTGGCAGGACCCGAGTGTTGTAATATTGGGGTCTCAGCACCCCTGGACCCCTAAACCGCATCACCTTCAGGGCTTTTTCCCCTAAGGGAAGTTCCTGTCTCCCCTAATAGGACAATTAGGGTGCATGTTCCATTCTCCATTTCAGACCTCGTTCAAGTCAAAGAGAAACTGGGGTGATACTCAGAAGATCCCACTACAATTCAAGCTTTCTTGGAGTGATTTGCATATCCTCTTCTCTACCTGTGTGCCTCAGTGGTGCAACACTGAGAAGAAGAGAATCTGAGAACAAGTCCAAAAATTTGGGGATCATTTGGCTAACAATGCCCCCACAAAATACCCCCCAGGAACAGTTGCTGTTCCCACTACTGACCCAGGATGGGATTATCAGAAGAGTGAGGGATATGGTAATTTGCCTGCTAGAAGGCCTAAGAACTGCATTTCAAATGGAATTAATTTTTTTAAAAATTAAGGAAATTACTCAGGGAGAAAAAGAAAACCCTGCCCTTTTCCAAGACAGGATAGTAGAAGCTATTAAAATATATACAAATTTAGATCCCAACTGTATAGAAGGGGCAACAATTCTTAGCATACATTTCATTAATCAGTCCGCTCCAGATATTAAGAGGAAACTGCAGAAATTGGCAATGGGACCCCAAACACCTCAGGCCCAATTATTGGAAACAGCCTTTGGAGTTTTTAACAACAGAGACTTAGTAGCAGCATAGGGAAGAAAAAGAAGGGAAAGGGCTAGAGATAGAGAACATGCTCAATTCTTGGCTGTCATTGCCAGGAAAAGGCCCACGGGTGCTCCTAGCAACTCCTGCAGTGGGAAAAACTGTTTTCGATGCCACCAGGAGGGTCACTGGTCCAAGGAGTGCCCCTCCAGAGTGCCCCTTCAGAGGAAGTCCATCAACTCGGGCAGTGAGGGCCACAAGGAGGCCCACTGGTCCAAGGAATGCCCCTCCAGGGCACCCTCCCCCCAGACGCAGCCCCTGAGACTGATGCCTCTTGGTGCCCAAGATGTGACCAGGAAGGACAGTGGAGGAAAGATGTCCCAGAGATTGGAAAAGTGGTGTAGTCACCCCCCAGTACCCCTTCCTCCAGTCTTTTCAAGACTGGGAATGACAGGGGAGC
Organism: Phascolarctos cinereus; assembly: GCF_003287225.1. Classification (NCBI taxonomy): domain Eukaryota; kingdom Metazoa; phylum Chordata; class Mammalia; order Diprotodontia; family Phascolarctidae; genus Phascolarctos; species Phascolarctos cinereus. The sequence continues at coordinate 299,178,826 of NW_027555958.1, read as the reverse complement.
CTGGTACTTGGTAGCACTCCTACTTCCACCATCTCTCTCCCAGAGCCCTGGGCAAAAAAAAAAAAAAAAACAACTGAGGCTGAAGAGGTGACCCACTTTATCATGGCTACATTCCCTATTTTATTTTTTATTTTTTAAAATTTTTAATTAATTTATTTTGAATTATCAACAATCACTTCTTTTTATTTATTTGTTTTAATTTTTAGGTGTTGGGGTTAAGTGACTTGCCCGGGGTCACACAGCTAGTAAGTGCAAATCACTTCTGATTGGGGCAGCTAGGTGGTGCAGAGGATAGAGCACCGGCCCTGAAGTCAGGAGTACCTGAGTTCAAATCTGGTCTCAGACCAAACACTTGACACTTACTAGCTTTGTGACCCTGGGCAAGTCACTTAACCCCAATTGCCTAAAAAAAACCAAACCAAAAAAAAAACCAAACAAAACCAATAATCACCTCTGTAAGCTTTTAAGTTTTAAATTTAAATGATGTCCCTAAGACATCATGCAATCTGATATAGGCTATACGTATACATTCCTATTAAACATATTTTCACATTAGTGATGTTGTAAGAATTAGAACCAATAGGAGTAACCACCAGAAAGAGGAAACAAAACACAACAAAAGAAAAGAAAATAGCAAATAGTATACTTTGATCTGCATTCAAACTCCATAGTTCTTTCTTTGGATGTGGATAGCATTTTCCATCATGAGGCCTTTGGAGATGTCTTAAATCCTTGTATTGCTGAGAAGGGTTAAGTCTATCAGTTTTCTATTGTAATCATTACTGTGGCCCTACCCACCCCTAGAAGGGAAAACAAAGGTATGTCCAGAGACATACCCTCTCCCCTGCCTATTTGAGGATCTGTTGTTTGAATACTCCCTTCTTATGCTCTCATCTTGCCCTGCCCCTTTGTTGGGAAGGGACCTGATGGTGAATTTGGGGAGCCAGTCTTCTCTAGTTAAGCCTCCTATCTCCCTTTTCCCTCTGTGCACCAAACCTCCCCATGTTCCCCCAGAAGTGTGGGAGAAAGTTGAGCTAATTTTTTGGCATCAGGGAATTATGTCGAGCAACTTTTCATAATTTGGTGACTGCTAAAATAATTTGGCTATTGTTGGTTATTGTTTTAATGTGGATTTTGTCTTACTGAGAATATGCTAGTGTGTAGAAATAATCTCTAAGATTGGCTTTTTACACCAGGACAAATTTAAATTGGAGATGTAAATCCTGGAAAAGTTTTTCCTAAGCTGTAATTAGTGAAACTTGTTGTTTGAGATAAAAGATGGTGGGATTTATTTTGAGTTGTCCGATGGATCATAATAATCCATAGACAATCAATAATCCACCATCTGAGAGAAATGCCACAAGCTACTCAGAGAGAATGTGATACTGGTGGGAAGTCAGCATCGGGCAAAGCTGAAATGACAATTTTAGCCTCAGTCTAAGACAGGCTCCTCCTGGCTCAGTTTCCCCATTATATTTTTGTTTTAGGCAATTGGGGTTAAGTGACTTGCCCAGGATTACACAGCTAGTAAGTGTCAAATGTTTGGTCTGAGACCAGATTTGAACTGAGGTCCTCCTGGCTTCAGGGCTGGTACTCTATCTACTACACCACCTAGCTGCTCCCATTATGTTCTTTTGAAAAGGAATGTTACCCACCTGGCTGTTCCTGAGTCTGGCTATGAGGTGGATTTGCTACTGCATGGTTAGAAAACTGAGTTATCTGAATCCAAACAGAGCTAAGGATATTTTATCCTGTTATATCTGGGTCCTGCGCTCTTTTCTATCAGATTTGTGTCTTCCAGACTACAGGCCATTCACCTATGGTTGACAGCAAACAGTAGGTACCATCCAATGTTGCCCCCTCATCTTCCCTGGATGCAGCCTGTGCTTGGTGCCAATCAACCTCCTCTTTGGGACCCCCTCGAGGCAGGGACAGCTCTAGCTCCTTGCCAGCAGGAAGTAGTTTCAGAAGCCAAGACCTTCACCCCTTACCCCAAAAGAATTTGGGTCCCATTTGTTTGACGGGGGGATGATGAGGATGGGATCTAAGTCCCCAAAAGGAAAAAGCCTGGACTTTCCCACATGGCCAAATCTCTGGTGTTCCCCATAGGCTATAATCCCATCAACTGGCCTTTCTTTGTGGCTACATCCAATCTCCCAATTCTGTTACCCTTAACCAAGCCTAGCCCTCCCTATGGCTCCTGGCCATTTCCTACACTTAATCCTAGCTAGGTTCCATGATCCAGGTCCCAGGAGTTCTTTTCACCCCAACTTACTGACCACTCCTATTCAGATCACCCCAAACTGCTTGGCCACTCCTGGGTCCCTCCCACAGCCTTTCTGTATATAAGGTCCACCTTGTCTCCATTAAGATGTTTAGATTCTTAAAATCTAGCCGCTGCTTAGATTCTTATAATCTAGCCATGGCTCAGATTCTTACAATCTAGCCAACAGCTCACTAATGTTCAGATTCCTTAAGAGTCTGCCTAATATGATGGATGTTCTAATAAACCTTGTCTTTGGCTGAAAGAAGGTTTGGTTCAATTCTTTCAGACAGGACTCGTGTGTCATGATCTTGGGGTCCCAGCACTCCTAAACTTCTAGACCTCATCACTAGTACAGTGAAGATGTGAAATAAAAGGTCTAACAATTTACATGGGTGCTAGTCTAGAGTGAAGATAATACATTATAGATTCAGAAGTAGAAAGGACCTTAGAGGCTATCTGATCCAAACTCTTCACTTTACAGATGAGAAAAATAAGTTCCACCAAGTATATAAGTGATTTGCCCAGTGTCCCACAGGTAGTAAGCAGCTGAGCTGGGATTTGAACTCAGATTTTTCTGACTCCAGATCCAGAATTAGGTCGTGGAAATTGAAGGAACTGATGAAGTAAAGGTGTTCTAGAGGATATTGATATTAAATTTCTTGTGTATGCAAAACAGAGTTTGGGGTGGAAAAAAGAGACTGGGCTTCTTAATGAAAAAGGAAGAATGACCCAGAAGCTAATAAGAGACTGTGACAGAGATCCGGACTATGTGATATCTACAGATGGAGTAAAATTCAAAGGAGAAGAGGTGGCTTCATCTTGGCAAAGGGACAGACTGGAAATGACAGTGGAAAGCAAGAAGTGTGCCTACTCCTTCTCAAACAATGTGTTTTAACTCTGAGGTACCACATCATACTTATCAGATTGGCCAACATGACAAAACAGGAAAATGATAAATGTTGGAGATGTGGGAAAATTGGAACACTAATGCATTGTTGATGGAGTTGTGAAATGATCCAACCATTTTGGAGAATAATTTGGAACTATGCCCAAAGGGCTATAAAAATGTGCATACCCTTTGACCCAGCAATACCACTTCTAGAGCTATATCCTAAAAAGATCATACAAATGGGAAAAGGACCCACATGTACAAAAATATTCATAGCAGCTCTTTTTAATGGTAGCAAAGAATTGGAAATTGAGAGGATGCCCATCAACTGGGGCATTGGCTGAGCAAGTTGTCCTGTAAGATATGATGAATTGTAGAGCACTGGCCCTGAAGTCAGGAGTACCTGAGTTCAAATCCGGCCTCAGACCAAACACTTGACACTTACTAGCTGTGTGACCCTGAGCAAGTCACTTAACCCCAATTGCCTTTAAAAAAAAATGATGAACTGGCTGACTTCAGAAAAACCTGGAAAGACTTGTATGGACTGATGCTGAGTGAAGTGAGCAGAATCAAGAGAACATTGTACACAATAACAGCCACATTGTGCAATGACTAATATTGATAAACTTAACCCTTCTCAGCAATACAAGGATCTAAGACATCTCCAGAGGCCTCGTGATGGAAAATGCTATCCACATCCAAAGAAAGAACTATGGAAATTGAATTTCTATCTTTTTTTTCCTCCTCTGTTGAGTTTTGTTTCCTCTGTCTGATGGTTTCTCCTATTGGTTTTAATTTTTACTTGCAACATCACTAATGTGAAAATATGTTTAATACGAATGTAAATGTATAGCCTATATCAGATTGTGTGCTGTCTTGGGGAGGGTGGTAGGGAGGAAGGGGGAGAAAAATTTTCAACTCAAAAGCATATGGAAGTGATTGTTGATAAATCAAAGTAAATTAATAAAATAAATTAAAAAAAAACCCCAATGTGTTTTCAGGGCATGGGAGGAGCACTCAATGATGGTGAGTAGTGAAGGCTGAAGAGTCCTTCAAAGGAAGTGAGGTTTCTGTTGGCATCAGAAAATGAGAAGAGCGTGAGGTGGAAAGATCTAGGAATAAGGAGACTCAGTTAACTATAGAAGGCATGGGGGGATGGTAAAGCAATGGAGGATATGGGCAATAGAAAAGGAGGGCTGAGGTTGATTGGGATGAGAGCAGGGGTAGAAGAGAAAGGAATTAGTTTTCACCTCAGTTTATTATTGCTATTTTAAATGAATTAATACATATTTTAAAATTTTATCAATTTTAATTTATAATATAGAAATATTGATAGAAATAATCCATGTTAACAAAAGCTCTTTGGTGCCTTCATTAATTTTTGAGTCTGTAAAAGGGTCCTGAGATCAAAAAGTTTTGAAAGCCAGAGCTTTAGGCTAATTAGTTTTAGTTCAGTCTTTTCCACCTTCTATTCACCTTTGGGAATCTTAAGTAGATGACTAAGATGTGAATGCACTCTGTGCCCTGGGACACAGTTCATAGTCTGGTTGACCTTTTCATATGTACTTAAGGTATTCACCTCCTTTTCAAGAGTATCTATTTTGCAGAAAGCTTTCCCCTTTACTTTCTAGGTCTCTTTCTTTTAGACTTGGCCAGACTTTAGCTTTTTCTGAAGTCTTTGGGGAGCACCCTTTTTTACAAGATGAATAAACCATAATCCCAGTCATTTGGGTACTTGTCATTTATTTTCTTGTATCTTCTCATGTAAATATTTTCTTCTCCTAACTTTTCATGTGTATGTATCTTAGAGTCATCCCAAGCTAAGATTGTCAAGTCTTAGAAGACTAGGACCACATAATCTTTTTTTAAAAATCCTCTACAATTCCTAGAATAAAGATTTACTTTCAATAAATATTTGTTTTATTAAGTGTTAGAAGATAATGATATCTCTATATCCCCAGTGCTTAGCATAGTTGCCTGGCACATATTAAGCACTTAAATGCTGGTTGATTGATTGATCAAGGAAGGCTTAATGGAAAAGATGAGACATTTGCTAGGCATTGAGAGATGGGAGAATTTGAACAAGTGGAAGAGGGAGTGAAAAAAGTAAGGAATTCCATGTAGGGGCAGTAGCATGAACAAAAGTATAGAGGCAGAGATTAGCATTTCAGGGGAGTCAATCATCTAATTGGGTGCATGTTGGGAAGTAGTGAGGATAATGTTGGATTGGTAGAATAGATTCAAATTATGGAGAGGCTCAAGAACCAGGTCGAGGTGTTTTAAATGGAAGTATGCAATGGATTAGGGGAGGGTTCGTGATCAAGGCAATAATTTAGAAAGATTAGTCTGGTATTGAGCAGGAAGAGACCAGAAGCAGGGAAATAGAGTATAGTAATTTATGTGTGAGGAGTTTACTAGACTGTAATGTCCTTGAGAGTAGAGACTTGTCATCTTTCATTTTTATATCCTCAGTATTTAGCATACTACTTTCCATGTAGCAAGAAAATGGTTCTTTGGGTGGAGCCCCTGTGGCAGATTTATGAGTTTAAGGGTGAGATTGATTTACTTAATCAAGCCACACCTCCCCACTTAAAGTAAGCAATAAGATGCCCTGGCATCTAATGAAGGGAGAGCAAGTCAAAATCAATCATAGACTTTAGATTAGGTGTGAAAAGTCCTTAGAACTGGAGTGACATTGCACAAGAAGAGTCTTCAAAAGAGCTGAGAAACCTTGGTCTTGCCCAAGGAGCCATCTTCAGCAATTTTCAAGCCTGTTGAGAACTTGAGTCATTTCAGAGATTGAAGCCAGTATGGCATTGTTACCAAACTTGTTGAAACGGAAAAGCTTAGTGGGGTAGAATGGAGGATGATGGTAAGGAGAGGTGTTGGCTGAGGTCTCCTTCCCACTTCTCTCTAGCCAGAGAAAGACATTCTGAGCTTTGAAAGGTCCAGAGGATTTTGGGTTTCCCACCTTTCCCTCAGTGTCCTAGTGGTACCCCTGGACCAGCCAGTGGCAGTGTCTGCATTGGGAACTAAGGACAGATTGGATGTAGATTCATAATTCCATAAGGAGCCCAGCAAAGAAGCTATATGATGCCTTACAATGGATAGTAAAAGACTCCTAGGAACCAGGAACTATTAGTTACTCCTTTTCCACATATGCCTTCTAAGCTTAAACCCACTTTCCCAGGACTCTGTATACAGTTGTGGTAGAGTGTGTCACAGACTCTAGGGCAAGAGATGTTTCATAACTGTTCTTAAAGTACTATCTTAGTAACTACCACTCTAAAAAATAATTGAATCTGACCAACTAAATGGCAATCGACTTGTAATCATGGAGAGGACACTGGAATGAAGGCTTGAGACCTCAGTATCATTAGTGAAAGCTACTCTACTGCCCTTCAGAGGTATCCCTAGAACCCTGAAGGGGAGATGTAGTCAGCTTAATTCTGGGAGAGTGAGCCCAGAAGACTGATACATGGGAAGACATGGGCAACAGTTGTACAAGAATAGAATCATAGACTTAGAGCCAGAAAGTCAGAATCAATAAACATTTATTAGGTGCCTACTGTGTGCCAGGTACTCTGCTAAGTACCAGGGATACAAAGAAAAGATATTAGACAATCCCTGCCCTCTAGGAGCTCACAATTTAATGGGAGAAGGGCAACACATACAAAGAAGCTGAAAAGGGAAAGAATAAGGGTAATGTGCTCGGGGGTATAGAGTCCTACAGCAGGGGTGGGAAGTAAGGAGGATGCCCTGGGAGCCTCCTCAAAGGGAGGATCCAGCTCTCCACCCTTTCCAACCACAGGGATAGGGATCCCAGAGGCCAGGGTGCTAAGGAGCTGTGAGTTTCAGAGTTAATGTCATATTGCAGGATGATGAACTCCCAGAAATGATGAAGACCAGGAGGGAAACAGGTTGGGAGATGACCATAGAGGGCATTTAGTCCAACACCTTTATTTTATAGTTAAACTGTCATATGGGTGGCATAGTGTATAGAGTGGGCCTGGAGTCAGGAAGACCTGAATCCAAATCTAGCCTCAGATACTTATTAGCTGTGTGACTTAAATTCTGTTTGCCTCAGTTTCCTCATGTGTAAAATGGGGATAATAATAGCACCTACCTCCCAGGGTTGTTGTAAGGATCAAATGAGATGATGTATGTCAAGTGCTTAGCACAGTTCCTGGCACATAGTAGGTGCTGTAAAAATGTTGGCTATTGTTATTATTAGAAAGAAACTGAGGCCCATAAATGTAAAGAGACTTGCCCAAGGTCACGCAAGTAAAGTCAGACAAGGATTAGAAACGAGGCTCTCTGACTTTAGAGCCAGTGCTCTTTCAACTGCACTGCCACTCACAAGAGATGGGTAGATTGCAATTGGCATCAGTAGAAGGTATTTCCACATCTGAATGACCCACCTGTGTTGAGATTACAGGTCCACTGAAATGCCCAAGACTGCTGAGTTTGGGATGATGACATTGGGTAACGGTTGGGAAAATGTGTGTATTTTGTTAATGTTTCTTATATAATCTGGTTTGTAAAATTCAATATGAAAATGTACTTAGGCTCTACAAGAGGTTATTTCCTGTGGAATCCTCTTTTTTCTCCAAGGAAGGGAGCGAGGGAGAGAAAAAAGGAGGAACAAGGAAGGAAAAAGAGAAGCACTAGGACTCAGAAAGAAGGCTCATCTCTAGGGGTTAAAAAAAGAAAAGGCCCCTTTCCCTTTACCATCTTCTAAACATTAACTTTTATGCTTTCTTAAAGAAAGCAGTTTCATTTTTTTCCCCTTTTATGATCAGTTGGCTTTGCTCAAGGAACAACTGTTGGAGGCCATAGATCAAATGCCCTTTTAGTCCTCTCTACCACCTCAACATGTCCTTCCTTCGGTCACATGAAGGACTAAATGAGAGATTATAGGAGTCTAGCCCAGTACCGGAAAAATCACTTGAAGCACATGTCCTGCTGATGATCAGGAGCCTCTGAAGTGTATGATCACACACTGAGAGCCAGAATGGACCTTCAAGATCGTTCTAGCCCCACCCCCTTGTTTTGTAGATGAAGATATTGAAGCATAATTTTCTGCCTAATTTCACCCATCGTGCATCGTGTAGAAATGGGATCCAGATACAGTCTTCTGATTCAACATGTTTCATACATTTGTCTTTGCAAACACTGTGGAATGGTGACTTTTGCTTGTTTGTTTTATGATAACAGAGTTACTTTGAGAATACTATTTTGTTTAGCAGATTTCTTTTATTGATGTCTTTTGTTTTTGCATTCAGATCTGTTGGAGGATGTTCTGTCCCAAGCATTCTTAAGAACAGAGCCCCTTGTGAAATGTGTCTGGTCACTAGTGCAGGATGTGATCAAAGACATGGTGACTAGCATTGTCTTTAGAAATCCACCACATCTGAGAGGCCTGACTGCTCATGGTAGGGACTTTCTATGCCTTTAGGTGACCAGGAAGCTATGTCAGAATCAAGTTCCAGGGATAGCTGTGTCTCTGTTTAGGGAAAGCTAATCCCCAAGGATTAGAGTAGGAGGAGGGGGCTAGGCTTCCTGGTATTGCTAGTGGGGGGAAAAAGCTGCATCAGGGAAAATCTGGGAGCTGGTCAATATTAGGCCTATCACATGATGATTCTTCCATAGTTACTCCCTAACTCCAAATGAATCCTCCCTTGTAATAAAGAAACAGTTAAGCAAAACCAATTAACACAATGGCCTTGTCTAATAAGTTATGTGTAAAGGAGATGAGGAATTTTCTAAGCAATCTAATAATAAAGTGTGAAGAGGTTTCTCAATCAACCTGAAATTTCAAGACATTAACCATTGGATGGGGGCAACTGATATCTGGCTGGCCCTGGACCAGTCATGCCCCAATGGGTCCGCAAAAGTCAGCTCTGAAGAAAAAAGTCCACAAGCCAGTCAGTTATGAAGGAAGAACTTATCTCTTGAGAGTTCACTTTTTCCTTTTTCCTGATATCTCTTCCACAGTTCAGCAGAGGTTGGAGGTATGTGGGACAGCGACCCCAACCCAAATTAAACTCAGAGACTTCTCAAGGTGGAAAGCAAAGGTTACCTTTATTACAATCTCCCACCACTATCCCTTACCCCCTTAACTGGGGGTGGGCTTACATTCTAAGCTCAAAAGTTTCTTCCTATCCTCTTAACTGGGAGGTGAGGCTTACATTCCAGGCCCAAAATTCAAAGACAAGGAAAGAGGCCGGAAGCCAAGGGCAAACGGCTCAGGTTAGGGGTGGGGCAGGGCTTATTCTTTCTGTTAAGTGCTTAAAAACAGGGTCTGAGTTGGGGGAGGATTTTGAAAATACTAATCAAGAATTATTTGACCCTTTGAGGAGCCTTCACTTCTGAGAGTTCATTTCTCACAATACCTTCTGAACTCATTACCTTAATTATACTGAGAAGTCTTCACTGGGACATCCCATTCAGAGGGGATGGTAATGGAGATTTTTTTTTCTTTCTTCCTCCACCATCAAGCAATGGCATCTTTGCAGAGTAAAGTCAGCAAAAACATAGTAAGAGATAGATATTTGATCAAAACCTCACAGTTCAGTTGCAGAGTCTAGTGAAGTTAGTGAGAAGTGTTGGGAATCCAGTGCCTAGAGCTGGGATCCTGCTTAAATCCCAGAACAAGTCCCTAAACTGAGACTCTTCCTAGTCCTAGGGCAAAGGTTAAAGGTTGCTGTTTTTCCTGAAAGAGCATCCTAGAAAAGGAGTTCCACTTAGCCAAAAATAGAAGTGGTAGAGAATAAGGCCAGGTAGTATCTAGCACTGCTTGGTGGAGCACCAGAGTAGCAATCACCAATCATCCGAGACACTTCCTGGTAAGGAGTAAGCCCAGGGAACTCCTGTGCCGGCAAAGATGCCTACATCCAGGGAGGAGCAGCGCAATGACATCATGAGCTGATGCAGGATTCCATAGTTTAGGAATTGTCAGTTGCCTTGGCCACATATGTTCTCTATACATGTCTCTTTGGACATGTGGTCCGTTTGTTGACATTTCCCAAGGACGCTGTGTGCATTTGTGGGTGAAATGCAGTTTGATGATGAGTTTTATGGGGAAGATGTTTTATAATTACTTTGCTTACTATGCCATTTTTTTTTTCACTATGCCATTTCAATAAATATGTTTGCTATGAGCTAATTGTGTCCTCTGGTCAACTTTTTTTTTTAATCTTACAGCTCTTCTGGTTGACTATTAAGGATCATATCAGTAGGGGTTTATGAGCTATTTTTTTAGAAGCACAAACTCATAGATTACCTTTAACTTAGGGTGGGTGGCTTGCACGGGAATGAGGGGCTTGTGAGTTTGGGGCTAGCTTCACAGGGGCCACTACATACGCATCATTTCACATGTTTAGTCCTCAATGATGAGGAAGGAAGTGCTTCCGTATCTCTTCTCCAGAGGCAAAATTGGTCAGCATAATTACTCAGAGTTGAGTTTCATTTTAATGTTCTTTCTGTAGTATGTATACATTGTTTTCCTGACCAGTTCATAGAACCATTCCCCCCTGTAAAAGGATACTGAAACTGCCATCCTCTTCTGTCTTTCCCCTACATATTACAAAATAATATTAGGATAATACTTTAGTCTGAAGTTCTTGGCCCCATCTGAAGATAGATAGATAGACAGATAGACAGACAGATGAATGGATGAATAATCAGCATATACTTAATCAGTGTCCATGTCTGAAATCCTTTTCAAAGGTCTGTTCTCATTTCTAAAGTCAAAGTTCAACAAAGCACTGTTTTTCCATAAGATAGAATTCTGCTGGTGACTGAATGAGAACCAAAGCTCATGATTAATACACTTAAGCCCCAGACCTTTCCCCATCCTTAACTGGATTAAGATAATGATCAGACTCAATCCTATCCAAATGCATTCAGTCAAAGGGCTGCACTTGAGAATCTAGAGGGCCACTGTGGCTTTGAGGCTGAGGGTTCCCCACCCCTGCTATAAATTATGAGTGGAAATGGCTTGTGTGAGAGGTTTTCAAAAGCATTATGGATCTTTGTCCTTTCGGACTTTGTCTCCTCAAGCAGAGATGCTAAATTCCTAACTCTTGTCATTTCTTATAGTGTAATATTCCATTACATTCATATATCAAAATTTGTACCTTCCCCTCTTCTATATTTCTCTATTACTCTCCAGGGTACCACCATCTTCTCAGTCACTTAGGCTTGCAACATCAGTGTCATCCTCCATTCTTCACTTGAACCCACACCATATATCCAATTTGTTGCCAAGTCTCGATTCTGTCCTCATAATATCTCTCTCTGTAACATGCCCCTTTCTTTCCTTTGACACTGCCACCAACCTGGTACAGGCCCTGATCACCTCATGCCTAGATGAATGAAACAGACTTCTGGTTTGAATCCTTGCTTCAAATCTGCATTATGGTCCATCCACCACCTAGCTGCCCAAGCGATCTTTCCAAAGTGAAGGTCTGACAATGGTTACCTACACCTCTACTAAATAATCAACAATGGCTCCCTATTACCTCTAGAATAAAATATAAAATCCTCTTTGGATTTTAAAATCTTTCATGATCTGACTTTTCCCTGCCTCTGAGTGTTCTTATATTTTATTCCTCTCCACGTATGGGAAGATCCATCAACATTAACTGTTATGCTAAGACCCAGGCCTGTCCTCCTCTCCTCTGCCTCCAGGCTTTCTTGCCTTCAAGTCTCACCTTAAATCCCTCCTTCTACAAGAAGTGCTTCCAGATGGCCCAGATTAGAAAACCAATAGTTCCTTCTTCCTCAAATTGTCTTCAATTTATCCTGTTTATCTTGTTTGTATATAGTTATTTGCATATTGTCCTGCTTGAGAGCTAGGACCATTTTCTTTCTGCCCCTTTTTTTTGAATCCCCAGTGCTTAAAACAGTTCTTGGCAAACAGTAGGTGCTTAATAAATGCTTCTTGACGTGAGCTGGTCACAGGAGAAGGCAGCCAGGAACTCAGGCTCACCTGTGCAAGTACACATTCCTGGGGGCAGCTAGGTGGTTCAGTGGATAGAGCACCAGCCCTGGATTCAGGAGTTCAAATCTGGCCTTAGACACATAACACTAGCTGTGTGACCCTGGGCAGGTGACTTAACCCCACTGCCTAGCCAAAAAAAAAAAATAACAATAACAAATAAAATAAATAAATAAAATATTTAACAAGCACATGTTCTTGCTGCTAGGTGACTGAAAGGCAAGTCACCATTGTCACCTGGAGTGGGGGGGCAGGCAGCAGTGTGTAAGGGAGAGAAATCCCCTCCCTTTCTATTGGAAATCCAAGGTGAAGTATTCAAAAAAGAAGAGGTGTTGTTTCTCCTCAGTTTCTTTTATAGTTTACTGTATGGGCTGCTCTTCCTGACTCGGTTCTGAATTATCTTTACTGACTAAACATGAAGACCAAGAGGCCAATATAGGGTTAATTGCTGGATCATGCATACCCTTTAGCAAAGGCCCGGAGTACATATTCAGTTGTTTGGGGAATACTCGGGACCACCCTTACAATATAATAAGGATAGCTCTCTTTTTGTTGTTGTTCAGTCGTGTCTGACTCTTTTCGACCCTGTTTGGGATTTTCATGGTAAAGATACTTGAGTAGTTTGCCATTTCCTTCTCCAGCTCATTTTACAGATGAAGAAACGGAGGCAAACAGGGTGAAGTGACTTGCCCAGGATCACACAGTTAGTAAGTGACTGAGGCCAGATTTAAACTAAGGCCCTCCCGACTCCAGGCCCAGCACTCTATTCACTGTGTCACCTAGCTGCCTTGTAGCTCACTTAGAAAACATATAAAAGGCCTGATATGGAAACACATACCTATCCATGTCTCTGTGGTTTCATTTATTCACTTAATGATTTGTTGTTGTGTTCAAAGAAGGGTTGCCATGGGGCTTGAGACACATACCTGTTCCTTCAAGTTCTCTATTTATACTTATTCCCTACTTATTCAGTCCCTTACTTTAGAGGGCTAAAAATGAGTACATTTATGAAGCCTTTTAAAAACATCTATTTTATTGATTTTTACATTACTGTTTACTTCCTAATTATTTCTATTCACCTGCCTCAGCAATCCTCCCTTGTAACAAAGTATAGTTAAACTCAGTGGTAGGGAACCTGCAGCCTCAAGGCCACATGAGGTCCTCAAGTGTGATCCTTTGATTGAATCCAGATTTCACAGAACAAATCCCTTTAAAACTTGGACTCAGTCAAAGGACCTCACTTGAGGACCTACGGGGCTATATGTGGCCTTGAGGCTGCAGGTTTCCCACCCCTGGTTAAGCTAAACAAACGCATTAACTATGTCTGACAGAAAATGCCTCATTCTGCCCCTATAGTCTTCTAGCTCTCTACTCAGAAGAGAGATACTTCATTTCCAATCCTCTAAAGTCAAGACTGATCCCTACAACTGTACTGTGGATATAAAAATGAAATCTGTGCCATCTGGTATGCTAAGGAGCAGATAGAGTCATGAGGGTCTGGTACATATGTAGACCCCATTGGCTTGCTCAGCTGATGCAATTCCCCCATGTGGAAAACCTGGGAATCTTGTTTCCAGGGGAGTTGTATAATGATATATAAAGTGGAAATATCTTGGAGAGACTGAGGAGTGCTCTTAGATATTGGTTCCAGTTGGCTAACCATGTGGTTGGGAGGAGTTTTGGTTTTTTTCCCTATTGGCTGCATATCTGGAACTGTTCACAACTTTAGGAAGAACTGAGTCAGTTTTGGCCATCTCTTTGCTCCATTTGTATCTGGGACAGCTCAGTGGTAATGTCACAGGGTCTACAGAGAGGCCATATGGTATAGGGAAAAGTCTGGGTTTGTGCCTTCTGAAGTCATAGGAGGCTGAGAAATGGGGCCTTGGCCTTTTCAATTCTGGATGAAAAGAATTTCAAAGATTGGAAAAATGAGCCACAGGAATTTAAGAGTCAAAATCTAGGCTGGGTTTTGCAACCAGATCAATATCAAAGCCCTGAAGAGCAAGGAGTGATTTTTGGGAATGACCTTCAGGACCCCAGCCCAGTGGAAGGACTCATGCAGCAGTGATGCCATCTTTGGACATGAACTTGGTGGGACCAACATTATGTAGGAATTGATCCAAGTCTTGTGCCTACTTTCTTAGAGACTGAGGTGGTTATAGTATCTCAGAGGATTGGATGAAACATCTGTATATGTGCTGTTGATATAGCTCTGAAGTAAATATTCTTTGTGTTATATCCTTTGAAGTAAATAACTGGTGTTGAATGGTTAAATAAACTGGCCTACCACTCAACTCATCCTTAACTCATGGAGGGAACACAGCAGCAGGGTCTCAAGCTGATGGCAGTAGGGGAAAAACACCTCAATTCCTCAGGATACTCTAAAATCCTGGGGGGCAGATATAGCCTGGCTCTCAGGGAGTAGGGCAAGAGGGTAACTGGTTATAATAAAGCATTTATTAGATACTTACTATGTGCTAAGCACTGGGGATACAGATGGAATAAGCAAGTTAATCCCTGCCCTTAAGGAGCTTATATTTTAATGAAGGACAATATGTATAAAGGGAATTTGGAAAGAAAGGACTGTTTGGGTGAGGTAGCATAGATACAGTGTAGTAGGCTAGAAAGAGGCATGGAGCTCTGGGTTCCAAAAGGTAAAAGTTACCTATTAAGAGCACCAAGGGTTCCTGGAATGGAGTCCAGGTTACTGATAGAATAATGAAAAAAAAAGTTAATTATGCTAAAAAAAGAGAAGCAGCATATTGAGAGACCGGGATTGAAGACTGGTCTTCTACTGGACTCTCTGCTCACTTTACTTTATCCTTTATACTCTGGTCAGATGAATGAAATACTTGAAAATATTTCTGATTTCATTGACGGGGGCACTCCCTCCACTGCAGCAGATCATAACCCTTCTTCATCTTATTAAATAGTCTCATGGGCTGCAGTGCCCCAAATCGTCATCATCTGGTAGCTAACCTCCTGGTGATGAGCTTATTTGGATTTAGATGCACTGGCACTTGGGAACATGCTTTCCAGCTTAGAAGGAGCTGCCAGAGTTTGTACTCCACCATCCTATAACTTTAATACCAGAATGAGACATTAGAGGAGTACTATACTCCAATGATTGCCTTATTCCTCTATTTAAGATTCTACTGGACTGTGAGATACATGAAGGTAGGCATTTCTTTCAACAATGTAGTATTTATATTTAAATGGAGCCTTGGCCTCACAGATACAATTACTTCTTTCAGCAGTGTGGATGGCAGTCCATTCAAACTTTACAGCCTTCTCATGTCATCCTCCCATAAATCCTCTAGACTAGACCAAGGGTTTAGACCTTTTTGAGATGGAACCATTTATAAATTTAGTGAAACCTATGAATCCCTTATCAGAATAATGTTTTTAAATGCGTAAGATAAAATGTATAGGATTACAGAGGAAACTAATTATGTTGGGATAGACTTAGAAAACTTTTATATATTTTTTCTAATTACATGTAAAAACAATTTTTAATATTTTAAAAAAATTTTGAGTACTAAATTCTCTCCCTCCTTCCTTTCACTCCCCCCTCATTGAGAAGGCAAGCAATTTGGTATAGATTATATATGTGAAGTCATGCAAAATATATTTCCATATTAGTCATGTTATAAAAGAAAACAGACCAAAAAAATGAAAAAAAAAAAAGAAAGTAAAAAATAGTAGGTTTTGGTCTGCAGTCAGACTCCATTCTTTCTCTGGAGGGGGAGAGCATCCTTCCTAGTAAGTCCTTCAGAATTATTGTGGATCTCTGTATTGCTGGGAGGAGCTAAGTCATTTGCAGTTGATCATTGTACAATACTGCTGTTACTGTGTACAATGTTCTCCTGGTTCTGCTCATTTCGCTTTTTATCAGTTCATGTATGTCTTTCCAGATTTTTCTGAAAGCATCCTGCTCATCATTTCTTATAGCATAATAGTATTCCATCACAATCACATACCACAATTTGTTCAGCCATTCCCCAATTGATGGGCATCCCCTCAATTTCCAATTTTTTGCCACCACAAAAAGAGCTGCTGTAAATATTTTTGTACATGTGGGTCCTTTTCCCTTTTTTATGATCTCTTTGGGATACTGACCTAGTAGTAGTAGTAGTACTATTGACAGATCAAAATGTCTGCATGCACAGTTTGATTGCCCTTTGGTCATAGTTTCAAATTGTTCTCCAGAATGGTTGGATCTGTTCACAACTCCACCAAGACTGCATTAGTGTTCCAATTTACTCACATCTCCAACATTTATAATTTTCCTTTTCTGTCATATTAGCTAATCTGATAAGTGTGAGGTGGTACCTCAGAGTTGTTTTAATTTGTATGTCTCTAATCAATAGTGATTTAGAGCATTTTTTCATATGACTATAGATAGCTTTGACTTCTTCATCTGAAAACTGCCTGTTCATATCCTTTGACCATTTATCAGTTGGGGAATGACTTGTATTCTTATAAATCTGACTCAGTTCTCTATATATTTGAGAAATGAAGCCTTTATCAGAGAAAGCTGCTGTAAAGTTTTTTCCCCCAGTTTTCTATAATTTTTTTAAGTTTTAAACCAAGTTCCAGGTTAAGAATCCCTGCTCCATATAGACAACCTACTCAGTGTGCTAAAATCCTTTATCCTTCACTCCCATCCCTAGGTCTTCAACATTACCATGGTAGCAGTGCTGCCCCTTGGGCTATCCATCTGCTGTCCCTTGCTCTCTAAATGACCAGCTTACATCCTTTTCTTATTATGCATTAATGGATACTATGTTTTAAGCTAGGCAAATCTCTAAGTCTAAGTTGCAGAGAAGATGCCAAACAGCAGTGGTAGAGAACACTCCTCACTGGGAGCTACCTACACTAAAAAAAAACAAAACACCCAGGCCTGATCCATCTTTTAAGCACTTCATGTATGTAAAGTTATTTTTCATAATATGCTTCAGCCAATGTACACACATCATCTATCTCTCCAGGGCCCTTCAGGTCACTCACAATTTTGATTCTTTGGAGACTGAAATGTTTTTCAGCCAGACCAGACCACATGCACACAGCAGAAATCTGTGTTGGAGGCAAAATGATTTTGGAAGCTTACAGGAATCCATTTTCTAGACATCTTTAAAGACAGGAAGATACCTATGTATTGGGAAAAACATCAGAGGTAGCATTATTATCCAAAAAAGTGACTGAGAAGATAACCAACAACTACAAATCTGTGTCTTCTTTCTTATCTCATGAGAAAGACATACATATGCATTGAGGGTATCCTTGATGAACATACAACAGAATAGGTAAGCTTGGGCAAATGATTTCCTATAGTTGACCATAATGTTACAGTCAAGTGAAGTGAATGAGCATTTCTTAACTGCTTACTATGTAACAAACACTGAGCTAAGCACTGGGGATACAAACAGAGGCAAAAATAGCCCTGGCCCTCAAAGAGCTTATAATCTCATGAGGGAGCCAATATACATACAACTGGGAATAAGGAGGAAGACACTAGCATTAAGGAGGACCCATCACACAGTTAACTGAAATGTATAGACAACATAAGATCCCACTATGTTTACTGTTTATTTAAAAAAACAATCAACTTCTACAGTAGATAGCTTTAAGAGAAAACTCTGTCCAATGTGTCTGCCATGCACATTAATCCAAGACTGCATGATACGTGTAGCCATATCAATATTTAGGGTGGCATGAAATAAGGAGAGGTAGACTACAGTGTCTCCTTGCTTAGGACCTATTTGACTCCACTGAACCTGTACTGTAACCTTGAGTACTGAAATCAGGTAGAGGTAAAATATTCTAGGCTATACCCACTTAGCTCAGCATGACAGCCATAAATCTAGTGTCCACAAATCCACAGGAATTGATCAGTTTGCTATAAAGTTCCCTCTGCCTCTTTCACCTTAAAACTCTAAGCCATCTTGTTTATCATTACCATCCTTCTATCACTCAACACACAATGAATCTCATGATGCAAAACACAAATGAAGCAATGACAGACCTGCCCCATTTTGAAGCAGTTATTAGCTATGTAACCTTGAGTAAGTCACTTAACTTTTTTGAGATTCAACTTCCTCATTTATAAATAAGAGGAGTAGATGGAGTGACCTTGGAGGTCCTTTCTAAGTAAGTCTAAGTTTGTGTGACCCCATGAGCTTCAGTGTTTCTACAGGGGCTCACCAAAGACATTCACTACTGCCCTGGAGGCTACCCACACACGATCCACATGGAAGAATGATTTCCTCCATAGATAGACTTCAGATGCTGCTGTTCAGAGATGACATAGTGCTAATTTTCTTTAAGCACCAGAATATTTTTGAGCATCCTCAATGAGATCCTCAAAAATTGCATAACAATCCACATAGGGGAAACCAAATGGATGAAAAATGTCTGTTGTTTAGGCACACAAGATAGGCATTGAGTTGGATGGGCAGCCCATTGAATTAGTCCATCAATATACATCTCTTACAGAGGCAGATGACTCCAAATGGACAATGAGCTGGGAGCTGAATAGGAGGAAGTGAGTAGGCTGGATTGCATTTCGAATATTATCCAATGTTATCAACAATCTAGAACTGTTTCCTGAAATCATCCCTTATCTTTTTATTTTGCCTTTATAGGTTTTTAAATTTTCATTATTATTATTATTTTTTTTATATCACAGTCATTGCTTCTAATCCCCCACATCTGTTCTCCAGGGCTAAGATTAGTCGTTACAATTAATTAAGAGTTTGACTTCTTCCTAGTATAAGCCATCTTTTAGCTTTGATTTGGCACTTATTTTATTCATACCTGCAAAATCACAGGTCTCCCTCAACCAACACAGGTCTGCTCTGTAACTTAGTCTTGGAGAGCTTCCTGCAGTATTGAGAGGTCAAGGGTGCTACCCAGAGTGAGATGGCCAATTAAGTGTCAGAAGCAGAGCTTGAACCCAGGACTTCTGGCCTCTAAGGCCAACTCTCTATCCACTGTGCAAAGGCTGCCTTTCTAATTCATATTTTCATAACATTCTTCTAGTGATGCTAGATACATATTTAAATGCTTAATACACAGTTAAGTGCTTAATAAAATATCTATTGAATTGAACCAAACCATTCTGTGACTCTAGTTTCCTATTGGATAAAAATCAAACTCCTTTGTCTTTTAAGACCTTCCATAATCTAGTGCCAGCCTTATCTCAAACTTCTTCCTTCCACCTGTTCTGCCCTCCCCTCAAACTAGACTCCTTAATGACCTTATACATGTCCTGTACTTTCCTCCCCCCAAATCCTTCTTGCTCCCCATAGCTATAAATGTCCTCTGCTTACCTACCAAAACCCTACAGGGCTAAATTCCTAGGCATCCTTTAAAGCCCAGTTCATATTCCATCTCTTAAGTCTTTCCTGATCCCTCCACTTGGTATTAAACATATCGCCCTTGAATATTACTTAGTTCTTCACTGGTATTCTTATGCACCCACTTAAAAGTTTTGTCAAGATATTCATAGATGCTTTTTTTATACTTTAGAATTTCCTAACAGTCTCCCTCTCCCCCAGGAGATCCTCCCCTGGTCACAAATAAAATTGTCTTATCCACTTAAGCATTATTTTATACTACAGTTATCCATGTGCATCTTGCCCTCCCCAACCCTCCCATGTATACTTTTGCAACATTGTCTCATCTAAACTTTATATCTCTTCCCATACCTAGCGCATGGCAGAGAGTTTTTACAAAGTCTGATTGAATGAGTTCCAGTCTTAACTATTCTTAACTCATTGGATGACCTTGAGTAAAAGCCCTTCCCTTCTCTGTAGGATCTGGAGTCAGACTAGATTGCTAGATTATCATTCTAGCATTTTAACACAAATGATGTTAACTTATTCATATAACTACTTTCTTCATAACTATTGGATGAGGAAGACCATAGGATTTAGACCTGGAAGGTATCTTAAGAGACCATCTACTTTCACTGCTTTGTCTTACAGAGGATCTTAACAATTAGAGTTGTCTAAAGGTAGGATGAATTCCTCATCACTTGTGGACTTCAAGGGGATTGGTGTAACTCTAGCAACCAAGTCTTGGTCTCTCCAATTTACAAATAAAGCAAAAACAAAATGAAAGAACTGTGACTTGTACAGTAGACAGCTTTAAAGGCCCTATGGACTACTTGTGGTTGGACCTCTGGGTCCTCCCAACTCTGACTGTGGTTTGGTGAAACAGAAGGCCAGAGCAGAGCCAGCATTAGAACCTCAGTCTTCAGATTCTAAATTCCATACTCTTTCCAGTCTTAACAGGTACTGTATGTTTTATAATCCACATTTTACAGATCAGGAAACTGAGATCCAGAGATGTTACATAACCTGTATGACTTTGGGCCAGTCACAACCTTCCTGGGCCATAAAGGAGGTAGACTAAATGACCTTAAATTTTTCTTTCGCATTTCCCTCTCTAGTAGAGCTTGCAATTCATCTCTCTCTCAATATCACCTATGTATGTCACCTTCTCATCCTATGCTATACTAGTCCATATCCTTCCATAAATTGTCACTCTCTGGCCAGCTCCACTTCCACATCACTAAAGGATGACTCTACCCTGAGGCCTCTATGCTGACTGGTCTAGTCTCAAGGAGCCCAGCCATCCTGCTCCCTCTCTGGTCTGTTCCCCCTCCACACCAGATACTTTGCTGCCCCTAAGTAGGTACCCTTTCCCTCTTCTCAGGTCACCCCCCTGTTTTGTCTTCCCATAAGTTCCCAGAGAGTCAGGACAGTCTTGGGTTCTTTGTGTTTATCCCCTACACTTAATCTACCCTGCTAGGCTACACAGTACATTATCAATAGCTTGTGAGCAAAGGGTAGAAAAAAGATACCATTAAGGGTAAGGAATGAGAAGATGAAGTATTTTCATTGATATCCCATCTTCTATATCTGTGCATTTATTTGCACAGGCAAAAATGTGATTTCCCACATTTGAGTTGCATTCTGTCTCTGCCATCTTTATCCTGTCTCAATTCAGATGTCATCTCTTCAATGGTCTTCCCTACCACTCTCCTCCAATTCAGTGTCCTTTCCCTCCAGAAATTACCCTGGATTTATTTACTTGTATACCTTGTCGTTCCCTAAAGAATGTAAGTTCCTTCGTGCTTTTTTTTCCCTCTTTGCATCCTTAACTTCTAGCCTAGGGCTTTGCACACAGTAGGTGCTTTAAAATGTGTGTTGAATGACATCAAATGTAGTGAAAGTAAGGGAAGACTGATGGACAACCCAATTGTTACATTGGTATCCTCAACTGGTAGGGCTGAAAGGAAACTTTAAAGTCCTAATACAACTTACTTTACAGATGAGGGAACTTCTCGGGTCACCTAGCTACTAAGTCAAAGATCGAGATTTGAACCCATATTTTCCGACACTGATCCCCAGGACCTGGCATATTTTATGACACTAAGTCTAGCATTATTTTTCTTGTACTACATTGCTTCTCAATTGAAAAACCCCAAAGGTTTCCAGAACATTGGGGAGACCTTCTAGGCAGTTCTTAAACTGTGCCAGGAAGTTCCACCTTGTGGGGACTCTGCTATGTAACAGAAGAGAGAGCATTGAGGAGGGAATGACCCCATAAGCCAGGATGCACCAGGAATGTGGGGGAGCATTTAAGAACATAGCTAACTTATACGTCACACAGGGATGTGATGCTAGAGAACTTTAGGAAGTTTGTCTATCTGGGTTTTACAATTCCCAAACCAAGTATGTTCTAACAACTAGATCTAATATGTCCAAAGAATCATTGTCTTACCAAAGTAGCCTACTAGATATACTATCCTGACACATTTCTGCTTCCTCTGGAGACTTATGTACAAGATGTAAATTGAAGCTTCAAATGTTCTACTTTCTCATGACCTCTTGGAATCACTTCTTGCTTTAACTTAATTTAAGCTACCTTTCTTTACTCCCCTAACTATTCATGGCCCACTCTCCAAATATTTTATATATACACATTATATTTTGTGTACATATTCTTCTCCTCTTATATTGAAGCCTCAAATGTTCTACTACCTCACAACTTTTGGAATGTGTGGTTCAGCTTAATTTAAGCTACCTTTCCTTATTCCTCTAGCTGTTCATGGCCCACCCCCTAAATACTTTATATATGCACATTATTTTGTGAATGTTTTTTTTTTTCTCCCTCCCCTCCAGGTTGGGGCTGAATCATCCTTGTCTTTGAATTCCCAGGTCCTAGAATAGTGTCAGTACTTATTAACTGCTTAATGAATCTTTAATTTTAAGTATTTCAAATGCTTTGATTTCACACACACATATACACACCCCAATACTGGAAGAATCTGTGATTTCTCCTGCAATGAGGCAACTCCCTTCACGTGCTGATAAGCTCTAGGGCCGTGCCTCAAATATGCAGAGCTAAGGGAGCATCTTTGGGTTACACAGCGAGCAAATTTAAGAATTAGGATTTGAACCCAGATCTGCCAGAAGTAAATTTATTACAAGCTCGACAGCCAGAGGCGTACAAGTAAACACGTTGATGAATTTCCACTTCCCCCTGGGATGTCAGCGGTGAGCCTACCTCGTCAGGACCCTACACGTGCCCCGACACCCCGGGTACGGCTCCCCCACATCCCCCGGCCTCACGCCCGAGAAGAAATCAGTTAGGAAAGAGGCCCCCGCACCGCGCCCGCGCCCAGGGCCTAGACCGACTGCATCAAGCCCAGCACAGGGCCTGGGCGGGGGCGTCCAGAGCGCCGACTTGGGCGCTAAGAAACCCGCCCGCCTCTTTCCTGAGGTATCCCATGGTGCCCCGCGGCACCAAAGGCCGCTCAGAGCCTCCCGCCTTTGAGACCGAAGCGACCCCGAACTCCTCTACTCTGTTCTCTTGAGTGCCCGGCCTCAGTTCATCCAATCAATTCCCAGCACCGCATCCAATCAGAACCCTCCGGGGCTTTCCCTTCTCTCCCCCCCCACCCCCAGCCAATGCTAGCACAGCACCCTCATGAGGCGGGGCCAATCGGCGGGCGGCTCCGGGCAACCTCACTCCCGCCCCCCCCCACGCCAATCCGCGCGTCCTTCCCGGCCGCCAGCCCATCCAACCGGAGCTTTGCAGTCAGCGGGCGAATAGGCACGCGGCGGCCCTCCGGCCCCAGCTTGTGGGCCAATCGGGAAGTCCGCGTGGCCACGGCGGGGGCCAATCGGACAGGAGCGCGGTGCCGCCGCTACGAGTTCCGGCCCGGATATCCCTCCGCCTCTTCTCTCGCTCTCTCTCCCCTCCTGCGAGCCTCCGTTCACTCACAGTATCCCTCCCACCCTCTCTTCCTTCTTTCTCCCTCCGCCGCCCCAGCACCAGCCGCGCTCCGACTTGCCCCCGGGGTCCCTCCCCCGCTGCCGCCACTGCCACAGCCGGAGGAGCGGGAGCTCTCGATACAGCAGCACAGGAAGAAAAGGAAGAGGAGGTGGAGAAGAGAGACAGGCAGGCAGGAAAGCGGGCAGGGAAGCCTGAGCGACCAGTAGGAGGGAGCCGGTGAATGGGCTTGTGGTGACCCCGCCCCCCCACCCCAACCCTCCCTTCCCACCCGGTCCCCTAACCCCCCGTCCCCCATCACAGCCATCGCCGCTACCGCGGGAGTCTGAGAAGCCGGAGCCGCCCGAGGAGGAGCCCGAGTCCCCATCGCCGCCATGGAGCTGATCACCATCCTCGAAAAGACCGTGTCGCCCGGTACGAAACCGGTGTCGGGGCTGGGGCTGGGGCCGGGGCCGGGGGATAGGGCCGAGGCCGAGACCGAGGCCAAGGCCAGAGATGGGGCTGGGGGATGGGGCCGAGGTGATCAGACTGGGGGAGGGGAAGCCCCCTCTTCCCCCTCTTCGTGGTTCTCCTGACCCCCTTCCTTTCCCTTCTTTACAGATCGGATTGAATTGGAAGCGGCGCAGAAGTTCCTGGAGCGGGCAGCTGTAGAGAACCTGGTGCGTTTTTCGCCTGGCCCCCTCCCATCCCCCCAGGCTGGGGCCTTCCCGCCCTCCCCGGGGCCCAGGCCTAGGGAACCCACCCCGCCCCATCTCGCCCCCCCTCCCCCTTCCCCTCCCTTCCCCCCCTTTCTCGGACCAACCTAACCCCGCCATCGGGAAGCCGGTGGGTGTGTCCCGCCCCAGGCCCCGGCAGCCGGCCAATAGCGAGGCGCGCCGGGCTAGGGCTGCCCAATCACCGCCCGGCCTGAGGGCGGCGGTGCAGCGGGAGGGAGGGGAAGTTAGGTTGCTCGGCGCTGCGTGTTCAGTAAGGGTGGGGGTTGGGGCGCCGGGGCCTAGGGACCATGTGGAAGCCCTAGGAGCCCGGCCAATCGCCCCGCCTAAGGGCCTGCTTCTCCTTTCCCGTACCCTTTCTCATTCTCCCGGTCATCTTCATTGAGCTGGTCTTTTACAGTCTCTGTCACCATAGTCTGGCCTCGTACCCCCAAATCTCCTTCCACCTAATGCCAGTATTTTACCCCCTCCTTGAGTGTGGGTCTTCTGCTGCCACCATGGAGCTGGATGGGCATAGAGTTTTAATCGGTCAGGTACTAGGCAGTGTGGCCCAGCAATAAGGAGATTGAGGCCTATTTCCTGTTGCAGTTTCAGAGGAAGTATTTTGCTATTATTTTTCAAATTTTAAGAATTATGAAAAATTATGCAGTTCCCCATTTGATGGGGAGCTGTTTCTGTGGATAAAAATTTAGAGTGGATTGAATGAAACAGCCCATATGCCAGTCATGTTCCCCTTTTGGTGTTTTTCTGATAAAACTGAGATTGAGATGTCTGTGGTATAATATCCTCTTTTAAATGGCTGAAGAACCATAAAATATTGTAAAAATGTATTTTTATCACTTAATCTCATGCCAAATGAAAAAAGAAGTATAGATGATATTTTTTTTTGCTGTTGTCTTTAAGTGATTTAGTCTTGTGCTTTTAAAGGTCAGTGCTGATTGACACTACAACTTTAGCTACAATTAGGGTATTTTATTCCTTAGCTTGCCTGTGTGTGCCCTTCACGTTTTGCAGGCAAGACTTTTTATTTACATAAATGAACCGTATATGGGTTTCATTTTTGTGAAGAATTGTAAGAAATCTGTTGGACTTGTTACTTAATAATGTCCTACTGTTGAGAAGATGAATTTTTGCATATCTCAAATTTCAGAGATTGGTTGTGTCCATTTGTGGTTTACCCTATGAACTTTGGGAGTAGGGTCGAGAGACTTTGGGGGAGGGTGTATTCTGTTAAGTAAGATATATCTGCATTTGTAAGTAGTTGTGGCTTGATGGGGTGTCTTACAGATTTCTGGATTTCTGGCTTCAGTAGAGTTCTGAGCTTCAGAATGGTTAAAGAATCAGAAGCAACTGACAAATATAAATTAGTAAAAGTAGTTTGTTGAAGTCTTGCCTCACCATTTTTCACTTCCTATTTTCAAAATTGAATCCTGTTTTCCCTTGGTTCTAAAAGTTTGGTTCTTTTTGTCAACTTTCATATATTTTTCCTTGTACTCATCCTTCACATTTTTAATTTTATTGCCCTTTAATGCTTCTTCTGGCTGTTTCCCTTTACAGTGCCTTTGAGTGGGGTACAAAGAGGGTTCCTGAAGCTTTATTTTACTTTGACTTTACATATAAGTAATCACAGAATTTCAGAATTAGAAGGAACCTTAGTGGCTAGCTAGTCTTTTTTATTAATGTTCTTGACAAGTGGTCACCTAGCCTTTGCTTTTGAAGACCTTCAGTGAATGGGAACTCATTAGTTCCAAAGCCAGCCCATTCTTCATTTGTAGAATTTTACATTGTTAAGAAACTTTTCCGTATATCAAGCCTAAATTTGTTTCTTCTACTGGTTGCTCCTACCTCTTATCTTTTCCCTCCTGCAAAAATAAAGCTGAAGTTGGAGAAAAGGCCAGGGGGCTGGGAATCCTGACTCTTCTAAACTAGCCATGTGACCATGGGCAAATCACTTTGCTTATCAGATCTCTTGAATATAATGGGCATGATAAAGGATTTCCAAGGTCTGAGGAGTTCTAAAGATTTAGTGAGTCAAGAATCTAGTCCATTTTGGATGAAGATTCCTAGAAGGCAGTTGTGGACTTACTACCTTCCTGCATCTGTCCGTAGAAGAAACAGACAGATCAACAAACTAGCTTTGAATATGGACAGGTTAAATGTGGAGATGAAGACTTTTTACAAATGACATCAGCTTGGAATGAAAAGCTATCCTGCTTTTATTTATCTGGGTTTATGGGAGTTGGGGAGAAGGATGGTGACTACAGGGTATCCCAAAAATCTTAGTGCAGTTTAAAGCATGTTACTGGTGTATGAGCAAAACAATTAAGAGTTTTGAAGCTGATATTTTACAGTTTCTTTTAAGGATGTTTTGCTTGTTCCCCCATAAGTTGTTAACCAAGCTGGCCTTAATCTGGGAAATTCCCAGAGGCTGTTTCCATTTACAAGTATTTTTCTTCTCTTAACCAGCCCACTTTCCTTGTGGAACTGTCCAGAGTGCTGGCAAATCCAGGGAATAGCCAGGTTGCCAGGGTTGCAGCTGGGCTACAGATCAAGAACTCTTTGACATCTAAAGATCCAGACATCAAGGCACAGTATCAACAGAGATGGCTTGCTATCGATGCTAATGCTCGAAGAGAGGTCAAGAACTATGTAAGTAACTAACATACAAAGTGTTTCTTTGACGTGTGTGGAAAAGGGAGTAATAAGCATTCTTCACAGATTCTCATTTAGCCTTTTGTCATTTGTCAGATAGTAGAGCTTACAAGGTGAGAGATTACTTAAAGCATGGGCTCCTTTCAGATCACAGTTGAGGTCTTTGTTTTTGGTTCAGAGTCCCACCCTTTGTTAAAGAGTTGTTCTTTCCTTTCTAATAACTGTCATGTCCTAAAGCATACTAGTTTTGCAGACTTTTTGTTAAAGGTTGTTAGGTCTCACATTTAATCACTGAAGTTGGGAGGCAAGCCTTGTCCAGTAATCTTTAGGCTATGTCAATAACAATCATTCCTAGATGATTTTGATGAGCTTCTTTGGGGGAGGGGGACTGTGGTTGACCCCAAAAGGGCCTTTCAAATCCAGTTTTGTGAACTGGGAATGTCAAACTTTCTTAGTGACTTGGTGATGTGAATGACTTTTTAGAAATGGTTTTTTTTTATCTTCCCAAAAGGACTTTTGGAGATTATTTTAATACTTTAGGAATATAGAATTTCACATGTAAGAGCTTGTTTGGAATTTCCCAATTGGTCTTGATACATGTAGCCCAATAACTGAAGTATGGAGAGCCACATTCCATGGACATCAGATTACTTTTTCATTTTTCTCTCTCTCTGGACAAGCAGCCAATCAAAGGCACTGCTGCTTTTATTTTCCACTGGACAAATTAGTGGTAACATGAATAACATTTGGGGAGGGTTGGATTTGATATTGAAGTAAGGGGTATTTTCCCTTTTGGTCAGTGTTCCCTATTAAGTCAAAGCCATGGAACATTCCAGGTGATGCACTTTTGGGGGGGGACCCAAGGAGTATGTTATTCAAATCACTTAAAGTTCTCACCTATTATTTCTTGGCATTGGGTCTTATGGTATGATGTAGTCAGTATCACTCTGGTACATTTCCTCTGCTTTGATAAAATTCATTACATATAGGGATGGGAGGTGAGGGGGGGGAGATCCAAGGTTTTCTATATTTGCTATCAGTCTTTGGAATACAAAAACAAGATTGTCATCATGAATTCTTTTTAACCCCTTAACAATTTAACAAGTGTCTTTTATTACTGGAAATACTAAGGTATATAATGCTGTTTCCTCTCACCTTCTTATCCCCAAACAATTACACAGTAAATAATAGATAAGAATTAGATTTTTAAATGTGAGGTTAAGATTTGGGACATCACTATTAGCATTCAGAATTTAGATGTAGATGACTTGGTACAGACATTGTTTGATCCCCTTTTTGTGTATCAGAACAAAATTGATTCCCTTTGGCCTGATAATTGTACTGTGAAGTAGTATTAGTGATAGAGGGTTCCTGTTATATGTATCTTTTCTCAAATCCAAATCTTTGGTTTATGCTTAATAACTTTGTTGTGTCTGTGAGCATTTTGTTAGAATCTAGACCTGTTTTTAGTTGATGGAGGGCTTTGGTGAATGATGTGGGATATTAATGCATTTCTACATCTATAAACCCTGAAACCACATTAGGTAGCATTAATTAATACTTCCTTTTGTTGGATTGCTTCTTTGTATTAACATATCATGGGTAGCAAAGCAGTGTGATACAGTAGAGGGGATACTGAATTGAGAGTCAAGACCTGAATTCTAGAACTGACTTTGGGCAAGTCATTTAATCTCTCTGCTTCAGTCTCCTCATTTGTAAAATTGTTTGGACTGGGTGATTGCTAAGATCCCTTCCATCTAAAAAATCCTGTGATTCTAGGAATATTTTCTGTGAATTAGAAGCTAGTTGCCTCAATCAAACTGAGAGGTGTTAAAGACCTTAGCTTAAAAAGGCCAAGGTCTCCCTCTGCATCCTGGGCTATCTCCAGTTGTCCTGCTCTGTATCTTGCTACTGGACCCAGATGGCTCTGGAGGAGAAAGTGAGGCTGGTGATCTTGCACAGCCTTCTCTCACTTAAATCCAATTCATTTGCATGTCATGGCATCACCTCCCTGATGTCATGGTCCTCTTGGAGAATGAAGGACAGACAACAACAGTTTGTTATTGGTAGGCCATTGGTGGTGTGTTTAATTTTTTTAAAAAATCATATAGATGGAGTTGAGGGTGATGGGAGAGAAAGAAAAGGTTGAAAATACATTGAGAATACAAAGCAAGATACCAGGTGACCTAGTCAGCAGAGCTATCCTGAAAAATCTGGCAACTTTCCACTTGTCCTCTGACCAGCATTAAGAACAGTTAACTGTTTGTCTTTTGGGTGGCCTAGTGATTTCATTGACAGAATTAGCTCTAATGGTAATGATTAACCCCCAGGCCCATTGGTGTTATTAGTTCCTACCTTGTCACTTTGTGTCTTCATACACTCTGATGCTTTCTTCTTTTAATAAACTGTTGTAAAGTAACCATTTAAAGAAGTCCTGTATAACAGTGAGAATAATTCTGGACACCTGCAGTGGGAGAGTGTAATCTTAACCTTTTTGGGCAAGCAAGAGTAATGCTTTCCTTGCAAACAAATCAAGGGGTTAGTATTTACATTTTAAGGTTTAGGCTCTTTTTTAGCAATTTATTCAAGAATAGGATCATAGATTTAAAGTTGGGAGAGAACTTAGAGATCTTCTAGTCAATTTATGGATGAGGAAACTAAGGTTCAGAGAGCAACTTCTCTGGTGTCACACATAGATAGTAAATGACAGCCAAGAGGTAAACTTGGTTCTCCTAAGTCCAGTGCTCTTTATCACACTGCTTCCTAGGTTACGGGGTTATTAGTGAACAAACAAAAGAGAAAATAGTGATCTCCCCCCTCCCCCCCCAAATAGCATGTATTTCTCTTTACTTGTGTTTTGATTCCCTTCCTATCTAGACACTTGGCAGTTGATTCTCTTGCCTGTATCCTGCTATTTCACTTTACCCAGATTTTGTAATTAAGGGCTTTGGGCAGACCATCCTCACTACAGTCCTGGAACCTGGCAATGAGACCTGCTACCACTGCTACTTTAATATATTTTTCTTGAGATTTTCTAATATGGTGTCCATGTTCAACAGAGGCCCTTAGAATATAACCATCAGCATTTTCAGTTGAGGCTAAGGGTCATTGATATGGGACTGACTGAAGCAGATCCCTTGATGCTCTTTCCACTCAGACAAGACTACAAGGTGAACCCTGCCTTCCTTTAGTCATTTGTGTTGCATGCCACTCTTGTAGGTGGATAGTCGAAGGCATCACTCTGAAAGAGAGATGGTCATAAGATAGTTTTAATAATTATCTCTCTTCTTAAATGTCTTTAAAGGGATCTCAAAGTTGTTTTTTTCTGTCCTTCCATGAAGGTTTTGCAGACTTTGGGTACGGAAACCTATCGACCAAGCTCTGCTTCACAGTGTGTAGCTGGTATTGCTTGTGCAGAGATCCCAGTAAACCAGTGGCCTGAACTCATTCCTCAGCTGGTAGCTAACGTCACAAACCCTAACAGCACAGAGCACATGAAAGAATCAACATTGGAAGCGATTGGTTATATCTGCCAAGATATTGTAAGTATCTACTTAAGTAGGCACTACCCTTACCTCTTTTCCTTTTTGTTTCAGAGACTGGATGCTATTAAATGATGTTTGTAAAGGTAATGAGAAAAAAAACCTTAATGATTGGGGGGTAATGGTGGGGATATAGTGGTCATACAGGTTGCTGTCAGCTTACACTTATTTCTTTAAAGCTGCTTTAAGGAGAAGAGTTATCTTTCTGAGTTATCTTTCCTTTATCACAAGAGAGAACTAAGCATCTAAAATAAAGGTGTTTAATGATAGATTCTAAATGTTTGTAGTTAGGTTATCATTATGTTGCCCAAGTACTGAGCTAAAATGTATTTAAGGATGAGAAATTTGGAATTCCATCTCTTGATAGACTTTGGTCCTTTGCTCATCTTTTTAATATTTTCTGTTTTGGTCTTCTCCCAGGTGCTTGGAGCATTCAAATACCAAGTTTAATGTTTGTTTATTCTTAGAACATGAGTTTTTAGAACTTGTTTGTTTAAAAAATAACTTATATATGTAAATTTTTTTTAATTAAAAAATTCTGAGAAGGGGTCCATAGGTCTCCAGACTGCCAAAAAAAGGTTACGAAAAAGGTTAAGAACTCTTAGTAGTCTTAAATTACACTGTCTCTGCATGATTTTTGACAGTGATTGATTCTTTTTTTTTTCCCCATACACTTTTTTCCATACACGTTCCTCCCCAAGACAGCATGCAATCTTGGTAGGCTCTACACATACATTCTTATTAAACGCATTTTCACATTAGTCATATTGTAAGGAAGAATTAGGACCAATAGGAGGAACCACAAGAAAGAGGAAACAAAACAAAACAGAAGAAAAAAAAGAGCAAATAGTATGCTTTGATCTGCATTCAAACTCCATAATTCTTTCTCTGGATTTGGATAGCATTTTCTATCAGGAGACTTTTTGGAGTTCCTTGCATTGCCGAGAAGGGCTAAGTCTATCAAAGTTAGTCGTCCAACAATGTGACTGTTATTGTATATAGGGTCCTGGTTCTGTTCACTTCACGCAGCATCAGTCTATACAAGTCTTTCCAGGTTTTTCTGAAGTCTGTCTGCTCATCATTCCTTATAGCACAATAGTATTCCATTACGTTCATATACCACAACTTGTTCAGCCATTCCCCAGCTGATGGGCATCCCTGCAATTTCTAATTCTTTGCCGCCACAAAAAGGGCTGCTGTAAATATTTTTGTCCATGAGGTAGTGACTGATACTTGGTACTACTGGATTTGATGTTTCCTTTACTGCAGAATCCCAACAACCTTTATAATGACATTTTTCTGCGCTTATACAGGGTAACTATGAATGGAACTTTTTTAGCTGTTCTGCATCTGAATTACTAGATTCACACACAGGCATTTCTGAAGTGATCCTATTAAGGAACATTTAGAGCTGGGAGGGACTTGGACATCAGAGGCTTTCTAGCCCAACTCCTTCATTTTATAGATAGGCAAACTGAGGTAACGGTTGTTGATGCTGATCTGATAGCATCTTTGTCTTGATACCGTGACCTGATAAAATGAAAAAGTCAGTAAGAGTTAAGTGTCCCTTAAATTCTGGATGATAAAACCAGGTGGTGATTTTCAGC
The DNA here is from genome assembly GCF_003287225.1 of Phascolarctos cinereus. Classification (NCBI taxonomy): domain Eukaryota; kingdom Metazoa; phylum Chordata; class Mammalia; order Diprotodontia; family Phascolarctidae; genus Phascolarctos; species Phascolarctos cinereus. The sequence continues at coordinate 299,146,846 of NW_027555958.1, read as the reverse complement.
CCTCTGGTATTTCATTTGTTACAGATGGCCTGGAAAGAGCACTGAACTGCTGACCCCATTTACGTTAGAAAACTCATGTGACTGTACCAGTAGGGGCTTAAGATGATCAAATGTTACTTCCATGGTTTTTGCTGAAAACCATAGCGATCTTGGAGGAATACACGTTGGTCTGTAGTACTGCCCCCAATATTTAAATGGATCTGTACACTTAATTGATAAGAGTTCTGTCCATTTAAGTGCAGGTTGCAGTCCACTGTTATTCTCACGTAATAGTATTTTCACTAATTGTTTCTGCAGGCCTTCCTCTAGAAATTTTCATTATTGTAATTATCCATTTCTCTTTTGCCATGTAGTCAGCTCTCCTCTATTTCTGTTCATGTTTCTTCAGTGATATCCTTTGTGGTCCATCCTAACACCTTAATCAACATTGGATGGGATTATATGTGTGTATATACTGAAGTTTCTTTGGGCACTCCACATAATTTGAATGTAACCACAACATTGATTTGAGACTATGGAGGGGGAAGGAGGAAGATTAACTGTGGTATTTCAAGATTTGTAAGCATGCCATATCTCTGGGAGAATTTTTGTATCTAAAAGATGGGTTTTTATACCCTTATCTAAATGAGAGATTATTAGGAAAATAAAAGGAAAGGGAACCTTAGGGAGACCATCAGAGACTGAGAAAAGCCATTTTCTGAAGCATCTCACAGTGAATTGAATTCCATAACTATGTTACTATTGGCTTTGTTACTAGCATAACTTGTTGGACTTTCCTTCTCATTTCAGGATCCAGAGCAGCTGCAGGATAAATCCAATGAGATCCTGACAGCCATAATCCAGGGGATGAGGAAAGAAGAACCTAGTAATAATGTGAAGCTAGCAGCTACCAATGCACTCCTGAACTCATTGGAGTTCACCAAAGCAAATTTTGACAAAGAGGTAAGATTGTTTTGGCAAACAGATATGGACTGGGGACGAGGAAACAAAGGCCTACATGATCCCTCAGTGCTCCATAATTAAAGAAAATGCATCATGCTGGTTTCTTTGTGTATTGATTGCTGCCCTAGAGGAGATTTGAATTTGTCTTAATGTAAATCCAAAGATCACGGAATAGGTGGGTGTAGTATTTGCCACATCTCTGGTCCCTGCATCAGTTCCATCCAGATGAGGCTGCACATACCTGGAGATACCTTGGCCTAATATAGAAGGATTAAGTCTTGAGTTTTCTTCTTAACACTCTCCTATAATTTCTCAAACCCTTTTTATGCAGTAGAATTAGAGTTGAATCACCTGAGGAAACATGTTTACTAAAGCTACTTCAGAAAATATGGCAATCAAATCCATAATCATTTCTTAATTGGAAATGAGTTTTTTGTCTTTCCTTGGTCTTTGAAGAGGCCTGGGAAATCTAAACAGACTGAATTTCTAATAGGTTAGAAAGGCAGGGAGACTTTTCTTTTGTATCTCAGAGGACACTACTAGTATACTATACTGGTCTCTCTTGTGCCACTGCATCTAATTTGTCTGCCATTGTTGGTCTTATTCCTGCCTCCTGCCAGTTGTCATCTCTCAGGGTACAAATTTGTGCCTCTGCAGCACAGCAGTATATTTCAATTTGATAATCACATTTTTTTAACACAATTGTAGGGAAATTCAGAGTTGTGCTAAAGTTCTCCCTCTTAAAACCAAGGTTTTTTTCCAAACTCAGATGACCCACTTTTAAAAATTGTTTCTTTCTTGCATCAGAACTTAGCCTTCTTAGGTCTTGTTAGTGATGGTCCATCCTCAAGATTAGATTAGCAAACTTATGTCATGTAGCAGGTACCAAGCTTAAATTCATTGTAAGTCTTTCCAGAATACTTATGCCAAGACTAGTGAATTGGCTTTTATGTTGGGTCATGTATCCATGAGAAGTGTAGAGAGGGCCTTCCCGTGTTTGTTTCATGTCTTCCTTCATTTTCTTCATGTTTTCTCCCTTGCAGTCTGAAAGGCACTTTATTATGCAAGTAGTCTGCGAAGCAACCCAGTGTCCAGATACAAGGGTAAGTATGGGATCAGATGGAGTATCTCAAACTGTCTTTGTAGCATTTACAGAATCTGTTTTCTCTGCTTTAAGATTCTGGTGTTGGACTGAGTGAATACAAGGTGGTAGGACTGATATTTTAAATGTTGGTAGGAATTTTTTGCTTGAGGTCTGTAAAATTACTAAAACATAGTGCTTGTCCTTTAAAAAGATGAAAGAGAATTACTTCTGTCTGGGTAATTGCTCTATAATTGCTTTGAATTTTAGCCCCTGCAAGATGTGTGGGTTTGCTGCTACTTCAATTTTTTTCTCTTTTTAAAAAATAGTTTTCTTGATACACATTCCTCTGTCCTCTAGTTGAACTTTACTTTGTAAAAAGGAAAAACTTATGATACTTCTAATTTAAAACCCTGCCCTGGTGGCAAGGGTAAGCAGCCAATCCAGACCTATGTTTCAGCATTGAATGTGAATAGTAGCTTGGGTTTCGTTGATGCGCCTTAGATGGGAGAAAAAAAGGCATAGGAGAGGAAGAGAGGAAAAAGAGGAAGACGTACATATGGTGGAGAGTGATGGTTTAATTGTTAGCCTGTACCTCAGTTGCATTAGTGCCTCAGAATGTGAAGTTATTAATAACTTTCTCTTCTCTTCCTTCCTAGGTTCGAGTAGCTGCGTTACAAAATTTGGTGAAGATAATGTCCCTCTATTATCAGTACATGGAAACATATATGGGTCCTGCTCTCTTTGCCGTAAGTATGTTTTGTTAGATGATTTTGAGCTTATGCCAGGTCACAAAACCTGTTACAGTCTGTGACATACAACTTATAAAAGGCTTGTGCCTAGATCTGGTTGTGTTATTGGTCTGCTTAAACTCCTTTGCTTTGAATTCAAAGCAGCTGGCTGTTGCAGTGACCTGGAATCAAGAAGACCTGAGTTCAAATCAGGCCTCAGATACTTAATTCTCTGTTGAATTAACCTGGGCAAGTCACCTCTACTTGCCTAAGTACTCAACTGTAATATAAGGATAACAATAACACCTACTGCCCAGAGTTGTTAAGAGGATCATATGAGAGAATATTTGTGAAAATGCATAGGATAGTCCCCGGCACATAGTAGGTACCGTATAAATGTTTATGCCCTTAAACAATGAATTTGTGAATAAATAGTCATGTAAATAAATTAGCCATTTTTAAAAAAATTGCTCTTGCTTTCTAGAGACTTCTACCTTTTTCAGAACCCTCTCCTGTAATGAAGTACAGTGAAACAAATCAACACATTAACTGGCTTTGACAACATATGTCTCATTCTATATCTGTAGTCTGTCAGATATATCTGACATAGATATATCTCTCAGTCCTTGCTGCCAAGAGGAAACAAGCACATTTCATAATTGGTCTTTGTGTTTATGAAAATCTGATATTTTTTCAGTTTTTTGCTTTATGTTTTGGTGGTCATTTTAGTACCTTTTTTTCCTTGGGTCCCTTTTTTAAAAAAATTAATTAATTTTGATTTATCAACAATCACTTCCATAGGCTTTTGAGTTTGAAATTTTTCTCTCCCTCCCCAAGATGGCATGCAATCTGATATAAGCTGTACATATACATTCCTATTAAACATTTTCACATTAGTCATGTTGTAAGTAAGAGTTAGAACCGATAGGAAGAATCACCAGAAAGAGGAAACAAAACACAACAGAAGGAAAAAAATAGCAAATAGTATGCTTCGATCTGCATTCAGACTCTGTAGTTCTTTCTTTGGATGTGGGTAGCATTTTCCATCTTGAGGCCTTTGGAGATGTCTTAGATCCTTGTATTGCTGAGAAGGGTTAAATTATCAATATTAAGTCATTGCACAACATGCAGATCCCATTTTTTAAAGCCCAACTAAAAAGCCACCTTTTCCATGAAGCTTTCTTTGATTCCTTAAGTCAGAATATGATTTCTAAAAAATGTATTTTGAGGTACCATGGAGTAATGGATAGAGTGGTGGACATGGAGTCAAGAAAGACCTAGATGTCCCAACATATTTAATAGCTGTGTGACCCTTGGCAAGTAATTTTATTTCTGTGTCTTATTTCATCACCCATAAAATGAGAGGGTTGGACTGGATGGCCTTTACAGCTGAAACTATGTCCTAGTGTGACAGTTCTTTGTCACATCAGCCCCCCTTCTTCCAACTTTTTTATCTAATTTTGAATGTTCTGCACATGGTGTAGGTACTTTTGAAGTCAAGAAAATTCCTTCAGCCAGAGCTTTCCTTAAGTTTAGCTATATTCGTAATGGTGAATGTTTTAAGTAATGCTCTTATGAACAACTTAATTGCTTAAATTCATGTTTTCATAGAGGGTAGGGAGAGAACTACTAAATGAAGAACTAATTGAGGTGGGGGCATTTCTTTCTTGAAGATCACAATTGAAGCAATGAAAAGTGACATAGATGAAGTAGCCCTTCAGGGGATAGAATTCTGGTCCAACGTGTGTGATGAAGAAATGGATTTGGCCATTGAAGCATCAGAGGTGAGCCAGGGTGTGGGTGGGAGAAATGGGGTTCTGACTGGGCAGATGATCAAGGAAATACAACTGGGGAGGTTGGGTAGGCTGACATAGACCAAATCCCTTCTAGATTATTTTCCAGTGAAGTACTGAAACCTTGAATTGAACACCAGGGGGCAGTAGGCCAGCACTGTTGCAAATCTGGGAGATACTGTTTTGCTAGTAGTGAAGTTGATAAAAGAGAAAGGGGATTGTTCTATTTCAACCTATTTTATCATAAATTTATTTCTAAAACCTCAGCTTCTCCAAGTGCTGCAGGCATTCCTTATATAAGCATGGAACCTGTCAACTTTTCTTAAAAGGCAGCTTATATAATAACTAAGAGGGTAGCTAGGTAGTACAGTTACAGTGCCAGGCCAAGAGTTGGGAGAACCTAAGTTCAAATCCAGCCTCAGACATTTATTAGTTGTTTGACCCGGGGTAAGTCACTTAACTCTGGCTTCAGTGTCCTTATCTGTAAAATGAGCTGGAAACGGAAATGGCAACCTAAACCCCAGTTGGGGTAATAAAAGAGTTGGATATGACAGAACAGCAACAAAAGATGATAACTAACTAATGTGAGTTGAGCCAATGAGAAAAGACATCATCTTTTATTATAGTTTCATTGAAAAGATTGAAAATGAGATCCTATAAAACAGAGATTCTTATACTTTTTTATGTCATGGACCCTTCTGGTAATCTGGTGAAGTCTATGGGCCATCTTCATTTGTCTTGATTTGTATCTTTCTACTGGACTCAGATGGCTCTGGAGGAGAAAGTGAGGCTGGTGACTTTGCTGCTCACTTAAATCCAATTTGTTAGCATGTCATGGCATCACCTCCCTGATGTCATGGTCCTCTTTGAGAATGAAGGACAAACAACATTATTCTCTTCAGAATAATGCTTTTAGATAAATCCATAAAAAATACAGACTTTATATTAGAATGCAGTTATCAGGTTTTTTTTTTTAAGTTTATAGACCCCAGATTAAGCGTTCTTGCTCCTAAGGGGAGAAATATTCCAGACTTCCCATACGACTAGTTTGTTTTACACATATGACAACATAATGTAACTCACACTTAAATAGTGCTCTAAGGTTTATATGGCACTTTCTCTTATAAGCCTGTGAGAAAGTACTATTCTCTGTTTTGTAGATGAAGAATTATTTATATTAAAGCTGACTTTGGATCTAGATTTTCTTATTGTCTAGGTTTTTTTAACACTATATATACTTTTCTATATATCATACTTCCTTTCCCTAGGCAGCATCTGCTGTATAGATTGAGTTCTTGATAATATGTGTTGTTTGAGGAGTAGCCTCTTTTAGTGCTGTTGGGGTACCTTGGGACTTACAGGCATTTTGGAACCTTCCAAGAATGATTTAACTACTACCAATAGGAGACGGGCTACTAAAGGGCCTGTTTGATAGTAATATGGTGAAAATATGTGAAATGCTAACATCCCTATTTTCCACTATTTATCTCAAGATATGGGCCATAGTTCTCTGTGTATACCTTTTGTGTCACAAAATGTCTCCCTAACTAGGAATTTTTGATGCATCTTCCCCACAGGCAGCAGAACAGGGACGACCCCCAGAGCATACCAGCAAGTTTTATGCCAAGGGAGCACTACAGTATCTGGTCCCAATCCTCACACAGACATTAACAAAACAGGTGAGTTTGCTCTAAAATTCAGACTGTGACATGAAGTCATATCAACAGTGCTTGGCTTGCTGCGAGTCCCACTCTGAAGGATGATATGGTTTTAATGCAAGAAGTTGGCATGTCTTCAAAAGCTTGATGTTCTTACAGATGACTCAGGAGCAGCTGAGCTGGCTCTGGGAGATCCCTCAGGCTTTCTGAGTTGTTTTTGAAGGCAAATTGGGTCTGAACACTTCAAGTGGGGATGGGCTTGGTCACCAGAGATGAGGTGATACACATTAATTGTTGAGTTTTCCTAGGTGCCTTACCACTGGATTCTAGGAGCTTAGGGAGCAAAGTACAAGGACAGAGATTCACTTTGGTTACTTGTCTTACTGGAAGGACATAGTAATAACAGAGAGGTCTCTTCATATTCAAGGGATTTTGCTACATTATCATTTTGATAGAACATGCCTTATGTTTTTAAATGTTGGTAAAATCAGGGACTATAATTTCTTGGATTCTTAGTATGAATCTGCTTATATGAGTAATCGTTCTGCTACACCTTTGAGTTTGAAATGGAAAAAAGAATTTCACATGTGTTTTTTTTCTGAAATCTTAGACGGTGAGACTCCATAATGACACAGACCTAATTTTCTAAGTTTTTTTCTGTGAGAGGCTTGTGTTGATTAACCTTTTTTACTTCTTTGGGCTGTCCTGTGACATCTCATTTTTTGGGCCTTGGGATATAGAAAAATTCTTTAGCTTCATATGTCTTTATTCTACCCAAAACATTGGTATTACCAAAGAAAATTGAACCCTGATAGGAGTAATGCTGGATATTCTGGTGCCACTGTAGAATTTCTCCCTGTGTAAGAAAATTTACCTAGAATCAGGTACATGCGGGTGCGAGCACAAACATGCACATGCACACACACACACACACACACAGAGATTAAATGGTATGCTCAAGGTCACAGAGGTAGTAATTGTCACATATGGGATTTGAACTTAAGAACTGTGATTTCAGAGCCAGAACTTTTTCTGTCATACCAAAATTGCTCTTTTAATGTTAAAATTCTCTAAAGAGGAATAGCGGTGCCATCTACTTTGTAATTTTAAAAAGCTTACTATTACGCAGGTATGTTATTAATTTTGCTGATCTTTTTTCCGCTTTGGTCTTGATTTCTCTTATGTCTGGTTTTGTTGGCCTTTTTCCTATTGAAGGACATTAATATCCTGAGTACACCCATCTGAAACTCTGTATAGGGAATTGATTTCATATAGCTAGGGGATATGTAGACAGAATTCCAACTAGTGGTACTAGAAAGTTGGGATGGAGTTTTTGTGTACTAGGTTTAACTGGCCCAGGCCTAGGATTATAGAATGAAGTCATATAAATTAATTTCTTTAAAGTTTATTTGCCCCTAAGGCAAACCTAAATAGCCTTTCTGAGGTTGGGTCAAAGATGATTGAGAATAACTTTTTAAAGCAGAGTATTTTTTACTAGTATAATATTTTGTAGGATGAAAACGATGATGATGATGACTGGAATCCCTGTAAAGCAGCAGGGGTTTGCCTCATGCTCCTGGCTACTTGCTGTGAAGATGACATTGTCCCTCATGTCTTACCCTTCATAAAAGAACACATTAAGAATCCTGATTGGCGATATCGGGATGCCGCTGTCATGGCTTTTGGCTGCATCTTGGAAGGACCAGAACCCAATCAGCTCAAACCACTAGTTATTCAGGTAGGACCAAGATAAATGTCTTGGGGTATCATTCCTCTTTTAAGTTGTTGCTAGAGACTTAAAACTAATTCATGCAAACTATTTAGCTAAGAGCTGTTTGAAAAATCATAAAATATAGGCTTCTACCACAGGACGGTCATTTTGGCATGTTGGTAAACACTGGGTGATAGAAATAAAAGAGCTGCCAGAAACTTGAGACGGCCTAAGCCCTACCCAGTTTGATACAGCTTAATTTCTACCTTTTAGTCCTAGTTCTGGAGTACTATGGCGAAATCAGAAGTCTTAATTCCTTTTTTCACCTGACCCTTCAGATAGGATCATGAAGATAAGCTATTGTGTCTTTAGCATCTGCTTACTTCCAGGTCTTCTCCAGGCTAAACAGTAACTACTCCTTTAACCATCCTTCCACACTTTTTTTTGGTTTGTTTTTTGTTTTTTTTTTTTTAAGACAGTTGGGGTTAAATGACTTGCCCAGGGTCACACAGCTACCTGCCACACTTCTTAAGTGTGTTCCAATTTGTTGATGTCCCCTCTAAAATGAGAAAGCCCAGAACTGGATTTTAATAATCTAGAAGTGGTCTAACTGGGAGAGAATATAGTAGACTATCACTCTTAGATACAGATGCAGTAATTTCTGTTGGTGCTGCTTAAAGTCTTGTTCTTTTTTTAAGATTTTTATTGATTTTTTTTTATATCAGTTATTTTCTGATTACTTTCACCAGTTAAATCCCTTAGAACCAGGAGGGCCTCCAATAAAGCTATAGAAAATATATTAGTAATTACCCAACATAGCATCAGTGCTCAGGAATATCGGGCAGCCATCTATATCTAGTCCCACCACCTGTCCTAAGAGGAAGGTGTATTTTGGCATCTATTTTTGGTTTGTTTGTTTTTTTGGGTGAGGCAGTTGGGGTTAAGTGACTTGCCTAGGGTCTCACAGCTAGTAAGTGTAAAGTGTCTGAGGTCATATTTGAACTCAAGTCCTCCTGACTCTAGGGCCAGTGCTCTGTCCACTGGGCTACCTCACTGCCCCAGCATCTGTTCTTTAGGGCCAAGATTAATAATTGTCGTTGGGATATTTTTTGTTAATTTCATAGCAGTTGTGTATTAGATTTATTTAGTTACTCCCTCAATCATTGGGTTCCCATTTTGTTTCCAGTGTTTCACTGCTACAAAAATGCTGCTCTGAATATTGTTGTAGTGTGTGTGGGTCATTTTTTTTTTAACCTCATGAGGCATGTACCCAGTAGAGGTATAGCTTTCTTAGAAATCATTTCTGTCTCTGACATATTAATTTTGTGTCTTCTGTAATGGCATTTGCAAATTTAATTACCATGAATTTGCTTGAGCCATGTTTTGGTTTAAAATGCCATTTTTAGCAGTAAATCCTTTTCTGGAATGGGTGAACAGGTTTTATAGCTCCTTCCTTGCCTGACAATGCCGTGTCATATTTCAGGCAATGCCCACTCTCATAGAATTAATGAAAGATCCCAGTGTGGTGGTTCGAGACACAACTGCCTGGACTGTGGGCAGAATCTGTGAGCTGCTCCCTGAGGCTGCCATCAATGATGTCTACCTTGCTCCTCTACTGCAGTGTCTGATCGAGGGCCTGAGCGCAGAGCCCAGAGTGGCTTCCAACGTGTGCTGGGTGAGAGGTTGGCCTTACAGGGAAGAGGAGGAGGAGGAGGGATAGAAAGGGGGGACAAGCACTAGATTGGTTGGCTCATTGGCAAGAGAATAGAAACTGGGGAAGAAAAATGGATTTTTACAAGAATGCTTTTTTGTGAACACCTACATTCTCATTTCTTCAATTAACATGTGGGAGAAATGCCTCAGCTGATGGGAGCTGTTGACTCATGGTGAACCATTAAGAACAGTCATGCTACCCCAGCACGAGAACTATTTGGAGCCAGCATCTATTTTGAGTTTCTTGGGAACTCAAAATAATGACTGAGGGGTATGATGAGTTGCTTGCTAGTTACAAAGCTTTTAAGGATAGAGGGAACAAGAAGGAAGGTAGGTATGCCCATGGACTGTAGTTAGTTAGCCTGTTGTTTCCTGGGGGTAATTCTAGAATGTAATTCATACAAGGAGGCCTAGCACTTTGGAGATAAGACTCATAAGAGGCTTTTCTGAATGGAAAGAAAAGTGGTGACAGCCGCAGCCTTGATCTCAAGAGTTGTCCAAGTCTGGTACCACACACTGTTAGCCATATTACCACAGGGATGTTTCCTTGTGTTTTGTTTTTGAAATTTGGGAAAGTGGCACATTGACAGTGGCATTTGGGGTAGAAATTCAAAGAATTGTTCCCCAAGTCAATTGAAAAGTGCTCCTAGTCGAGCTCTCTTGAAAACTTGGGTTATGACTGAGCTAGTTGAGCCCTGTGACTGTTCTGACACTAAGGCTTGAGGTGTCTTTGGGTTTCAGGCTTTCTCTAGTCTGGCTGAAGCTGCCTATGAAGCTGCAGATGTAGCTGATGATCAGGAAGAACCAGCTACTTATTGTTTATCTACTTCATTTGAACTCATAGTCCAGAAGCTCCTAGAGACCACAGACAGGTAACTGGCATTCTCCACAGATGGTATTTTTGTATTTCAGCTCCTGGGACTTTCTGTAGTAGAAGTAAATACGTTGAGCTTGAAGGAGAAAGCCATAGACATATAATTCCTTGTACTGTAAGAGGGTGATCACTTTTATTAAATTTCATGAATCTCACTTTATTCATTCAGTAAATACATTTCTTAAGAGTGTAAATCAAATACCCACAAATTGAATTATCTTTTATAATGCATTAGGACCAGTGTTGAATTTTTTTACTCCACTTATTTATGTAAAACCTAGGGAATCAGTATGAGGTATACATGAAACTGCCCATTTAGTTGATGATCATTAAGAACCAATTGCTTACTGCTTCTCTTTGTTTTGAACTCTCCATTATTGCTTTTTTAAAATATCTGGGAAATGCTACTACACGGTGACTTCTATTAAAGATCCAAATAGTCATCTTAAATCTGTTACCTCTACCCCACTTCCACTTCCCAGAAGGGAAATAGATTTCTGACCAGTTGGAATTATGAAAATGCATTTTCTTACAGAAACAGTGTTTAAAATGATATTACAAAAGCCATTCATAGTGTGTTACAGCTAAGCTTTTAGAGTACAACCTGTACATGGGGTGGAGATTCCTTTTTAATTTTTCCTTGATTTATGTAAGTTGGGTTCTTCTATGATAGTTTGTCTAGGGCCAAGTTAGAAATGAACCCATAGGGTTATTTGAACTTAGTTAATTAAGGTTGGTTTAGTGTCAAAGGCAGTTGATGGGTATGTATAAGATATTTAGAGTGGCAAGAATCTCATTGATCAGATAAATGACCCACTCTCTTCCTTCAGTCTTGTTTATTTCTGATGCCATTATGAGTAGGGCAGGGGTGGTGGGGGTTTCCTTCTGAACTCTTCAGGGAGACGAATTGTAGAATTTTAGAATTCAGATATTGAAGTACCTTGCATTGCATGTAGTAGGGACTTTAATTTGAATGAATGAATAAATCTAGTCCAACAAAGCCCCAGAGAGGTGATATGACACACAGGTCCCACAGCTAGATAGAAGTAGTAGACTATTTACTCCCAGGTCAGTGCCTTTTCCTCAGGTGCTTATTCTTATTAACTCATTATTTCTGTTAGAAGTTTAGCTTGTTTCCCTAAGGGCCATTGGAACGTTTGGCTCACTCTAAAGGCCGTAATAAATATGGTCTTTTTTAGGCAATTGGGGTAAGTGACTTGCCCAGGGTCACATAGCTAGTAAGTGTTATGTAATAAATCTGAGGCTGGATTTGAACTCAGGTCCTCCTGAATCCAAGGCCAGTGCCGTATCTACTGTGCCACCTAGCTGCCCCCTATAAATAATGGTCTTAAGCTTAATGAACCTTAGAGGATTTGAATTCTGGCTTGCTTTTGGCCAAACCCAGGTCAGGTCTGTTTCTCTGTTATTTTCTGGAATCATTTTCAGTGGAAAAATAGGTCACAAAAACTTCTATCTCACCTCTCAAACCTTATCATTCCTTGTTCAAAGAAGTGGAGTGAGAGCCTTTGAATTTTGTTAAGAACCAGAAGACTAATGCGCTTTGTTCTTGACCAGACCTGATGGACACCAGAACAACCTGAGGAGTGCTGCATATGAAGCCCTGATGGAAATAGTGAAAAACAGTGCCAAGGACTGTTACCCTGCAGTCCAGAAAACAACTTTGGTCATCATGGAGCGACTGCAGCAAGTGCTGCAGATGGAGGTGAGGCTTGGGGAACCGGTAGTGGGTGTAGTGGAGGCAAGACGCCATGCTTTTATTGCTCTTTTTTGTTTCATCCATATTAATTCCCAAAGGGTGTCTTCATGGCAGAAACACACTTTATGAACTAGAGCTGGGGGTTCCTGGGAAGTTGGTAGATGGCACCAAAATGATCTATAAGGAAGGGGCCTGAGTCGTCCTGTGGTGACTTTACTTTCTTTCTTTATCCAGTCTCACATCCAGAGCACATCAGACAGAATCCAATTCAATGACCTTCAGTCTTTGCTCTGTGCTACTCTTCAGGTATGGACTTGGCCTTTCTCACTTCAAACACATGGCCAGAGGAGAAGGGGAGGAGGGAGGCAGGAAAGGAAAGAAAAAGGAAAGCTGCTGTCTTGGGATGACAAGTTCGTGCACCACACAGAGCAAAGCTCTGTTGATGAAGCTGATCTGAAGACATTCATTGGAGGCAGGCAGCCCCCTTTCTGCCCTGCGACTGATTAGGAGGCTAAAATTCACCACAGCTAGATCATACCCTGAAAGACATCTGCTTTTTTTTGGTGCACTGTGCATTTGTGGGCAAGCCAAGCCCATCTGCAGATGTTTCCCAGTCACCTTTTTCTTTTGCTAAAAATTCTAGCTAGTGTTTCAACTATTATCTTTTGAAATAATCCTGGCTTTGTCATTCTGCTATAAAACTTGACAGTCAGTGAATGAAACATCAGAGCCCAGTGTTAGCACGAGACTTCTTTTTCTGGGCTATTTATTCTCCAAAGTTCAGATCACCTTTTAGAAATCAAGAAACAACTAGAAAGCAAAATAATTTTCAAGGGGTAACTGTCGAGGTGCTATCTGACATCAAACAGACAAATTGGAAAGATTCAGAGATCCACTGATGTCTGTCATCTTTTGGAGAACATAGGAAAGATTGGGGCTGGGGAAAGTGGATAAAGAAGTCGAGTTCTGCTTCTATTAGTAATAGACTAATGACGATAGTAAGAGATTGGAGTGGTAAGAATTTCATTGTCTTGAGTAGGAACTGAAACATACCACTTTACCTACAGAGCTGAAAAAAAAATCCAATTGTTGTCACATGAGAGGTTAGCAATAAGGATTTGCTACAGCTAGCTTTAATTTCAGAGGTAAATGAAATGCAGAGAGGAACAGTTTTCCTTCCCAGGACAGATAAACCCTGTTTGTTCTGCAACACAGGAATAAAATCAAGGGTGTTTTAGTGAAAATGGTCTACGTTGACCAAACACTTAAACACAACACTGCAGGTTGAGTTAAAAAAAAAATCCCAGGGGTTCATTTGAAGAGATGAGTATGTTTTTCTAATTAGTCAAAAGATAACCTGAGGCCTTTTGTGTTACCAAGCTTGGGGCCAGTAAGCACTAAACTCTTACCTATTTCATAGAATGTTCTCCGAAAAGTACAGCACCAGGACGCTTTGCAGATTTCTGATGTGGTCATGGCATCCTTGCTGAGGATGTTCCAGAGCACAGCTGGGTCTGGGGTGGTTCAGGAAGATGCCCTGATGGCCGTGAGCACATTGGTAGAAGGTCAGTGAACAGACTGTGATCAGTGAACATGTATGCCTTGGAATAGATTTGAAGGATTTTTTGTTTTTAAGAATTTTTGACTTATTTCCTTAACCTGTTTTTCCTGGTAGACATCTAAAGTCAAGCCTAAAGTCCAACTTTGCTTAAGTGTAAATTTAATTTAATTTGCTTAAGTACAAATTTGAATGGTGGTGTAATTTTACAACTATACTTCTGGGAGTCAATCAAGAAACTAATTTGAGATTAAGGTATCAGATGGCACTGGCAGCTTGCATCAAGTTAGCATAGTACTCTTAATAACCAGGTACTTTTTTCCTCAAAGTCTTCATGAAGGTTTGGCTCCTATCATCCTAAAATGTGCCAGTGGCAGTGGGCAGACTGGGGAGGTGTAGAAAAAGGATCTAGGGTAAAAGAAGGAAATATTCTTCTCTAGCTCTTACTGTTGTCACGGTTGTGTTGTAGAATTGAGGTGGCACATAGTAGTTGGCATGGAGCTGAACCTTGGAGTTAGTTCTAGAAATGAATTACTTTTCTGATTACTTCATGTCTGAATTCAAACATGAAAGATTATTAAGACCTCTGTTAAAGAACATTTAAGAAACAAAGAATAGTTTTGGGGACAGCTTTTAATGAGCCTTACTGGGGATCTTCTATTTCTAAGGCCATTATCACCCTGAGGGATCATCCTCTGGAGGACCAGATCTATTTCTGGCATAAAGAAATAATATGCTAGAATGTCCTGAGAACATGTGATAACCCTGAAAGAGAGAGTTTCATTTTGGATACTAAGAGTAGCTTTTTGGAAGGTGAAGGCCAGTGTTACTCTTCTGGATATAATTTGTTTCAAAACCTTGGGGGATTGCCTGAGGACCCTGTTCAGAAGCTGGTCTCTAGAGGGCCCTAGGTGAGGATGTGGACAAGAGGCAGAATTGCTGGCTCAGCCAGTCCAAAAATTAACCGTGACGTTTCCTGAGGGCCCTGCCACTTTCTTGTCCAGTCCAGAGTAAGAAACTCTACTGTGGAGAACTGGGGTCTTCAGGGCATTTGAACAGAATCCCAAAATTCCCCTCTGGCAGTTGTAGGAATTTGACTTTTCCTCTTAAAACAGCTTGTTAATGTCTTTCTGTTTAAGTTCTATTAATTAACCCATTTTAATTTGCAACAATCTGTATACTGTACTATAATACATTTTTTAAAACTTGACCTGAGAGGAATCCAAATACTTACCTCTGTGCATAAAGCTTTCTTCTTAGTACTGGTATAAGCTAACAGATTTTGTCTTTGTGCAGTGTTGGGTGGTGAATTCCTGAAATACATGGATGCCTTTAAACCCTTCTTGGGCATTGGTTTGAAGAATTATGCTGAGTACCAGGTGGGACATACCTCTTGATATCAACATAATATATTATACATTGAACTTTTGTGTGCCTGGTGGAAGTTGGAATGCACTAGGTTCAAATTATCACTTCCTTCTCCCTACCCCCAAACCACAGTAGCAAAATAATTGGACTCAATTATATTTTCAGGTTATTCCCTGTATCTTTAATTGTTATTGTTCTTCCATTAAGCCAAGATTAGTACTTCCATGTCCTGGTATGACAGCACCCCTAGAAGTGTTGGACTTGTCATCTTCTCAGAACAACTTTTGTTTAGTTCATACAATGCTTGGTGAATTGGAGATTTCCTTTCTTGGTGACATCTTCCATCTCCCATAGTCCCTGTTTGTATTTCTTCGTACCACTTTAGTTTCAAAGACATGTATCTTTCTAAGGAGAATAATTTCTTGATTGGATTCTGAGAGCATTTGATAATAAAGCAACAGGAGTTTTCAGTTCAATAAGCAGTCTCCTATGCAGGTCCAGTTATTTTCGTGTCTTCCTTTGTAGGTTTGTTTGGCAGCTGTGGGCCTGGTGGGAGACTTGTGCCGAGCCCTACAGTCCAACATTTTACCTTTCTGTGATGAGGTGATGCAGCTGCTATTGGAGAACTTGGGAGTAAGTATTAACAGTCTATCAATAAGCGTTATTAATTGCCTACTGTGTGTTAGGCACAGACATAAATGAAGTAGGCCCTACCTCAAGGAGCTTACAGGTACACAAGTGTGTGCAAAATACATGCAGACTAATTTGGGGAAAGGGCACTGTCAAGAAGGTGCTTATTTACAACTTGGTGCTAGAGTTGACCTTTTAAGGAAACTAGGAATTCTATCTAGGAGGCAGAGGTGAGGCAGCAACTCCATTCCAGGATTGGGGGTAGGGGTGAGGGCTAGGCTGGCGATAGTACAGACTGCTGATGAAAAGTTATGCAACCATGAGATGGAATATTTTGTGGGAAGAATAAGATGGCCAGTTTGGCTGGATCATGAGTGTGTGAATTGAAAGAATGTGTGTATAAACTTGGAACGGTAAATTGGGGAGTAGGCTATGAAAGGCTTTAAATGCTAAATGAAGGGATTTGTATTTGATTCCAGGGCTAATATGGAACCCTTGGAAGGGAATGATGTAGTCACTTTGGAGGATGGATTGGAGAGAAGAGAATGAAGTTGTGGGGGTAACATGACAAAATTTGACAACTGATTGCATAGTGGAAATGAGGGAAAGTGAGGAATTGAGGATGACTAAGATTTTGAACTGAGTGACTAGAAGGATGATGGTGCCTTTGACAGTATTTCAGAAGCAAAAAATCTCCAAAAATCATTGGCTGCATTGGGGACATGTAAAGAAACAACAAGTATAAAATTTCACAAACAGACTCACCAAACTTAGTCTAGGTATTGAAAATTGGCGTTAAGTTATAAGCTTTGGTTCTTCAGAATAGGAGTTTTTGAAAATGTAAATAACAACTTAGATACATTGAAACCTTTTCTCAGCTTCTCAGCTAGATTTATATATTCTGACTTTTATTAATTTTTTTCTTTCTTATTCATCAGAATGAAAATGTCCACAGGTCTGTCAAGCCACAGATTCTGTCAGTATTTGGTGATATTGCCCTTGCGATTGGGGGAGAGTTTAAGAAGTACCTTGAGGTGGTATTGAATACTCTCCAGCAGGCCTCCCAAGCCCAAGTTGACAAGGTAATCAGTCATAGGCTAGTTGTGTCTCCAAGGTAGGGGTGGGGAGAGGGTGCTTTGGATATATCAGAAGAGGTGACCTGCCTGGGGATGTCTGTTGTTTGTCTCCTGTAGTCGGACTACGACATGGTGGATTATCTGAATGAGCTGAGGGAAGGGTGCTTGGAAGCCTACACTGGAATCATCCAGGGATTAAAGGGAGACCAGGAGAATGTGCACCGTTGAGTATACATTATCATTTACTTGGTTTGCTGGCCAATGTCTACAGTTGGGACAAAAAGGATCTGCTTAGAATTTTCGTTTTTGGAGCTTTCCCTGTGCCATGTCCATATCCTGATGAAAAGGAAAGCTTTAGGGGAAGTAGGGAAAGGGAACTTTGGGGTTTTTTTTCATTCCTCTCCTTCCTATGTCTGCCTCTCACCCTTTGTCTCAGAATGAGTTGTCATCATGGATGTTATTGTGAAAAAACTGTTCTGAAGACAACTGTAGAGCATTTTGATGTAGGAAATGCTGGGATTTTGGCAGGAGTCAAGCACTGCTTCAGTCGTGAAGGGAAGGGTAGCAGTTAAGCCCCAACATTATGGGTTGTGAAGAAGGGGAACCTCACTGGCCAGGATATACTCTTGTTTCTTATGTCTGGGACAAACCCCTCTGACCCAACAGGAAGAATTTTGTGCCGGGCTGCTTTTTTATTGAACATCACCTGGAAAGCATTCCTGACTTTGAGCTATAAGAGATTTGTGTTGCTTTTTTGTGCATCCTCCTGTTAGAAGAGGAATATCTGAAATATACAAATCCTCTTGTTTTGGGAAATGTACATTGTATGTAAGCATATCTCAGTATGTTAGTTCATCCTATCAAGCCCTGGTTGGCAAGTAGCCTCCTTTCACTTCCTTGCTTGGAGAGGGTTATTATAATACACTTAGAAGTGTGGAAAGGAACATTGAGCTTGTCCTAAATGAGAAAAAATCCAGCAAAACTCTTTTTCTCCCCCCTTCCCCCCAATAGCGGATGTGATGCTGGTGCAGCCCCGAGTAGAATTTATTCTTTCCTTCATTGATCACATTGCTGGAGATGAGGATCACACAGATGTAGTTGTAGCGTGTGCTGCTGGACTGATAGGGTAAGTTTTGCCTTTTGGCTTAATTAAGTCATTTTTTTAGAGCTTCTCAGAAGCTGGCCAGAAGGTAAGTATTTGTGGAGGGTTTATGTTGTAAAACCTAGGATGGTGTAGGGTTATGGGTTATTTCTGTATATATCTTTGGATTAATTCAAGGGTTGTAGTTTTATGAGGGTACAAAAATATTTAGACCTTATTTCTCCATCCACCACTGAATCTTGTTAAGTGAAGTTTTCAAGGGAAGACCAGATTCATGGCTCTAGTATTAAGTCCTAGTTCTCCTCTTATATAGAGACATAGCGAACATGAATTGAAGAGCTCCATGTTTGGTTTCTTAAAGGAAATAATGCAACCTAGTTCTTGTTTTCTCTTTTGTGTTTGTTCTGCTTAGAGACTTATGTACAGCTTTTGGGAAGGATGTACTGAAATTAGTAGAGGCCAGACCCCTGATCCATGAACTGTTAACTGAAGGCCGGAGATCCAAGACGAACAAAACAAAAACCCTTGCTACCTGGGCAACAAAAGAGCTGAGGAAACTGAAGAACCAGGCTTGGTAAGATCTCCGTTTACTCTGCACCATGCATGGCCCCTTGGTACTTCTTGACTTCGATGACAAGAGCTCTGTTTTAAAATAATGGCTTTTTGGTTTTTGGACGTTTCCCTACCTGTGTTTTTATCCTTGAACTACTGTGAAACTAGCTAAATCCTTGATGATCTTTAGTGATAACGGACAGGATACGGCTTAGACAAATGGAAAATTGTGTAGATTTCAAACTTCCTTCAGGGTCAGATATAGGCTGTCCTGATGCTGCCCACTGGGGGCTCTTTGAAGCCAGTGTTTATGGCCTTCTACCATTCCAAAATAGTCTAGTCTCTGAATGTCACTCAACTTGAAAAAGATGGTTTTTTAAAAAAGTTTTGTCTTTTATACTGCAACCACTTCCCAGGACCTCCATCTCCCTCCTCTACCTCCTCAGTAGTACTAGCCTTCCCAAAACAACAATGAAAAGCTTAAAGAAGACGCCTGATGTAACAGTTGATTGTGTTGACAAACATTGTTCTCTTATAGACCGTGCTCCCTTTTTGACACCCCTAGGACTTTATTATTAGCCTTGATATTGGAACTTGGAGCCGGGGAAATTGGCTACCCCTACCTACTTTGAATAGTAATTTAAATCTCTTTCCAACCACTCAAGAATTATTCACCAATACTTTTCACCCTCAGCAAAATTAGCTAGTTTGATGTGAGTTTTATCTTGTATTTTCCCCACCTGTCCTTTAGTGTAGTTTTTAATGAATTGGACAAAAGGGTAGAATAAGCAGAAGTGAAAGAGAGAACTAGCTGCCAAATAATAGTTATTAGTCTAGCTTATAGCAACACCAAGTTAAAAGAATCTTTTGGGATTGGAGAGGACTGAATTTCTGCTAATTGCATATCATGAGTGTGCTACATTTAGTTTAGGAGAGGGCTGTGTGTGTTGATTCTTTTCCTTTATTTTCAGATCTGTTACCATTGGGATGACACCCGAGACCCCCACTGGAAATCTCCAATCTTTTGAAAAACCCGGAAGTGAGGAGTGTGCACGGATGCTGAATGTTTGGGAATGAGAGGATGAGTGAGTGAGGCTTGAAAACACACCACATTGAAAATCCTGCCACGGCAGCAGCAGCAGCCAACAGCAGCGCTGTCAGTGAGCTAAGCACTGACTTCCGTAGAAAACCATAACATCGGCCATCTTGGAAAAGAGAAAAGTGACGGGATTTATGTGCTTTAAAAAAGAGAGCGAGAGAGAGCTATCTCTTCCCAAGAGAGGCTAGAACTAGCTTTTCTGTCTTTCGGCCAGTGCTGAGCGGAATGACTAGTGTGGGAGAAAAGGGACTGGGTTCAGCTGTGGTGCTTTGTTGTTAAAGGCCTGGCCTTTGCTACTGATGAGAGAGATGGAGCCTGGGTCTCGAGCCCACCTTCGGTGTACCTTTGCCACACGGTACTGTACGCGTGCGGGCTAAAAGGAGGGTGAGGGATTTTTTCAGTCTAAGAGTGAGTGTGTGTGAATGAGGCGGTATCCACATTCTCAACTTCAAGTCATTGCAGTTTATCTTTTTCCCAGAAAAAAAAAAGGGGTTAGATGTTACATTTCATAAAACTAACCGAAGTTCTGTCTACTGATGCAGCACAAGAGATGTAAAAAGAAAAAAAAAGAGGAAAGCCGCTCTTTAGGGTCTTTTTTTATTTTTAATTTTTAGGGAAAACACTGAC
This sequence comes from Phascolarctos cinereus, assembly GCF_003287225.1. NCBI lineage: Eukaryota > Metazoa > Chordata > Mammalia > Diprotodontia > Phascolarctidae > Phascolarctos > Phascolarctos cinereus. Next base: position 299,126,614 of record NW_027555958.1, on the reverse strand, counting down.
ACGTTCAGTTCCCATCCCAAGTGACGCTTTTCATGATCTCTTTTCATCAAGGCGCCTTTCCTAATATGGTTCAACTGTGAATGTAGAAGGGGGGGAGTGGGGGGTGGGGAGGGGGAAAGACAACTGGTTTAGAGGATATAGGAAAAATGAGATTGTCAGAAACATACTTTAAAGATAAACCCACAACCCAAACCAAAATTTAAATGCTCAGAATTGGCAGCACAAAGGGAAAGCTCTCTCCTGACTTGTACTGTGACAGTCTGAACGCCCCAAAAATTGTGCCAAAGAGTAAAAAAAGAAAAAAAAAACAATAAAAATATAAACACAAGACAAAAACCCATAACAAACTTCAGGTAACTATTTTGGATTGCAAAATGAGGATAAATTTAATGTTCAAACAAAATCTGATAAAATAACCATTTGGAAACTGCTTGGCCTTCTGTTCTTTATTTGATTGACTCCCATGTGGTAATGGTCTCTTGCTGCACTTCAGAAACCAACCGACAAAACAAAAAAGGAAAAAAAGAATTTATATAAATATATATATTATATATAGACATACTGACAAGCTCTCATGATGAAAATGGCACTTGTAAAAGGTTATATTTTTCCACTGCAGTTGAAGATTAATAAAAGTGTCGAACATTCCCTAAAATTTACTTTTTGTATATTTGGTCTTTTCCAATTGAAAGAGATCCCATTCACTGAGCTTTTTAATTTAAAAACGTAAATCAACAACAACAAAAAAAGATTCAGAAGCCCAATGGACAGTTAATCTGACCAATTGGGGATGTTGCTGCTTCCCTAATTAGCCGCTTGGAATTTTCTTTAAAGGTATGATGCATCATACCATCTTCATAAATCAAGACTATTTTTTAGTCGGGAAAGGAGCAACCCTAATTTTCCATTTTTGCATCAGCAATTAGAAGGCATATAGGGAACTTGATTCCCTTTATTTGTTAAGCAGTTGTGGTTTTTTACCAGCATCTTTAATGTGCTGCTTTGAAATAATGAAAGATGGTTTTTTGGGTTTGGGAGGTGAAAACAGGATTCCTCTTCCCTTCTATACCTTCTTCCCTACAGCTTACGAGGAAGGGGTCTTAATTTCTATTCTTTTCCCTTGACATCCGTTATTCCACCAGCCTAATTTTTTTCATCCGTGAGAGGGATTGGCTAAATTTTGCCCATCTGCACTGCAGCATTTCTAATAGCTCTTGTACAGGGTATCAGATATTGTGCCTTTTTGGTGCCAGGTTCAGAGTCAAAAGTGCCGATCTATGAACCAGTGTGCAAAACAAAATAAATCCAGGTGTTTGAAGGAGAGAAGCTCCATATGTGAAAAGAGCTTACGATCTCCTGAACCCTGATTAGAAAGAGTCCTGGCTCTTAATGCCTTTTTTTTTTTTAATTAGAGGGGGTGATGTTACTTACAAACCATTCCTGAAAATTAGGGGAGGGTGGGATAGGGCTTAAGATGTGGGGGAGCAGGGGGGAATGGGAAGAGAAATCTGATCATTCCCCAGTGCTACCCATTTCTGTCCCCTGTGTGGGCTGCTCAGCTGTAGACAGCAAGAGAATAAAGTACACTGAGAACCATAGTGAAAACAAAACCTTCCGTGTGTTTGTCATGTTTTGTTCCAGGGAAGCAGTTCTGAAAGCTGCTGTTAAAGTTCTCCCAGACCCATTCAGTTATGGAGAGAGGAGGGAGGGGTGGATGGGAGGCTTGATTGGGAAATCTCAAATTCATTGGGTTTTGGTTTTAGTCTTGGCACCTATAGGTTTATGTATTGAATCCTGCTCTCTACCCTTGGTTGGTGAATTTTCCACATTATCTTTTGGAATTTTTTTAATTATGCTATCTTGGGAAAAGGATGCAAAATACATTTTCAGCAGAGCATCCTGTCCATTTGCTGCCTGGGCCTCCCCATGGCCAAATCTTGGCATGAGAGTGTAGTTACTGCCTGTTTGCAAAGACAGTATTGCATAAGACCTAAGAAAGCAGTTATGGGACTGGTCTTTGGTTACCTATGTGGGGCAAGCTGCATCATACCCTGTAATCAGTTATTTCTGTCACTTGGCTCTTCATCTATTATCCCAAGTAATTGACCATTGTGATGGCTGTCAAAGGCAATTGTGTTGCCCTAGGAACCAAATTTTTTTGTGTGGGGGGGGCTGGGGGGTTGGGGGGAGGGGACCTGTGTCAGTGTACTCTTTGGAAGTGTCCATTTTATGCAGCTCTTAGCATTTTAACTTCGAACCAAGCAACTGTCTTAACTTTTGTCACTCTGTCAAACGAGTGTTAGTCCAGCATAAAAAGGAGCCCAAAGTCCAGGCTTTCTGAGCTTCTGATTGCGTCTTGGCTTTGGATCCAGCTTCTGTAATCTCACTGGGGGTGCCTACCCTGGGTGTGCCATTCCCTACAATGGCATTAGTGACGTGTTATAATTGAGCCCTACTTTACTAACCAGAACTGGTACCATCATCTTTATCTTCAAAATAAAGTCCGCTTTATTTTTATTTTCAATTCTTTGCTGCTTCATTTTTGTCTCGTTATTCCAGATGCTGGCATTTCCTTGGGGATAAAATAGGGTAGGAAAGGAAGGCATGCTTCACCTCGGGGTTTGTGAATATTTTGAAAACTATTTCAGTATGATTGGTTACCTTTGTAATAACACTATGTTTTGTGCATTTAAAACTCAGGGAAAGTCCATAGGCCTCAGGTATACAAACAGGTCTGTGATACAAAAAAAAGGTTAAAACCCCTGATCTAGGAAAAGCTGAATGTGTAAGAAGTAGGAATTATGTTTATGTGGCTTTTAAATAATAGATTATTTCTGAATCATATAAGCAAAAATAAGCTAATGATTTACCTTGAGAGTCAAATTGTAGCTAGTCAGATGATTGCCTATTATCAGTATTAAAATGGGTAGCATGTGGCTTTGTAGCAAATCCTGGCAGGCACCCCACCCATGCCCTTTACTGATAATATTGGCAGCCAGTCTGGAGATGCTAACAGCCAGCCTCTCCTTGCCTCCAGACCTTAGTAAGAATCCATTCTGTTTTGGGGAGATGTTGCTGATGCTTTACTGCATCGATGCAGAAATGATTCCCTACCCAGTGCAAGGAGTTTTGTTTCAGAAGAAGCTAAAGGATAACCTGGTCAGTATTAGTGGCTTTTGACTAGCTCAGTCAATTTCAATAATACTTAGGTTTGGTGGGCAACTCTGCCATAGGGGAGAGGCCAAGACTGGCTGGGAGACACGGGTTCTGATCCCAACTCAAATGGTGTTGGACATTGAGGAAGTTAACTTTCCCTTTAGTTTCTCCTTTCTGTTCTGACTTCTATAAAGCCATTACCTTTCCTTATTTGGGGGTTGGAATGGTGACCTGAATTCTGTAATGTTCTTATATAAGGAACAGAGAGCAGACTTACTGATGCTTTAGTCTTCTGATGGTTCTCATTCTCCACCCCCACCCCTACCCCCCAGCCTTAGACACTTCCTAGCTGTGTGGCTCTGGGCAAGTCACTAATCCTGTTTGCCTCAGTTTCCTCATCTGTAAAATGGTGGTAAGAATAGCATCTACCTCCCATCATCACTGTGAGAATCAAATGAGATGATTGTAAAAGGCTTAGCACAGTGCGGTGGTTCGTAGTAAACATTTCTAGCCCTATATCCTGATGACTTCTAAATCAAAACCAAATTTGAAACTTCAGTTGGAAAAAGGTGAGAATCTCTCAGTCTTTGTTTAGTTCCTGTTCTTTGTGCCTGCCACAGATGACCCCCTAACCCACCCAGAGTGTCATTTTAGTCTCCACCCTGTGTTTGCTAACATTTAGAACTTTCCTGTTAATAGATGCAGGTGGAATTACACACTGCAAAAAATGATCCCCTGCTGAGAGGAGCACCAATAAAGGTAACACTGACAGGATTCGTCCCAGATAAGACAGAGGCAGGCAGGGCCCGTAGGGATGGCTCTGTTTATGCGCACTGACTGGTCTTCCTGATGCCATTAGAATACAGCTACCTGTTTGGTTATCTTAAAAACAGATCTGACAATGTGACCACTTAATCAAAAATTCTCCATGCCTCCCGATTGTTTCTAGTTTAAAATATACGAACTCCTCAACTGTGCCATTTAAAAGCCTTCTACAACCTGACTGACTTCTACCTCTCCAGTCTTAATTCATATTTTCTTTAAGGAATTCTCTGTCCAGCTAAGGTCTGTCAGTTCTGCCTTCCTCAGCATTTGGTCTCTTGCACAAGTGATCCCTCATATTTGAATTGCACTCCAACCTAACTTTGTATAATTCCCTTCCTGCCTCTGCTGTAACACAGCTCTTACATCACCGACTGTCCTGATTTCTCCACCCCTAGTTTTAGCATTTTCCCTCCTGGAACTACTTTGTGTATATTTTGTATTTACTTGTCAAAGTCAACAAGTGTTTTCATAAGTACCTATTATGTACCAGGTACTGTGCTGAGTTCTGGAGAGTCAAAAAAAAGCAAACCCCCTCACCAACAAACCGAAAAACCAGTCCCTTCTGTCTCATGATGGAGATAATAGAGACAACTACGTCCAAACAGGTGAAGTTGCAGATAACCTCAGATGTAATTTGTGTTGGGAATCCTTTAGATTGGAGCCTTTTTTTTTGTTTTGTTTTGTCCTTTCATCTCCAGCACCTAGCATGGTATCTTGCACGTCGTAGGTTCTTTTTAAAAGTCCATTTATATTCTATTTCCCAATGTTGTCCTTCCCCTTCCGCTCTTTCCCTCTTAGAGGGCTTTCCTTTGTAACAAAGAAAAAAAACCAGTTTAGCCAAACTAACAAACACATGGAAAAAGTCTAGACTTCTGTAGAATTCCATACCTGTAGTCCCCCACCTCAGCAAGGAACGAGGGAAGTGCCTTCTCGTACCAGGCTCTTTGGGACCAAGCTTGGTTTTTAAATTTTCACAATATTCAGTTTCAGTTATTTTGTTATTTTCATTTATGTTGTTGTAGTCATGTCTGTTGCTTTTCTGGCTTCACTTTTCACCAGTTTATGTCTTCCCAGTTGTCTCCATAGTCATTGTGTTCATTGTCACAGCATAATGATAGAAGGTACTTGAATGGCAAATAAATTGTCCATGGTTCATAGTCAGTGGCAGACCTTGGACTTGGACTCAGGTCTGATTCTCAGTCTAGTACTCTGCTCCCCTACACTCTCCCATAGATTTATTATCCATGCATTCATTTGAAACATTGGAAGCTGCTTCTATTCTCAGGCTATGTTAGTTTTTGCTGTAACAAATTGCATGAATTTGCTGCCCTATATAGAAGTAGCACTTCTTTTTACTTCTCCTAAATGTGCCACTTTGATGCTTTGTTGGATCATGGTATTCTAGAAGGCACCATAGAGGTCATCTAGCTAGATCCTCTCAGTTTAGTTAATACTCTGGCCCAGGCAGGTTAAGTGGTTTACCCAGGTTCACAAGGTCACATAGGTAATAGGTCATCCTTGATCCTCTAGCTAAGTCTAATGTCTCCTATTCCTCTAGGGGCTGTCCCTCATTTGTGTGGGCCAGGATTTGGTTGACCAGGTCCATCTTCAAGCTTCTCTTGTAACAGTATGCAGCTTACAAATGGCAGAGTGTTAAAGAGACAGTGGAATTGGGATTTAGGAGACCTAAATTTCAAGACCTGCCTCTGTGTCTGTATCACTGACTAGTGAAAGAACTAGTCAATAAAATAACCTCCCAGTGCCTTGGAGATGACATCTGTAAAGCAGAAAAATGAGTTTATGGTCAGCCAGGCCTAACTGCTCGCAGGGAGAGTGGTAAGAATGTTGAAGGGTAGGTATGCCCTCACCATTAAGGAATTTATAGGCTAATACATAGGAACATGCTGGGTGAAATATATTTTCTCACACACACACACACACACACATTTAGTGCTATTATAAGATGCCTTTAAGGGACTTGGAATCTAATACATGAGAGTGTGCTGGGTGAAACTTTTCACACACATACTCATTACACACACACATCCCTTGTGCTATTATAAGATAAGGTGCCATATCCAAGCAGTAGATTTCAAGATTAACTCAGCAGAGGAGTTGGAGGGAGATGAAAATCCATGAAAACAGCTCCAAATCCTTTTGGAAATCAATCAGACATCCCACCCCCCCTACTCCCACCCACCATTCACTCCAGCTAGTATTTAGTCTTATTCCCTTCAACTGATGCCCAGGAGCAGAAACTCTCGTTTTAGAAGTAGCAGGGGTGGCCAGAAGAGGTAACTGCATTGCTACACAGAGGTGTGAAGGAAAGTGGAAGAAAAAGTACAACCTCTGAAGGGGCCCAAGATTGGGCTGTTTGATAGCAGAACTAGATCTGGTTCCTGCCATGTGAATATTTGTATTTGAAAAGTACCCCAAGTCAGGTGTCTTCCATGTCTGGAACCTACACCCCAAATCAATTCAGGGACAGTGCATGTCATTTGACATGTTTGACGATAACCCTGTCATTTCTGGACATGTTTATTTTGGACACCCTTTCTGGGCTTTTTACTGCCTCCTCTTTCTGGCAGGGAGACAGAAGTCCTGCTAAGCTCCAAGCTAATTGGAACCTCAGGACCATGTGTCTCACACCCTGAGAGGAAAGGGAGCCGCAGTGATCACTTCTAAATTAACTCCTGCCCAGACATAGCTGCCTTCATCAGCAGTGCCATTTGCTGAGTGCCCAAGAAGCCTGCTACGTTACCCAACTTTCCATTTGCTGTGAGTTCCAAGTTGCACTGTCTTCAGTTCAGGATGTAGGTTATTGTAGACCTCAATTCATTTTGTTATAACAAATGTTTTCTGGATTGAATTGATTTCCATTTTACCAACTATGTGCTCAGATTCAGTCTGCCTTCAGGGCCTGTGTTCTTTCCTCTTGATCTTAGATTCTCATTGTCCCATGGTGTAGGGGGAAGGGAAGGAGAATTAGGTCTCCATGACCAACTTCTCCATAGCAATGAGTAATGCTCTGCTATTGGCTAAGCACCGTCCTCCCAGACATTTTCTCATCATTCATCTACCTACTCTTCTGGGCAGAGAGCAGGGCTGCAGAAGGGTTCTGTGAAGAAAGCGGTTCAGGAGGAGAGAACCAAGACTGGTTGATTTCAGGTTTTTTATCAATCCATTTCCAATTAAGAGTTGAAGAAATCACCTCAGGAGCAAAAGCTCTACTAGAAATGACAATGCCCTGCTTAGGAGAAAGAGTTAGCCCCTTGAGAAATTTTGGTTGAAAGAAACACATCGTTTCTGCCTCAGATTTCACAGAAGACTGACCTGCAGCTCCACATGGATTCTCAAAATGGTTCAGCTGCAAAACCTTCTTCTTCAAGGTCTCAGAAGGCAGTGCTAAGGTAGCACCCTGCTCCCCACACTACCACATGTGTCTAATGAGTTTTCCTGCTTGGCTGTTTCTATTTAAGTCATCTGGATTTTATTTTGATTCAATCTCTCTACCAGCTGCTGATGTCACCTACTCCTACTGCTTTCAGGCAGGAGCAGGGCAGGGAAGGATAAGTCTGTCTCCAGAGCAAGAGTCAGTAGGAGAAAAATCTCTCTCTGGGCAGCTTTTTAAAAAATTCAGTTTGATTTTCCTCACTTAACAAAAATCTATCTTCTCTCCTTCCCACCTCCCCCAACATGGAAAACAAACAAACAAATAAAATCTCCAAAACAAAACCTTGTAACAAATATGCAGAGTCAAGCAAAAAAACAGAATCTGGGCAGTTTTTGAGGAAGAAACTTTGTTGGACTGTTTAGATTATCTGAGTTACAGTTTGTTTTCCCCCAGCTGTCTGCTTTTTCTTCACTCTTTTTTTCTTTCTGTATTTCTTTTTCCTCCTTTTCCTTCTTGCTGTCTCTTGCTGGGCATTTGTCTTTTCTTTCCCTACCTCATGCACTCTTGGCCTTTCTTCTCTTTTGGACTCCACCATCTTCATTCTCTTGTCCTACAGCCCTTACTTTGGGAGCTGCTCAGAGCAAGACTGCTTTACTTAGGCCAGTCACCATGAGTACCCTCAAGAGCACAAGGGCTGGTGATGACCACAAGGTTGTCATGTGTTCTGTCATGACTTTGACATTTGGAAGGGGAGGGGCCTGGAGTGGTGTGGCTCAGTCCAGTAGTGTATGCTGGCTTTCCCAGCTGCCTTGGAGGAGATTGTCCCATCTTGCGGCAGTATCCTTGTTTCACAACGTAAACTGGGGTGATGACAACATGAAAGGTTGGGAGAACTCTTCCTCTTCCCCCTAATAAGATTTCCAAATTGTTTCTAAAAGGATAAGTAGGCGTGCTAGCGTAGGGGAGGCCAATGCCATTGGTGCCAGGGCCTCCATTTTGTTATCTGTAACAGCGAGGGAGGAAGGAGCTGCCCCTGTCAGCAAGAATGGAGACGGCCTCCTGGAATGATCACCTTCATTTTAGGAACAGGAGCCAAAAGGGGCAGGCAATGGAAGCCACCTGCTGGTTTTCCTGAGAGAAGAAATTCAATCCTGGGTCCTATTTTCTCAGAGAACAAATTAAGGGCAGCAGCTCTTTTGGTCCCCAGCTTTACTTCCTGAAAGTTGTAGAAATCCCCAGTAAAAGCCAAGAATGAGAGTTGAAACCTCTTTCACCCTTCCCAATTCAGTCCTCCCTGGGGCTTCAGTTCAAAGCATCATGGGATACCAGAGCTGGAGATAGTCTAATTCATCCCTTTATTTTAGAGGGGGAAACTGTATATACTCATGCCATACTTGTGTATGTGTCAGCTCCAAAATCGGTTCCCACTTCTGAGGAGGGAGCCCTGGATTGAGGCAGGGCTCCCACTACCTCTCCATTAGCAGTTATTCTCCCTCTCCTCAATTCCCTGCCCCCAACCCCCAATGCCAAGAGCACATTCTTATTCTACATCTATGTGTCTTCTGTTCTCTGGTATTATCCATGTCTCTCAGTGATTCCTAGCTACACTGGAGTTTAACTCTTGTCCTTCCTTTTACCTCTGTTAGGACTATGTGTACGTACACACACACACACACACACACACACACACGGATTACGGTAGATTTGGCAGGATTCCAACTATTCTCAATAAAGACCTTTACAGAAAACCAACTGCTGGCCCACTCAACTTCCCGAGACCTCCATTCCCACTATTTAGGCAACTTAACTTTTAAGGAAGTTCTAGCTGTGTCTGACCCCTCCTACTGCGGTCTGCCTTTCAGGGCATGAGCAAAAAAGGGCCTCTGTTCCAGGAGCAGTGAAATTTTGATCTTACATCTCCCCTAGTCCTACCTTACTTCTCTTCTCAAAGGCAATCCAAAAAACCCACCTAAAACCTAAGTTTCCTGACTTTCCAGCCCCTGTACCCCACTTCACCTCCTCTTGCCCTTAATTGCATCTGGAAAATATTGAGGGTATAAAAGCATCCTTGGGCTGGCTTTCCACTCTTGGGTGGGAAGCAAAGCGTGTGTCCAGGTAACTGATAGAGGAGGAGGGGAGGGGTGACCACAGGGCACTGTGCCAAGTTTGGGGAGCAGCGGGGGCTGGCGGCCCCATGCCACGTGGTGGCAGCGGCGGGGTCCGGGGCGCCTTTCCAGCTGAAGGAACGGGGAGCAGCCGGGGAGGAGGCGGCGGCGGCGGTGGTGGTGGTGGTAGTGGTGGAGGAGGAGGAGGAGGAGAAGGAGGAGCGGGGCTAGAGGGAGGGAGGGAGGGGGCAGGGGGAAGGGTGGGGGGTGGGGAGAGACCCGGCGGCAGCGACAGGGCGAGGAGCGGAGCGCGGTGCCGGGGGTGGGGGCAACTGTGCCAGTCTTGGGAGGGAGCTGGCGGAGGGGGGAGCTGCGATGCAAACCGGAGCCGGCAGCTGACGTGAGTCCCTGGCTGGGGCCGGGGTTGGTGGGGTGGGATGGGGAAGGGGGCGGTGCTGATGGCAGCGGTACCTGGGGTCCTATGCCGGGAGCCCTGGCTGTGTCGCGGGGGATGGGCCGGGGGCATTGGCATGCACTTCGTTAGGGATGGCGGGAGGGGAAGGGTCCCAGTGCCCGGGCCGCTGCATCGGCCCTCCATCCCCATCCCCCCTGCTCCTCAGGCCCCGCAATCTCCGGCGCCCCCTCCCCGAACCCCACGAGCTTAAGAGGCATGGAAGGTGTTGGGGCAGGGGATCAGCCAGGAGGGAGAAGGGGGGGCTGCGTGGTCTCAGCCCCCGAAAGGGGAGGGGCGACAATTCCTTTCCGCCGAGCTAAAGGGGTTTAAAGGGCGGCTCTTAAAGGGGCCGCGGGAGGGGCTCGGGCTAGCTAAGCAACAGTCCCCCTTCCCCTTCCCATACTCCCACTACCTCTCCCTCCCTCACCTCCCGCCCCGCCCCGCCCCTCCTCCGGCTAGGCCCCGAGGGAAGGATGCGGAGGGAGCGAACCTTTGGCCCGCCAGCCGTCCGGCGGATAGGCCTGCCAGTCTAGCAGGCTGCAGGGACCCCCCATCGTGGGGCGGGCCAAGGCCGGCCGAGGGAGCCGGCTTAGAGGGCCTGGGGCAGCGCCCAGGGGCCTTGGCCTCTTCCTCTCCCCGGGGGACCAGGGTGGCGTGGGGTGGGCCGGGAGTATGAGGAGCAGAATTGGGGGAAGGAAAGGGTTAAAGGTGGGGCCAGACACACAAACACACCCACCCGCTAGACATACACACAACTGCCACGCACGTTTCCCTGACGCTTAAAGCCAAGGCTGCTTGTGGGTAGGGATTCGGGGTCCTGGGTCCTAACCTCTGCTGCCTAGCTTTGGAAGCAAACACCCCCCTTCCTTCCTTCCTTCCCACAATCCTCATACTCTGCCAACACACACAGAGCTTTGGCTCAGGGACACACACACACACACACACACACACACACACACCCCTCTGACATTCCCTTACGTGCCTTACGTGCCACAAACCCACCCAGTTCTCACATCCACACTGACAACCCAGAACAATATACACACAAACGGCTTCAAGCACTCTCATTTTAGTCTCTTTCTACCAGCACCCCGAAGCCAAACCCTCTCATTGAGGTACCAGGTCTGACACCCACACTCATTCAGAGATACACAATACTTCCCCCCTACACACACTCAAAATCACACAGATACCCACATTCATAAACAGGTTCTCTCTCTCTCCCTCTCTCTCTCTCTCTCTCTCTCTCTCTCTCTCTCTCTCTCTCTCTCTCTCTCACACACACACACACACACACACACACCCAACCTATTATTGAAGGAACCCTAAACCTTGTAGAGAAGTTAAGTCAGCAACCAAGGCTCCATCACATCTAAGCCAGGCCTTCATTACTAACACTAAACCTTTACTTCTGACCGGGAGACCTTCCCTAAAACCTGATGATCATCCTTCAGGCTGAATCTCCCTCCTCAATGCTGAGTTTCTATATCTGACACTGAAATCCCTTATTTATTACACTGAGCCTGTAACCCTGACACCAAAGTTCCTAATCTTTCCCTGACACAGCCTTCAGTCTCTATCCTTCAGGTTCCCATCTCTGACATGAGCCTCTCCCTCACATTGGGCCACAATCATCAACAACGAATCTCCCATAATTGACACTGAGTGCCAACCCCATACCTGTCTGATACTGAATTCCCTCAATGCCGGCTCCTGACATTGGGCTTCCCATATCCAATACTGAATCCTCCATCCCTGATATATCCCCACATCCTTGACACTGAACTTTCCCATCCCTGACTGACATTGAGCCCCTCCCACCTCCTGATCCTTACAATGGATTTCCTTCACTCTGTATTGAAACTCCTCCCCTCCCACATCCCTCAGACACACCCTCGTCCTTGAAACCTAGCCCTGCCATCCCTGATACCCAACCCTGAATCCACTGTCACTGAAACTGAGCCCCCTGACAAATGAGCCTTCTCTGTCTGTGATACTGAACCCCCTCATCGTTAACACAGGGCCTCTTATTCCAGACACTGAGCCCTCTATCCTCACCACCAAGTCCTCCATCACTGACACTGAGCCTTCACCATCCCTGACAATGAATCTTCATCTCTGAGCCTCATCTCTGACATGGGCGCTTCTGGCCTTCCTCTCCCTGGGCCCTAGACATAGGCAGAACATGAATAATGACCACATCCAGGCTTCCAATGAGGGCTTGGAGAGAGTGGGGTGGGGGGAAGGGAGGGTGTTTCCTTTTCCTGAACTCTGGAATCCTCTGGGAGGAAATAGGGTGGAGGGACAGGCTGGAGAGGATATGATGCTGGGAGTTTAGGAGAGCTGATACTCCAAGAGGCCCTTGTTGATCCTTTGAGAAAGAGTCCTGGGGGCAGGACGAACTTGGGATCAGGAGCATGGCTGCAAGGTATTTGAGACTTGCTGGGCAGCTATGAGAAGGGAATTGGGTCAGGTAAGGTGGAGGCACCAGGACCCCAAGTGTTGGCATCATTGGTCTCTAGTAGGATGTGAGGGCTGGGATTCCTGAACCTCTTCCCTGCTGTGGCCATCAGTTTCCTTATTCCTCATCAGGAAGGGAGATAAGCCTGAGATCCCTGGTGACTTTAAGGGGGATGGTTTTAGTAGCCCTGGGGGTGGGGATGGGAGTGTAGTACATAATGACCAGGATTGGCTTCAGCTTCCTTAGAGTTATAGGGGTTGGACAGAATGATTCCCTCCCCCTCCCCCCACTCCAACCCATCAAAGGAGGAATGGGGTCTTTAGGGTTGGGGTCTTTCGACCTGAAGTCACCCACAGTCTAGCTGGACCTTATCTAGACTTTGCTCTCCCTCTGGCCCAGGGTCTCTCTCCTTCATAGTGAAACTGGGAAGTCCCCTGCCCTCATGTCCCAAAAGGATTAAAACAGAGACACAAGGAATGTGGATGAGCCATGTGGTAGAGACACACCCACCCACATTCCCACTTGGGCTGGGGGAGGTTTTGATATTGGGCGCCCTTGGCAGACCTTGGCTCCCCCTTCCCCCCCACCCCCCCAGGTGGCTCCACCAGGGCCCCTGCCCCTCACCTGAGTGCCATGGAATCCATGTTTGAGGACGACATCAGCATCTTGACCCAGGAGGCGCTGGGGTCCGGCGAGGTGTGGCTGAATGGGCCGGGGGGCCCTGTGCTGGGCAGTGACATGTGCTCTGCCTCCCACTTCGCACTCATCACAGCCTACGGGGACATCAAGGAGCGGCTGGGGGGGCTGGAGCGGGAGAATGCCACCCTACGGCGCCGACTCAAGGTGTATGAGATCAAGGTCAGGGGCCATCCAGGCCTCCCTCCATCCCCACTGTTTCAGGGAGGGATCTTGTTAAGGGCCCTGGTGGAGGAAGCAGATTATTGGTCCCATTGGTTTTCAGGGGTCTCCCAAGAGGGATCTAATGTTGTGTTTTATTCATGGGATAGTGTGGAGAGATCAGCAGATCATCTGCTCCTCCAGAAGGGTTATCAATAATCTGTCCCTTAGGACATCCAGTGGTAGGTTTAGGCTCCAGAATACAAAGATCTGGTTCATAGATCTTCACTGGGGATACCTCTTGGTGGGTTCTGCTAGTGGTGGAGTTGGGAAATCTGGTAGAAGGATCAAGCCAGGACCATCTGAGAGACACCTGAGAATGGTGTCCACTGAAGGATGCATGCCAGAGGCAGGAGAGGGATTTGGGAGTAGCTTAGTTGGGAATCTAAAGAAGGGATCCGCTGTGGCGTTTTGGAAGAAAGAGGAGAGGTGACCCTCAGGGATGGTACCAATGGGTCAGAGGTCTGGAAAACAGAGTAAGGCATGGGTAGTGTGCCCAGGAAACTGTCCCTTTTGAGAACCCTCCTTCCTGCCTTCTGCAGTACCCAGTGATTGGCGACTTTGGAGATGAACACAATTTCTCCTTGTATGAAATTAAGGAGGGCTCCCTCCTGGAGGTGGAGAAGTCCAGTCTACAGCAGCAACTCAATCAGTTCCAGCATGAGGTGAGCCCCATTTCCCAGGGGACCATTGCCTGTGTGGTTCTTTCTCAATCTCCCCTTCTGCATTATGCCCCAGGGTGGGTATCAGAAGTGATCATCCTTGCTCCTTTGCAAAGCCTGAAGTCTGCTGCATTTGCCCCTGCCCCTTTGCAAGGTGCTTAGGGCTGGGGAGGATGTGCAAGAAATGACAAAATAGGATCTTGAGAAACCAGTGCTGTGGTGTTGGAATTAGGGTTGTTAGCTGTAATTAGGACTGAACAAATAGGCCTCCCCCACCCCTAATCCCACAACCGTGGACCTCCTCCCTCATTTCTTTACTGAAGGTGAAACAATCCCTAGGTATGGCACTGCCTGAATTACACTCTTACTAGCTGTGTGAAGCTAGTGTAATCGCTCAGCCTCAGTTTCCTTGTCTGGACAAAGGGACATGATAATAGTAGCATTACTTCCCATGCTTTCTGTATTTCCTAGTGAGGAAATCACGTTGTAAATCTTAAGAAGCTAAAAGCAATGTAAATGATGTTTCTGTCTGCCTCTGACCCTGCCGTTCCCTGTTCCTCTCCCTTCCCTCCCCACCTCCCCACCTCCCCCCGGTTCTTGATCAGCTCCAGAAGAGCAAGGAGCAGGAAGAACAACTTGGGGAGATGATACAAGCATATGAGAAGCTGTGCGTAGAGAAAAATGACCTGGAAAACGAACTGGGGGAGATGGTGAGGCTGGTGTGTGTGTGTGTGTGTGTGTGTGTGTGTGTGTGTGTGTGACCCTGGGTCCATGTATTCCTTTCTGTGTGTGTATGGGTAGGTGGCTGGGTGGGGGTTTCTGTGGCTGTGATGCCAGCTGGCTGTGCATCTCAGTGTGGGTGTTTGTGTGTCCTGATGTACTCTGCCTCAGTGTGTGCTGGGGATGGAGTGGTATCACTGATGCTTCGGGGGAAGGGAGAAGAGAGCACGCTATGGAGTCAGGCTGGTTGGCTACTCAGAGAGCTTGTTCAAAACTGGGAGGCTGGGAGGCAAGTGGCGTCCAGGTTCCCCAGATCCCTGCCAGGGATGTGAATCCAGTGAAGCCCTGGGGGAGGGAATGAGGGAACTCTGGTTCAGAACTGAACTCCCCCCACTCCCCTCCCCCTGCCTCTCCCCTGCAGCGGGCTTTGGTGGAGACACACCTGAGGCAGATCTGTGGGCTGCAGCAGCAGCTTCGTCAGCAGCAGGGAGGGGGGGACAGCACCTTTCCCAGCCTGAGCCCTCCGGCAGCTCCTGCTCCTGCTGACCCTGACCTTGACCTCCACTACCTGGCACTACGGGGAGGACCTGGCCTCAGCCATGGTGAGATCCCCCTGAGGACTGGACCTCACGTTGATCCCATGATACCCTTTCTCCAGCACATAGACATATGCTCCTGTCCACAAGGAATTCTGTCTAGCTCTTTCTATGGCCAAACTAAGGAACCCCAAGCATGTAATGTTTAAGATGACCAGCAGAGGGCACTGCCCACCTAGACTCAGTAATGTCAGCCCTTCGGTTCCTTGGGTTGGGGAGCGGAAGGTGAAGATCTGGTTGAGAATCAGAAGATTCTGTTATACAGGCCTTGGCGAGGTCATTTAGCAAACTATGGAAAGAGGCTGCCTAACCTGTCCCAGCCCCTCGCGCCCTCCTTAGCTACCCTTCTTGTGGTGCGACTTGGCTACCTTGGGCTGCAGATCCAGCCGGAGGAAGGTCTCTCCTATTGCCCTTTATGTCGTATCCCAGAGGCTGGTGAAGGGGGAGAGGGGTGGGGGCAAACAACCCGAGGGCTCGGCTAACAGTGACCTTGAACCTGCCGTTCGACTTCCTCTTTCTGCTCTCTTTCTTGACTCTTGCTGCCTCCTAAAGTGCTAGAGCCTTCCTTAGGCTGGCCCAGCCCACCCAGTATTGGGGAACTGGAGAGGAGGCAGCTGGAAGAGGCTTTGGAAGCAGCTAGAGGGGAGGCGAGGGGGGCCCAGCTCCGGGAAGAGCAGCTCCAGGCTGAGTGTGAGCGGCTACAGGGAGAGCTGAAGCAGCTGCAGGACAGCAGGGCTCAGGTATGCCTCCTTGGCACCTCGTCTCATCCTGCATCTGAATCCTCTTTTCCAGCTTCTTGGGATCCAGGACTGGGGGAGGTGGATCCAAGATGAAGCTACAGGGGTCTGGGGAGGCTGAGGGAGGGGAAGACTTGGAAGAGCCTTTGGAAGCCACCTGGAAGTACCCAGGGAGAGCTGCCCTTCACCTACATCAGTCATGCCCATCACCAGAGGAAGTTTGGTAGGCAGTGGGGTGTCCCAGAGACGGAATCTGATGTGGAGTTTGGTTCTGAGGTCTCACTTTTTTTGGTTTACTTTTAATTTAATTTATATTTCAATTAGTGAAAAGTCCAACTTTTCTTTCTCCCACCTCCCCTACCCTATCCCATCCCCTACTGAAAAAGAAAGAAAAACAAAACCCGTGTAATAATTATGCATACTAGAGTATGCAAAAGAAATTTCTACATTGGCCATGTCCCCCCAAAAGCATGTCTCAATATGTACCCCGAGTCCAGCACCTCTCTGTCAGGAGGTAGGCAGGATGTTTCGCCATGAGTCCTTTGGAATTGCTTGGTCATTGCATTGACTTAAGGAGTCTAAAGTTTTTCAGTTATTTGCTTTTTCAGTGCGGTTAATTTTGTATAAATTGTTCTCATACTCTGCTGTAAGGTCTCTCACTTTTCAACTGTTTCTCTCTTTTAGGATTTGGCTTCCAACCAGTCAGAGCGGGATATGGCATGGGTGAAGAGAGTCGGAGATGACCAGTAAGTCTCATGGTTTTCCAGCCTACCCATCCTTCCTTTTACTCCCTGTCAGGGAACCTACCAGAACTCCCATCTTTGATTCCATAATAATAATAATGATGACATGGGGGCAGGGACTGGCCCTATGATTTTATTGGTACAGAGAATTTCCATGAGGAGTCTCTTACCAAGGGTGATGACACTTGCTTTTCAGTGTCTTAGAGAACTGGTTGGGACAGGGAGGGGGGATTAGGTGAATTGTCCAGGGTCACACAGCTAGTATGTGTCAGGGGCAGGTCATCCTGACTCTGAAGTCAACTCTTTCTATCCATGCAACTTTGTCATCATCATCATCATCATCATCATCATCATCATCACCTCCATCAGCTGTTTTTTGTTGTTGTTCAATCATGTTAGACTCTTTGTGACCCCATTTGGGTTTTCTTAGCAAAGATACTGAAGTGGTTTGCTACTTCCTTTTCCAGCTTATTTAACAGATGAGGAAACTGAGGTTAAGTGACTTGCTCAGGGTCACACAGCTAGTATTTTAGGCTGCATTTGAACTCAGGTCTTCCCTGATTCCAGGGCTAGCCCTCTGTGCATTATGATGCCACCTAGCTGCCCACCATTAACTATATATCATTTTAATGTATTCAGACAAATTCACATGGTCCCATTTAATTCTTTTTTTTTTTTTGGTTGGGCAATGGGGGTTAAGTGACTTGCCCAGGATCACATAGCTAGTAAGTGGTATATGTCTGAGGCCGGAATTGAACTCAGGTCCTCCTGAATTCAGGGCTGGTGCTCTATCCACTGCACCACCTAACTGCCCTCCCCCCCTCCCGACCATTTAATTCTAACAGGTAGGTTTTAGAAAGTAACAAAGGTAGTAGTATCTATATTTTATAGTTGAGGAAGATGAAGCCTGAAAAATGAAATGACTTGCCCAGTGTCACACAGGTAGCATTGAGTCAGAGGTGGGATTCAAACCCAGGTCTGTCTTGAGTCTCTAAGTCCCATGCTTTTTTCCAATGCCCACTCTGCCTCTCCCCACAGGGTTAAACTCTACCCCACCTTTGTCTCAGTGCCCAGCTGCCAGGGAGCTGTTTGGGTTTCCTGGGGTGGCTCTTTCTCCCTCTGTGGTTTCTCAATGGTAGGGTGGGAAGGAGGTGAGAGCAGGGGTGGAGTTCAGGGTTGGGGAAGTTCCCCTAATTCTCCTTTCATGCCCAGCCCCCTGCTGCTCTGGGGGTGGGATTGGGCCATGTTTCCTCGGTGGGATTCAGTTGCTTTGCTGCTGCTGAGCTGTATGCTGTTGGGCTACTCTTGCCCTCCATTTCTCATACACGCCAGGGTGAGTGAGGCCAATCCTTTCTTCCTTCCCCGGCAAGCAGAGAGGGGAGGGGGCCAGGCGGGTTTGATCATTCTTAGAGTTCTCTTTCCTCTGCTTCTTTGAAGGATCTACTTTCTAGGTGGGGATGGGTGTGTAGAACTGGGAGGCCCAGAAAAAGGCAGGAGCTCCCCTTGAATCACACAGCAATTGTAGGGGTAGAATTCCAGTTCGTAAGGTACACGTTAAGAATCAAACCAAGATGAGGGCTAAGATAGGAGCAGGAAGGGTTTGGTGCGTAGTAGTATCAGGGCCCCTGGGGGGAGACATGTGTTTATAGGATAAGGACTGGCCTCCCTGTGGGCTGTGAACAACAGCCAGGCCCTAAGCCTTCTGAAAAGCTCAGAACCATTCATGTTCAAACTCACTCCAAATCCTGTACCCCTACGTGAAATGGATGACAATAGATTCATTTTTTTAGGCAGATTTGAGGCAGAGAGAGAATTAGGAACTTGGCCCACATCACACACCATGCCAAGGCTTTGGACAAGTTCTGTTTATCAGCAGACTCCCTCCTGGATATCCAGAGGTGCCTTTTTCCCTACACAGAATGGGTCCTAGACTGATCTGGGATTCCCCATACACACAGACAGACAGACAGACAGACAGACAGACACACACACACACACACACACACACACATTGCACAGGATAATGAAACCCTTCTCAAGGATTGGGGTAAGGGCCTTAATACTCAGAAGCAGTTTTAGAAGAACTCTTCCTTACACACACACACACACACACACACACACACTTCCAGTTTCTATCCAAGTAATGTGGCCTTTGTCCCAACAGGGTGTTGTCAACTTACTCAGCGACCCTGGGCCAATCATTCCCCTCTCTCAGCCTCAGTTTCCTCATCTGTACAATGAAGGAGTTAGATTAGATGACTTTTCTAAGAGTCTTTTCAGCTCTGATGTTTTGTTCTAAGAGCCCTTGTCTGCTCTGTCATTGAAGTCTATGCAGTTGCCTTGGGGATAAAGTAGAAAGATGGTTCTAGAAAGAATTGGCATATGGGGTTATAGCTGTGAAGAGCCTGCTCCTTGTCCCCCATCCTTCTGCTCTGTAGGAGCACTCAGTCTAGTGCTGAGGGCTGGAATCCAGTGGAGGAATCTGAGGGTCTTGGGAGCCCATCTTGGCTCTGTCACTGAGATGCTGAATGCTGGTCCATTAATTCACCTTCTTCAAGCCCACCTTGAGGAGTGAGGTCAGAGATCAATAAGGGTGCAGAGATCTCAGCACTCAGAGTAGCCTAGCTAGATGGGAAGCTGACAGATATCTAGTGCCTACTTATATGAATGTGTCTGTGAGAGAGAAAATTCAATCTTTAACTGGATAGGCAGAGGTCAGATCAGGAAAGGCTTTTGAAGAAGAAATGCTTTTGAAAAATATCATTCTGGAATAGAATTTTTGAAACAGCTGTTACATATGTTTTATATATATCCATACATATAGATATGTATGTATACTTTTAATACCATAAGTATATGTAGCAAGGTTAATGTGACCTTTCTCTTTCAATCTATATGTGTATGACTGAAAAACACCCATTCATAGTTAGAAAACCTGAGTTTGAATCATTGCTCTTTTACTTACTGGCGATGTGACCTTGGGCAGGTCATTCCTCCTCTCTGGGCCTTAGAAGTTGGATAAGGTCATCCCTAAATTAGAAGACCTGATTTCCTGGTCTAGCTTAGCTAATTCAATTAACTAACCAAACTTATTGTGTGACCTTGGGCCAGTCATCTCCTCTTTCAGGGCCTCAGTTTCCTCAACTGCAGAATATGGGGGTTAGACTAGATGACCTCTACTGCCCCTTCCTGCTTTGGCATTCGGTGCTCTATATGCTATAGTCCCTTACAGTCCTGATGTTTTGTTTTTAGAGGTCTTTCTCAGTGCTGACATGCTGTGTCATGCTGTGGTCTATATTCTAAGGTCCCTTTAGCTATGACTTTATGTGGTCCCAACTCCCTCCTAATTCTGATATCTTATAATCCTCTAAGTTAATCCAATATGATGGGAAGTCAAAATAATAATTATGTTTTGTTTCTAGAAAGCACTTATAATGCATGTGTGTGGTGTGTCTAGGAACTAGAGTGAGGGCCCTGAGGAGCTCAGCTCCTACCCGATCTTTTTCTATGATGCTCAAAGAAGTTTATCTGATTAGCTGATAGTACCCCTAGGAAGAGAGGAGGAGCTTGGGGTTGTGTGGGACCTGAGGGAGCTGAGGGAAGAGGAGGAAGAGGAATGGAAGGAAGGGAAGGGAAAAGAAGGAAGAGGAGGAAGAGGAGGAAGAGAGGAGGAGGAGGGGAGGAGGAGGGGAGGAGGAGGAAGAAGGGGGGAGGAAGGGAAGGAAGGAAGAGAGAATAAAGAGAGGGGGGAGGAGGGGGAAGAGGGAGAGGAGGAAGAGGAAGAGGAGGAGGAGGAGGAAAAGGAGGAAGAGAGGAGGAGGGAGAGGAAGGGAAGGAGGGGAAGGGAGGAGAAGGGGAAGGAGGGAGAAAAGGGAGAGGCAGAGAAGGAGGAAGAGGAGGAAGGGAAGAGGAGGGAGAGGAAGAAGAGAGGAGGAAGGGAAGGAGGCAGATGGGGAGAAGGAGGAAAAGGAAAAGGATAGGAGGGGGAAGAGGAAGAGGAGGAGGAGGAAGAGGAGGAAGAGAGGAAGAGGGGGAGAAAGGGAAGGAGGAGAAGGGAGGAGAAGGAGAAGGGGAAGAACGAGGAAGAAGGAGAGGAGGAGGAGGAGGAAGAGGAGGAAGGGAAGGAGGCAGATGGGGAGAAGGAGGAAAGGAGAAGGGGGAGGAGAGGGAAGAGGAAGAGGAGGAAGAGGAAGAGGAGGAGGAGGAGGAGGAAAGTATGGCTACTAGTAAGTCTATGCCAGGATGCTGCTGATTAAGGATGAACACTAGGGTTGCCAATCAACTTGCCGAGTCTTTTATTGCCAAAGATGGTTTCTGGGAAGGACAACTGATGCTTAGATTGTTTTTTGTGAGGCAGCTGAGTATGGTGAAGATTGAAAAACACCCATTCGTAGTTAGAAAACCTTAGTGTGAATCCTTGCTCTTTTACTTACTAGTGATTTGTGTGGCAAGTCATTCCTCCTCTCTGGGCCTAAATTCCCTTCCAGCTCAGAATTGTAGGATATGAATTAAGCAAAGAGCCTGGTTGGGATAGGGTGGGGGTAGGGGTCCCTCGGATGTTTTTCATATTTATGCCCATTTCCTTTTCCTTACGATTTTGCTGACTATAGCAAAGACTAAGGAAGGAGAGAGGGCCCCAGTCAGGGCCCTGTAGTTGGTCCTGGGCCGCTTAAGCTTTAGATCTGAACCTTATTCCCCAGTCACTGTTGTCAGTGTTTGCATGTTAATGAGCCAACAGCATAGGGGGACTATTGGGGTAACTTATTTTAGCTATAAGAGCCCCACATATAGATTTAATGGCTTGAGGTTCTGGTTTCCAACGCCTGGACTGGAAGGTCCCTAAGGAAAAGCACCAGGCATTGTGATGGTGTAAGAAAAACCACAAGGTCAGAAGTGAAGAGTGGGCTTTGTGGGAGGACAGCGAGGTGGTACAGTGGATAGAGTACTGGCTCTAGAGTCAGAAGGACCTGAATTCAAATGTGACCCTAGACACTTATTAGCTGTGTGACCCTGGGCAAGTCACTGCCTCCAAAAAAAAGAAAGAAAGAAAGAAAAAAGAGTGGCTATGTGGTTAATGTCCAGTGGGACCTTGGGCAAATCACTTTCTTCTCTGCACCTCAGTTCCCTCATATGAAAGAGGAGGGGAATTGCGATAGAGGAAGGGCATCTCTCCTTCAGTCTCCTAGCCTCTTCCCCACCTGCACAGGAACCACATACTTGCCTGTCCTAGTGTCTTAGATGACTGTCACTGACTTCTTTATATCTAACTGCTTTTCTGCTTTGCTGGGCTCAGTGGGGACAGAGAGAGACTCCTGAGCCACGAAGACCATTCCTTGTTTGGGCCTGTTTCCCCCTCCTCAACTCTAGCCAGTCTCCCTCCTTCCCTCAAAACGGTTTTCCATTTTCCACTCCCTCTCTGCCCCTCCACTTCTCTTTGGTACAGTGGAGAGAGCACTGTGTTCAAGCTAACCCTGTGCATGCATGCCCTATTTGCCCTGACAGCTCTCTGGGCCCTGAAAGGTGTGGGCAGCCTCAGGATGACAAGAATTAATTAACCCTGAGAGGAAGTCTTGTTGACTCTTCACTACCCCAGGTAGTTTTCTTTTCTTATAAACCCAGCTCTTATGAACTCAGCTCCTTTAGGTAATGCACCCCTTCCCCATGTCCTCATCTCTCTTTACTGACCTTACCCATTCTCATCACTTGGGGACTTATGACTCAGGCCCAGGCCTGACCCTGAGCCCTTTTCCTCCCCACTCTTCACCTCCCAGCTCCCTTCTTCAGGCACATTTAATCCACCAGTCTAGAACCCAACCTCAGAGATGGAAGATACCTCCAGGTCATCAAATTCAGCCTGCCAGTCTATGCGGGAATCCCCTCTACACTCTCTGCCAGTCTCACTCTCCATTCCATTGTTGGAGGGCTCTGATTATGAGAAACACTTTCCCTTTGTGGAGCCCAAATATGCCTAATCAAATTGACATCTTTTATTCTTGAATCACCTTCATTTCCAAACAGGTACCTCCTCTATCCATCAAGACATCCTTTAGAACAAAGATGAAAAAATAAAGAGGAAAAAAAAAAGGCAGGTCAGCCAGGGATGCTGTTTCACACCATAGTCCCCCACCTCTACAAAGAGGTGAGAAGGGTACATTTTATCAACTCTTTGCCTGTGACAAACTTGGTCATCAGAATTACACAGAGTTCATTTTGGATTTTTGGTTTATTCCACGTATGTTGTTTTAATCACTGTGTATATTATTTTTCTGTTCTACTTGCTTCATTCTACATTATTTTCTATACCGTCCTGTAGTTTTCTGAATTCTTCATATTCCTCATTTCTTATGGTGCCATATTGACTTAGCACATCCCCAATGAATGGACACCTACTTTGTTTCTAATTCTTTGCTACCACAAAAAGTTTATTTCACACAACAGTCATTTAAACATGGGAAATCAGCTATTGTGAACCCCTTAGGTCCTCTCAACTCTAAGTTAAATATCACAAATTCTGCTGGACCTAGAGTCAGAAAGACCTGAGTTCAAATCCAATCTCGGATACTTCCCAACTATGTGACCTTGAGCAAACCATTTAACCTCTGTTTGCTTCAGTTTCCTCAACTGTAAAATGGGAATAATAAAGACACTTACCTCCCAGGGTTGTTATAAGGATAAAATGAGATAATATTTGTTTAGTGCTCAGCACAGTAGCCTGGCACACAGTAGGTGTTTAATAAATGCTTGTTCCCATGCTGTCATCCTGGCCAGCTCCACCTGTTGTCAATATCTCTTCTAAATTGTGAGGCCCAGAAGTGAACCAAGCACTCCAGATGGGTCCCAATCAAATGAGATAATATTTATAAAGTGCTTACCACAGTACCTAGTACGTTGTAGTACATTAATTGATGCTTGTTTCCTTCACTTCCCCCTCTGGCCTGGGCAGCGGACAATAGAAGGACCTTGTCCTTTTCTCAAGACCTGCTTCTATTAATGAAGCCCAAGAATGAATGCATCCTTTTTTTTTTTTTCATAGTAGGGTCTGGAGTATAAAGGCAGTGGGTTATTTAAGGTATAGGTTATCTCCCATGTCGATATTTTTTTGGTCAAGTTTAGAAGCCAATAGTCTTTGAGAGCAAGACCCTCGGAGGATGAGTGGACTTTTCAATGTCACTCAGCACATCTGAGATTAGAAGCCCAAATTCAGACTTGATACCTCAGGAGACGGAACCATAGAGCAAAGTCCAAAGTTACAGGCCAAGGACAGGACACTTTCTAAATGGGAGGGAAGATTTCTTCTGTTATCTCCTTTGCTCCCTGAAGAACAGATTTAGAACCCTCAGGGGATGGGGTGAGAAGGGCCCTTAGGGTTAGGAATGGAGGCTGATGTGAACTGACTGCCTTTGTCCTTCCCTGTAGTTGGAGCTCAGGGTTTTGATCTCTGTCTCCTCTTTTGTTGCCCACTGCTTATCTTATGGCTTCACCCCCTCCCTCTTTACCCACAAGCCTCTGCATGGGCTGTGGTTGTTTATCAGGGGAGAAGTGTGAAGTCCATAAGAGAAGATGAAAGCTCTGTCACAGGTAGTGGTCAAGGGACAGTGTAGCCTCCGGTCAGGACTGAGCTCAGACACCCTTCATTTCTGCTGTGTCCTACCCTCTGCCCTTACAATTCCTATTTGGGGTCCAAAGTCTTTTCCCCTTCATTCCTCCTTCCCATACCTTCACCATATTGGGGGTAGGGGATATTGGAGGGTTTGAGCTCGTGCCTTACGGTTTGCATGGCAGTGAATTGGGGACTTTTAGAACCTTAGCCATTATAACTCTTCCCCTACTACTAAATGAAGATAAAGATGTGACATAACGCTATCTCCCCAGATGGAAAACTCCCTGAGGGATCCCTTCATGCTTGACACCAAATGACTAAGCAATTTATTTTTTAATAGTAGTTGATTTGTGTAGATTAATGACTAGCTGTGCCAAAACATGCCTCTACCCCTTCTCCCCTTAGGGCCCCTTCTGATTCTTTCTCCTTCCCTCAACCTAGGTGTTTTTGGGCGAGTCTCTCAGATCCTGAGGGGTCCTCTATGAAATTTTCTAGTTTGGCTATATCTGATAAGGTTTCTGGAGGGGAGGGGGCTGAGAATTGTATTTGGCTGGAAGAAAGGGAGAGGCTGCTCCTTAGCCTGAGACTCTGGGAACCACCTGCTGGAGTTGGAGGGGGAAGGACGTGGGAGGTGGGGAAGGCGCAGGGGGGAAGCACCCCGGAGGAAGTGGTAGATCATTTGGTTGCTGTGCTTCGACTTCCTCCTCCACCTCCTCCTCCTCCTCCTCCTCCTCCTCCTCCTCCTCCTCCTTTCTCCTCCTCCTCCTGGCCCTATAACCTCAAAGTTGGCTCCACAGCCTGGGTGACCTGGCCACTCCCCTGGGGCTAGGGGTGGGAAGGGCAAGGGTGGGTGTGGCTGCATCAGCAGTGGAAAGTTTGATCTGTTGCTCCTCTATACCCAGGGTGGGGGTGACCCAAGGGCAGCTGTGGTGAGGGGCTGGTTATAGAGGTGGGTATTGAGTCACTTACTTCAGTTCTTTCACTTGGCCCCAACTCTAAGTTTGAACTTGACTCTTACTTTACTCTTGACCCTGACCCAGACCCTAATGCTGAACCTGATCCTATTCTTGACCCTGACCCTAATTTTGACCTTGGCAATTGGGGTTAAGTGACTTGCCCAGGGTCATACAGCTAGTAAATGTCTGAGGCTGGACTTGAACTCAGGTCCTCCTGATGCCAGGACACTGTACCACCTAGCTGCTTTTACAAATTATTGACCCTGACCTTACTTCTGACACTAGTCCTTCTCCTGACCTTATCCCTACTCCTAAACCTGGTTCTAATTCTAACCTTTATTCTGAGTGTGACTGGCCCAACTCTAATCCCAATTGTAATTCTAATAATAGTGAAAAGACTTAGCATATACTCCTGTGCAGATGCTAAGTGCTCAGTGGTGCAGCCTGGTGTATAAAAGGGCATTAGAACCTAGGTCAAGAGACCTGGGTTCTAGTCCATCGCTGCCACTTCATAAGTGTATGAACTTGGACAAGGTATGTCCCCTTCCTTGAGCTTCAGTTCCTCCTCTGTATATAATAATATATGCATATGTTTATGATATGTTTCATATTAAAGCAGAGGAAACTGAATCCATTGGGAGTCTCTGAGGTTCCTTCCAGCTCTAAAGCCCACAGTCCTCTAGAAGCAGTTTATCCAGGGTCACATAGCTATCAATACCAGATATGCCACTGGTCAGATCTTCTGATTCCCATTTCAGCGTGTTCTCCTTTGCCTGTGTCCCAACAGGGAACTAGACCATATCACCTCTTGATGCCCTGTCCATTGCTGAGATTTATAGTTTTATGATTTGATGAAATATTGATTAAATCAATGAATGAATGAATCATTTATTCATTCAATTGCTCAGATACCTGTATTTGGAGCCCCTTAGCAACCCTGTCTTTTGGCTTCTGGGTCTTTTAGAGCTGTTGGCTCAACAAATTTAATCTGCAGGAGTCATGTGCTTGAAAACTTTTTCTACCAAAACTAACCAAAGTGGACTTTGAGGTAGTAACCACCTCTGTGGGCCTCCACATAGCCGTCTATTTGGCATTTTCTTTTCTCTCTCTCATACGTGTGCAAACACGTGCTGTGGATGCAAAGTCCCCTGAGGTTTTTCTACGCTGGTGTTCTTTCCATACACCCACCCATCCATCTATCCATCCACCCACCCATCCATCTATCCATCCACCCACCCATCCATCCATCCATCCATTTATCCATCTATCCATATGCTCCCCTTCCTCTTCCAGCTTCTACTTGTTCTCCTTTATTTCCTTGTTCTCCCCTGAACCAGCCCAGTGCTCTTTGCTTCCAGGGTTCCTCCTGAATATAGAAGGGCAGTGTGTGGGCAATGATGGTGTTACCCATTCTTAGGACAGCCCTGGCCTTACAGTGAGGAGAACCTTTATTTGAGTGATATCTTTGACATCAGCTGTATGTGTATAATCTTTCACTTGTAAAATGGGAATAATAATTGTGCCTGTCTTATATCAAGTGCTTTTCAATTCTTGACATGCTTTACAAGAGGTGGCTAATATCATCATCATCATCATCATCCTCATCCTCCTCCTCCTCCTCCTCCTCCTCCTCCTCCTCCTTCTCCTTCTCCTCATCATTAGTATTAATAGCAGTTAGGAGGTGAAGTGGATAAAGTGCTGGGTCTGAAGTCAGAAGGACCTGAGTTCAGATCTGGCCTCAGACACTTACTAGCTGTGTGATCCTGGGCAAGTCACTTAATCCTGTTTGCCTCAGTTTCTTCATTTGTAAAATGAGCTGGAGAAGGAAATGGCAAACCACTCAATGTGTCTTTGTCAAGAAAACCCCAAATGGGGTCACAAAGAGTTGGAAACATGTGAAACGACTCAAAACCAACAATTATTATTTATCATTATCATTTTCATTATTAGGCCAAACATAAGCAGGTAGAGGCAATGTGAATTTGGAGTCAGAGGTCCTTGAGTTTAAACCTGACTCTTTCACTGATTAGCTGTGTGACCTTGGGCAATTCACTTTACCATCATCAGTTTCGTTATCTATAAAATTAGGGGTCTGGTGTAGATGTCTTCTAAGGTCCTTCCCAGTTCTAAATCCATGATCCTGGGATCATTTCTGCCCTTTTATTTCCCAATTTAATTTAATAAACACTTATTAAATACATACTATGTACATGGCACTGGGAATGCACAGATGAAAAATGGCCATCCCTGCCCTTGGGGAGCTTGTATTTCAGAAGGAGTCATGTATTTCAGAACCACATGTAACTGTGGTTCTAGAGAAAATGAGATTAAAGCATGAGAGGATTGAAAAGAGCATAGAAAGAAATTTAAGGAGATAGATAACTTTGATGAGGGGGAAGGAAAAACACCACTCAAGTGTAGGCCAGAACCTCAGGAAATGGTGTGTGTTTGTGTACATCTTTCTGTGTGTTTGTGAGTTTTGGTTTTGTTTTTTGTTTTTTTTTCCA
Organism: Phascolarctos cinereus; assembly: GCF_003287225.1. Classification (NCBI taxonomy): domain Eukaryota; kingdom Metazoa; phylum Chordata; class Mammalia; order Diprotodontia; family Phascolarctidae; genus Phascolarctos; species Phascolarctos cinereus. Next base: position 299,098,801 of record NW_027555958.1, on the reverse strand, counting down.
CTGAATTTGCAATGTTTCCAACGTGAGTCATATTGCTTCTGGGCTTCTCCCAGTGGGCACAATGTGCTCTCCCAACCTGGCTTTGTTGAGCATCTAGGAGTATAGAATGGGGAGGGTAGTGGGGAAGAGATCCAGAACCTACCCTTAGGAGTCTCCTTTTGGGGAGGTAGTCTTGAGCACGGAAAAGGTGTGTATTTGGAGGAGTAGGGGTGTTTATGGGAGGACCTGTTTGGGGAAGGCCTATGGACACCAGCACTGTGGACAGAGAACAGCAATGGCCTTAGTCTCAGGTCAGCCCCCACTGGCTTGGCATCTCCAGGAATATCTGGTAGGCTCTAGAGGAGGGCTGTCTCTTCCCTCCCCCCCCCACCCTTTTAAAGCTTCTTTCTCTCAATCCATTTTCCACTGCATGTTTCACCCCAGCCAGGAATTCTAGCTTCATCTTTTCCTTTCTCCCTTCCCCCATCCTGTCTGACCCAGAAGGGGTGACACCCCTCAACCCCACTGTTAGGTAGTATTGTGACTGGCAGGAGCTAGGCTGATGATGGCAGAAGTGGTGTTAGGAGGGAATAGAGAGGAAGGGAGAGGTGACAGGAACCAGGGAATCTAGACTGTCAGGTGAAGAAACAGGGGTACATTGGGAGATTGCCAAGACCCTGGGGTGAGGAGTGGGTGTGAAGGCACCGACCTGTATCTGTCACCTGAAATCTAGGCAGATAGGATAGAGGCAGAGAGGACCATAGAAGGTATGGACTGTAGAATGGACATGAGAGATAATGTAGTCCAATCCCTTTATTTTGTAGAAGAGGAAACTGAGGCTCATTGTGAACTCCTTGAAAGCAAGAACATCTTTGACCTTTTTTGTATCCCAGTGCTTAGCACAATGCCTGGCACATAGCAAGGACTTAATACATGTTTATCAACTAACTAAATGACAGAGTTTACAAAAAGAGTTAGAATTGGGTTTGAGGGTCCTGACTTCCAGGAGGCCAGGCCTTTTTTTTTTTTTTTTAATGCTATACCTCAGCTACATCTTTAGGGCTGGTGGATGAATCAATCAACACCTTGGACAGAGTGTCCCCTGTGGGCAGAGCTGTGCTGAGCTCTGGGGCAGGGAAGAGTAACAGTCTCTACCCTGTGGAGGTTCCAGTCTGACTTGGGAGACAAGGCAGGTACTCAGGATATCAGACTGAGATGCTGAAACAAGAGTCCAAATCATGTCCTGAGAGTGCTCAGGGGAGGAAGTGGGCCTGGAGGGTACAGAGGCAAAGAGGGAGGACTCTCTCCCTCCTGTTTGCCGCCCCTTTCACCCCGGGCCTCATCTTTTCCACCTGTGCCTACCCTTCATACTACAAGAGATCATAGGATGAGAATTGTAAGGGGTCTTTGAGTTCATCTAATTTATCGCCTTCATTTTTTCCCCTTAATTTTTATTTATTTATTCATTTAAAAATTTTTTTTTGAGTTCCAAATTCTCTTTCTCTTTGCCCCTCCCTCACCTATTGAGAAAAGCAAGCAATAGGATATCAATCGCAGAATATATATGCAGAATATATACCTCCTTAATTTTTTAACCAGTAGGGGAAAGGAGAAATTGAGTGATTTGCCTAAGGTCACAGAGGTTATAGATAGTGGAGACAAGATTGGAAGCAGAGTCTTCTGAAAGAAGCCCAGTCTTCTTTACAATACTCTGTATACTGCCTTGGACCAGGAAGCACTTGGGTAGACTCTTTCTTGCAACAGAATTCCCTGGGGACAGGGCTCGTTTCCTTTGGGGGCCCAGTCCCCGGTTTCCCCTTCCCCTGCAAGAAAATGAATTGAATGAGTTAAAAATAATGCTGCTGTGAGAGGGGGTGTTGTCCCTAACCACCCCCAGGCTCCTCCACCAACCCAGCTTGGTTTTCAAACAAGTGAGCAGCTCAGTCATTCTTTGTCTCTGGTAGCCTGGCTTTTCCTGCCCTCTGAAGCCCTAACCTCATTCACTTCCCCTCCACTGTCCCCGCACCCCCCAACTGTTGCTTGAAAATAGTTCAAGGGGCTCTAATCTTAGAGTTCATAAATCACTTTACATATATGATCTCATTTTGTCCTCGCAACAGCCTGGTGAGCCAAATGTGATAGTTATTATCAGACCCATTTTATAGATGAGGAAACTGAGAGTCAGGGAAGTCCAGAATCACGCAGTGAACAAGTGCCAATACAGGTCTTCTTGGCTGCAGTGCAGTGGTCTATCCACTCACTATGTGCTGCCCCCCTGCCCCCTCCCCCACACAGTGCCTCTTACCCCTGTACACTTGAGATAATATGTTTGTTTTGTTTTCTCCTCTAGAGTTTATTCGCAAAGCAAAGCAAATTCACAAAGAATATACCAGGGTGAGGGCATTAGAAATGAATATGGATGGTTCTGTCCAGCAAAGACTGGGTGGTGCCCAAACTCTTTTATTCTTACTTAGCAACAGTTCCCCAGGCTGAGTTTGTAGTCATTCAGAGACAATGTTCTGCAGTGGAAATCACACTTTACATGGGATCATAGATTGAAGACAGAAGGTACCTTAGAGGCCTTTGGGTCTCACACCTTCATTTTGTAGTTGAGGAAACTGAGGCCCAGAGAGTTTAAGTGACATGCATAAGGTCACCCAGTATAGTAAGTGTCTGAGGTAGGATTTGAACCCAGATTGAGTGCCCTAATCCATTGAAAATTTGCACTCAAGTCTTGGCTCAGATATTTCTTATGAGATGTATGATTCTGGTTCAGAGATAGTATGGTACACTGGGTAGAGGACTGGTCTTAGAATCAGGATGACTTAGATTCAAATTCTGTCTCAGATATGAGCTGTGTGACCAGGAATGTCATTTAATCAATGACACTGCTGTCATGGGGGGGGTGGGAAATCAGATTCTTGACATATTGGTGTGATCCTAAGTCATTTTACTCTCTCTGAGCCTCAGTTTCTCCATCTATAAAATGGAAATAAGAATATTTACACTGCTTGTAAGGAAAGTGATATGTAAACCTTGAGAAGAACTGTAGAAATGGAAGCTGTTATTTGTTAAATGATTCTCTTGGCCTCTAGAACATTTTGGCCCTATCTGAGAACACCTCTAGTTTGTGCCAGGATTTTTTCTAAAACCTCACAAGGCTCTTTGGTTCTCTCTTTCTCCTAATTCTCCCTCCCAGCAGTCCCCCATCCTGCATTCCCAGTCTTCCCATAAGGGCTGAACTATGTTTGTATACTGGGTAAAAAAATTCACATCCCTCAGGTTCCAAAAAGGCTTCATCTCCCTCAACTGGCCTCTCTCTCCATAATTTTTTAGTTTATTATTTTTATTTTCAATGAAGTATTTTAAAAAATTATCTATTCTCCCACCTCAGTTAAATTTAAAAAGAAAACCCTCAATACCTAGCTATATGGTCTGGGGGAAAAAAAAAACCCCAAACCTCCCACATTAGCTATCTCGGAAAATGTTTCTCTGCATTGTAAGTCCATCACCTCACTGGGAGGTGTGTCATGTTTCATCTGCATTCTTTTGGACTCATGGTTGATCATTGTGTTGGTCAGAGTTCTAAAGTCTTTCAGATTTGCTTTTCTCTATAATGTTATTGTCATGGTATAAAATTGTTCTCCTCATTTTTCTCATGTTCTTCTCCATCAGTTCATAGAGATCTTTCCAATCTCCTCTGAAGCTGTCCATTTCATTCTTTCTTATGGTGCAATAACATTCCATTCATTCATGTGCCGTGTTGATTTTTTTTTTAGTCATTTCTCAATAGGAGGACACACCTTTAGTTACCAGTTTTTGGCTACTATGAAAAGAACAGCTATAAATGTTTTTGTACATATAGATCCATTTCCTCTTTCTATGACTTCTTTGAGGTATAGACTTAATGGAAGCATAGCAGGTTCAAAGGGCATGTACACAGTTTGGTAACATTCTGGGCAGGGTTCCAAATTGCTTTGCAGAATGGCTGAGGCAATTCACAGGTCTACCGACAGTGCACCAGGGTGTCTGTTTTTCTACGGCCTCTCTAGCATTTATAAGTTTCCTCTTTTGTCAACCTTGTTACTCTGATAGGTATGAGGTGGCACCTCAAATTTGCTTAAATATGCATTTCTCTAATTATTAGTGATTTAGAACATTTTTTTTCATATGATTGTATATAGCTTGGATTGCTTCCTCTGAAAACTGTTCTTTAACCATTTGTCTGTTAGGGATGACCATCATTCTTCCACGTTCCTATACTTGCTCCTCTGCTTAAGTGTGATGTATTAAATGTCATTTCCCATCTCTGAGCTTCAGTTTTCTCATTGGTAAAAGGAGGGAGCTGGACTAAGTGGTCTTTTGTGCATGATCCCTTCTAGCCAAGGTGTGCCTGGGAATTTTTTCAACTAGGGCAGATGTTGGCGCCCTAGGAGGAAGTGGGGAGTCTGATGGGGGATCATGAGCAGGGTACAGGCTAGTCCGATTAAGGTTGCAGGGTATGTGTCTGCTCTCTTGGTGCCCCTCATGGGGGCGGTGGCCAACCAGAGATTCAGAGTGGTAACAAAGAGGTCTCTAGACCACCACGGGGAGGATGTACCTGCCTACCCCCACGTTGAGGCCAGGGTCAGAGCTTTGTCTGCTCTTTCTGAATTACAGCTGTACCCCCCCAACTCTAAATCCTAATCATCCTATGATCATAGGTCACATCTGCAAGGCCTTGGCAGGGCTATGTCCCTCATTTCTGCATGTTCCATAGGGTTAACTTGGCTCTGGCCTACACAGAACTGACAGAGGAGCTGGGCCGACTGCGGGAGCTAAGTTCCCTTCAGGGGAGAATTCTGAGGACATTGCTGCAAGAACAAGTCCAGAGGAGCGGTGAGCAGGGCCTGGGTGAGGATGGGGCGGGGTGGGGGGGCGAAGAAAGGGACAGGAGGAGAGTCTCTGCTAGATTCTGAGGGGGCATGGCAACCATCCGGCACCATCTACCTCCTTTAAATACTTTCCTTGCATGCTGGGGTCCTTTCATTCCCCAAGGGTGGGAAAGCTGTCTCATTGTAAAAACAAAGCTTTCCTGAGGTTTGACTTTCTCCTTATGCTCCCATTCCATCCTGTTTTCCCTTCCAGGCCAAAGACATTCCCCTCTTTCCCAGCGCCACTCCCCATCTTCACAGTGCCCTTCGCCATCCCCACCAGCCCGGGCTCCCCCGCCCGGGCCTCAGAGTCAGTCCCCGGTTCCCCAGCGTCGCTCCCCTGTACCCCCTGTTCCACCGTGCCATTCACCCCAACAGCACCGCTCCCCTGCCTCACCATCCTGTCCATCACCTGCCCACCAGCGCCGCTCCCCTGTGCCCCTGCCACCCCCACCGCCATGCCAGTCTCCTACCCCGCAGCGCCGCTCTCCTGTGCACCCCCCCTGCCCAGCTCCCAGCCTCGGCCCCCACCAGGGGAGAGGACTCTGGTGGAGCTGGCCTACGCCAAGCCACCCAGTCACCACGTGAAGGCTGGCTTCCAGGGGCGCCGCAGCTACTCAGAGATGGCCGATGGGGCGGGCTATGCGGGAGCTGTCCCCTGGCTTCAGGCTGAGGCCTCAACGCTGCCCAAGCCTCGACCCTATGGTGGGGAGCTCTACAGCCCCAGCAGGCCTCTCAGCCCCCGAAGCACCTTTGAAGGCATCCGGCTTCGGTTTGAGAAGCAGTCTTCAGAAGAAGAAGAGTGGGCTGTGCCTAGCCCCCCCAGCCCAGAGTCAGGCACCATCCGATGTGCCTCTTTCTGTGCTGGCTTCCCCATCCCTGAGACACCCACTGCTGCCTACACCCACGCGGAACATGCCCAGTCCTGGCCATCCATTAATGTGAGTGAGGGCCTGGGGCTGCCATGTGGGCTCCGGGTGGATGGGGAGAGAGTAGTCACAGGTTAGTGGCAGGGGGTGGCAGAGTGCCCCCTGCCCTCAAGTCCCCAGGACTCAGACAGGTCTGAGATTCTCAAACCTTTCTGGGGAGCTCACACTTCTTATAATCCATCTACATACCCAATTCAAGGCATTTTTGACAACAAATATTTGAATGCGAGATGTGTGCCAGGCACTGTGCTAGGTACTTTAAAGAACAAAGATGAAAAATGCTACAGCCCCTGCCTTCGAGGACCTAAAGTGTATCAGGGCTGGGGAACAGCATATAACTCATTCATAAATAAGTAGAATACAGGTAATAGCAGCAAAGGAAAAATCCAGACCAAACATGAAGAATTTGCAGAGGGAGTGTGATGGCTTTCAGCTGAAGAGGAATCAGGGTAGGCTTTATGGAAAAGGTGGCACCTGAGTTGGGCCTTGGTAGAAGGAAGGAAATAAGCATTTGTTAAGTGCCTACTGTCTGCTAAGAGCTTTGCAAATATCTCGTTTTGTCTTCATGATAATTCTGGGGGGTGGGTGCTATTGTTATCCTCATTTTACAGTTGAGAAAATGAAAACAAACAGAAGTTAAGTGACTTGCCCAGGGTCACATAGCTAGGAAGTATTGGAGGCGGGATGATGCCTTCAGTGGAAATAGGGGAACTAGGATGAAGAGCAGTTTTTTAGGGGAATGGGGAGGTGGGGAGAGAAGATTAATGAGTCAATAAACACTTATTATAAACACAATAAGCACTTATTAAGGAAGGAAGTGTGTTTAGTCGTTGAGGATACAAAGAGAAGTAAAAGGAAATTCTTGCCCTCAAGGAGATCACAATCTAATGGAAGGAGACAACATGTGAACAAGATATATGATATAATATGTAATTATAGAATATATAATATAATATCATTTATAATAAATTGAAAATAATCAACAGTGGGAGATCGGGAAAGGCTTCCTGTGCAAGGTGGGATTTTAGCTGGGACATGAAGTTCAGTTTTGGACTTGCTGGGTGTAAAATGTCTACGGGACATCCTAGTAGAGACGTCTAGCCTGGGGCATTCAAAATTGGGTATCAGGAGAGAGATTGGGGTTGGAATAATAGATTTGTGTCATCTGCATAGAGATGATAATTGAAGCCATGGAAGAAAATACAGTCATGGAGAGTGTGCAGAGACAAGAGGAAGCTGAGGATAGAGACACCCTTATGGGGCAGGTGTAGGAGAACATGGAAAGAGACTGAGGGGGATGTCAGGAGACTGAGAGTAAAAGACAGAAATGAATCATCCCTGCCCTCAAGGAGTTTACATTCTACTGGAGGCTTAAGATGTCTTAGTCAAGAGAACTGGTGGAGAGGAATATCATGGAAGCCAAGGGAGGAGAGAGTGGCTAGAAGGAAGGAGTTAACAGTGTAGAAAATGGCAACTAAACCAAGAAGGATGAAGACTGAGAGGAGGACAGTGGAGGGTCAGCTGACAGGGCTAGAGATTGGGGAGAAGGAGAGAACTGATCCCCGGGCTCTTTATGACTCGAATTGATCAAAAGGCATGTATTAAAGTACCTCCTGTGTTCTAGGCACGGGATACAAAGCAACAAAAAGAAAGCTTATATTTTATATATATTTTATTTTTATCTCTTAATATTTAATGTTTCTATAAACATTTTATATTTTTCTACAAAATGTTATATATTTATAGAAATATATTTATATGTGTATATTCACATTACAACATATGCATTATATTACATACAAATATTTACATATTTATATATCATGAAGTTTATGTTTTAGTATATGGATGTGTAAGTTAAGGGCTGGGGTGGGAACCAGGAGTAAGGAATAGGGAGAAAGAGGGAAAAGTATGATGGTTGGGGGTGGTGCAAGGGAAAGGCCTCGGGAATGACTCCCCTTTTTCTGCCTCTCCCTCCAGTTGCTAATGGAGACTGTGGGTTCAGACATCCGAAGTTGCCCTCTCTGTCAGCTGGGATTTCCCGTTGGGTACCCGGACGATGCACTCATCAAACACATTGACTCGCACCTGGAGAACAGCAAGATATAGGGCACTCCCCCTTTCCTCCCCTTGACCATTCATTCTCTCCCACCTCTCCAGACCACCATTCCCCTCTACTTTGAATGCTGCATGATTCTCGCAGGGTCTGTCCTCCCTTTCCTCTGCTACTCCCAGACACCTCCACTAGCTACCCACGAGTCTCGCCATGTGTGCTGTCTCCCTGCTGTTCTGCCAGTCACCATTTAGCTCTGGCTCTCTCCAGGAGGAGGTGCCAAGATCCACTCCCTGCCCCATATGCTTCCTCTCTGGCTCCTTCCGAGGGAAGTGGGGGACTGGGGTGGGATGGGTCAGGGCTGTCCATCCTCCTCTGAGTCTTTGTCCTCCTTCCTGTTCTCAAATTGTGTTGGATACAGTAAAGTCTCCAGTATCGTTGGGCTAGTGGGGGGAAGGGCAGGGAAGGGGATTTGTGGACTCCAGGAGGCCCCACCCCACCCTGGAGATGTGTCTGTGATGCGTTGTAGCTCTGCCACATCCCACGCCATCTTGGTCCTCCATGCCCCCTCCCATTCCAGGTCCTCAGCCCTGCCAGGCATTGATGCCAGATGCCAACTCTTCCCTATGCACTGAGTCTCCTGGAGTGGGGTTCCCAGGGGAGAAAATGCTAGATATAGCCACCCCCCTCATCCCTCTCTTCCAGACACATTTGTCCATCCATCCATCCATCCCAGAGCTACCTCTCCCTACACCATTCCTAGAACCCTCCACCCCCCCCACCCCCAACAGGGACTAGATGATTAACTTTAGAGACTGGAGTGAGGATTCCCTGCCCTTCCTACCACACTTGCCTGCCTTCCTGGGCCTGAGCAGAGTATGGATCTGCCCTGACCTCCCCCTGGCCTCTTCCCCCTTTCCCAAATTAAGTATCCACCTGGGGTGTGTGTGTGTGTGTGTGTGTGTGTGTGTGTGTGTGTAACAGAAAGAGAGAGAGAGAGAGAGAGAGAGAGAGAGAGAGAGACAGAGAGAGAGAGAGACAGAGAGAGACAGAGAGAGAGTAGTGATGGGGTTGCATTAGGAAGATTCCCTGGATGCTCCAGCCTAGGTTGGCAGGTTCCCCCACCCCCACCCCCACACGGGTACCATCTGTGTCAGTTTGCTGGCTCCAGCGGCTCATCTGTCTACCTGACCGAGTTCCTGGAACTTTCACCTCACATTGTGGGGCAGATCCTCCTCTTCTGTTGCCCAGACCCCATTACCACAAGTGCCCTGGGAACCCAGAAAGGGCTGGTGCCAGGTCAGGCGTGGGCATTGGCATTGCTTCCTGGGTGTCAGACCGGATTCCTGTAAAGTGGGTGGGTTGGTAGGCAGCCCAAACTGTTCCCCAGTGCCCAGGTGAGAGTGGGCAAGGGTGGGCACCTGGACCCAGCCCAACCCTGAGAATTGGCCAAGGGCGGGCTACTGAGATCTGCTTTAAAAAGAGCTAACTCCCTTTACTGCTCCCCATCCCCACCTCCCACCCACACTCCCTCTGTAAAATCTACCTCAGAGTTGATAAATCCCAGAAGGATAGGTATGAGGGGACGGGCTGGGGGGAAGGGAAGACCCCCCCCCCAGGGCCAAGAAGGGAAACTCCCTACCAGTGAGAGCCCGGACCCCCAGCAATTAAACCAACTTCCCCTCTCCCTCAGCAACCACCACCTTGTGGTCAGGGGAGGAAGAGTGCTGCTTTCAATGCATGTACAGTTCTGATCCAACTCTTCCAGAATCCCCTTGACCATCACAGCTCTCCCCGACGCCTGGTTTCCTAACCCTCCACCTCTATCCTGGGGGTGTTGGGTGTGGATGCAGGAGGAAGGTGGGCTACAAGAACTCCAGAGACACAAGGACCTGGCTGTATCATCTGGACCTGAAAGTTCCCCTAGAGGAGAGGAAGAGGCACAAGGGAGGAGGGAGAGGGGGGCCCTGTGCTCTGTGAAGAAAATAAAAGTCCAAATAAAAGTTACCTGTCCCGAGTGCATGCCCCTCTTCCTTCCCCTTTAGAAGAAATATTGCCTTGGTTCCATACTCTCTCCTCTTTCCTTCTCCCCCCTTCCTTCCAACACAGCTTAAAGCAGCACTTGAACGAGGCAAGCACACAAGTTCTTGTGGATGGAGAGAGGGTCATGCATAACAATGAGATAATCCCCAAATTTTATGGTTTCCAAAAAGTATCTGATTGACCTTAAAGGAAGCACATGAATGAAAGTAGGGGAGGGGCATGGATTTTCTAAAACAGTAATAAAGAAAAAATATGAAGAATCTCAGAAATCCTTAATGGTTCCAGTTCTAATTGTCCAAATGTTGGTTTGGAATCTCAATTTTGACAGCTTATTGGCATAGTCAATTTGATTCAAGTCCTGTTAGCATCATGCCCATTATCTGTAACTCTTCCTTAGCCCCTCCCCTCCTCTTCCATATTAATCAAGGGTGAGCAAGAACTGGAAGGGAGGACCTATAACATTCAAATCTTTTTTTCTTTGCCCCCAAGGAAGGAGTAAGCCAAATAGTGAGTTAAGAGAAAGAGGGTGGGCAGCTTTGCTCAGGGTAGAGCTCTACGTATATTTGAGAGGTCAGATTGTTTATACTCAACCTGAAGTGGTAGAAAAGCTAAGAGGACTTAGACCTCATGGCCCTTTGAAGCAGCTCTCCCCAAGGCAGCTACTCTTTTTGGTCTGAACCAGGGGTGTGGCTCCAGTGGAAAAAAATTGCATGCACAAATACTCTCAAGTTTAATTTGCTCGAACACTTTCTTAATTCTCAACAGCCAACAAAACAATCAATTGAGCCCTGATTTGCAGTCATTCCGGATTTCTAAGGTGTAAACGCTCAATGAAAACGTTAACAACTGGCTCTTGCAGGTTAGGGTTGGATCCAGCATGCCCCTGAAGTGTCCTGAATCCCCAGGACTTTGGACCCAACCATCATCACAAATAAATCAAAATTGCATCCCTTGAACAAAAAAAAAAAAGGATTTTTTTGGATCATTTTGTCTTTTAGACTCATCTATGGGATAACACACCTCTATTGATGCAGACTGGAGAGTTGACTTTGTTGTCTACCTACACCCTCAGTAGGCACTAGGCTACACTTAACTTCCTTTGGTCCCATTCCAACCACTTTCGGGTTTAGCCACCTAGTTATGCTCCTGGACTTAGTAAGGCAGGCACTGGGGCTTACCAGATTTTATCCCAATACAGATGATAAGGAATGTATTTAAATGAGCAGAGATTCAAGTCGGAGAGCATTTCTTATCTACTGTGTGCGCTGTCACAGAAGCACAGAATTTTAAGAATAGGAAGTGAACTCAGCAACCAACTAGAAAAACACATACCTGAAAAGAACTCTAACTAAAGCATGCCTCACATGTGGTTATCCAGACTTTCGAAGAGAGAGAAGCCACTACATTCCAAACTGCTGTGCCTTGGGAGAGAGACAGTTTAGATGTGATACAGTCCTTGAGGTCAAAGACCTATGACAAATAGCTCTCCTACTGGGGTTCCCTATGGCATGGAGTCCAAGTCACCTTTGGTGGATTTTTCTTTGTTTTTTTTGGCTAAGTCCCTCACGCCTCCAATTCTTCTTGAAAGAATCAGAGGACTTGGATTCATTGATTGTGTGTTTTGGGGTAAGTCACGTCCTCTCTGAGCCTCCTCTTCCTTGTTTAAAAAATGAAGCTATTGATACTAGGTGGCCTATAACATTTTTCCCAGTTCTAAGTATGTAAACCTATGAATGGTGCATTGGAGGGAGCTTTTCTACATAAACGGCCCAGAAAGGAGAACAAAGAAAACCCACAAATGGCTTTCTGTGATCCCCAAGACCACAGGATCCTCAAACAAGTGCCCCCTGGGAGTCACAAGCTCAGTGCTACAGGTCTGGTTGTAGCAGAGAATCTACCTCTCTAGGGTACAGTTCATTTAAAGGTTCACTTTCCTCATCTTTCAGGTTCACCAGGGTTTCCCATGGGTTGCTACCACTCAGGGCCCTGATTCTTAACTGCTCTCCCAACCTGCCCTGGACTCCATCCCAGCCCAGGAAAACCTTTCCCTCTGAATTTCTCTTCTTTGACATCTGATATCAATAGGAGGATCTCTCTTCCTTTTGGTCCTGTCCTGCAACAGAGTCCTTTTCTCAAATCTTACTAATGTCTATTTGACACTTAATCACTGTCCCCCTTATCCGAGGTGGTATGAGCCAACAAGGGAGCTGAGTGGGATAGGACACAGCTTTCAGAAGCTCTTTTCAGGCTGGGGCTCTGCATCTTTTGGAAAGGTGATGCTATCTGGCCTCAGTTTGAGGTGTAGGGAAGTATGAAATTCAGAATGTATACCATGTGGAAAGTCTGGGCTCAAATCCAGGTTCTGACACTTACTAGCTATGGGACGTTGGGTAAATTAGTTCCCCTATTTGGGCCTTGGTTTCCCTGTTAAAATGAGGGCGTTGGACTAGATTAGCTCTAAAATCTTGTCCAATGCTAAGTCCTATGAGCCCGTGACATTGTTAGGAGTTGCTCAGAGGCCAGATGTGACATCAATGTCCTTGGGAGACTGTAATAAGACAAGCTTGAGGCATAGAGAGCCCGCCATCATTCCTCACAACTCACCTGAGTTATATTATCTCTCTTCCCTTAACCTCCACCAACAAAGAATGTGATGTCTCTGAAAATCATTCCGCTTATAATTAAGGGTATGAACAAGAAACTCATTGTGTCTAGTTGTGTAAGAATGTGTTTATTCCAAAAGTAAAAATTTATTGATTGATTGAATAAATGCTCTCCATTCAATTGGTCTCTAAGCCTTCAATTGAAACCCAATTTAAGGTAGATATAAAAGATACTAAAAAAATTAAGAACTCTTGTCTGGGTAAACTATTAATTGGGTCCAATTCTGAATTCATCTAACAAACAATCAGTCAGGGAAGGATCCATGAAGGAGGTGGCCCATTGCAACATCTCTATAGCCTCAGGTCAGCTCACCAGCTCAGGTTTGGTGAGATGCTGTTTTTTCCTTCCATGCTTTGAGGGCTGTTGGGAAGACCCATGAAGGACCTTCATTATCCACAAAAACAAAGATTTATTGGATGTCAATTTCTTATTAGAAGACACTGTCTAGGTAATAGTGAGATATGCAAAGATGAATAAGAAATAAGAAAGAATGACAGAAATCTGCAGAATGCTTCTCCAGCCTGAGAGATCCCCTGAGAGATAAAGAAGGCAAAGGTTTTTGCTCCCATTGTGCAGATGAGGAAACTGAATCTCTCAGAAGTGATTTACTTATGATCACACAACTAGAAAATGTCTAAGGCAGGATTCCAACATATGTGTCCTAACTTCCAATTCAGTTTTTCTATCTACCATGCCAAGTTGCCTCTTGAATCTCTCTTCCATAAGACTCTTGTCATGAGTATCTGAAGAGCTCTTCAGATACTAACATATGGCTCTCATATCTCTTTTCCACATTAAACGTCTCTCATTCTTTCAAACCAGTTCTCATGTTGCATGCTCTGTAGTCACCTCGCTATGCTGGTGACCCTTCTCTGGCCTAGTTCCAGCTTCTCAATGCTCCAGCTTTTCTGACCTATGTTTTTCCTATTGCTCTGAAGGGAAAAGAGGGAAGGGCAGGGATAGGAGGCCAAGAACTCAATGACCTCATCCAAAGTCACAGAACCAAGAGGCACCTTGGATAGAATGCTGGTCATTTAGCTGCAAGTCCCAGCTCAGATATTTACTCGCTAAGTGGTCATGAAAAAAGTAACCATCTCACAGACCCTTTTACCATCTGTAAAGCAGAAATAAATATGATCCGTAGTATAGTAGCTACCTCAAACATTGGTCAATAAGTATGTTAGTCAAGTAAACATTGTTTACTATGTGCCCAGGCACAGTGCCAAGCACTTGGGATACAAAGAAAGGCAATAGATAGTCCCTGCCCTGAAAGAGCTCATGATCTAATGGGAGATGACAAAACATAAAAAGAAACTAAAAGGGGAGGAGGAGGAAGGAGGAAGAGAAGATACCTGGCTTGGGGGCATGATGAAATGTCTGCCCTGGACTGCCTCATTAGTAAATAGAGAATCTGAGAGAGTCTTCCTGATGTCTACCTTTCATCCTCTCCAACAAGAAGGTGGAAAGGGTCCTAGAAATAAAGGATACCCAGGAGGGATGGATTTCAGAGCTGATGTCATCTTGCAAGAAGAGGAGTTTCTGGAGACAGTCATGAAATCCAGGTGAGCAGCCAGGTGAGAAATGATGAGGGCTCCAATGACATGCATGTAAGGTATTTTTATGAATCTTTAGGCATCATATTATCATTATACATGGTAACAAAGTAGAGAAAGCACTAGAACGGGAGTCAGAAAGATCCAGCTTCAGAGTCTTACTAGCTGTGTGACCTTGGGCAAGTCACCTAATCTCTCTCAGCCTCAGTTTTCCCATCTGTAAAATGGGGATAATAATAGCCCCTACCTCCCAGGGTTGTGAGGATCAAATGAAATAGTATATGTAAAGTGCTTTGCAAACCTTAAAACTCTGTATCGATTCTGTTATTGTTTTTGTTATTATCCCAGTAAAACCATCTCCACACACAGGCTAAATCAGATTGAGGGTAACTGACAGGCCTCAAACCCATCGGTGAGGTATGTTTACCCCAAGCTTGTGAAGACTTCTCCCAATGGAATTGGCAGAGGAGAACAATTTGTTTTAATGGCCATGAAGTAGGCTGAAGGGCTTGGAACTTGGTCGGGAATCAGACACCAACATCATTCACTGCATTTCAGACTATCACCAGTCATTCTGACTTTTGTCTTGCCACTGGACTTCGATGACTCTGGAAGAGAGTGAGGCTGATAATTTTGCGCAACTGTGCCTGACTTAAAACTAATTCACGTAGGAGTCAAGACATCACCCCCTGTGATGTTACTGGTCCTCTTCTAAAACAAAGGACAAACAACAACATTATCAATACTTCTGGTAGACCTACAGAGAAGTCAAGGTAACATGTCATCTGTAAAATGGGTATGATTGTATCTATAATACTCACTGCACTGGATTATTGTGGGGAGCCAATAAGATGATCAGCACAAATCACTTTGCAAACCTTGAGTCCGTATGGCCTGGTCGATGAAAACCAGTCTTTTTGTTCCCTAGCACTGGCTGTCCCCCACACTCAAAAAGTGCTACCTACTACCTTCTCACCTCTGACTGCTAAGAATCCCAAGTCTTCAAGACTCAAGGCAAGGGCTACCTTCTAATATGATGCCTTTTTTTTTATTATTAATTTATTTTGATTTATCAACAATCACTTCCATATGCTTTTGAGTTTAAAATGTTTCTCCCCCTTCCTCCTCACCACTCTCCCCAAGATCGTGCGCAATCTGATATAGGCTATACATATACATTCCTATTAAACTATAGAACCAGTAGGAGGAACCACCAGAAAGAGGAAACGAAACAAAACAGAAGGAAAAAAATAGCAAATAGTATGCTTCGATCTGCATTCAAACTCCATAGTTCTTTCTTTATATGTGGATAGCATTTTCCATCATGAGGCCTTTGGAGATGTCTTAGATCCTTGCATTGCTGGGAAGGGTTAAGTTTATTAATATTGGTCATCGCACAACATGGCTGTTATTGTGTACAATGTTTTCTTGGTTCTGCTCACTTCACTCAGCATCAGACTATACAAGTCTTTCCAGGTTTTTCTGAAGACATCCTGTTCATCATTTCTTATAGCACAATAGTATTCCATTACATTCATATACCACAACTTATTCGGCCATTCCCCAGTTGATGGGCATATGATGCCTTTCTTGATCCTTCCCTGCTCCCCCATAGTTGCTACTACTCTTCCCTTTTTCATTATCTTGTATCTATTTACTATCTAATCATAAGCTTACATATTGTCTCCTTGTAGAATATAAACTCCTGGTGGGCAGAAACTGTTCCATTTTATCTTTATATCTCCAACACAGTGTTTGGGCAGCTTACTGATTGGCTGAGTGATTGATTCATTGAGGGCTTGACTTCAAACTCAGCCTCAGAAACTAACTAGCTGTGTGACCTTGATCTGTTTCAGCCTAAAATTTTCTCTCTGTAAAATGGGGATAATAATAGGCACTTACCTCCTAGGGTTGTTGTGAAGATCAGCTAATTAAATAAGCATTAATTAAGTGCTTACTAAACTGTCAAGTATTGTGTTAGGCACTGGGGATACAAAAAAAACCAACCCCAAATTAATTAGCCCCTGTCCTTAGAGATTATAATTTGCAGTAGGAGAGATAACATAAATGCAATGTAATTTTTTTGTGGGGGTGGGGAGAAGAGGGCGCTAGCAATTAGGGGAATCAGACAAGGCCTCATGTAGAAATTGGAGTTTGAGTTGAGAAAAGGCTCAGATAATGATAAATAAAATAGTACATGTTAAGTGCTTTGCAAGCCTCTAAACCCTATATAAGTGTGAGCTATGCTTATTTTAGCATAATGTCAGCTGTGCCAGAAGTAGAAAACTGGGCTCCTGGCTCCGAGCCCTGGGTTCTCCCCAACAACTAATCACTGATTATGAAAAGTGTCTGTACTGTGCACTTTATGGGGCCTCTGGGTGAGCTCATTTCCATATTATGCTTGGGCTGATGCTGTTATGCCAAAGGGTGCTTTTAAGTGCTAGCTCATGTTACTGTAGCCACAACATACCTTCCCCACAACAGCCTTATGAGGTGGTTACATATTATCCCCATTTTATAGGTGGGGAAACTGAGATATAGAAAAGAATAGTAACTTGGTTGTGTTCACACAGTTATTTAGTGTCAGAGCCAGGATTTATATCTAGATACTCTGGCTCTTGGTCCTGTACTCCTCCCACCTTTGGACTAAACTGCTTCTAACATGAACTATGGAAATTGTCCTGGGGACAATTATGGAGTCATAGAATGAGGCAGTTGTGCTGGATGAAAAGAGTCTTGGATTTAGCATCAGACAACTTGGGGTCAAATCTCAGCTCTGGTATTTATTAGCTGTGTGATCATGGGCAAAAATTGCTTCATTTTATCGGAGCCTCGGCTGCTGCTTCTGTCAAATGGGGATGATGTTCACAGGCTTTACCTTATGGGGGATTGTGAGGAAAGCACTTTGTAAACCATAAATCCCTATGGAAATGTAAACTCTTATAGAAGCCAGTAGCTGGAAGGGCCCTTTAAGATGATCTAGTCTAGAGTTTCTTAGCCTTTTTGTGTGTGTCACGGACCCTTAGGAAGCATGAGGAAGCCTAGGAACCTTTCTCAGAATCATATTTTTAAAGGCATGAAATATAGAAGATTACAGAAGAAACCACATATATATTGAAATGAAGTTGTCAAAATGTGGGGGGTTTTTTGGTGGGGGAGGCAATCAGAGTCAAGTGACTTGCACAGTTAGTAAATGTCTTAGGCCGAATTTGAATTGTCCTTCTAAATCTAGGGCCAGTGTTGTATCCACTGTACCACCTAGATGTCCCCCAATTTTTTTCTTTACAAATAAATTTATTAATCCCAAATTAAGAGTACTTGATTAGTTCACGGCCTTCATTTGAAAGATGAAGAAATAGAGGCCAAAAGAATTGTCTCCATTCAGTAGTGTAGTCTCATGACCAACATGGGAATTTGTTTTGCTTGACTATATATGTGTGTAAGAGAGGTTTTATTTTCCCTTGCTTTTTTGGGGGGGGGAGAGGAAGAAGGTGGGAAAAAGGAAAGGTTGATCTTTTTTTTTTTGGCTTTTAGGTAATTGGGGTTAAGTGACTTGCCCAGGGTCACACAGCTAGTAAGTGTCAAGTGTTTGGTCTGAGGCCAGATTTGATCTCAGATCCTCCTGACTTCAGGGCCGGTACTCTATCCACTGTACCACCTAGCTGCCTCCAGAAGAGTTGATCTTTGTGAAAATAAAAAATATATGTGTGTATATATACCTGTGTGCATACATTCACATGTATATGTATGTGTATACAAACACACATGTATGTATGAATGTGTGCATGTGTACATGCCAGTGTTCCTTTTCAGAATCAACTATAGAACCTAGGTCTGCTAACCTGAAATTACAGCAACACTTTTCCACTGTGGTCCAGTTTTAAAGAGCTGACATGTATGCGGTGCTTTATCATTCACAAAACCCTTTCCATTCATGCCCTCAAGGGAGCCTCACAAAAACCTTGTGAGGTAAGTGCCTGTGCCAATGTCATCATGCCCATTTTACAGATAAAGAAATTAAGAAGCCAGGGGCACAGTGGATTACCTGCTAGACTTGGACTCAGGAAGACAGGGTTTAGAATTTCCCGTCAGGTGGCTGCTCACCTGGATTTCATCACTGTCTTCAGAAACTCATCGCAAGATGACATCAGCTCTGAAATTCATATTTCTTTGCTATCCCCTTTCTCTAGAACCCTTCCCGCCTTCTTACTGGAGTGGATGAAAGGTGGACATCAGGGAGATCCTCCCAGATTCTCTACTTATTAATGAGGCGATCCAGGGCAGACATTTCATCATGCCCTCAAGCCAGGTACCTTCTCTTCCTCCTTCCTCCTCCTCCCCTTTTGGCTTCTTTCTATGTTTTATCTTCTCCCATTAGATCATGAACTCTTTGAGAGCAGGGACTATCTTTTGCCTTTATTTGTATCTCAAGTGCTTAGCACAGTGCCTGGCACATAGTAGACACTTAATGTTTACTTGACTAATTTATTGATTGAGCACTGTAAACGTTTGAGGTAGCTACTATACTATAAGCCACATTTACAGACTTTACATATAATAAAAGACTCTTCAAGACTGTTACTTTGTAGAGCTGATCAACTCTGGTAAGGCACTTCCCAATTTAATCTGTTTCCTCATCTGTAAAGTAGGGATACTAATAGTAATTATTATTGCTCACAGGACTGCCTGTTTAAAGGTTTAAAGCACTCTATAAATGCTAGTTATTATTTTTTAAAAATTAATTTATTTTGAATTATCAACAATCACTTCCATAAGCTTTTGAGTTTTAAATTTTTCTGCCCCTCCCTCCTCACCACCCTCCCCAAAATAGTGCACAATCTGATATAGGCTATACATATACATTCCTATTAAACATATTTTCACATTAGTGATGTTGTAAGTAAGAATTAGAACCAATAGGAGGGAACCACCAGAAAGAGGAAACAAAACACAACAGAAGAAAAAAAAATAGCAAATAGTATGCTTCCATCTGCATTCAAACTCCATAGTTCTTTCTTTGGATGTGGATAGCATTTTCCATCATGAGGCCTTTGGAAATATCTTAGATACTTGCATTGTTTATCAATATTAGTCATCGCACAATATCGCTGTTACTGTGTGCAATGTTTTCCTGGTTCTGTTCATTTCATTCAGCATTAGTCCATACAAGTCTTTCCAGGTTTTTCTGAAGTTGGCCTGCTCATCGTTTCTTACAGCACAATAATATTCCATTACATTCATAGACCGCATCTTGTTCAGCCATTTCCCAATTGATGGGCATCCCCTCAATTTCCAATTCTTTGCCACCACAGAAAGAACTGCTATAAATATTTTTGTACCTGTGGGTCCTTTACCCATTTGTATGATCTCTTTGGGATATAGCCCTGGAAGTGCTATTGCTGGATCAAAGGGTATGCATACTTTTATAGCCCTTTGGGCATAGTTCCAAATTGCTCTCCAAATGGTTGGATCATTTCACAACTCCACCAACAATACATTAGTGTTCCACTTTTCCCACATCTTCTTTAATATTGATAATTTTCCTGTTTTGTCATGTTGGCCAATCTGATAGGTGTGATGTGGTACCTCAGAGTTGTTTTGATTTGCATTTCTCTAATCAATAGTGATTTAGAGCATTTTTTCATATGACTATAGATGGCTTTAATTTCTTCATCTGAGAACTGCCTGTTCATATCCTTTGACCATTTATCAATTGGAGAATGACTTGTATTCTTATAAATTTGACTTAATTCTCTATATATTTTAGAAATGAGGCCCTTATCAGAGAGACTGGTTATAAAAATTCTTTCCCAATTTTCTTCTTTCCTTCTAATCTTGGTTGCATTGACTTTGTGCAAAAACTTTTCACTTTAATGTAATCAAAGTTACCCATTTTGCATTTCATAATGTTCTCTATCTCCTGTTTGGCCATGAATTCTTCTGTTCTCCATAAATCTGATAGGTAAACTATTCCTTGCTTTCTCAGTTTGCTTACAGTATCAGCCTTTATATCTAAATCATGAACTCATTTTGACTTTATACTGGTATATGGTGTGAGATTTTGATCTATGCCTAGTTTCTGCCATACTCTTTTCCAGTTTTCCCCAGAAGTTTTTGTCAAAGAGTGAGTTCTTATCCCAGAAGCTGGGGTCTTCGGGTTTATCAAATAATAGATTACTATAATTATTGACTACTGCGTCTTGCATACTTAACCTATTCCACTGATCCACCACTCTATTTCTTAGCCAGTACCAAGAAGTTTTGATGATTGCTGCTTTATGATACAATTTAAGATCTGGAATGAATGCCAGTTATTATTACAACAAGTTTTGAAAGCTGAAAAAAGGGGACAATCACTTCTGCAAAACTACTTTCCTCTTAGGTAAAACATGGTCAGGATTTGAAAGATTATGGAGAAGCTTCATGATACCAAAAAAAAAAAAAAAGAACACCAGATTTTGAGTCAAAAGATCCAGGATCAATTTCTGATTCTGCTATTTATTTATTGTTACTTATTGACTGTATGACTTTGGGCAAGTTGCTTTCTGGGCTTCAGTTTCTTTTATCTGTAAAATTTAGGGTTTGAACCAACCAGATGGCTCTAAGGGCCCAATCAGGTCTAAATATGTGATGATCTTTCTAACTGAAAGGATGAGTAAGCTGAGATCAAGGACAGCCTTATCTCCACCCTGCCTCCATCTTTCTAGTATCTGGGAAAGATTGTGGGGTTTTTCCTTAAATTTAAATATTTTATTAATGTGTTTTTTAAAATATTACCTTAATTTCCAAATGAATCCTCCTCATTACCCCTGTATGCTATTTGTTGCAAAAAGAATGAAGAAAGAAAAATAAAAATAAGTTCAGCAAAAGTAAAGCAGGGGCAGCTAGGTAGTGCAGTGAATAGAGCTCTGGCCTTGGAGTCAGGAGGACCTGAGTTCAAATCCAGCCTCAGACACATAACACTCACTAGCTATGTAACTGAGCAAGTCACTTAACCCCAATTGCCTCATATTGAAAAAAAAAAGTAAAGGAAAACAAAGCCTCTCTTATACATATATAGCCAAGGAAAACAAATTCCCGTGTTGGCCATGAGACTATACTATGGAATAGGTATGATTCTTTTAGCCTCCATTTTGTCATCTTTCAAATGAAGGTATGGGACCAAGAGAAAAAAAGTTGCTAGCCAACACATCAACTAAGGTCATCATATGCTGTATTCTACCTCCATGGCCCTCCACTTCTGCAAAGAGAGGGAAGTACATCTTCTCATCTCTTCTTCAAGGTCAGATTTGGTCATTGCAATTAAAATAACCAAATTATAAAATTACAGCATGCAGTTTTACATTTTCTTAACTCTCCATTTGCATTGTTATAGTCATTATGTTTTATTTTTCCTTGTTCTGCTTACTTCACACTGCATCAGTTCATATAAGTCTTCCTATTTTTCTTTGAATTTTTCATATGTTTTCTATGTGACAGTAATATTCCATTAAGTTTATGTGACACAATTTGTCTAGCAATTCCTATATCAATGGACATCACTTTAATTCCAATTCTTCACTACCAGAAAAAGTGTTTCTATGAATATTTGGGGATTTTGGGGATTTTCTTTTTATCTTTGATCTCTAAAAGGGTATATGCCCAACAATGGAATCTCTGGGTCAAAGGATCAGCCTTACACAAAAGACAGTCTCTGAATTTGAGGAATTCACAATCTAATGGATGGTTGAGAACTTTCCAGCCATTGCTGTCAAGGGTACCTGACTGGATTTTTGAAAAATGATGTGACCTCTAATATTCAGAAAATCATTCAAAATTATTCTTTAGTATGGTTAAACCAACTTACAGCCTCACCAATAGTATGTTATCCCAATCAGATGAGATAACACTTGTAAAGCTCTTAGTACAGTCTTTGTCACCTTTCTTATTCCCTTATTCCCTTCTTCTCGCCCTCTCCATTGGTGTGCCTGTCTTTCTATTACTCACCAACATTGTGGTTTTTTTATTTTTAGGTTTTTTGGGTTGTTTTCTTTTTCTTTTGCCTTCTATCATCTTTGCCAATTTGCTGAGTGTGAGGTGAAACCTCAGAGTTTTTTTAATTTGTTTTTGCATACCTCCCATGAGTAGTTTTGGGACAATTTTTCATGTGGTTGTTAATGATTTACATTTCTTCTTTGACAACTATTCATGTCCTTTGACCATTTATTCATTAGAGAATGACTTTGAGTCTTATATAATTGTGTTAGTTCCCTATGAACTTGGTGCATCACGCCTTTATCAGAGACATTTGATGCAAGGATATTTCCCCAATTGACAATTTCCCTTCTTATCCATGTTGCACTGATTTTGTTGATGCAAAAGGATTTCCATTTCATGTATTTGAAATGAGGGGTTATCTCCAGTCATCCTGACCAATGTCTTGTCACCGGACTCAGATGACCCTGGAGTAGAGAGTGAGACTGATAACTTTGCGCAGCCCTGCCTCACTTAAATCCAATTCACTTGCAAGTAAAGACATCACCCTCCTCATGTCATGAAGGACAAACAACAACAACAATAGAAATGTTGTCTTTTATAGAAGCAGTTAGGTGATACAGTGAGTATAGTCCTGGTCCTGGACTCGGGAAGTTAGGAGTTCAAATCCAGCCTCATACATTTACTAGCTTAGTGACCTTGGGCAAGTCACTTCATCTCTGATTGCCTCAGTTTCTTTATCTGTAAAAAAAAAATTAGGACAATAATACCACCTAGTTTCCAGGATTACTGTGAGGATAAAATGAGACATTTGTAAAGCATGTTACAAACCTTAAAACACTATAAAAATGCTGCTGATTATTATTATAATGTGATTGTCTCTATCCTTTGATCAGTCAGTAAACATTTATTAAACATCCACTATTTCCAGGCACTGTGCTAAGCATTGGGGATACAAAAAGAGGCAAATGACAGTCCCTGCCCTTGAGTAGCTTACAATCTAATGGATTCATTGAAAATTCTCCTTTAGTCATTGCTGTCAAAAGTATGTACTGGTTTTTTTTTTAATATGGCATGACTTTAATATTCGTGTTATATATCCATTTTGAGATTGTTATGGAATATGGTGAAAGAGTTCAGCCTAAACTTAATTTCCGTCAAGTCATATTTCCTCAAGATGTTTTCTAGTATCTCAGAATTTCACAGTTGGAAGGGAAGGACCACCATCTAGTTCATCATATCTGAAAAATACTACCACCTCCCTATAATGTGCCCAACAAGTGCCCAGTATCGCCTTTCCTTGTCAACCTCCAATGGATTCACTTAACTCCCAAGGCAGCCCAATGCACTCGTAAAGAGATCTAAGTGTGAGAGAGCTCTAAGTTGTCTCCCATGTCAAACACAAACTGCTTAATAATAAGTTCCACCCTTTGCCCCCCTTGCTGCTTTATCACAATATCCCTTGCCACTTGGAAGTTCACCCCCGAGCATGGCCTCCAT
The DNA here is from genome assembly GCF_003287225.1 of Phascolarctos cinereus. Lineage (NCBI taxonomy): Eukaryota > Metazoa > Chordata > Mammalia > Diprotodontia > Phascolarctidae > Phascolarctos > Phascolarctos cinereus. The sequence continues at coordinate 299,075,193 of NW_027555958.1, read as the reverse complement.
TCTCTAAATGGTGGCTAAATTCCCCCGTTCCCTTGGAGCTACCTGCCTCAGGATACCCCTTGGGAAGAAGGAAGAAGAGAAAGACTCAATCTTCCCTCCTTTTCCCTCCAAACTTTGATCCCAACACCAAAGAAGTCACTCTAGTTCAGAGTTGGGATTGAGATTATATCTCTAAAATCATTTTTTTAATTTTTTAAAAAAAATTTATTTATTTTTATTTTTAATTTAATTTAATTTATTTTTATTTTATTTTATATTTATTTTATTTTAGTTTATTTTTAGTTTCACTTTTATAAGATTTTGATTTCTACATTTTTTTCCCTTCCCTCCCCTCCCCCCTTCCCAAGATGACATGCAATCTGACGTAGGCTATACATGTACAATGGTATTATATATATTTCTAGAAGCATTTTCTAATGAAGAATTCTTGAGGTCAGGAAACAGATCACTCAAGACACATGGAAAGGCATTTTCTCAGGAGGGAAGAGGGATAGTTTTTCAGGGAGTGCTGGGTTGAGGGGAGGCAGAGGTTGAGTGCAATCACTAAGAGCAATTTGGCTGCACCTACTCCATTGTGCCCCACTCTTTCCCACCACAGCAGGCTCCCAAACAGCCAAGGCTGATTGTAGCTTATCAACATGTAACTAATTAAAATAAAAAGGCAAATATTCTTCTCCCATCCTCTCTTTCAAAGCTCCTCAGTCCTCTCCTCTCCTCTTCCACCTTTTCCTCCCTCCAATCTGAGCCCTCTCCCCAGCATCCCCCAGTCTAAACTCCCTAATTATGGGGATCCCTATGTCACTCATGGATCCCTCAAAGAGTGGGAGAGGAGATCAGCTGAGAGGGGGACAACAGCTCCTCCTTTTAGAAGTTGGAATGGGGGCAAGGTGAAGGTTGCTAACGAAGGGAAGGTGTCACTAAGTGAGTCAGCTGTGCTAATGAGAAGCATTTCATTCAGCTGATTAGTACTAATGAAAAGAAGCTGAAGGAGATGGGGGTCCCTCCTATATAGTGCCTATGTAGGTGTAGGAGTCAGGGGAGGTGGGAAAGGGATATAGCCTCCCATTCCCATCCTGACCTGGAAGAGAAAGAGGTGGGCATCTAGGGGACAGGCAAAGAGGAATTTCCTGAAAAAGAGATGGGGTAAGCTCACTGTAACAAGGACCAAGGAGTCCAGGGGGCAGCAGCAGCAGCAGCTGCATATAGTCTGGGCTTACAAGTATTCGTGAAGTTCTTCAGTTGTTGAATCATTCTGGAACCATAATAGTTCACATTTAAATAATGCTTTTGGTCTTCACGACAGCTCTGTGAGGGAGGTGCTGATATTATCCCCATTTTTACAGATAAAGAAACTGAGATTCATAGAGATCACAGGCTCAGAGATTTTGAGCTGGTAGGAATCTTGGAGTCCATTGAGTCAAATGCCCCTCATTTTGACAAAACTGAGGTTTGTAAAACCACAGAGAGGTTAAGTGATTTGCCCAGGATCATGTAACTAGTGACTTCAACAGGATTCTGACCCAGGTCTCTTCCTGACTCCAAATCCACAGCTTTCAAGGGGTCAGAAGTTTCAAAGGCCCACCAGAGGTGAGCAGGGACCAACAAATCATAGGCATGCATTCTCAAAGTAGTCAGTCCCATTCATGTCATCTTCATGGACATCTGATGTTACTTCCAGAAGCCACATCCAGATGGAAGCTCCTCCCATAACAGGTGCATCCAAGCTGGATTAACCACTCCCCTGCCAGTCTGGGGTTGTTCTAGAAGCGGAAAGTTATATCAATCAACGAGCATTTATTAAGTGCTTACTGTATGTCATGTACTGTGCTAGCCATTGGAGATACAATGAGTGGCAGAAGTCATGGTTCTTGCCCTACTGAAGCTCATATTCTAATGGGGACACAATATGCAAATAACTATGCACGTAACAGAGGGGATGGATGACAACTTCTGAAAGAAGGCACTAGCAACGGTGGGGAATAAGGCAGGGAATATAAATGGGGAAAGAGCCCCTGCAGAAGATGCAGAATGAGACTCATGATTTTTGGATCAAGCCAATTTGGAAGAATTTGTTTTTCTCGACTGTTCATATTTATTATGAGTTGGCTTTTTTCTGGGTTGGAGGGAGAGAAAAATAAATTCTTCTTAATTAAAAAATTTAATTTAAAAACAAAGGGTATACCAAGAGTATGGTCACGGAATTTTAGCAGTGGAAAAAACTTGGGTTAAAATCCCAACTGAACTTTATACTATCTATGTGATTGAGATATAAGTCCCTTATGCCTATGGGGACTGTTTGATCATCTTTTAAAGGGGGAGGGGCCAAAATGGGCTATAAAACTTTGCATACCCTTTGATCCAGCAATACTGCTGCTAGGTCTATATCCCAAAGACATCAAAAAGAGATAAAGATGTATTTGTACAAATTGTTTGTAGCAGTTCTTTTTGTGGTGGCTAAGAATTGGAAATCGAAGGGACATCCATCAATTGGGGAATGGCTAAACAAGTTGTATAATAGAATATTATTGTGCTATAAGAAATGACAAGCAAGATGATTTCAGAAAAACCTGGAAAGGACTAAGCATACTATCCCCCGCCAGAGAAAGAACTGATACTGATTGAATGCAGACTGAAGTGTGCTATTTTTCACTTTCTTTTTTTCTTTCTTTTTCTTTTATTCGAGTCTTTTTGTACAAAATGACTAATATGGGAATGTTTTACATGATTGCACATGTATAACTATCTGATTGCTTACTATCTCAGGGAAGGGGGAGGGGCAGGAGGGATAGAATTTGGAACTCAAAACTTTAAATAAAGTTGAAAAATTGTTTTAGCATGTAATGGGGGGGGAATAAAGTATTACAAACAATTAAAAGGAGTGGGGAGAGAGATCTAGTGAATACAGAGTTAAATTTGGAGTCAGGAAGCCTGGGTCTGAATTCTGACTCTGCTATATACTAGCTGTGTGACCTTGAACAAATCCCTTTACTTTTCTGGGTGAAAGCCTCCAGTAAAGGAGCTCACCACTTCCCACTTGGGGATGGCTCTAATGACTTCCACCAATTACTCCTGGCTTTGCCCTTTCTGCCTGGCACCTAGTAGGTATTTAATAAATTGATTGATTAATCAATTGGGGGCCTAGCAGAACCAGTCTGGTCCTTCTTCCACATTACAGGCCCCAAAATACTTGCAAATGCCTATCACATCCCCAACTCAACCAAGTTTTCTTCTTTCCTTTCTTCTTAATATCCTTAAGGGTGGCTGACTTCTCAACAAGTTTTCCACCCCTGTCCCTGCCTCCCTCTCACAATGGTGACACTTCTGACCCCTTAGGTCTCCTGCTTTGAGTGGCAAAATCTTGACCCTCCATTTGAGGAAATACGTAGGACAGCCATACTAATTTCTAACTGTCTTAGCTCCAGCCTCTCCAGAATACTTCTTCACCTTGCCCCAGGGGCCATCTTTAGCTGTCCTGAACCATATCTTGCCACTGGACCCAGATGGCTCTGGAGGAGAAAGTGAGGCTGGTGACTCTGCACAGCCCTCCCTCACTTAAATCCAATTCACATGCAAGTCATGGCATCACCTTCCAGAAGTCATGATCCTCTTCCAGAAGGAAGGACATACAACCTGTGAACCTTGCCCCAGTGGGGGCAAGCCCCTACCCCTTTTTTTGTGTGTGTTGTCTTCCCGTAGTAGAACTAAAGCATCTTGAGGGGAGGGACCGTCCTTCCTTTTTGCTGGTGTTTGTATTTCCAGGGCTTGGCACAGTGCCTGGCACATAGAAAACATTTAATAAAGTCTTCATCTAATTTTTGCCCTGAGAAGAGTCACCAGTTTAAGAGTGATAGCTTGATATGGAAATATATGGTGGTGGTGGTTCAGTTATTTCAACTGTGCCCTATTCTTTGTGACCCCATTTGAGATTTTCTTGCCAAGGAGTGCGTTTGCCATTTCCTTCTCCAGCTCATTTTACAGATGAGGAAACTGAGGCAAACAGGGGTAAATGACTTGCCCAGCTTCGTGCAGCTAATGTCTGAGATAAGATATAAACACAGGAGGATGAGTCTTTCTGACCCCAGTCCCAGCATTCTATCCACTGCTCCACAGACCTGCTTGTACCTTAGTTGGCCTAATGGGGCTAACTGGAGAAGTGGGGTTTGGTTTGTAATGAAGGGTATTCTGGGCCCAGCCTGGACACTCTTCTCTATGCTCATTTTACAATTTGTGGTAGAGGGGAGAGCCCCTGAGGATTCAGCCTCAACTCACATGCAGAAGCATACCCTTCTTCCAATTCCAATTCCAACTTTAAACCAATCCCTCTGGCATGGTGTCCAAACTAACCCGTTGGAACAGCTGAAGCATATGTGTCTATAGGGAGGGGGATACAGGATGGGTGTAGCCCATCACCTCTACCACTTCTTAATTTGCATTTCTGAGACACCCATGGGCTGAGAACCAGAAATAACAGAGGCAAGGGTTTAGGGGGTGGAGGGGATAGTTCTACCCTATCATCAACCCCTCAGCTTGCTAGAGGTATGAGGTCACACTGGAGTTGCATTCACTGTGTGATATTGTATTGGACTTCTCAGTGGATATGTCTTATTCTACTCCCCACAAAAAAAAACGAACAAAAACGGCCTTCTGTGCTTAATAAATGTGTGTCATTGTTCTTTTTCCTTCCCTTCCATCTAGGATTCTCCTTCAAGTTGGGCCAATCTGCCTTCATCCTCTGCCCATACCTATCCCTTCCCATAGGCCATTTCCATAGCCAAGAATAACCTCTGACTTACTCCGTTCCCAGTGTGCTCCCTTCCTGCAGGAAACTTTTCATTACTCCTTGACCTGGATCTATTCTCCCAACACTGATATCTGCGGCTCTACCCAGCATTAAAGTCTTCTCTTGTCCCTCTGTCTCCAGAGAGAAAGGACATAGTTATGCCTCTGCATTGTGGATACCTGTGTTGTCTCTCTCACCAGACTAGAAACTCTCTGAGGGCAGGCTCTGTCTCCCCCATCATAATGGAAGGTCCCATAGCTGACTCCATGACTTCCCAGATCCAAATTCTAACATGAAAGGATTGCAATTAGACCAACGGGCAAGGCCTTTAGGACCCAAGAAAGTGTTGAAGCCCAGGAGATAGAGAGGCTGTAACAATTTCTACTCCAGAGAAGATTCAGAGAGAAGAGAAACTGCAACCTATCCTTTCAGGAGGCAGGGCTGAAAAGCCCTAAGGACAGGCTCCTGTCTCCATCCCCAGAAAGGAAAAAGGGCAAACAGATTTTCAGCACTAGCTGAGGTCTTGGTGATTAGGGAGTGGGGGGTGGAGAACAGAGCTGAGGAGGTGGATGAGGAAACCAGGTCGAGAGAGAGAGAGACAGAGAGAGAGACAGAGAGAGAGAGAACAAAAAGAACCGTGAACACACAGTGGGAAGGAGTGAGCTATGAACTGAGAACTCCCCCCACCCCTTCATCCCCCCACCCAGATGCTATTTCGGGGGGAGTGAATATATGCAGTGATGGGGCAGGGTGGGTGAAGATGATAGCTCTCTAAGGAGCCAACCCGTCCATTCTCTTGCGTCACCATAGCACTGCTATCCCACTGGGTTTCCAGATCAAAGTCACTCCACCTAATGATTTCCAAATCCCTATTTGAGTCAGCTTATTCTAGGACCTTTTTCCCGCCACCCCTTCTCCCATTTGTTCCCCTCTCCTACCCCTCAATCCCCCCCAAAAAGGCTGGAGACTCTTCTTACTGCCTGTGTTTTTGTGTGAGATGCAAGAACAGGCCCAGAAAGCTGCTTTCAGCCTCCATTTATCTCACCGGCCATCCCTGGTGTTCCAGAGCTGGGATAATAATAATCCCTTGTGTATGTACAGCATGACAGAGTTTTCAAAGCATTCCACATCTGTTATCTTGCTTGAGAGGCAGCAGATATAATGGAAAGAGCTTTGGAATGGGCATGAGAAGAACTGGATTTGAATCCTGTCTCTACTACTACCACATGTGTGATGTCTGGTAAATCATTTCCCCCTCCGAATATCAGTTTCTCCATCTATAAAATGAAGCACAGGGTAAATTTCTTAATCCTTAAAAAAAACCCCAAATTTTAAAAAATTGAAATACTTTACCATTTATCTTAAAAATACTTTTAAATTAATTTTTAAATTTAAAAATAATTTTAGTGCTTTAGATTTGACAAACTCCAGCACATGTGAACATTTCTACATATAAAGAACGTAAGAGAATATGTACCCACGAAACCTTGAATCTTTACTTGTGTTTCAAAACATACTTAATAAATTCAACACATTCATTGCAAAATTGTCCTGCTTATCTGATTCCCTCTGAATGTCCTGTTTTCTTAAATGCATAAAAAATGTTTTGACTACCCTCTTTTCTTTCTTTTCTTCTTTCTGTGGCATCTTGATACTAAGCCCTTCCTCCCCAACCCCCTCCCCAACCCAAACCAAACCTCCCTTGTAAATACAGCAGCTCAGTACTATGAAACAAACCCACACTATGGCCATTTCTGAAAATGCTGTCTTATTCTGAACTTCTATGGGCTTGCTGATTTTCCAGGTCCCTCCCTTCCAGAGTGAAACCTCTATAATCCTCCCAACAACACTGAGGCAGGTAATGTCCCTACTCTCGCTCCACTCTTTCATTCTTTCCACTGTAACACATAGACTTAGAATGGGCTAGCATTAGCACATTGCCTTAGGATGGATTAACCCAAAAGCATAGTCTTAGAATGGGCTAGTCTTAGCATATAGTCTTAGAATGGGTTAGCCTTAGCACATTGTCTTAGAATGGGTTAGTCTTAACATATAGTCTAAAAATGGGTTAACCTTAGCATACAGTCTTGGAATAGGGATGGGACAGGCTCAGGGAGAGAGGATAAGGGCAGGATTCTAAGAATCTCTATGATGTCTTCATCTGTAAAATGAAGAGGTTGGACCGTATGGTCTTTATGGAAGGAGCCATAAAGACCATATAGTCCAACCTCTTCACTGGCTTTAAAGCTAGTGGTCCTATTATCCCAAGATATAGCTGAATAGCTGCCCTGCCCCTGGACAGTTTCTGTGTCCTGTCTCTCTTATGGGTCACCACTACTGAAATAGTCCTTAGGCATCCTGTTTCTCTCTCCCTCTACAATCATTCTTAGGACAGGAGAGGGTATTAAGAAGAGGGCTAGGGTGGCACATCCTTTTCAATACCATCTGGCCCCACCCCCTGCATGCCAGATCATTGTACAGGATGTCCAGGAGCTCAGGTCTACTGTTACTTCCTTTTTTCTCTCCCCCCAAAAAAAGGCAAACAGATGGCCCCCTCAGAAGCCTAAAGTGGTGGTGGTGGTGTGTGGATTGAGGGTTGGTTCACCAAGTACTGCCCCCTTGTACCACTCCTCTATCCTTGGCATGAAGGGGAAATTCCAGTGCCCCCAGCACAACCTCTCTGATTAGTCTTGACTCATCTTGGGATGAAGGCTCCAGTGGCCTGTAGGTCTCTGGGGAGGGGAGAAGAGTACTAAGGGGAGCCTTTTACTTTCATTCTCATTAATGTTATCCTCTCACTGAGAGGACAGCTGCCATCTGGAAAGGAGAGGCTGAGAGTGGTGGGAAAAAGGGGAGGCTCTATTTTCTCATGGAGGAGAACAAGACAAGAGCACTGTGATATTTAAGGTAGACTCTAGGAAGAACTTCCTGACACTGGAACAATTTTCCAAAAGGGAATCAGATCACCCGGTCCTTTGGAGGGTTTCCAGGGTGAATTCTTTACCCCCAAGCCTGACTGCCTGGCTTGAGTTTTTGGAACAGGTCAGTATAGAGACAAGGGAATGGACACAGTGATCCATCATGGTCCCTCTGACTGGAAGACTCTAGGATGTGACACCCCGGTGCCCATGTGAAGAAATAGTCCTTCCATCACTACAGGTGGGCAAAGGCCTTGTTGATGTGGTAGACTGCTGGTGGCCTCAGAACACTGACCCTTGAAACTGGCTAAAAAGGAGATCAACTTTCAACTAATTAATCAATCCATAAACCTTTATTAAGTACCTAATATGTGCCAGGCACTGTGCTAAGTGCTGGGATACAAAAAGAGGCAAAAGATAATCTCTGCCCTCAAGGAGCTTACAATCTAATGATCCAATGAAAGGCAAAGGAAGAGGAACTGGTTTCGTGGTTCTGCCAGAAGAAGATGAGTTGGCTGCTGTATTCTCTTGGAGTAGTAAACATGGCAGCTTAGCCTGCTCCAGGTTCAAAGAATGATTCATAGATCCAGAGCTTCAAGGGACCTCAGAGGTCCTCCCTCACCTTACAGATGAGGAAACTGAGGCCCAAAAAGGTTAAGATACTTGCCCAATGTAAGATTAAGGTTGAAAATCACATCCCATTTTGGTCATACCTTTGACTAGTAGAGAACATAGCTAGTCAATCAAATCAGGGTCCTCACTTAGCCAAGGCAGCTGGAGACAAATAGGGTGGTGCTATCAACCCCACCCTTACACCAAAGTCACACTAGAAGAGAGTCTAGGAAGCTTCATGGGACTTGGTTGGCACAATGAATAAAGTGCTGGGCTTTGAGTCAGAAAGACTCATCTTCCTGAGTTTATAACTGGCCTTAGACACTTACTAGCTGTGTGACCCTGGGCAAGTCACTTAAGCCTGTTGGCCTCAGTTTCCTCATCTGTAAAATGAGCTGGAGAGGGAAATGGCAAGCTACGCCAGTATCTTTACCATGAAAACCCAAAATGAGGTCACAAAGAGTCAGACAGGACTGAAAACAACTGAACAACAAAAAGTCTGGATTAGTGGCATCTTGGGAGGATATTGCCTTGCTTTGTAACTCGTGGATTCTGGGAGCTATAAGATTGCTTTATTTTATCTTCTTCGGCAAGGCTAGCAAAACCCAACTGTCTGCCTGGGAGCAGAGGCTTTGTTAAGTGGGAGGAGGAGAGAGTCACAAGGACTCTTGGTTCTCTGGTCCTTGTTGTCTCTATTTTTTAAAATATGCTTTTATGTAGCCACCTTGTTTATTTAATATGTTTATATTATTACTATTTATTTCTCAACTACATGTAAAAATTTTTTAACAAGCATTTTAAAAAATTGAATTCCAAATTCTCTCTTTGTGTTTCTCTGTCTCCTGCTCTTTGTATTTCTCTCTGTTTCTCTCTCTCTCTCTCTCTCTCTCTCTCTCTCTCTCTCTCTCTCTCTCTCTCTCTCTCTCTCTCTTTCTCTTTCTCCACCTCTCCCTCCCACTTGAGAAGGCAAGCAACTTGATATCGATTATACCTGTGAAGTCATGCAAAACACATTTCCATATTAGCCATGTTGCAAAAGAAAACAGTCAAAAAAGAAACCAAGAAAAATAAAGAAAAAAAAATTAAATACCTCATTGTCTTTTAAAGACTCATTCTTCTCATACTGAATTTCCAATTTAACAAATATACCCCATTGGGTTTCTGATGTCTTACCTTAATCTCTTTTAGTAAAGAGCTTGAGGGGTAAGTGGAAAAAGGACATAGAGGGAGAAGAAATCTGAGAAGGAAGACTAGCTAACCCCTGAGTCCATGGTGGACTGGAAAGACCCAGAAGCCTTTGGTTCCAAATTGGAATATGAACGATTGATATTAGACCTACAATTATAGAATTATTGGATGTCAGAAGTGGAAGATACCTTAGAGACCATCTAGTCCAGGAATTAACCTGGGGTCTATGAGCTTGGGTGGGAAAAAAAGTGACATTTTCGTATTCACTAACATCTAGCTGAAACGTAGCATTCCCTTCAAAACATTCTTCTGGGAAGGGGTCCTAAGGCTTCACCAGACCACCAAAGGAGTTCACAAAAAAGGTGAAGAAACCCCAGTCTAATCCAAGGCCCTTGTTTTAGAGAATAAACGCAGGACCCTCCCCACACCCCTCATCCCCAAGTTAGTTGCCCGCGATCACAGAGAGTCAGTGGCAGAGCTGAGACTAGAGTCCAAATCTCCTAATTTCTGGTCCAGTTCTCATCTTACAATGCCCATCTTGACTAAGAGGGGAATCCCCAGTGGGGAAGGTCAAATATTGCCAGAGACTGGTGAGAATTGGAGAAACTCAGGGGAACGGACAAATTGAAGCTTATTTATTTTTGTGAGCTTGGTAGGGTTGAAACTTCCTTCTCGCGGAGGCAGGAGGATGGATGAGAAGACTTTTTCCTGGGATATGATTGGATGAGCACTGCCCTTCCTCTTCCTGAGGGCCACCCCCATCTGTGTGGGTGCTAAAGAAGCTGACCTCTCCCCACCCCAACCTTAAGTTGCAAGAGTAAGCTGTGCGAATGAGGGTGGGGGGCAGGGGAAGGAGCGGGCAGATGGTGTGAAGGAGATAGCTCAGAGCCTTTGTGCTGCAAGCAGAGATGAGGCCTCCTCCTCTGCTGCAGGGCCCCTGGGGTTCTGGGAAGTGAGGGGGGAACAGGGGAATGCCCATCTAGGCTCATGCTTGAACTGGACACTCCCAGCCACCTGCAATTAAAAAGATTGTAAAGAATAGGAGACTCTGCCCTACTCACCTTTGGCCTGCCGTCTCCCTCAGGGGAGAAGAGAGGAGCACCCCTGGGGAACTGTTTGGACCGGTGATGGGTAGGGTCTTGGGGCTTCCAGGGTTGGGGTGGGAGCTTCAGGGGTCAGAGGAATGGGACTTAGGTAGGCAAAAGGGAGCAGATGGGAGAATAACAGAGGATCCAGGCCCAAGGAAGTGTCAAATTCAGGTCCATCTCTTCTCATTCCATTCCCGTGTCACTTTCCACATGTATATCCAGATGTGGGTCACAACTGTCTCCCTCCACATATGGCCATATGGTTGCAAAGGCAATACGAGCAGACATATGCACGTAGGAATGTTGATAAGAAGGCACACTTTATACCTCCAACACACCACCTCTCACACACACAGACACACAGACACATTCAGACTTCCCACAAAGACACTTAGACTGACATACCCTGTAGATCTTCTCCTACAGATCGAGGGACACAAACATCACCTCATATACACACGTGCAGGGTTTCCACAACACACAACGACACACAAAAGCCCAGCTCTGGAGTCAAGTCTCATTTTTAGAAATCACATGATAAACTTCAAACCCAGCTGGGCAGCCCCGGCCTCTGGTGGGCGGACAGGAGTGACTCATCAGGGTGGCTGGGGGCAGAGAGCGGTAGCTTCCGTGGGGAGGGGACGGAGCTCCTCTTTCCTCTCTACCCCCCTCAGTATCCCATCCTTTACACCCAAAACCCGTGCTTTACCCCCTTCCTCTCTGTCCTTGCATTTCTTCAACAAACATTCGCTAGCCCGCAGTGTGCAGAGAATTGCTGGGAGGGGGGAGTCCCCAGGTTTAGATAAAGCTATTTGATGTCTTCAAGGAGCTTTCAAGATTGTCCCTAAATCTGGAAGGGGAGGGAAAAGAGGAATTCTCTTTCCTGAATCCCACTGACCTATCTTTGCCAATGATGGAGCTGGGGCAATGGGGCGATGCTCCGGTTTTCCTTATCTTCGCCTCACCCTTCTCTCCCGTGGAATTAGAGCCCAAGTCTTTCTATTACAAGTTTGGTCTTCTTTCTGTTATAATGTGCTGTCTCCAAGCTTGGTGTAGTGGAAAGAGCCCTGGATTTGGAGTCAAAGAACCTGGGTTCAAATCCTCTCAGCCCAGCAGCTTATTAGTGGTATGACAGCAGACAAGTTATTTGATGTCTCTGAACTTCAGTAAGATGAAGGAGTTGGATTAGATCACAGGGCAGCTAGGTGTCCCAAGTGAGTAGAGTGCCCAACCTGGAGTCAGGAAGACCTGAGTTCAAATCCAGCCTCAGACACTTATTGGGCAAGTCACTTAGCCCTGTGTGCTTTAGTTTCCTCATCTATAAAATGAGCTGGAGAAGGAAATGGCAAACTGCTCTAGCATCTTTGCCAAGAAAACTCCAAATGGGGTCACGAAGAGTCTGACACAACTGAAAAAAATGACTCAACAACAAACAAACGAACAACAAAGTACCTTCCAGCTCTACCTCATTTGAGCCTGTCCACTCCTTAAGCAGGTTGGTGCAGTGGAGAGAAAGCTCAGCCTCAAGTCAGGAAGATTATACCTTTGATACATCCAGGCTGTATGACCCTGGGCAAACCTCTCGGGGCTCTAGAGCAGAGATGTCAAATGCTGGCTGGCTGCATGCAGCCCACGACACTTCTGAATGCTGCCTGAACCAGATTAAAATGTATTTGGGAAATATGTAACAAAATAAATACAAATTCAATAAAACATAGATAACGTTAACGTGGTTTTCTAAGTTGATACCCAGCCCACAAGGATCTTTATGTATGGTTTAGTGGCCTCGTTTCTATTTGAGTTTGATATTGCTGCTCTAGACAATTCTGTAAGGCTATACGTTGCAGGAAAGCATGCCAGCCTTCAGTGGTATATGACTTCCCTCACCTGGGAGTTTCTCATACCAGCGAAGCCATGGGATCTTCAAGTTCACTTAGGCCAACAGGTGGTAAGTGCAGAGTCTAGATTTGTATCTTAGTTCTCAAAAACTAGATTCAGTGATCTTTCATCATCTGAACATAGATTTCAGGCTGGAAGGGACCTTAGCTAATTCAACCCTCTTGATTTATAGATGGGGAAACTGAGGCCCAGAGAGGTTAAGGAACTTGTCCAAAGTCACACAGACAGAATTTCCACTAAAATAGTCTTTGAGTACCCTTTAAGGTGTGTTTCAAGGGGGTGGTTCTTAGTTGTTTCTGGGGACTGATGTCATGCCAAGCCAGGGTAGAGATGGGCACAGCCTCTCCAAAACCTTGTCCATGTCTCTTTCTCTAGCGCTGAGAGAAAAGACTCATGGTTGGAGCTCCTGGTTTATCAGAGGCTGGGTATCAATGTGTAACGCGTGTAGGGGTATCTGAGAGTCCCATGTGGTTCCCTTCCCTGTTCCTGCCACATTCTCCACAGCTCCTCCAGAAAACAGCTCAACCACAGAATTGGCTTGTGGTTATTCTCTATCAGTCACTGCTATTGGTGGCTTCCCAAGATGACTAAGGGGGCTTGCAACCTCTCTCAACAACCCTAAATTTTTTGGGGGGGCAAAGATGGAGGTGGCTTATTGTCTGAGGGCCTTTGCTAGAGTTGGCGCTCATGACATGGAACGGTGTTGTGCCTACTGCTCACAGGGGCATGGGAGGCTCTGGCCATAGCGGTGATTAAAGGGTGTATTTGGAGAGTCAGCAGCAGAAGGCACCTCCTCCTCCCAGCCCATGGTCTGCCATGACATGCTGGATCAGCTGGGGATGAACTGGGTCCCTTAAGTACTTGGGTGCAAAGCTAGAGATTATCTCAAAGCTGTCTGGTGCCTCTTCTTTTCTACAACTAATAATCCCAGTCTCAACTTCTACCTTCCATATGGAGCTTTCAGAGTGACATAGTGAAAGGGACAGTCACCTCTGGCTCTTCCTTCGTAAAACAAGGATGGTGGGCTAAATGATCTTTAAGATCCTTTCTGACTGTGACATTCTATGATTCTGGGGGAGGAGTAACCATCTCATATCCCCACTCCCAAAATCTCTTTTTTCCCCTGACCCTGACTCTGGCTCGCTCTGCCCTCTCTCTACTTCTCTCTGTCTGACTGTGCCTGTGTCTTGGTTTCTCTGTCTCTCTCACCTGCTCTCATTTTCCATGTCTTGTTCTCTCTTTCTCTTTCGACTCTTTTGACTCCCCCTTCGGGTCCACCTCACCCCCTCCAATTAAGCAAAACAGCCATGGACAAGTTCTATAAAGGGTGTTGGGGGCATCTGGGTCAATTCCTGAGGCCCTGGGCTGACCCCTCCCCTGAGGCTCCAGTTTCGCCAAAAGAAGAAGGCCTTGCCACAGCAATAGCAGCCCCTACATTCCCTCTCAGACAGAACTGTGGTTTCTTCATACTTTTAAGCATTCCTGAACCTTTCCATGCGATTCAAGGATGCGGGATTGCAGGGTGGGCTGCTGAAGCAAAATTATAGCTCTAAAGTAGTGGGGGAAGTGATAGAAGCCCTGGTATTGGCTATAGGAGATCACAGATTTAAAGATACCTCAAAGATCACTTAGTCCAACCTCAAGGCCCAGAGGGGATATGACTTACCAAGGTCACACAAGTAGTTAGTGGAAAAGCCCGGACTTGAACCCATATCATCTGACTTTGAACTTTGAAATTTGTCCAGAATACCTACTTCCTTCTCTGCTTTTGGCCACTAACTAGCTGTGTGACCTTAGCCAAGTCATTTCCCCCCTTTGGATCTCAGTTTCCTTTTCTGTAAAATGAGGGAGAGGTTAACTTTTACCTGTAGCAATTTATTTCTTTCTTGTTTTTCTATACCTCACCACATTCCACCTGATCCCAAAGTCCTAAATTTCTTCTGCTCTCCCCCCTACCTCACTTCCTTGGGGTGGAGGGAGCAGGAGGAAGGGGAGACAGTTCAGCGTAATACCCACCAGTCAGTTTGATCCAGTCTAATAAATTTCAAAATGCATAGTGTGGTAGGGGACCCAGCATCTGTGTGGTGTGTCAAGGGATTAAATAAGCATTAAACACCTGCTCTGGTACAAAGCATTGTACTAGACATAACGCATAAGTTGAGGTCACAAAAAGACCCCAGAGACACGTGAGGCCCCTGCCTCTAGTCCCCAGCTCCAAGGAATTCGGGGGTATAAGCAACGTCTCCCAGCTGGCAGAGTTGCCACCTTCTATCCTTGCTTTTTGAGTGAACCACAGCACAGTCTGCTGTCACAGGAAGGAGCAGCTTCTGAAGCTGAGCTGGGGTGGGGACCAAGGACGGCAGCGCTAGCTAGCTACCCTCATCTCCCTGTGCTGGAGGGGCACGACCCTTGCCTGGCCTCTCAGCCTGGTGCAGTCTCAGCCCCCTTGATTTTTCCCAGCTTCGAGGAAACACCTCCCTTTAGGGGAAATCGACCTTGTCATGGGGGAAGCACTGACTTCGACAGGGGCAGAGGCGGTGAGCCTGATTTTCCAGTCCAGATCGGAGAGGAGGGGGGAAGCAGAGAGTAAGAGTGTGGCATGGGGAGGCCCAAGGGAGGGAGCCCTGACTCAGAGCTAGAGCCCAGATAAGACCACAGAGCCTGTCTGCCATGTTGTGGGGGAACAAGAAGCCGGGAGGTTTATAAGAAACCTAAATCTCCTCAATGGTGCCCCAACCCACGCCACCCCCAACTCTATTCCTTCCCCTTGGTGCAGGAAGTTAGTTAGGAAGGATATTAGATTGAAAGTAGTTCTAGAGAAGGAGTGAAGGTTAGATTGAGGGAGTAATTTATATCCTAGGAGTAAAGTTGGCTCTGCTTCAGTTTCCCTTTCTGGAAATCTCTTCTGGGGTGGAGGGTATGTGTGTGGGGGGGTGGTTCTAGGTCCTAAGATTGGGTGGAGGAACTTCTTTAGAGCTCCCAGCTCCCATCCATTTCCCCCCTTCCTTTACCCAGCCTAGAATGAGTGCACTTGGTACTAACCATTGGAAACCCAGGGCCCTTAGAGATTTCTGTTGAGACCTCAGAAAAGGCTAGATGGAAGCCCCCAACAAATGGGTCAGCCAAGCTGGTACAGGGTGATGGAGACAGCTGGCAGTTGCTGCTCTCTCCATGCCCACTCGCCTCCTCCCTCCTCCCCAAGGCCCACCCTGGGCTCACAGCTCCCTCCTTCTCCTCTCCCGAGTTTCTGAGGTGAGAAGAAGGCAAGTGTGGGTCTTATTAGCAAGTTGGCAGAGCTGGAGGTGCTGATGAATCTAGCAGGGTGGGGGTGGGGGATGTGGAGAAAGGGAGGAAAAGCAGGCATTGGCAGGTTGAGAGCCTAGACAGTGTCCTCCCTAAAATGTCCCCCAGTCCTCTCTCCAGGCTTCTTCCCAGGTGGCTAATACTATTGGTATGGGTGGTGGGTGCTGTCATGGGGGGAAGAGCTTGTCAGTGGGAGGAGAGGTGATGTTTGCTGACTGATAATACTGTAAAAGCCTCTTCAGGGTCACTGGGCAGAAGTCTCCAGAGGACAGAACAATGATGGGATGAGCCACTGATGAAACAGGTGACTGAGGGAGGCCTCCCAACCTGGCCAAAGGAGTGGAAAGTGGGAGTGTATCTTTGAACCCTGAGTAGAGTCTCCCCTGGGTGGAGTGGGCAAGACAGGAAGGTCATCACTTCTCCAAGGTGCTGCTGGAGTGAAGAGGATGCTGTAGCTGATGTTGTCTTAATAGAGTGGAAAGAGCACCATGCTTAGTATGGGGACCTGGGTTCTAACCCTGGCTATGCTGCTGTCTTGTAAGTGATCCTAGGTAAGTCACTAGGCATCTCCCAGCCCTAGCTGCCTCCTCTGTAAAAGAGGAGGGTTGATCTCCAAGGGAGCCTTTCACTTCTGTCCCTCTGTGAGTGTGACACTTTTATTTACAAGTATATGATTCTTTATCATTCCCTCCTCTTTCTAGGGAGCTTAGAGACAGGGAGGGTGTGCATGAAAAACCCTGGTGATTTCTGAGACCTGGAGATTCTCCAGGATAGAGCACCCCAAAGGAATTGCACCCAGGAATCCAGGCTCCCAACCAGTGGCATGTCTATGATAAAGGTATCCACCCACAATTTCCCCTCTCATAGTCTCTCCTTTTTTCAGGTGCCAGTGACCTGAATGAAGAGGGGAGGGGAGGGAAAGAAAGCAAATCAGTTGTCATCCCTAGAGCCCCTGGCTATTAGAGACACAAACCAAAGTGACACCTCCCCAGGCATCAGGGAATGAGCTAAGTTGCCCATGGCATTAGCAGATGGGGGCTGGCAAACTCCCTATGACATCTCAATGGGTGCAGGAGGAGGCGGGCACCTCAGGGGAATGGAGAGGTGAGGCGGGGAAGGCATCTCAGACTCCAGTGTCAGAGCTGATCTATGTCTGGGGTGGTTAAGTGGGGTTAAACTCTGGGTCAGGCCAAACCAATCAGTCTGCCGTGCCAATGTGTCCCCAGGCATCTTGCCCATTGCTGTGGTTGGGACCCAGGTGCCTGCCCCAGCTGGAGATAGCACTGCTGGAAGCAGCAAACACAGCACCTCCTGCCTGCTTCCTCTTTTTATCCTGGATACTCACTGCCTGGATACTCTGTGCCTGCCTAGCATTGGTGAAGGAGGAAGGTGCAGTTTGTGATGGGCTCCAAGCCATGGGTTCCCCCAACTGCAAGGCCTACCTTCTAAGTGGTGGCCACAACCCCTACAATGACAAATGGAATTAGACTTGCAACAAGGTTTGTGGTGAGACTAGGGGAAGAATTTCTTGACTTTTGGAAATAAGGTGAGAGACAGTGTTTAAGAGCTATGTGGCAGGGCACTTAGGTGGTGCAATGGATAGAGCACTGGTCCTGGAGTAAGGAGGACCCAAGTTCAAATCTGGCCTCAGACATTTATTAGCTGTGTGACTCTAGGAAAGTCCCTTAACCCTGATTGCTTCAAAAAAAGAGAGAGAGATCTGGGTGAAAGAGTACCACCTGGCCTCAGAGTGGGCTCAAATCGTGAATGCTTTTTAATATATTAAATGCTTGTAAATCACAAGGATATTGTTTGCGTTCGCATAAGTTCTACACACTGTGGCTCCTGACTACCTTCCAATACTGAGTTCCTATTATTCCTTTTCACATTTTAAATCCACGTGCTATTCCCAAACTCAGTGATCAGATTTCTGTCTGTCTCCCTGACTTTGCATTGGCTGGAATGTCCCCCAATGCCTGGAATGTACTGTCTGGTTCACCTCCACCTCTTGGTATCCCTAGCTCAGACAAGCTCAGGCGCCACTTCCTTCCTCTTGGTTAGTGCTTCCTTCCTTCTGAGATCAGGAGGCATCTTCTCCAATAGAATCCTCGAGGACTACGACTGTCTTTCTCTTATCCTTGTAGTCTCTGTGCTTAGCATAGTGCCTGGAGGCAGGTGCTTCATAAATGTTCATTGAATCTAAACTTGGAAGTAGAGGCTGTCATCCTCCCCTTGCCTCAAATTATAGATGTGGCCCTCCAACCACATGCCCAACCCTACCCCTTACCCAAATAATAATAGTTTTCAACAGCCCTGTAAGGTAGGCGCTATTATTATCCCCATTTTACAGATGAGAAAAACCGAGACTAAGGAGATGTTAATCATCTTGCTCAGGGTCACCCAGCTAAGTATACATCTGAGATAAAATCTGTACTCAGGTTATCCTGACTTCTACTCCATCACTCTCTCTCCACTATACTACCCAGATGCCTATACCACCCAAAGAGGAATAAAGGACAGAAAGAAGCAGATTCTGCCCTTCTTGTAGCCCAAAGGAAAGTTAGTCTGTACCAGAGGCTGGTTAGAAAGAAAGCAGTGCAGTTTGATCAAGAGAGGAATGTGGGGGGCAGCTAGGTGGTGCAGCGGATAGAGCACCAGCTCTGGATTCAGGAGGACTTGAGCTCAAATCCGGTCTCAGACACGTAACACTTACTAGCTGTGTGACCCTGGGCAAGGCCCTTAACCCCATTGCCTAGCCAAAAAAAAAAAGAGAGAGAGATCTAGGTGAAGGAGTACCTCCTGACTAAAAGGAGGAACTTTTTATGTGAGTCTATCTCAATGGGTTAATAATAGTAAGTGGAAAAATCTACCAGCCTCCCTCTAGAGAAAGAAAATGAGCTCTTTCTGCAGCAAGAGGGCTCAAGGGTAGACAGCAAGAAGCACTTACCAATGAAACAAAACTAGTTTGTGCCAAGTGGTTTAAGGTGAGGAGGGAAGAAGTGAGCTTCTCCAGTGAGGAACATTGTAACAAAGTGCATGAGGAGAGTCTGAATCTAGATTCTGGGAAGAAATCCTCAAGGGTCTAGTGAGATGAAGTATGGGGGATGTCGATAGGGAGACGGGAGAAGGCAGAGGCAAGGGACTGACAGCAGTGATCTCACGCCACCTCTCCCCTTTTCTGTTTCTCTGTCTCTGTTTCTTTCTATCTCTCCCTCTCTCTGTGTCTGTCTCTGTGTCTCTGTATCTTTCTCTCTCTCCTTCTCCTTGTCCTCTTCCTCTTCCTTGTCATTGTCTTCCCTCCTCCCTCCTTTCCTCTTTTCCTCCCTCCATACCACACCCCCTCCTTGACGGTGAGGTCGGCAGCCCCCAGGGAAGGCACATGAAGTTCTCACCACGGACCCAGTGCCGGCTGCGGCTCCTTCCCTCTGACCTATTTTTAAATCATTTGCTGGGATATTTCCCCTGAAACCCAAACCCTGGCTCCCCGGGCCCGTCAGCTCCACCGAGTGTCAAAACCACCCCTGTCACTTTGCGTTGGTCTCCCAGCCCACCCGACCCTTCTCCTTCTGGGCCTGGGGGGAGTGCCAGCTAATTATCCAGCTGCTGAAGTCATCGAGCCCAGCCCCCACCCTCCACGTCAGCCCCTCCATCTTCAATCCCAGCCCTCCCACCACCACCACCACCACCACCACCACCACCACCACCACCACTATTGAGGGAGTTTGACTGTTTTTCAAGAGGAGAGAGAGGTTAAAGGGCTCTCTCTCCTCGTAGTTTTACCAGGTGTCAAGCTTTCATGCTTCCTTCCCTCTGGTCTGCCCTTAGTAGGGTTGGGAAAGAGTATAGTCACCCTGTCTCTTAGAGAACATAGAATGTCAGAGCTGGGAGGGGCAGCAAGGGTCATGTAATCCAATTCTCTCATTTTTCACTTGGGGAAACTGAGGCTCAGAGAGGAGTAACGGCTGGCCTAAGGTGACATAGCTTGTTGGGCAGAATTGGGACTCTCAGTTCAGAACTCTTTCTACTCCTCTGAATTGAATCATAGCAACTCAGACCTGGAAGGATTCTTAGAGATTGTCAAACCTAACTTCCTTAGGTTACAAATGAGGAAACAGAGGTACAAAGAGGTAACAGTGAGTATGAGAATCAACAGATTTTAACTACTCTCATGATACCTGATAGTTCCTAGAGGACTGTGTGAATGTAGGCTCCTGGGAGTGACAACTAAACAGGGAAGCTCCTGATTATACAAAAAATTTCTTTTATTTTCTCTGATCTCTCTCCTTCCCTTCTCCCTACCCTCCAGTTTTGGAAGGGGTTGAGGAATAATAACTCATTTCAGTTTAGTTCATTTATTAAATATCTCTAATATTCCAGGCACTGGGAATACATTACCTCATTTGGTAATTATCTCATTTGGGCCCCCGGTTGCTGACAAGACACCCAATTCTGGGTCTGTCAGACCTACCAACATTTCTCTGATTGCCGGAACCCAGGTAAACCAGAGTACCTGACTTAGCATTAGACCTTAGAAAAGAGCACTGGTCCTTTTTTGATGATTACTCTCTGTATGACCTTGGACTTGGACAGGTCACAACCTTCCTGGATGTCATTTCCTTAATTTGAAAAATGAGATTGGCCTAGATGGCTTCTAAGTTTCCTTTTCAGCTCTAAATCTAGGCTTATGACTCCTTGCAAGCAATGAGGCTAAAACAACATTGAAGAAAAGAAAGGTTTTATTTACACAGCGAAAAATACATAGAGGGTTGTATCCAAGCCTATGGATAGTTAAAAAAGCTCTCTCACCTTCCTCATGGAGAAAGAACTCAGGAACATTAAAGAGTCTAATTTATCCTCACCCACATATACCTATATGGTCAACATGACTCATAGTATGAACAAAAGATTGAGCCTGAGGTCTTCCTTCATGTAGATAGTTCCCTGGTGTTCTCTCTCATCTTCTTCCCCAGTCCTCCACTGGTCTGCTGTTTGTCCAGGTTCAAATCTCCCTTACTTCCTTCTTCATTGAGGTTTTCCAGGGCCTCACAGATGCATCTTCCTGCAGGACTTTCTCAAGCCATTTGGCCTTCCACCCATTGCTACAAGATGTGGTTGTCCTCTTTCTATTCTCCTTACACCGCTCTAGTGTTTTAATTCCCAATTCCCATGATGCCTTAAAGAGAACAGGCATAGAATTCTCTCTAGTTCCTCCTGTGGCCCAGGTCCTACTGGACTAGCTTACCTGTATGATCTTGGCCATCCCTAGAATGACAACTCAATGGTACTGAAAGAGAGTTAGGGCTAGAATAAAAACTGCTTCAGCGGGAGCAAGAAGGACTCTGGATGAATTCACATTTGTCCACATATAATATACTCATCCAAAACAATATACTCCCTCCTGTCAAGGAATTTTCAGTTTAGTCTGGAGGAAATGACACAGGGCACCTGTTCTAGGCAGAATAACAGGAGAATGAGAATGATCTGCATGTGTGGAGCCCACTACAGCTTCTATAATCTCATTCTATCTTCCAGGAGTTCTGCAGGGGAACTCAACAGGGCTTCATTTAGCTCTTTGCCTCAGCATACCTGTCTGTTAGACAAGTGGTTCCAGAAACAGTAACCCGTTGGGACTAATCAGAAACAAACCTAAAGAAGGACATTGCAGAGCACTTCTGGGAGAGGGAAGTGCTAATGAGGCTGATGGGAGAGGGAAAGCTAATGTCAAACACACAGGGAAATAAAAAAGGGCAAAGGGAGGTATCAGGACTTTTGTCACCTTTTCTAACTTTTGATTTTTACAGTAACTAGTGGTTCTTCTACTCAAAAATCTTATGGCTATTTTCTTTGGAAATTCATATTGTCCCCCTCCATAATGCCCCCTTCCCAAATCCCATGGGACTCTCTAGACATTCCTATACTTGCATCCAAGATCACCTTTCTTAAGTGTTGTCAGCTACAGAAGGTTTTGTTGGATCCTAAGATGTCAGAGCTGGAAGGGCTTTGGAAATCATGTAATTTCCCCACCCCCCCCATGTTCCTTTGTAGAAATGGGGGTGGCCCATGGTTGTGGAATATTGAATACAATATTAGATTTTTCAATGTTGGTTTTGCTGAAATTTTTTTCTTTTTCTTCATTATAAAGAATGACTTTCTGGAAGGAGGGAGGGAAGGGGTATAGGAGGAAATGTAGGTAACATAAAAACAAAAGCTATTAGCAAAAGCCATTTTAAAAACTGTATCATCCTACTTTCTTATTTCACAGAAATGAGGCCCAGAGAGAGAAAGCAGCTTGCTTAAGATCTTGCAATGAATTATAGCAGCAAAACTGGCATTAGAACCCAGGTCTCTCGATTCTCCTCTCTCCATCTGTTTGTGTCCCTTTATCAGTTTTGTTCTCTTAATATCTTTGCCTGTTTGTCTCTTTCTCTGTGTTTCTCTTTGTCCTACTCTACCTAGAGAAACCTACAGTATTGGATTGCATGTTGTACTTGAAATTAGAGGGACCTGAGTTCAACATTCCTTTTGGATATCAAATCATTTAATCTCTCTGAGCCTCAGTTCTTCCTGGGTAAAACGAGTCAATTAGGCTTGATGACCATCTCGCTCTAAATCTATGTCCTATTATCCCCTTCTTTGTCTCTCTTTACTGGTTGCTGCAAGTGTTCCCCTCTTCCTCTAGTGCTCTCCCACTAGTCTGCCACAACTGTGTGAATGAAAAGGTAACCATATCCCAGAACCCTGCCCCCCCACCCCTTCAATCTCTTGTATTTCCCTGATCCCTTTTTCTGATACCCAGTGGTCTCCTCAACCCACATCCATCATCCCTCATCTTTCTTCCCTTCCTTACACTAACTTGGATGGACAAACCCAAGGGACGTGTGGGCCCCATAATGGAGGTTTTGTTTCTAACAGAATAGATACAGACATAGAGACACAAAGAAAGGCAGAGGAGAGCAATGAGAGACAGAGAACAGAAACACAAATGTATAGAAAAATAGAGAGGGGCAGAGAACAAAACAGAGACCCAAAAGATAAACCATGCAGAGACTGAGGGAATAAAACAAAAAGAAAGATAGAAATGAAATGGACTTAGACATTAAGCGCCTACAAAATGCCAGGCACTATGCTAGGGATACAAAGAGAAAATGAAAAACAATGCCTGCCTTCAAAGAGCTTATTGACATAATGGAGAGACAGTGGCAGAAGTGCAGAGAGAGACAGAAGTGGAGACCTAGGAGACACAGTGAGACAAAGGAAGAAAATAGAAACAGGTAAAGACGCAGAGGCACGCAGAAACTGGCACAGAGATACCACATACACATAAGCATATGGCAGCTAGAGACGCAGACAGACCCTGCTCTTACAGGACAGCTGACAGACAGGACAAAGGTGCAGGGGGAGACTTGTAGCCAGGACAGGAGTCAGTCGACAGAGTATGTTGCCACCTCTAGACCTCTCAGAAGGAGCAAAGTTTGAGGCCAGAGAATCAAAAACCCCGAGGTGGGACAGCCACACCCCCTTGCCAAGTGGTGTATGGCAAAGCCCTATGGTTGTAGGAAGCAGTATCGGCCCCAAGGAGGGTAGGCAAGAGAGGGGGCAAAGAAACGCTTGACTGGGAAAGATTTAACTCTTTGGCACGTCCGGTGGGGCCCCCCCCATGACTGTCCTTCCTCTTCCTCTCTCCCCCCTCCCCTCCCCACCAGCTCCCTTTACTCGTAGCCCTGGGTATTCCCCCCCTCCTTTCCCTTCCCCTCCCTTCTCTGGTAACTAGACTCCACTTCCTGCCTAAGATTAAGCTGCTGAGATTCCCACTGGGGCGCAGGAGTCGGGGTGGGGGTGGGGGGAAGGACAGCACCACCACTCGTGGGTTTCCCGAGAGCTCAGGTTTGCCGTCTCCTCTCATGACCCCTTCTTCTCTTCCACCCTCTCCCTCTCTGAAGAATTTCTGGAGGGTACACAAGAACTTAATGTAGGCTCCTCTGGGAGGGGCCAGTATTTAAACCCAATGGGCTGGGAAGAGGAGGGGCAGATAACCGGTGTAAGGACTACTCACCGAGAGTTCGGAATGAAGGGCTAGGGCAAACTGAGAGGTAAGAGGCAAACGAGGAGAGCCGCCCAGCAGCCGGGTTCCACTTCACACCAGATGTCAGACGAAGAAAGAGAAAGAGCAAAGACCAAGGGGTTCATTCATTCCATTCACTGAAGAAACTTACTGACCCCCTGAAAAGTTCGGTGCTGGACCCTGGGTACGCAAAGACAAAAATCAAATAGTTCCTGCCCTCAAGGAGCATACGTTTCCTGAGGATTACCCAAATGCTAGGCTGGCTCTAAATGGGGGCAAGGGGTGGGGCTTCTTAGCCTGAGGTCTGTGAATTTTTTTTTTAATATTTTGATAAATGCATTTCAGTCAAATTGGTTTCCTTTGTAATCTTATGTATTTCTTTTATGCATTTAACAATACTTTTCTGAGAAGGGGTTCATAGGCTTCACCAGATTGCCCAAAGGGGTTTGTGACACACACACAAAAAAGTCGAGGGCCTACCTGGGCAAAAGGAGGGCGAATAGATGAGGAGAGACCACAAACGTGAATGGTTAGGCTTCAGTCTTTAACCTTGGCTTCAGCCCTACCCACTCTCCCTTCCCAGGACAATCAGGGGAGTGAAAATCATAGCTTCTTATCTGCAGTCTTCCTGAGAACCTGAAAGTTTCTAGGGAGGAGAGAAATGAGAATGCATGGGTATATTCCTTTCTCTTTCTCTCTTTCCCCCTGCTCCTCATCTTATGCCTTCCAGCTTAAGTGGTTGGGTTCCCTCAGGTCTGCTCTGGAGAGACGGAAGGGATGGGGGTCAGAACAACCTGGCAGCTGCCTAACGAAGCTCGGGGTTAGGCGACCTGCCCCTAGGCAGAGGGCAGCACCTTCCAAAAAAACCTTTAACTAGTATATCCCAGTGTATCTATTTGTGGGTTTCACTGCACATGTGTTTGTGAATACCAAGATTTTTTGTGTGAACAAAAGAGTGGGCGTGTTTGGTCATTTGTGTCTGTGTGCATGCGTTTTGGGGGCCCAGGTATGGACAAAGTATACAGATTTAGGTATGAGAATGAATCTACCCCATTGGGGTTTGGAGCTCAGGCCACCCAGGTTACCTCTCTACAATCATTATGTTGTCTCCTTTGGTAAGTAGGACTCAGGAGGGAAGGGAAGGAAGATCCAGTAATCTACTCAGAGAACAAGCCTAAGTGGTCCTCCCATCTCCTACCTCCACAATGGGAAATAGGAGAGGAGAAATAGATGAAGATTACAGCATAGGGGGATTTGGGTGTGCCAGTCAAAAGGACTTTCTGACACAAGCATGAACTGATGCTGAGTGAAGTGAGCAGAACCAGAAGAACATTGTATGCAGTAACTACAACATTGTGGGATGACTGACTTTGTTAGACTTAGCTCTTCTCAGCAATGCAATGATCTAAGACAACTCTAAAAGTGTTATGATGGAAAATGCCATCCACATCCAGAAAAAAAAAACTATGGAGTCTGAATGTAGATCTAAGCATACTATTTTCTCTCTCTCTTTTTTCTTTCTCATGGTTTTCCCCTTTTGTTCTGATTCTTCTTTCACAGCATGACTAATGTGGAAATATGTTTAATATGATTATACATGTATAGCCTGTATCTGATTGCATGCTGTCTTGGGGGGGGGGAAACTTAGAGTTCAAAATCTTATAAAAGTGAATGTTGAAAACTAAAAATAAATAAGTTAATTTTTAAAAAGGACTTTCTGATAGTGCAATGTATAAAACACTGGGACTAGAAAGGAGGGGGCGGGGTGTGAAGTTTCACTCACAGGGAAGAACTGTGTGGACAGTGACTGTGCTGGCCCTGGTGAACTTGAAATAGAGGACGATGAGTTCAGTAACTTCAGCAAGCACTTATTAAACACATACTATCTAATAGCACAAGTACTGTGTTAGGCTTTATGAAAAGACAAACAGGAAATAGTCCCTGACCTCAAGGAGCTTATATTCTACTGGTGGGGAAATAACTGTGTTGGTGCTTCGATAAGAAAATACAAGAGTCACAGATAGATAAATACAAAGTACATATAGTTAAAATAATTTTTGGAGGGAACATATAACAATGGAGGAAATCAAGGTAGGAAACACCAACTTGAAATGAGTCTTTTAAAGGAAGCTAAAGGTTCCAAGGGCAGGAAAATGTGCAAAAAATATGGAATGTTTTGCTCAGTTCTCTGCTTCTCACTTTATTTCTTATTCACTTTCCTTTTCCCACCTCTTCTCAAACATTATTTCTGCTCCATTCTCCCTTCTAGTCAGCCAATCAATCAGCGTATCAATCAACAAACATTTATTAATACCTACTAATTACCAGGCCTCATGCTAAGTGATGGAGATCTCTCTCTCTCTCTCTCTCTCTCTCTCTCTCTCTCTCTCTCTCTCTCTCTCTCTCTCTCTCTCTCTCTCTCTCTCTCTCTCTCTTTTCTCTTTCTTTCTTTGCCTCCTCGTGACACCAGACTTTCTGAGCTTCTCTCGATGATTCTCTGCTGCCCTGTCTATCTCTGCCTGACTATATTTCTGTTTCAGCCCATCAGTTGATGTCTGTTTTCTTCTCCCTCCAGTCCTCCCCACATTCCTTTCTTACAGGGCTGTGCACTCTTGAGACTAAAAGGCCATAGTAGGCCAGGAGCCAGGATTCTCTGGTATCAGCACTCTTTTTCCCTCTGGTTTTCTGTTACCCGCTTCTTCAGGCCACGACTCCATTAAAATATGAGCTTATCATCAGGTCCTTTCTTCTAAGGTCAGGGGAAAGTGTTGGAGAGTCCCAGCTTTAGACTGGATGGTGATGGGAGAGAGGGGAAAGATACAGGCCCTTAGGAACATAAGACAATTGGGAAGGGTCCAGTCTTCCATTCCAGAAGCCCAATAGATGTGGGCATAGGAGGTATATTCTCTGGCAGTCCCTCTCTAGACTAGCCCTACCTTTGTTAATAATTTAAACCACTCAACTCAGACCATTCAGCCATAAGAGAAAGCAAGAATAATGAATTAATGCATTTATAATAAAGCATTTATTAAGGACTTATTATATGCCAGGCACTGTGATAAGCACTGGAGATAAAAATACAAGCAAGCAAGACAATCCCAGCCCTCAAAGAGTTAATGTTCTAATAGAAGAAAACAGCATATATATGGCGGTGGTAACTAGGGAAGAGCTTTTTGGACAGGTGACTGTAGTAATAACAATACTGTAGATTTAATGTATTGATATTTGCAATGTTTTCCTGTTATTATATCTCACTTGATCTTATGAGTATGAAGGTTAAAGTCTGCTTTTTGGCACCCAGGTAACTCATCACCCATTCTAGGCCTCAGCTTTCCTCTCTGCAAAATTCAGAGATTGGTCACCTATAACATTTAGTAAAGGGAGATATGTTCATCAACAGGGAATTGAGTGGGATTCCAGGGAGCCTGATCCCAGGAGATCTTTATTCCTTTTTATTACTTTTCTTTTCTCTTAACTTCCCTTCAGGGTGAGGAGCCCAAAGTGGCAGCAAAAGGAGGCGTGGGTGCCCTGTCTCTTCTCACCCAAGCTGGCAGAGGGAAGGGGACTGGCATAAGTGACATCAGGGCCAATGACAACTCAGCCTCCGCTTTTCACACCAGATTTCTTTTTTTGGGTGGAAGAAGCTAAGGGTAGGGGGTAGGGAAGGAGGTGAGCAGTGATTAGAGGACCTTGGCAGATGCAGAGAGGGGCCAGGCTGGAAAACCCTCAATGCCATCCCTACCCCAGTAGAAGACTCTATTGGGAAGCAACAGAAATTCAACTAACGGTATTCTTTTGATAAGTGTTCCCAGTACAATCCTAACTGATTCATGTTCAAGGTCTTCCTGTAAAGAGCTGGAAGGTGGTAGGGTGATGGATGTGATGACCTAAAATTTAGGCCTGAGAATGGTGGGGCAACCCCATTTGGCCAGGCATTTTCATGAAAATTCTAAGGGGGAGCTACCACTTCCCTTCTAGCTGGGAAAATCAGCACTGGTTGAATGCTGGATTAAAAAACAAACAAACAAACAAACAAAAATGCCAGGCAGACTTTCAAGGAAGGCTCAATTCTTCCTGGCCTTTCTTTTATCTCCAGGAAGGCCTCCTCCAAACTCAGTTCAGACAGGCAGATACTTTCTTTTTCTTTTCTTAAGAAATTGAAAGAAGAAAGGAGTTAATGTGTTGGGATGGGAAATGGAAGTTGAGCTAAGGCTACAACAGTTCTGGATGCGGCATTTGTCTGGTTTCCATTCCCAGTAGAGACACTTTCCCTTTCCATCCAGTCCTGCTCCTGCCCCCATCAGGATAGAGTCATCCCAGCCTCCTGGGGTCCCCTACCTCCCACTTCATATTCTGCTTTCCTGCCTCTGTTCAGCTCTAGTTGGGAGCAGAGGGTCCCCATGGAGTCGTAAGGGGGAAATCCTGTAGGGCTGGGGAGCTAATGAAGACAGGGGGAGATGGGGCCAGCCCCCAGGAGAGAGATGGGGGCAGTGTTGCAGGGGAAGGAGAGGGGTTTAGGAAGGCATAGAGAGTTAGGAGGGAGGGAGGCACTTCAGTGCAGGGAGGGAGAAAAGAGGGACCCAGAGTACAGAAGGAAGAAGACAACAATGAACTCAATGCAGATGCTCGCTCTCTCTCTCTCTCTCTCTCTCTCTCTCTCTCTCTCTCTCTCTCTTAAACCATTAGCCATCAGTTTCCCTTAGGTGGTAGCATCTTGTCCAACCCCCTGACCCCATTGATAAGGACAGTCTAGAACTGAAAGATAAGCTTCCTCCCTTGCTTTTGAACCTCAGAGATATGTTTTTTCCCCTCACACCTTTAGCATATGCTGCCCTGTCCATAAAGTCAGAGACCCTCTCAGGGTGAATGGGTTCTTGGGATCACTTCCCCCTTCCTCAAGACCCTACTCCTCTCTCCTCCATAGCTGAGCAGTCCTTCCTTACCCCTACCTAAGAAGGAGGAGATTTGTTTAACAGCCCAGTTCCAAATGCTCAGTGTTCCATTGTCCTTGTTGTTTTTTTAAACCTTTTAAAAGAGTAATTTGGGGCAGTTAGGTGGCACAGTAAATAAAGGGCCAGCCCTGGAGTCATGAGGACCTGAGTTCAAATCTAGGCTCAGACCCTTACTAGCTATGTGATCTTGGGCAAGCCACTTAACCCCAATTGCCTGCCCCCCCCCCAAAGAGTAATTAGTCCTTGGCCTGGTATAAGAGTTAAGAAAATAAATCTCTCATTTTGGCAATAGTGGTGGCCTACAGGTGAAGAATGCGGCATATATTGTCAAGTTATTAACCCTAATGGATTTGTCCATTGGTTTTGCTGAAGAATTCTCTCCTACCCCCGTTATTTTCAAAATCTGTTACAGAAGGTAGTTCCAGGGAGGTAGTAGAAGGGAGAAGAATACATTTGGAAATGATACCAATGTGAAAACAAAAGGAATAAGTTTAAAATAAGATTTTTTAAAAAGTGATTAGGACGGGAAGGCTTCTGCCTTAGAAAAATTTATTTCTGATTTTCCTTCATACCTTCACTAATTAATCAATGCTGGCTGCTTGATGGAGAGATTCATCCTCCCAGAAGGGTTGATTTCCTATTGTGATGTATTAACTTTGCCATCAATCAGCAAGCATTTATTAAACACCTACTATGTGTTAGGTAGGGCAGCTAGGTGTTGCAGTGGATAGATTTCGAGGCCTAGAGTCAGGAAAAATCTTCTTCCTGAGTTCAAATCTAGCCTCAGACACTTACCAGCTGTGTGATCCTGGGTAAGTCACTAAACTCAGTTTGCCTCACTTTCCTCATCTGTAAAATGAGCTGGAGAAGGAAATAGCAAACCACTCCAGTACCTTTGCCAAGAAAACACCAAGTGGGGTCAGGAAGAGTCGGACATGACTGAACAACAAAATGTGTTAGGTACCTGTGGGGAGGGAAATGAGGAGGAAGAACAGGTGAAGGTTGTAGCATATGGGATTCAAAGACAAAAATTAAACAGTCTCTGTCTTCGAGGAGCTCAGAGTCTACCAGAAAATGATGCGTACACAGTAAATAGATAGAAAAGATATGCAAAGTAAATACAGTGTAACGGGGGCAGAGGGAGGTAGCAGTCAGGGAGATAAGGACAGGCACATTATTGGAGGCTGATCCTGAGCTGAGCTTTAAAGAAACTAGGAATTCGAAGAGGCAGAGGTGAGGAAGGTGTGTGGGATGTGAGGCACAGGTTTTACAAAGGCAGGAGAAATGGAACACTGTGCTCCTGTTCGGCTGGACTCTGGACTTCAGCATGCCCCTAAAGTGGGCATGATGCACCCTCCCTTCTGCTTTTCAGTTTCTGTTTATGTGCTGTCTTCCCCTGTTTGATTCTGAACTCCTAGAGGGCAAGGTTATCTTTTGCCTTCCTTTGTATACCAACTGTAGCACAGTACCCAGGATATACTTTGTTGTCTAGTCTATTAGTTGTGTCAGACTCTTTGTGACTCCACTTGGGGTTTTCTTGGCAGAGATACTAGAGTGTTTTGCCATTTTCCTTTTCCAGCCCATTTGACAGACAAGGAAACTGAGGCAAACAGGGTGAAGTGACTTGCCCAGGGTTACACAGCTAGTAATTGAGGCTGGATTAGAACTCAGGTCCTCCTGACTCCAAGGCTGCCCACACATATTTCATAGGTGCTTAATCAATGTTTACTGAATGACTAACAGGTTCAGCAAGAAGGCCAGTTTACCTGGACTCGAGAATATGTGAAAGGGGGTCATGTGTAATAAGGCTAGAAAGATAGACTAAAGCCTTACTGGGAATGCCTTTACATGCCATATCAGATTGTATTTGATCCTAGAGGCAATAGGGAGCTCTTGGAGGTTCTTGAGTGGAGGAGTGACATGGTCAGACCTGTGTTTTAGGAAAACGTCGCTTTGGGAGCTTTATGCTGCAACTAGCTAGAGTATTGTTTCTGAAAGTTGAAAGGACCCAGGATTGAATTCTGACTTAATAGCTGTGTGATCATGGACAAATAACACCCTGTCCAACTCTAACATCTTGTGCACAATAGAGCACCACAAAGCCTGGATTCACTCAGTTTCAGATACGTCCCCCTCATCCTATTCCTGAACTCCAATCCTTATTCCCAGCCTGAGTCAGGCTTCCAAGACTCTTCCCCTCCCCCACCAGGAGAAGAAGGAACCTAGGAGGAAAATGGAAGAGGGGAGATTCAGGTGAAACTGGATGAAGTCTCCAGTTTCAAGACTACATTGAAAGGTTTGTTTCAGAGGAGTATTAGAGATTGGGGTTAGCCAGAGAGTTAGGACTCTATGCCTTAATCTCCTGGAGAAGGAAATGGCAAACTATTCTGGTATCTTTGCCAAGAAGACCCCATGGATAGTGTGGTCTACTGGGTCACCAAGAGTCAGTGACATGAGGGAACAACAATAACTTTAGACAGAGAAATCCACTCCCAGAAGGAACTGGGACCACAGAGAGACCCTATAAAGGAGGCCCTGGGTTACTGAGACAGCTTTCTAGGTCTCAGGATTCTGGAAAGTGAAGCCTTAGAAAAGATACCAGGTGCTAACCTTCTTCCCCTGGGGGTAGGGAAAAACACAGCAGATTTGGGATTTGGAGTCCTTGGTTTGAGTACCGACTTCAGCTAGTTACTAGTTACAAGTGACCCTGGGCCCTTTAATCTTGTCACCTCTTTGGGATAACAAATACTTGTAATTCTCACGGTGGTTGGAAGGCACCAAATATTAGGATAGGAATTAGAATAGGATAGGAATAGAATAGGATGGCAATTTTTTTAATGCATAAAAGAGAATACATAGGATTACCAAAGAAACCAATTATATTGAAATACAGTTATCAATTTAAAATAATTACAGACAACAGATTAACATCCTCATTTGGAGAATGATCTAGAATACCGAGAGATTAAGGGATTTGCCCAGGAGCATACAGCCAGAGTGTGCCAGAGGCAGGACCTGAACCCACATCTGGCTCTCGGGCTCTGAAACTAGAGTTCTGTAGCCACTATACCCGCCATTCTTCCTGTCACAAAGAGCTAACTAAAAGGCCTTATTGTTGTTATTATCATTCCTATTAATTCATTTCTTAGGATGCTAATACTTGCTATATTCCCCTTCCCGATGCCCGGTCTTTCCTCTGACTCCCAGAAAAGAGCTCCATCCCCTTTCCAGAATTCCTTCATTTTCGAACTTTGAAACAAAGAGTCAGAGATAATTGGCAAGGGAGGGAAACGAGGCAGCAGAGGGCTTTGCTACCCATGAAAATCATCTCTCCTTCCCATGGCCGAGCTGATCCGGCCCTGCCTCACCTTCTCTGTGTGTCCCAGGCAATGTGCTGAGAATTACACTCCACCAGGCTTTCGAGGGAGGAGAGACTACCAATTGAGAAGTTCCACTCTTTGGGGGGAATACCTGGATAGGGAAGAAAAAGATGATGGGGAGAAGGTGGTGGTGGGGTACAAGTCCGTTTGTCCGTCTGCTAAGCATTTTTTGGTTTTTTGAATGTCTTGTGTTTAAGGGGGAGAGGTTAGGGGCGGGGCTTTCTGTGTGGGTGGGGGGGCGGAGAGGTGAGGGTTTAAAATGAGACAACCCGGGCGCCCTAGGCGGTGAAACCGAGCTAGGCTGGGGAGCGAATAAACTGCAGTGAGGAGCGGCATTGCCACTGCTAACACGGGGGTGGAGGAACCCCTAAGTTCCAGCCACCCCCCCTCTTTGGGCCAAGTCCTTTTACTGCACAAGGACTCTGACACTCTAATCCAGTCGCAGGGGCAGCAGGAGAGACAGAGGCCACCTTACCTTCCCTCCCCATCAACGTATGGGAAGGGGGTCCGCTCCGACCGTCGACCCGTCATCTAAGTCTACAGCCGCTGGCAGGCAAGCATCTTGACAAACGGAGCGGCGGCGGGAAGCTGCCAGGGCTCTCCCACTCCCCCTGCTGCCCACCCCCGACCCCGGATGGGCGTCCAGAAGACCCGCTCTGAAGCCATGCTGATGGGCACCGACCCTGCCATGCCTGGGGACGAAGATGGCCGAGTTGGGGTGAGCGAGGTGCAGGGCCGCTACTTCTACCATCCCGAGCCTCGGGCCCCTCTGGACGCTGGAGTAGCTGACCGCGACTGCAGAGGCAGCTGCGATGGGGCAAACGGCGTCCCCTATCCGGGAACTGCTATGGTGCCTATGGGCGTACAGCCAGCTCCCAGCCCCGGCCGCTTCCTCTCCCCATACTCTTTCCCCGCCCGTCCCCAACCTCAGCCCGCGGGTTACGCAGGAAGCCCGGAGCCCTATGCGCTCACCTCGGGTGGCGAGGGATTCCAGCCCCTCGACGGCTACTCTGGCGCTGCTGGAGCTGTGGGTGGGATCTATCCCCGTAGCAACCAGTTCTTCCCCAGCCCTGAGGCGAATCTGGGCATCCGGGCCAGGGACCCCTGCAGCGGGACCGCTTTCTCCGGAAAATTGAAAGTGGTCCTCGGCAACCATTCCCTGTGGCTCAAGTTTTATAGACAGCAGACCGAAATGATCATTACCAAGCAGGGCCGGTAAGTGAGCGCCTGTGGGGCTGTTCGCCTGGGTCCTCTAGGAGTTCGGGAACCACGACCGCATCTCCCCTTCTAAAGCGCCGTTCAAATTCATTAGTAGCTGAGGTTTCGTTTAAAGCATTTGGAGTCTCCTTTCTAGCGTTCGTGGTTTCGGGGGTGTGTTGGCTCCCTGGAGAGGAGGCCTCTATGGCTCGAGATCTCATCCTCCCCGCTCCCCCCTCGCTTAGCATCCCACCGACTCCCAAAAGAATATATGTCATTGAACGGGAATGAGGGCTCAGAGAGTAGAGGGAGTGTTACGTAGGATATGCAGGGTTGAAGCCTGGGGTAGAAGTAGAGGTATTCTTTGCCTTGCTCCCCTTTTTTTGGAACGAGGGTTTTCTAGGGTGAGAGGATATGAGGAACTGAGGCTCAGAGAAATTGTGACTGTGCATACTAATACGCAGGCAGGGTAGACTTGATGGGGAGGGGGGAGGTGATTGGAGAGTCAGGCTGGGAGCAGAGGGTGCTTTCACCCTTTCCTCGTCGCTCTTCCTTCGTTCTGTCCTTCAGCGGCTCTTGTTCAGAAGCCAGTTTTGATGGGGGCCTGGATTCGGTGACACAGATGCCCTCTCCAACTTTCCTTTCCGGTCTTGCTTTGAGATCATATGTCCGTGTAACTCTGTGTGTGTTGATGGGGGAGGGGGACAGAGACGGTGGGAAGGGGGCAGTGATGTCCTTCAACCCTAAAGGGTAAGGGCAGGTAGTTGAAGTGGACCCAAGGATCCCCGAGCTTTTGAGGTTCATCTTACCCCTCTTCTGGGGTTAAACTGCTGAAATGGTATTAATATCCCTTCTTTTCTCTCTCCTCCCACCCCCAACCTTGGAGAGAACTGGGGAGTGAGTGGACTCTGCCTGTTGAGGGGTTGGGGGGTGGAAGAGGAGCATTTGGGGTAGAGGATGCTGCTTCCGGATAAAGGCCTCTAGTGGGGGGAAGAAAGAGAAACTTGTAACCTGTTGGTGATTGTTTAATAAGCAATTGTTTATCATGGTTCTGTGTCACTTGCTGTTTGAACCATTGTGCAGGTGCAAACTGGCCTTTTTCTTTTGGGAAACTAGAATTCATATTAGATGTAATGAGATACATTCAGTTGTTTATTAAGAGGCCTTCACTTTTCAGTCGGTTCTCCAACTTTTATCTGGCATTAAGCTGATTCCATTGAGGCCTTTGAGCATAGGGTGGGGCATGGTTTGAAAAAATCTAAATGTCTTCCCTTTCTAGTAAAACTGACCATTTAATAAATGCTTACTAGATTTTAAGTGCTGTGCCAACTGATAGGGGTGGTGATGGATACAAATAGAAAATATTAAGAGAGTAGCTGCTCCAAAGGAGTTTACATTCTAATTCTTATCAAATCGTAGATAGGGGTTGGAAGATGACTGTAAAAATGGAGTCGGAGGACCCGGGTTTGAGTCATTACCCTGTTCCGCTCTCCTCTGACTTCAGGCAAAATATCTGGGCCTCAGTTGCCTCATCTGTAAAATAAGGAGGTTGGAACAGAATTCTGAATTCCCGTCTAGTACTAAACTTATGATCCTAATTTTGTAGATGAGGAAATCGGGGTTCAGATGGATGACATGACCTGCTCTGGTGGGCGGAGACAATATGATATAGCTGAAAGATTTGACGAAGACTGTGACACTCTCTGACACTAGTGAGCCACTTGCCTTAGTTTCTTTATCTATAAAAACAGCCTTCTCTTCTAAGGTTGCCTTCTGTCTGCTTTTTTTATATATCTTGTATATACCTAATTATTTACCAATTTTCACCTCCATTAAAATGTAAGCACCTTGAGGATAGGGACTGTTTTGGCCTTCCTCTGCATCTCTTAGGAGCTTACTGACATAATGGAGATGTTGCTATGTAGTCCTAGTCAAGAAAGAGACTTGTAAATTGTAAATCACATTATAAACCTGAATGATTGTTGATGGCAGAGCCTTAGACCAGAGCCCAGATCTTTTCTAGTGATATCCTTTAATAGGTTGAGTCCAATGACTCAGGGGGCATTCCCATGACACTGTCATTCCTAACATCCTATTTCTGCAAACCTCTCAGCACAGATTCCTCCAAACAGCCAACATAACATATCGGCATCTTCTTTCTTCTCTTTAAAAATCTCTTCCACTCTGAAGTAGAAGACTCTATCCTCTTATCCCTTCACTCTATGGCGATTCACCTATTTCCAAGTCCTAATCTTGCCCACCTTCCTGCCCCATATGTCAGTCTGGCTGGCCAGCATAGCTCTAGGTTCATGGGTGGAGAGGGCATGGTTCTGATTGGGGCTAGGGCCTCCTCTGTTAGGAAGTGGGGGAGATCATGGTTTTGCCACTAACTAGACATGTCCTTGGGTAAGTAACTCCCCACCTTTGGAATATTTTTTGTCTGAGAAATGAGGGTATTAAACTATATGATTCCTAAAGTCCTGTCTGCTGCTAACATTCTGTAGTCTTCTGGATAGCTTAAGTTTCTTCAGGATGAAAATGTTTGTTGAACGGGATTTAGGGTGTACTTTTATGTTTTATGGTTAACTTTGACTATGTTACATTTCTGCCTGTGTGTTCATTACTTCAGAACATTTCTGTTTTTAGTGGAAAGAACATAGATATAGATTAAATTTGCACCTCTGCCGCATTGCCTCCGTGACCTTGGGCAGGTCTCTCTCTGTCTCTGTCTCTGTCTCTGTCTCTCTCCCTTCTATTTCTCATCTGCAAATGAGGGGATTGGACTATATGAGCACCTCTAGCTCTGAAATCCAGTTGCACCCCACCCCATCAATCAGGGATTGATATTGAGTGGAGAAGAGACGGAATTGTGATTGGTGTGCTGCTGAGGGAGGCAGAAAGTCATCAGAGAGGCCTCGATACCTCTATTTCTGAAAGAAAAACTGTGTGTAGTGGAGAAGGTTGGGGTAGAATCGGGGCTGGTAGCTCCAATCTGCCAAGCCATGACAATGACTATAATTAGTGATAGCAGTGGCATAAATACATTTGTCTGAGGGTGTGTGTGTGAAAGACAGAAAGAGAAATCAACATTTGATGAGCCAGACAACCTTGTAGTCCTGGGAGATTCCCCACTATATTCTGACAGCCACACCCCTCCTCCCAATAGACACACACACACACACACACACAGAGCCTGAGCACACTCGTAGGGCCCCATTTCCCAGGAAGCTGATATTTGTGACCATTTGTGACCAAACAGTGCCTTGCGTTGACCAGGAACTGTTTGTCTAAGTATAGTTGAGGAAGCGGAAGGGGGGAAGCTTCTCATACCCAAAGCTTCTAACCTTTGGTGGCTTAAATTACTTAGGGCTGGAAGGGGGCCTCTCTGAGACCAATGAAACAACTCTCTTATTTGAAAGATGAGGAAATCATCCCAACCAAAGAAATGGAAGGAAGGTGGCAGGAGTTGTACGGGGAGTTTTGTCTGCCCTTTGTGGGGTCAACGCCTGACATCCCCATCGATGAACCCTATTGCTTCTTTCTTTCTCATTAAGTGGTCAGTAACAATCAGGGTAGCAATTAGAGCCTATTTGTGGGTCTCAGATGGTGATGGCTCTGGGAAACCAAGAGTAAAATGGATTTTTCTTATCATCCATTCCATTCTCATCTTTCCCTATGCCTCCCAGGTCATTTTCAAATACCACTCTCTTTTTGGAAGTGAAGTTCATTTGGGAAACTGTTAACTGAAGCAATAATCTGTCTTTCAGCAGAGAGCTGGTGGTAGAGATGGGATTGAAACCCTCCTCATACCCTCCGTTGATTCTCCCAGGTACAACCCCTGAATGAGTGAATTCTTTTGGCCTCTAACATCTGGGCTCCAGCAGGCATCTCTGGACCCTTATCTCTTTGGAATCTGCATTCCTAATTCACATCAAATCCCTAATTGTTCCTCATCTTCTGTGCCTCTGGGTGCTTGGAGGTGTTGGAGGGGGAGGACCCCTGGATCAGGCTTTCATAGATCAGAGCCTAGATCATCAGACCTAGGGCTCCAGATCTGCTTCACCTAGACAAGGAGATCCTTAACCTAAAGCCTGGAGAATGGGGAATGAGAGGGGAGGGAAAGTACGGAAGTATCTCCAGCTTATGTTAGCGAGGCAGTACTTTGTATTTGGAAGCATTTGAAAAATACTTCATCTACAATGAAGAAT